>NC_134541.1:55118994-56368994 GCF_050624435.1 Tenrec ecaudatus
ATCTTCTATAAGCTTCTGAAAGAAGTGTTTTCCATCTCTCCACTAATCCCCTGAAGAGTTTTGGCTCTGGTTTACATTACATCAAAATGGCAGTTTTGGCGTCCTCCAAGGGCTCAAACCGTGTTCCATTGAAATGTTCTTTAAGTTTGGGGATCAAAAAAAAAAATCAGAAGGGGTCAAGATCAGGACTGTAGGGTGGATAATGAAAGGTTTCCCACAAACTCTCCCGGGATAGCCCTAGTACCATAAAAGAATGAGCAGGTGCACTGTCATGATAGGAAAAATTCCTCAGCAAAACTTTCCGCGCCTTTTCCTTCATCAACAGGTTTTCCCGTTTCCTTGAAACTTCTTTATAACAAGCCCCTATGGTCATCCTGTGTCCTAGGAGAAAAGTCCATCAAGATATCACGATTACCCTTTAGGATCTCCAAAAGCAGTCACTATGACCTTCTGAGCTGGTCACAGTGCCGTGACTGTAACCGGCCCAGCAGATCCCTTTGGAAGCCTATGCACAGATGTCTATTTTGAAGGCACTCTACTGATGCTAACGTATCACTGAGGATCTCTGGGAGCAGTGGTTACGCATTGGGCTGCTAACTGCAAGGTAGGCAGTTAGAAACCATCAGCTCTCTACTCTCATCACGAGTTAGAATCCCGGAAACCCACAGGGGCAATTCTCCCCCGTCTTATAGGGCTGCTATGAGTCAGAATGCACTCAATGGCAGTGACTTCGAGTTTGTAACTGAGAAAACTTGCCTACAGTCATTCATCAATCACATTTCATTCAGAGTAAGTCTGTGCATGCAGGAACTAGAACCCTAGTGGCAATGCTTTTACACACCCACACACACTCAATCTCACAATATAATTATATAGAAAACATGACTTCTTACACTGTATCATCTGTCTCTGTAACTAAATCTGAGCTTGATGATCTAAAAGAATCCAATCTGAATTTCACAATCAGCTGTAACTAGTGAATATTTAAATACTCTACCCTATCACATTGCCCCGCAATAATTTGGCAAAATATAAACGCCTAATCTTTGTCAAAGTAAAGATAAGTGAAGAATATGGATAAACAACACTATAAAATGCTTAAGGAATAGTCTAAATGATCATAAATAACTAATTAATTAGACAGGATTATGTCACGGTAATCCAATAGGCCTTTATTAGATTTACATTACCACTGTTGGATTTATGACTCTTTTATAGACTTTAATATTGGAGAAAACTCAAAAGCGAAGACTGCACTAACCATCAAGAAAATCTTTCCTCTTGAAGATAAACAAGTGGCCATCTAGTTCAGAAGCAACAAAGCCCACATGGAAGAAACACACCAGCCTGTGTGACCATGAGCTGTTGAAAGGATCAGATATCAAGCATCAAGGAACAAAAAAATCATATCTGAAAATGTGGGTGAGTGTAGAGTGGAGACTCAAAGCCCAATGGTAGCCAACCAGACACCCCTTACTGAAAGGTTGTGGGGAGGAGATGTACCAGGCAGGGTGCAGGGTAGCAACGATGAAACATATAACTTTCCTCTAGTTCTTAATACTTCCTCCCCCCATCATGATCCCAATTCTACCTTATAAATATGGCTAGACCAGAGGATGTACATTGGTACAGATAGCCACTGGAAACACAGGGAATCCAGGACAGATGACTCCTTCAGGACCAGTGGTGAGAGTGGTAATGCCTGGAGGGTGGAGAGAATGGGGGTGGAAAGAGGGAACTGATTACAAGAATCTACGTATAGCCTCCTCTTTGGGAGAGGGACAGCAGAGAAGAAGGCGGAAGGAGACGTCAGACAGTGTAATATATGACAAAAAAATAATAATTTATGAATGATGAAGGGTTCATGAGGTAGGGGGAGTGGGGAGGGAGGGGGAAAATGAGCAGCAGATATTAAGGGCTCAAGTAGAAGGCAAATGTTTTGAGAATGATGATGGCAACAAATGTACATATGTTCCTGACACAATGGATGGATGTGTGATAAGAATTGTATGAGCCCCAAATAAAATGATTTAAAAAATAAATGGTGGTACAGTTAAAATTAAAAAAAAAGAAAATCTTTCCACTGCTATTCTTAAGTAACTAGTGTTTCTGAAGTGCATTGGAGAGATTATCTGTAACCTGTAATCTGCTGGCAGCAAGGTAGAACCCAAACCAAACTCAGTCATCAAGCCCATGCTGACGCACAGGGACTCCCTGTGGGTTTCCGAGACGGTCCTGTTAGGGAGTAGAAAGTGCAGCCTTTCTCCCATGGAGCTGCTGCTGGTTTCAAAGTGCCCACCATGGGGAGCACAGACCAATGGCCACTACACTCCCAGGGCCCCTAATATGGAGATGTAAAACAAGTGTCCTGCCCGACCTAATCCATTTTAAGACACACTAGCAATTCATTAAGATTCTAAATTGGAATGGGAAATAAAGTGAGATTCTATAGCCCATCCATGGCAATAATCAAAATGACATTGTGCAAGTGACATTCCGTATGTAGTGGTTTACTCTTAAGAAAGAGTTAAACTTTATACTTTAAATCTACAACCACAAAACCACATCACTTTGTAACCAGCCGTCAAACACAAATAGAATACCACCAAGTGCAATGTCAGCATCCCTCCTTTGCTCTTCTCCTGCAGATGGGGATGCAGGGCAGAAACATTGACATCAAACAAACCAAGCACCCACTTGTGCTGTGCATGCGGAATAAGTATTTGGCTGAGCCTTTATTATGAATATAAAATACATGTTTTCATTTTATTTTAAGCATTAACAGAACTATGGAAGAGTATTGGAAATACAGTTTCATAACAAAAGGAACGTGGGTGGTAGATAAACACTAATGAAGTAGGTGAACTCATAACAGGTTTTAATGTGCAGATGGATATTAAAATAATTCTATGATGTGAAATATCTGCAATATGCTCTGCAACTTCTAAAGGCCACATCCTTAAATCAGCATGGCTGTCTCTCTGAAACACTAAATGGTCAGTTCTTAGACATGTGGCAGATCATACTCAATGTTGGAATTTAAAGAGCCAATGTGTGCTTTTGACACACAATTCAGAAGATTAACATGGAGATGGACTGCAGGGCAATTTGAAAAAGGGCAACTTGCAGACCAAGAAAAATGGAAAGATTCTAAAATTACAATGGAAGAGGCAGGGGACCATGTATTCAAGTCTAAAAGGGTAATGACAAGTGTTAAGTAATGATAGATATAATTTAGGATTCTAAATATCTAACATGGAGAGAAAATTTTAGTCTTGCCATTACAATGGACAGCAAAACTAGGACTGGGTTTTGGCGTCAAATAATATTATTAAAATTTACAGAGTTCTGAGTACTCTCCCCCACTCCTAATTTTCTGGGCCTAAGTATTACTGGAAGTACATAATCCTCATAAATAATACCAAAGTTCTCTCAAATATTTCAATTCATTAAAAGACCAATCAGTAGTCCAAAAGTTCTTTGGCTCTGAAATAAAAAAATAAACAAACAAAGACACTACCTCTGGCATTGTTTCCTTGATAATTAATTTGCTAGTGGTTTTGGTGATATAATTCATATTTTCACAATCATCAGTCCCAAGTGCCATAGTTCTAAATGTTTTACACACCCTCATTATGTTTTCAGAAACGATGAGATATACTAATATTAAAGCCATTTTATATTAGAGGAAACTGTGGTAAATAAAGGCTCAGTAATTTACCCAAGTCAAAGACAGAATGGCTTACCAAATATGAGTTAAACCTCTGATAAAATAACTTTAGGGTATTATTGTGAATAGGAGAGTTGAAGTCTTCCTATAGGACAGTGGTTCTCAACCTTCCTAATGCGGTGACTCTTTAATACAGTTCCTCATGTTGTGGTGAACCCCAATCATAAAATTATTTTCGTGGCTACTTCATAACTGTAATTTTGCTACTGTTATGAATCAGGGGACCTCTATGAAAGGGTCGACCAACTCCCACAGGGGTCGTGACCCACAGGTTGAGAACCACTGCTATAGGGCCTAATTCCCATTAGGGGATTAACAGTCTATGAAGAAAAGACAAGCTTCTCCAAAAATCCCTTAAGGCTTACTGGCTGAAGATTTGGACTAGTTTCACAACACCTCTCTACCACTTACATCTTCTCTCTCAGGGAAGCATATCCAACTTTAGGGTCACCTCCTGGCAAGAAGTGCAATGGCACCACGCCTTCCCTAAATAAATTCTCAAGGCTGTGTGAATCAGAGGAAGGAGCTACTGTTTTCTATTTGCATCAAGTATTACAGAGTGTCCTAACTTAAAGGAGAAACAAAATGTGTAATTAATTGTTATATTTTTGAACCATGTACCACAGGAAAAATTTAGAAATCAGCTGGAATAAATACCCTCTAACAGGTCCTTAAGGATAGGGACAGGGGCTCTTATGTTTATGCATCTTAGCAGCTGGCAAGAATGTACAGCAAGAAACTGGCATTTAAGCCTTTGCTGGAGACCTCTCTACAACAGTAAGGTATTCTAATTCATGGCCAAAGGATGAAGTGGCAAGGCAGGAGTTCAATAAATTTATTTTCTGAACTAAGGCCACAAACTGAATTGTACAGGAATGAAATTGTGCCAGAAACTTCAATATTTTAGTATGTACCATTGGTATTTGTCAGGAATAAAAATCGTGCCAGTATTTTTACTTTCAAAAGAAAAAAAAAACGCAAAACACTTAATTTCAGCTGAATCATGCACCTAATTCAACAGCTGGAATTCCAAGAGCTGTCACTGCAGGCTGTAATTATTGAGAGATCTCTAATTTAAACGGACCTCTCAGAATTAAAAGGAAATTAACGAGACTCCAAACACAGACACTGGCTGCGTGATCGCTGACCAAACAGAAGGCCCTGGCTAGTGCATTCCGCTAGGACGAAGGACAACTGACTCAGAAAATGCGTTGTCTCGGTGCCCTGACTGCGCGTCTCCTGGGGCAAGGCCGGGCTGGAGGCAAAGGGCCCCAACCCGCGCGGGCCTCCGAGGGCCAAGGCCGCGCGGGGCCCTACTGCACACCCACGCCCAGGGCCCCAGTGGGCACCCAGAACACCCCGAGTGGGGCAACACCCGGGCCGGGGGGCACTGCAGCGCCCCGGGGGCTTTGGAGAGGCGAGGTGACTGCGGCTCCCTGGTTGGCTCTGGAGCTTCCCGGGGACGCGTGCGGGGCTCCGAGGGCCCTCGGGAGAACTGAGGGGCGGACGGAGGTGTTGGGGACACCGCCTGGGCTCCGGAAAGGGGTCCCTCAGTGTCCAGACTCCTCTAGACGGAGACGCCCTCGAACGCGCGCGGCCGGCCGCTCACCCAAACAGCCCTCGGAGGAAGGAGTGGGAGGCTTTGACTCGCTTCTCGGCCTCCGCCATCAACTGCACCGCCTCGCGTTCCTTGCCCGCGTTGTCCATGGCGCTGTCAGTCCCCCAAGCACCACCGCCTGCTCGCGACGCTCCCACAACGCCCTCGCCTCCCTCCTCACATCCTAGGGAGCGCACGCGCAAGCGCGGCGCGCATGCCCAGCCGGGAATTGTAGTCCGCAGCCCTGCCACCGGGGCGCCGGTGTCCGGAGCACGGACTACATTTCCCAGGTGGCCGCGGGCCGAGCCATCTGTCGCTGCGAATTTCAGAGCTGAGATGAGATCTGGCGGAGCGGTCCTAGCCTAGAATTCTGTAAGGTTTGGTGTGGGAAATGGAAAATGCTCCGTGACTTCCTGCAAAAAAAAAAAAAAAAAAAAATCACCTCGAGCGCACAATGTCATGATGATTCGGGCATCCCCGCTGAACACAACTGGTATATGGGCGATGAGATGGATAAAGAGAGGCAGAGAGATAAGACTTGGAAGTCTTGTTTTTTCTCCCCTCAGTATATTTAATTTCATTAATTTTTCTATCGTTTTATTAGGGGCTCAGACTTGGAAGTCTTACTACGGACGGGACGCAAGTTCTCCTAAACAGCCACTGAAAACAATTTCATTATCATGTGATGCCCACCGCCAATCCAAACAGTGGCAGAAAAAGCCATTTTTATTTCCAAGGGCAAGACCAAACCCAAAAACCAAATCCACTGCCATCAGTCAATGCAGACGTATAGTGATCGCTGTGGGGTTCCAAGAATGTTACTGTGGACAGCAGAATCCAGTCTTTCTCCCGCAAAGCTGCTGCTGAGTCCAATTTGTCAACCAGGAGGGTCGCAGCCCAATGGGTAACCACTACACTACCAGGGCTTGCCAGCTAAGAATATAGTGTCCTCTCCAATAGAGATTCAGACTTATTTTTAAGTTCTCAAAAATGCAACTTTTGGTCGGTCCTCGTTTCCTTGACTATGATTGAGTTAGTATTTAATATGCATAATCCACTCTATATTGACTGCAACCTATGCATTCTTTTCCTTTCTGCAATACTAGTTCGAGCAAGAAAGGAGACCTGGATCCCAGTTCTTCTGTGAACCAGCAGTCCCTACACAGTGAACCTCCTAGATCCAAGGTAATGTTGAAGTATACATACACATACACAGTGCTGTCTAAAGCAAGTTAATCCCACAGATATTCCAAGCAGATAAGGACCTTGCCCCAGAGGCAACAGAATAAGAGAGGCTTAACCTATGGCTGATAGGATATGTAACATAAGCCACACAATTATACCCATCTAATTTATAAGAAAATACACTTTAAACGGAATTCCCCCCCACCCCCCCAATTACTGATGGTTCCTTCAAAACACACTTAAGAACTAAGAAAATGTGCTGGACTCTTCTTAAAAAAAAAAAAAACTAATTCAAGAGGAGTAGGTAGCAGTAAGTCTTCTGGGACAAATCTTTTGCCTGCCAGGAATACTTGTAAACTCCTGGAAGTATCTATGGATAGTGTGCCAGACTTGCATGTCTGTTCCAGCAGCAATGCAATGTAGACCATTTAGTACTGAAAATACCATAGCCAAAGTGATGAGGCAAGTATAACAATCACTGCCAAGTGGAATTGGCATGCGAATTTTAAGAAATGAAACCTGTCGTTAGAGAGCAAAATAAGAAGAGCCAAACTCCTGGAAAGAAAAACAATGAAAGCATTATGTCATGGAGTCCATTCATTGTAAGATGCTCTACAAAGGGACAGAAATATTGGCCGTTCATGTAAAGCTTATTTACTATTTAATGCACTATTCTAATTTGAACAAGCTTCTTTCACAGTGCATGGTGGTTTTGGAACTCTGTGTTTGGAATTATATGGGAAGGAGTCAGGAAACGAGGCAGCTGTAAGTGTAGGAGAAAAATTACAAACAGTGAAAGGAGCATTAGAAAAGCAGAAGTGTCTGTGGGGATTAAGAAGGCATCATTAGGGTTTGTCACATTAACCCCCTCCAGCTTCCCTCCACCCCCATGAGTCTACTCCTGGTCTACTCCAATTCTCTTACTGTAGTTCGTGTAATTTACACCATGCTTTCCTTGAACCCCACCTCAGTCACTTACGAGTGTTTATACCTTTGTAGTATAACCCAGAGGCAAACATGATGTTTCTTGAGAAAGCCTTTAGATAAACGCTGATAATTAGCCTAAGAATCTAATTGTTACTATCTGGTTAGTCAACAGAGACAGGCTGAGACTATTCTGTTTGCTTGCTCGTGGTCAACACTTGCTTCCCACAATTATCCAGAACCCGGTGTGATGGCTAGGTTTTTGTGCCAATTTGACATCTGTAAAGAAGGTATGGGCGGAGTCCTGCCTGTCAATAAGGTCACAACTTGGTGGCTCTCCTTGGGGTGTAGGCAAGATATGAGAAGATCTTTTGCAGAACTGGTCCTTCCTCCCTGGATTGCGTTTGTTGCCTCCAGGTCCTGCCAACTCTCCCTGTCCCACTGTGCCATCAGGTCCTATGATGCTTTGTGTCACCTCTCTGCACCACCAGCTCCTCTGCATCTACCCATGCAGCATCACCAGGCTCCGCTATGCTTCACCATGCCTTGCCCTTCTAATTCCTGCAATTTTGGTTCGTGAGCACGGTAGCCTCATGAGTTTGGAATGACCTTCAGCCCAACATGTGACCCATGAAAAGGAGTCATGTTGGGCTCATTCGTTCTCTGTGGCTGTGTAGCCACTTTCTTCTTATTTTTTTTAAATAATTAAATCATTTTATTGGGGGATGGTACAGCTCTTATCACAATCCACACATACATTCATTGTGTCAAGTTGTACATTTGTTTCCCTCATCATTCTCAAAACATTTGCTTTCCATCTGAGCCCCTGGCATCAGCTCTTCATTTTTCACCTCCCTCTCCACTTCCCCCTCCCTCATGAGCCCTTGGTAATTTATAAATGATTATTTTGTCATATCTTGCCCTGTCCGATGTCTCCCTTCACCCTCTTTTCTATTGTCCATCCCCAGGGAGGAGGTCACATGTAGATCCTTGTAATCGGTTCCCTCTTTCCAACCCACTCTCCCTCTACCCTCCCAATATCTCCACTCACACCACTGGTCCTGAAGGGATCATCCACCCTGGATTCCCTGTGTTTCCAGTTCCTATCTGTACCAGTGTTCATCCTCTGGTCTAGCCAGACTTGCAAGGTAGAATTGGGATCATGATAGTGGGGGTGGGGGCGGGGGGAGTTTAGGAACTAGATGAAAGTTGTGAGGGGTGGGAGGGAAGTTTAGGAACTAGAGGAAAGTTGGGAAGGGGCAAGGAAGTTTAGGAACTAGAGGAAAGTTGTATTTTTCATCATTGCTACATCGTACCTTGACTGACTCGTCTCCTCCCCGAGACCCCTCTGCAAGGGGATCTCCAGTGGCTAACAAATGGGCATTGGGTCTCCACTCTGCACTCCCCCCTCATTCACTATGGTAAAAATTTATACCTGATCCCTTCGACACCTTGTGATCGCACAGGTTGGTGTACTTCTTCCATGTGGACTTTGTTGAACCCTTGATAATTTATAAATTATTTTGTCATATCTTGCACTTTCTGAAATCTCCCCTCACCCACTTTTTCTGTTGTCCGCCCCCCAGGGTGGAGGTTATATGTAGATCCTTGTAATCGGTTCCCCATTTCCACCTTATCTTTGCTCCACCCTCCCCCTATTGCCACTCTCACCACTGGTCCTGAAGGGATCATCCGACCTGGATTCCCTGGATTTCTAGTTCCTATCTGTATCAGTGTCCATCCCTTGGTCTAGCCAGATCTATAGGGTAGAATTGGGATCATGATACGGGGCAGGGGGGTGGGGGGGGGGAGGAAGCATTTAGGAACTAGAGGAAAGTTACATGTTTCATCGTTGCTACACTGCATCCTGACTGGCTCGTCTCCTCCCTTCGACCCTTCTGTAAGGAGATGTCCAATTGCCTACAGATGGGCTTTGGGTCCCCACTGTGCATTCCCCTCCTCATTCACAATGATATGATTTTTTTGTTCTGATGATGCCTGATTCCTCATCCCTTCGACACCTCGTGGTCGCACAGGCTGGCGTGCTTTTTCCATGTGGGCTTTGTTTCTTCTGAGCTAGATGGCTGCTTGTTTACCTTCAAGCCTTTAAGACCCCAGATGCTATATCTTTTGATAGCCAGGAACTGTCTGCTTTCTTTACCACGTTTGCTTATGCACCCATTGTCTTCACCGATCATATCAGGGAGGTGAGCACACAATGATAAGATTTTTTTGTTCTTTGATGTTTGATAGCTGATCCCTACAGCACCTCATGAGCACACAGGCTGGTGTGATTCTTCCATGTGGGCTTTGTTGCTTCTGATCTAGATGGCCACTTTTTTATCTTCAAGCCTTTAAGACCCCAGATGCTATATCTTTTGATAGCCAGGCACCATCAGCTTTCTTCACCACATTTGCTCATGCACCTGATTTGTCTTCACTGACTGTGTTGGGAAGGTGAGCATCATGGATTGCCAGTTTAATAGAACAAAGTGTTCTTGCATTGAGGGAGTACTTGAGTAGAGGCCCAATGTCCACCTGCTAACTTAATACTAAATGTATACATATATGCACATAGATCTACTTCCACATCCTCATATATAAATATATATATATGTACATGCCTGTATTTAGACCTCTATAAATGACCTTTGCCTCCTAGCTCTTCCCTCTATTTCCTTTTATTTTCCTCATCCCACTCTCATATTCAGCTTTCATTAGGATTTCAGTAATTCCTCTTGGTTACATTACCCTTGGTAACACCCTACCAGGCCTCCCACACCCTCCTCACCACCAATTTAGATCACTTGTTGTTCCCTTGTCCCTAGGTTTCTTAACACCATTACCTATTCCCCCACCCCCCTCTCCCGTGTCCCCCTGGAACTGTAGGTCCCGTTGTTTTCTCCTCCAGATTGCTCTGGTTGCCTTCCTCTATAGTGTACCAAGGTAGGTCAGGTACCTCAAGTTGGTCTAGTCTAGGCCATCTGGCAGTCCATGCTTCAGTGAACCAACCAAATAAGCAATTAGATCCTCTCTTAACCTCTCTTGCTGAGACATTGAAGGACGAATATGTGCTTAGGGGCCCCATATCAAGAAACTCAGACTGGTCTAATGTTACATTCTTTGCACCAGTATCCCACACCCTTAGTAACCATTCCCAGGGATATTTCCCAGGCTTCTGCTTGTACGTATTAGAAAATCTGAGCAGATCTTCATGACTATAGAGTACTTTTTCCTGAATCAGCATCTGAACCTCACTTTTAGGAACTTGCTGAGACTTAATTCTCCTTATATGTCTAGAGGAAATAATGGGTGTTGGGGGTGTTTCCTGGGGGCTCTCAACAATCTCTTGTAAGGCATCTTCCCCCAAAATGCTACAAACGCAGTCCCATGTGGAATGTCAGTTTAAACAGTTTGGTTAATCTGCTCAGGTGTGGGTTGTTTTTACTGAGAGTGGATTAATCCCCTCAGGTAGAAGGGGTGGGCCTATTGACTGGGGTGACTTAATCGACTCTCGGGGCTTAATAGCCTCCTCTTCTGGATCATCAGCCCACACGCTCCCATTCATGATCCAGGGTCCCCATTTTATTCCGATCAATACCCTTGCATTTATATAAGACACTGTTCCAGACCTGCAATTCAGCAGACGCTACAAGTCAGCTACTCAGATGCTGAGACTCTGGATATGGTTTTCGGCAATGTCAGCTCTATTACTAGAGGAGAGAAGACTCTCCTTTGTAGCACTTGCAAAAGCTTTTAGGTCTGTTATTTGACAGTTGAGAAGTACTTCTGAGATTACTCCTTTCCTTGATCACCTTTGCTATTGTAAGGAGGACCCATCAACCAGCTTCCTTATACTTCTCATCCCCACCAAACGGCTGGAAAATATCAAACACACGATCACCCAGAGCCTCTCCTCTCACCAGCACAGTGGTGGCACTGGGTATTAGCTTTGTGACTTCCCACCATGGATTACCACTACCCGTTTTAGTAAGAGCAGCAGACTTACCCATGCCTTCAGGAGTAGAGACAGCATTCTCAGTGCTGTTAAGCCTAATTAGGCTGGAGAGCCAACTTGGAAAACCCTTATTTATTATCTTGTTTCTCTAGACCCATTCCTGCTACCAATTGTGTTAGATAGGCTTCTCTAGTGAAACAAAACCAGGACACTTATGATTTTGTATATGTGCATAAATCACATATATACAGCATGAAGGAATCTAAGAGTGAATTAGCCTACACAGCTGTACTGAAGGATCAGTTCAACTCATTTCTGTGGAACGATTAATGTACTGGAAGTCCTTCAAGTCATGAGGACTGCTGGGTTTAAGGTCAAGAAAGCAGACAGCTGAGTTTTCCCTAGGGGAATGATGGCACTTGGGCCACAGGCAGCAAACAGTAGGGTGGGTCACTAACAGTCAGGAGCTTATCAAAGTCAGTCCAGATGGGATATCAAACTCAAGCAATGCAAGATGACAGGATCTGACAGCCTCAAGTTCAAGTGATGCATACACCAGCAGTGTGGTGAAGCAGGTCTTGAAGGAACCTCAAGCTCTAGCAATGCAATCCATGTATTGGCTGTCCCACAGGGAGTGTAGCTCACAAGTTGAGGCAGAGAACTAGTTAAAGCAGTCATATACTGGTCAGATCATCAGAGAGTAAGCGAGAGAGGGGCGGGGCTTGTCAAGCCATTTATCTCTTTGCCCTCCAATCAAACTGGGACCTTATTAATCCCACATATCCCTATTGGCCAGGTGGGCACAATAAACCTATCTACCACATTTTATTTCTACGGGTCTTCTATTCCTTTGATTAGATTTATTCCTATATGCTGTATACTTGAATATAAACCGACCCAAATATACTTGAGTATAAGCCAACCTGAGGCATGTAATTTTATACAAAAACTGCATTAAAAATGTGCTGAAAAAACTTGGCATATACACGAGTATATCTGGTATTTCAGTTTTGTGTGACTGTTATAAATGGCATTGTTTTATTGATGTCTTTTTCAGAGATGACAGGAATTCTATTGATTTCTGCTTATTAATCTTATTATTAATCTTCTACCCTGCTACAAATTTCAAATTCGTCAATTGTTTCCAACAATCTTTTTGTGCAAACTTTGGGGTTTCCTACAATAAAATCCTGTCATCTATAAATAGTACACATTCCACTTCTTCTCTGCCCAGTTGTATTTTCTTGTCAAATGGATGTGGCTAAGATTTAGGGAGTGTACTTTTTAATAGAAAGTCATAATTGCTTGCATATAGCATTGTTAGATCTGAAGCTCAAAAGAAGCTAGAATGAACTAACTCCTCAAGCGGAATGCTTGCCATTAAGGGTGGCAAGGGCATGTTTTTTTAAATTTGGTTGTTTCTGGGGACACCCTCACTTTTTCTTGGTCACAAGACCTCTAAGGGCACTCTTTCCGTTTCCTTCAGTAAATGCTGACTCATTTCACATAAGGTATATAATCTGATTCTTGATGTTAAGAAAAATCAATTCGTTATGATTTTTAGCTTCATAGAGGGAATATGTAACGCAAGTTATTTTAGCTAATCTAGTTAGAAAACAATCCCTGTACAAGTGCAAAGTCTATGGAATTTTCATCACTTGACACATTGCTCAAAGACAAACAAGCTGGTTGCAGAGGTCACCTAGAAGGGCCAGATGATTCGGAGAGTCTTCTGTTGTTTACCTGATAGTGATGAGAAGACAGCCCCTACTACTATCTAGTCAGTCAACAAAAACATCCTGAGACTGGCCTAAAACTGGAAGAATTTTATTTTTCTGTTTGCTTACGCATGGTCAGCAATTTTCCCCATTGTTATCCTGAAACCTGAGTTAATTTAAACATCTTTAAATTAATCTCCCAAGTGTAAATACCATAGAAATAGTTACGCATTTTCTGTGAATTCTGATCCACACAGGACACCACACAGACAGCTTGTATTGCTGTCTTCTAATAAATAAATAAATACTTCTATTTCTTCTTCTAATTTGGAATGAGTAAATTGGCTCCACCACTCCAGGGTAAATACCTGCATGTCAGGTGACAGTATATGCTATAAACATCCATGTTTATAATAGAGCGAACGGCAGGCATATGTAACCTTCTTAGCCATAAACAAATACCTTGGAAGCTCGGAGGTTTAGGGCATGTGTTAGACTAGAGAAACAAATTCATAGACACACATATGTATATAAGAAAGCAGTTTATACACAAGAACAATTGAAGATTGAGAAAATATTCCAGCCCAGTCCAGATCAAATCCATAAATCCAACATTAGCCCATATATCTGATAACAATCTATAAAGTCCTCTTCAGACTCATGAAACACATGCAATGATGCCGAGTGCAGGAGGATCACAGGCCAGTGGGTTGGAAGTCTGTGGTGGTGTATGCATCTCAGTGCTGGCAGGGGTCTCCCTGTGGCTTCTCTGGCTCCTAGGGCATAGTGTAATGTGTCTTCTCAGTAGAGGATCTCTCAGGGAATGACCAGAGAGAGAGAAGTGTCTCTCGCCTCCAAGGAGGAAATACAGGAGTTCCCAGAATTCTCAGAAGGCCATGCCCACAGAGGTCTCATTGGTTATATCTTGATTGACAGACCAGACTCCACCCCTTCACTTTTAATCCTCTCAAATTTACACTAGATGATGTAACTACCACAGGGCCACAGTCATCCATTGGCAACAGTTTATAATGACAATGTTCCACATCCTACTTTTGTTAGTAGTAACTGGGGTCTTAACAACTTGAAGGCTTCTCTCTGAGGTGCTGGTGGTCTCTCCCACCTGGAGCAAAGAGAGCGAGAGCGAGATTTAATCCTTCTAAGCGGGTTTGCTCACCTCTGAGAGCAGGCTGGATTCTTAACTACAGAGATTGGGGTGTTTCTTAAAGGCGGCTTGCATCTCCTTCCCCAGGTCAGATTCCAGCATACCTGCAGTGTGAGGAATGGTACTGCAGAAACGCGCCATGCCCTTTCTTTTCCTGACTGCTAGCCAGAAATGTTACCGGAGCTTCAGGTTCGTGCCTTCCCAAAGTAAAGATTTATTTGCGAGACACAGAATGGGGCTTTTGTGTAGAGAAATTTTATTAAGCATCTCCCAGAAGAGAGAAATCACCCTGCCAGTTCAGTTCACGGGCTCTTGGATGCTTCTGTGCCTGCCCATGTAATAACAGGCTTTTATTTTCATTTTATTTATTTTTCAATCATTTTATTGGGGGATCATACAACTCTTATCACAATCCACACATACATCCATTGTGTCAAGCACATTTGTATATTTGTTGCCATCATCATTCTCAAAACATTTACTTTCTACTGGAGCCCTTGGTATTAGCTCCTTTTTCCCCTCCCTCCCTGCTCGCCCCTCCCTCATGAACCCTTGATAATCTATAAACATTTTTTTTAATATCTTACACTGACTGATGTCTCCCTTCACCCACTTTTCTGCTGTCCATCCTCCTAGGTAGGAGGTTATATGTAGATCCTTATAATCGGCTCCCCCTTTCCACCCCACCCTTCCTCCACCCTCCTGGTATCCACTCTCACCACTGGTCTGAAGGGATCCTCTGTCCTGGATTCCCTGTTTCCACTTCCTATCTGTACCAGTGTACATCCTCTGATCTAGCCAGATGTAGAAGGTAGAATTGGGATCATGATAGTTGGGTTGGGGGTGGGGGTGGGGGGAAGCATTGAAGAACTAGAGGAAAGTTGCGTGTTTAAATATTCAAGTAAAGGAGACTGTTGAGATGGTCCCCTGGGAGTAGGAAAGCTTTCTGGGAAACGTAGTACAGGCTACTGCATGCATTCTGCCCGTGCAGTGTCCAAATCTCCACCTTTGCTCTCTGCCCTACTGCAATACAATACTAGTCACTGGGCTACAGGTTCTATTCACTGCTTTCCAATTGTTCCACAAATGTTCTTCTTTTTTTCTGGAGTAGGAGTCCATCCGGGATGCTGCCGTAGCCAGTATTTTAAACAACAAGTTTGGGTTTCTGGATGGAGGTGTTCCCTAACCTTCCGGGCTCTGTAGGATTCATTTCTGAGGATCACACATTATTCCTCCCTCTTAGGTGGGCTGAGATTACCTCACAAAGCTTCACTGGGTCACACAAAGAGCCTGGGCATCAGGGACAGCGCAATTCAGCAGGGCAGAAATCTATGGCAAGGGTGACTAGGTGAGTAGGGGGCATTTGTCTCTAGAGAATGCCCAAGGAAGAGTTGGTGGCATAGTCAGGTAGTTGGAATGTGAGGTAGAATATACTCCCCGACCCTCACCCCATTTAATTTATTGAGTCCCTAAATCTCACGTCATCTCTTATCTCCCCATAAGTCTCTCTGGAGTTCCACAGTGGCTCTCCTCTATCTGTCACGCTAGATCTTAGTGCAGAGCCCTGAAAGGTCTATTTGGGGGCTTTCTCGTTCTCCTCTGGTAGGTGGGAAGACGAACAGGGTCTTGTCCACCATGGCAAATGTCTAGACATTTTGCTTGTCTGATCACCAAAGAACCGGATGGGCATGATACATGTAGAAAACAAGCTCAGATAGAAGAGTGGGCTGTGAAGGCAGGCAGGGAGACCGGCCTAGCGTGGCCTCCCATCACACTGTGAGCCTCGTCTAGGAAACCAAGGGTCAGGCTTACATTTCTGTTTAAACTTTAAGGAGGCAGTCAATTTCCTGGGAAAGTCTGTGTGGACAAGGCTGCTGTGCAGAAAGGGAGCTGCTGCTTGGCACCTCCCTACCTTGAAAGGTGCAGCTGGTTAGGAGACTCCTGAAGTCGCAAAGATGAAGGCTGGATGCTTGAGGAACCTGCTGCTGCTGGCTGCCCTGGTTCTCATGGCCAAGGCGAGCCATTTCCAAAGGTGGGAAGGCTTTCGGGAGAAGCCGATGAGCAAGCAAAACATGAACGCAACACTGGATTTCTTAATTCAGAGCTTCAACAATGCCAGCAACGACACGTATTTATTTCGCGTTGACAAGCTACTTCGATCTCAGATGCAGGTATGTGCCTCAGCTTCGCTATTCCTAATTATTTGGACATCCAAGGCTCCCAGGGAATACCAAGTGACATATCAAATGAAAAGAAACATCCCTTGGACTGGCATGATGGAGAGTTCTGGAGATGCCAGAGTTGATTTAGTCATTACTAAGAAATGCTTTACTAGTCTGAAGACGAGTGGACTCCTAATTGGATTGGTATCCATCAGTCTAAAGCAAAAGTGTTCCCTGAGGTTCTCCACTGTACTTGAGTGAAGAACTATTGTTTGTTCTGAAAGAATGTCTTCCCAGCTCTTGATGAAGCCAGGGTCACAGTGAATGGAATGTCACAGAGGGCTTTATTCTGGGGGAGTGGAACCAGGCACTTGCCCTCTTCTTGGCTTTAAGCCTACATCGCTTTCGATATTTTTATAGTTGTCTTAAATATATCCATTAAAGGATGAGGGAGGAAATCAGGGTTGTTTGAAAAGCATTTTGTAAACTGGTTCAATCTCCCTTCAAGGTCAAGTAGTAAATTGTACAATTTACCCATTAAGCTTGAGCCACTTCCGACTCATGACCACACCACGTGTGCAGAGTCAACCTGCACTCCGTAGAGGCTTCAAGGACTAGAGTCTTACAGATGCAGATCATCAGGTCACTCTGGGGTACTGGGGGGCCACTAGCCTTTCAATTGGCAGCCCAGAATAAACCATTAGTACCATTCTGGTTGAGTTAGGTAGAGGCAACACCACGTCTTAGTTTAATTAGCTGGGTTTGGGAAAAATAATAATTGAACAGGAAGAAAGGGTTCTAGGCAGAGAGAAAAGGTGGAACAGTAGAATCAGTAGGGCGTGGGGACAAAGTGTAACACAGCACCACGGCTTGTACACATATCAGGATGTCCCTGGATCAAGCAGTTACACATTTTCGCCACAAGGTGGTAGTCTTGTTCATCATTAGGGCCAAGAACGTGAAAGTGATTTGACTACAAGGTGTTGGCCATTAACCAAAGTTGACATTCCCTTTGATGAGTCTTCCCAAGGAAAAACTTGAGAACCCTAGGAAGCCTGCCTTGTGAAATCAATCCATGATCACCAGCAGTCAAGTGCAAAGTAATTGTTTATAAGCAATACAAAATTCATTTTATTGGGGCCCTTCCAGCTCTTACATCCATCCATTGTGTCAAACACATTTGTACATATGTTGCCATCATCATTTTCAAAACATTTTCTTACTACTTGAGACCCTGGTATCAGCTAATTTTCACCCTTCCCCCACCCTCCCTCCCTCACGAGCCCTTGATAATTTATAAATTATTATTTTCCTGTCTTAAAATGACTGCTCTCTTCATCCTCTTTTCAGTTGTTTTTTCCCCTAGGAGGGGGTTATATGTTGATCATTGTGATCTGTTCTCCCTCTCTCTCGACCTTTCCCCTACCCTCCTGGTATTGCTACTCTCATTATTGGTCCTGGGGGGGTTATCTGTCCTGGATTCCCTGTATTTCCAGCTCCTATCTGTACCAGTGTACATGTATGAGCAGTGTGTGGTTGCGTGGGCAGAAGAGAGCTCACCTTGATCGCTGGGTGACCTAGTGTATCCCTATACCTGCTGTAGCATGACTGTGTCAGTCCCAAACCCTCATGGAAGTGTAGAGGAGTGGGGCATGGCTTGCACCTTTCCTTAGGTTACTGGGCCCCCATTCTTTGATCTTGATACAGTTCCTCCTGATTCTTGGATCTTGATTAAGTGCCCATATATACTATCCAAGCTTCATTTCACCCATCTGCAAAGCAGGGTGTGTGTGTGTGTGTGTTAATAATGAAGTCCATAGCACAGAACTAACAAATAGTTGAATTTATAAAAAAAATATTTGCTGTTGTTATCATTTCTATGCCTATTTAACAATGAAGGCTAGTAGTGACTAATAGAGTACTTCACATACTAACCCAAGGTCAGCAGCTTGAAACCACTAACCGCTCCTCAGGAGAACAATGAGGCCTTTCACACTCATAAAGAGCTGAAGCCTTGGAAACCCACAGGGGTAATTCTACCTTGTCCTGTGAGTTGGGCTCAACTTGACGGCAGTGAGTTGAGGTTTGAGCTTGCACGTGGGAACGCTTGTTAAATTTATGACTAGTGTTTTAGTTTCTTCATACACACAAAGTATCTCAAAGATAAAATGACATACTCGGTGTGAAAGAGCCTTGTGCAAGATCCCAATGCCTGGATGAGCCAGCCCTTGTCAGTGTGTTCTCACACAGGGGCATTATATCCTTGGCTCTTTTGTCTCTTGCTGGGATGAGAATCTCTGTCCTGTCCACAGTCCAACTTCCCCTAGCCCATTTCCTGAAGGTTTTGCAGGGTGCCTGCTTCCCGAGGATGGTGTGTGCGCACTCTGCCACTATTGCCATCCCACGGAGTACCTGGCTGTCTCCTTTGGTTGGACAAAGGCCATTTGGGCAAGCGTGTGGATAACTTGACCCATGCAGAACTCTCGAATCTGCAATGTTACGTAGGGAATTCCATGTGGTTCCCAATAGGCAGCCCTGATGATGAAACTATTTGTTGGCCTGCTGCTTATGGGTGTGGTACCTCCCTGTCCACCAAGGGCTGCACCTTTTCCATCCCCTCGAGTCCCCACAGCCTCACACTTGGACGTGAATAAAGAACAATCATTACTACCAAATAACACAGTCATTGGCATGTGTTCTCCAGGCCTCACACAGTCACCACCCCCTTCCTTCATTCCACACAGATCCTCTGATCGTTCGAACAGGCACCCCCCCCCCGGCCCATTTTCTAGGGGGAGGAAACTGAGACTCTGTCGAGTGGAGGACTTGTTCAAGGTGGGACTTGAGCTCGCCTCGTCTATCTTCCGTTCTGTTGCTGCTCAGGTTCCACAGATGCCTCACAGGCCTGCCATTAGGAGCTCATCTTCCTGGGCTGCGGACCATGCTGCAGACACGTCATTAAATGATGTTATGCAAGCTTTCATTTAACCTGTGTAACAACTCCATGGATAGTCACGTTGATTGCCCTTGGAGTGAAGAAACTGAGGTTGCTAAGGATAACTTGCTTAAGGTCACAGTAAATGGGGAATCTAGACTCCAAATCTAGATTCAACAGATTCAACAGCTCATGGTCTGTTAAATTACTTTTTGTCAAGTTGGTTTGGACAGAGGAGAAAAAAAATGAATGGAGGCAGGAAAAGCCCAAAGCATAAAGCTCTGGCTGTGTATAGTATGAGGATCTCGCCGACAGACCTGGGAGAGGCCAGCCTGGGAGGTTGCCTCTTGTCCTGAAGGTGAATGGGAAGCAGGTGAGACACTGTCCCTGGCGGCACCAGCAAACGCAGCCAGAAGCAGGGTTGTGGCTATCTTGGGACATCCTCCACCTGGGGGGTAAGGAGAGAGCCCTGTCTCTGAAGGAGCTGTGGGAGGAAATGCTCCCCGGCGTCTGCCTCAGTCCTACCTCTCCCGGGGACCCTCAGCAACCTGTTGCTTGATGCCAAGCTAACCGTGCTGTTGCTTCCCGGTAGTTGACGACAGGAGTGGAGTACATGGTCACCATGAAGATTAGCCGGACCAAGTGCAAGAAGAAAAGCACGAGCACTCATGCCTGCCCCCTCCAGAGCAAGACGAAGCTACAAAAGGTAGGTGGCAGGAACCCACTGAGAGGGAACTCATGCCCAAAGACGGGGAAGGGTTTTGGCTTGAGGGCAGGGTCAGGCACAGCCTCGAAGTCCTTTGGCATCACTCATGGCCCCCCAGGGCGGGGAAGGAAGGCGGGGCTCCTTAACTAGGCTGCCTGGCCAGACGCACAGACCTTGGAGTTACCTGCACTCCTCTGGCTGACCACCAGGACTCTGCTCATCCTCCTGGTCTGCTTCTCTGGTTCTTAGGGTGACCACAGTTGTTGTTCTTCGAGGTCCTGGTTTGGTCTCTGAGGAATGTCCAGTTCTCTATTTCCAACTTCTGCGTCCCTCTTCCTGCTCTTCCTGGCCCCTCTTGATGGCACTCTTATTTGGGCCATCAGTGGCCCCATGAAGGCCCACCCGTGCCAGGGGTGTAGGAGGATTGAAGTTCATGCCACTGTCCCTTCACAGTCTGGCTGAGTCTCTGGACCTGGGTCCAGTGAGGCTGCAGGCCCAGATAGGCCTGCTGCATGGCCTCAGACGGTGGTGCTCATGAAGCCCAGAGTTACATTTCTGCGCCCCCGCCCCCGGCCCCCGCATGACATGTGCAGCTCCTGCCCAGACACAGCAAGGGCCCCCGTTTCCCTGGAGGACTTGCAGGGACAGGAAGTTGTGTTTGCTCTCAAAAATGTCCTCTTCAACCTAACTATTCCCTTTCTCCTTGCGCAGAGTTTCATTTGCGAGTTTTTGGTTTACACTGTACCCTGGATACACTATTACCAACTCTGGAACAACTCCTGTCTGGAAGGTTAAGTGAGCAAAGACCCTCGGATACACCGTTAAACCAGCTTACTGTGCACTTCAAGCTATGGCACTCGGAAACGACTGAGCTCCCTCATTGCAGCGTCTCTAGCCACACACCGCCGCGTGCACACACACACACACACACACGCATACACGCACAAATTCCTGCATAGAAACCACACACGTACATGCATGTACACACACTGAATGGTTTTGGGGAAGCATACGATCTGAGTGGAAGGACCTCATACTTTTTCTACTGTAACCCATCTCTGTGGCTTTTCTGGATCCAGACATATTTCTTCCTCGGGCCTGAATTTGGGGGAGACCATTTATCTCCCATGTATACCCAACACAGTGATACGTACACCCTTTGTGAGTCCCTGGGGGTCCTCAAGACAAAACCCAGGTCAGCAATACACTAGGGGGACTAACACTTGTCTTTACAACTAAGACTTATTATAGCAAAGGATACAAATCAGAATCAACAAAGGGAAAGGTGCTTGAAGTGAAGTTTGGAGGAAGCCAGGAGCAACCGTCCAAGAGTCTTCTCTCAGTGGAGTCACACAATGTGAAATGTTGTCAGCCGTGAAGTTCACCAGAGACTCAGCACTCAAGGTTTCTGTTGGGGGCGAGGCACGTAGGCACCCTCTGCTCACTGATACCCATATTCCCGACCCTCAGATGAAAGGCAGGCCTCAATCACAAAGCTTGTACGAACAGATCAGGGACAACAGCGTGCACTTTTGTAATTTAGATAACACGCCCGTTTAGAAGCAGCTTCCCATTTGAATTCCCAGGTTTAAGCTATCCCAGGTCAGCAGTGACTAGCCTCCCGTGTTCTTCTCCTCTGCACTGTGAGTTATTGAACTCCTATGATTGATTGCTGATGGCTCCTGCCATCAGGGAGACTGTGGCTCCCGACCTTACATGACTCATAGTTGAGCAGAGAAGGTACACACGAGAGCAGACATGGGAGAAGAAATAGGCGGCGACATGAGTAGCAGATAAAGTCGCCCTTGGAGCAAAGAAAAGGGCCATGGACAGCAAAGGATATTATGTGCTGACACCACCACTTTGGAAAATGATCTGTCACGTTCTTAAAACGGACTAAACATATGCTCTATCATCTGAACTAGCAATCTCACTTCAGGGTGTTTATCTTAGAGAAGTAAAAATGTATGCCCACACAGAACCTACACAGCATTCCTTCTAGAAGCTTTATTTGTAACAGCTGCAACTGAAAAACAACATGTCCAGCGATCAGTGAGACGTGCAACCGTGGTGCATCTGTGCCGTAGGACACCACTGCACGGCCAAAAATAACACGAAGCCACAGGGCCTCACAGCCAGTCCTGGTGTGCACACCTCCAATCATGTAGCATGCGTAATCCAGAACACTTGAAGAGGTGGGGAAGAAATTAGTGATTGCCAGGGGTTAGAGATGGGTGAAGGGTGGGGACTGGGTCGGGTATGACCATAAAGGGGATCTCGTCATAAGGAAATAGCTGAATATTGCCATTTGTTACACAAATCATCCTATGTGGAAAAAAGGACTGAGAATTACACATACATGTTGCTCCAATGTAATTTTAAAAATTTTGATAGTTTTCTGTTGTCACATACTCATTGGGGAATCTGGGTGTAGGTTAAGGAGCCTTTTCTGTACAACTTTTCAAATCCCTGTGAACCTGTAATTATTTCAGCAGAGAAAACCCCACTGGGCTGAAAGAGCCAATAGGTGAATAAGAGCAGATATTCCACTTTCCCTTTTCTTCTCGCTCACACCATCACTTCCGGAGATAAAAAATAGTCCTCATGATAGGAGGGTGCTGAATTCTAATATTATATCTCTGCTAGAAGTGGTCCCTGAATTGGTGCAGACATGCATTTTTTTGTTGTGCTCCACAGATTGTGTCCCTACCACCTTAGAACAAACAAACAAAAACATGTTAAAGGTTTGTGGCAACTCTGTTGAGCAAGTCTCTCAGAGTCATTTTCCCCAAAGCATGAGCTCACTTCATGTCCTTTACATTTTGGTAACTCCTGCAGTACTGCAAACTTCACAATGTCATTGCACACTTAATGCACATACTGAGCACAATGCGGCAGTCCATCAAAGGATCGTGCAGAACACTCGCATTCATTCTCTGACTAGAAACACCATACCCATTCCCAGAGATTATATCCTAGATCTGGAAACTGTCACAAGAGTGGGGTTCTTACTGCAAACTGACACAACGCCAGTGTCTTTAAAAATAAATCATTTTATTGGGGCTCATACAACTCTATCACAAGCCATACAAATATCAATTGTGTCAAGCACATTTGTACATTGGTTGCTCTCATAATTCTCAAAATATTTGCTCTCCACTTAAGCCCTTGGGATCAGCTCCTCATTTTCCCCCCTCCCGCCTCCCTCACAAGCCACTGGTAATTTATACATTATTATTTTGTCATGTCTTACATTGTCTGTCTCCCTTCACCCACTTTTCTGTTGTCTGTCCCCCAGAGGAGGTTATATGTAGATCCTTATAATCAGTTCCCACTTTCTACCCCACCTTCCCTCCACCCTCCCGATATCACCACTCTCACTACTGGTCCTGAATGGGTCATCTGTCCTGGATTCCCTCTGTTCTGGTTCCTATCTGTGCCAGTGTCGCTTTTAAATGAAAAAAAAATTTTCTGTATGCGATGTATTAAATCTATATGTATATAGTTATATGTAATGTTTCCAACTCCAAAGACAAAGATTAGATGCATAAAAGTAGTGTTATTCAAAATGAAAATTTCTAACTCATTTGTGACAGCATGGTCTGAAGGGAACACTCTTGTAAATTGGGGATTATCTGGACTGCCTATGTTCTGATAAGAATTAGTATTTGGGTACCTCTTTTGCCCTAAATACTGTGTTTAAGCAATTTGGATGCATTATCATCATTAAACTTTATAAATACACCAAGAATCAGTACTGTGTAAAGAATCAGTAAGAGATGAAGAAACGACAAGTTAGCAAATGCAGGGGTTGGTGGAGGGGGAATTGACCTGAATCCATCCAGAAACAGGCTTCAGAGAGCACAGAAACTGCCAGGGGAAGAAGAAGCCATAAACCGACTCCTTTGCAGCTCCCAACCATCTGCAACTAGTGGTCTCATCCTTTCTGCACCCGCCTTCTGACTCCCTAATGCCAGGATTTATGTTCTTTGCTGAGGGCGCGCTCTGGTTACTTGCTTTGCCCTGGGGGATTGGTGCAGCTGAGGAGACACCTTCAGCCAATGACTGATTAGAATGGATGAGTAAACACCCCAAACGCACTCCCCTTTCAGGTATGTGCTGCGTGTGCATCTGTGTATGCATGGTTGTGGATGTGTTTTTGTTCTGTGTGAATGTGTTGTCCTTAGGGTGTCATCAAAACCCAGGAATTTTGCCGGAGCTTCTGGCGATGAGTTTTTTACCCTCCTCTTGGATGCGAAAGAGGAAAGGTGTGGTCCAATCAGCTTCTTATAAGCACCCTGAGATTCCATGGAAGAAATGGGTACAGGGGTGACCTGGCGACCTTGCGTAAAAGCCCCAATCAAGTTGTTGAAGGGTAAGGATGCTTATTCCCCATCGCTGATGCTGCCAGGCATGGAGAAGGGGTCAGTTTAACAGAG
Source organism: Tenrec ecaudatus (assembly GCF_050624435.1). Classification (NCBI taxonomy): domain Eukaryota; kingdom Metazoa; phylum Chordata; class Mammalia; order Afrosoricida; family Tenrecidae; genus Tenrec; species Tenrec ecaudatus. The sequence continues at coordinate 55,143,514 of NC_134541.1, forward strand.
CATTCCTGGCTTCTCTCCACTCCCAACCTTTATTTTGGAGGATGTAGATCTGATTGGGATAGTTAGAACGAATAGACTAGGTACTGTAGGCCTGCTCCTCCTCCCAGGTGTTCCTGCAAGTGGTGCATGCTTTCCTTGGCTGCTCCTAGACAGAAATAAATCCACTGGTGCACCTTCTTTGGCTCAAGATGGCTGTTCCATGGGTGTGCAAGTCTCTTTCTTAGGGTTATATTAGAAAATGCACTTTCCTGCACACATACGATAGGTCTCTTGACCTAGTTTTTATCAGTAACAAAGACTCTCATCTCTCTGAATTCTTTGTCTTGTTTTTCCTCAATAAAGTCTGAGAAGGAGGTATTCTGTGGTGGGCTCCCTCATGACTCTTCAGCCAAATTACTTTAAACTGTTTCCCTTTCCTTCTCCCCCTTTTCCTCTTTGCCTTCTTATTTTAAAATCTGAAGAATCTTACTTGATATGAGGATGGAGCTGAAGTTCTGCTAATATGCAGATGTAGGCTAGAAGGTCACCTCATTTGAATGCCCAAACTAGGGCTGAAGTATTTGGAAACAGGTGATAGAATGAAAATGATAGAGAGTCTTAGGAGAGCAGATGACAAACATTTACTGGGTCCGCAAAGTGGTCAGCTCAGTGCAGGACTCTCTCACACACGGCACGCTCCGGGACACCTGCACATCAGTGCAGTTTTTCTTCAGAATTTTGTACCTTTCAAACCAAGGTATGCAGAGCACCGAAAAGTAGCATTTGATTAACTGAAAAACATGAAACACAACACAAATAATATTTGAGAGCAAGCAAGGTGTATTTAGAACTGACAAAAGACGGCGTAGAGCAACACAATGGCATACCTCACCAGCCTCCAATTCACACCTGGCTTGATCTTTGTTTTGATTTAAGTCACCAGTCAAAGTTTGGGGCTCGTCCCAGAAAATGTCTTTTCTGTTTGTGGCCAGATTGGGGAAGTAGAGATAGAGTGTCGGCATAGCCTGAATTCACCACTGAGACGACGGGTTCTTTTCTCCCTCATCTTTCTTCCCTTATTTTATAGGTCTAAATGGCTTTTTATTAATCATTTTATTGGGAACTCTTACAGATATTATAACAATCCATAATTCAATTAGATTAAACATTTATTGTACAATTGCTGCCACCATCAGTTTCAACACATTTTCTTTCTTCCTAAACTCTTTGGTATCAGCTCCCCTTTATCCCCTTCCTCCTCTTCCCTACCCCAAGGAACCCTTATTATTCTCTCTCTCTCTCTCTCTCTCTCTCTCTCTCTCTCTCTCCCTCTCTCTCTATCTATCTATCTATCTATCTATATTCCCTTCCCTAATCTTTTCTCATGTTCCTTACACTTTTACTGTCGCTGCTTCTGATGGATCCATCCATTCCCCTATCTTCCTTTCCCTTCTTCCATCCACTCATTCCTTCCATCCATTAGCACCTTTCCCTATTTATTCCTTCTATTTTCCTTTGTTTCCTCAACACTGTCTTCCCCCACAATAAAAATTCATACTTTAAACCTATTTTGCATATTATCCTTCAGTTCTTCTTAGTGTGATACCTTTCTGATTTTGCTCTGTTTTTCATTTGAAACCTCTAGGTAGGGTTGTGGGTATCATTTAAATTTATACATTCCTCCACAGACAGGAAACAATTCAACCTCTTATGCAAACACAACAAAACACTTTAATTTTGCTTTACCCTGTCCTTTAATTACTCCTCCCCCACTCCCCCAGACATCATGATCTTGTCCAGGAAAGAACAAAAGAGGTCCCCCACGTTGCTAGATTGTAAAGACTCATCTATGCAGAGGGACTCATGGATGAACAAGGCTTTGTGTTGGGAAATCCTAGCGCCCTTAGCTTTAGGATGACTGCATATATAAATGAAACCAAGACAGAGTGTAAGCAAAAAAACGTGATTAATGATTACACCAACAAATTGAGCGTAAAACCAAACCCAACTCACTGCCATCGAGCCAATGTGGACTCATAGCAACCCCCTGTGGGTGTCCGAGACTGTAATAACTGTTGACAAGAGTAGGAATCTCCTGCAGAGGTGGAGGTGGTTTGGAGCTGCAGACCATGCCGATCACAGCCCAATGTGTAGCCCCCACCCCCGGGGCTCTCACTACCATTCCATGGCCATATGCCAACCTCGTCTAGTTTGAATTCATTTGGCAAAGTGAAGTGTCTTGCCGGGCTTCTAGGATGTGAGAATTGCAAAAGCCCCCTCTGCAGGTGGTACCCCCTCTGGCTGCGCACACTGCAGTATTTCTGGTGGGGGCGAGTCTGGAGAGCTCCTCCCCCTTGTGATATGGGATATGGGACTAAGCTGCATTGAAGAGGCACTCTTTAGCAGTAATCACCAGCCGTGAAATAATTTCTGAACTCAATTTCACGTTTCTTCATCCTGTAAAGCATGACTAGATACAAGGAGCAGAGGGGAGGAGTGGCGGGTTGTCTGACCTCGCTAGGCTGATGCTCAGATATTCAGCTAGGGCCACCGGGGCAGGCACTTCATTTCCTCCTTTTTGACTTGCATCCCAATAATTCTTCTAGCAGCGAAGCAGCAATGCCTTTGGTGAGTTGCACATTCACTAAAAGAAACCTTCCATTTCCCCAACTTCAAGAAAAGAATTGCATGCAACTATATATGCACATTTATTTCCAACAGTTTTGAAAAGTCCCAAACAAACCTACCATATTGGTTTGAACCACAGAAACATCTGCTGGGGAAAAAAACCTCCGAGTTATTTCTAAGTTGGTATGCTTTTTCTACTACCTTGTAAAGATCTCCTTCCTGAAATGTGCAGTTCCTGGTCTCGGACTTTGAACACGTGGTCCTTAGCATCTCAAGGTTCATGTGAAACTCCATGTGGTTGGTAATCTGTGGGAAGCAAGGGCCAGGAGATAAAGCATACCTTTCCCCTCTCTTTCCCGTGGCTCTTAGTCATGGGGTTCCTTTATGGGCCGTGCGAAGGCAATAGACCCAGTCCAGGAGAGATGGTGGGCATTTCTCTCCTATTGTAATGTGACACTTTTACTTCCTTTTGTCCTTTAAGAGGAACTCAAGTGAACCACGAGAAACCAGCTCTTCAAGGGCAAAGCCACCTCTTAGAACACGTACAATGATTGTGGGCTTTCAGTAAATATCTTAGGCTTTGTGGGTATTCGTCTCTGTCCCAAATGGGGTACCACGTTGCTATTTGGCTGAACAGCTCAACGTCTGTCACAACAGCCAGTTACAAAGAGATCACTGCCATTTAGTGTGAAAGCACTCTGAGACGATGCACACATGTGTGGCAGGGTTTCAATGACACCCAAGGCAGCAGGCACATTTGGTCTTTGGGTCTTAATTTGCTGACTGATGGTTTTGGCTATTGCTAGATTTCTCTTTAAATGTCTACTTCAGCCTAGTGAGGTTGAATGTCCCTTGAGTGGAATGTCCCCACACCCATGGCCCTGTGGGACTGGTGTAGTGAGAAGCAGCCTTGTACGTACCTGCATCTTAATGTCGAGGATTCGGACAATGCGGAATTTGTATGGATCCATGCTTTCCTCATTGAATTTGTTGATCAGGAACTCCATTGTTTGTTCCACATGGAGATCTGTCTTGGGCACTTCTTTGACGTCGATAAAAGTTCTTTTCCTTGCCTGGTTGGTGAAAGGCACCAGGGTTACAAGCAGTACCAGCAGGCACCACAGCACCTGCCAGCCACAAGCCATGATCACCTCACCCTCCCAGGGAGACGTCTCCTGTATGGGGTACCTGCGGCTGTGCTAGCTTCCCTCCCCTTCTTTATCAGCATGGCCCTCCTGGGGGAGGAGCAGAGGGGAGACTGGTCAATGAGTGGCAGGCAAAACCCACGTCGGCTTGCACATAAATACACCCATGTTTCTTCTCTTTTGGGGGTGGTTCCTCCACACACACTTCCTCCTGCTGCCGCAGTATCATTTGGCGTCTCAGTTCACCTTAGCTGGGTGGTGGGCGTCCTGGGGCGGCAGGAAACAAGAGAGACAAATGGGACGCCTGACCTCAGAGAAGTGGAGCATGAACTGGCGGACTTGGCTGCTTCTCAGCTGTGGCAGTGAGGGAGGAGAACCCAAAGCAGACTCTTCTCAAGGGAGACTTCTCTCCTTTTACTGAGATCCTAAAGACCAATTCAACCAACAGACCCAAAAGACAAAGTAGCAGGGTGAACAGGTGGAAAGGAAGAAGCGATTCTTACAGCTGATTCCCATGACACTTGAAAGTGCCAATTTCTCAGTAAACTTGGTGCAAAGATGTTCCAGAGCAGGAGCCAGCAAGCGTTTGAGGTGGAAGAGTCAAGTCTGTCCCTCCCCATAATTTAAAAATGATGCAAGAGCCATAAGTATATTTTTACAAACAAATGAAATCATTACCTGAATATCTTTCACACTTTTTAAACTTCACTTCAGAGCCCCATGTATGTACCGCCAGAGCCACAGAGGGCTCATGAGTCGCAGTTCACGGCCCTCTGTTCTCTAGCAGGAAAAGGCTGAGAAGCAGCTGAAGTGGAGGCCATGGGTCCCTATTGTTGGACACAACGTCTTCCAGGCACTAACTCTTGTGTCATAAGGCCCCATATTTGCCTCCACAGGAAGACAGAAGTACTGTGGTGGGATCGAGATGAGCAGAGAATTCTGCCTGATGACCCTCAGAGCTAGGCTTTTGGTTCAGTGGGCTCTTATTACAGTCTTCATAGATTTTTTATGATGCCATTTGGGAAAATGCAACGCACTTATGATTCAGAGGAGGATTTAGGTGAGGATGGGTAAGAGTACCTGAGCGGGACAGGAGGCCTGCTCCAAGTGTCATGGCTAGCCGGATTTTACCACATGCCTTCTTGGGGCCAGTTAATGAGTTGGGTAAAATAAGGAAGGATGAAGAAAGCATCAAAACATCAAAAGACTTCATTAACAATAAAAAGAATCCACAAGCTGGGGGGGGGGGGCGCGAATCTTTGGCATCAATACAATGGACAAGAGGTTAATCTTTAACACGTATAGAAAACTTCAATGCCTCAAGAAGAAAGCGATGAGTCATCTAATTTAATAACAAGCAAAAGACACCAAGAGAGTTCAGCAAAGTAGCATCAGATGGCCAATAAGCATGAGTAAATGCTTATGATGGTTAGTCATAGTAACAATGGTGGGACAAACATACATTGAAAACAAAGTTAAAACAAAAGAAAAATTCCAGAAATTAACAAATGCTAAAGAGACTGTGGAGAGATTGGAGCCCTCATGCACAATTGTTGGGACTAATTTTGTGCAACAACGGTGGAAAATGTTATGACACTACTTCAAAAACTGGGCATAGAAGTTTTATGTGCTGCCTATAAATCCAAAAGGAGTAGGAGTCGTAACACAAACAAACATCTGCACATGTTCATCACACCACTGTTCATGAGAGCAAAAGTTTAAAGCAGTCTAATTTCCCTTCAGTAAAAGAATGCATAGAGACATTTTGCTACATACAGTAGGATACTGTGCATTCTCCAAAAATCAGAGATGCGACCTGGAAACATTTCATGACCCGGAGAACAGTATGCTGAGTGAAATGGTTGCTGTTAGGCGTTGTTGAGTCTGTTCTGACCCACAGCAACCCAGCATGACAGAACGAAACACTGCCGGTTCCAGCACCCTCCTCACAATCGTCCCCATGTTTGAGCCCAAATTACCCAGTTACAAAAGGACCAATATTATATGAAATCACTGTAAAAATGGGGAAAATAAAACCCTTTATCATAAAGGGAACAGCATTTGGAGTTTGTCAAAGTAGGGGTTGGGAGTAAGAGCAATGGAGGGAAGCTTAAGCAAGGGGTTAGATTGTTGATGGATGTTAACTTATGTGAATGGAATATAGTAGCCCACATCAGGGAGAAGAGAAATCAAGGAGTAGGTGAAGGGTGAACTATTAGGGGGGTTAAACTGATGTGTGCAATACAAAGTTGATGATCTGAAATATAACCCCCCCTAATTTAAAGTCAAACTTGTTTAAAAAATAACTCATCATCATCACTCACAGACCCCACCAAAAATCACTCTCACTCACATACCAAACATAAAAACACATAGACACATCACACCCTACCACATAGAGACAGCCCTCAACACACATCCACCCTTACATGTGAATAATCTCCCCAACACACACACACACACACACACACACACACACACACACACACACACACCGAGCTGTCCTGCCTGTGCCTTCACAAGATCCTCTTGGCACTCTTCCAAAGGAAATACGAACAGATCCACTACCAAAAGATCTTCCTTAGGATGCCCACTGCAGCTGCCATATGAGAAGACCTCTTACTGGGATGAGACTCTTCCTATGTTAAAAGCAAGATAATCTAATCCAAAATCCCCTTTGATTTATTTTCAGCAGAGAACTTTATGCCTTTCTTTTCAGCTAAGAACACTTTATGCATCAGGGGTGAAGTGCAGGGAAGGGAGCCAGCCCCAGCACGAGCTGCATGGACTTCATGGTCACTCATGAAGTCCAGTAGAAGGGAAGGAAGGTCTTGACATTGTTGCAGTGAGTGACATTGTCCAGCCCGTATGCCTGTAATTCCAGAGCTCTTTTGAGCTATCTGGGAACATAATGACAAAGAACAAAGCAGGAATTGAGATTCAGTTGGGCATCCTGGGAGACTTGTGCTGCCTTTCCACCCAGCTGAGTGAATCTGGGCAACAAAGCATCTCAGCTACTCACCTTTAAATGGAATGTCAGTGCTCTGGTTGGGTTGCTCTGACAAGTAAGAATGAGCAGTGGAAACAGCTCATTATCTTTTTTTGTAGAACAGAACCACATTTTAATTTGGGTTTGTGATTACTGTAGGGAAGACTGTGTGTAGCTGGACCACCAAGATATATGTGGGATTATTGTTTGAGACTTATAAGAAATCATCCAAAACAGAGCTTACACAGCCCAAAGCAGACCTCTGAGAATGAGGACACAGTAGCTGGTGCTCCGCCTGCTATCTTGGAACATAGCGGAGCCTGGAGGATGGACTGCAGCTCTGCAAACAGGACAGCAGAGAACTGGAAGACGTCTGACACCTTGCGACCTCATCAGTTCTCGAAGTCGTGATCCCAGTCCGATAGTTCTACTCCCACTTCATTATAGAAGAAATGGAATTCTTGTGTGTTTAAGCCATTGCATGTTTTTCAATTGTGGTAAAGTATACACAACACCATTTGCCATTTTAGTAACTCGTAAGTGACATCAATAACATTCAATATGTTGTACAACCACTACCCTTGCTATTTCCTAAAGTTTTCACCACCCAATACAGAAACCTAGCACTCTGTCAACAATAACTCCAATTTTCTCCTTGAGTGTCCAATAACCACTACTCCACACATATTTCCCTGTTCTAGGCATTTCTTTCTTTTTTTTTCAATGAAAGAGATTTCCCTTTATTAGTTTGGAATGCACTCAGAAAGTCATTTTTGTTATTACAAAGCTTGAGGGAAAAATACCTTTTAAAATGAAAATCTAAGCCTCGTTAATCCCAAACTCTCATAATTCTTCTCTTCAAAAATTTACAGAAGTGGGATCACCTGCTTTTTGTCATTGTCATTGAATTATATATATTCAATATAACTTTCTCAAGGTTCAACAACACGGATGCATTTACCAGGGCTTAATTGCTCTTTATATCTGAATAGTATTCCATTGTATGTATATACCTCCTTTTGTTTACTCATTCATCTGTTGATGGATATTTAGGCTGATAACTACGTTATTGGCCAATGAGATTAATGCTGTAATAAACACTGATATGTAATTTATTTGAGCCTCTGTCTCAAGTCTTTTGAGTATGCCATCTTACCCCTAAATTAATAAAAAAGTTTAAAAACAACCCCGCAAACAGCAGATGCTGACAAGGGTGTTGAGAGTCTGGAACCCCCAAACACGGCTGGTGGGAGTTTTAAGACAGTACAACTCTGTGGAAAGTGGAAGGGTGCCTTGTCAAAAAGGGCCTAGAAATGCCATATGACTTAGCAATTGTTCTACTTGGTATCTATCCTAAAGAAATGAGTCATGGCACAAATAGATATGCACGCATGTTCTATATGGCATTATGCATCACAGCAAAAAGACGGACAATCTAAATGCCCATCAGTGGAAAAATAAGACACGTTGGCACACAGTCAATCACAAAAGGACACATTTGTGCGAGACCCCTATTTTAAAAATCCAAGAAAAAATTTCAACATAAAAGGAACATTTTGAATGCTATGAAGGGTGGGAGGAGAAGGGATGGAGGAAAAGTCACTGGGTACATTGTAGACAGGTTGTGTCTTGGGTGAGAGGAAGACAGTACACATCAAGGAGGAGGTTGTAACACATCTATAGATTGCTTTGTGTTGTATTCGCATTTTCATCATGTTAAGTCTTCCTATTCATGAGCATGGCATATCTTCACATTTATTCCCACATATTCCCATTTATGTAAGTGTCTTTTGGTTTCCTGTGGTAGTTCTTTAGAGTTCCCTTTGTATTTCATGGTCATTGAGTTGATGCTGATTCGTAGTGACCCTATGGGACAGGGTAGAACTGCCCTGGTGAACTGCCATGACTATAACTCTTTATGGGAATGGAATGGCCTTTCTCCCCAGGAGAAGCTGGTGGTTTTTCAATTCACAGCCCAACGTGACACCATTATGCTACCAGGGCTTCTTTTTTTGTATAGGTTTTTTTTTTTTTAATCTCTGTCAATCACAGCTGTTGAGATCTTTCAGGTGCAGAGACTTAGAGAAGAAGAAGGGGAAGAGGAAATGAAAAAGCACTGCTGGACTGGTTCTTACATGATGTTTCAGTTTTTGCTTTGTAAATCATTTTATTGGGGCTCATACAACTCTTATCACAATCCAGGTATTGATTGAATCAGGCATGTTTGTACATATGTCGTCCTCATTCTCTTCTAGACATTTACTTTCTGTTGAGCCTTTGGTTCTAGCTCTCTCCCCCTCCACACCCCGATGTTCCCATTTTTGAGCCTCTGGACTTGGCAGGAGTTTAAAACTGTTTGACCCTTTCCCTCCTGCTCACTTGGCATTTGTATTCTTTTCTTATGGCTGGCATAATGAATTTCCACTAAGTGGCTTAACACAACAACAACAAACATTATTTTATAATTTGAAGATTTGAAGTCCTAAAGTGAAGGAGTCCACAGATGTATTTCTTCTGGTGGATCTAGGGAAGAATCCTACCTTGCTTTCTCCATGTGTTAGCCCAGGTTGACTAGAGAAACATATTCAGAGACACTCATATGTCTCTACGTATATAAAGAAAGAGCTTTATATACAAGAGAATTTGGATATTGAGAAAACATCCCAACCCAGTCTAGATCAAATCCATAAGTCCATTGTTAGTCCATAGGTCCAATACCAATCTATAAATTCCTCTTCAGACTCATGAAACACATGCAATAATGCTGAATTCAGGAAGATCACAGGCCAGTGGGAGGGAAGTCTTGTGGATCCAGTGGTGGTGTAAGCATCTCAGCACTGGCAGGGGTCTCCACCTGGCTTTTCCAGCTCCAGAGGTCTGGTTCCGTCAGCCTCTCTCCATGTGTCTTCTCCATAGGGATGTCCCGAAGGGAGTGAGCAGAGAGAGACAGAATCTTCTGCCTCTAAGGAGGAATACAGGAGTTTCCAGAATTCTCAGGAGAAGGCCGTGCCCACACAGTGACCTCATTGGCTATGGCCTGATTAACAGGCTAGATTCCACCCCTTCACTCTTAATCCTTTAAAATTGACAAATGATTACATAGCTCCCACACTCCAGCTTCTAGAAGCACTTTCATTTCTTTGCTTATGGTCCCTCCCTGTACATCTTGAAAACCAGCAGAATAGCACATTTCAGTTTCTCCCTCGAAACTCCAATACGATAGCTCTTCCTCAAACTGTCCCTCCTGTTTCCTCTAATAAGGACCCTTGGGACTTCCCAGATAATCCAGGATTTAATTGGATTCAGTTTGATCTAGACCCTTAATATTCAGTCTTTTGTCGTCTAAAATACATGCCCTCCCCCTCCACTTCCCCCATTGTAGCTGGTGGATTTAATTTCTGACTTTGGGGTTAGCACTCAAACTTGTAACCCACCACACCACTAGGGCTCCTTCTTGCCATCATATAAGATTATATATTCACAGACTTTGGAGTTGTGGGACCTTTTTCTGTTCTAATCGCTACTGAATCAATTCTGATTCACAGCAGTTCTACAGGCAGAATAGAACTGCCTCATGGAGCTTCTAAGACTGTAAATCTTTACAGAAGCAGACTACCGCATCTTTCTTCCACAAAGCAACTAGTGGGTTCAAGCTGCTAACCTGTAGACCAGCAGCTGAGCAATTTGTCAGGTGACAGCAGGAGTTCTCGTGGGCATCTTTCAAAACTCCAAACCAAACTCCCAGTCATCTAGTCGATGTTGACTCATAGCAACCCTAACGAACGGGGTAGAACTGGCCCCTGTGGGTTTGTAACTGTAACTCTCTTATTTTTTTTGAATTTTCTGGTTATAATGTCATATTTCAAGATACACATAGAGTCATAGCAGTACAAAACTGTAACTCTTTATGCCAGTAGAAAGCCTTTTCTTTTTCTTGCAAAACAGCTGATGGTTTCAAACTGCTGACCTTATGGTTAGCATCCCAGTGGGTAATCACTAAGCCACCAGAGCACCTTAGAGACCTCTTTAGGAGCCCATTATTTTGCCTACTACAGTAGCACAAATGTTTCTTCCACCTGGTGGGTTGCCCCCTCTTCAGTTCGGGGCATCCTTTCATTTCTTCTTTCTGTGGTGTGACACTCATGGTATCTGTCCAAACCCACCTCCTTCTAGCTCAAGGCAGTTCTACCCACACCCCGTTGGTTGCTTGGCCTGGGAAATTGGTGAGTTTGCTCTCACTTTCAGTGTACACGTTTTAGGCAAGGTTCAGACAAGAGATCACCCCCTTCAAAGCTACCACATTATTTTTTTAACACCGGGGTGTAAGTTAGGCATCTTCACCTTTCATGACATCTTTTGCACTGTTCTCCAGCACTCATGTTGGAGTTTATCTAAATTAAAAAAAATAATTTTAACATTGTGTAACATTTCCATTGAACATTGCATATATCTCCCGGTAATGTAGAAACCCAAGTCACAGCCACCAGCATGATCTTGAGTAGTTCAGAAAGCCTTACTCACACCTGGAGTGTAATAGACAAAATGAATGGAAGGCTAGATGTTACCACGTGACTGAGCCCAGTATTTCCTAAATACTTACCTTTATACAAGGTCCCTGTTTTGAGGTTTGATGTTGTAATCTATATTGGTCACTACAGATTTCTTTGAAAATTCTGTGTGAACTACAACACTTCAAACCAGAGCTCATTTCTTCACGTCCTTGTAATATCCTTTGGAGCTACCCAATGGTCTTTGAAGATTTTCAAAGTCTTCAAAGAGTCCCAATCAGCCCTCCATTCATGTTCTCAGCCTCAACCCCTCAAGCATTGGTGGGGATAATTTGGATGTGCATTTTTCTTACCAAAATCTCTCTCCTTGGCAAGTAGGCTTTCCAAATCCCAGTGAAAGTTGACTTAGATGCTGAGGTTTAGAATGTTAAGAATTATATTTTTTCAGCTGTCCTGAACAGTTTCTGTGCAGCCGTGAATGGAAATCTTAGCCTCCAGGTGATGTGGACTTGTCGATTGTGCCCGTGACTGATGGCTCTGATTCAGTGTGTCACCCCAGATAAAGGGACAAGCTGAGGAAGTCAAACTGACCAGTTCTCAAATGGCTCACAAACTTCAGCATCAATCGTTTTAAAGTAAAATATTATTCATTCCCTGCTAATCTTCCTCATTTGCTCCCACCATTCTGGGGACTCGGGTTTATTTGGTACCCATGTCTTTGCTCTCCCTTAAATGCTGCTATTCCCGGGATTAGTGTGAATGGAAGCGGGACACTGGCATATCTCTAGTAGGGAGAAGAAAATCATGTTTATGCAGCCTCTGCCCGTAGGAGAAAGGTCTTAGAACCCTTGACCGGATTTATTTTGTGATTTTATGAGTGGGAGCGCAGGGCAGAACTGCTGAGCCGGAGCATGAGGCTTCAAAGTGGGGCTGACATTTAAAGGTGTGGGTCTAGTTTGCTGGCTAGCCAGTTCAAGCTTCCTACAAGTTTTGCTTAGCTTAGATGCAAGGCTTGCTCCACGTCCTAGATTCAAGAGGGCCTTCTCTATGAATGCTTCTCTTCTGAATGCTCAACACTGATCCTTCTCTTCTGAACGCTGAGCTCTCACCCTTGCCTAGGCTCATGCGGATGCCATTGCTTTGTGTTCTCACACTGCCTCCAGCATACTTCTATCAAAGCTTGCCAGGCTGCTCTTCCATTATTGACCTTTGGGTCTTCCTTTGCTACCTGACAGAGCTTCCTTGGTACAGCAAAGTCAGACTGGTCTGCCTTTCATCCTGGCTCTTTGTTGTACCAGATGGGTGAGTTACTTACATTTGATGTGCCTTCGTTTTCTTATCTGAAAATAGACATAAAATAGCTTCTATCTTAGGATTTTTTTTGGTGAAAATTAAATGAGACAACACAAGTAAAGAACTTAGAAGTGTGTGCAATAAATGTTAATCTTTTTTCTTATCATTATCACCATCAATCCTAATACCTAGTGTGATTTAAAAAAAAAGTTTCACTGCAAACTAGGGGAAGGTTTACAGAGCCTATAATCAGGTTTACAGCCAACAACTCATACATGCGACATGCCAATGTCATTGGAAATTTTGTCCCCAGAATGAACTAGCAAGTCCCTCCTGAGCGGCTCACTAGAACAAGACATAGCCAGGCATGTGCAGGCCAAACAGTAGCTTTTACGCAGCAGTACCCTTCAAGAGAGTGAAGTGAGCCCGACTTCTCAAGGGTAGAGTGAGATCATCCTCAATTTGAAGAAGACACCAGTCAACTGATATGACATCTCGTTTTTATAGGGATCGAGTGGTGGGACCCTATTGGCCAGTTTAGGCCCAAACTAAATTCTTTCATTGAGCTTGACCTTGGTTTGATTTAGTCAGTGAGGTCTCCAGTTGCAAGTGTGATGATTAGTCCTTTGGACAGCTGCCTGGACTCTTGATTATTGTTCAAGGGAGTGGGCAGCTCAGGGATGAGTGATCACGTCCTGCCGGGGGTTGGATGCTCAGCTTCCGTCTGATGCGAACAATGGGCATTTTGTTTCCATTTATTCATTGCAGTAGCCTCAATCCGCAGCCACTTATTCTGCTTTCCCCTTTGCTTCTAGTTTCCTTTCCTCTTTTCTTAACCCTCTGAAGTTCTTTTTGCGTAAATGCTGCCCTTTTGATCTTAAATGATGGATTATTTTAGATAAGCGTGGGTTCCCTTCTAGACCTAAAGGTAACTAAGTGCCACAGTCTTGAGTGTCCCACCTGTCTCTTACCATCCAGTAAGTCTGGACTCATTAATGATTTTGAGTTTTGTTCCACGTTTTTCTCCCACTTTATTCAGGACTTTCTAATGTGACCCTTTCCAGAGCAGCTGGGAGTGGCATTGGGGGAATTAGGCAAGGGCTACAGAGCACACCATCGTTACACAGTCAAGGATTCGTACACATTCTAAATCAACTCATCATTACAATCCTCTCAATCTACCAACATGCATTCTCTTCCTCTCCGTGTTTACCCTTTCTGTTCCTTCTTTCTTAACTCTTTGAAATTTGCCTTTGGATAAATACAGCCTTTTTGACCTGAAAAGGTTGATTATTCTTACACTGAGGTGCAATTTCAGACTTGCCAGGTAAGGACCATAGTTTTGAGGGTCTCACCAGTCTCTTGTGATTCTTGATATAAATTACTAGCTGACTGTATTCACGCCCTGGCATGCACACACACACACACACACACACACACACACACACTCACACACAGTTACACAATTGTCAAACTTTAGTTCTTTTCTTTTGCTCAAGCTTTGTATCCAGTTTGTTCACCAGCTCATATTGGGTTATTCTTCATAAACTTTCAAAGACTCCTGGGATAGCAATACTCCACAGAGGAGGTTGTTTTACTCACGATTGCATCTCCAGTGCGGCACCTGCAGTACTCAGAGGTATGGCGAATGAGTCAATGAAAACATGAATGCCTGTATCAATGAATCCAGTCGATTGCTCCTTACATGAACTCCCACTGGAGTCCTGGTGGTGTAGTTGTGTGTTGGATTGTTAACCCCAAATCAGCTGGTCACACACACCAGCCACTCTGCCAGAGAAAGAGGAGACTTTCCACTCCCAGGAGCAGTTCGACTCTCTCCAATAAGAGTAATATAAATTGGAATCAGTTCAATGGCAGTGAGTTTGGTTTCTTTGGTTGGTACTCCCATTGCCACTCCTATCCCTGCTCTGCATACAGGCAATGCTCACCACTCCTTTGGCATCCTTTCAGCCTACCTTGCAAACCACAGCCAATTCTGCCATGACTGCCATGCACTTAAAAGTCTTCAGTGACTCCATGTTGCCCAATGAGCAAGGGACAAATTCTACAGCCAATCAACGATTATGGCATTGCTACCTGTTAGTTCCCCTCCACCAGCAGTGAATGAGATTGCCTATTTCTCCAAACATTATGGATGTTAGGGACAGAACAGGGGCTTCTGCCCAGCCTCCCAAGGGAAAGAACAAAGAAACCTGTAAGAACAAGTTATGAAAAAAGGACCCTGTGAGAACTGGCTTCACAAACACTTTCACCTTGAAGCCAGGCCCTGGTGAATCTCCTGACACAGCACTGTACTTGAAGATAACTCTGAAACATGCTGGCCCAGAGTTGCAGTTGAGATAAATTTGAAAGAAAAGATGCATAAGACCCAAGGATGAACTGAGAAACGGATTAGAAAGTTGCTGGACCATCTGCAGAAGCTGCAACTTTTGCCCTTTTGAAAATGCCATCGAAAAACTGAGTGTTCCCCTAGACAGCAACCCTTCTCAACTAGAGAAGGGACCTTTGTCTCTGGAGTGAAATGTATCTTATTGTTAACGTGCCCTTCTCCCATTGTGGGAATTTCTTATGAAATGACCCCATGCCTTATTAAAATGCGGCTTAGTTCTTTGCTGCTGGGTTCGTGTGTGAGTACAGCTACTTTCTGGACAATTAGAAACCACGGAAGTCCGGAACTTGCTAATTATCCCGTGGATGGCAGCCGGGGCACTGAACTTCACAATGGATATCCCCACATACCCAGAAACTCCTCGCACGCATTTATCACTCTGCGAGGACCAATGAAATCAGTGCTCTGTTCCCAACTGGAAATGTAAATGGTAGCTTCCCATTGGAGTCTCAAAAGACAGCAGTTAAGCACCTCCTACCCTCTGCCACAGTACAGATCCCCCTCCTAATATGTCCAGGGCTCCCCCGATGCCATCTTCAGGTTCAGAGCCCCACCAGTGGCAGCTATCAGAGTGTTGTTCAGCGTTGCACCCTGGCATCTGGGGTGGATGCAACCACGTGAAGGTGGGCTGTCCTTGAACATACAGCAGGAATTCCTATTGCCGCTTGGTTCAGAACTGGAGGCGTGGCACTCTGAAGAGATCACAGGTCTTAGCTTCCTGCTGGGGCACCAGCTCATCAACACAGTCTTCTCCTCAGGCCGTGGACCCTTCTCCTTGGGGTTCTCTGCTGCCTTCTGTACAGAGATGAATGATTGGCCATTCTCCTATTAATAGACACGAGGGCTATTTTCAGCTTGGGACACTATGACTGGATCTGCTATGAATACTATTGTTAGGTAGTCGCATAGAGAATTGCTCCTCTCTATGACAAGGCACCTCCTACAGGAATTTGCTACAGAGAATTAGGTGAGCCCAGCCAGCCATAAAAGCTAAAGGGCATGCTCCAAATTCAGTCTCTGAGCCAGGAAGGGGTGGTACACCTAGGTGGGCAGTACACCTGGATTGGCCCAATGTAGGCCAGGTGGACATAATTCAGCCAATGGGGTCAACCAGTACCTTGACCATGCCTCTCAGTGGAAGGCCCTAAAAAGCTGGAATTTCGAGGCCACCACCCTCTTTTCCAGCTGCTCCTCCCTGCCTCCATGTCCTGGCCATGGTCCAGCATGGCTGGGCAGCGGTCTCTTTCTCTGGCTTGTGTTCAGTTTACTGTAATGCCTGAAACTGCTTCTATCCTTTATAAAAACCCGCTTGTATCACAAACCAGACGTCTGTGTGAATTATTTCTTGTGTGAAGCCACACAAGGACTGAGGTATTCACTTGAGAAACCCTTCTTATGTTCAGGTTCTGTTTTGATTTCCTCATCTTCTGTATTATGAAAAAAATCCAAACCTGGTTCAGTTTAGAGAGTAAGAACAAGCCTAGTGTGCCGTGGACCTGACTAGACCATTGACAGAGTAAAAGCAACAAAAACGACAACATTACACCCGAGGAGCCTACCACTCCCACTCATGAAGGGTTCATGGAAAGCAACACGCCCTGGAGGCTCAGTGTCCAATCACTCTCAGGTGTTAACAAAAAGGTTGGTTGGGGATTTGAACCTATCAGCACCCTATATGGGAAAGAACTCTGTAGCCTAAGTTATTTTATTTAATGTGATTAGCTTAATTGACTTTAGTAAATGCAGTCAGACTAATTGACACATCTCTTCCTTGAACCCCCCCCAAGTCAATTGGAATTAAAACAATAATAATAATAACTTGCTATATTGTTCAGAAGCAGACCAATAGGATGTAGATGTTTCCTGGAAGGTCCAGAAAAGCCCTGAGAATTGCCTCTTATTTGCCTGTTAGTGACCAAAAAGTGTATTTCTGTTACCTAAGCTAGTCAACAGAGACATCCTAGGATTAAGATGGAAAAGAAACTTATTGTTCTATTGTTTGCTTATGCTGTTTGCAATTGTTTCGCATTGTTATCCAGACACCTGAGTTAATGTGAACCACGACTCCGTGAGGGTGTGAATTCCAAATTAAAAAGTATATATTCTTTTTGTATTCTGATTTGAAATGGGGTGCCATTAAGACAGCATATATTGCTGTAGGTCTTCCCACAGGTGAAATCATCCAAAAATAAACTGCTCTTCTTACTCTCTAACTTGAAGTTGGTGAATTGACTCTGCATCTCCGGGACACAAATCCATATTAGCACTAACACAATTGGTGTTCAATGTGGGGTTCCGTATAGTAGCTCTGGTTCAGTCTCCCTAAGGACAAAACCTAGGATGGACCTGAGGTACAAGGTCATGAAGCCCTTCTCTTGTTTTTGGAATTCTCTCCATCTGTATTGACCATCAAGTCCAGAGACAACTCAAGGCAATGGGCCTTAGAAGGAGAAAGAGAAGGTCCATACCCAAACCAAAACACAACAGGAAACTGTTGGCAAGGGGCTATAAATTCCCTATTAAAAATACTAGAGGAGTGTTGCATCCCATAAAGCCCTGAACCAGGCTGGGGCAAGGGAATGGTGGGGTGGCCCAAGCCAAAAAGGCGAATATCAAATTGGAAGTGTGTGCTCGGGTAAAGTCTGCTTGGATTAATCTTGGGAAACCGAGTCAGATTTGGTGTTGACTCCCTCTCTAGCAAACAGATAAAAGTTCTTTGTAATAAGATGTGTCCAGAGTCTTTCTTACAGGGTGGTGTGCACTAACTTGAAAATGGGACTGGTGAATATGAAATTATTTAACTATGAAAAAATCATTCTACGAGAACCAACAAATGGGATGAAAAATGTATGTGGCATGTTATGAAGATCAAGGATTGCAGTTCATTTTGATTCCAACTTAATAGAAAGAAAACCAGGATCCTCACAACTGGACCACTAGGTAAATGGTAAATGATCAATGAGAAGTTTGAAGTTGTCAAGTATTTCTTACTTGGATCCACAATCAATGCTTGTGGAAAGAGATCAAAGGACACACACCTGCGTAAATGTGACCT
The DNA here is from genome assembly GCF_050624435.1 of Tenrec ecaudatus. Taxonomy (NCBI): domain Eukaryota; kingdom Metazoa; phylum Chordata; class Mammalia; order Afrosoricida; family Tenrecidae; genus Tenrec; species Tenrec ecaudatus. The sequence goes on from NC_134541.1 coordinate 55,161,521, forward strand.
TGTCAAAGTGCACAAAAGCAAGGAGGTCACTCTGAGAATTAAAGTACACCTGACCCAATCCATGGTGTTTTCAGTTGCCTCATATGTATTTCAAAGATGGACATTGAATAAGGAAGACCAAAGAAAAATTGATGCATTTGAATTATGCATCTGGTGGAGAAGAATATTGAAAGTGTTATTGAAGAAGTACTGCCAGAATGCTGCTTAGAAGTAAGGATGGTGAGATGTTGGCTCATGTATTTTGGACATGTTTTCAGGAGAAACTAGTCCCTGGAGATGGACATTATGCTTCGTAAAACAGAGGGATAGTGAAAAGGGGAAGGTCCTCGACAAGATGGATTAACGTGGTGGGTGGTCGCAACAGGGGGCTCAAACATACGAACTATTCTGAGTATGACCCAGGACTGGGCAGGACTTTGTTCTACTGGTCCTAAGGCCATTATGATTCAGATGCAACTCGATGGTACTTCACCACAACAACAATGTTAAGTCCAATATGAAAGGACTGAGACTTATCAGTTAGCCTAAAAGGTTGTTCCTGAGCATGAACAAGAACTCCTAAAGGGTGATCTGTTCCTCTCAAAGTTAGAGGAGAAGAGTTGATGACCCATCAATCAGGTTGGTGACCGTCTGGCCCATAAATGATGGCTTCCGAGTCTGAAAGAGATAATCCAAGTAAGGGAAACCTGGAGTTGCACTGGATATGGTAGTATCTTTTGACATTTTCAGTGGAGTACAGTTTGATTCTAGCTTTCCTGCTCCGAGGAGTGCCAGTGCCAGTGCAGCAGAATGGTTACGAAAACAGGACACTCTAAAAGAGACACCACATGCCTTGGACACAAAGACAAAGATAGACTTAGAATCAAAGGATGGGAAAAGTATATTAAGCGAGTTACAATTTAAAAAAGAGCATGAATGGCAATATTTCTTCCTGCTGAAATAGATTTCAGGGAAAAATCTATCACAAGAGACAAAGAACAGTATTGTGTAATGATTATAGGCTCAATTGAACAGGAAGAAATAACCTTAATAAATGCACACGCAAGGAAAGAGACTCAAAATGAATTAATCAAACTTACAGAAATGAAGTGAGAAATAGCTCAATAGTTTGAGACTTTATTACATGACTTCGATGAAAATTAGAAGAACTAGAAAAAATTCAGCAAAGACAGAATATCTAAAGAACACAATCAACCACATTGAAATACATTTTATATAGCACAAATTGATTATATATACACATACATGTATACATATAGACATAGTCATATACAGAGCACTCTACCCAACAACAGCATAGTATACATTCTTTTCCAGTGCACATAGAATATTATAGAGAACACACCATATCTTAGACAAGTAAAGTTGCAATAAAGTAAAAAATATAAAAACATTACAAATATTTTTCTCAAATTACAGTGCTATAAGATTGGAAATCACCCATAGGACGATAAAGGGGTAAAAAAAAGGATATTGAATAACAAAGCTGTTTGAAACTACTAGTGATAGAAGAAATTAAAGAATGAAATAAAAATGTTCCTTGAATCAAATGAGAACAAAAACACTACATACCAAATTTCTTTATAATAACATTTCATTATTACTATTATTATGAACATGCAGTCTTAGAGTTAGGAAATCAAAAGGAAGAACACACAAAGCATATCTTAAATGGAAAGAAGTGAGGGGGAAAAATCAAGCTTTAAGTTTAAATAGTGAAAGATTCTGTGGGCAAAATATTGAAGCATCAAAAGAAGATGGAAGGAATACACAGAGTCACTGTACCCAAAAGGAGCCAGTCGATATTCAACCATTTCATGATCAGGAGCTGATGATACTGAAAGAAGAACTCCGAGCTCTACTGAAGGCACTAGTGAAAAGCAAGGCTCCAAGCTGGAAACAAGGAATGCAGGACAGATCAGCCCCTCGGGACCAATATTGAGAGTAGTGATACTAGGAGGGGAAGGGGAAGGTGGGGTGAGAAACGGGAAACTGATTACAATGATCTACGTATAATCCCCTCTCAGGGGGTACAGACAACAGAAAAGTGGGTGAAGGGAGACATTGGTCAGTTTAAGACATGGAAAAAAAAAGATAAATTATCAAGGATTCATGAGGGAAGTGGGGGAGGGGAGGGGGAAAAGTGAAGAGCTGATACCAAGGGCTCAAGTAGAAAGAAAACATTCTGAAAATGATGATGGCAACAAATGTACAAATGTGATTGACATGATGGAAAAATGTATGGATCGTGATAAGAGTTGTACGAGCCCCCGATAAAATGATTTAAAAAAAGGAAGAAGAAAAACAAGGCTCCAGGAATAATGGAATACCAAAGAAATGTTTCAACAAGCTCATGAAGAACTTTTCTCAAGAAATTTGGAAGACAGCTTACTGGCTTACCGACTAAAGAGCTCCATATTTGTATGCATTCCAAAGAATGGTGACCCAACAGAATGTGGGAATTATCAGGCAATACCAATATTATATGCAAAAAATTGCTGGAGATAAAATGATTGCAGCAGTGTATTGACAGGGAGCTGCCAGAAATTCCTGCTAGATTCAGAAGAGGATGTGGAACAAGACACAGTGCTGCTGACATCAGATAGACTTGGTTGAAAGCAGAGAACAAAAGAAAAATGTGTTTTTGGTGTGTTTGTTTTGATTTTGTAAACGTGTTTGATTGTGTGGATCATAGGAAACTATGGATAGCATTGAGAAGCATGGGCATTGCAGAACATATGCTTGCTTTCCAACTTGCAAGGACGTTCATGCAGAACCTGTACATACACTGTGAAGCAGTCATTGAGCGGAGCCTGATGGTTTAAAATCATGAAAGGTGTGCATCATGGTTATATCCTCTTACCTTACTTATTCAGTCTGAATGCTGAGCAAGAATAATCCAAGAAGCTGGTCTATATGGGGAAGATGGTGGCATGAACCTTGGAGGAAGGTTTATTAATAACCTTACATATGCAAATGATTCAACCTTGCTTGTTGGGAGTGAGGAGGACTTGAAGCACTCATTGATGATGATTAAGGAATTCATCCTTCAGTATAAATTACAATGCAATGTAAATAAAACCCAAATCCTCACAACTAGCCCAATAAGTAACATCATGATAAATGGAGAGATGATTGAAGTTATCAAGAATTTCCTCTTGCAAGAATGGTTTAGGGGCAGCATGTGACCTTCACTAACTTCACACAGGAGGAATAGAAACTCAATAACAGCCCAAGACTCAATTCCTATGAGTCAACTATGCCTCTGCCTGCCAACCTTCTTACCAAGTCTGACACCAACCATTGTGCTCCCAAGGCACCCTCTGCTTTTCTGCTGGGTTTAAGAGTAATTGCAAATGAACAAAAGCCCTCACAGATAATATTTATGATTATTGAGTGTATTAGGCTGAATTCTCTAGAGAAGCAAAACCAGTGACACTTTTATGTATAGATAAAGAAGATGTTTATGCCAAGAAAGCACCTCACACAGCTGTAGAAGTAAGTCCAATCCAGTTCAAGCCCATGGGTCAGATATTAAGATGGAAGTTTTTCCTGACTCATGTATCTGTCAGGGCTGATGAACTGGGAAACAGCATGTGTTAGCTATATAATCATGTCAATTTGAGGATTAAGAATGTGAGGGTGGAGTCTAGCCTGTCAATCAGGTCATAGCCAATGAGGCCTCTGTGTGGGCATGGTCTTCTCCTGAGAATTCTGGGAAATCCAGTATTTTCCACCTTGGAGGTGGGAAACTCTGCTCACACACTGGGAGTCATAGCAGCTGACAAGACACATGGACCCACCCTGATGCAGAGACCTCTGCCAGCTCTGAGATATTTCCAATGCTATAATCAGCATAATCAGGAAGAGATGCATGGGTGAGGTATGGAAATGGTCTCAATGCTGAGCTTTCATATCTCAAAAAAGGGCAAGTCACTGTCCCTCACTCACCAGGAAGGTCTGTGCAATTTCATCTTCTGTTTTTCTTGATCAGTCCTCCATAATAGGTAAAACCATGTCTCTGGAGGCTAGTTGATATTGAACACTCTCAGCTGAAAATTTTCTGTCCTAGCTTACCCATACATGCCAGCACAGACCCTCATTTCCCATGGAAGTTCTAGAACATGATACCCCAATTTCTCCAAGGATTATATATATTAATTACTTAGATATAATATATACTTCAAACCACACAACTACTCACACAATAGTGATTAAAACCATATGACACACACACATAAAACACGTGAGATATTTGGGTAAAAATGCGTTACAATGATGCTACAAGAGAGGCTCAGAGTAAGGTATGATATTGTCTCTTAGCTCAATTGTACCAGATGATAAGATGGAATAGGAGTCTGCAAACTTGAGTGGCCTGGGAGACATTTGGTCATGATAGGATGATGGGCTGGATTAACTGTCAATCAGTGGTTGGACTCTCCTGACATCTTTTGGCTCTTAATTTTCAGGCTACATCTACCATAGTATAATATAGTATAACACTGGTATTGTTGATACAATAGATTGATGGTCAAATGTATTGGGGAAATTAGTTAAAATCCCCTTCTCCTTACCTCAACATCATACAATTGATGTATGATTCCCTCAACATCATACAATTGATATCAAAATGCACTGGACACAGAATCTTAATCCATAATAGTGGTAGGACATTACATCACTCTTCGCTCCTGATAGATGATTCTGCAAAGTGAAAATCAGCATATCTATATATATATGAAACTTTAAGAATCATGTTACAAATTAGTTCTTTGATTTATGCAGAACCTTCACCCCCAAATTAAGAGCATGTGTTTGTGAGCGGGGTGTCTGCGAATGAAAATTGGCCACACGCTGATTTATAAAGCAAATCTCAATAAATGCTGAATAAATGATGTCACACAGCATGTACTCAGACCAGAGTGAAATTTTGGTAGATATTAAGAAGGAAAAGTTATCTAGAAAGTCCCACAAATGTTTGGAAATTCAGAAACACATGTCTAAGTAACGCATGGGATGGTGCTAACTAATCTGAATGGTTATTCAGTTGCATGCACAGACACGTCTATTTAGAATATCCTTTAGTAAGGGATTACAGCCCTATGACGTAACAGAAATGAGGCTGCTGCTAGCGTCAGTATGAGGGGGGCATGCAGGAGGCGAGAGAGCCATCAGTGGCCTCAGTCTCCAGAGTAAGATGCCAAACAAAGAATGGCTAAATGAGCTCAGAGTTAAGAAAAATAAGGCCATTCTGTTCTAAAATTGCAGAAACGAGTAAAATAGAAAACAAAGACACAACAGAAAGGATCAAGACTGCCGAAAGTTGTTTCCGGAGAAGTCTAACCATTGACAAGGGACTGTACAAACGAAGTAAGCAGGTGTAAGCTGCATCAGTACTGAGGAGCAGACCTCAGGCCCAGTTCTGCAGACCTCTTAGGAGCCATGACACACAATTAACCGAGGTCAGGAATGACGGAGACAGGCAAGGATTGGTGTCTGCAGATTCTTGGGAGGGAAAAACAATGAGGTGGGTGTCCCACTGTTCCATAGACTGCCGATGGAGTCAGCCATCAATTGATGCCTGACAAGACTAGAAGGTGTCTACCATTCTAAACATGTCTTTTCACTTCCTGTCCCCAGGCCCACACCCTTTCTGAGGTCAGGCATGTCCAGATATTCAATGCCCAGAGCCATTTTTTTTCCTGTATGAATTCTGCCTTTTATTTTTATTTATTTATTTATTTATTTTGTTTGTTTGTTTTTAAACATTTTATTAGGGGCTCATAAAGCTCTTATCACAATCCATGCATATACATACATCAATTGTATAAAGCACATCGGTACATTCTTTGCCCTAATCATTTTCTTTTATTTTTCTTTTTTTTTACATTTCATCAGGGGCTCATACAACTCTTATCACAATCCATACATATACATACATCAATTGTATAAAGCACATCCGTACATTCTTTGCCCTAATCACTCTCAAGGCATTTGCTCCCCACTTAAGCCCTCTGCATCAGGTCCTCTTTTTTTCCCCTCCCTCCCCGCTCCCCACTCCCTCATGAGCCCTTGATAATCCACAGATTGTTATTTTGTCATATCTTGCCCTATCCGGAGTTTCCCTTCTCCCCCTTCTCTGCCGTTCATCTCCCAGGGAGGAGGTCACATGTGGATCCTTGAAATCGGTTCTCCCTTTCCAACCCACTCACCCTCTACTCTCCCAGTATCGCCCTTCACACCCCTGGTCCTGAAGATATCGTCTACCCTGGATTCCCTGTGCCTCCAGCTCCCATATGCACCAGTGAACAATCAACCCAGAGCCATTTTTACACACTTGCGTGGCTTTCACACTCCCTGACAAGCTCACTTCCATTGCTTCCTTCCTCTTTTAACAGTTTCCCTGGGAAGGGAACAATACCTGGGGGCAGGTGGTGGCCCCTGACATGAGCCAAAGAAACTCCTTATCGAAAGTAACCGAACATAGATGCTTAGTCTTGTCTGTACAAGTAAAGAAGCTCCAGATGCCCACTGGAACAACATCGAAACTACCGGAAGAGGCTGGCCACATAAGCAACATTGTTTACCTTAATGTGTAAAAACCCTGCCGATGGCAGTCGAGCTTCAGAGCTCCTTCAACACAGAGCGGACACCACATCACTCTGAGCTCTCCACTGGTAAGGTAAGCCACCTGTGATGTATTGCATGATGTGTGACTGTGTGTGTTTTGAATTAAGCTACAATATATTAGTTACAAAATTTCTTACCTCTTTGATGCATAAATGTGTGAATTCAACATCATAAAATGTGTCTGCACTTAGTCCTCTTCGGGGGCTCAAAACAGCCCCGCAGGTTCCCTGTGAAGTATATGGATGAGGGGATGTGGTCAAGACCCAAAGCTGGGTGAGAAAGCACATCTTCTGGGGTGAGGCAGGGCTGGTCCCCTCCCCCAGCTCCGTGACCTTCCATCCCTTCTCTAGGGCATTCTCACCACCCACCTGAGGACATTGGACTTCTCCGTCCCTAATTGTCAAGCACAGTCAAGTCTTGGGTCAGGAGGGCAAGACGGCAGACCAACGGGACACAAAAGGTTGAGAAGAGGGTATCTATCACACATGGACAGCCAAATTCTAGCCCCCACCCTGTACCCTTCCAATATGCGGATGCTGCGGGGTATAAGATCCCAAGGCAGGCCTGCTCCTTTGAAATCCAAGCCCACCATGAGTTCCTGAGGCTCTATCAATCCTTAGCTGCTCCGCTATGAAGGCAGGGAGGATGGCAAATCCCCTCACTCTTAAGCCTTGAGCAGGTCAGGCCGAGCAGCCCTGGAGACATGCAGTAAAAAGAGCCCGCTGTTTAATGCCTGTCTGTGAGCCCAAGGACTTCTGCACTGCTATCTGGTGACAATGGGAGGGACAGCCGGGGGAGAGGTGTGGAGGCGCGGAACAGAAATGCTGATTGGAGGGAGGAGGTGGTAACTAGTTCCTGGGCTCCACTGGGCAAGGCCCTTGGGATAGAAGCTCTGAAGGACTCTCCCCACAGCAGCAGCAGCAGCAGCAGCAGCAGCAGCAGCAGCAGCAGCAGCAGCAGCAGCAGCAGCAGCAGCAGCAGCAGCAGCAGCAGCTCCCAGCTCCCAGCTCCCAGCTCCTTTCACTTATTGTCTGCCAGTGCGTTCCCAGGAGCCTCGCGCTGGTGTGGAGGAGAGCCATGTTCCCAAAGGTGACTCTACTTCTGGGGCTTATGGTGCTGCGGACACACGTCTGGACCATTCCTTCCGGGTTTATTGACATCAGTAAGAACTTGAATGATTTTGTGATGTCGGTGGAGTTTGCTGTATTTCAGTACAATGAGGACAGCGAGGATGAGTACGCCTACAAGTTGCTGCGGATCCGACGGAGCCAGCACAAGGTGCCACTGAGGGCTCATATTCTCTGCTCTCTTATCTCCTCGGGGGCTCAGCTTGGGTTTGGGGAGGGCTTAGTATACAGAAAAGTGGCATTGATTTTTTGAATGCTGTAAATATTTAAAAATCATAAGGTATCAACAGAGATGCTTCATGCTTATGGTCTATTTCCTTTAAAAGTAGAGCCTTTGACCAACCGGATAGGAGAGAAAGAGAAGCATACAGCAACTTGGGAAACAACATGAGGAGGAGCAGAGAGTGGACAGTGAGATATTCGAGGGTGGGAACAATGGAAGAGCTACGTCAGACGCTGAAAAGAAAGTACTAACCGATAGAGCATGGGCTCAGGGGACCGGCAGGTGGCAGGCACATCCTCAGGGGGGCTAACCTTCTGCCCCGATGAGCTGGACACACAATGGTGAGCCTGGAGTGACATTCATGTCATGGATGAGAAGACCTTCTTTGGGGACATCAGGAAACATTTATGGAAAGTCCATTATGTGCAGGGTCTGTGCTGGAAGGAGTAAGAATTGACAGGGTATGATCAATCATCCTAATCTGTGAGGTGGGGAATGAGTAAGCATGCACAACCGTGAATGGAATAATAGCAAGCATGGGAGATGCAGTCAGGCCAGTGGGGCAGGGTCGTGGGTGTTGGAAGGGCTGGCTATTTGGCTGGGGGACAAGGATGCTGCTCTAGGAGGGACAAGCCTGAAGGATGCAGCGTGGGAAGGGCTGGGGAAGGTAAAGTCAGGCAGCTTTGTTAGACCCATGAGGCTGGGATCAGCCAGGTGTGCGCAGGGCACAGGCAGAGGTCTCTGAACCTGTGTCCCAGAGAAGGAAGTTCAGAAAGGCAAGTGTGCAGGGACGGAACGTGTAGCTGCCTGGGGTCTTCTAGCTTCTGTCAAGGAGTTTTATCCTCTATATAATGGGGGAGTGTGGCGGAGGTGACTCAGGACAGTGACAATCTGAATCATGTTAGTGAACATTTTCCCTTGTGCTGGTACCATAGCCACTGATGCTCGAGGGAGAATGACACTGGTGGGCAATAACTGTCCTTAGAGACAGGTGGTGAGACAAAGGTGGGAGCAGGTTAGTGTAGGGATTGCTGACTTCTGCTTCTACGTGAAGGCAGAATCATCCCTAATTGCTTGCTACCATGGGTATTAGTAAAGAGGAACATTCCGGGTGTTCCCATATCCCATATTTGTCCCGAACCATGGCTAATGGTGGTTCTCTCAGCTGAGAAGATTTGGCCTGGGGGAAGTAAAGAGGTGGGGGAAGTAAATAATTTGAGAATTTCTTACTGCCAATGCATCTCAGCAAACTGGTCAAGCAAGCAGTGAATTATAAAGTCTGAAAAGAGGGAAGGGATGGATGAGGTAGAAATTTAGGTCACTGGCATGTTTGTGTGGCGATTTCCCACTGGTGTTTCTTCTTATCCCTTCTGGCTTCCTTTGATTGGAATTTTGATTATACTCCACACTGAGACACACATTTTGTCCATTGTAAAAGATCTGCTTCTGGATGATAAGTTATGAATCCATGTGATGCCAAAGTGAGCAAATATGTGGAGGATCCCACATACGCAACAAACTTCTGCAAGAATACCTGTGCATCTTCCCTCCCTGCGCAGAGCATCTCACCTTTTCTTGTGCCTTTCACACCTTTGATGATTGCTTCTTCATTAGGTTGATTCCCTGCCACAGGAATCCTTACGGATATTGTTGGTGTCTCTTCTACCAGTCCTACTGTACAGCCTTGGAACTTCAAGGGGGAGGAACATCTGTGAAGGAATCTGTGTGTATGTGCATGTGTGTGAGTGTTGGGGAACTAGTGGATATTACTTGTCAATGGCATGACCACTTACGCCCCAAACAAAATTAGCTCTCTAGACAATCTCCAGGTCAGTATAATGGCTTGAGTTATTCTCTGGCTAAACTCATTTTCATTCTCTGATTTTTGTCCCAAAGATTTTTGTTGTTGTTCTTGTTGTTAGGTGCTGTCAAAAGCTGGGCCACTATGTACAACAGGGAAAAACACTGCTTGGTACAGCGTCATCCTCACAATTGATTATATGTTTGAGCCTGTTGTTGCAGCCACTGTGTCAGTCCACCTAATTGAAGGGCTGCCTCTTTTTTCTTTTTTTTTTTTTTGCTGCACCTTTACAGTACCAAGCATGATGTCCTACTCCAGGGACTGGTGTCTCCTGGTAGCATGTCCAAAATACATGACATGACATCTCACCATCTTTGCCTTGAAGCAGCATTCTAGCGGTGCTTTTTCCAAGACAGATCTGCTTGTTCTTTTGCCAGTCCCTAGTCATGGAATTCACCAACACCATTGTTCAAATCCATTGTTTTTTCTTTGGTCTTCCTTATTCACTGTGCAATTTTGACATGCCTGTGAGACAATTGAAAGTACCACGATTGTGTCAAGCACACCTTAGTCCGCAGAATAACATCTCTGCTTTTCAGTACTCTAAAGAGGTCTTGTGCAGCGGGTTTACTTAATGCAACACATGATTTGATCTCTTGACTGTTCCTTCCATGAGTGTTGATTGCGGATCTAAGCAAAATGAAATCCTTGGAAAAAGAAATCAACCTTTTCTCTTTTTATCATGATGTGACCTATTGGTCCATTTGTGAGGATTTGGGTCTTCTTGACAATGGGTTGTAATCAATACTGGAAGGTGCAATGATTGATCTTCTTCAGTAAGTGCTTCAAGTCTTCATCACTTTTGGCAAGCAAAGTTGTGTCATCTGCAGATTGCAGGTTGTTACGGAACTTTCCTATCATCCTTACACCATAATTTTTCTTCATATAATCCAGCTTCTCTAATTATTTACTCCACATACAGATCTTATAAGTATGGTGAGATGGATACAACCTTGATGTGGACCTTTGCAGATTTAAAACATACAGCATTCATTCTGTTAGTACAACTTCCTCTTAATCTAGGTTCAGGTTCCACATGAACACAAGGAAGTATTGTGGCATTCCCATTTTTCTCAAGACTATACATAGCTTGTTATGATCCACACAGTCAAATTCCTTGGGATAGTAAGTGAGACACAGGTAAATATCATCCAGGTATCCTCCGCTTTCAGTCAAGATCCTTCTGGCATCAGCAATGATAGCCCTTGTCCCACATCCCCTTCTGAATCTGACCTGAACCTCTGGCAGCTCCCTGTCACTGCACTGCTGCAACTGTTGCTGGATGAGCTTCAGCAATATATCACTTGCATACAATCTCAATGACATTGTTCTATAGTCTGCACATTCTGTTGTTTCACCTTTCTTTGGAATGGCTACAAATATGGACCTTCCAGTCAGTTGGCCAAGCAGTTTTCTTCCAAATTACCTGGAATCAAAGAATAAGTGCTCGCATGTGCTTCATCAGCTTGTTGAAACATTTCAATTGGTAATGGTTCCAGGGAAGCTTGGACTTCTTCCTTCGGCACAATTGGTTCTTTCTTACCTGTTACCCCATTGAAATGTTTCAATTTCCATATGTTCTTTTTGGTACAGTGACTGTGTATTATTAGTTTGATGCTTCCTGCATCATTCAGTATTTAGCTCCCAGACTCTCAATATTTCTACTTGAGGCTTGACTTTTTCCTTGAATTTGTTCCATTTAAGATACTCTGAGTATATTCTTCCTTTTTGGTCTTGTAATTCTAGGTCTTTGCACATTCTCTTATAATAGCTGACTTTATCCTTTTGAGCTGCCCTTTGAAAATTCTCTGTCCAGGTCTTTGACTTCATCATTTCTTCCACTTTCCTTAGCTATTCTACAATTGAGGGCATGTTTCAGAGTCTCTTCTGGCATCTACTTTTATCATTTTTTCTTTCAAGATTTTAAAATGCCCTTTTGTTTTCTGCATGTAGGATGTTCTTGATGTCCTCCCACAGCTCATCAGGTTTTCTGTCATCAGTGTTCAATGCATCAAATCTATGCTTGAGATGTTCTCGAAATTCAGGTGGGATATACTCCAGGTTGTAATTTAGCTCTTGTGGATTTGTTTTAATTTCTTCAACTTTAACCTGAAATTACCTATGAGCAATTGATGGTTTCTTCCACAGTTGGCCCCTGAGTTGGTTTTAGTTGGTCATAATGATCTCCTCCATGGTCTCTTCTCAAAGATGTAGCCAGTTTGATTTGTGAGTAATCTATCTGGAGAATTGGTGTTGTTGAAAAAGGTATCTGCTATGAACAAGTCATTGGTTTTGCAAAATTCTATCTTGTGTTCTCCAGTTTTGTTTCTATCAACAAGATCATGTACCATTCCTATTTTCTTGTTTCCAATTTTTGCATTCTAATAGTAAGTAATTATCAATGCATCTTGATTGCACATTTGCTCAATTTTCAACTGAAGTCAGTAAAAGTATTCAATTTCTTCACTAGCTTTAGTGGCTGATACATGAATTTGAATAAGAGTTGTACTGATTTGGTTTTCTTGTATGTGGATAGACAGTGCTCTATCACAGACAGTGTTGTACTTCAAGATCGACCTTGAAGGTGCTTTTGACAATGAATGCAGTGCTCTTTCTCTTGATGGTGTCAATCCCAGTACAGTAAGCCATATGATTTTCTGATTCAGCTCATTAGAACCTAGGATATAGATCTTTATGCATTCCTTTTCATTTTTGACTTCTAATTTCCCTAGATTTATACTCTGTATATTCCAAGTTCCAATTATTAATTGATGTTTGCAGCTGTTTCTTCTCCTTGTGTGCCATGCCCCATCTGCAAATGAAGGTAAAACAGGAAGGCTTTCCTTCATTCCCGTCGTTCTGGTCGACTCTGCGCTGAGAAGGCAGCTCTTCCTCAGTCATATTTTGAGTGCCTCCCAACCCGAGGGACTCACCTTCGGCCCTCTCTCTGACAATACGCTGCTTCTGTTCATTAGGTAATCAATCAGTAACTGACAGTGGTCCAGTGCCACCCAAAAGGGTTTCAGTGGGTCATTCCTCGGAAGTGGACAGCCTGTTCCTTTTGTAGGCTGCTCGCAGTCTGGAAGCGCTGTTGAAACCTGTTCACCTTGGCTGACCTTGCTGGTATTTTAAATGCCACAGACGTAGCTCTCAGCACCACAGCAGCACACAAGCCACCACAGTCCAATAAACTCACATACAAGTGGTGGGGCAACTTTATAGGAGTGTATAATTACGGAGGATATAGTGGTGGTTAAGAGGCAGAAATTTCCTTTTATTTTCTGGAGACCCAGGTTTGATTCTCAGCCAACGCATTTCAGGTGTAGCCACCACACATCTGCAGTGGAGGTGTGTGTGTTGCTTTAAGGGTGAATAGGTTTCAGTGGAGCTACTAGACTACAATGGACTAGGAAGAAAGGCCTGGCGATCTACTTCTCCCCAAATAACCAGTGAAAACTCCATGAATCACAAAGATGCAATCTGTTACTGACATTGTGGATGGTGTAGGACTAGACAAAGCTTAGTTCCACTGTGGTTATGAGTCAGGCTGACTCCTTTGGCAGTTAAGAACAGCATAATTAAGGAATTGAAAATAGTAACATAAATTTTGTCAATATATGAATGCACATATAGGACAGCCTCTGACTGAAGACTTTTCAACATGGTGGATGTTTTCAAGATGAGATTTTTTTCCTTTTTAAACATTTTATTAGGGACCCATACAACTCCCATCATAATCCACCCACACATCAACTGTGTAAAGCACACCTGCCATTCATTGCCCTCATCATCCCCAAAGCACCTGCTCTTCACCTAAGCCCCTTGCATCAGGTCCCCCCTTCTTCGCCTTCCCTCCCTGCTCCCCCCTCCCCCACGAGCCCTCGACAATTTATAAATTATTATTTTGTCATATCCCGCCCTGTCCGACGTCTCCCTGCCGCCCCCCCCCCCGCCGTCCATCCCCCAGGGAGGAGGCCATACACAGATCCCTGCAATTGGCTCCCCCCCTTCAACCCATCCCCCTCCAGCCTCCCAGTATCGCCCCTCACACCCCTGGTCCTGAAGGTATCACCCACCCTGGATTTCCTGTGCTTCCAGCTCCCATCTGCACCAGTGTACAACTTCTACTCTATCCAGACCTGCAAGGTAGAGTTCAGATCATGATAGTTAGGGGGCATGTGTGTGGGGGAAGGAAGCATTTAGGAAGTGGAGGAAAGCTGTATTCTTCATCGGTGCTACATCACACCCTGACTGACTCATCTCCTCCCCTAGTCCCCTCTGCAAGGGGATCTCCAGTGGCCGACAAATGGGCTCAAGATGAGATTTTATTACAATCACCAACCACATGAAGAGACAGCACATCCCCAGCCTCCAGAGGCTCCTTTTTGTCCCCATCCAGGCCTGGCCCCTTGTAAGGGATGGAGCGATCCTGGTTTTCTAATACCATGCCTTAACCTTTCCTGCTCTGTATAATGACTTCAGATAGCATGTTCTAGTGTCAGGCCAGCACTGCTCCCCAGTGCGTTTGAGAGCGTCAGTCTACTGTTAAGTTTGCTGTAGTTTGTGCAGGTTCATGCTGGGTAGCACGTGACTGTGTGTGTGCACCACATCTTACATGCCTTTTGTACTATTGGTGTTGACACCAGTAGATGTGCCTCTTGGGAAAAGTGCTTCTGGAACAATTCTGTGCACATCTCAGAGGTACTTATGCATACCTTTCTGTTGGTAATACTTCTCGAAGAACTTCAAATAATATGTATATACGTATTTATATGTATGTTTATATTCTAGCTTCTGTCTACTTTTCCACTTGATTCTCTATTTCTAGTTTCTGAGGAGTGATTATTTCACAGCAATTTGTACATCTTTGTTTTTCTCAACAGAGGCACACTTGGTTATATTTAATGGACTTGGAGCTGGGCCGCACCATCTGTAAAAAACACGATGAAGACCTGGAGAACTGCCCCTTGCAAGAAGGTGAAGGAGAGAGAAAGGTTTGAAGTTAAAATTCATCCACAAACACGTTCTGTATCCTGTGAGAATGAAAAAATACCACTGCCAGGGGTGTTTAGAAGCAGGCGTGGGGAAATCGCCTGGGGATAGTCCTGTGGGAGAAGGACCTCCCTCCAGGAGGGCTCCAGGTGTCCTCATGGGAGGAGCCGTGTGCTTCCTTTAAGCAGACAGGGCCTGGCTCCCAGGACCAGCCATGCATGCTTTTCCCACAGTCAGGAGGGCCAACCAGAGGTGACTTATGAGCACAAGGCTTTCCCTTCTAGACAGTCTTCTTCATAAGCCCCTGTTTTTTCCCTTTCTAGTTCCTCGTGGTGCAGGCAGAGGGTATTCTCCCTGTTGTCCTTGCTCTGCTTTCCTCTTCCTCTTGGGGATTAGAGAACCGCTGAGTTTTCATGGTCACGAACCTCCCTTTGTTGTGTTCTGGGCCTTAAGGAAAGTTTCCATCCAGCCAGCAGTCTGCAGTCACTATCTACGAGCTGGTAGCTGACATGGATGGGGATATTGGAGGTGGAGGCTGGGCCTCAGTCAAGGTATATACCTTCCTTGGGCTGGCCTTACCCTGCCTCCTGCAGCCATGGGCTGGAGCAGCTGCTGCCCAGTTGGAGGTTGTCTTACTGGGTCATATGTGGGACTCTTGTAGCCTATGCATCAGGGGACCATGAAGGAAGAGGGATACTTTAGGGGCAGAATGCATCCCAACCAGTCTCCCGTTCTCGAGCCCCCAGGCTCAAGTGGTCTGATTCAGAAATACCTGCCCCAGGAGAAAGAATGCTTGATTGCTGTCATTTTGTGTTAATAATGTATCTTAAGACCTACTGTATGCTACTAGCTAAATGCTTCCAATGTAATATAGATTTTCAAGTTTTATCTTCTTTAATTATTTTCCTTCAGGTCAGCTGCACCTTCATCGTGAGCACCATACCTTTCTATACGCAGTTTACGCTCATAAACAGCACCTGCACGGATTAGTTGTGGGAAATGAGCCCCTGGCTTTTTGCAACGGACTCCATTTTTCTTCTCGAGAACAGGGGTCAGTTCTGCATTTGTGAAGGCACCAGCCAAATTAAAGATATTTCAGCACATTTTCCATCTCTGAGCATTCTGTACATTCCCTTATCGAATTTCCATGGAAATAACTGTGGAGAGATAAGTAATGGGTATCTTATTGCCATTATTGTTTGGGATATAGGTGCAGTGTCAAATAAATCAAACTCCCCAGGTCATGTCAAATCATTGTTTCTGGCTCATGTTAGGAATCCTGCCCCTCAGGTTGTTTTCACTCATTCATTCTTTGAGCGCCCCATGTCATCCATTCATTATACTTTAAAGGGATGCAGGGAAATTTGCTAGGGATCAGCTCCTGAATCCAATTTCTTTTCATTTCATGGACTTGGATTTACAAGGGGCAGCCCATTTCAGGATGGTGACACTGTGACACAAGGTTAGGGGTGGGTCATTGAAGGGAACAGAGGTCCTACCCTCCTTGAGGCTGCTTGAGTGGCAAGAAGGCTGCCACCAGAGCCTCGGACCACTCAGTGGGTGGCAGTTCTATTCAGCATGTCCCCATTTCTTCTGATGGATGCATTGCCCACCTGGGCCCAGCCTCACTTCCATGGCTGTCAACTCCACTTACTACTCCTTGATAGGTGTGATAGTCTAGGTACTTTAAAGAAACAAATCCACAGAAACTCATGTACAAGGGAGAGTTTTATATAAAGGGTAAGTGCACATCAAGGAAACATCCCAACCCACGGCTGCCCAAACCCACAAGTCCAACATTAGCCCAATGGTGCCACCAGCAGGAGGAAAGCTGAGTCAGTGAACGTGTAAGCATCTCTGCAAGGGCAGGAGTCTCCACAGGGCTGCTCCACACCCAGGGCTGCATTGGGCAAGGTCCATGCGGCTTCTCCTCAGGGATGTCTTGCAAGAAGTCAGCCTTGCCAGCTGAAGCAGGGAATTGGCTAAGGCAGCTGCACCCTGGTCCAACCATCAGAAACAAGAGACCCGAGAACTCAAAAGGGGAGGCTCACCGAGCCCTTTATCCCTCTGCCCTTCAATTGACCCCACATGTGTTTATTGGCTAGGGTGGCACAATCAACTAACTACTTCAGGCTCCTCTTTCTTTTTTCTTTTTTTGAGTGAACTTTTACTTTAAAAAAATAAAAATGACTTTTCCATTCAACAATTTGTATACATTGAGCTTCATGACATCGGTTGCAATTCCCTTGGCCCTCAGTTCCCTCTCCTTTGCTGCCCCTTTCTGCCTTCTGTATTTTGTGGGAAAATGTTGCTTTTTTGGTATTGTCTGTTTTTTTGGTGAGTGCTACCTTCCTTCTGGGCATTCTCATTCACTTTATAGGTCCGTGGTTTTTAATCATTTTACTGGGAGTTCTTACTACATTCCATACCCCAATTGTATCAAGCCTATTTGTACGTATGTTGCCATTGGGAACGCTCTTCCTTGCTGTCATCTGGCAGGGCCACCTCTGCGTGCCTGGTCCTTGCGGGGTCTGTGGTCACTGGCTCTGCTGCTTCCAGATTTCTAGTGGTCATAGCTTTTACAGCCCCTTGTCCTGCTACAGCTCTTTCAGGAGCTGTCTTGTCTTCTCTGCTGTGTGCTCCTCCTTGTTCCGACAGCTTTTCTTCTTCTTTCTGTCTGAAAATCTCTGTGAAGTGCTCTATACTTACATGAACTCCATGTCAGTTCCATTAGCAGGGTTGGGAACCGAAGAGATGTTTCGTTTGCATAGTCGATTGACTCATAAGACATCACTAATCAAAGGGCAAGCTGCAATCCAGGACCAGACCCAAGTATCAAACCGACTTGTCCACAGCCTTATCCAGGAAATGTCAAGCCGCTGTGCTAGAAAACTGGGTCAAAGATAACTGCTAAAGCTTAGAAAAAAATCATATCAAGCTGTTTTTCAAAGAACCAAGGCCATGGCCATATAAAGGAAGTCATTTCTGAAAGTGGTGCTGCTTCTCATTTTTCCTGTTCCTTTAAAGTAAGTTACCTAAAAATCTCAAAGCCGATCAAAATCAATACATGTATTTCCTAAACGATCACATTTATAACCAAAAGCCTCATCCTTCTTTTCCAACTGGCAGCATCCCTCAGGCTCTGCCCTAAATCTTCTCCCAGAGCTTTAGAGTAGAGAATAAGATCTCTATTCCTGTCTAGTCCTCTCGCTGCACTCGATTCTATTGCTTCTTAGAGGAAGAGTCTTTGTATGGGGAGATGCCCTGACCAGAGACCGTCTTTTCAAGACTAGGGGCCCAGAGCCTGAAGAATAGACCAGGAATCCGTCTGGGAGACATGGGAATGTTATTTATGGGAATATTAGTTATAGAGGTGCAGTACTGCAACTCTGGGACAACTGGAACTGTTAGGGTTCAGTCTGTACTAACCTTCAAGCAAGTGCTGGCTTTTATACTGTCTAAGGGAAGGAAGAAAGGAAGGGGAAAGATGGGGTTTTCCACCCATGTAAAGAGTTACAATTTTGGAAACTCACAGAGACAGTTTTACCCTATCCTATTAGTTCCCTATGAGTCAGTGTTGACTAAGTTTTCTTTTTGCCTTTTTGGAAGGCAGGGAAAGAGGGGATCAGCGAGGCCGGCCAAGAGCAGCTGTGCTGGTTGAGGGCCTTGCTGGAGCTCTTTGACAACGGTTCCTCCATCAAGCAGAAAGCAGATGTTTTGAGAATGACGAGGGCAACAAATGTATAAATGTGCTTCACACAATGGATGGGTGTATGGATTGTGATGAGTTGTATGAGCCCCCAATAAAATGATTTTTAAAAAAAGAGTTGTATGAGCCCCCAGTAAAATGATTAAAAAAAAGAATGAAGAAAATGTTCTAAATTGAATGGGGTGATGATTGTAAAGTCCCTTTCAATATGGTTAAACCATTAAATCGTATAACATGTGAATTACATGTCAAAAAAAAAAAAAGAGAGAACTGTTTTTCCAAGGATGCCTCATGATAGTCACCTTGAAATGGCCTTGATGATCATGTGTTTCTGGTGGTCAGCTCTGGCACTCCACCTCAAACGAGAGGGGTAGTCTTTGAGGATGCTATGGATGGCGTATGTGGGGTGCTTGTTTATGTTACATTCCACCCCAGCACCCTACATAGGGCCTATACAATCGATCTTACCATCAGCCTTCTGCTTTAGTCCTCAACCTGGGCACTGGGGATTTGCAGCCACAACAACAACAACAACAACAACAACAACAACAACAAATCCCATAAAGAAAGACTATTGTAAGGCAAAGAGAACAATTATCTTGAAAAGAGGTAAGAAGGTGTCTCCTCGCATCTGAATTGGACCGTTCTGATGGTTCAGTAGGCATGCCCAGACACTGGCACTGGCCAAGGCAACTTTCCACGGTAGCTGTACAGCTGAAGATGTTAGCATTTCTCCAGTCTGCTTGCTTTTTCACATCCTCAATCATTATGGCCCACTTGGCGAGAAAAACATTACTGGAAGTTCTAGGGGTGAAAAGACATAGAATGAGAAGCACTAATGGGTAAATCATGACCATGAAGCAAACATGATAGTGGTTGAAGATATGAACCACCTGCAACCTTAACTTTTCCCTCAAGGGGTCAAAATATCATCGAATACACCAAGGCACACAGTCATGTCCTTTGAATGGACATGGGAGGAGACCAACTGGGAAGGAAGGGTATCCTGGGGCTCACCACCGCATGTCTCTTTATGCTTTCTGGAGACGGCCCATTCTTGTCTGCGAGAAGATACTATCGAAGGTTTTCTTTCACTCATTTAAGTTCCCCTTCACACACAGAAAACGTCAAACTGCTGAGACTGGTTTGCTGTGACCACGGGAGAGAGAGAATGGTTTCCCATGGGCTGGTCAGGAGATGCTGGGGTCCCAGGCAGAATCAAGGGAGCTGTCATCTTGTGAGACATTTGAACTCTCATGGTCTTGGCATAACAAGACCGAAGGCAGTCACTTGGTTTATTGTTCATGTCTTGTGAAGTGGGTTCCTGAGTCACTGTGGACATCTGTAGGGGGGTTTGCATGGGGCATTTTGCCCAGTTGCTGGGGGACAGGCCTGCATTTCCCAGCGGGCAGCTGGGGTAATCCCTGAAAGCTTCTAAGATGTACTTCATAGAGATAGCCGGTCTCATTTTTTGCCACAAGTTCACAACAGGGTCTGCTGTCCTAGCTGTCCAGTTATTTGATAGAGCCAAGGTGCAGCAGAGCCAGGTTAAGCCATTTATCAGTACCATTCAGGGAGCCCTTAGCTTCGCACATTGGCTGCTCCACCCTTCCCCATTGTTGATTCACATACCATTTGTAGTTGCCTGGTAGCTCCTACAGTCCACTGGGGAGGGCTGTCCTGGGCTGAACCGTCTGTGCTGGGTCTCCTCAGGTGTGGGCTCAATGCCCTCCACTGTGGGGCTGTTCTGCCTGGGCAGCTCTCTGCTTTGTGGATTGCTTCTTTAGTGACGATGTCATTGACCTAAGAACTTGATTTAGGTCAGCACTCAGGGAGCTAGTCCGCAGGGTGTTTCCCTACTGAAGTCAGGTATGGCGTTTTGTCAGTACCATGCTCTGTATCACCCGACTGTAGTTTGGTGAGGTCTTTAACTCAGCCCTGTATGGAATAGTCCATTAGCACTGTCCCCGGGACTCCTTCTGATGATGTTTTCCAGAAGTTGCAAAGTATTGTACACAGTATAGCTGTTTTTTCGTAAGGCTGTGCGTGGTCTTTGAATACACAGTCTTTGTATCTAGCCATACCTTTCTGGGTATCTGACCGCATCCAGTTCACGTTCTTTCTCTGTGGAGATACTCACCAAGGCCTGTATCTGTTGTGCTGTTCCTATGCTAGCACTGAAGGACCTGGTTGGTGAACTTAAGTTTACTGTCATCCGTGGCTTTCTTAGGTGAAGATGAACTAATCCTGGGCCGATAGGACTGGAGGAATACTAAAGAAGGCGCATTAGCCAGGCCTGTGCCCAGGCTTACATGAACAGAGCCAGGACATTTGGGACTGCTTTCCGTGCTGTTGGAATTCCTCCACACATCACCCACGGCTGGCTGGATTCTGCCAAGGGGTGACCTTGAAACTGCTCAGAGTTTCTAAATTGTTGGGAACGTCTTGTGCTTGGGAATTTGTGCTGCGAAAATTCTGCTCTTCGAGGATGATTGCTCAAGAATGAAATGAACCCTTTAGCAAACATTTCAATGCCTGTCGCCTTTGTAATTCATTGTAATGAACATCATCATTCTTTGATTCAAATACACACGCGGTCTTTTATTCGCTGTGTCATAAGTTTAGCCTCCTATTACACTTTCTTCTGATCTAAAATGGACTAACTTTAAATTGAGTTCATTTAAATTATCTTTTTAAAAATTCTGGCATCATCATACTTGTTGAACTTCTCTTCTGACCTACGACTTGCTCTGACCGCCTACATTTTATCCCTTTTTTGGTTCCTGTGATTTCCTTCTCTGGATCCTTAAAAAACAATGATTTCTTTGCTAGCTATTACAGGGGGTCCATGATTTGGGTTAGGTGGTGGCAGGGCGGGGCATGCTTTTGACTTTATCGGTCACAGCAATGGACGTGATGTTAGTGCTTCCCAACCTAACAACACTCAAGAGGGGCTCACAAGTCGGGCTTTGTAGCTTGGCAGCCTTGATGGCCCCTCCCTACAGTGGAAGCTCACATGGACCACAGGTTCCATCATGGGACCGCATGTTGAAAAGGAGCAAAAGTACTACTGGTTGCCATGAGATCACCGACTTTCATTTTCCTGGGTGCCCCCTCAGCCCACTACCCCATCCTAGGCAGGGGTTATTGTCTGCCACTACTGGGGCTAATTGGGCGCCAGACTTGAGGATGCATTTAGGATGGATTGAATGCTTTGAAGCCCACTTTCACTGGTCAGAAGCTTCATGCCTGGAAGCATATCTGCTTTCACAGCATGCGCTTGGTCACCCAGGCTCTCAGGTCCAGCTAAGGCGGTGGATCCCCCAGCTATTCCATGTGAAAGCAATGGGGGTGGCTCCCCTAACTCCACACTTGTCTCAAAGTCCACTGCCGGCAGCTCTCCCTATGAAGGGAGACAGGTAGAGTAGACTCACAAGGATCGCACCAGTAGCTGAAGTGCTGCCAATTAGAATTAAAGTACACCCCGCTCTGGTATTTCATGGGCTGAACACCTGAATAGATTCTTCCTGTTCTGCTTGTATCCGGATAATGGCAGTTCCTGGGGAAGCTACAGCTGATTGGTGGAGCTGGGTTGTCTTAATGGGTACTATGGTAGGCTCGGCTTGTCAGGGAGGAATCTCTTTCCTCCTTGCTCTGTCCTTTCCCTTCTGAGTCGGAGGAGAACTCCATCCTTGGATTTGCCACTCTGTCCACATCATCACTTCCTGCACTCCTTTCACCAGTTCGAGCCTTTAGTCCCACACGATCTGATGCCTGCGCTTCCCTGGTGTGGTCGGTCCCTCAATGTAACATCCTGCTTTTGCTGGAGCTTGGTTATTACAGACCAGACCCACTGCGTCATTTTCTCTTTTCTGCTTTGGCAAGGGAGTAAGCCAAAGTTGATCCATGTGGTTGGAGATCTGCAGGTGGGCTGTGACAGCTTCTCTGGCAGAGGCTTGCATTTCCAGAGCTTCCCATTCGAACTGCAGGCTGCCCTCCAGATAGGGGAGTTTCCAGTTCTGCTAAAAGGAGCAGGAGGTGGAGCCAGAGATGCTTTGTCCCTTTGGCTTTGCTCCTTCCTGCTTCGTCCAGAACTCCTCATAACTCTTGCTGCATTCTCAGGATGTCCCTGTACTCACACACCCCAGTCTCTGCAACAGACTACTTAGAGAGCTGAACTTGAGAGGGCCTTCTGTCCCTGATACTTCTTCCATGAGCCCTCTTCGTCCCCTCTTGCCTGTAGTGGCATCCTGGATTTTCTGGGCTCTGACAGGCTCACCAACTGTGAGGGGAAGTCCTGAGCAAGCACTCTCCTTCCTGCTAACGAGGTGCTGGAAACACGAATGACCGACCAGGAAGCACTCTGAGAGACACGGACTTTTGGGAAATGTTGTTATTCATGGAGTGTAGTCCTTTGGAGCAGCTTCTAGGGTCAGCATTTAGTCCAGGGTTTGATCCACACTGCACATCTGAGTAAGTAAGAGGTATTCTACTGCTAAAAGATACACCAGAAGGCATCTTAGAAGGAAGGACAGTGCAATTTCCCCTCATGTACTTTGGATGTGTTGACAGGAGAGACCAGTTCCTGGAGAAGAACATCAGGCTTGACAAAGTGGAGGGGCAGCAAAAAAAAGGAAGGCTCTCTATGAGATGGAACAACATAGTGGCTGCAACAATGGGCTCAAACATAGAGGCAACTGTGAGGATGGCGCCGGACTGTGTGGTATTCTTTCTGTTGTGCATAGGATCACTACGATTAGGAACTGACTTGATGGCATCTAACAACAACCACAAGGTGGGGAAAGAGTGGGGGGGCGGTCAGTGAGGCAGGTCCAGAGCAGCTGCGCTGGCTGTGGGTCCTGCATTAGAACTTTGGGAGCTGCTACTCCGAGAACATCCCACGAGGGACTCCTCAAAATGGTCATGATAGCTGATTTGGGTGGCCAGCTCTGGCACTACGCCTCAAATGGGAGCGGTAGTCTTGGGGAATGCCATGGATGGGACATGTGGAGACACTCATAGACACTACATCATGCCTTTGGAATGGTCTGTATTTATGGATATTCTGTCACATGGCTTATATCCTGGAGTCGCATACATTCGGCACAGAGGGGTTGTTAAGAAAGTAACTGCTCCCTAGGATCGATAAACCTATAACCTTTCAGAAGCAGATGATCAGGCCTTCCTTCCAAGGTATCTCTAGATGAGTTTGACTTGCCAACTTTTCAACGAATAGCCCAGTGCTTAACTGTTTGCACTACTAAAGGACTCCCACATTGTTTCTATATTGTTTAAACACAGAATGTCTGACATCCAGTCAAAACCCAAACCAAAACAAAGAAAACATACCAAACCCCCTCCCAGCGCCAAATAAGCAAAAGGACAAGGTTGGGTCAAAAGACAAACAAAAATAAATAGACATCATAACAGTAAAAATGCAAAAAGTCCAATAAGAAATAGGCAATGGACTTGAACAAACAATTCACCAAAGAGGATAATGAAACAGTATGCACATGAGTTAATAGCCGTTAGGGTGATGTAAATCAAAACTGTAGTCAGACACCATGCGTCCCACTTAGAATGGTAATCACCAAATGAACTGAAACCTGCAAATGATTCATATGGAGATTGCTCAGAAACAAGAACCTTAATTCATTTCTGGTGGGAAGGGAAAGAGCCTCTTTGAAAAATAGCTCGGCAAGTTTTCAATGAGTTGATCATAGAACTACATAAATTATTCCACTCGAAAGCAATAATATAAACAGACTCACGTACATGAATGTTTGTTGCAGCATAGTCTCAATAGCTAAAATGTGGAAGCAATCCAATGGCCATCAACAGATGAATGATTAAAAAATGTGGCATATAGATGCAACCAAGAGTTGAGTAAACTTATTGGTCAGTAGCAAAAGGATACAAATATATGTGATTGTTGTGTGTTGCTATATGAATAAATTATGACTCATGGCAACCCTGTAGAAAGAGTAGAACTGACTTATAAGGTTTCCTTGGCTGTAATCTTTCTTGCCAGCTTTTTTTTTTTCTCCCAAGAGACATCTGGTCATTTTGAATGTCCAACTTTTGGACAAAATGTCCATGTTTATTATGGGTTACCAGAGGTAAAATGGAAAGGGATGGGGTCTCCTCTTAGGATGAATATATACTCAAACAATTAAAAGATGGATAATACTGTCAAAGATGTAGAAATTATAAAAAAGAATCAAATGAGAACCCTAGGACTGAAAAATACAATAACTGACATAACTAATATATAGGGAAATTTAATCTCTGAGATAGTTAAGGTTTATTGTGCCAATCTGGTCAATAAACACACGTGGGGTCAATTGAAGGGCTGTGAGATAAATGGCTCGATGAGTCTCGCCTGTCTAGTTCTCTGGTCTCTTGCTTTGTGATGGTCGGACCAGGGTGCAGCTGCCTTAGCCAGTTCCCTGCTTCAGCTGGCAAGGCTCACTTCCTGCAAGACATCCTTGAGGAGAAGCCACATGGACCTAGCCCGATGCAGCCCTGGATGCTGGAGCAGCTGTGTGGAGTCCCCTGGCAGTGCTGAGATGCTTACACGTTCACTGATTTGGCTTTCCCCCTGCAGTTGGCATCATTGCGTGTGTTTTGTGAGATGGAAGAGGATTTTGTAGATTGGTGTCAGACAAATGAGCTAATGTTGGGCTTATGGACTTGTACAGCACTGGGTTGGGATGCTTTCTTAATGTACACTTACTCTTTATATAAAACTCTCTCTTACACATACGAGTTTCTGTGGATTTGTTTGCCTGGTTTACCCAGACTAACACAACCTCAGATTAGGAACAGCTAAAGACAGAACTGGCAGATAGCTAATAAAAGTGGAGGCAGGAGAAATGCTTAGGGCTGTAGTGCAGCCCCATAAGAAAATCTACTTAGTAGGGGCAAGAGTTTATGAAACAGGAGTAATGTTAAAAAAATGGGAATGCTTGATTTTTCTAGAATGGACCAGATATCAAGCCATAGATTGAAGAAATGTTACAACACCCCCTCCCCCACCCCACAAACAGATTACTAACAAATAAACCCACACCTGTGGGTTCACCTGTCAATAATAAAATTTTTAAAAAAATCTTAAAATCAACTGGAAGTAAAAAAAAATTACTTGAAAAGTAAAAGACTAAGAATTAATAATCTGTTTCTATCTTAGTTATTCAAAGTATAAAGTACATTCAAACTACTGGAAGTAGATGTGTAGGTCTTTTAATGGGACTTTTTGCCATGCTTTGGAAAAATACCTTGTGAGATTTCCCCATGAACACTGAGAAAATTTTCCATAATTTTCTACCAAAGAGGGTCTGCTCAAGTTGACTGAAATTTCCTGGGTAAGCTGTAAATAACTTGTGACTTGATCCTTTTGTTTATCCTACTTGCAAGTATTGGTCAGTATACTGTGCTATTAAAGTCACTATAGATTACGCAAATGAAGCCCATCTAGGAGATATTGGTTGGTTTGTGACTCTGGTGAGGAGACCATGACTTGAAATTGATAGGAGTTGTTTGTATACATAAGTAGAGGGTTTCCAGATGGAAAGAACCCAGGAGAGAAGTAGTAGGACGAAGCAGAAGGGAAAAAGAACAACGAAAAGCAGCAGAAAGAGAGAGGAGGCAGTGTCGTCATAAAAAAAACCAAAAACCGTAACATGGGTCAAGAGCTGTAACAGTGAAGATAACAAGAAACCCAGAAAAGCTCAGTGGCAGAGTTGGAAGTTACAGGCCAGGAGTCTACTAGGAGACCTGGATGCCCAAGAGGAGCTGAGAGAGCTGAAGAAGGTGGAACTTAATTACCTGTAATTATCTGTAAAGAAAGTAGGGAATATTAATACCTGGAACAAATATATAATGGTCAAAAGGGACATCAAATGGCACAGTGTCATATTTTAGCCTAACTACGTCTGCCACAATCCATCGGAAAGGGACCGAACAGGAGCTTCTGCGAAGGGAGTGAGCAAAGGACCCAGTGAAACAAATTCTGAACAAAGGACTCTGTGACAACAGACTTTTTTAAAGACCTTAACCTTGAGGCAAGGGCCTAGCGAAAATTCTGGCACAGGACTGTACTCAAAGATAATTCTGAAACATGCTGGCCCAGAGCTGCAGACCAGATACATTTGGAAGAAAAGATGTATGAGACCCAAGGACAAACTGAGTAACTACTCAGAAAGTTTGACTGTCTGCAGAGTGGCAACCTCCTCCCATTTGAAAGTGCCATTTAAAAATTAGAAGGATTGCCCTAGAAAATATAACCTGTCAACTCATGAGGTGGGACACGCTCCCACGGCAAAATGTATCATATCTGTGCTTAACGTATTATTAATCTCAACGTGTGAGAGGGTCCCTTTTCGTTTCTTTAGAATTGACTCTATGTTTTAATAAAATTGTCCCTTGACTCTTTGCTGCTGTGTGCGAGTGTGTGTGTGTGTTGGGGGGGGGGGGGCGGTGAGGGTTGTCTCTTATCTCCGGACCTTAACAACCTCACAGGCTTGCAGCTTGCTAGATCAACCAAGGCACTGACATTCACATGAACAACAATGCAAGTTTTCCTGCTATTTTTACGGTCCTTAAATTAGAAACACTGTCATCTCCTAGCCAGAACCTCATTAGAGACTCCCAGGCTCTTCAGAAAAATAGCGCTACCTGGGGGGCCCCTTGTGCCTCACACTCCGCCCATCCTTCCACTGCATCCCATTCCAATAAAAGCTTTGGAGCCTTCTCAAAGACTACTTCCTTTGAAATGTGTGAGCTACACCTCTTCCACAGCCACTCAGCCCCAGACCATCTGGTAAAACTTCTCTATTTCCCAACGAGCAAGAGCTCTGATCCCTCCACTCCCACCACCCTATCTGACACACTTGCCTAAAGGTCAGCTGTTCTCAATCAGTGGGTCGCGACCCCTTTGGGGGTCAAACAACCTTTTCACAAGGGTTTCCCAATTCATTATAGTAGCAAAATTACAGTTATGAAGTAGCAATGACAATAATTTCATGTTTGGGGTGTCACCCCAACACGAGGACCTGTATGAAAGGGGTGTGGTATTAGGAAGGTTGCGAACCACTGCTGGAGGTCATTATCTAGCCTAAGCCTATTGCAGCCAGTCCAAGTACCTAAGAGGGCTGAGTCACTCACCCCACGCCCCCGGCACCGATTGCAATTATTCAACTGGTCCTCACCCTGTGCACTTCCAGCCTTCTTCCAGAGAATGTAAATCTTACAGGAGTAGAAAGTGTCATGTTTCTCTCAAGGAGCAGTGGGTGGTTTCAAACTGCTGACCTTACCCTCAGCAGCCCAACACATACCTCACTGTGCCACCGGGGCTCCTGGTGATAAGTGCTTCAGTAATTTGGAACACCTATTTGTCTGAGTCAGAGTACTCAGGGGGACTCATGGTGTGTCATTCAGCCTGATAGTCCCACCAAATCCCCAAACTTAATTTTTCTGATGGCTGAAAAGTGAACTCAGTGATTGACTCAACGGTACCTACCACCACCACCACCATCATCTCCTCCATGATGACTGTATTCACGCTCACAGAGATTCTTGCAGAGCCTAGCAGACTTTCCTTCAGGTTGTGCTTCTAGGCACTGCTTTGTGTTTTAATTCCCAAACACTGACTAGCCCTTGACGGATGTTTGCTCTTACTCATACTACATTGTCACGTTGTGGGCTCTTCCAGTGCAACAAGTACCATTCTCCTTTCCCTTCTTTATGATAACATTGGAAAAGATTAAAAACAAACAAACAACTGATTCTCCTTCCGAGTTTGCATGTGAAACCACATGTGAGAGAATGGTAGATACTTCTGCACAAGATTTTGTGACTTTCTTTGTTCTAACGAGTCTCCCTTGACGTTCTTGTCATATTAGTTTATCACTGAGGTCACTTTTTAAGGATCTTCAGGATACAGAGGCAATGGAAATTAGAAGGCCTAGGGAATGTGGGAGATGCCCAGGTATATGAGAAGCCACAGGAACTACCCCTAACCTCAGCTGTGTTATTGAGCACCTGAACGTTTGTCATCTCAGAAGTCATGCGCGCTTGGGCCACACATGACTCAAGGGACAGGGAGTGGCATAGCATGTGCAGAATTGTGGATAATCTCATGACCACTTTGGCTATTAGGACACTCAATTAGTGATCAGTGACATGAGGATCTAAAACATCACTGTCTAATGAAACTCTCTACCATGATAATGTGTCTTACATCTATGTCATCCTGCATGGCACTAAGAAACAGAAATTTTATTCATTGATTTATGATATGCTATATCATATCATTTCATAGTTCATTTACATCAAGAAGAGTTGTACAATTGCTCCCACAGTTTCCAAAATTCTTTTTCTACATGGAGCCCTTGACATCATCCCTCCTGAATGCCCCCTTCACCACTGAATCCCCAGGATAGACAACCTTATGGAGACAGTGATTGGAACAAAGGCTCCTGAGGGGTGGTGGGAGTGGGCAATAATGATGGGCACAAGAGAATAGTAAGTGTTCTAAAATGTATGCTAAGGAGTGGGTAGCTTTTCTTGACTTTTTGAACAATTGAACTGTATCTGAGAGGAATTGCTGAAATGTGAATGATGAGTAAACAACTTTGGGGTAGGAGGGAATACATATATATGTAACAAGCAAGCAGATGGACTTTAGGCTTCTACTTATTTCCTGCCTCTGTATAAGAACTTAAATCTTGCCTCTGTTTTAATAATGTTGCATTGTATGATATTTACCTTCCTGAGATGATTGCTGAAGACAAAATGGGTACATAAGCAAATATGGTGAAGAAAGCAGATGGTGCCTGGCTACCAAAAAATATAGTGTCAGGGACCTTAAAGGCTTGTAACTAAACAAGTGGCCACTTAGCAAGGAAGGAACAAAGCCCACATGGAAGAAGCACACCAGCCTGTGAGATCATGAGGTGTCGATAGGAAGAAGTACCAGAAATTAAAAAACACCACTCGTAGTGAAGGGGCATGGATGTAATTGAGATCCAAAACCCACCTGGTAAGTGATTGGACAGTCCTTCTCAGAGGGGCCATACGGATAGGATGATAAATCCACGGTGCTGTATGGCACTGCTGAATGGCATAATTATCTGATAGTTCTTTTAAGATTTTTTAATTAAAAGATCATTTTATTGGGGCTCTTACAACAAACAATCCACACATCACTTATATCAAGCATAGTTGTACATATGTTGCCTGCATTATTTTCTAAACATTTACTCTCTGTTGAGCCATTTGTATCAGCTCCTTTTTCCTTTCCTCCCCCCTCCCCCCTCCCCCTTCCCCTAGACCCCTTGATAAATGATAAATTATAATTTTCATATCTTACACAGACTAAGGTCTCCCTTACCCCATGGGATTTGTTGTCAGTCCCCCTGGGTGTGGTGGTAGTGGTGGTTATGTGTTGTTCATCGTGATCAGTTCCCTCTTTGTCCCTTCCTCTCCCCACCTTCCCCCTACTCTCATGGTATCACTATTTCCATTCCTGTTCCTAGATTCCATGTATTGTGAGTTCTTATCTCTGATCTGTACCTGTGGATAGTTCTTTAGTATTTCCTCCTTTTACTATTAAGGTTACTTGTTTTACTTCATTAATCATGTTAGATTCGCATATGTTCATTTGAATATTTAAGTTTGTTTGGTACATGAAATTCAAGTTAGATAACCCTGCAGAAACAGTAACTGGAGTAATGGCTCTCTGAGGGCATGGGAAGAGAGGGTGGGGGGAAGGGGGGTATGAGGAGCTGATAGCAATGATAATTATATAATCCTCGTATAGCGTCTGGGGTCTTAAAGGCTTGAAGGTAAATAAACGGCCATCGAGCTCAAAAGCAACAAAGCCCACATGGAAGAAGCACACCAGCCTGTGCGATCATGAGGTGTGGAAAGGATCAGGTATCAGGCATCATTAGAACAAAAACATCTTACCATAAGGAATGAAGGGGGAAGTGCAGAGTGGAGACTCAAAGCCCATTTGTCGGTCACTGGAGATCCCCTTGCAGAGGGGTCTAGGGGAGGAGATAAGTCAGTCAGGGTGCAATGTAGCACCGATGAAGAATACAGCTTTCCTCCAGTTCTTAAATGCTTTCTCCCCCCCAACTACCATGATCGAATTCTACCTTGCAAGTCTGGATAAAGCAGAGGATGTATACTGGTAAAGACAGGAACCAGAAACACAGGGAGTCCAGGGCGGATGATCCCTTCAAGACCAGGGGTGTGAATGGTGATACTGGGAGGGTAGAGGGAGAGTGGGTTGAAAAGAGGGACACAATTACAAGGATCTACATGTGACCTCCTCCCCGGGGGATGGACAACAGAAAAGTGGGTGAAGGGAGACGTCGGACAGGGAAAGATATGACAAAATAATAATTTATAAATTATCAAGGGAGGAGTGGGGAGGGAGGGGAAAAAAGAGAACATGATGCCAAGGGCTTAAGTGGAGAGCAAATGTTTTGAAAATGATGAGGGCAATGAATGTACAGATGTGCTTTACACAATATATGTATGGGTTGTGATAAGAGTGGTATGAGCCCCTAATAAAATATTAAAAAAAGATAATTCTATAACCCTTCTATGGGATTGAACAACAGAAATGTATGTAAATGGATATATTGGATTGGGTAAGATATATCAATAAAACAACTATGTATATGTGTGTATATATGTTTATATATATATATATATTAAAAAAGAGTTAAGGTCTTTGAGCTCACAGGGGCATTTCTACTCTCATATAATGTTCTTATGAATATCAGGGAGGTTGTGAGGTCCAGCCTCACAAACAAAAGGGTCCTGAGGAGCATCTGTGCTACTGAGGGAAAATAAATAGACAGACAAAGCATGGAAGGGCTCACCTTTCCAGAAATCAGGAAGAAGAAAGACAGCAAATGTATTCTCCAACAGGCTTATATGATCTTTGAAAGGCCCTGTCAATCACACACATAACAAGGTGGGCAGTGTATTCACCTTAGATGTCCCGGAACTCATGGTGGGAGTCACACAAGACCATTAATGGGGCAGACCGAAGGGAGGCAACCACCCTTTGAGGGAGGCAGACAATAGAAATTATTTGTTATTAGTGATAGCCTTTGGTGTACAGTGAGCAGCCATGTGCTTGTAACAGGCATTAAAAAATCATTTTATTGGGGGCTCATACAACTCATCACAATCCATCCATCCATTCATTGGGTCAAGTACATTTGTACATTTGTTGCCATCGTCTTTCTCAAAACATTTTCTTTCTACTTGAACCTTTAGTATCAGCTCCTCATTTTTCCCCTTCCTCCCAGCCCTGCCTCCCTCACGAACCCTTGATAATTTATAAATTATTATTATTTTGTCATGTCTTACACTGTGACATTTCCCTTCACTCACTTTTCTAATGGGAGGACATTATATGTAGAGCCTTGTAATTGATTCCCACTTTCTACCCCACCTTCCCTCCACCCTCCCGGTATGGCCATTCTCACTACTGGTCCTGAGGGGTTCAACTGTCCTGGATTCACTGTGTTTCCAGCTCTTCTTTGTACCTTTGGTCTAACCAGATTTGTGAGGTAGAATTGGGATCATGATAGTGGAGGAGGGGGGTAGGAGGAAGCATTACAGAACTGGAGGAAAGTTCTATGTTTCATTGTTGCTACATTGCACCCTGAGTGGTTCATCTCCTCCCCACAATCCTTCTATAAGGGAATGTCCAGTTGCCTAGAGATGGGCTTTGAGTCCCCACTCCATACTCCCCCTTATTCACAAAATGATTTTTTGTTCTGTGATGCCTGATACCTTATCCCAACGATACCTTGTGGTCACACAGGCTGGTGTGCTTCTTTCATGTGGCCTTGGTTGCTTCTCAACTAGATGGCCACCTGTTTATCTTGTTTAGTCTTTAAGACCTTAGATGCTTTATCTTTTGATAGCTGGCACCATCAGCTTCCTTCACTACATTTGCTTAGGCACCCACTTTATCTTTAGCGACCTTGTTGGGAAGGTGAGCATCATGGAATGCCAGTTTAATAGAACAAAGTGTTCTTGCATTGAGGGAGTACTTGAGTGGAGACCCAATGTCCATATGCTACCTTAATACTAAACCTATACATATATGCACACAGATCTATTTCCCCATCCTAATATATAAATATATTTACATATGTACATGCCTATATGTAGACCTCTATAAATGCCCATTGCCTCCTAGTTCTTTCCTCTATTTCCTTTTACTTTCCTTTTGTCCCACTAACATACTCAGCCTTCATTTGGGTTTCAGTAATTCCTCACAGTTACATTGCTCTTGATCAAGCCCTACCAGGCTTCTAACACCCTCCTTGCCACCGATTTTGGATCACTTGTTGTCCCTTTGTCTTTGGGCTTGTTAACACCACTTCCTTTCCTCCACTTCCCTCTCTTCCATGTCCCCCCAGAACCATTGGTCCAGTTGTTTTCTCCTCCAGATTGTTTATCCAGCCTATATTATCTAGACAGACCTGCAGAGATAACAATAAGCAGAAAAACAAGACAAAGCAAAACAAAGCAAAACAAAACAAAATAAAACAACAATAACAAAAAGCCAATACAAAAAAGAGAAAAGTCTGTAAATAGTTCCAGATCTGTTTGTTGACCTATAGGAGTGTTTTCCGATCAAGTCTGATGGGGTGCCATGCCCTGGCCCCCAAATCTACTTTTGGTATTCCCTGGGGATTTTGTTGTTCTGCTCCCCTTGCTGTTCTGTTGCGTACCCTTAGTGTTTGCCTGGGTGTGGTGGGGTCAGATCAAACACAATTCCCACACGGTGTCTCCAATATTGTCTCCTGTAGGGCTATGGGTCAATGAGGTATGTGTCTGTTAGTGGGGCTGGCCATATGGTCCCCTCTGTGCATTGGTTTCTCTGAGCAGGGATATCATCCTCAAGGCTTGGTGAGCCATGTTGTGCCCCACTCTTTCTTCCTCCTTCTTCATTTGCTCCTGTGTGTTCTGATCAGACATGCCCCTCTCCCTGAGCTGTAGCTTTAGTGCTGTCCTCTGAAGTGAATTCTTCTGGTAGAGGGGTGGGTTGGGGTGGCTGTCTATGTAGTTTGGATTGGGGCTGGCCCCTCACACCTCTCTACTGGTTCCCTGTTTCATGCCAGTATGTTGCATTCACATCTTGGAGCACCAAGTTGAAGTCTGGTCCCTCTTTCTCTGTGGAGATGTAAACAATGCTCTCCCCTTGGGTGGGTTAGTGCACTGTTCCCACGCTAACCATTTCTTTTTTTTACTCTCCCCCTCCTTTTTAGTTGGCTACCATATGTATCTCTGGATTTGGTGTGGACCCTGCCATACTACCGGGACCTCATCCCAGGAATTCCCTAACTTTAAACACACACACACACACACACACACACACACACACACACACACACACACATACACACACACACACCAAGCTAATCATTAATAAAACTATAAATTAAAGCAGAAATAAATGTCTCAGTTAGAGAATTCTAAATCACAAATTTCTATGTTGATAATGACAACTGATTAAAAAGTAAAGAAAAAGTAACTGATTGTCTATAATATAAGAGATGTGATGTCTGTACTTTGAAAATGATATCCAAGTTCTTTTAGTTTTGATAAAAAATAATTATTGAATAACTGAATATGATTGCACAAGCAATCAGAAATATCATTACTAAAAAGTACATTATATCGTGACAATGGCTGAGACCTATATAAACCATAGAAGCATGAACGGATTTTGGGCTTGCACTTAATTCTATCATAAATCCAAAAACAATTTGTTCCTACACCACACCACTGCTTGATGCTTGCCTTCAAGAGATCACTCAAGATATAGGTGCCACAGCATAGTGTGGTGAATGGATTTGGGGCTTGCACTTAATTCTATCATAAATCCAAAAACAATTTGTTCCTACACCACACCACTGCTTGATGCTTGCCTTCAAGAGATCACTCAAGATATAGGTGCCACAGCATAGTGTGGTGAGGAAACCAGATGGTGCCTGCCTATCAGAAAGAATAGAGTCTGGGGTCTTAAGTGCTTGCCTTCAAATCAGCAGCCATCTAAGTGAGGCATCAACCAAGTCCACATGGAAGAAGCACACCAGCCTGGGTGATCCAAGGACTGTAAATAATTTAATCCAAATCTAATGAAGGGAATGGTTTCAGAGCTCAAATTGTGAACACTTGGTCTTCAGAAGGCTATGGATGGCAGTGAAAGCACAGAATCCACTGTCAGGGTCCACATATGAGTTAAGTCTCCAGTGAAATCCTTCTGATCACAGTTGAGGATGTGAACAACCATGTTATTCCACAGAGAGCACAGTAAAGTCAATTATAGAAGAAGTGATATCTTATCATTTGATCTTCCTTTTGACCTATTTTCAAGGTGTTTCTGTTTTAAAAAAAGTTCAGGGGAAATCCATGTGGATTAAGTCCCCAGTGAATCCCCTCTGACAAGGGTGTGAAGAGCCCTGCTACCACACAGAGTGCAGCAGAAGGTGGATTTCTGCAGGCGCAGTAAGAATCAAATAGAGCAGCCTCTAATTTCATCTTCTGTATGGCCCATTTCAATTTGTTCAAGTTTTCAATATTTTCTGCTTTCTTTTGGATTGAGGTTTTTATCTGTTTTACTTTGCTGTGGTTAGTTTACTGTTACTTAATGTTTCTCTGTATATTAAATCCAGAACAGGTAAATCTATGAGGGGAGGGGAAGTTGGGGAGATAAGGGGAGCCAATAGCAATGAGTACAAGAATGAATAAAATGTTCTAAAACTGATTGTGCTGATTATTGTACAGCTTTCTTGATGCGATTGAATTATTAAATTATACAATATCTGATCTATAAGCCAATAAACTGTTCAAGGAAATGCTGTATTTTAGTCAAAGTTAAGGAGAAACTATAGTGAAATGTTTGTATGTATCAAGTTATAAGTCAGCTACACATTATAACAATACATTCAGTGACTTTTAAAAGACATTTTAGTAGGAGCTCTTATATATATAATTACAATCCAAAGGTCCATTAGATCAAGCACGGTTGTACAATTACTATCACCATTTATAAAACATTTTATTTTTTGTTTCTTGAACTCCTTGATATCAGCTCCCCTTTATC
The DNA here is from genome assembly GCF_050624435.1 of Tenrec ecaudatus. NCBI lineage: Eukaryota > Metazoa > Chordata > Mammalia > Afrosoricida > Tenrecidae > Tenrec > Tenrec ecaudatus. The sequence continues at coordinate 55,197,212 of NC_134541.1, forward strand.
CCTTCTCTCCCTTACCCTACCACCCCCTTAACCTTAAATACATTATATACTATTATTATTATAGTTTCACCTTCCAATGTATCCATTCATCTAAAATTATGATGTCCGTTCCCCTTGAGTGGGGTTATACAGTCATCATTTCTATTAGTTCTTCATTCTCCCCATTCCCCCCGCTCTTTCTGTATCCTTAGGGAATCATTACTTCCATTACTGTTTCTGAGGGGTTTATTATCTTAGATTTTGTATATCAAAAGACCTTAATAATGCCAATGTACATACTAAGATCTAGCAAGATTAGTGAGGAAAATCTACTAATCATAGTAGTGGGAGGAGGAAATTAAAAAAAAATCTAGAAGACAGTGTTATGTTTCATCAATGCTCTACTGCACCCTGGATATATTGTCCCTTCCATGTGGCCCTTTTGTGAAGAACTGTGGGCTTTGGGTCTCCACTTTGCCTATGCTCCTTCACATCAATATGGCTGCTTATTGTTGACCTTCTGATACCTATTCCAGTCAACACCTCATAATCATGCAGGCTGGCATGCTTCTTCCATGTAGGCTTTGTTGCTTCCCTGTTGTAGATGGACGCTTGTTCAACTTCAAGCCTTTAACCTCAGATACTATGTCTTTTCATAACCGGGCACACTCAGCTTTCTTCACATTTCAGTGGCATTGTAAGCATCTCAGCGGTGGCAGGGGTCTCTATGTGGCTTCTCTGGCTTCAGAGGTCTGGTTGCATTAGGGGTAGGTCCATGTGGCTTCTTCAGTTCAGGGCACTATTGTAGTTCCATGTGTCTTGTCGGCTGCTATGTCTCCCAGGGAGTCATCCTTGTCAGCTGAATGTCTCCAAAGGAGTGAGCCAAGAGAGTAGAATGTCTCCTACCTCCAAGGAAGAAATCCAGGAATTCCCAGGATTCTCTAGAGAAGGCCATGCCCACACAGAGAACTCATTGGCTATGACCTGATTGACAGACAAGACCCCACCCCTTCACACTTAATCCTATCAAGCCCCATATTGACACCAGATTATGTAACTATCACACCATTCTTTTATAATACTATACAAAGATAGGCATCGATTAAAAAGAAGTTTATTCTGATATTTTTTTGCTGAAAGTTAAATTATCCTAAAGACTGGAGGGATATTAGAGTTTACATTTTCAAAAATATACCTAATGATTCTCTGTGAAATTATTTTCTGACATGTATGTGAGCACTTCCTTGAATGGCACAGAACTGAATGTCAAGTATTTAATATACACAATATATACATATATATTCACACATACACATGGCACAAAGAATTATGCTCCAAAACTTACTGGAAAAGGTATTTTGAATATTTTAGCACAACATTTTCTATAGAAGTGCTCTAGTATCCAAGTTGCTCAAGTCATACAGCTGAGAGCCTTGGATTTTGTTCACAGAACCATTCTGTGATTGCCACATTCACAGCAGAACTTCACCCATTCTACGGGGCATTTGATCCACATACATGACAGAATTTTGGTAAATGTCCAGATGAATTTCCTTTACTGCTTTTAAATGTTTCCACCATTAAGTGAAAACAGGTAGTCTCCATCTGGCCTACTTATGTAGTTAATGGTATAATATTTTTTGTTTGTTGGCATTCCAGAGGCAGGATTTTTTGCTACACTAGGTGGTGTGGGATTTAGAGATTTGACATTATCTCCTACATGAGGGGCTGCTATCCCTCTATGGGAGGGAGATAAGGTCTGAAGTTTGTTTCAAGAACTGCTAACTTCAGGCTTTGCATCTGGTGGCACACCAACAAGAGTTTGCTTAGTGCTACTAGGCTGTGGTAATGGTGAAGATCCTGATGATGTGATTCCAAGGGAATTTGATTTTTCAAGTGCAGGCCACTTATCCTGTGCCCAAGAGGTTGGTGTTCCATTGATACCATCAGAATATATTCATTACTAATATGTGCTTCCCATTCTTTACCAAAATTGATATGTCTAAGAGCCACATTTTCATTGAATCTCCCTTGACAATATATATTTGGCATTGTACATAATCAGGATCATTTGGAAGATGGAGAAGGAGGTGAAAGTTTTCTCTTTAAGTGCTTTATCCAGTCCTTTAGCTGCTCTTATGGTATAATCCAAAGATGACAAATAAAATCCAAATATGATGTAGGGAAAGGTATCAGAATTTAAATTGTGAACACCCAATTTGTAGCAGGCTGTAGAAGACAGTAGGGACCCACAATCCATCTACAGTATACCTATGAGGATTCAGCTTCTGGCAGATCCGCTCTGAACACGGTTGAGAGCATGAATCCCCTTACAATCAGACATAGGTGGGCCTACCTCTCAAAATCCGGAATATTTTTCAAAGCGATGTATTTAAAAATTTTTTTTACAAAACAACCTTATTACCTTCAAAATACTCTCCATTATACTTAATACAATTAAGTCTAATTATTCCATTCTTGAAAACACTTTTCAAACTCATCTGTTTGGATGGCTAACAGCACCTCCTTTGTTTTTAATTCCCCTCTTCTAAGTTGTTAAATTGCTTTACTTTCATTTCCCTCTGAATTTGAGAGGTCAGGTGAGTGAAGTGCATGAGGGCAAGAGAGGCATGCTGGGTGTTGTTTGTTTGTTTGTTTTGCCAAAAACTGGCTTACTGAGATGGCCGTGAGCCAGTACATTGTCATGGTAGCAAAACCAGTCTCTCGCCTACCACAAATACGGCCTTTTTTGTCAAACACTGTTGCAGCTTATACAGAATCTCTCAAAAGAAACTTGATTAACAGTTTGATCTGGTGGAATGAATTACAAATACACTCCCCCACCCATAAAAAAACCCAAATGGGCATCGTATTGATCACTGATTTACTTAGCAAGCTTTGCTGTGGGAATAGCACCAGGTCCCATCACCAGTAATGACCTTGGAAAACAAGTCTGGGTCGCTTCAGAGCTCTTCTTTCAAAGCAAGGCGTGTTTCCAACTCAACGCTCTCTTTCCTGGTCAGTCAGAACCCGAGGCACAAATTTCACAGCGACCCTTCTCATTCTCAAACCTTCAGTTAAAATTCGCTGAACTGAGCTCCAAGAAAGTCCAGATAACATTCCCACCTCTTCAACGGTCCGTTTGAGTTTGTCAACATTTTTGTCTGTTTGGGAAGTTGAACCATGTCCAGAACAAGGTTTGTCATCAATCAGCATTTCACCTATTTTGGAAAGAGAAAACCCCTCATACAGTTGAATTTTCCCTATTACATCAATATTTTCCCCATCACAACTGTCCAACAAAACTGTTTTTGCAGCATTTTCCCCAAGTAGGAAACAAAATTTCATAGCCATATGCTGTTCTCTTAAATTGGCCATAATAAAAAATGAAGTTCAAGAGAAACTGCTTTTACAAAAAATTCACTATGACCAGAGAGGATCTTCCTAGGTGACACCACTGGGTACACTAATTCAGAGCTAGTTGCTTGATGCTCGCCTAGTGGGGAAACATAGGAAAACTCTGCCTACCTGTACTTTTTTCCTTTTTTGAAGGATACCCCCTCATAGATTATTATAAACTTAATGATAGTAGATGGAACTATGCTATAATAAAATACCTGGTCATTTGATCTTCTTGACCCATTCTGGGTTTGTTCTAGTTTTAAATATTTCTTTTTTGTTTCTTAATGGAGATTTTCTCTCTGGATTATTTATTTTATACATGGATAAAGTGTTTGTTCTCTCTCTCACTCTCTGTTTTCCAGTTTATGAAGCACAGAAGGGATGGGCATATAGAGAGAATAATTGATGTAATTACTTATAGTGGGTGTGGAGAGCTTGAATGGGATTGGAGAGCAGATAATGGATATGGGAATGGGGAGGATGCACTAGAACTGATTGTGGTGATGTATATACAGCGCTTTTTACATACTGAGCTATGGAAATGTATAATATGTGAATTATATCTCAATAAAACTATTGGGGGGGGTGTCTTATACAGTTGTAGAAGACATTAAGTCCAGTCTGGTTCAAGTCTGTGAGTCAGATGTTAAGCTGATTCATGCAGCTGATGGACTGATGAAATAGGAAGACAATCCAGAAAGCAGGAAGACCATAGACTAGTGGAGGCAGGGACAGATGTACCCAATAGAAACAAATCCAGCTTGTGGCTGTGGAGTTGAAAGAATCTGAGGTTGGCAGGCAATATGGCAAACCACTGACAGCACCCACGGTCCATGGGTTGACGAATCACATGCATAATCCTGACAGTTGCAGTGAGTAGTGGGGAGCCTGCTCCCAGAGTCTTCTAACATAGGAACAGGTTTAAAAAGTGACATAACTATCGAAGTATATGACAGGTGAATTTTATATCAACAAAACATTTCTTTTTAAAAAGAAATTCTACTTTAAAAAATTCATCTGATGCTTACTTTGATCCTCCTGATACTAAGGAGTCCATGGGTTGCAGGCAAGGTCACTCACAGATAGGCTTGGCTCTGAGTTGGCTCACAGAGATCCAGGCCCACCATGTTTTCTTTATTTTAGCCCACTCAAAACTATTTTGAATATGTTATGTCTAGAACTGTAGAATTAATGTGTTGTGTTAAAATACTAAGTGTGTGTGTGTGTGGGTGGGTGGTGATTTGTTAAAAGGAGCAATAGAGAAATGAATACAGATGCCATACACTTTAGGTTACCCAAAGTTACCTCCTTAGGAGTTAAAGGTGAATCTCTCACCCAAACCATTGCTTGAGGGAATGGCAACAGAAGAAGTGATAAATAAGAAAAACAATACAAAGAATGGGATTTCCCAATAGTTCATTATGTTCACATGGGACAATTACACAGATCAAGAAGCAGTCATTCGAGTAAAACAAAGGGCTACTATGCTTTAAACTCAGGAAAGGTGTATTTCTGGGTTGTGTCTATTTGCCATATTTATTCAATGCTGCATATATTCTAGAAGATGAACTATATGGAGAGCTTGGCATCACGATGGGAGGAAGGCTCTTATCAAGCTGTGATATGTAGAAAATACAACCTTTTTTGTTGAAAACAAAGAGAACTTGAAGCACTTACGGATGAGGATCAAAGACTATACAGCCTTCCTATGGATTACAACCATACAGCCTTCCTACGGATTACAACCATACAGCCTTCATATGGATTACAATATGAAGAAAACAGAATTCCTCATTGGAAAAACAGACAACATCATGATAAATGGAGAAAAGACTGAAATTATCAAGGATTTTATTTTACTGGAATCCACAATTAATGCTCACGGAAGCAGCAGTCAAGAAACGAAACCGTGTAATCTACAGATAACTATAATTCCTAACAAGGATGGCACTACTAACTCAATAAAAAAATGGCACAAGCCATGAAGAAACATGAAGAGACAATTTACCAAAGATAACATATGAACTGCCAACAGGCATAAAAAGAAATATTCAAGTTCATTAGCAATAAAAACACAAATTAAAACAATAATGAGATGCTACCTTACACTGACACTTTAGCAAAATTCAATAAACATAAAATAATAAATGCTGGAGAGCATGCAGAGAGATTGGAATGGCTATTCATTGCTGGTGGGGTTATAGAATTATACAATCACTATGGAAATCAGTATGGCTCTTCCTCAAACAAAAGCAAATACATGTACCTTATGATCCAGCAATTGCTCTATTGGGTATAGAGTCTAAATAAATCAAGAATACAGCATGAACAGACATGAACACTCCTTTTTTGCAGCAATTTCCATAATAGCAAAAATATGAAAACAATAACAAATCTCAATTATAGAGGAATGTGTGAACACATACTACTACATTCATACTATGAATATTATGCATCAATAGAAAACAATGACAACTCTCTTAAACACCCAAGACATGGACAAACCTAGAGAATATTATGCTTATTAGCAAACAGTCAATTTCACAAATATAAATATTTAATAGCACCATTATTATAAGGAAAACAAAGAAAAAGAAATGTGGTCTTTAGATCAAAAGGCAAGACTTTGATGCCTACAAGGGAGGCCAGAGATGGGGCTGGGAACAGGAAGAGGGAGGGATAGGACATTGAGGAGGGTAGGAGGAAGGATGCGGGGAAGGAGAAAGCTAACCACATAGGTGAAGAGGTTAACAGACTATAGTGTTGGTTTCATTCCTTGAGATGGGCTTTGTAAATATATACAGTATGTTTCTTAAAACAAACAAATAAAATCCTCAAAAAGTCCTTCCAGATTGCCTATCCCTCAAACCTAAATAGTGGTCTGAGTGCCTAAAAGAAAAAACAAAAAAGCCCATAAATAAAAAGGCAGGAAAAGTAAAACTGAAATGGACTGGAGTCTTTAATGACAAGTTCATCTCAAACAAAGAAACAAAGAAACCAATTAGCGCATCACATTGAGCTAAAGCCCCACTTCCAATGTTAGGAGCAAAGACTTCACTCTGAGAACTAAGGTGTGTCTGACCAAACCCATAGCCTTTTCAATCACCTCATGAGAGACAATGGAAGCTGGACAGTGACTAAGGATGCCTGCAGAAAAATTGATAATTTGAACAATGAATATTGGGCTGCTCACTGTCAGAAGGACAAACAAATCTGTCTCGGCAGAAGGAGAGCTTCAATGCTCCTTAGAAGTAAAGATAGCAAGACTTCATCTCATATACCTTGGAAATAGTATCAGGAGAGACCAGTCTCTGAAAAAAGGACATCAGACTTAGTAACAGAGATGGTCAGCCCAAAGAAGAAGCTCTTGGATGAGGTGAGCTGGCCCTGTGGCTGCAACAATGGGTGCAGGCATAGCAACCATTGTGAGGGTGGCTCGTTCTGTTGCACATTGGGTCACTATGAGTAAGAGTCAACTCCACGGCCCCTAACAGTAGCAAGGGTGCCTTGAATTGGGGGTCCTTGCCTTCTCCTTCTTAAACTTATCCAGACTACCGCCTTAAACCAGGGTACAATTCCAGACAGAGCAGTTTACTCAATATTAACTATTGCCTTGACCGATGTAAGATCAGGGGAACCTCAGGAGTCCTTTCCTGTCTCCTCTAACGAAACAACTCTCCTCATCATGGAGGCAAGATGCAGTTCCTACTTATCCCCAAGCAGTGGCCTTCATTTCTTTACCCCCTTATAGAATTATGCGAACAAATAACAAACATGAAACTACATCCTCTCATGGAACCCGTGTCATGCTTGGACTATCCCCATACCCCTAACTAAGGTGCGTACACAGGCAGCATATTCTCTAGTTAAGCCTGCTCACAGTGCCAATCCAGGGAACTCGCATCTCAAGATCCCTTATCTCTTTGATACTTAGACATGTGGGTGACAACCCCCGTCCATATGCCAGCTGTGTTCTTTGGAAATCTGAGCTTCGCTTCCCCTTTCAGTCCAGATAGCAGCTGCTCCCCTTGTGTCCTACCACCTGGGTGTCCATTTCAGTAGCCTCGAGCTTTGGAGGCAAAGTTGGTTATGCATTGGACTGCCTATGGCAATGTTGGAGAAATATGAGGTTTTCTGCTCCCTCTGAAACTCCAAGGGGACAGGGGCAGGTCTACTCTATCCTACAGGGTTGATGTGAGTCAGAGTCAACTGCATGGTGTGCATTTTGGTAAGTTTGTCTTCAAGTTCAGAAGTCCACAAGAGTCTTTCTCCTTCAAACTGACTGGCACCCTGCTCCTTTGGATCTGATCATTCTCTTTGATAGCTCACAGGAGTCATGGGAGAGGTTAGACCTGTCACAACAGCTTAACTATACACAAAGATACACACACACACACACACACACACACACGTGAAAAGTTCCATTTGTCTAGGAGAGATCCCAGAACAGAACTTCTACTTGTCAAAGAAGATGCACTGCTCTTCTGTGCAGATGCTTGCTCTCTCCAACCCATAAACTCCCTGAGTCCTCACCATGTGGTTGCAACAAATTACATTCTGTTTCAAGAGGCCTAGACCCTGTGAAAGCTCTGTGCTTGGAACTCTCAGGGACCCAGAACAAAGGGATGGCTTTGCTCTCTACCTTAGAGGGAGCCTTAGCGGGAGCCGCTCCTTTGCCAATAGGGTGGTGAGAAGGCAGCCGACACATTGCTGAAATCAGAAAATGTCACCACTAAGTAGCTTAAATGCAAAAGGGTGTACAATATATGCAGTCTCCAATTAAATTTATCCCGTTTCCTGCACATAGCCCTCTTTCAAGATCAAGAACCTATTAATTAATAAACCTATTAATCAAAATGCCTCCTCTAAGTACCCCTAGGAACTTGCTTGACACTACACTATTTAAGACCAAGTCTAGGGAATTAGTGCAGTTCATGTGATCCATGCCCTGTCTGGACTATGCCAAGAGGTGTCCTTGATTCAAATGATTGGAGCCCTGAGGGTAGAAATGTAGATGGCTAGGGTTATAGTGCCTGTGGGCAGGAGGTCCCTGATAGGCTCTCCACCCCGAGGGAAGATGCAGGAGACATACACATGCTGCCTGGGCCCACAGATCATGGGCCTGCAGATGAGTAGTGTCCTCACTGGGGCTGGGCCAGTATTCTATTACATCACAAAGGGACTTCTGTGTGACTTTCCAACAGGAAGTGAAGTCAGGTAAAGATACACCAAAAATCAGGGCTCCTGACTAGACCACAGGTATGAACTGAGAGTATTGGCAAGTCAGTGGGTCAGGAGCAAGTAACAGGAGAGAAGAAGGGGCACAATGGGGTACAGCAGGTTGGAAAGTGCATAGAAGGTCTGGAGCCAAGAGGTTTATAAAGCACTGAGGCTCGAGAGGAGCCTCTCTCCCAGCAGCAACTTCCATTCCTCACGTAGGACGGAGAGACAGCTAACAGGAGTGGATGGTCATCCACACAGCAATCTGCATAGAGACGCCTGCGCTCAGATGGAGAGGAAGTTCCCTAGAAATAAAGCCTACACTTAGTATTAGAGCAAACGAGAGGTGAGCCCTAGAGGCTCTGCATTGAATACAACTAGACTAAGACGGAGATAGCTACACCCAGAATTGGAGCAAGAGAGAGGCGAGCCCTAACAGTGATCCCAGTGACCCTGCCTCGAATACAACTAGAGCAACACAGGAGCCCCCTGTGCTAGTGACCTTTTTGAACCTATTCAGGCAACAACAGTACCCCGCCCCAAGAGGAGGCGGCGGCACATCTGTGTCCCCTTGACAGAAGGACCATGACCAGGCTTCAGCGGCTCTCTCTGCTCCTGCTGACCATTCTGGTGGTGGTGGTGGCTGCAACAGATCCAGCCAAGCATCATGTGAAAGTGCTGAGGAAACTCAAACCAGTCAACTCATCAAACGCTAACGTGAAGCAATGCCTGTGGTTCGCTATGCAAGAATACAACCAAGAAAGCCAGGAGAGGTACATCTTCAAGGTGGTCAAGATATTGCAAGCCCAGCTTCAGGTAAAGGGGTTTTCTCCAAATAGAAGGGTATTTAAACATGTGCCACAGGTTGAATCTAGACTGGAAAGCACGGGCACATAGAAAATTGATTGATAACCAAAAGTCCTAAATAGGTGATCGCTTAAGAACAGACCCACTTGGAGAAGAACCCCAGCAGTGTACATAGGAGAGGGCTTTCAAAAGTTCTTGGACAATTCCACTTTCTTTCCATTCCATTTTCCAGGAATTGTTGAAGTCCTCTTACATGTACTTGACTATTGTCCTAAGGACTTATCATAGTCATTGATTTTCCAAATGGTAAATCAAGTGCTCATTATTTGTATTCACTATTTTTGAGAGAAGACTTAAGTGTTTTGAATATTTTTCAATGATGTTGCTATAGGTAATATTTAAACCTATTCATATAACATGAAATCTGGGGTGGAAGAGAGGCATATGGTACTATCTAACGTATCTGTAAACAAAATACCCAAGCTCATATTCTTTAATCCTTTTAATTCAAATTTTATTTGGAGACTTTCTATTTATAAAAATATATCCATTTTCCAGAGGTAGAGGAACTCAAGGAAGTGTTATTGTACTTAGCTATTATACTACACAATCTATTTCTAAATGCATATTTTGGTGAACCTTTGAAACAAATCTGGCCTGAAAAGCCAATTACAAATAGCAGAATGGTGAACAGTGTTCTGGAGCTTATATGCCTCCGATGCGCAGCTTTAGTATGCATGTTTCCTTCTGGATAGCACTGAAACACTGCTAGACACGGAAGGCTAAAAGAAGAGAAGCAGAATGGTGGCAGCGATAGTGCAAGATGAGCCCCTCGGGTCAGAAGGCCCTCAAAGCTTGAGGAAGAGCTGCCTTCTCAAAGTAAAGTTGACCATACTGATGGGGGACTAAAGCCTTTGGGACATTCATTTGTGATAGTCCATGACTTAAAATAGAAGAAAAAACCAGTTATTAATTAGGACTTGAAATATATAAAGTAAGAAGCTAGGAAAATTGGAAGTCATAAAAAATGAAATGGAGTCATAAAGATCGATATCTTAGGCATTCGTGAGCCGAAATGAACTGGCTTTGGTCATTTTGAATGAGAAAATTCTATGGCTTATTATGCTGGAAGCGACGTAGTGAAGAATACTGGCATTGCATCCACCATCAAAAAGGACATTTGAAGATCTATTCTGAAGCACAATGCTGTTTGGGTTCGAAGCAGATCTATCCACCTTCAAGGAAATCCAGTCCGTACAACTATTGCTCAAATTCACGCACCAGCAATGTCTTCATAGGGTCACTATGAGTCAGAATTGACTCAACAAAACCTAACAACCACAGCAGTATTTGCATATGGACGTTTTTACCCACCTATATACTTTTGGATATTTTGTTATTGTTTGAAAATTAGATGTTATTGTATTAAGTGTCCAACGACTTTTTCATGGAATAATGAAAAAATCCGATTCTTTATTCCAGAACTAAAATTGAAAGACACCAATGTTGTTGTAGGTGCCACTGAGTCTGTTCCCACTTGGAGCAAGCGCCCGGGCAACAGAACTCGCAGCCATCCTCGCACTTGTTGCCAAACCGCTGCGCCAGCCGTCCTGCCCGACGGTTCCTCCCGATGGCTGGTCTGAAGTACACGAGACCATGTTGTGCCATTCTTGCTTTGAAGGAGCATCTTGGCTACCTTTTCCCAAGACATTTGTTCATCCTTCTGGTAGTTAATGGTATACTCAACATCCTTCACCAACACTCTAAATCAAAGGCATCAACTCTTCTTCAATCTTCCTTATTCATTGTCCAGTTTTTGTATGCATATACGTTTATAGAAAAAAAACCCATGACCTTGGATCAGGCACACCTTTATCTTTCATGCACTGGTTCTTTTTACTTGTGTAAACCTTCATCAAGCTGTGCATATGAAGGGACTTCAAAAATTTGTGAGACAATGGAATGAAAAGATAATGAAAAAATATTTTGGGGAACTTTCTGAAACCCCTTTTACATTGTCCTCAGTCAGTCTTAGCTTTCTCATTACTCCAAATAACAAGCAGCAACCACTAATGAATGTACATTTCCTTGTTTGTTATTTCATACATGTGAAAACATTCGATATTTATATTTTTGTCACTCTTTTGGCTTAACATAATGTCCTCCAAGTTCACTCATGTCCCAAGGATTTGGGAACCTCGTTCTTCTTGTTTGCTGAGTAGTCGTCCACAGTATGAGTGTAACACATTGTACTTATCCACTCACTGGTCGACGGCACTGAGGTTGTCTCCATCTGGTTCTGCCCTTGTGAATAATACTTCGGTAACTGTAGAATTGTATAGGCCTTCGTAGCAATTCCATTAGATCCAGAGGTCTGTACCCTAGAATGTAGCTCCATGTCTAGTTTGTTTTTTCACATTTTGCTGTGATTTGGGAGGTGACAGATCAAATTGGGCATCAGTTAAATAATTTATGAACATTTTGTTTTGAGATGTTGACTGCAAATGTAGCACAAGTCCTTCAACTTGATTTTTGTGTTACCTTTTCTATTTGCCTTTCTTTCTCACCCTTCTCACCTCCTGAGCTTTATCCCTGGGCCATCGCTGCCCTTTGGATCTTGTATGGTTGAATGGCCTAAGGAGTGGATACCTCTCTGATGTTATTGCTCCGCTTACAGGTCTATTTGGCAGAAAGTTGGGCAAAGTAAAGTGAAAAATTGGAAGACTCCAGGAGACAGTTAGAATGAAGGACTGCAAACTCCTAGATAGAGTGGGGGGAAAAGAATGGTGATTTTGTTCCAGACTTGAAGGGTGTCGAAAGGTGTAGTCTGTTGGCTTCCATAAGTCTCTATGATACAAACTAAATCTGATCTTTTATATGATTTCGAGTTTTCGATCACATTTTTCTGCCAACCTATCCAGCAAATCCTTTTATGAGCCTTTTCAGAGCAGTCAGCAGGGGTAGCCGGGCATCATCTCTCTCCTTTTTCAGGTCTTAGGGTTATGGAGGCAGGTGCTTGCAGGGTCTGTTAGTCTTTACATGAACCATTTCCTCAAGTCTTAATCTTCTTCACTTTTCTTTGCTCCAGACTGGGAGAGTCTAGTAGTTGAACATTGTATAGCGACTTACCAATCTTTTAGACATTTGTTGGTTCTTCCCAAAGTAAGATGTAGAACATTTTCCTTGACAACTCTTATGCAAATGGACCTTAGTATTCTCCAGGCTGTAGCTTTGAGCCACCAAGTGCAGTGACTCATTCAATATGTTTGGTTACGGCTAAGAAGTTTTCATAACTTTGCCCCTGTATGCAGCACACATGCTATGTAGAAATATCCTAGGTCCAACCTATTTAGTAGGTATAGTCTCACTTGCCATCCTCCACCTGTTGAACTTGCATTTCTATCTATGTATCCGTTCATAGATTATAGCTATTACTGCTATTTCAGGATTGCATATAAGGATAAATAAAAAAGTATTACTACTAGTGTTCCATGAATTTAAATGCATGAATTTATTTCATACAAAATAAGTTTCAACATGTCTCTGCAAACTGTGAGTGGCTGCAGGAAGTTTCTGTCAGTGTTACACTTGTCTTCGCCTGCTATTATGCCTTTAGCAACAAATATCCAAACCACACAGGGGCTTCCCTGGGCAAGTGATGGAACAGTTGAATTCAAGGCAGATAGCTCAGTCAGGGAGGATATGTCCACCAATTATTTTGGATTCCAAAAGTGTCATCTCGATAGATTTTTCTCAGGAAACAGATGATCATGTGCCTTATAAGGAAGAAATATTTAAATCCATTGAAAATTGTTTTGGTGAGAAAAAGGCCAGGAGTGTGCACTGAGGGATGTCTCCCTATTATGGAAAAGCTCCTGTTCCTTCTTCAGGCTAGCAGGACTCTCTTGTGAGAATTCCATTGGGAAACTTTACTCTCACCACAATTTGTCCCTTCCTGACTTTGTTTCCCCCTCCCTTCAAACTCAAAACAGAAAACAAAAAAAAATGCAAACTCACTGCTTTCAAATCATTCCAATTGAGAGGAACCTTTCAGGATAAAGTAAAAGTGCCCAATGGGTTTCCAAGATTGTAACTCTTCATGGGAATAGAAAGCCTCCTTTTCCTCCCATGGAGTGACTGGTGGGATTAAGTTGTTGAACTTATGGTTAGCAGGCCAACTATGCCACCAGGATCTCCCACCCCAAACTCAAAGGACATTGACTTTTCATGATTTAAGTCCCTAGATGATTCCAGAACAGCTGTTTTGATATGATATAAATCAGTGCAAAGTTAGTTGGAAGAGGATTTAAGATAAAAACACCACCTTCAGTCATGTTCAGACCTAAGTGGAGGATGTGATGAGATGCAAGAACTTGACATTTCATATGTTTTATTTTATCTCAAATGGTCGATTGTTCAAACGTGTCGGTGAGTTCAGTTCTCAGACCCAAAAGGTGAGCTAGGGTCTTGAGTGTTCCACCAGTCTTTCCACAACCAATACACTCCATCTCTCTTATGATTTTGAGTTCTGCACACTTTCCTCCCACTCTATCAAGAATCTTCTAATGTGATCCTTTTCAGAGCAGTTGGTATTGGTAGCCAGGCACCATGGGGTTCTTGACTCAGGGTGATGGAGACTGTTGTTGCATGGCTCAATTGATTTTGCTGTCCCCAAGACTATGGTCCTGAGCCCCACAGTACAGTGACTCATTCCATAAAAGTGGACACATTTAAGAAGCTATCATAACTTTCCCCTATGTTTGTGCATTTATTTGTAACAATAATAAATCCCTACCCCAACCCACTAGGCAAAGGTCCCAACACACGCTAGTACCACTGATCCCATGGAGAACCAACAGGTGCTCAGCCTAAACTTGGTTACTCTGAGATTACCAGTAATCACAGACTTTCAACCACACATCCACTACCCATTACTAAATCCATCAATAGACACGTCACCACCAGTTCCAGAGTTGCCAAGCTAACAACCAGAGAAGCAATCCTCTCCTGTTTCCCAGATATATTAGAACAAAAGAAAAAAATCAGGGTGAATCAATCCAATATTCAATTAATAAATAAAAATAATGGCAATATAATATATGAAGCATTACATACAACTTCAAGTTACATGCAAAGAAAGAAAGAACAGGATGACTCAAACAAACTGACCAAATATATGGAACGAGAATATTTTCTAGAGTAAGCTATGACATTGAAACTGATAATAAATTAATAATATTTATATTTATGTCCCTAAAATAAGTTAGGAAAGAGATCAGGAAACCACAGACCAAAATCTAGAAGAATTCAGGAAAGCAAAACAAGTATAAATGGATAATATAAACGGAAAATAAGAAACACATATAAAAACAGCAATACAAATCTAGAAGTTGATAGCAAAAGTTCAGAAACAGCTATCACATTGGAAAGAGTGTGAACTGAATACTTGATACTTGGAAAAATATTAGATAAATTGAAGACAAATCTCTTAATACAAATTGGTTAGGGGAACAACGAGGAAAAACACACAACAAGAACAAGAATGAATAAAGACTAAGAATTATGGAGGCTATCTTCAAGAGGAATGATTTACTTCTCATCAGAATTCCAGAAGAGCATCATTAACAACAACACAAAAGCACCGAGAAAATCATCAAACATTTGTTGGGAAAAAATCTTGCTACTATCATGAAAGACAAAGAGATGATTCAAGAAGCTCAAGCTGCATAGACCCCAAGAAAAATCACTGAAACATATAATAATCTAACTTTAAAAGCCAAAGACAAAAAAATAATTCTGAAAGCACATCAAGAAAAAAAAAAGAAAAGTTAACCACAAAGGAAAATCAATAAGACAAAATTCTCTTTTCTCACCAGACAAGCAATGACATGGCATCTATAAAACCTTGAAAAAAAATGCCAGCTAAATTTATATTTTCAACTAAACTGTCTCTCAAATATAATGGCAAAATTAGGACCTTTCCAGATAAGCATACATTAAGGGAATGTGTAAAAATCAGATCAAACTTATAAGAAATACTCAAGGGTATTCTTCGGACAGAGAATGAACAATTGGGAGACAACAACATGAGATCTATATGAAGCATTACCTAGGGATCAACCCAGATCAGATGGATGACAAACAAAATAAATGCACATATTTGAAATCCAAAGGCATCATTGTAAAAATTGTGATAACTACAAAGCACAAGAAAGCAATAAAGATGTAGTTATAGGATTTCCAAACAGAGAGTAAGTCAAGACAATATTAAGATAGACTGGACTATTTTAAACTTAGAAATTTAATGGTAAATGCAGGTTAACTTCAAATAAAAACAACTAACTTTCCCTTCAAAACAAAAGCACAAAAATTTAAAGAGCTGGTAGACAATTAAACAGTAGCAACAAAGGACCTAATAAGAAAACATATATGTTAGATTTGTGTGTGTTTACATGTATATTTAAGATTGTTTGGTACATGAAAGTCAAGATAGATAACCCTGCAGAGACAGTAATAGGAGTAATGGTTCCTTGAGAGTAGGGGAAGAGAGAGAGGGTGGGGAGGAGAAGGGGGTCTGCATGGGGAGCTGATAGCATTGATGATTATGTAACTCCATTCCATGGGATTGAACAACAGAATTGTATGTGAATGGATATTTCAGATTGTGTAAGATATGTCAATGAAACTATTATAAAAATGTATGTTAGGCTGGGCTCTCTCAAGAAGGAAAACCAGTGACACTTATAGGTGTATGTATATAGAAAGAGATTTATATTAAGAAATGGCTCACATTGTTGTAGAAATTACTAAGTACAATCTGATTCACATCTGTGGGTCAGACATAAGCTGAAGGCTTCTCCTGACTCCTATAGCTGCAGGGGCTGACAAGGAAGCAGGAAGTTGTAGCAGAAAGATGACAGGCTGGTGGATGCTGAAGCTGAAGGAATCCGAGATCTTCCCAGTGAATCCAACCAAGGTCAGCATTACACTGATGGCTCCTGGGATCAGTGATTGACACAATAGGAGGGTGACAGACCAGATGCCATATTCAAATTCAGCAGTAGAAACCAAATAGCTTCCACACTGCCAATTTATACAAAGATAATGTCACACTCTGAATTAAACCTCTCTCAATTCTGTGAAGGTTGTGACCAGATTAAGAGGTCTATTTTCCCCATGGAGTCCTGGTGACATAGTGAGTATGCATTGGATTGCTAAATGTAAAGTCAACAGTTCAAAACCACGAGCTGCTCCTTGAGAGAAAGAGTACACTTTCTACTCCCTGAGAGCTATAGTCTTAGAAACCCACAAGGGAAGTTCTACCCTGCCCCATAGCATCTCTATAAGTTGGAATCATAACTTGATGGCAGTGAAATATATTGTTTATTCTCTCCACAACTTGTTGGCTGCTTCATAGAAAATCTAATCATGGAATTGCCTATACCATGTTAGATAACATAACGGAAGAATTCTGGCCCACCCAAGTTGATATAAAGCCTATCAATGTAATCACAATGAACTTAGCACCAAATAATACATAAAACAAAGAAAATAACAGTCCTACAAAAATATTACAAAACAAAATAAGACAGTACCTTCATACTTGTTGATAGTTACACTGAATTATTAATGGTTTAAATAACCAGTCAAAGGATGTAGAATGTATAATAAAACAGCACATGATTATGTTGTCTATAATAGACATAACTTAGAGATAAGGATAAAAAAGAAAAATAAAAGTATAAAATCTATAACAAGCAAATGGAAACAAAAAGGACCAGGAGTGAAAATATTAATTTTGATAAGATAGATCTTATTGACTACTGAGTCAAATTAACATGCAGACATAACCAATACTTCCTCAAACAATTGGGAATAGAAACATCATATGCGCCAGTGTTCCCTCTAGTCTGGCACATGCCCTAAAGAACCAAGGAACAAAGTGTGATAAGCAGACCCATGCTGGTTGCAGCACTATTCACAATAGTGCAAGACTATGAAAAACATGCCCATCAGTGGAAGAAGGGGTACATTGTGGTGCATTCACACAAAGGAATACTACACATTACTAAACAATAAAGATCAAACTGTGAAACACCTCACGACATGGATGGATCTGGAGACTATTATGCTTACCGACATTCATCAAAGAAAAGTAAAAATCCTGTATGAGACAAATCTTATGTCAGAGTTAGGATACAGGTTATGGTGTCAAAATGATGGTGACCAGGATTAGCGAGGCAGGAAAGACTGTGGAAGTCACAGGACAGAGAGTTGACAAGTGTTAGCTTCATGAAGGGGAAGATAACATCTGACAACAGAGGATGGGAAGGCGGGGAGCAGGGCAAGCTCTTGGGAGTGTCGATAAATCATTAAAGCTGTTGATCTGGTATGCAAACCTCCATCTCATTAACAATAAAAAGAAACTACTGGGTAATAGAAGCTATTTCAAAATTTTCTTGATTAAAGGAAAATGAAACAAGCATATATATACCTTTTGTACACAGCAAAAGTAATGTTCAGAGAGAAATTTATTTCAGTAAACATACATTGAAAATGAAGAAAGAACCAAAATCAACACCTGTAGTCAATGTCTCCAACAATTAGAAAAAGAACAGCAAATGAAGCCTATAGTAACCAGAAGAAAAGATGATAATTATTAGCACAGAAATACATGAAACAAGAAAACAATAGAAAGTGTGAACAAGACTTGAAGCTGGTTCTTTGAAAATATTAATAACACTGATAAACTACTGGCAAACATAACAAAATAGAAGATGAATATCATACAAATAAGTGACATGGGCAATGACACAATAGAATCAACTGAAATAAAAATATAATAACAAAATACTACAAAGAAGAGCATAACAATCTTTCAAAATACAATGTCTACCTAAGATAACATAGACGGAAACAATACATTAAAAAATGAGCAGAACTATAACAAAAGGAGAAAATGATCAAGTAATTTTAAACTTCCACTAAAAATGAATTTGGTGAGCAGCTATCTAAGGTTCAACTATTAGCTTCTCCCCATCCAGAGGAAAGAAAACGGTGACAACAGAAAGACTTATAGAAACATTTAGTCCCATTGAAAAATGAACCTCCATGGTCCTGAGACCAGAAGAACCAGATGATTCTCTGAACTGCTACCAACAGCTCTCAAAATGAGCCTAATAGAAGATATGGGGAAAAAACCCAATTTAGGAACATGACCAGGCTTACTGGTCAGAAAGTGACCAACAGATCCACTGAGACTATGGCCATGTTAGATCTCTCGTGGGGGCAATATACCTCGGTCCTTGGCTTTGCACGAGAAAGAATTCACACCGAAGACTGGTTTGTGATCCAAGTGAGTTTTGTGAAAGTTAGAAGCAGTTTCAGGTTTTACAGTAAATGACACACTAGCCAGACAGGCCTCAGCAAGGTTGCAGAACTGCTCCAGAACTGCTCCAGACCCCAGCCCGGCTGTGCTGCCCTGTGAAACAGTTGCTGGGAGAGAGCGCCAGAGCAAAGCCTCTGGATTTTCAGGGACCCATTGGGAGGTGAGGTGGACGATACAGGTCAACCCGATTGGCTGAATCAAATTCACCTGCCTTAGATGGGCCAATCCAGGTGCAACGCCCACCTAGGTGTACCACCCCTTCCTGGCCAGAAGCTCAAACCTCTGAGCATGTATAATGGACACCCCAGTCCCTATGCTAAGTTACCTGTGTTAGTCTACGTACATTGCAGAAACTAATCCACAGAAACTCATGTATAAGAGAGAGTTTTATATAAAGGTTAATTGGGCATCAAGAAAACATCCCAACCCAGTGCTGCCCAAGCCCACAGTTCCAACATAAAACCGAGTCAGTGTGCGTGTAAACATCTAAGTGCTGGCAGGGATCTCCACATGGCTGCTGCAGCACCCAGGGCTGCATCAAGATAAGTCCATGTGGCTTCTCCCCAGGGATGTCTTGCAGGAAGTGAGCCTTGCCAGCTGAAGCAGGGAACTGGCTAAGGCAGCTGCACCCTGGTCTGAACATCACAAAGCAAGAGACCCCAAAACTCGAAAGGTGAGGCTCACGGAGCCATTTATACCTCTGCCCTTCAATTAACCCCACAAGTGTTTATCAGCCAGGTTGGCACAATAAACTAACTACCTCACTACCTAACAGCTCTTAGTCACCTGGAAGTGAATTCACTCCTGTGTTAGAATAATCATCCACTTGAAACCATGGGGCAGCATTTAGCCAAAGACAAAATGCAGAGGACTAGGTTAGATGGAGGGGATGGAAACAGGAAACAGAGGAAGGAAGTTGGATAAGTGATGCTACATTTAGAGGGCTGTAATTGATAAGTTGAAACAGAGTGTAAAAATTGTTTACTATGAAACTGATGCTTTGCTCTGCAAACCTTTACCTAATTCACAATACAAAGTTTTAACAGAAAAGAGAAAAGGTAGAAGACGTGAACAGGTGCTTCTCCAGAGAAGACATTCAGGTGGCCAAGGGAGTTGACCCCTGTCTGGCCCATGTGAATCTGTAACATCTTGGCATCTGCTGACGTTATCCTTCATCAAGCATGGTGGTCTGCTCTGTGCTTGAGTTAAAAAGAGTAAAAATGAGGAGGTCTTGTCTTCAAAGAAACTCACACTAGAAAGGGTCTTGGTAGTGGTTCTAGGTACTGGCTACCATGTTGTTAAGCAGGTCTCTGTAAACCCTGCATTCAAAGCAGTGAGTGTTCCTCTCCTACCTAAGATACGTCTGGAGAGCTATAGCTACGGGGGGTGAAGGGGGGTTGGTCAAGAAGGAGAAGGCATGAGAAAGGAGGAAATAGGAAAATAATAAGAATAAGTGCTAATTTTAGTATTTGTTAAAACTAAAACAAACATTTTTTATGAATAAAATTGCATGGTTGTTAACCAACAGGTCACAGATCGCATGGAATACTTCATTGATGTGGAAATTGCCCGCAGCACCTGTAAAAAGCCTTTGAACTACAATAAAAACTGTGTCATTCAACAAAGCAACAAATTAGGAAAGGTAGGTGACAAACCAGCGGACAGTGAAGGCATGGTTGTTCTGAGACTAGACAAAGAAACTTGTGGTATGCACACCTCTCTGAGGTTAAACATGTGACTTTTAGAGCTGAGATTAGGAGGAAATACTGAAGGTACTAGGATGCTCTGAGCCCTCTTTCACTGAGACCACGTGTGGCCAAGTTCATTCTGAGAACAAAAGTTCCACATCTAAGGACGTTGACAAAGCAAGTCTTTGCTATGATGGTTGCACGTTCCCCTTGGATTTGAACTACATCCATTGGCCCTATGCTAGCTCATTGCTCAGGGAAGGCACAAAGGATGAGCTCATTCACTCCATTCACTCATCTGCTCATAAAATACTTTGTGTCAGCCGCTATTCCTGTAGCTGAAGGCTCAGCAATGACTAGGTCAACAGTGGCCTGTGCTCCCAAGCACACATTAACATGTTTTGCTAAGCTCAACTAGGGTTTCCATGAGGATCAGAAAACAGCCCAAGCGCACTGGGCCCAGGGGTTTTTAGTCTTAAGCCTGCATTTCCTGACCACAGAATGGAGAGAACCTCAGAAAATCCACAGACAGCTGCTTAGTCCAAGATGGAAGGACTCAGACTTCTGGAAGTTTGTCCACCAGGGAACTTCAGTGACTTTGCCCTTTTCTTTAGTCTGGTGGATCTCACACTTGAGCTGGCATGAGAATCACCCGGAGGCTTTGATTAAACAGAGACAGTTGGTTTCCACTTACGTTTCTGATTCAGTGGGCCTGAGTGAAATCCACGACTCCAATGGAGAACTGGTTTACATATTGCATAGCACAGAGAATTAATTGAAGTTAAAATGAACAGAGTTGGCATGCTCATTATTTTTTGACTAAATCTGCCTACCTTGCTAACAATAGACAAGTTCTATCCATTTCAAATTAATAGTAGATACTCCAGGAACTAACTTAAGCAGAGAGCTTGCCACCTGATCATTTATATTTATGCTTTTTCTGTCTTATGTTTATATATATTGTTATTAGGAGTGCGTCATTGTTAGGTGCCTCTGGTCAGTCTGACTCACAGTGACTCTATGCACAACAGAACAAAACACTGTCCAGTCCTGTGCCATCTTCACAATTAATTGCTCCTGTGCATGAATCCATTGTTGCTGCCACTATGTCATTTCATCTCATTGAGGGCCTTCCCCCTTTCCACTGTTCCTCCATGTTACCAAGCATGAAGTTCTCCAGGCAACTAGTCTCTTCTGACAATGTGCCCAAAGTATGTAAGGTGATGTCTTGCCATCCTTGCCTCTAAGTACCACCCTTGCTGTACTTCTTCCAAGATAAATTGGCTTGTCCTTTCAGCAATTCATGGTAATTTCAATATTTTTGTCTAGCACCACAATTCAAATGCATCGGTTCTTCCTTATTTATTCAAAGCCCAACTTTTAAATGCATATGAGGCAATTGAAAATAACATGGCTTGCATATAGGGCACAAGTTTGTCCTTGATTTTTCAATACTCTAAAGAGGTCTTGTGCAGTAGACTTACCTAATACACTCCGTCTTTTGATCTATTGACCGTAAGACCTTTCAACCCAAGTTTAGAGCCTGGTTATACATGTTTGGGGAAGAATAAGATTAGTGGAACGCAAAACATTATAAGTTCAAATATGCCAGACAGGGGGACAGGCCCCTTGGCCATCTGAATGCTGCTTCAATGAGCATGGATTGTGGATCCAAGCAAGACAAAATCTTTGACTACTTCAACCTTTTCTCCATTTATCATGATATTACCTATTGGTTCAGTTGTGAGGATTTTGGTCACCTTCACATTGAGGTGTACCCTATACTGAGGTGTAATCTTTACTTGCTTGATCTTCATCAGCAAGTGCTTCAAATCCTCCTCATGTTGAACAGGCAAGGTTGGGCGATCTGCATATCAAAGGTTATTAATAAGCCCTCCTCTAAACCTGATGCAACATTCTCCATATAATCCAGCTTCTCTGATGATTGCTCAGCATACAGATTGAATAAATAGGGTGAAAAGATACAACCCTGCCACACCCTCCTCTGCTGATTTTTAACCATTCAATATTCCCTTCTTCAGTTCACACAACTGCCTCTTGATCCACGTATAAGTTCCACACGAGCACGATGAAGTATTCCGGAATCCCCATTCCTCTCAAGGTTGTCCATAATTTATTTATAGTCCACATGGTCAAATGCCTTGGCATAGTCCATATAACACAAGTAAACATTTTTCTAGCATTCTCTGCTTTGAACCAAGATCCAACTGACATCAGCTGTCTTCCAAATTTTCTGGCAGAGATGAGTAAGTACTTCCAGTACTTCATCAGTGTGTTGAAACATCTCAGAAGGTATTCCATCGATTCCTGGACCCTTGTTTTTGGCTGATGCTTTTAGTGCAACTTGAACTTCTTCCTTCAGCAACAATGGTCCTTGTTCATATGGTACCTCCTAAAATGAGGGACTGTAGACTCTTCTGTGTTGGTGTAATGACTCTTTGAATACTTCCTGCATTATTCCATATTTATCCCAAAATATCTTTCAATGTTCTAACTTGAGAGATCATTTTGTTTCTTGAATTCTTGCAGTTCAAGATATGGTGAGCGTGCTCTGCCTTTTTGATTTTCTAACTTTTGCTCTTTTACACATTTCATTATAATATTTGACTGTGTCTTCTAGAGTTGCCCTTTGAAAATTTCTATTCAGCTCGTTGACTTCATCATTCCTTCCTTTTGCTTTAGCTACACTACTATTAAGAGCAAGTTTCAGAGCCTCTTTTGAAGCCCACATTGCTCTGTTATTTCTACCCTATAGTTTTAATGACTAAACACGTTCTTCCTGCATGCTATTCTTGATGTCCTCACACAGCTCAAGTCTTCTACCATGAGTGTTCAATGAGGCACATCTGTTCTTGAAATGTTCTAGATATCCAGGTGGGATAGACTCAAACTGGCATTTTGGGTTTCATGGACTTGTTTTAGTTTTTCTCAGCTTCAACCCGAACTTCCATATGAGTTATTGATGGCCTGTTCTACAGTCAGACACTGGCCAGATTTTAGCTGCCTCTATTGAGCTTCTCCACCATCCCTTCCTACAAATGTAGTCAATTTTATTTCAGTGCACTCCACTGGGAAAAGTCCATGTGTATAGTCACTGTTCATGCTTGTGAAAGAAGATATTTGCTATGCACAAGTCGCCTTGCAAATTTCTGACATATCGCCCCACCTTCGTTTCTATCACCAAGTTCATATTTTCCAACTACTTTTCTTGCCTCTTTGCTTCCAACTTTTGCCTTCCGATAACCAGTAACTATCAATGCATCTTGGCTGCATGTTGGATCAATTTCTGACTAATTCAGTGGTAGAATTTTTCAATTTCTTCATCACTGACTTTTGTAGTTGGTAAATACATTTGAATAGTAATTGGATTGATTGGATTTCCTACAAGGTGGATAGAATCTTGAAATGTCTTTTTTGAAGATGAATGCAACTCCATTCCTCTTGACTGTTTCATTCCCAGCAGAGTAAATCGTATGATTTTCTGATTCAAAATGACCAATACCAGTGTCAGCTCACTATGCATCCCGTTTCTTTTTTTACAACTTCTAATTTTCCTAGATTCATACTTCATAAATTCTAAGTTCTGATCATTAGCAGCGTTTTGCAGCTGTCTCTTCTTACATTGAGTCATGTCCCATCCGCAAATGAAGATCCCAAGTCTCCACTCCCAGAGTCTTTATTCCATTCAAGTCATCAAGGTCGATTTCACTCCCAGAAAGTAGCTCTTCCTCAGTCACGTTTCAAGTGCCCTCAGACCCTGGGAACCCATCTTCCAGTCCTGTCTCTGACAGCATTCTGCTTCCATCACCTCTGACAGCGTTTGTAAGCTATGCAGAAGGTTTTCAGCAGCTGCTTCCTCTGCAGGGACAGCAGGTTCCTTCCTCGTTTTCTGTGCTTAGTCTGGAGCCTGCTCACTGTGGGTGACCCTCTGGACACTTGGAAGACCAGGGACATAGCTCCCAGCGTCACAGCAGCACAAACTGACAGACAAGTGGTGGCTGTCTTTTATAGCGCGTATATTTCCCCTTATATTGGTAGTGTTTATTTCTTGTGTGATGGTCCTTAATTTTGTCCCTATTTTTTTGTTGATGGTCTTTGTGATTGTGTGCTTTTCATTTAGGTCTTTGATCCAGCTGAGTTTGTCTTTGTACCTAGCGTGGGTATGAGTCCTGTTACATTCTTTTGCACTGGAAAACTCAGTCCCCCCTATTTAAGAATGTGGTTTTTTAAAATTTAATGTTTCCTGATTATTGTTTCACTATAAGTTATAACCAACTCAGTAGCCATGATATCTATATATGTATCTTACACACATGACAATATTTTATTCACCAGTTCAATAGTATTTTGAAAGAAAACCCACAGAATTCTCTATATTGCTATTATCCTGACACATTTGTGGGAGCAAAAGTAGTCATTGTTACTAAAATAACATATATTTGCCTAGATGTACCATAGAATTATATCATTTGAATGATAGAAAATATTAAAAGATAATTGAAAATGAAAATAAGTTTTGCATGTCATATTCCACAAAATATTATTATTTTTATCATTGGTTGTCCCTCCGTGATGCATAATTAAACAAGCATTCCTCTGGGACTGCTGATGACAGCTATAAAGCTCTGAAGCCGCCAGCCCAGCATATGCCTTAGACTATTCTCTATGGGTCACAGCACACCTTCCAGAACATTGCTAAATGGAAGTCTGGAAAACAGGAAGCCTTTTTTGACTTTATCGTGTGACACTGACTTCAGTTGTCTTTGTCATTGTCTTTTTCAGAACTTAACTTGCAGCTTTTTTGTACGAGCGCTTCCTTGGAATGGAGAATTTACCGTGGTGAAGAGACAATGTGTGGATGCCTAGGACGCACCTCTCCCCCTGGCTCTGTTTTTCTTTTGTGAGAGAAGGGAAACGCTGTACACAGGCTGATATCAACATGACTTCCTCACACCTTCTCTGCTTGTCTTTTGTTTCTGGTTTCATATTGTGTAGATATGCCAATTCCTATTTTATGGAATCAAAGGTGAGGAACAGCTTGTACACCACCGGGGATATTTTTCACCAGATACAAAGAATGGGGTGAGGGTCTGATTTTATTCCCCACAGATCTAAATATGGATTCCATTTGATTAATGACACTGAGCCCAGTGGGTACTAACTGTTAGATTTTTTGGATGCCTCCCTGGTGTAAGGCTACTTCCTATCTGCTAGTCCCGAGGGGACAAGTGATGTGTCTTCCCTCTCCAGTGGGGCCTCTGTGAGGGGAACAGATTTGTGTGATTTCTTAAGTGAACTTCAGCAATGGTCACAAACCGAGAAGGGTTCAGGCAATAGAACTTCAAAAGCAAGTTGATTCATGATGTGTGTCTGTGCGGGCATGCACACGTGCCTGGAAAAGAAATTGAAATTGTTGAACTTATGGGAATAAGGGGAAGGAAAGAGGTGCGTGAACAGAGAGGAAAGAATGAGGCAAAATTCATGGAAACAATAATTGTTGAAAATGACGTGTATATAAAAGGACAAATACGGAATGAGACTGCTATTATGAAAGTCAAGAATAGATTTTCACACGAGAACACGTGCTCTGTGATGTTTCCCAGGGATGGGTGGTGAGGAGGGAGGGGAAGTCATGGACTAGGGGGTAGACAAGTATTAGCTTTGGTAAAGGGGAAGGCAATATACAATAAAAGGGAGGCTAGGACAAAATTGAGGAGACAGGGAAGAGCACTGGGAGGTTTGCAAGTGTTAGAAGACAGACAGATATTATATGCAATCCTGCAACAGCAGGCATCTGTGAGTAGATACTTGGATAGGTACACTGAATGAAGCAGAGGGAAATGGGGGTGAACCATGGCTATTTATAGGTCTACTAAAGGACATTTTATATGTGTTTTTACTTATATATTTTACATATATCCATGAATGCAGTGGAGCATAAAAGGAACAAAGTTATGAAAACTTCTTAGATATAACCAGACACTATGAGGGAACAAGTTGTTGACACTTGGGAATCAGGGTCATAGTCTCAGGGGACACCAAGGTCAACTACCATAACATCATTCAAAAGGAAATGTTCTGTATCCTATTTGGATGACTAGTGGTTGGTGGAGGGTGTTTGAAAAGCTTGTAAGCACCCTATCTAAGGTGCAGCTGTTGGTCTCTTCCCATTTTGAGAAAAGAATATTGAAAATTGAAAGATATATGGAAACAATTAGTCCAGTGAACTAATGAATAAGAAAACACATCAGTGCCCACAACCGTGAGACCAGAAGAACTAGCTAGTGCGTGGCTACCATGTTCTGCCAAGGTTCCCATTAATAGGTCCTGGATAGCCTGGGAGAAAAATGTGCACCAACACTTCAAAATGACAAGACAAATAGAGACGGGTGGGCCTACTTCCCAGACCCTTCATGTCTGGGACTGAACGCACCTCCAAGTCAGAAAAATCCATTTAAAATGAAAAGGGCAGCATTTACCCAAAGAAAAACTTCAGAGGTTTGGAAAGAAGGAATTAAATCAGGAAACATCCGGAGGAAGTGGGATGATTGATGTTAAATCGAGAGGATTACAATGGTGAACCGAATCAGAATGTTTACAAATTGTTAAATGTAAAACTGATGATCTGTTCTGTAAACTTTCACGCAATTAACAATAAAATGTTTTAAAAATTACTTGTCTGTTTCATTGAAGAGATCCCTGGTAGCCTGGTGGGTTAGGCATCGGGCTGCTAACCAACAAGCTGGTTTGCACCAGAAGCTTCATGGGAGAAAGATAAAGTAGTTTGCTTCCATAAATATTGCCAGCCATCAGATCCTAAGGATCAATTCTCCACTGTCTTAGAGGGGTCATTATGAGTTGGAATTGCCTGGATGGGAGTGAGTTTGGATTCTGAGTATTTTAAATGTAGTGTTGGCTATCATTTAGGAGGCCAATTGCATTTTAATAGTACATACTCTTTTATATTTATATAAATCATTTTACTGGGGGCTCTTACAGCTCTTATAACAATCCACTCATCAATTGTATCAAGCACATTTGTACATATGTTGCCAACATTTTCTTTCTATTTGAGCCCTTGGTATCAGCTCCTCGTTTTCCCCTCCCTCCCACACCCTCCCACCCTGTGACCCCTTGATAAATGATTGTTATTTTCATATCTTACACTGACCCTTTACCCATGTTTCTTCTGTTCATCCTCCTGGGTTGGGGTGAGTGTGTGTTATATGTTGATCCTTGCAATCGGTTGGTTCTCCCTTTCTCCCTCTTCTCCCTTCACCTTCCCCCTACCCTCATGGTATCACTACTCCCATTACTGTTCCTGAGGGTTTTGTCTGTCTTGGATTCCATGTGTTTAGAATTCTAATTTGTACCAGTGTACATGCTCTGGTCTAGCAAGATTTGTAAGGTAGAACTGGGTCATGATAGTGAAGGGGAGGAGGCATTAAAGAACTAAAGGACTGTTGTGTGTTTTGTCCATGCTACACTGCAGCCTGGCTGACTCATTCAATTGTCCACAGATGAGCTTTGGGTCTCCACTCTGATTCCCCTCATTCAAATTGGTATAATTGTTTGTTTGGGGTCCTCTGATGCCTGATCCCTGATCCTGTCGACATCTCATGATCACACAGACTGGTGTGCTTCTTCCATATTAGCTTTGTTGATTCCCTGTTAGATGGCTGCTTGTTTATCTTCAAGCCTTTATGACCCCAGATGCTATATCTTATAATAGCCGGGTACCATCAGCTTTCTTCACCACATTTGCTTATGTACCCATTTTGTCTTCAGTGAGTCTGTCAAGGGGAAGGTGAGCATCACAGAATGCCAGGTTATTAGAACAAAGTGTTTTTGTGTTGAGGGAGTACTTGAGTAGAGGCCCAATGTCTGTCTGCTACCTTAATACTTAACATTTCAATACATGCAGATAGTCTTATATCCCTATTGTTATATGTTAATATATTTACATATGCAGTAGCATATAATCTTGAGCCAAGCTATACCTCACATGATCTCTGTAGGTAGTGGGGATTTCAATATTTCTGCGTCAGACAGGATAAAGCCACAGAACCCTATGGATGTTACATTTTTATCTAGTTTATCAAATTTAGCCTTTTTGATTTTTTTGCTTCAAAATTTGAAGACACTACTTGAGACAGCAGGGAATGAATGGAAACCACATTTTCAAGGCCCTTGCTTTCCTTCTGACTATGTTGTCTCTTTCCTTCCTCAACCTTTACCTATAATTCTCATTTCTTGGCCATTGGCCATTTAATGCCCCCTGGGGTTTTATCTGTAATGAGGCCTCTGCTTCCCTCCTCTGCACCTATGTTTGCACAACTTGAAGTTAGTTCATAGATTGTTAAAAACTTCTATTTCTTGTGACTCAATGGACTCCCACCACACCTCCATCAATACATCCTGATGCACTGATTCACATGGGTGTAACAGGGAGAGGAGACTACAAATAACTCTACAAGGGCTTGCACATACTGAAGCAGCTCTTGGTTTTGTATGCCTCTCTAGCTTTGTTGTATGTCTTTAAGGTAGTTAACTGATTTAGGGAAAGATGAGATTTTAGGTCAACGACTTGGAACTGTCTTTATTGACTTCTGTGTGGGAATGTCTGAAGAAGGCATGTGTTTGGCAATGTAACCTCATGAATATGCAGGAAGTGATTGCCCACCTGTGGTTTGCATAATTCTACTTCCCACGGCTCCTGAACACCTACAATAGCATGTTTATACACTGTCTCTTTCAGAGTAAAATATTTTTACATCAAAACTTTAATTTAGCCCTATTGCTTTTCAATCTGCCTCTCCAAAGTGCATCTCTTTCAACTTCTTTTTCACTAAACCTGGCCCAACTGTTTCTTTCTTTATTGAAAATCATTTTATTGGGAGCTTGTGCAGCTCTTATCACAATTCATACATAGATCCATTGTGCCAAGCACATTTTTACATATGATGCCATGATCATTTTCAAAACATTTTCTTTCTTCTTGAGCCCTTGGTATCAGCTCATTTTCCCCTCCCATCCTCCCTTACCCTCCCTCCTTCATGAACCCTTGATAAATTATTAATTATTTTTTCATGTCTTACACTGACCAATGTCTCCCTTCACCCACTTTTCTGTTGTCTGTCCCCATGGGAGGGAGTTACAAGTAGATCATTGTGATGGGTTCTCCCTCGTTCACCTCCCCTTCCCCTCCTGGGGTCACTGTGCTCATTATTGGTCCTGAGGAGTGTATCTGTATTGGATCCCTGTGGGACCAGCTCCCATCTGTACCAGTGTATGCTCTGGTCTAGCCAGATTTGTAAGGTAGAATTGGGATCATGATAGTCGGGGGGGGAGGGGGGGGAGGGCTGGGGGAGGAGAGGAAGCATTAAAGAACTAGAGGAAAATTGTATGTTTCATTGGTGCTATTCTGCACCCTGACTGGCTCATCTCTTCCTTGTGACCCGTCTGTAAGGGGATGTCCAATGGTCTGCAGATGGGCTTTGGATCTCCACTCTGCACTCCCCCCCATTGACATTATTATGATTTTTTTGTTTTGTGTCTTTGATGCCTGATACCTGATCCAATCGACACGTCATGATCATACAGGCTGGTATGCTTCTTCCATGTGGACTTTGTTGCTTTTCAGATAGCCACTTGTTTATCTTCAAGCCTTTAAGATGCTATATCTTTTGATAGCATGACCCCACTATTTCAACAAGTGAATGAAGCACTTATTCATCTGTGCTAAGAAATTTGCAAGACAGTTAC
Organism: Tenrec ecaudatus; assembly: GCF_050624435.1. Taxonomy (NCBI): domain Eukaryota; kingdom Metazoa; phylum Chordata; class Mammalia; order Afrosoricida; family Tenrecidae; genus Tenrec; species Tenrec ecaudatus. The sequence continues at coordinate 55,227,482 of NC_134541.1, forward strand.
TTGGCAAACTTACTTGTAAAGACCCATATTTTCACCCATTCCAAAGAAATGTGACCCAACCGAATGCTCAGATGATAAAACAATATCATTACTATCACATGGTACCGAAGGAAGAAGTCCAATCTGCACTAAAAGCATTGGCCCGAAACAAGACTCCAATTTGATCAGTAGTGGAATAGTGTGAATCTCAGAGAGCCCTGAGAAGCCCCACTTCCACCAGCTTAGCTACCATCACACCCCAGGAGGAACAGCAGCTGCTACAGCTGTCCCCACTAACCATCACCGCAACCACGAGCAATGAGGTGGAGACCCAGCAGCCACCCACCACTCCACTGCACCCCCTACTCTCAGCTCCTCCACACACAGAGACATGCACACCAAGCCTTGATCTATGAAACTAAGTAGCCAAACTGTCCCATGTGGGGGAACTAGTAAGCTCCCAAACTGTGGTTGCTAGGATCCAGAGATCGGCTGCACACACACCCTCGCCACGACCAGCAGCAAAGAGTTAAGTCAGTTTTATTAAAGCCCAGAGTCACTGCACAAGAAACGAAGCAGGTCCCTCTTGTGCGTTGAGAAGTACGTCTTAAGCATAAATAGCTACACTTCTCGCTGGAAGCGAATTCCCCTTGACAGGTGAGAAGGGACCTTGTTTATGTTTCTAGTTTTCAAATGGTGCTTTCAAAGGAGAGGGTATTGCCACTCTGCAGACCATCAGGCGACTTTGCGCTTAGTTGTTCCGTTCGTCCGTGGGTCTCATACATTGTTTCTTTCTAGTGTATCTAGACTGCAGCTCTGGGCCAGCCTGTCTTCAAAGGATCTTCAAGTACAGTCCCATGTCAGGATTTTCACTAGGGCTTGCATCAAGGTTAAGGTGGTTTCTGTCTACTCAGTTCTCTTTTTTTTTTCTTTTCGTGTGGTGTGGTGTGTGGTGGTGGTGGTGGTGGTGGTGGGTGGGGTGGTGGTGGTGGTGGTGGTGGGTGGGGTGGTGGTGGTGGTGGTGGTGGGTGGGTGGTGATGTCTGTCTACTCAGTTCTCACAGAGCCCTGTGTTATAATTTGTTTGCCAAGGCCCTTTGTTCATTCCCTGAGCAGGCAGGGCAGGCGCTCCTGTTCCATCCCACGCAGCACAAGGACAGCAGCCAGCAAGTGCAGTTCAGGCAGCCGCACATTGGTGGCACCTGCTGGTGGGGACAAGAAGGCCATCCCAGCAAAGATTTGGGGAACAGTAAAACAGTTCAATGTAAGAAACGGATGTGGTTCCATCAAAGAAGATGTGTTCGCACACCAGACTGTCCTAAAGAAGAACAGCCCCAGGAAGTAGCTTCACAGGGTAGCAAATGGAGAGACTGTAGAATGTGATGTTGAAGGAGAGAAGGGTGTGAAGGCAGCAAATGCTACAGTCTCGGCGGAGTTCCAGTGCATGGCAGTACATATGCAGCAGACTGTAACCGTATACATGTGACCCACGTCGTAGGGCTCCTCCCCTCACTTACCAGCAGAATCACCAGAATAAAAACAGGGGGGAAAGAGAGATTGGAGCATGCTCCTGAAGGCCAGGCCCAACAGCACAGGTCCTACAGCAGGTGACAGTTCCCACCTTCCTACACGCAGAGGCCCTGTGGGCATCGACCAGAGCTTTCCAACCTTCCTCCCCTTCAGGAAGAAGTGATGGAGGGTGCTGACAACCAGGGTGCAGGAGAACAAGCAGACCAGTGAGACAGAATATGTGTCACGGTTGTAGAATATGGTTTCGCAGGGACCCTCCTCACCAACCTCATCGCAGAGAGGACAATAATGAAGAGGATAATGAAAATCAAGGTGAGAACCAAGGTCAGAAACCATCAGTGTTGGTACTGCACAACTTTAATTACGGATGCAGACACCCAGATAAACCTAGACCACAAGATGGCAAATAGACAAAAGCAACTGGTTCATGAGCTGAGAATTAGTCTGCCTCTGAGGGTGAGCAGGGCGGTGCTGAGTAAGTGCCCCTTTACTATCTCTACCATCATCCGTTTTAGTTGTCCAACCAGAAGAAATGTATATGAAATATCAGCAACAAGACAATTTGGAGCTGCTGAAAATGCCGGAGTCCCCACTTCCCTGTACTCCAATGTGCATGAATGTAGTGTTCCAGTCCCAGAAGCCCATTATGGCCAGAAAGAAGCTGCCCAGGAGGTGGGTGCAGTTGCTGCGGCTACGCCTCTTAGACACGGAGTAACCGATGCAGAAACCAAATAATCCCTCCTGGATTTCAGCTCAACTAACTTGTCCTATGGATCCCAACATCAATTACCAAAAATTTAAAACTCAATGGGTTATTTTGTATTAAAAGAAATTATGAAACACCGACATTTCTCCACCCCCCAATTATACAAATCCATCCTCTGGGCTCTGCCATTGCCTAGATAATATTAACTTACTTTTCTATTATGGGTTTTGATATCATCCTCCTGAAATTTTTCAAGATTTTCTTTGATGTAACTGAGTCTTGCATTCCTCAATAAATGAATAAAGAACACATACCTGAGGTAAAAAGGAAAGACACTAGAAATTGATGGAATACCCTCAGAAATATCTCATCAAGTTGATGGAACACTGGAAGTACTTACTCATCTATGCCAGGAAATTTGGAAGGCAATTAGTTGGCCAACTGACTAAAAGAGATACATATTTATACCTGTGCTAGGCTGGGTTGATGAAAGAAACAAATCAGAAACCCACATATGCATATAAGACAGCTTTATATTAAAGAACAATTTTATATTGAGAAAACACCCAGTCCAGATCAAGTCCCTAAGTCCTATATTAGCCCATATGTCCAATACTAGTTCATAAATTCCTCTTTTGCCAAATGCAGGAAGATAACAGGCCCGTCGGTAGAAAGTCTTGTGGATCCAGTGGCGGTGGAAGCATCTCAGCGCTGGCACGGGTCTCCATGGGGCTCCACTGACTTCAGGGCTCTGGCTGCCGTCCTCAGCAGGCTCCGTGTGGCTTGTCAAAAGGAATGTGAAGCAGAGAGAGTATGTGGTCCACCTCCAGTGAGGAAGGGCGGAAGTTCCCAGAAGCCTCATGAGAAGGCCACGCCCACAAGGAGGGGTCATCAGGCTTTCACCTGATTGACAGGCTTGACTCCACCCCTACACTTATTTATCAAGTTGACATGAAATTATGTAACTGCCACAATAGCTATTCCAAAGAAATGTGACTCAACAGAATGCTTAAACTACAGAACAATACCGCTGATATCACATGCAAACAAAATGTTTTCTGAAAACAGTCCAATAAGCATTGCAGCAGTATATTGATAGGAAAATGCCAGCGATTCAGGCCGGATTCAGAAGAGGACATAGAACAAGGGATATCAATGGTGATGTAAGATGGATCTTGGCTCAAAGCAGAGAATACCAGAAAGCTGTTTACTTGTGTTTCATTGACTCTGCCCAAGCACTGGACTGTGTGGATCTTAACAAACCATGGATAGCCTTGGAAGAACAGGGATTCCCGACACTTCATTGTATTTATGTGGACTTTAGAGATGTATCAAGAGTTACTGTGTGAACAGGACGAGAAAATACTACGTAGTTTAAAATCAGGAAAGGTGTGGGTCAGTGTTGTATTCTAGCACCGTATTTATGCAAGCTGCATGCTGAGCAAATCATCAGAGAAGATGAACTGCACGAAGAAGAATGTGGCATCAGGATTGGAGGAAGGCTCATTAACAACCTGGGATATGCAGATGACACAACCTTGCCTGCTGGAAGTTAGGAGGACTCAAAGCACTTGCTAATGAAGATCAAAGACTGTAGCCTTCAGCATGTTTTCCAACTCAAAGTAACACATCAAAAATCCTTACAAGCGGGCAGTAGGTGTGGTAGGTACAAAATCTCCTGTAAATTTGCGGGTGCTAAGAGTGAAGGGGTGAAGCCTAGCCTGTCAGGTCACAGTCTGATGATCCAAACTTGTGGGCGTGTCCTTCTCATGAGGATTCTGGTAACTCTCTTTTGATTCTGCCATCAGAAGAGGGAGGCCTCTCTCTCCATCTCTCTCTCTCTCCTATACATTCCTGTTGACAAGCCACATGGAACCACACTGATGGCAGCCAGAGCCCTGGAGATCCATCCACTGCCATTGGATTCACATGACTTTCTACCCACCGGCCTGTGATCTTCTTGAATTCAGCATCATTGCATGTGAGTCTGAAGAGGAATTCGTGGGTTAATGTAAGCCATATGGGCTAATGTCAAACTTATCGACTTGATCTGGACTCAGCTGGGGTGTTTTATTGATGCATAATTTCTTCTTGATATAAAATTCTCTCTTGCACATATATGAATGTCAAGAATTTGTTTCTCTAGTCTACCTGTACTACCACAAGAGGTAACATAATGATAAATGGAGAAAAGTTTGAAGTTGTCAATGATTTTGTGTGCTTGGTTCCACAATCCATGATTATGGAAGCAGCAGTCAAGAGATCAAAACACGTATTGCACTAAGTAAATCTACTGCACAAGACCTTTCTGGAGTATTGAGGACTAAGATGTGGCTGACCCAAGCCATGATATTTTCCATTGCCTCATATGCATGTGAAAGTTGGACATCGATTAAGGAAGAGCGAAGAATAATTGATGTCAATTTGAATTGTAGTGCTGGAGAAGAATTCCAAAAGTAACGTGATGGCTAAAGAGACACACACATTTGTGGTAGAAGGCCATAGTGCTCCTTGGAGGAAAGGATGGCAAGTCTTTATCTTATGTATGAGGGCGTCCCCCCCCAAAAAAAAACAGAAAAAAGCTCCACTGGGCGGATCTTTAGTAGTATGCATTTGTATCTGCTAGGCAAGCATCGAACAACTCATTTGGATTTTGTGTGCCCTGTGGTGTTTCCTGGAAAGGTTCTCTGTGGTCACAGTGAACCTTTTAGTAAAAGCAGTTTCGCTTCAGCCTCTTTTTTTTTTATGATGGCTGATTTAAGAGAACAGCGTGTGTCTGTGAAATGTTTCTTGCTCAGGAAAAATGTCGCAGAACTGTTGAGATGTTGAACACAGCTTAAAAGGGCAGCGCTATGGGAAAACCTCAAGTGTACAAGTGGCTTTCTCATTTCAAAAAAGGTGAAATGTTGATTGATAACAAATATCATTCTGGACAGCCATCAACTTCCCAAACACATGAAAATGTTGACACAAATCGTGCACTTGTGCTCAAAATGACGACAGACCATTGGAGAGACAGGGATGTTATCTGAACTATTTTGGAACTTGGTTCAGTGAATTTTAATGGAAGGTTTGGGAATGAGAAGGATTGTTGAATTTGTGACCAGAAAAAAGAGCATCGAGGAGAAACATTGCTGTGCTTTGGAAGAACAGCTCTGAAGTGATCCAGACTTTTCCCAAGGTCATTACTGTGACGAGAAATGGTGCTTTTCTTATGACCCTAAAAACAAGCACCAATCAAGCCAGTGGAAGATGCTATCGTCACCCTGCACCCCCAAATCTTGTCCAATGAAATCAATGATCAACACAATGCTCTTTTTTTATAAATGTGAGGGGGATAGTGAAAATGGAGTTTGTTCCATGTGGTCAGACTGTTAATCAAGCTTTATTCTAAAAAGATTGTGTAGCAGTGTTGTGACAAAAAGGCCTGATTCATGGCAAATGGGGGACTGGCTTTGCCCCCTCGACACTGCACCTGCGCACGCAGCCATCTCAGTGCACCAGTTTTTGGCAAAAAGCAGCATGCCTTTCTTGTCCCATGCACCTTACTCACCTGACCTTGTTCCTTACAAGTTCTTTTTGTTCCCATGAATGAACAGGGACATGAAAACACAGCAATTTGATGACATAGAAGAGGTAAAGAAATAACAAGGGAGGTGCTGTCACCAATCCAAACAGATGAGTTTGAAAAAATGTTTCCAAGTATGGAATCACAGATTTGACAAATGTACTAAGTGTAATGGAGAGTACTTTGAAGGTGATGAGATTGTTTTTTAAAACAATATAAATACATAGCTCTGAAAAGAAATTCTGTTGTTTTGTGGGGAGGGATACCTCCTTGTACATTGGACATATTGCTAGGAATGACTATTCCCCAGAGAAGGACATCATGCTTGGTAAAATGGTGTGATAGTTGTTGGTTTTTTTTTGGGTGCCAACATGGCTTCTGCAAGAACATGTGGGCAGAGCTTAGCCTGTCAATCAGGTTGCAGCCTGATTGAAGGGTGACCGAGATAAATGGCTCTCTGGAAGCCAGCCTCCTTCTCTTTCTGCTTTACCTTCCTGTTGATGAGGCACTTTGAGCCAAGCTGATGGCAGTCAGAGCCCGGGAAATGCATCGATAGCCACTGCATTTAAAAGGCTTTGGACCCACTGCACTGTGATCTTCCTGCATTATGAATCATTGCATGTGTCTGCATGAGTCTGAAGAGGGATTTATGGACTAGTGTCAGACATGAGGACTAGTGTTGGGCTTACAGAATTGATCTGAACTGGGCTGGAATATTTTCTTGGTATATTTTTGAGCCTGTGATTTAGTGCACATTGCTGCTAACTCTAAGAATAACTTTACCTGATTTGCCTTTGCTCAAAGATGTGGACTTACAAGGCTCCAACTGGAATAAATATTCTTCACATCAAAGAACATGATTGTCTCCTCAGAGCACTGGGTTGATAGAAATGTGCAAGTTGGAGATTAGATACTCCAAATGGGGAGAGATAAAGGCATGAAGTCGCTGGCTTTCATCTAGCTTTCTTGGATAGTGGAAGATGTTGATAGGATTACAGGATTAGGTCTAGGTATTCACATAGCAACAATTTTTAAACAGAATATCTTGGGCTTATGATTTTCAGTTGTACACACATTAGTTGTGTCATGTTAGGCACAAATAAAATTCACTATTGTCTTTGTTTTACGATTGTGGATGCATTTAGAGTTGTGTACAGTTGTCAAGTTGACAAGGGATGACCAGTCTGTCCTAGTTAGCTAATTATATGTCAACTTGAAGATTTATGAAAGTGTGAAAGTGGAAATAAACCTGTCAATCAGGTCACAGTCTGATGGTGCCTCCTTGTGGGCATGACCTTCTTATAAGGAGGGTTCTGGCAACTCCCTCACTCTGCCACTGACCCTGAATTCTGCTGGGACCTGCCCTGTTTCCACTGACCTTGGATTCACATGACTTTGTACCCACCAGCCTGTGATTTTCCTGCATTCTGCATTATTGTGTCAGGCTGTGTGTCTGGCTGAAGAGGGTCTTTTGGGCTGGGATCGGACTTAGGAACTTTTGAGTTGAACTAGGCTGGGATTTTTTTTTAGTAAAATTCTTTATTATTATTATTATTATTTACAATGAAATATGCAGTCTTTAGAGTGCCTAAGTCAGGTATTGGAGGAACTCCTCATCTTACCAGTGTAGGCTGCTTTAATAACCCTGTCTAGCTTGTGCTCTGTTGGAAGTTGCCCCTGAGGACGGTGTCCGTAGTATGAACTCTGTTGAGGATCCCAAGGAAAGAAGCTGGGCTCATTCTAATAGATGCCCTTAAACAAGACGTTCAAAATATCACAACTCAATTGGTGAAATATATTGTCTGTAATATCCCAATTCTCTTGTAATTATATTTCATATTTTATTATCATATAAAACTTGGAAAATATTCCAAAGAAAACTTGAGGTCAATGGAATAAATGAGGACTTCACATGTTTTATTTTCATTTTCTCACATTAGAGTTCTTTAAATGCCAAAATACTAAATGAGTAGCACATCATTAGTCTTTAATTTCTTCTATAACTTTTTTACAATTATGATCAAAGTTCTAACTTGATGTGCTAGTGGCTGTGTTAGTCTGGGTAGACCAATTAGAGAAATAAATTCATAGACACTCATATGTATATAGGAAAGAGCTTTATATACAAGAGCAATTGAATATTGTTAAAACATCCCAGCCTAGACCAGATCTAACTAATAAGTCTGATTTTAGTCCATATATCCAATACCAATCTATAAAGACCTCTTCAGACGCATGAAACACATGAAATGATGCTGAATGCAGGAAGCTCACAGGACAGTGGGTGGGAAGTATTTTGAACCCAGTGACAGTGTAAGCATCTCATGGCTCCTGCAGTTCCCAGGGCTCTGGCTGCATCAGGGTAAGTCCATGCGGCTTCTCCTCAAAGACACCTTACAGGGAGTGAGCCTGTGTCCCGCCTCCAATGAGCTATTTATCTCCTTAGTGGCTCCAAATGAGGTCATCAAGCTGTGACTTGATTGACAGGCCAAATTCCACCCCTTCACACATAAGTCTCAGATTGACAACAGATTATGGAACTACCACAGTGGTACAAGTAGGTTATTCTCCTGGATGGCCATGATCTCAGCAGTCAGGTCCCAGCACAGCACGGGCCAAGAGGGCAGGGGAGAGTGAGCCGGAGAGAAGGATTTAATGCTAACCAAGGTTTATATATCTTTGGGCGTGTGCATGCCTCCTAATTACAGGTAAAGGCACACGTCACACGAAGGGCTGCACAATAGGCAATACAAGCAATAGGAGGGGATATTCAATGGAAATAAGCATAACAGGAAGGGCAGCGGGGCTTTTCTTAATCTATAATTACATATGCCCATATCCATATCCATATCTATCTATCATCTATATCTATAGCTATCTATATTTGTTTCTCTAGTCAACACGACCTAGCACAGCTGTTTCGGCACACATCAGGCCCAAAGCTCGCTGAGGCCAGATGTTCACTTTAAATGGAAACTGATAAGCCATGCAAGCTCCCGTTTTCAGTAACTATGGAATCAGTGGTAACAATCCTGTCTTCCTTCTCGAGTTTCTGCGGTCCAGACACAGTTTCATCATTTATTGAAGGTGAGATAGTCTCTCCTTTTTTTGGGTCATCTTTGAAATCTTCCTGATCTTCCTTCAAATACTTGATTTTACATTTAAAACCTGTTGTTTTTCTTGTGGAGCTGTATTCACGTAAACTTCTTGCAAAGTTTCAATAATTTACGAAGATATCCACTCGAGTTTGATGAAAAATGTGCTGCCCTCAGGATCCTTTTTGCCATGGCACACAAATGACCATTTTTTGAAGGCCGCCTAATAAGACTAGGAAAGCACATTGCTGAGAAAAAATGTTTCCATCCACCCACCTCTCAGAAAGACAGGTTTGGATACATATTCTTTTTAATAAACCCATGCATGTACAAAATGTAACCCAAGTAGCAATAGCTTGTGACTTATCCTTATATGTAATCCATGCCTGACTTTTTTTTCTTATACCACTTTTAGTATGACAAAAACAAGTATGTATATGCTTTCATTTCAACTACGTCAATCCAAAGCCCAGAAATGTGTCAAGTCATTGGGGTGGAGCCAAGCTGAGGGCTTCTGTAAGGGTGGCAGATACAGTCATTCTCTACAAGCCAACATTTTTACAGTCTGAGGCACCTGGTTTAAGGTTACTCCTCTGCTTATGCAACATCACAGGTGCTGGGCTTACCTCATAAAGGGCCTAAGCCATGTCTACCCTGGAGAGCAGATTGAGAGGGCAGAAACCTCCCAGAGCACAGCCCGACAAAACAGTCAAGTGTAGGAGCAAGAACGGACTTGGCTGGAAATAGTGAATAAAGGGGTGGAACAGCCTGAAGTACAAGGTCTAACGAAGAAAGATTCATTTGTTTCTGGGAAACCAACTCAAGATACACCACCACGAGAAATGTGGCAAAACATTTGATTCTCAGGTGGGTCTATGGTGTATCTGTCTTGTGTGGGTAATTATCTGGAAACAACGGGTTCCCTACAGGTACGCTCTTGGCATGCTATTTAAGGGATCATGGCACTATTACATAGCAGAAACGGTCATAGATCAAAGTTAGACGCCTTAATCAGAGTTAAAGCAATTTAGAACATGGAGTGAAAAGCAAGCTAATGAGATGGGATAGGTAAAAACATGTAAGCTCCAGGAATAAGTGAGGTGAGTGGAAAGGTCACAGCACCTTGTTCTCAAGTCTGTGGTTCTCCCTTCTTTCTTCTTTGTCAGCCTCCTCAGTGTCCTTCGGAGGACTGGAGTGGAGCAAGGTTGCCCCAGGTTGGAAATGCGTTGAGACAGTAACATGGACTTGCTCTACTGGCAAAACGCAAGCGTGTAGGCCTGGCCACAGCCGTCATAGCTCACTGAGAAACTGTCGCACAACTGGGGATCTATTTGTGTTTCGGATCACCAAGAGTAGCCAAATTAAGACCCCAGAAGTCTCCAAGATACTCAAATAGATGATAGTGTGAAAATTCACAAACCTGATAGGAAGGATAAAGGTGTTGGAAGTGCAGCCTTGAGGCATGTACAAAGGTCTAGGATACTGGTGGAGGATTTCCATACATTCCCTGGAAAGCTCTGGGAGAATAAGGTGCGGTCTAGGATTGATGTTCTCCAGTAGAAACATAAATAGAATATCCTATCTTTGTGTCTGCTGATGCAGGCCTACATGTTTATGTAAGTATGTGGAGGTATGGATTCATCCCCGAAGGAAATTTGATTTCAGCTTTCTCACTCATTTTCTTTTCATGGGAGGAGAAGTTGTGAGAAACACATTTACTAGTAGCCCCCTTTTCCTCCCCAGGAGTGTTCTAAGAAGGTGTGGCAGAGAGCTTCACCCAACCTACTCCTGGCCCTGACCCTAGGAGGACAGCCATGGCGATCTCCTGCCAGACTCTGCTGATTGTGGGAAGCCTCATGGCCTTCATGTGCAGGAGTGCCCAAGCTTGGGGCTCACCACACATAGTGAGAAAATTTCAAGACATCCCCGAGACTTATGTCTACGTGCAGCAGGCTCTCTGGTATGCCATGAAGGAGTACAACAAGGCCAGCAAGGATGAGTACAACTTCAGGGTCATGAAGATTCTGAAGTCCCAGGAACAGGTGAGTCACATCTTTCCCTGCTCTCACTCCATGGCCTCTGTCTGAGTAAGAGAGTTAGGATCATGAACATAGGAATGGGAGACATAACAGAGAGGCCTTTATTCACAACAGTTTAGTTTTATTTTTAGGAGTTTTTGAAGAAAAAACCAATTATGTTTTATCGCTCATTATTTTGAGGTAGAGCTGGAATAGAAAATATTCATTAAAATAACTTATGATTGGTCTTGTCACATAAAAGGTCAGAGCAGAGATGCCTGCTGGAAGGTGCACTGAGATGCCAAGTTTGGGACAATTTGATTGTCAGAGGAGAACTGGTCGGAAGCAAGCGAGGCTACTGTGGGTTTACCAGACACGGAGAAAGGGACAGGGACACAGGAATGACTCTTCTGTAAAGAACAAAAGAAAGATATATTTGAGATAAGGGATTTAACTAGAAAAAAATCACAATTTGCAATCACATGTGGTTGGATGTTAGTGAGCCAGTTCCTCTCCTAGATGTGTCAGAATAGAATTCCCCCAAAGAGTGTCTAGCTCAGGAACTTTATAGAAGCACATTGCCGGTCTCTCTCTTGCAGAGTCTTTGGGTGGGTTCACATGACTAACCTTTGTAACAATTTGGGTGGATTCAAGTTAATTTAGATAAAGGTCATCATTTTTACACTCTTCAGTTCTGGTTCTTTCCCAAGAAAAGCAAGGGACAAGGTCAATCTTACAATTCCTGTACAGTTCTGTACAGTGCCATGAAGGTTTCAGGATGCACTCCAGAGGAGTGTCCAAAAATATTGAATTTTAGATCCCCATAGAGAGAGTCGAGGAGATCACGGAATGTATAAGGTTTTCCATTAATATACCCAATGTCTGTCCCTGAGGCTCTCGAGTGGCATAAGGACCGTCCTGGTTTGGCTCAAGAGGCTCTAGAGTGGCGTAGGGACTATCGCCCTGGTTTGTCTCGAGGCCTTTATGCTACACAGAGAAGGGAGCACCTGTTAGAGTGGAAACGTTCTTTTAACGTCAACTTAGAACTTTCACTTTTCCATTGTCCAGTTTGTTTTCTCCTCAACAATTGCAGGGGGCAGTTTGTGTTCATTTTAAGAATTCAAACTTCTATGTTAGCTGGCCCTTGCACCTGATGCTACTGAAGGACTCTAATTTATTTAATTTTCTAGGTAAATCAGTCTTTCATTCTAAATTTGGGTAAGCTCTGGGCTTAGAGTGGTTAATTATTCAATGGGAGCAGCCCACTTGTCTAAACAATGTCTTTCGACTAAGGGTGAGTTTTATTGTTTGAGGTCAGAAGTATATATATAAAGGTTCTTTATATTCTTGAAAAATTGTGGAATATTCAAGATTGACAATCATAAATATTCTTAGCTTTTATATGTAGACAAGAATACACTTTTGTCTAATCTATTTTGTGGGGGAAGGCTTTAAAGATTGCTTTATGTACATCATTGTCCTAATTTGGGGCTTTTGGGAAGAGAGTGTTGGCTGCTTGTGTTCAGAGCTAACTCTTCTTTAGCATTTGTTCACCTAGAATGTTCTAACCATAACTTGGCTTCCCCATGGCCAATTCTTGCATGAGTTGGCACAAATGCGCCTCTGGGACCATGTGAAAATGGACAGGCCCAACAGGACTATGTATACTGGAGGGTTGGAAAGAGTTAGCTGGCTATTACAATCAAAATCCTAAAAAATAGTCTAATTTAAGATCTAGTATAGAAATGTAAATATATTTATACATAAGGATGGGGTTCTAGATCTATGTAGATATATTTATATGTTAAGTATTAAGGTAGCTGATGGACTTTGGGCATCTACTCAAGTACTCCCTCAATGTAAGAAAACTTTGTTCTAATAACATGACATTCCATGATGCTCAGCTCCCGACATGGTCACTGAAGACAAAATGGGTCCATAAGCAAATGTGGTGAAGAAAGCTGATGGTGCCTGGCTATCAAAAGATAGAGTGTCTTGGGTCTTAAAGGCTTGAATATAAAAAAGCAGCCATCTAGCTGAGAAACAACAAAGTCCACATGGAAGTAGCACACCAGCCTGTGTGATTATGAGGTGGCGATGGGATCAGGTATCAGGCATCAAAGACACAAAACAAAAAATCATATCAATGTAAATGGGGCGAGTGCAGAGTGGAGACTGAAAGCTCATCTGTAGAAAATTAGGCATCACTTACAGAAGGGTCACAAGGAAGAGAGAAGTCAGTCAGGGTGCAGTAAAGCACCAATAAAACACACAACTTTCCTCTAGCTCTTTAATGCTTCCTCTCCACCCCCAACTCTCATGACCCCAATTCTACCTTACAAATCTGGCTAGACCAGAGCATATAGCTGGAAGCACAGGGAATCCAGGACAGATAAGCTCCCTCAGGACAATAATGAGAGTAGCATTACCCATAAGGTAAGGGCAAGATGGGAGGAGGAATAGGGAACCGATCACAATGATCTCTATATAGCCCCCTCCCAGGGGGACAGACAACACAAAAATGGGTGAAGGGAGACATCGGTCAGTGTAAGCCATGAAAAAAAATACATTATTAAGGGTTCACGAGGGAGGGAGGGTGGGTGGGGTAGGGAGAGTAAAATGAGCAGCTGATACCAAGGGCTCACATAGAAAGCGAATGTTTTGAAAACGACGATGGCAACAAATGTACAAATGTGCTTGACACAATGGATGTATGTATGGATTGTGATAAGAGCTGTACGAGCCCCCAAAATTATTTTAAAATTTGTCTAATCATCGCCACAGTACATTTTAGAACTTGTTCTTTTCTTGTGCTCTTTGTTATTGCCTTCCCCCTTTCTCCCTGTATCCCCTGCCATATCCCCAAGAACCCATTAATTCAGGTACTGTCTATAGATTCACCTGTCCTGGCTTTCTTATACAAAAAAAAAAAAAAAACACACAAAAGCATACAACAAAGAGTCAGAAGAACTAATAACAATAAGAAAATAAAATGGAAAAAAACCCTAGTTCAAAAGAAAACAGAAAATATTAAAAACTACGAGCTTTAAAATGGGTCCAAAGGGAGGTGAAACACTAAGGTGTGAGATTTTCACCTAGCTGTATCTGTCACGGTCTGCTTTGTTAACTATTCTGCATGATAGCAATGCATTTCCCTCCCTGATCTTTCTGCAAAGCGGATTCACCAGCGGCTTCTTCCACATGTATATCCCGTTCCCTTTTTATTTTTTTAACTAATAGAAATTTTAAATGGGTCAAAGGGGGATCAATTCAGACTTTGAATTTTAATCATTCAATTCAGATATTATATTTTAGTCTACTATACTCCTCTCTACAATATTCTCTGCCTGATAACCCGGTTATTAACATCCTTTGACTGTTTCATAAGGAAATCTCAGGAGGCTTAATGTATGAATAGATCTTGCGAATGTATTTTGGGTTTCCACTGTCATGCATGGCTTTCTGCAAACCTGGGGTTCATAATTTAAGGTAGAACATTACTCCCTCCGTTGGATTTGGATTATATTATCTACCATCCTGGGATCACAAAGGCTAGTCTGCTTCTTCCATGTGGAATTTATTGACACTTCACTTAGATGGCTGTGTGTTTTAAGACAAACTTCTTCCCATACTATTCTTTCTGATAGATAGACCCATCTGGGTTTTCACTACATTATCTTCATGAGATCGATATCAAGCAGTGACTGCCACTTTAGAATGAACTACTATCATGAGGGTCTCCTGGTCTTACTCTGTTGTTTTGTTTTTAATTCTGTTAATGCTGAGCTTGAAGATTTTTTCTACATGTGTTGTAGAATGTGGCCTTTTCTCTGCATCCTCAATTTTATTGGATCCATCTGGTTTCTATTCTCTAGGATCTCATAATTTCTTATTTCTTAATGACATCCTTCATTGATTATACATTTTCAACATTTTTATTATTATTATGTTTCATAACACATTTCTAATTTTAAGTGAGTTTGTCACTAGTGGTGCTGTTGCTCATGCAACATTCTCTTGGGCTGATTAAGAATAACCAGGTGGGACTGAAGTTTCCACATGAGCAAGCGTTTATTAAAAAGAAAGAAGATTGTTAGTGTTAGTGGAGATGAGGAGGGATTATGCAGTGCCACCCCCACCTTTCTGGAGTGAAGGGGTTTACGACGTACATTCATTTTCCTATACTAGTTAACCCTGGTGGCATTGTGGGTATGCCTTAGGATGCTGACTGCAAGGTGGAAAGCACAAAAGCACCAGGCACTCTGCAGAAGAAAGAGAAGGCTGTCCACTCCTGTAAAGAATTGCAATCTCGGGAACCTCCCGGGGCATTTCTACCCTGCCCTAGTTCATCATGTGTCTAAAGATTCTCAACAGTAGTGCATTTTGAACTTTCTAAAAGGTCTTGCAAATAATGATTGAAACTTGAGAGAGAGGTGGATTTTTCCTGAAATAATCTTCCCTGTGATAAGAGGGAATCTGAACTGTCGCCCTTCACGATGGAGTCCTACCACCAGGGCTTCTGGGTGGAGTTAGCAGGGTTTGATGGTGGCCCATGCACTCTAGTGGAGGTCATGCTGCCAGACAGGATGACTGGCCCAGACTGGTTATTTCTGGAAGACGGCTTTCAAAGAAGAGTTTATCTCCATTATTTAGCAATCCAGGAATTGGGGGCCATGGTATGCAAGGGTATGGATCCATCTCACTGGAGCGTTCCCGCCTAGTATCCGGTCCTGGTGTTTTCCCATGACATGAAGACCTCCTCCTTTTTGCTTTCTGTGTTTCAAGCTTTTGATGAGAATGACTGCTTCGAGGACTCTTCTCTGGGAACCCACTATTCCTTGTCTCAGTTTGTGGGTAGATTTACTTTGCCACTTTGGTTTTCACTCTTTTTGTAATAAGAACAAAGCCTTTGTAATTTTCCTCTGAAAACAGTAATCAAAATGTAATAGAAAACTAAGTAAGGGTAATGTTTGGATAAAAGACTATAAAAGAGAACCTCATCTTCAAGAGATCCAATCAGAGACCCTTCTGCTTTGTGACAGACAGACCCTGTGCCCCATGTCACTATTGGGTCATGAAAGACTATACCCTAGTTCAGTGTTCTCAGAATGGGTTCTTGGGCCAGTAGCATCAGGATCCACCAGGAGCTTGTTAGAAATGCACTTTCCCTGCTCCTATTCACCGAACTAGACCTACGGAGAGAGAGCAGTAAAGGGAGGGGCCCTCTGCTGTACAAGAGCACCAGGTGATTCTGATGCAAGCTGAAGTATGGGCACGACTGCCTTCACCACGGATGAATGTGTGTACATGAGTGGGGGTTGGTGGAGGAGAGATAACGAGGTCAGAACACCATTTACTCCAATAGTGTTCAGAAGTCAACCATAGACAAGAGGACTAGCGGAAGGGAGACAGGATGTTCTTTGTCCTACTCAGTTAATGGCATGCCTCTTTTCAGATGTGAAAATTGATGCTATAGGTTGTTGAGTCCTGGTGATGTAGAGGTTACACATTGGGCTGTGATCCACATGGTAGGCAGTTCTGAACACTAGCATCTCCTTGGGAGGAATACTGGACTTTCTACTCCCATCAACTGTTAAAGTCTCGGAAACCCACTTTGAGTCACCATGCACTGGATGACAGTAAGATTGTATGTAACTTAAATGTACATTATTAACATTTTAAATTATTCATTGACAGGTCACAGATAGTTTGGAGTACTACATTGAAGTCAAAATTGCCCGAACATTGTGCAAGAAAATTTCAGGAGAAAATGAAAACTGCTTATTTCAAAATGATCCCAAAATGCAAAAGGTATGTGCTTGACATCAGGGGGTGTGGTTGCTCTGGGTTAGGCTTTTGAACCAGATAGAGGAAACCAATAGGATCAAGTCATCTCCTAGCTTTTGGTTTTCTTTAGAGCCATAGAAATAACCAGTTGACATCAAGCCCACTCTGACTCAGGGCTCTGTGTGTACTCCATGAAGTTTCAAATGGATGAGGTTTGGAAGCAGGCCACCAGGCTTTCCCTCTGAAGCACTTCTGGGTAGACTAAAACTTCTGACCCAGTAAGCAGCTAAATAGATTAATTTTTTGCATCACACAAAGACCCTTTAAAACCATATTTTGCTTGAGAGAAAGAGCCCACCGACTTTGCTGTGGTGGCAAGCTACTCAGGTTTCCGGCAGCGGCCCAGTGTAGACTTGGAGACCAGCATGGGGATCATTGTGCCCAGAGCGAGCTGAACTGGAAGCCTTGCTGAGCTGGCTGCTTGGGATTATTCAATGGCAGCAAATTCCACAGGCTCATCAAAGAAACCAGGCTCCAGGGAGGTGATCCAATAGGGACAGTTTGAGGTGCTGCAGCTATCTATGGCAAGCAGTTTGAAGATGAACTTCCGACTTGAAATTCACAGGGGCTGGAATTCTAAGAACGACCAACACACCAATGGCAGTCATCTCTTTGTGACCCTGACTCCCACCTAATGACTTGGCTGCAAGCGTACCACTTTTGGCCAGGTGGACCAAGGCACAGGCAGGGTGAATTGAGTGGGAATGGCGGAACCAAATTCTCAGGACCATCCTATGGATGACAAAATCATCATGGCTTACCATTTTGGGTAGACTTGCTGCCTGCTTGGGTACAGCCTTGTCTTTGGGTCCTCTAAGATGGCCCCAGAGAATCAGCTGCCACATGACATAGACTGACACATAACTGAAAACTTCATTCTGAATTTTCAAATTATAGAACTAAGGAAACCTGGGGTCTTGGGTAAGTTTGAGATGGAAATGTACCTTATATTTTAACTAGATGTTTCTTTTATCTCTCCCAAGTGCTGAGATGAGCAATGCATTTGCAGAAAGACCTTTCCATGTTCAAGCACAGGTTACATCCAGTGCAAATGACCCACATTGCTCCTGCTTGTGTATGTCTATTCTGACACAAGGAGAACCACATGAACCAGAATCTCTGTCAGTCCAATTTTTAACCAAATCTCTTCGGGATAATGTTGTGATAAAATTCAGGAGAGTCTTCCTGGGGATCACATTCAAAACCAAGTAGTCCTTCAGCCTTCTTTACTCCACACACACATGTGTGTGCATCGTGCTCTCTATTTTCCCTCAAACCAGAGGATTCAGGTGGTTGTTCCATGCAAAGCCACATTGAAATTTTGCCACATGTAAAATGCATCCAACAATCACATTTCTAAGAAAATGTCAAGTGGGGAATTACAATGTGTAATAATTGAGGAAAGACTACATGGTGAATACAAGAAAGACAAAAATGTATTAAAAGGAAGAAGCAGCAGTAACCACTCTCTCATGCCCCCATAGGAAAGAGCAGAAATCTGTAGTAAGCACAAGGAAAGACCATTCTTCTCATACAAGAAGAAGACACCAATTAAGCTTTGTTTTTTGTTCAACCCGAGACTTTAGAGAAACTAGGTCAGAGATTTTATATGCTGAGATAATTATGGTTTTGGGGTTTTGAAATTTTTCTCTTTAGTTGGAGGGTAAGGGTGAGAGGGGCAATGTTGATAACCTGTGTAAATACTTAGACATTTCCAAAATAAAATGCCATGGAGCGTTAAAATTAAAGAAAAAATAAAGAAAACTGCATTCTGCTTATATTCAGGACTATGAGTGGCCAAATGTAAATAAAGAACACCATTCCCATTTCCTACTGCTGATTCTGTTCTCAACCGCCTTTTCCCTCCATATGAACACATGCTGAGTGGCCAACAGCACTAAGAAGTCATTATTTCTCACTATTCTGCAATATGGTCTGGGACAGTGGTGTTCCAAATGTCTTCATTTCCTACCTGTGGGTTGCCTCGGCTATGAGTTGAAATAATTGGGCCTACTTAGCTAGCCTTCTGTGATAGGCAGGCTTATTGTGCCAAGCTGGCCAATGAACACGCGTGGGATTAATTGAAGGGTAGAGAGAGAAATGGCTCGGCGAGCCTCGCCTTTCTTGTCTCTTGCTCTTTGATGATTAGACCACTGTGTGGCTGCCTTAGCTGGTTCTCTGCCTCAACTTGCAAGCTATACTACTGGTAGGAAACCTAACCTGTTGACTGTGTCACTGTGGTTTGAGGTTCCTTCAAGACCTGCCTTGCCACACTACTGGAGTATACATCACTTGAACTGAGGACTGTTGGACCCTGTCATATGGCTGACTGTTGGTGACCTGCCTTGCTGTTTACTGCCTGTGGTCAGATTGCCTAAATTGTTCTACAGAGAACTCAGTTGTCTGCTTCCTTGACTTGCACCTGGAAGCCTTCCAGACTTGAAGGCTTCTATTTGTGTATTAGATGTCTCACAGAAATGGCTGAGTTGCACTGAGCCATATGTACTGCTCTATAAACTAATCAATTGCTTATTTCATATTTATATATATATATATATATATATATATATATATACATATATACCTATATTGGTTTTGTTTTTCTAGATAACCCTGTCTAATATACCTTCTCACCACCAATGGTGTCTCTCTCTGGGTTAAACTTGTAGGGCAGTGGTTCTCAACCTTCCTAATGCTGTGACCCTTTAATATGGTTCCTCATATTGTGGTGACCCCCCCCCCCAACCGTAAAATTATTTTTGTTGCTACTTCATAACTGTAATTTTGCTACTGTTAGGAACCGGGCAACCCCTGTGAAAGGGTAATTCAACTCCAAAATGGGTCGCGATCCACAGGTTGAGAACTGTTGCTGTAGGGTGACCCACATCCTAGTCTGTCCAGGACTTGGGTTTTCCTAGAATGTGAGACTGTCAGTGATAAAGCCAGGAAAGTCTCAAGAAAACAGGAATTATTTGGCCATGCTATCCTTGGATTCTGTTGGGCTCTGGGAATTAATCTATGTATCTTCTCCTAGCCCTCTCTACTGCAAGCTTGTCCTTGATATTTCTGGCCAGATTCTGACCCCAAACCCCAGGTATGCGGGATTCTGTTCTATCTTTGTTATGGTGCCTCACCTGGGCAATTCATGCTGGGTCATTATGCAGTGTAGATTTTCCCAATGTGAAGTTGGCATAACTAGCTGAAGGCATTACCAGGCATTACCTAGGCATTACCAGGACCTACCCTCTCATCACTTCTCTCTTTGCACAGACATGGTGGATTGGAGGAGATCGATGGCGACTTAACCAGAATCCCCTTTGGTGATTGAGGCTGGTTCTTCCACCATCAGTACTATCAGCATTCTAGGTCAACAGTTCTGTTTTCTCCTGATGACATAGTGGCCTCATACCACATTATGTCCCTAATAACCAAGCTCAACACAGGGGTTGGTTTTTTAATTGAATATTTAATATTTAATACAGGCTGATTTTTCTTTTTGTCTCCTTTAGATGTTTTTTTGCACCTTCATTGTTGCATCTAAACCATGGGAATTTGAACTCAAAATGCTGAAGAAACAGTGCGAAGATGCCTAATTCTCCTCCAGCACCTTCTGCCACTCTCACGTGCATTTTTAAGAAGCAGTAAAGATACTTGCAAGATATTGAAACAAAACAGTTGATCTATTTCCTTCATTTTTTGTGGCCATTTGGATCCTGTATGCAGTCTACAAGGCTACTGATGAGAGTGTGTGGTACCTTTGACAGCACTGTACAGCCTCTTCTGGTTGGCTAATTCATATGCTAGAAGGGACCATCTCCTAGTGGTAAATTAAAACAACGAACTGCTTTCACCACTCACAAACAGAGCATATATCCTCAATCCCTTTCTGCGCAGTAAATGGAGGACTGCACTTTCAATTGCTTCCCCATGGTGGGTCCTTTTTAGGAGGTCCCGAAACCTGGTTGTTTGAGTGTGTGCTTCCATGAATTTTATAGACAACTCCTTGCCCAGAATCTCTGGAAAGCCATGGCCTAATGCCTTAAGAAATGTTTGAGTTTTAAATCCCAGATGCCCTCAGTGAGACTGTTCTTTCTTAAATTAAGTTAGGTCATTGGGAGCTTGCTGCTACATCTTGGCAGAGAACATGCAGGGGTGATGGTGCATGGAGAGGGTGCATAGACTGCATTTGTGCAATGCGTTTCTATGTGTGGGTGTGCAATGTGTGCATGTGAGTTACCGTGTCTGCTTATGTGTATGTTTAAGGCATGTCTATGTTTGTGTGATATGTGTGTGCAAAAGTGCATGCATCTGTGTATAGTGTATCCATGAATAAGTGTATGTGTTTGGTGTGTCTATGTGTGTGGTATGTGTGGCATGTTTATGTGTGTGTATGAGAGGTTACCACAAAAAAAGAAACCCACTGTCCACGAGTTGATTCAGACTTAATAAAACCATATGTAGGGTTTCCGAGGCTAGAAGTCTTTAAAAGAACATATAGCATAATCTTTATCCCAAAGGGGGGCTGGTGGGTTTGAACTAGCGCCTTCGTGGTTAGTAGGCAAATGCGTACATGGTAGTGCTAGCAGGCCTTCTGTGTGAGTAGTGTTGTTATGTGCCATCAAGTTGTTTTCAACCCTTAGCGACACTAAGCCCCAAAGCATGAATCCCTGCCTGGTGCTGTGCCATCCTCACCATTGCTCCTATGCTTGGGTCCACTGTTACAGCCACTGTGTCAGCCCGTCTGGTTGAAGATCTTCCTCTTTCTGTTGCCCCTCTACTTTGCCAAACATGATGCCCTTCTCCAGGGACTGGCCTCTCCTGACAACATGTCCAAAGTATGGAAGGTGAAATCTTGCCATTCCTGCCTCTAAGGAGCTCTCTGGCTGAACTACTTCCAAGACAGCTTTGCTTATTCTTTTTTGGCAGTCCATGGTGCGTTCAATTTTCTTAGTCAGCACCACACTTCAAATGTATAGATTCTTTTCGATCACCCTGAACCAATGTCCAACTTTCACATGCATATGAGGTAATGGAACCATGACTTGACTCAGGCAAGTCAGACAAATGGACAGACCAGCAGTGTCTGAGTGTTAGTGAGAATGTGTATATGGGCGCGTGTATGCGTGTGCCTTTGTTTGTATGTACACGAGAGTGTGCATGTACACGAATGTGTGAGCACAGTGAGTATTTCAGCTATCAAATGCTGCATGACAAACCGTCCCAGCATGAAGCATCTTAGAGCAGCAATGGTTATCTCTCGTGATGTTGTTGGTCAGGATTTCAGAGGTTTGATAGGTTCTGGAGGTTCCAGTGCCCCTACATGTCTGGTAAATTAGTGGTGATTGTTGGTGGAAGGTCTCTCTTCTTTTCCACGTGGTCCCCCCACAAAGCTGCTTGAGTTCTTATCGTGGCGGCTGGCTTCCTCTGGAGAAAGTCTCCTACCAAAGTTGGAAGATGTAATACCTCTTGTGACGCAGCTTCAGAAGTCTCAAACCATCATTCCCCCCTAGTTTAGACTCAATTTGGGAAGGGAAAGTATGAGGTGACAGGACCCATTGGGGAGCATCTTGGAGCTGATTCCCCAAACATGACTGTTTGTGTGTGTGTGTATATGTGAATTCATATTCACATATGTCCATGCACTGTATGACTACGTGTGAGTGTGTGCATGTGTGTAGATAACGAAGACTAGCATGACCCTAAAGGAGGCACTCTCCCAAGTCAGAATGTGGAGTGACGGACTGGTGTGCACGCAGAGGCCGCACTAAAATGTGAGTAATGACCTACAGGCGGGTTCCAGCGTCGGCTCCCAACGTGCGGGGATGCTTGCAGGGCACTAGGGCTGACAGATGAACAGTGGTGGTTACGCTCTGCCACAGCTTCCTACGTGCCTCTGAGGCCCATTCCTGAGGCTTTCTTCCAGACAGGGAGGGGCAGGAGTTATGGAGTGTTATGGACTGACACACCTGGGAGGAGCCTTCAGCCAATGGTGGAGTTGGAGGATAGATATCCCAGCTCTCAGCCCTGGAGAGAGAACACCGAGGAATGCTCTGTCTAAAGTGCCCATAGCATTGAATCCCAGTTGCACACATTGATGCACCCAGTATTGTGTACTGCGTCTGTCCCTCCCATTTCCACTGCCCTGCGGGTCATGTTCAGGATCACCGTTAAGCACATCACTTGCCCTTGTGTTTTTTGCCTCAGGCTGACTTCTGAAGGGATCAGTATAAGGGGAAGCTCAGATACACTCCGCAGGGAAACTGGGTGCCAAATTCTGGGTGTGCCTGGGTGACAATAACACCAGCGCTCACTCTGCCTCTACCTGCCTACCTGCGCTGGCTACCTGCCATGACCTAGGCAGGATACACTCAGAGATCATCTGCCTGAGAAACCCCTAGTCCCCCGCCCCCCATTCCACCAGGCCTTCCTGCTCTTCATGCTTCTAGAGCTCTGAGTGCACATTGGAGTGGCTCATAGCTACCTCTGCTCCACCTGGGGTGCTAATCTTTATGTTGTTATTTGGACAACTTTCAGAATTCACTCCTCCCATCATTTTAATCTTTTAATCTCATGTAACAGTGGATATTCAACTGTGCATTTCAGGTTCTCTCACAGCCGAATGGACCATGTTTACATGGACAAGCAGTGGGGAAAGACGTTGAACTCTGAGTCCTGATGGCACCACTGAGCTCAAACAATGATGGTGTGTGGACAACTGGATTTATTGGTCTCATCTCACCCATCTGATCTAAGGTCCTGGCACATTTTATTTCCCATATGAAAGGTCAGCTGAGATCAAAGAACAGCCTAAAACAACGGGGTTAGAATCAGCCATGCAAGACCCCAAAATGACCCTGCCCTGCTGACCCTGATATTGCTGAAGACTTAAGCAGAAGACAGATATGTGGACTGAGGAAAACAGGACCATGCAGCAAGACATTGGCCATTAAACAAAGCAAGCTACTCCCTGCCTCACTTAGACTGTGCCAGCAGGTAGCACATGGTTCTGTGCACCGGAAAGAACCCAAACATGTGGACATCTCATGTGACGTCCTCACATACTCCCTGCCTTTTCTTCCAAGAGTACTGATTCTTCAGGGGACCAATGGATGGCTGGGTCCCTGTGTACAATTATGGGACAGCTTCCCATTCCCCATGCTCCCTGGCACGGACAGAGAAGACAGGGTATGTGAGAGCTAACAAGGATGCTAGACACACTTGGAGACACACAAGCTTCCGTCCCTGGAGAGAGAGTGTCCATCTCACCGCTGAACATATGGACGTGCTCGTCAGTGGGTGCAGACCCTGAAGCACACTTCCTAATCTAAGTGAGCCTGCCACTAGTGAACTGCACACAGGCCCAATGACTTGGGCTCTGGTTGTGTTGTCCTGAGGCCTCCCTAGGCCCCTATCAGGGAGGGAAGGGCTCACATCAGGTCAGAGACCACATTTGGCTGTTGAGTAGACTCCTGGGACACCGTTACCCAGGGAGCTCCCAGGACATGGCTGCAGATGAGGACAGGTAAAAGGGGGACCTTTGAAAAGCCCATGCTGAACTCAAGAGGACTCTGCGCTACAGTGCCTTCTGATGGTTGAGCAATGACTGAGCAAGACGAGAGGGGAGAGCAGACAGGAAATGGACTGGAGAGTTCTTGGTGGGGTACTTTGGTTCCAGTTGGAATGAGAGAGGCCCAGGCCTGTCTTCCATCCCACCCTGACTGGAGGTCGCCTTTCCTGTCCCCCGCTGCATGGGACAAGCTCCAGGAAGCTGCTCTGAGATAGCACTGTGCATTGCTTCTGTTCCCAGAAGCAGCTCCAGAAAAAGAACTGGGAGCAGAACTTTATTTGGGATACAGTCCTGGGCAAGCAGAGCAGAATCATGAGACAGAGAAGGAGGGTAGCATGATGACAACGGATTTGTCCAGAGGGGGCACTGAGAATCCCGTGGGACATGATGCTATCATGCTCTGAGGGAGGAGTTGGGGGGATTCCCCCACCATAAAGCCTTCACATATCACATACATGGGTTCTGTCCCATCTGCTGAGGAAGGCCAAGGGACAGCTCCCAATGAGGAGGGAAGTGCCGGTTCTTGGGGGAGGAGAAGGGTATCTGCTTGTGGGTCATGGGTGCACAGGTGAGAGGGCACTCAGCGTGCTGAGTCAGGGTTGCTAACATTGGCCCCTCTTCCACAACTTTTCTCCAAAACACCACACAGAGAGCTGCTTGCGTGCTGACATTTAATGGCCAATTCTACACAAAGAGACTGCAGAGGAACACACGTGCTTCCACAGGATCCAGGGCCCTGTGAGAGGCCGAGACCCTGGGATACGGGGACTGTTGCCCATGAAGAGTGCTGCCCACAGAGTCGCTGGCGGCTGGCAGGAGCAGCCGTGGCCCGGTGCGAGCTCAGGTGTTTGGGCCACCACCACTGCAGGTGCTATTCAGGAGGTCAAAGTTGGTTCTCCAGGGCTGGGTGCTGATGGTGAAGAAGCAGCTGAGCATCTGTGGGGACATGATGTGAAGGAACGGGGTGAAGGAGGCCTTGAGCTCTGACAAGCTGCCCCCTCCCTGCTAGCACCGGTGAACGGGCTGCGAGAGGAGCCACCAGCTCAGGGCTGTACCCGTGTCTTCAGATGAGGACTGCTGAGTGCTGAGAGGTCCTGAGCTCTGCATCACCCAGATTTCTCCTGTCCTACAGCTGCCTGTATCTCCCATTGCCCACCCTGACCCACCCACCCATCTGTGACCTGCAGGGAACACCAGGAGCAAACCCTGGACCATGAATCTCCAAAGACAGCTGCACAACCCCCACCCAGGGCACCTCATGCTCACCCTGAGGATGCCCAGCACTACTCCCAGGGAGGCCATCGCAGTTCAGCAGGGTTTCTCCTCCACACAAGCCCCTCAGTCTGGGTGAGGGGTAGGCAGGCCAAGAGGGCTCTGAGCACAAAGGTCAGCTTTGAGCAGGAACCAGTGCTCCTCCCCCACGGAGGCAGAGGCAGGATTGGGTGAGACAGAGAGGAGATAAGCTGTATGCGGCACGCCTCCACCTTACATGCAGCCCTCAGCAGCAGGAGCAGAAGGAGGCCCATGTAGACACTGTGGGTGGGAGCCGCCTGCTGCCTCTGCACCCACATGGCCACCAGCAGGTGGCGACCTGAGGCCACTGTCACCACTGGCTCTGCCCTTAGAATCCCTGGGTCCTCTGGCTCCATGCCCAGCTTGCCCTGCAGTGTATGGTGACCCCTCTGTGCAAACCAAGGGGCAAACTGCTCCTGGTCGCCATTGCTTACCTCTGTGCTCTCCTGGAACGGGCAGTTTTCAATGTCCTCCTCAAATTTTCCACACTTGGTTCGGCCCAGCTCCAGCTCCATGGAGAAAGTCAGCGTGGTCTCCCTCTAGGGAGCAAAAGCAATAAGACAGACATGGGACATAGCCCTTTTGGCCCTCAGGTGGCCAGTGCAGGTGTGCACAGTGGAGGAGCAGTCTAGCTCATGCACTGGCTTCCAGGCTTAGGTAGCAGATCAGGCTCTATCCCTGGAGTTCAGACTATGGGGGTCTTCTCTAGTCAAGGGCTAAGGGAGAGAGTCAGGCTCGGGTGTAGGGGACCTGGGAAAGACACAGGCTGAGTCTCACCTCAGCATGTCACCCAGTCCTTTTCCCCAGAGGAGAGGCCTCCCTCACTGTCCTAAGCATCCAAAGTCAGACACAATCCAACACATGAGCAGCCTCCGCAGGTGCTGCGCTGCCTGCCCTACTGGATGGCTCTCCAGAGGTGGACCCAGGGAGGGACCCTTGTCCAAAGCAGATTGGTCAAATTTTTCACCTGGACCCACAGCAAGAAAATTCCCACAGAGAGCCACCTAGCATGCATGTGAACGAGTGCGTGAGCTCACACACACACACACACACACACACACACACACACACACACACTCGCGTGCACATATGCAATAATGGTGTAAAAATTCATTGGCCCCCAAAAGACACTCTGAAATTGTCTTCATTTTTCTGACTCCGGTCCGTCTTTTCCATTCCTTTCATAAGCTGACCTCCAACTATAAGCTTTTGTCTCAACCACCGACCCTACAGTCACGCAGAGGCTGTGAGCCTCAGCTCCAACCCCAGGACACAGACTGCCTCCCTGGGAGCACTGGCCTCAGAGCCATGATGACTGGCAGGACCAGCTGCTTGAGAAACCTTGCTTCTCCCTCCTGTGGGTGCAGGGAGGCCCATGGACTCTTCTCCCTTACTTGCAGACCCTGGGCATGGAAGCCAGGGAAGCACTCCCAGGTGTCATGCACCCATTAGGGTCCTTGAGAGGAGGATTCCCCTGTGACCGCCGTCCAGGGAGTGCTGTGGGACTCTGGGTGAAAGGAGACCCTGTCGGTATCCATGAGGTGGGTGTGAGAGTGCAATCGCACACAGCCCCCTGGTGACGGCCTGGTTGTGGATCCCAAGGGTGAACGAAGGTGTACTCCACCAGGAGACCCTCCCCTGTCCCTCGGGTAACAGCAAATGCGGGAGGGCAGGGCAGGAGGGATGGCTGTTCACCCACCTGTTCCCTCCAGGCGTGCAGGATGCGCACCAGCTTGTAGGCGTGAGTGTCTGTGCTCTGCAGGTTGAACGTGTGCAAGGCGTACTCCACGGTGGCCGGGAAGTACAGGGCCATCAAGCTTTGGTCAGCGCGGTCGTTTTCCTCTTTGGTGTGCCACTCACGAGTCACCAGGGGCAGGAAGACCAAAAGGAGCAGGGGCACCCAGGAGGGACAAACCCACCTCTGAGGCTGCCGTGGCATGGCTGTGATGACTAGCTCCCTGTGTCTAGCAGCAGCAGCAGGGCTCAGCCTCCCTGGCAGCCTGCCCGGGCATCAGTCCAGGGCTCACACTGTCCAGGCTAGGAAAACTCCACCCTCCTGGCTTTCTCTGCAGTGAAAACCTCCTTCTAAATGCCAGTCTGCAGACTCCACCCCAAACTGATAAAGTCGTCTCTCCTGTGGGGAAGGGACAGTGTCTGCTGGTGTGACTGGGAAGGACCCGCTTATGAGGGTTGCTCGCTGTGGGTCCCTGCTAGCCACAACCTTCCCTGGGAGCCATCAAGGCTGAAGAGGGGAGTCTTTGACGTGGATGCCCCAGAATTAGAGGCTGAGAGGGAGAAACCAGTGCAGGAAGAATATGTGGAGACCCACGAGGCCAGGGCCACATCCAAGGACAGGGGCCGAGGGTGGAGTTGCAAAGTGCTGCCTTGTGGGTGAACAGGAAGAAGACAAGGCTGCCAGGGGCATGTGAGGCATAGTCCACTCCTGACTTCTGATGGCCGCCCCGTGGCCGTGGCAGGGCCCTGGGGGCACTCTGAAAGCTGGCTGTGGGATTACCCCTGAGAACTTGGGCCAGTTCACCAGTGTCGCCTCCTTGTGGCAGAGAAGAGAATCAAGGAAGGGCGTGTAGAGGCTGGCTCTTGGAGTGGCCTGGAGGAATCGATGAAGACACGCATAGCCCCCCACCCCCCAGGATGCCATATGCTACTGGGGGGAAATGGCAGATGGTAAGATGCAGAGATTTGCCATGTGCCGGCACCAAATGACCCTTGTTTCAGCTGGGTGGACCTGGGAGGGGGTGGGGCTGTGAGAGACAGCTTGTCCAGTGGAGGATGCCCATTCCTCATGTGCTCTGCTTGTCCTCTGTTCCAAGCAGGAGCACAGTGGGGAGGACCTGTTGGGTTCCCAAGCCTCTGGAAGCGGAGCAA
Organism: Tenrec ecaudatus; assembly: GCF_050624435.1. NCBI lineage: Eukaryota > Metazoa > Chordata > Mammalia > Afrosoricida > Tenrecidae > Tenrec > Tenrec ecaudatus. Next base: position 55,255,970 of record NC_134541.1, read on the forward strand.
AGGGGAAGAAGGGAGAGAGCGCGGGGGTGGGGGGGATCCTCAACTATGGGCTCTGAGGAAGGCTCCCCCTGGAACGGGCGCCCACAGCACAGGGTCCTCACACCCCGAAAGATCCATTCCCTTAGGTCCTAAGTGAGAAGCGCCCCTGTGTGAAAGGGGTGGTGGTCGTATCATCTTGGGGTTCACATAAAGGGAGGACCCAACCTGCCCTCTAAGGCAGGGTGTCAAACTCAACTAAAACACGGGCCATTGGTGCAAAAGGCAAGGTTCACGCGGGCCGCATTTCATTGACAGATTTTGTTAAATTTATATTTTGAGGTGAGGATTCAGGATTTTGGATAGGATAATTCAACACTAGTTGAACACAGCACTAGTTATCATTTTTAGAGGGCAGCCATTATGATTGTGCATCACCTTTGTCAGCTGTCCAACATTTTGTGTCTTTTATTAGTTACTTTGTTATATTTTCTGGTCACAACAGAAGAGGTAAGTGAAAACTAGTAGGAGGAAAGTGCTGGCAAGTTTCAGGTAAAAAGAATAATTTGAGTTTTATAAATACATTAAATAGAATAAATGCTTAAATAAAAGCAATTATATAGTGCTGAATTATCCTATCCAGTGGAGGAATGGGCACAAGGTATTTTCTGGGGTTTTCATTACTCTGCTCCCCCTGCTGCTCTGCTGCATGCCCGCAGTGCCTCGCCCCAGAGTGATGGGGCCAGACTGTGCACTATTCTGCACGGTGTCTCCAGTGCTGTCCCCCACAGCGTCATGGTTCAGTGAGACGCGTGTCCCGTGGTGAGGCCAGCCCTATACACTGGTGAGGTCCTCCCTGTACACTGTCTGCTCTGAACAGGAACACCATCCTTCGGGAATTGTGGGCCAGGATGTCCTCTCCTCCCTTTCCATCCCTTTGGGTTTCTCCTGTGTTCCCTAATGCAATGTGCCCCTCTCCCCCAACTCTAGCCCCAGTGCTGTCCTCTGAAGTACATTCTTCTGAAGGGGAGGGGGTTGTCCACATAGTTGGGATTGCGGCTGGCCCTGCAGACCTCTCTGGTTGTTCCCTGATACATGCCAGTATGTTGTATTCACATCTTGGCACATCAGGTTGAAGCCGGGGCTCTTTCTCTCTCCTTGTCCTGTAGAGATATAAACAATACCCTCCTATTGGGTGGATTAGTGACCTGCTCCCCCTCACCCATGTCTTTTCCCCCCTCTTTCTTTCTCCCTCTTATTTAGTTGGCTGCCATATGTATCCCTGGATTGGGTTTGGCCCCTGCCCTAGTTGCTGGACCTCACCCCAGGGATGGAGGTATATAGCAACTTTTCCTCTATGGCCTGTTATTTTTAAGCTTACCTCAGTGGACTCATGTCCTACTTGTTCTTTTGTGCTTGACTTACTTCACTTAGCATGGTTTCCTCCAATTCTTCCCATGTGGCAATGTGCTTCAAGTGTTCATCACTGCATTTTAGGGATGCATAATACTCCATTGTACGTATGTAACACAGTTTTTTGACCCTTTCCTCTGTTGATGGAAATTTGGGTTGTTTACAACTCTTTGCAATTGTGAACTGTGCCACGATGAACATTGGTGCACAGATTTCTGGCCATGGTTTGTTTCTTGCCTCTTCTGGGCATATGCCCAGTAGGGGGATTGCAGGGTTATATGGTCAATCAGTCGCCACCTGTTTTAGTTATCGCCAAATTGATTTCCATAGTGGCTGTACATACCTACAGGTCCACCAGCAGTGGATGAGAGTTCCTTCAACACTTTTTACTTTCTGATTTTTTTAATTGGGCTATATTTGACGGTTTTAGGTGGTATCTCATTGTTGTTTCAATGTGCATTTCTCTTATGGCTAATTAGGTAGTTAGTTTATTGGGCCAACCTGGCTGATAAACACATGTGGGATTAATTGAAGGGCAGAGATAAATGGCTCAGCAAGCCTTGCCTTTCCTGTCTCTTGCTCTTTGATCATTGGACCAGTGTGCAGCTGACTTGCTTGTTCTTTACCTCAATTTGCAAGCTGCACTTGCTGTGGGACACCTAACTCATGGATTGTGTTACTGTAATTTGAGGTTCCTTCAAGACCTGCTTCACCACACCATTGGAATTTTCATCTCTTGAGCTGGGGACTGTCGGACCATGTCATCTGGCTGACTGTTAGTGACCTGCTTTGCTGTTTGCTGCTGTGCCCCAATAGCTGAAATTTCTCTATAGAGTACTACCTGGTGGCCCTCAAGACTTGAAGGACTGCCAGTGTCTCACAACTGTCTCATGGGAGTGAGTTGCACTGAGCCATTTGCACTGCTTTATAATTTAATTAACTGTTTATTTCTTACATTATATAGCTATCTATCTGTATAAATATATATAAAATTATTAGCATTCAGGTTTTGTTTCTCTAGCGAACCATGTCTAACACAGCTAACCCTGTCTAACACAGTCCTTTGCCCACCTCCTCAGTGGGCAGTTAGGTTTTTCTTATTGTAAGCTAGCAAAGTATTGTAGATTTTAGTAATAAGGCCTTTGTCTGCTGTGTCATTGATAAAGGTGTTTTCCCAGTCCATGGGCATTCTTATTACTCTCTTGGTGAATTCTTTTGATGTACACAGGTGATTTATATTCAGTATATCCCACTTGTCAATTTGTGATTCCTCTGTATTTGTATCCTTCCCTACTTCTGATAGCCTATGTATTCTCTGTGGTTTGTCCCAATTCCCTTATTAATGGCCCTACTTATTTGGGGGTTTACCTCAACATCTGTGATTCACCTTGAGATTATTCTTGTGTATGGAGTGAGGTAAGGGTATTGCTTAATTTTTTGCAGGTAGATATCCAATATTTCCAGCACCGCTTATCAAAGAGGGCACTCACTTCACATTTGACATTTTTGGGCACTTATAAAAATAATCAGTTGCCTCTATGCTTACATTTTTATTTCTGAGTCTTCACCTCTTTTCCCTTGGTCCGAATATCTCTCATTATAATAGTACCACACTCTTGACTACTGTGTAATTCATGCTAAAGTCAGGCAGAGCAAGCCCTCCCACTTTGTCCTTCTTCTTGAGGAGTTCTCTGCTAATTCTGGACTTATTCCCTCTCCATATGAAGTTGGTAATTAGTTTTTTCCAATTCTTTGAAGAAGTATGGTGGCATTCACATTGGGATAGCACTACACTAATATAGTGCCTCGGGCAGAACTGACATCTTTCCTATACTAAGTCTTCTAATCCATGAGCATGGGATGTTCTTCCATTTGTTGAGGTCCCCTTGGTTTCTTGTAATAATGTTCTATAGTTTTCCTCATACAATTCTTTAGATTTTTTAGTGAAGTATATCCCTAGATATTTCAATTTGTTCTTGGCTATTGCAAAGGTACTACATTTTTAATTGCCTCTTCTGTTGTCTTGTCTGATGTGTATAGCAGTCTGATAAACTTCTGTTTGTTGATCTTGTATCCTGCCACTCTGTCATATTCTTCTATTGCTTCCAACATTCCACTTGTGGAGTTTCAGATATTTTTTATGTATAAAATCATATAGTCTTCAAATAATGATAGTTTCACCTCTTCCTTCCCCACATGAATTCCTTTGATGTCATTTATTTGTCTTGTGTTGTTAGCTAGGACCTCCAGTACAATGTTAAATTGGAGCAGGGACAAGGGGAATCATTGTCTGATCCCCTTTTACTGTGGAATTGTTTTTTGTTTTTCTCCATTGACTATTACATTGGCTGTTGGTTTTTCACATATAGCTTGTATAATATTGAGGAATTTTCCTTTCATTCCTGTCTTCTTGAGTGTCTTAAACAGGAATGGGTATTGGATGTTGTCGAATGCTTATTCTGCTTCTATTGATATTATCATGTGGTTCTTATCATTTTTCATGTCAATGTGGTGAATAATACTAATGGTCTTTCATATGTTGAACCATCCTTGCATCCCTGATATGAATCCCACTTTGTCATGGTGAATTAATTTTTTATATGCTTTTGCATTCTATTTGCCAGTATTTTGTTAAGAATTTTTGCATCAATGTTCATTAGGGATATTGGCCTGTAGTTCTTGATTCTTGTGGGATCCTTGTCTGCTTTAGGTATCAGAGTTATACTAGCATCATAGAAAGACTTTGGGAGTTTTCTTTTTCTATTTTCTGGAAGAGTTTGTGTACAATTGGTGTCAGATCTTCCTTGAATGCTTCGTGGAATTCTCCTGTAAAGCCATCTGGCCTGGGGGATTTTTTTTTGGTAATCCCTTGATAACCTTGTCTATTTCTTCCATTGCTATGGGTCTGTTGAGGTTCTTGACATCCATCTGGGCTAGTCTAGGAAGGAATTGTTTATCCAAGTATTTGTCCATGTTCTCCAAGTTGTTGAATTCGTTAGAATACAGGCCTTCATAGCACTGTGTAATTATCCTTTGTTTCATTAGGGTCCATTGTAATGTCCCCTGTTTCATCCCTCATCCTTGCTATTGAAACTTGTTCTTTCCTTTCTGTGTTTAGGCTTGCAAGAGGTCTATCAATTCTGTTTATCCTTTCAAACAAGCAACTTTTAGCTGCCTTAATATTTTCCATAATTTTCTTGTTTTCCCTCTCCTGTATTTCAGCTCTGAATTTTATTATTTCATTATTTTTGCTATTAGTAGGATTGTTCTGTTGACTCTACTCTAATTGGTGTAAATTTTGTGCCAGCATATCAAGCAGAAGTCTCTCTTCCTTTTTAATACATGCATGTATTGCTATCAGCGTTCCTCCATACATGCCTTTGCTGTATCCCAAAGGCTTGGGTACGTTGTATTTTCATTCTTATTGCTTTCGTGAAACTTCCTGATTTCATCTCTGGTTTGGGCCAATACCCACTCCTTTTGCAATAGAGAATTATTCATCCTCCAAATTTTTGCCCTTGTTTAATTCACCATCCTTCTGTTGATTTCCAGCTCAAAGTCATAGTGATCTGAGAGAGACGTCTGTATAATCTCTCTGGACTTGAATTTACTCAGGTTCGACTTGTGTCCCAGCATGTGGTCTATGGTCAATTATGTGTCATGTGGACCTAAAAAGAATACATTTTTTGCATTTGGGTGGAAAGCTCTGAAAATATCTATGAAGTCAAGTCATCCAATTGTGCTGTTTAGATTTGTAGCCTCCTTATTGTTTCTTTCCGAGTGATGTATTTTTCAGAGAGTGGTGTTTTAAAGTCACCTACTATAATTGTTGAACCTGTGATTTCTTTTTTCATCTCTTGGAGTGTTTGATTTATGAATTTTGCAGCTCTCATTGTCGCATACTCATTTATTATGCTCAGTGGTTCTTAGTCTACTGTTCCCTTGAGCATTACATAGTGCCCCTCCTTGTCTATTTTTATAGCTTGTACCTTGAGTTCAATTTGGTCATAGATTAAGATTGCCACCCATGTTTTATTTGCATTGCCATTTGCTTGGTATATTTCTCTCCAGCCTTTAATTCTCAACCTGTTTTTGTCTGCAGGCTTGAGATGTGTCTCCTGTAGGCAGCAAATCAATTGGTTGTTTTCTCAGCCAGTCTGTTAGCCTCTGCTTTTAATGTAAGAGTTCAGTTCATTGATATTCAGTGTTATCTCATCCATCTGTGGATTCTGTGATGTCATCTTGCACCTTTTGCGTTGGGTGTTTCCCTATCTACCTATGTTATGTGGGTTTTGTGTGTGTGTGTGTGTGTGTGTGTGTGTCTGTGCCTTCTTTCTACTATTAAGCTAATTCTATATTGGGGGCTGTTTTATCTTTGTCGCCCTCTGGGTTGAGTTGTTCTATGTAATGGCCTCCTATTTGCACTCAGTGAGTGTTGATCTTCTGGCTATATTTGGTGGGCAAGGATCCTTTGTAGGGCTGATTTTCTTTTTATGTGTTCTCTGAGTTTTTCCTTCTCTGGGAAGATTCTTACTTCTTCTTCTAATTTAATAGGTAATTGGGCTAGGTATGCATTATTTTCCTCAATTTTTGGAATATGTTACTCCACTCCCTCCTCTTCTTCATCATGTCTGTTGATAGAGCTGAACATATTCTTATTTGGAAACCTTTATAAGTGACTATTTGTTTTTCCCTAGCTGCTCTTATAATCCTCTCCATTTCCTCATAGTTAGATAACTTAACTATTATGTGTCTTGGAGACATCTTCTTGGGTTTTAGCCTGGTTGATGTTCTTTCAGCCTCCTGAATGGTTTCCTGGCATTCATTGATTAAGCTGTTGAAACTTTCCTCTAAGAATTCCCTCGCTATTTTTGCTGCTGAATTCTTGGTTGGGTCTTGTTCTGGTAGTCCAGTTATTCTAATATTTTTCTTTTTCATAGCATCAGACATGGCTCTCAAGTTTTCTTCAGTATCTCTGCTTGTCTTATTATTTGACAGCTTTTCCAATTTGTTGAGGTCTGATTGGTTATCCTCTAGGTCGCTGGTGTGATTCTCTGCCTCCTCAAGTCTGTTAATTTGCTACTGGATTCTGTTATTTCATCACTTAAGTCTTATATTTCCCTTTTGTGCATTGCTTTTATCTCTTCTATCATTTCATCCTTTTCCTGTATTGCTTCCCTCATGCCCTGTATGACTGCAAGCAGCATTTTGAAGATTCCTTTCTCTGCCAGGTAAGTATCTGCTTCTTCTATGCATATCATTAAGTTAATGTCTTCTTCCAACATTGTCTTCTGGTTCTACTGCTTTTGCATTGAGATTTTGGGGCTGGTTGCTGTATAAATGTTGCTTTAGAGGAGACCAGCACCATCCTCTAGAGTCAAAGAGCACTAAGTTCTCTCTTGGGGGACTCGTATGAGTGCTTTTATGAACAACCTGCAGGTAGCTGCACTGGGGTTCAGGCTACTGCTGTATCTTCATGTGGTTTCACGAATCCTAGCCTACCAGTATTTTGTTATTTGAAATGTGAATTGGATAGTCCTCTCATTGGACACTGGTTGTGTGGTTGTGGGTCCACATGGGTGGCATTTCACTGGCTGATCTGTCAGTAAGCCATAGTGGTGTGTCATTGTGCCTGAAGCATCTCATATAACGTGTGGTGCTTCCCTTTGCAAATGGACTTTCGTGGAAGGTGAGTGGGTGTACCCTCCGTGGAGTAGAGCACCGTAGCTGGCAGGTGGAATTACTTTAGTAAGAAAGATTGCTGTTGAAGTTGAGCGGATGTACCTACAGCAGCGTGGAGCACCACCAACTGTGGGCAGGAGTTCCCCCAGTCACTTGTAGTGCCTTGGGGTGTCGGCTGAAGTTACCCAGCTGTTTGAAGGGGAGATTCCCCCAGCTACTTGGGGTATGGTGGAGGATGGGCATGTACTCCAGCTGCATGTAAAGCCAACAAGGGCAGACAGAACCTCCCCCAACTGGGCTGTTAGAGTTTCCCTAGGTGCAGGGAGTGGCCTGAAGGCCAGTAGTGGTTTGTGAAAGGAAAAAGAGGGAGAATAAAAGAAACAGAGAGAAAGGAGAAGACAAAGACAAGAGCAAAAATAAAAAACCAAAGAACACACACAAAATGGAAAGAGAAAACAGAAGTAAAAACTGTAAAAAAACAAAAAAGGAAACTGAGTCTGCTGAGACTGTGGAGGGAAAGAGAGAAGACATAGAAGAAGGGGGAAACAGAAGAAGAAAAGTAAGAAAAAAAGAGAAGAAAAAATAGATAAAGTGATAGCTGCGCCCCATATTTTGCCGTGTGTAGCACTGCCTCATGACGTGCGCAGCACTGTCACAGAGGGAAGCCTGTACCTCTCCCCACTGGGTGGGCGGAGCTGTCCTAGGCAGCTGGTAGGGTATTGGAACCAGCAGTGGTATGTGGAAAGAGAGGGAGAGAAACAGAAAAGAAGAGAGAAAGAAGAAGAGGAAAAAAGAGAGATAAAAGAAAGAAAAAGAGAAAGTGGGAGGAAAAATCCACAATGGTGCTCGCTTAGATTAACTGTGGTGGGAAAGAGAGAAGAAATAGAGAGGACAAAAATAAAGGGTAAAGAAACAGCTGATTCCTGATTGCCTGAATGTAGAGCCAGAGTGGTGTAAACCCTACCCCAAGGTGGCAGGTTGGCATGCCCTTTTAGTGAAGGGTCCAACTGGTGTTGGGTGGAAACACCCTAGGTGGCAAGATCACCTTAGAGGCCAGTCAGAGGTTTCTTCAGCAGTGTGAAGTGCTGTCGAAGGCTGTCACAGCTGCCTGTGTGGTGTGCGATGCTCCCACAGAGGGAAGGCTGGAGTTCCCCTGCTCTTTGGGTCGACTTGCCCTAGGTGGGGGGGGGTAGTGTCCCAGAAGCCAGCAGTGATATATGAAAGGAAAGAGAGGGAGAGAAGAGGAAAAAGAGAGAAAAAGAAGAAATAAAAGAAAAAGAGAAAACAAAGCAAAACCAGTCTGGGTCCGCTGATACCAACTGCGGTGGGGAAGACAGAATGGCAAGAGAATAACGTGATATAAAAGAGTGGTAAGTAACGAGACAACTGAGGCTTGATCCCCTGACTGTGGGGCTAGAGGCGTTCCAACCCTGCCTCAAGTTAGCAGGGTGATGTGCCTGCTTTGGGTAGGGGCCCACAATGCTGTGCAAAATTACCCTCAAAGGCAAGATCGCAGCAGAGGCCAGTCAGCGGTTCCCACAGCACTGTTGAGCACAGGTATAGCCGCCTTGTGCTGTATGTACCAGTGGTGCAGGCGGGTTGGGGTGGGGGGTGTTCCCTCAGCCCCGTGTATGGCCCTGGGACAGTCAGGACCTCCCCAGCTGTGTGTCGGATCACTGAGAGCGAGCTGGGCTTGTTGTCCTAGCTTGTGCCAGGACCGCTAATGCACTAATAGCTCAGAGGTTCACACTCCCTGCCTCACCCGCCCTGCTGTGAGCTGGAATTAAATTATGTTATTCTGAAACCGAGGCTTGCTTTAAAAGGTCTTGTTATGTTGAAAGCCTCTGTGTTCTGTAGCTAATTTCTGGCATTCCTTAGCATGGGCTCCCTTACTATGCTAATGTATGTTAATGGACTCATTCTATCAGTTGCTTTGGAGTTAAACAATGAAGCTGGCATTTGCAGTTTTTACCAAGAAAATATATTTTCTCTTTTATGTTGGGCTTCTGGGGTGCCCTGATTTGGGGCCTGCCACATTGACCACCAGAAGAGGAGATCCAGCTTTTCAGAGAGGTTGCTTTCTTCTCAGCCAACTGGAACTGAATTTGCCCCTGGGCTATGACCATCCGCTATTTTCTGTCACACCACACCCGGACTCATGTACATTTCCTTACTTTTTTTTCAACTGCTCCAAATCTATTGCTGCCCGCCAACTCTGATCCCCCGGATATGAATTTAAGGCAGCTAACAGCGCAGGAAGCTCTAGTGTGGGGTCCTGTGACTAACTCTCAGAGGTTCTCCTGTGTCTGGGATTATGTCCCCTTTAGGGTGTCAGCCTGGGGAAATTGCGACTTGTCTTTAAACTAGGGCACATGTGGATACTCAGCTGGGCGCATGAACTCAGCATACTGACCCTAGAGCGATTGGGTGCTTTCTTGGTTCACTTTGTGAGTGGAAATAAAAAAAGCGGGGTTCAGGACAGATCCTGGTACCCTGATTATAATTTCAGGACTCTGCCCTCAGTCTCCTTCACCTTACCTCCTAATTTTCTGATCTGGCTGTAGAGCTCTGGGTGGGTTAATCTAACTAGATGTCATCTTCCCGAATTGCCTCCACAATAAAGACTCTTAATGACATGGATTGACATGGTGTCCGTTTGTCCGTGGGTCTCATACATTGTTTCTTTCTAGTGTATCTAGACTGCAGCTCTGGGCCAGCCTGTCTTCAAAGGATCTTCGAGTACAGTCCCGTGTCAGGATTTTCACTAGGGCTTGCATCAAGGTTAAGGTGGTTTCTGTCTACTCAGTTCTCACAGAGCCCTGTGTTATAATTTGTTTGCCAAGGCCCTTTGTTCATTCCCTGAGCAGGCAGGGCAGGCACTCCTGTTCCATCCCACGCAGCGCAAGGACAGCAGCCAGCAAGTGCAGTTCAGGCAGCCGCACATTGGTGGCACCTGCTGGTGGGGACAAGAAGGCCATCCCAGCAAAGATTTGGGGAACAGTAAAACAGTTCAATGTAAGAAACGGATGTGGTTCCATCAAAGATGTGTTTGCACACCAGACTGTCCTAAAGAAGAACAGCCCCAGGAAGTAGCTTCACAGGGTAGCAAATGGAGAGACTGTAGAATGTGATGTTGAAGGAGAGAAGGGTGTGAAGGCAGCAAATGCTACAGTCTCGGCGGAGTTCCAGTGCATGGCAGTACACATGCAGCAGACTGTAACCGTATACATGTGACCCACGTCGTAGGGCTCCTCCCCTCACTTACCAGCAGAATCACCAGAATAAAAACAGGGGGGAAATAGAGATTGGAGCATGCTCCTGAAGGCCAGGCCCAACAGCACAGGTCCTACAGCAGGTGACAGTTCCCACCTTCCTACACGCAGAGGCCCTGTGGGCATCGACCAGAGCTTTCCAACCTTCCTCCCCTTCAGGAAGATGTGATGGAGGGTGCTGACAACCAGGGTGCAGGAGAACAAGCAGACCAGTGAGACAGAATATGTGTCACGGTTGTAGAATATGGTTTCGCAGGGACCCTCCTCACCAACCTCATCGCAGAGAGGACAATAATGAAGAGGATAATGAAAATCAAGGTGAGAACCAAGGTCAGAAACCATCTCAGTGTTGCTACTGCACAATTTTGATTATCTTAGCTGAACAGGTATATCTTTCTCATTCCCTCTCCCTCTAGTTCTCTTACACGTTGATACGCAAGACACCAATCTGGACATAGAATACAAGATAAAGGTTGGAATCACAGTAAGGGCGTACAGAGGACTTCTGCAAACGTCCACAATTAAACAATCTGTTTATGATTCTTCTTGAAAACAGGGACAGCCGTTTCTGTATGGAGTTGTTCTTTTTTTTTTTTTAAAGTAGTGTTCATGTAGTGAAAAGATAGCTAGCTCATGGATGGCTGGCTCTTATGCTGTCTAACTTTGGGAAAGGCATAATTGAGCTGAGCTCCAATTTCACTATTTGTAAAATGGAATCAATTATTGGGGAAATTAGCTCAACTAACATACTAGTGCATTAGAACACTAAAGCAACCGCACATGTGTTATTTGTATGGATGTGTAATCAAAAGCCAGAATTAGTAATTAATCTATTTTGGTTTTTATGACTTAATTTGAGACTTGAGATACAACTGTACTATTCACCAACCATGTTCCTTGGTTTAGTTGCTCAGATACTCTAAGCACAGAATTTCTGCAGAAAATGGGAATAAAAATATTGTTTGCCTCATAGATTTCTAGTGAGTATTGAAGCAGATAATGCACAATTCCAGCAAACTCAAAGTAACACAAATGTTATATCTCAGTGGTAGTGAGGTTTGTTGTTGTTTTTTAAATTAAGTCTACTTAGTAAAACCTCCCAACAGACTGCTTTTGCCTTCTGACGCCCTTTTGAGGATCATCTAGTCTCCATCCATTACATCTGTTTTATACCTTTTAAAGTGATTTGACAACACACTTGGTAGTATAATATTTACTTTTATAACTGTTTTTTGTTGGCTGCCATCAGTGATTTTGATTTAAAGCAACCCCATCTCTGATCACTTTTGGTTAAGATCAAGTATAAAGCGACCCTATGAATACAAAATAACGAAACTCTGTCTGGTCATGTGTCATTCCCACAATCATTGTCTATGTTCATTATTTCACCCACTGTGTTGATCCAGCACCTTGATGGCCTCCCTCTTTTATTACTTTTCCAAGCATGATGTCATTCTCCAGGGACTGATCTTTCCTGATAACACATGCAAAGTACTTGTAAGGATAATTATGGCAGTTCTTCTTCCAAGAAAGATTTGATCATTTATCAGCAGTCCATGCTGTAATCAACACTCATTGCAAATTGATTCAAAGGAATCCATTCAATTTTGGCCTCGATTATTCATTGTTCTGCTTTCATAGTCATATCAGGTAATAAAAACACCATCACTTGAGTAAGGTGGACCTTAGTCTTCAAAGTGGCATTATTGCTATATAAAAGTTAAAGGTAAAGATTTGCAACAGATTTACCCATGCAATACATCGTTTGATTTTCTGATAGTTGCTTCTAGCAGTCGTGATTGTGGATCCAAGCAAAATGAATTCTTGACCACTTCAATCTTTTCCTACATCTATTGTAATGTTGCTTATTGGTCCAGTTGTAAGAATTTTTGTTTCCTTTATATTAAGATATATGCTGAGGACAATAATCTTTGATCTTCATCAGTAAGCACTTCAATACAGCAAGGAATTTAATCTGCATATTGTAAGTTATTATTGTCAACCCTGATGCTGCATTCTTCTTCATATAACCCAGTTTCTCAGTTCATTTGCTAAGTATACAGATGGAATTAAATATGGTGAAAGGATATAAACCTTAAAGAAACCTTTGCTGATTTAAAATCATGCAACATGCCCTTGTTAGAATGACTATCTCTTGGCCTTATTAAGGGTGCCCTGGTGGCTTAATGGGTCACGTGTTGGGCTGCTAAGTGCAAGATCAAATGTTGGAAATCACCAATCTTTATAACGGAGAAAGATGAAGTTTTTGACTCCTGAAGGGTTGAAAGATAGCCAGAGATCTAAAGTCTCAAAAGCCTGTGGGGACAGTTCTACCTTATCCTATATGGTCACTAAGGATTGGAATCAACTTGGTGACAATGAGTTTGCAGCCTTGGTCTATGTACAACTTTCATGTGAGTGCTACATTTCTGGAATTCCCATTCTTGACAATGCTATCCATAATTTGTTATGATCCACACAATTGAATGATTTTGCATAGTTAATAAAACAAAAATAGACATCTTTTTGTATTCTCTGATATCATTCATCATTCATCTGACACCTGCAGTGACTCCATTCCTTTCACATCCCCTCTGTACCTACCCGTTGGCATTTTTGGCTGTCTGTCAATGTACTGCTGCAATATTTGTCTGATTATTTTAAGGGAAAATGTACATACACCTGAAATTAATAATATTGTTTGAGAATTTCTTCATTATATTATATAATGTTAATTTGGAATAGGCCCAAATGTTGATCTCTTCCAATGTATTAGACAGGCAGCACTTTAGCAAAGTCTATGGCATAGATGAGTAGGGACTTCCATAATTGCCTTTGCTCTAAGAATTTTCATAGTTATTCCACTACGCATATTTATTTTAACCAAATGCATCTTGGACTTCTATAAATATCTTTGGATACTGGCCATATGGTAGCTCCTGAAGTGACTGAACATCAACCAATTATTTTTATTATATGACTATATATTTCTTCTATCTTCTTTTGATGCTTCCTGTATTATTCCATTTTTTCACATAAAATCCTTTAATTTTATAGCTTGAGATTTATATATATATATATTTGTTTTTTCGACTTAAGAACATAGCCCTCCATTTTTGTTTTCTATTTAGGTCTCTATACAGTTCTTTATATACTTTACTTTGTTTTCCTAAGCTGACTTTTGAAATCTTGGGTTCAGCTCTCTGAGCTCATCAGTTCTTCCTTTCACATGCTACTTTCAGTAGCGTTATCAGGAGTGCACTTGGCGCTTCCTGGTCATTATAATGCCCTTCCGTGTTCTTCATGCATGCTATCTTTGATAGCATTCCACAGCTCCTCCGGGCCTTGATCATTAATGGCACATGTGTCCCGGCTCTTCTTACGGTCTCTAAATTTTCTTGATGATATTGGAACTTTCCATCGCTTTCCACAGATATTGTCAGCTTAAACATTAATGCTTATTAGTTATGTCACATGAATGTATATGTACTTTTAATAGTGATGAGATAAATGATATCAGGAAGAAACTACTGAAGGTTTGAAAGACAACCGATGAGCTATTTGCAGAAAATCATGGACTCATAATTGGTACCTATTCTACCACATAAACAGTCTTGGAGAAGCTTAGGTATCTTTGACCTGGGACCATTCCTTTCCAATGATGTCGTTATTTGAATTTTACTATTGGGTGTTGTATAAGTTTGAGTTAAAATAATTGTTCCCGTTGAGGTATCACTGAATTCCAATTAGGACTTAGGGGGATTTGAAAATGGTTCTGAGGAAGCAATCTATGGTGGCACAGGTCTCAGTTGCACAAACCCTGTGAGACCCAATTCCTTATAAATAGGAGAATTGAAACTCTTGTCCGGAGCACTTTGTGCTCTGCTTGGAAACACTAAATTTGAGGTTGTGTTATAACAGGAAAATGCAAGCATGTTTCCAGGTGGATTTGGTAAGTGTTCAAACTTCTGATTATGTCTCACTGCTAGTTCTGTACCTCACACACTGAGAGGACTTGAATATAAAGCAGCATTGTAGAATCATGTAAAATCATGTTGTCTGATCACAGACAAAGACATGAGATCCTTGAAATCTGCTCTGATCAAGGGAAGGGTGGCTGATAGCAAAGTTCTTTAACTACTATTTTCTTCTTCGCTCCCCACTAGGCCACTGTTTCTTTCCTTGCTATCTTCATTTTTACCTAATTCTAGGATTGTATGTGAGTGACTCATTCTGGTTTGTTCATTCTCTGTAAAGACAATTTTTTAATGGTACTTGGGCAGTCATTTATTGGATTCTGTTAGATTTTTTTGTGTGTAATTTAAAACCATCTTTACTCGAGTGCACACTAAACTAAGTTCTAGTGTCTAAGAAGTAGAAAAATTTGTTGTTTAATCTTGAAAGATAAGTGAGATATTAATGAGATATCCTACTAAAATCAAGACAGAAAATGACCAAGAAGTAAAATACATAGTATTAAACAATGATGAAACCCCATCTCTAACAGGGCTGGCATTTGTTCTTTACTTTGCACTGTAACAGAATTCATTAGAAAGCAGAAATATATGTATGTTCCCTTTTCCTAATGATTACAAGTATTAACCCTAGAATGAGACATATTTGATTCTTGGCTCTGTAAAAAAAAATAGCTTTGTAACTCTGGGCATTTTGATGTATATTTTTAAGCTTCAGCTTCTTGGTTTGAAAAAATAAAAGGGAATAGCAAAAATAATCTCCCTTATATACTTATTTTTAAATTAACTCATATCTCAAAAGTATTGAGCCAGTCATTGGAATTCAATAGATAATCAATCAATAGCATATTTATGTATGCATAGTACATTATGATAATAAAAGAACGAGATTCCTGGGTCTTAAGGAGCGACACTCTGTCTTGACGTTTGTTACTAGTCATGACTTTTTTTCTTTTTCAGACATATCTTTTATGTGAGTCATTGTAGTTCTTCTTTTTTTTGGTCACTATATTCATTAAGCATAATAACATTAGTGTGATATTTCTCCTGTTACCATTTTTCTTTCTTAATATTTCAGAATCACCTTAGGACCACCTAGAAAATATTAGAAGAACTAGAAACACAGCAACAGCATCTTAAGGTAGAGTTGGGATTATTCAAACCCCAATTTGGGAAAGATATATTGTAGAGGGTATGATTCACATCTATTCAATAATGTTATCTAATAAAATATGTAGTTGCGAATGATCATGGAATACTAACATCAAAAAGCATTTGCCATGTAGAAAAAGAGCTTCTGAAGATGGATTGTGGTAGCAATTTTACAATTCTATTTGATGTGATTAAACTATGGAATGATATATGTATTAAATCCAAATTAATAATTTAATTAAAAACTTTAAAATAAGAGAAAGGATTTGAAAGCTAATTTTAAATATGGCATATTTTAATACAGGCATGCTTTTCATAATGATTCATGGTTTGCTACATTCGCATTACAGACATTTCATTGGCTTTACCATGAATTTAGGAGGCAGGTTTGTTATTTAGTTTGTTGTTGATATATTTAGGAATTTTGTTTTGTATATGATAAAACTATGCCTATTAAAGGTATGTATAAATTGTTGTAATTCATGTATCTATGAAATGGCAAAACTGGGAACCAAATCGGGATTTTTGATTTCTAATACAATTGTTTTCCTGATATTTTGCAGAGGGTAACGGATAGTCAGAGTTTGTTACTTCTAGAGATGGTGAGAATTTAAAATATAAATTGCACACAGATGATAAATCCACAAATTAAACAAGTCTAAAAGGTTTAATTTAAAATGAGAATGCATTAAGTATGTCTGGCAACTTTTCATTCACCTCTACAAAGCATTCTTTGCAGGATTTGCATAAAATGTGTCTCTGAAATAGTCTGATATTTCTTAATACCTATGCGTTCACCGTTCTCACCCTCCCCACGAAGCCTACCTCATTGTAGCTTGTTAAAAAACAGATTCATGGTTTAGCAAGGGGGTGAATAACTTGAGAGTGGATTCTGCACTTTGGCATCTTGGCTGCTTCTTTTAGGTGTTTCTCACAGCCATGAGGAATCGCTCAGTGGTAACTGAATTTATCCTGCTGGGTATCCCACACACAGAAGGTCTGGAGAACATGCTTTTTGCCCTGTTTTTGTCCTTCTACGTCTTCACACTGATGGGGAACTTGCTCATCCTCCTTGCGATTGTCTCCTCCACCCGACTTCACACTCCCATGTACTTCTTTTTGTGTAAGTTATCCGTTTTTGACATATTTTTTCCTTCGGTGAGCTCCCCCAAGATGATGGTTTACCTGTCCGGGAACAGCCGCACAATTTCCTACGCAGGCTGTGTGTCCCAGCTGTTCTTTTACCACTTCCTGGGCTGCACGGAATGCTTCCTCTACACGGTGATGGCTTATGACCGCTTTGTGGCCATATGTTACCCTCTCCGCTACACAGTCATCATGAGCCACAGGGTGTGTGCCATCCTTGCCACAGGGACTTCGGTGTTCGGCTGCATTCAGGCCATCTTTCTAACTGCCCTGACCTTCCGTTTGCCGTATTGTGGTCCCAATGAGGTAGATTATTACTTTTGCGATATCCCGGTGATGCTGAAGCTCGCCTGTGCAGATACATCACACCTGGAGATGGTGGAGTTCATCTGTGTGGGTCTCATGCCCCTCAGCTGCTTCCTTCTCATTCTCACCTCCTACAGTCGCATTGTCTATTCCATCTTGCAGATCCGCTCTGCACAGGGTCGACGCCGTGCCTTCTCCACCTGCAGTGCCCACCTCACTGCCATCCTTCTGTTTTACATGCCAGTGGTACTCATCTACTTACAGCCCACACCCAAGCCCTGGCTAAATGCCACTGTCCAGGTCTT
This sequence comes from Tenrec ecaudatus, assembly GCF_050624435.1. Classification (NCBI taxonomy): domain Eukaryota; kingdom Metazoa; phylum Chordata; class Mammalia; order Afrosoricida; family Tenrecidae; genus Tenrec; species Tenrec ecaudatus. The sequence goes on from NC_134541.1 coordinate 55,273,196, forward strand.
GAACAACCTGGTCACCCCCATGCTGAATCCCTTGATCTACAGTCTTCGCAATAAGGAGGTGAAATCGTCTCTAACGAAGGTCCTGCATCAGCTTGGTTTCCTTCCCGAGCAGATGTAGAAAGGAATCAATACCAAACTCTTCGTTCACAATTCACAGTTTATAAACCATTTTTAATATCATTCTCACTAAAACGTTTGAATGTGAGAGTACAGAGTATGTTATTATGCCCAGTTTAATACATAGAGATTGAGACTCAAGCATTAAAGTGGCTTGCTAAAGGGCACGTAAAAAGCAGATAGCAAAATGAGGACTTGGGAGCTGTTTTTATGACTCTAGACCTGTGTTCTCTCGAGGACTTCATGCCACTGTTGATACACAGAGGCTGTTTTCATATTAAAATACTCATGGCTTTTCAATCTTTATTTTCTTCAATCATCTACATCTCCTCATTCTTTTATGCCTCACCTCAGAATGCTCTCACCTTATCTGCAGTGAATGTCTCCTCAAAGGCCTACATTGGATAAATGGACTGATGGCGGTCTACAGGTTATTGGAAAAAAAGGGAGGCACATTAATTTGCCTTCAACTCGAATCCTGTGACTTCTGAACTGTAGAGGCATTGTATTATAGAGAAGGACTTGTGGTTGGGACCCAAGGCAATTCTCGTATGAATGAAGCAGAGAAACTGGCTTGCTATATCATCTTCATTATTTGTTGGACGTAGACCTGGAACCACGCCCTGGCTTGTCAGCATGTGAGCAAGAAGGTAGAGAGACCGGGAGGTGAGCTCCATGGTGCTGTGATTCTGTGCTAGAAATTTTGGGTTTGCCTTTGTATTGCTCAAAGAATCAGAAAGCAAGGCTGAGTCAAGCTGCTATGGTCTTTGTATCTTTGGCTTCTCTGTTTACTAGAAGTGTGACAATGGCTTCCTCCCCTACATTTCTCAATTATTTTCTTGAAATATGTTAAGAATGAAAAACAATGCTATTTCAATGGAGTCAATTACTGTTTTCATGACGGAATTAATTTAGAATTCTATCACATTGAGGGGCTATTGATGCTCTGAAGGTTTTTCCTACTGTGATATAGGGAGCAAAGGATGCTGGGATGAGGATCATGGAAGAGAAAAGGACAGAGGGAAAAAGGCAAGTTTCTTGATTTCTTCCTCTCTTCTGCTTCTGTTTCTTTTCTTTTCTTCTCTTGTTTCCTCATCTTCTTCTGTCTCCTCCTCCTCCTCCTCTTCCTCCTTCTTTTCTCCCTCTCTCCCTATGTCTCTCTTTTCTCTTGGAATCTGCTGTTTTCATAATCACCAAGAAGTCAGGGAAAACAGACAGAAACACAGGGGTGAGCCAACACATGCTCCTGAAGGAGACGAGCTTTTTCCTAGTCTGGGGTCCTAAAACCTTTTTAGTACTTTTTCTCTCTTGTGTTTGCAAATATAAAAGCCTCAAATGGAACTTTAAATCAATGACAAATTATTTGGAATTTAAAAATCTCAAACCTTTTCCAGGATTCTCTGAATTCATTGTAAAGAACTGTCCTAACTACTCAATTTCCTGGTGGCAAGTGTTCAGTTAGAAGGCTCTGCATGTTAGAAAAGATGAGCACGATTCACTGCTCCATGAACTCTACAATCAGAAATTTTGTAAGTCAGAATCAACTCCATGGGAATGGGTTTAAATTTTGTTTGGTTTTGTTTTTCAAGGAGTGCAAATACTTAAAAATTAGACTGCTAATTGAAAAGCTAGAAACTCAAACCCACCTGGGGACAGTTTGGAACAAAAACTTGACAATCCACTTCCGGAAGTCCCAGCCTTGAAAAAACTATGAAGCAACCGACAAACCTACTTTTCATACATGGTATTTCTCTAAGTTGGAATCAACTTGACAGCCATTAACAATGGCAGCAAGTTATTAAATGCTCAAAATAGAATGATTTATGAAAATAACAGTTATGATTCCATTAATTATAATTTTCATTTATTCAGGTGGCATTTGGTAAAAAAAAATTCTGTACTAGGTGTGGAGAATATGCAGATGAAACATACTTCTTCATGAATGAATGGAAGTCAAACAGATGTATGCCTAACTAGAACACTCATGATAAATACTACCATGCAGGTATGAAATAAATCTGAAAGTATAGAAAACATTGTGCGGTGGCAGGGGCGGGCCTTCACATAGAAGGCGATGATGTTTCCCTCAATTAAGATGTTCAAGAGAATATGAGGGATAGCCCCTAAAATGGAAAAAAGGTACACATTTTTCCCATTAGAGGATCATCAGCAACTTGCTCTGAGTTAGTGCACCCAGTGGCATCGCCTGGGAAGGTTCTTGAAAATGTATTTCATTTCTAATTAAGTGTGAATTAGATGTATACTCCAGGAAGAAGCAATCCACCCTTCCATCTCTGGGTTTTAGCAGTGAAAGATAGTACCTTGAAAAATATTTTTTATCTATGAGTGTCTGCCCTGCAAATTAATGTAACCTGATCCTTTTGCTCCTGGGTTTGAGGAATATCATGGGGAACAGAACTCTATGTGTATCTCCTTAAAGAAAATGACTTCTCTATTTCCTCCATAATTTCTGATACCAGCAGATGTTGGCACTTCTAAGTAGCATCTGTGCCTTCCTTACACATGGGCTCCAGCCCAGAATTCCAGGCCCAACTGGGCATGTGGAGCTCCACCATGAGGGCGTTGGTGGAATGATATTTGTCTGTAATTTAGGGAACAGTTAGGGATCCGGGGTGACATTGTTATGTACAAGATCAGCAGTTGGAAATCACAAGCCACTCTGTGGGAAAAAGACAAGGCTCTCTACTCTTGCAAAGAGCTACAGTCTTGGAAACCACAGTGGCAGATCTATCTTGTCCTACAGGGTCCCTCTGAGCTGATATTGTGACACCAATCACAACGGTAGTGAATGATTGAGGTTAAGGAGATTAAGGTCTCCGAATAGTGCAAGTGGTTTGCATAATAACCTGTAGGTTGGCTGTTCAAGCTCACCCAGCGATACTGTAGAGGAAAAGTCTGATGATTTGTTCCTATAAAGATTACAGACAAGAAAACGTGTGAACTGGTTCTATGTTGTAACATATGGGGTTGTCATCATTTTGAAAAGACTTTTTGACCAAAGGTTTTGTGTGGGTTTCATGAAAAGAATGGAGTGAAAGTGTTTGTGGGAGAAACCTTATACTAGATAATCTATCTACAAAGATATTTAAGTTATTTAAGGCAGACCCAAAAGAAGGAGTGGTGGTGGAGAGAGAGAGAATGTCAAACTTTAATAGCAAAGAGCTAGAATAATAAGTATACTGAAGCCCACATTCAGAGGATATACTTTAGCAAATTGGGCTATAGCAGCAACATTTCTGTAGGTGTCAGCCTCAAATAGGTGCTAGCCCTGACTTCCTGTGGGCTCTGGCTTCATTTAAAGCTTCTATGTTAACTCCATGTCCACGCACAATACCATAGTAGCCTGCAGGCACCGCTGATCTTTGTTCTTTCACAAATTCGTAGAAGACAGGTATTTGTTTTGAATTTTTCCAATGCATTTTGTTTTACCCACAGCTCCTGGAGACAGCAGCTATGACATGGTCATCCAAAGTGGAAATAAATTGTAATAACACTAAAGTGGAACTGAGATGCTGGCTCCTGACTTGGCATGGGGAGGATTGGGAACAGAAATTCTCAAAGAAGTGCTATTTGTTCCTTGTCTTGATTTCTTAAAAACAAATCGATTGAAATAAATTAATAACTATTATAAAAAGCATGTTTGCAACATTTGCAATTTTTGGGGGGGGCCCAAGAATATCAACAATAGCACTACCAAAACATTCAAGCTAAGATAATGACATAATTACATGTTGTGTTAGTTAACTTAGGACAAGCGGAGTAATAATGTTAATGATCATTGGAATGCTAGATTGTTGAGAAATAATCTAGTTTGAAGGAACTCAAGAAAAATCCAAGCCACAGGTTAAACTATTGAAAGATTCTAGAGGCAAAATGTTGAATGATGCAGGAAGCATCAAAGGAAAATGAATAGAACAGGCAGTCATTACATCCAAAAGAACGACTGAACATCCCACCACAGCAAGAGGTAACATATGAGCAAAGACTCACGGGGTCTAAGGAAGAAGTTCAAGCTGCTCTGAAAGCATTAGCCAAAATCATGGTGCCAGGAATTGATGGAGCACCAATTGGAATGCTTCAAGAAGCTTATGAAGAACTGGAAACACTCACTTGCTTATGCCAGGAAGTTTAGACGATGGCTATTTGGCCAATTGACTGGAAGAGACCCATATTTATACCCATTCCAAAAAAAAGTGACCCAACAGAATACTCAAATGATAGAACACTATCACTGATATCACATGCAATAGACTTTTGCTTAAGATTATCCAACAATGTACAGCCTCTGTCCTATCCAGCCCTGCAAGCTAGAATTCAGATCATGGTAGTTGGGGGGAGGAAGCATCCAGGATCTGGGGGAAAGCTGTGTTCTTCATCGGTACTACCTCGCACCCTAATTAACCCAGGGTGGATGATACCTTCAGGACCAGGGGTGTGAGGGGCGATGCTGGGAGAGTGGAGGGTGAGTGGGTTGGAAAGGGGGAACTGATTACAAGGATCCACATGTGACCTCTTCCCTGGGAGAGGGACAGCAGAGAGGGGGGGAAGGGAAACTCCGGATAGGGCAAGATATGACAAAATAACGATGTATAAATTACCAAGGGCACATGAGGGAGGGGGGAAAGGGGAGGGAGGGGAAAAAAAAAGAGGACCTGATGCAAGGGGCTTAAGTGGAGAGCAAATGCCTTGAGAATGATTGGGGCAGGGAATGTATGGTTGTGCTTTATACAATTGATGTATGTATATGTATGGATTGTGATAAGAGTTGTATGAGTCCCTAATAAAATGTAAAAGAAGAAAAGAGGAGAAAAAATGATTAGGGCAAAGACTGTACAGATGTGCTTTATACAACTGATGTATGTATATGTATGAACTGTGATAAGAATTGTATGAGCCCCAATAAATTGTTAAAAAAAAAAGATTATCCAACAAACTGGAAACACAGGGAATCCAGGACAGATGATGCCCTCAGGACCAGTGGCAAGAGTGGTGATACTAGGAGGATAGAGGGAAGGTGGAGTAGACAGGGAGAAACAATAATAAGGATCTCTATATAACCCCTCCCTGGGGGAAGGACAACAGAAAAGTAGGTGAAGGGAGACATTGGATAGTGTAAGACATGAAAAAATAATAATAACTTATAAATTATCAAGGGTTAATGAGGGAGGGGGTGAACAGGGAGGGGTAAAATGAGGAGCTGATACCAAGGACTCAAGTAGAAAGCAAATGCTTTCAGAATGATGATGGCAACAAATGTACAAATGTGCTTGACACAAATGTGCTTGTATGTATGGATTGTAATAAGTGTTGTATGATCTCCCAATAAAATGATTTTTTAAAAAGATTATCCAACAAGGTTATGGTAGAACCTTGACAAAAAGCTGCCAGAGGTTCAGGCCAGATTCACAGCAGTGTATGTTTGGAACAAGTGCTTCCACTGCTGATGTCAGATGTAGCTTGGCTGAAAGCAAAGAATACCAGAAACAGATTTGGTTTTGTTACTGTTGTTGGCTGTTGTTAGTTGCCATTGAGTTGGTTCTGATTCATAGTGACCCTGTGCACAAGAAAATGAAGCACTGCCTGGTTCTGCCCAATCCTTACAACTGTTCCTATGCCTGGCCTGAGGCCATTGTTGCAGCCATTGAGAGACTTTCTCTGTCACTGCCCCTCCACTCTACCAAGTATGATGTCCTTTTCCAGGGAATGGTCTCTCCGGATGACATGTCCAAAGTAGGTGAGATGTAACTTTGCCATTCCTGTCTACAAGGGGCACTTTAAAATGACCTTTTCTAAGACAGATCTGTTGGTCTTTTAGCAGTCCATTGTACTTCTAATATTCTTTTTCAGCACCACAATTCCAATGCATCTTTTTTGGGGGCGGGAGTTTCTTTTGGGGGGGTCAATTCTTAGGTCGTGCTTATTCAATGTCCAACTTTCAGATGCATATTAGGTCATGGAAAATACCATGGCCTGGGTCAGGTACAGCTTAGTCCTCAAAGTAACAACTTTTTAAGAGGTCTGGTGCAATTGATTTACTTAATGCGAAGCATTGTTTTGTCTTTGGATTACTGCTTCTGTGAACATTGATTATGGATCCAAGGAAGACAAAATTCTTGGCAATTTCAACCTTTCCTTAATTTATCCTGGTGTTACCTATTGGTTCGGGTGTGAGGATTTTGGTCTTCTTTACAGTGCGTCATAATCTGCACTGAAAGCTTACTAGCAAACTGTGATATGCAGATGACACAACTTTGCTTGTTGAAAGATATTTACTTATGTTTTATTGACCATGTAAAGGCGTTTGAGTGGTGGCTCATGACGAGCTATGGATGTCCTTGAAAACAATGGGAATTCCAGAGCACTTCATTGTGCTCAGGTGGAACCTCTACATGGATCAAGAGGCAGCTGTGAGAACAGAACAAGGGAATACTGTCTGGTTTAACATCAAGCAAGGTGTCAGGCATTTGATCTATATGCTGAGCAAATCACCCAAGGAGCTTGATTATATGCAGAAGAATGCGGCATCAAGAGTGGTGGAAGACTTATTAACAACCTGCAATATACAGATGACACAGTCTTGTTTGCTGAAATTGAGGAGGACTTGAAAAACTTTCTGAGAAAGATCAAGTATTGCAGCCTTCAGTGTGTATTACAGCTCAATATAAATACAAATGCTCACAATTGGACCAACGGGCAACATCATGATAAATGGAGACAAGTTTTAAGTTGTCAAGTAATTTATCTTGCTAGGATCCACAATGAATGTTTATGACAGCAGCAGTCAAGAGATCACATGATGCATTGCACTGGGTGAACATGCCACACAAGACTTCACTAAAATATTGAATATCAAAGAAGTTACTTGGAGAAATAAGATGAGCCTGATCTAAATCCTGGTATTTTCCATTGCCTCATAAGCATGACTTAAGAATCGATGCACTTGAATATTGGTGCTGGCAAAGAACATTGAAAGCACCATGGGCTGACAAAAGAACCAGAAAATCTCTCTTGGAAGAAGTACAGCCAGAATGTACAGAAAGCACAGCAAGAACAGTGAGAGGTCATCTCCTATAAATTGGATTTGCTGTCATGAGAATCCCGTCCCTGGAGAAGGACATCGTGGCCAGTAAAGCAGAGGGGCAGTGGAAAAGAGGAAGGGCCTCAACAGGATGAATTGTTACAGTAACTGCCACCATGGGCTCCCACAGAAGAACAATTGGGAGGATGACCCAGGACTGGGCTGTACTTCATATGCTGAGCATTGGTTGGAAGTGAGTCCATGGCTAAGAACAAATCCTCTTGCCTACCATCTGTAATCATTTTATTATTGTTTTAATGCTTCTTTTAGTAAGGATACAGTGCGGTAGAGTAAATTCCGACTTTTAGCAAGTTTATAGGACATAGTAGAACTGCAGGGTTCCTGAGAAGATGTGTTAGGCCAGGTTATCTAAAGAAACAAATCCAGTGATACTCATATATGTGTAAGAAAGAGCTTAATATCTGGAAGCAATTGTATATCAAGAAAAGTTCCCAGTCCAATTCAAGTCCATAAATCTGATATTAGTCTATAAGTCCTTCATTCATGCAGCCACATGCAATGATGTAGAAGGAAGGAAGATCACAGACTGGCAGAGCCAAAGTCATGTGGATTCAATGGTAGTGGCAGCAACCAGGGTCAGTCAGCAGGAAGGTGAAGACAGAGAAATAGGCCAGCCTCCAGGGAGCTGGTCACACCTCCAAATGAGGTAATTATGCTGGGCCTGATTGACAGACTCCACTCCTATACTTTTGTATGTCTTCAAGTTTCCATGAAATTATGTAACTGTCACAGAAATCTTTATAGAAGCAGATTGCCTCCTATTTTTCCCAAAGAGTGGCTGCTAGGTTTGAAATTTGACCTGTCCTGAATGCACTGTGCTACCAATGTTCCTTATATATTCAATGGCTATCTGTGTCCTATGATCAAGTTTAAGTAAAAGAGTAAGACTATGAACCTTCAAGTTTCTGGTAGATTCTCTCCTAACCCTATTACTTTTATTACCCTGGAAAACATTATTATCCTGAAATGTGTGCTTATTATTCCATTAAAATATTTTATTTCATATACCTCTGTCCAAAAATAGCATTTCAAATTTGTGATTACCATCACTAGTCTCTCTTCAAAACTTGGCTTCTACTACAAAAAAGAGAAGACAAATATTTTCATTTTAGTTTTTATTTGCCAAATAGCAGATCCTGAGATAAGAATTTGAGTAGAAGTAATACATTTGAGAAATGATCCAAGGAAGCATGGTAAGAGACCAAGCACATGACACAGCACAAGAAGGGAAGTAGATTAAGCAAGGACACAAAGCAAAGTCAGAATAAAGGACACATTGCATTGGGCAAGTCTGCGGCCCAAACCTCTTCTGCATGTTGAAAGCAAGGGTGTTACTTTGAGGACTCAGGCCACCTGACCCAAACAATGGCATTTTCATTCATCTCAAATGCATGTGAAAGTTGGATGTTCACATGTGCTGGTGAAGAACATCCAAAGTGCCATAGACTGCCAAAAGAACAAACCAATCTGTCTTGGCAGAAGTATGGCAGGAATGCTTCTTAGAAGCAAGGACGGTGAGACCAGTTTCCTACTTTGGACCCATTGTCAGGAGAGCGAGGTCCCTGGAGAAGGACAGTAAATCAGAAGGGCAGCAAAAAGGAGGCAGGTCCTCAACAAGGTAGATGGACAGAATGGCTGCAAAAATGGAATCGGAAATGAAACCAATTGTGAAGATGGTGCAGGACCGGGGCATGTTTCGCTCTCAGGTACATAGGGTGGCTGTGAGTCAGAGCTCACTCTGTGGTACCTAACAATAAAACAAGTAGTCCACTGCATGTATGTATAACAGTGGGTTTATATATTTTTCCACTAATGGGGATTTGATTTCATTTTTTTCTATTGTGAATAGTGCCAATAGAACTCTTTTGGTGAAAGCTATCGAAGCACATGCTTCTCTAATTTTATGAAGTCCCAGTCATCTAGTTTATTTCCTGCTGTTTTTAGCTATATTTGATAGTGTAGTATACCGTTTATTACTGTATTTGATTTTATTCCTATTTTTTCATTGATGATATCTTGAGTTTATGTGACTGAATTTTATTGATCCACTTTGAATTTGTTTTTGTATGTGGTATGAAGTATGGGTCCTGTTTCATTGTTCAGTAAATGGATATCCAGTTTTGCCAGTCCAACTTGTGAAAGAGACTACCTGTTCTGTGCTCGTCTGGGTACTTTGGAGAAAGAAATCCACAGAAACTCATGTACAAGAGAGAGTTTTATATAAAGGTTAAGTGCCCATCAAGAAAACATCCCAACCCAGTTCTCCCCTTGCCCACAAAGAAATCCACAGAAACTCATGTACAAGAGAGAGTTTTATATAAAGGTTAAGTGCACATCAAGAAAACATCCCAACCCAGTTCTCCCCTTGCCCACAAATCCAACATTAGCCCATTAACCCATATGTCTGACACCAATCCACAATGTCCTCCTCCATCTCATAAAACACACACTATGGCACCGACTTGCGGAGGAAAGCCGTATTAGTGAGCGTGTAAGCATCTCAGCGCTGGCAGGGGTCTCCACACGGCCGCTCCAGCACCCAGGGCTGCATCGGGGTAGGTCCATGTGGTTTTTCCTTGGGGATGTCTTGCAGGAAGTGAGCCTTGCCAGCTGACACAAGGAACTGGCTAAGGCAGCTGCACTCTGGTCCGATCATCACAAAGCAAGACACCCGAGAACTACAAATGCGAGGCTCACTTAACCCCTTATGTGTTTGTAGGCCAGGTTGGTACAATAAACTAATTACCTTATGCACCTTCATTTAATGCCTTTCAGCCCTTTGTCCAAGTTCAACTGCCCATAGGTGTATAGATTAGTTTTGTATATTTGATATTGTCTCATTGGTCTATATGCCTATGTTGTAACAGTGCCAGGCTACTTTGATCACTCTGGCTGTGTAAATGGTTTTGAGATCAGGAAGTATGAGGCCGGTAATTTGCTCCTTTTAAATTGTGCTTTGCCTATCCAGGGTCTCCTTTTATTCGCTATACAGATGGTGATTATTTATATTTGATCTCTGTAAAGGATGATGGCATCTGGATGGAGGTTGCATATTGATCTCTTTGAATAGTATTGCTATTTTCACATTATTAAATCTTTCTGTTTGTGGCCATGGGATATTCTTCCACTTATGGAAGCCTTTTTTGATTTCTTGTAGTAGTGTTTTTCAGTTTCTCTGTACAAGTTTTTGTTTCTCTGATTACATTTATTCCAAATTGTTTCATCTTTGGGGGAGCTCTTGTGAATGTTCTTCTCCTATTTTCTTTTTAGAGTTCTCCTTATTATTACACATGTATTAAAATGATTTTGTATGCTGCTTTCGCACCCTACCAATTTTCTGCTGCTTTCCATTAGTTCTGGTCATTTTCTTATTACGTCCTTGGGATTTTCCTTCTACAGGGTACTACCATCTGCAAACAGAGAGGATTTGTTCTTGTTTTTGGCTCTTTGGATACCTTTAATTTTCTTTTTTTCCCTTATAACTTTGGCTAAATCTTCCAGCTCAATAATGTGCATAATTCACTTTCAAATGGAAACTTATCACTAGGTTCTTAGGTACCACCAGGTCGGTTTGACTCGTGCAGCTTCTCCATAAAATGACAGAATGAAACACTGCCCATCCCAGCACTCTTCTCATGACCACTGCCATGGTTGCGTCTTAGTGGAGTCACTTTGACAAATTATTTTGTTGAGGTTTCCCATCCTTTTATTTTGTCCCAGATCCTGTCCTTTACCAGGAATGATATCTTTTCCCAGAGATAGGCTCTTCTGGATAACATGTCCAAAATACGTGAGAAGACATTTCACCATGTGTGCTTCTAAGGATCCTTCAGGCTCATACTTCACCCCAGCCATATTTGGTTAATCTTCTGGCATCCATCGTATTTGCATGTGAGTATAAAATACAGTAATAAAATGCATCCATAAGTTAATAGTGTTACGTAGATGGAGATGTTATTAAAAGGTTCAAATACGTGTCCCCTGTGAACGAGGCACTGCAAGAGTCCTGAGCACGTGCGTGCAGGGGCTCAAGATCAGCAGCCACGTGGCAGATGCTGCGCTCCGGCTGCGTCCTGCACTCCCTGTGTATGTTCACAGGCAAACACGAATGATTAACAACAGAGAATGGTGTGGGCACAGTGGGGATCAACAATGTAGCACAGGAAGCTCTGGGAGATGTTGTGTACTGTAGTCTTCCCGAAGTTGGGACAAAACTGACCAAGATGAGTTCGGTGCTTTGGAAGTGTCAAAGCTACTAGTGAATGAACGCTCCTCTTCTTTGTCAGAAGATACAGAAACTGCCGATCCTCTTCCAGAAAACACAGGACTTGTGAACAAATCCTTGCATGGAGATGGTCGGCTGATCGAGATGACACTGACTAATCCTTCAGAACTCGATGAACTGAGCGAAGAGACTACAAGAAATGCATAAAATCCATCGCGGAGTGAAAACGGGACCCCTCAATAAACCAGTATGAAACAACTTACTCCAGCAGAGCTGTCTTCAGTTTGTGATGGAAAGAGTTACGTAGCTTTGAAAACAGAACGCTGGGAAACAGAAACCAGTGGTGGCAACGATATATTAGAAGAAAAGTATCCCTTAGCTTTCTAACCATCGTGGAGAAACACAATACACACCTTTCCCTGCGACTTTTAGGTTAGGACCTTGTTATAATATTCAGAAGTCATGAAATGATCTGTGGTGAGAATAGTTATGAAACTTATGTCACTCAAAATGGTACATTGTTATCTTAAGCCTCCTATAATATTGTAGCGACTGCTGATAACCAGACCTGGGTTTGGTTTAGGACACCTTATTCCCTTCTCACTGGAATGAACAATACTACTTTCAGTTTGCAGTACAGTTGCCTTTGTTTGCGCTCTTTTATACAATAAAGCAATAGCCTGGCAGCAACTAAGAAACCATTCAATAAAACCTGCAGCTTCTTCTTCAAAATAAGGTTCAAATAATTAAAATTTTGTTCATTCTTACTTCAATAAATTCATATATTGTGTTCTCCTTTGCTGGAATAACCTCTTATATTTCATTGCTGGGAAAGACCCAAGTTGAAAAGTCATTTTTCTTTAATGGGGAATTTCCCTATTACCTGAAGAATTAAGTTCTTATTTCCCTGTTTCAAATTTTCACCATGTCATAAGGATCATTCTTGTTTTGTCAAAATGAGAAAATACATCCCTAGCTAATTCCAAGTATGGAGATGTAAAAAAAATGAGACTGACAGTTACTTATAGTTCAAAACTGTCAACCAAAACAACCACTTCATTGTTGAAATGATAAAACTAGATGACATTTCCATTAATGTCAAGGTCTCATTAAAAAAAGTAATGATTTATGGTAAGACAAGTAAAGGTATGAGGATCTTAACTCTATCTTAATATATGTGTGAATTTTATAACTTCTATCAACTTACTTGATTATTTGCATTTGCTATACTTCAATGGGTGCAATACAGATTTTAAAAACTTACTTCATTTTTTTATATAAAGGTGGAATCAAAAAGTTCATTTAGAGAATTTAACACCGTATCCTGAGCACAACAGGTTTTTTCGAAATATATTATTTTTAACTCTTATTTTTCTCTTAAAAAATAAACTTTCAGGGGAGGGAGGAGAACATGAGGAACTTATGCCAAGGGCTCAAGTAGAAAGCAAATGTTTTGAGAATGATGATGACAACAAATGCACAATGTGCTTGACACAATGTATATATGTATGGATTGTGATAAGCATTGTACGAGCCCCCAATAAAATAATTTTTAAAAAAGAAAGAAACTTTCTTTAAGTAAAATAAAATGCAATAGAAAAGCTATGTTTAATTTACAATATTTTTCTTTGAAAGCAATAATCAAGAAAACTCATAGAATTGTATGGAAGAATGTGCTGAACTTAGTATTCAGACAAATCTGGGTTAAAATTCTACTCAGTCAGTTGTTGTTTGGGTGGCTCTGGGTAAGTTTTCTTAGTACAGTTTCTTCAAAAATATAACGAGAAGGATAAAAGTACCTAACTCAAGTGCTCAATGAGAAGGCCAAATAATGCTATTCCCATAGAAAACTTAGTGTGGAGTTTGGCATATAGTAAAAGCTTAATAAGTGTTACTAAGTATAGTATACACTAACACATTTTAACATATTCAAGTTATAAATGTACTGTATGTAAAATTAGGTAATACCCAAGTTAAAAAAAGTCATTTTTTTTCCAATGGAGCATTTCCTCATCACATGCAGAACTAAGTTCTTATTTTTCTGTTTCAAATTTTTATATGAGTACAGGGAAACAGATCTATGTGCATATATTTATAGGTTTAGTACTAAGACAGCAGATGGACATTGGGCCTCCACTCAAGCACTTACTCAATGCAAGAACTCTTTGTTCTTTTAAATTGGCATTTCAGGATGCACACCTTCCTGACACGATTGCTGAAGAAAAATGTGTGCATAAGCAAATGTGGTGAAGAAAGCTGATGGTGGCCGGCTATCAAAAGATATAGCATCTGGGGTCTTAAAGGCTTGAAGATAAACAAACAGCCATCTAGCTGAGAAACATAAAGCCCACATGGAAGAAGCACACCAGTCTGTTTCACCACAAGGTGCAGAAGGGACCAGTTATCAGACATCAAAAAACTAAAAAATCATATCAGTAGGTGCCCACCTCCCTGATACAATCCATGAAGCCAAACATGTGCATAAGCAAATGTGGTGAAGAAAGCTGATGCTGCCCAGCTATCAAAAGATATAGCGTCTGGGGTCTTAAAGGCTCTAAGATAAACAAGTGGCCACCTAGTTCAAAAGCAACAAAGCCCACATGGAAGAAACACACCAGCCTGTGTGACCACGAGCTGTCGAAGGAATCAGGTATCAAGCATCAAGGAACAAAACATCGGTGAGTGCAGAGTGGAGACTCAAAGCCCATTGGTAGCCAATCGGACACCCCTTACTGAAGGGTTGTGGGGAGGAGATGAGCCAGTCAGGGTGCAGGGTAGTAACAATGAAACATATAACTTTCCTCTAGTTCTTAAATGCTTCCCCCCCCCCCCAATCATGATCCCAATTCTACCTTTCAAATCTGGCTAGACCAGAGGATGTACATAGGTACAGGTAGCAACTGGAAACACAGGGAATCCAGGACAGATGACTCCTTCAGGACCAGTAAGTAGTGAGAGTGTTAATGCCTGGAGGGTGGAGAGAATGTGGGGTAGAAAGGGAGAACTGATTACAAGAATCTATGTATAGCCTCCTCCCTGGGGGAGAGACAGCAGAAAAAAAGGCAGGGGGAGACATCGGACAGTGTAATATATGACAAAATAATAATTTATGAATGATGAAGGGTTCATGAGGTAGAGGGGAGTGGGGAGGGAGGGGAAAATGAGCAGCAGATATTAAGGGCTCAAGTAGAAGGCAAATGTTTTGAGAATGATGATGGCAAAAAGTGTACATATGTTCCTGACACAATGGTTATATGTATGGATTGTGATAAGAATTGTATGAGCCCCCAATAAAATTATTTTAAAAAATTTCACCATGTTATTAAGTTATCATTCTTTTGTTGTCAAAATGAGAAAATACATCCCCAGCTAGTTCCAAGTATGGAGAAATAAAGAAAATGACACTGACTAATCCTTCAGAATTTGATGAACTAATAAGCAAAGAGGCTATGAGAAATGCATAAATACCATCACGGAGTGGACACGGGACCCTGACTAAACCAGGGTGAAGCAACTTACTCCAGCAGAGCTGTCTTCAGTTTGTGATGGAAAGGGTTACGTAGCTTTGAAAACAGAATGCTGGGAAACAGAAACTAGTGCCTTGTATTTCCTGTTCTAATGCTCACTGTTACTTTCCCTTCATGTTATAATACACACTTGGAAGCACTAAAAGGACACTCCTTGAACATATAATAGCAAAGAAGTGATAGGTATTAACGATATATTGGATTTGCACAAATTGCATTAATTAAAACACCTTTGACTTTATTTATAAATCATAGGCAGACATAAACAAAGGAATAATAAAAAAATAAAGCAGAAAAAAGGAGCACTTCTCCAATTCTCAGAAAATATCATAATCTACCGTGCCGTTGCTACTAATTACCAGCAGCTATTGAGGATTTGTTAAGGCAATGTATGGAAACACAACTACATAATTAAATGTTATGTTGGATTTCATGAAATTTATATTAAATGATAAGCTGATAGAATTAAAATTATCTCTCTCTCTCTGAAAAAAATATAAATAGAAGCTCCCAACAGGAAACGTTTGTGAGGCCAAAGCAAGTGGAAAATGTCATTGTGGTTTGTTAAGCTTTATCGAACATTTGCTGTGTGCTAAGTCCTTTACATGCCTATTTCACTTACTTAATAACCTTGTAAGGAGCCTGTTTATTATTACTGTATTTATTTAGTGTGTTAGAAATATCAGTTTAGGCAACTTGATTAAATTCACTTATGAACTGCATCATACAGCAAATATTCAGTCCCAAGTTTGTTTTATGGCCAGCCTCCAGCTCTGCCATGATGACTCTCATGTATAGCATAGTAATTGATAGCACTTTTTTCTGTGTTCATTACTTTGAACACCATTTGTTGGAGTCAGAAAATATTTTTGTTTCTTAAAGTGGGATTGGGAGACTCCAGATCAGAAACACTTACAGAAACTTTTCTCACCACTTACATCAAGCTACCCGAGGTCTCCCAGGGAGTCACCGAGAAGAGAACTTTTGCTTAATTAATCTCAAAGCGGGAAAAGAATTCCATGGGAATCATTGCGCAGAGAACTTTTTACTTAATTAATCTCTAAGGTACTCATTCATATGAGATGGTTCTCATACTCATTATGACTTTGGATTTCTCCTCTAATTTTTGATCCTCACTTGTGTGTTGTGTCATGGGACAAAGTGGGCTGATGAGACCGGTAATTAAGTTAGTCCATTCAGTGAGTCATTATCTTTGTCTTTCCCCTCGCAGCTGCTTTTCTAAGATAAGACTAGACACACACGCTGTCACACAGCCTCTTTGCATGCATCCTTATGCACACCTTTTTTCACATTCATTTCCTAGAGTTTGCAGGAACAAGTGGATTCCTCCATTGTTTAGTGGGTGTTAGTCTTTAAAAATATCATTAATCAGGTACATGGCAATGCAATAGCCTTATGGGAATTGACACGAGAAAACAATGAAAATAAGGATTTAAAAAAATTACAACCCACTTAGTTTTACTGAAGAATTTAAAAATAATTCATGGCATAAGGGGTGGGGAATACCAATGGTAGAGATTCACAGAAGAATTCACATGTAGCAAGGACACAGTATTATTATTATTATTATTTTGGTATGTAAAATATTTTATGGTCAAAAACTCAATCAAATAAACATTAAAATTACAGAAATATAAAAATATGTTAATATACATTCAGTATTCCAATAACTGATATAATTGACTCTATAATTAATTGAGAAAAATCAGACTCTAGTAAGTAGTGCTATAAAAAATTTAGGTCACTACCTAGATAAAAATAATACTAAACCCTGAATGGGAAAATAATAGCTTTAAAATATATAGGAGAAAGGTTTTAAAAATCATTTTATTGAGGGCTCAGCCAACTCATCAGAATCCATCCATCCATTGTGTCAAGCACATTTGTACAATTGTTTCCCTCATCATTCTCAAAACATTTGCTTTCTACTTGAGCTCCTCATTTCCCCACCCCCCTCTGTTTCCCCTCCCTCATGAACCCTTGATAATTTATAAATTATTATTATTTTGTCATATCTTACACCGTCCGATGTCTCCCTTAGCGCACTTTCTGTTGTCTGTCCCCCAGGGAGGGGGTTATACGTAGATCCTTGTGATCAGTTCCCACTTTCCACCCCACTTTATTTTTAAAGTGTGGGAAACACAATGCCCAACTGTTTGGCAATGCCAAATTTCAAAACCTGCAGTTCTTGACGTGAGGGCTCCAAATGAATAGATATTCTGAGCATGGACCCTTCTTGTGCCCAAGAGGCATCAGCTGGATCTGCCATGCACATCTCAGCCTGGCGAAGAGCAGACTAAGACAGGAACTAAAGTGTGCCGCAGGGTCAGCCGCAGGGTCAGCCGCAGGGTCAACCGCAGGGTCAGCCGCAGGGTCAGCCGCAGGGTCAGCCGCAGGGTCAGGGTGAGCAGTCTGAGAGCCAGCGTGGAGTTCATGAATGCAGGGGGTTCGCTCTATCGACATGACAGTTCTCACCATTTTAATTTTTTATTTTATTTACTGATTTTTTTCCCACAGGTGCATACATGAAGATTCATCATGGATCATGTGATCCTCGCCTTTTAAAACCAATTCTTAAAGAAGTATTTAATAGTACTAGTTATTCTGAGGACACTCAAGAATTTTAAACGACCGCAAAACAAGAAAATATGTATACATTTGTACATACTTGGCTTGTTCTTCGGTGTCAAAGAGTTGATTCAAATGTGTAGCAAACCTGTGTACAACAGAATAAAACACTGCCTACCCCTGCACCATCTTCACTGTCATTCATTCCTTTGTTTGAGCTTATTATTGTAGCCACTGCGTCAATCCATCTCATCGAATGGTTTCTTGTCTTTTGTTCACCTGTGCCTTTCACGTCACAAACGCCCATCTCAAGGGACTGACCCCTCCTGATTACATGTCCAAATTTGCGAGATTAAGTCTTGCTGTCTCACTTCGAAGGTGTGTTCTGGCTCTACTTACTCCAAACAGATTTGTTTGTTCTTCTGGTAACTCATGTTACACTTAATCTTCTTTGCCAGTACTATAATTCAAAAGCTTAAAGTTTTCTTTATTCTTCCTGATTCATTGTCTATCTTTCACACATGGATGAGGTGATTAAAAATATGACCCTTTGACCATGTGTACTTTAGTCTTCAGAAGGCCGTCTTTACAGACAGATATATCTCTTGCAGTAGATATCTCAATGCAGTACGTGGTTTTATTTTCTGACTACTGCTTCCATGTGTATTGATTTATGGAGTCAAGTAAAATGAAATCTTCGGTAACATCAATCTTTTATTCAAATATAATGATTTTTCTTATTTGTGAGAATTTTGGTTTTCTTGATGATATTCTGTAATCAAGCTGTACTGAAAGCTATATTAAGGGTTTCAATATTTTTTTTGTTTGCTTTTTGTAAGTGAAGTGTCAACTTTACTGCAGGTTACTAACGAGTCTTCCTTCATTCCTAATGCTGCATTTGTCTTCATAGTGTCCAGTGTCTTGAATTAATTGCTAAATATATTCAAATGCAATAAGCATAACAGCATAGCATCATCATATACTATCCTTCGTGGGAAAGGATAATTTTGATAAACACCAAGAGAATAAATGCTGGCATCTAATGCTTCCCGCAGCACAGCACACACAAGTCATCACAGTATCACAAACTCACAGACAGAAGACAACGACACAAATCAGAGGAAGACCTCCAACACGTTGGATTGACGCAGTGCCTTCTTCAGCGGGATAGCACAGCTGTGAGGATGACGCAGGACGGGGACCGTGGCGTCCTGTTACACAGATGGTTGCTATGAGTCTGAACCAACTCCGTGGCTCCTAACAACAGCATAAAGAAACCCAGCAGTGAGCTCATCTCAGTTAATATAAAGAGATACACGTCCCCTTACACGTATGAAGCTAGATTTGAGTGGAACCTTAAAAGTGATGTAAAACAATTACCTCATTTAATATGTGAGGAAACAAGACACCTATTGGCCAAATTACATATGCAAAATAACCCAAAGAATCAAGTAAGGCACCCTAACTTTACCCCAACTTACTTCATTCAGGTATCTAGGTGGTGAAACTGCTGCACCTGACTGCTAATCTACAGATTGGATATTCAAACCCACCCAAAGGAACCACAGAGAATAGACCTAGCAACTCCCTTCCCTTACATTTCCTGGCAAGAAACCCCCCCGGAACAAGTCAACAATAGAGCAGATGGAGTCAACAAGAGTCAGAAAGCACTGGATAGTAACTAACAATAGCACAAGTACTTCACTTAAGAGAATGGTCTAGAATATACTTCAAGATTAAACATTTCTATCGATATTCTCTATTTTCAAATAATGCTTTGTAATAGGTTTATATGAATAGTTTTCCATCTTTACAAATACCCTGCCATTGGTCTTGTATGTTCTATATGTCTTCTATCATTAATGTCATCTTTATATATCCTATAGTGTTTCAGCCCAGGACCTGGGAGGAGGTGAAAGTCTAACTATTTGTAACATCGGATTGGAAATATCCCTGCAAAGGAATAATATTCCTGTAAATATCCGCATGTAGCTTGGTCCTTTGTCCTCTGCCAATTTTACTCTGGATAGAGCTAAATCTAACCAACTGGATGTCATTGGTGGAAGCGCTAAACAGAAAAAGCTAATTTAAATGTACCATAATTTTATTCTATATTTATATAATGAAATATTTGGTTGGGTTATCTAGAGGAACAAACTAGTGACACTTATTTACGTACAAGATGAACAACAGAAATGTGGGTGAAGAGAGACAGTGATTGGTGTAAGAAATGAAAATAATAATAATTTGTAATTTATCAAGGGGTCATGAGGATGGGGGGGGGCAGAAAGTGGAAAAAGAGGAACTTATACCAAGTGCTCAAATAGAAAGTAAACGTTTAGAAAATGATGATGACAACATATGTCCAAATATACTTGATAAAATTGATGTATAGATTGTTATGAGTTGTAAGAGCCCATAATAAAAATATTTTTAAAAGAAGTAATTCATATTAAGAAGGTATCCCAGCCCAATCCGATTCAATTCTTTATGTCTAATGCTAGTTGGGGCCCTATTCAGACTCATGAAGATTCAGATATTTTTTGTAATGATGAAAAAAAAATAGTGTTGAAAGTAGGGCGATGGCATGCTGGTGAGTGCAATCATATGAACCCAAGGATGGCAGAAATGTGGCAGGGTGCCGACAGCTCTAGGCATCCATGGGGCCACCAATAGAGGCAGCCACGGAGTCCTAGCAAGGATGAATGTGAAAGGCAGGAGAAGGGCAGTTTCTAGTGTCTTTCAATCTTAAATAAAAAGCCACACCCAAAAGGAGGTAAAGAAGTGTTATGAGCCTAACACTTGACTGATGGGTTGGG
The DNA here is from genome assembly GCF_050624435.1 of Tenrec ecaudatus. Lineage (NCBI taxonomy): Eukaryota > Metazoa > Chordata > Mammalia > Afrosoricida > Tenrecidae > Tenrec > Tenrec ecaudatus. The sequence goes on from NC_134541.1 coordinate 55,293,593, forward strand.
CTCTGCCCCATCTCTACAACGGTACCACCAAGTTGACATAAATGTATGATCACAACTTATTTGAACTAGAAGGGAAGTTAGTTAATTAATATGAGTAACTCCTTTTAAATGAAAAAAAGGCCTACACGTCTAAATAAGTGCATGTGAATAATGCAATAAATTGGAAGACTGTTTTTTAACAAAGAATCTGTGGATTAAGTAGATTGAGAATTTACTAATCTGCTTAACTAAGTGTTATGAAGAACAAAAGGTGAATAAAGCAGATCTTTATGTAAGCAAATATAAAAATATGATTCAAATTGCTGTTATAAAAAGATACAATTAAAATATAATTTAAGGTGATTTCAAAGGTACCAAGATGATAGAACATTCAAAATTGACTAGGTGTATTTGAATGGAAAACGTTTACCTAGCAAATAAACTCTTTCAAAGACCTAAGATGCATCAACTATAACTTCTCATATTTTTTCTACAAATGAACTTTTCATCTTGGATTCCTATTTCTTCCAAACGGTGGAAAACAATAATCTAGTCACATTCAAGTAAACCTAGTCAATTTTGAGCTTCCAGTCTTCATCTTCCATCTTTCAGGAACTGATTTCAAACCCTGAGACCCATATAGCACTAGTGGTTCTCCCTCACTCACTGTGTATTCAAGTTCCACACAGCTACCGTACTTAGCACCTTTCTTTTGTGTGTGCGTGTGTGTGTGTGGGGGACGTTATATCTTATCTCTAGTATTGTGTCCTACATACAGTGTTGCAGCATGTAACTTGCTGATGTTATCATTCTCGTGCCAAAGAAAATGGAATCAGCCACTGTACCAAAAAGAACTAGTTGACAGCCCACTGTTAAAGGAGGGATCATATGAGTGAAAACAGAAGGTATGGAAGGAAGAAGTCCAGCTGGACTACTCTGAATACATTAGCCAAAAACAAAGCTCCAGGAATTGATGGAACACCTGTTGAAATGTTTTCACTAGCTGATGAAGCACTGAGAGCACTTATGCCAGGAAATCTGGACAACTACCTGGTCAACTGATGGAAGAAATCCATATTTGCCCTCATTCCAAAGAAAAGTGATCCAATAGAATGTTCAAGTTATAGAATAATATTCTTGATATCACATGCAAGTAAAATTTACTGATGGAGGATAAATAAAGAAACAAGAAATTCACATTTTGATTAATAGAAATTTCTATGAATTTATAACAATGTTTTTTTATGTACCCTGGTATATACTTTCACTTAAAGTTTTTATGTTTGCATGTTTCTTCTCCTCTGAATGCTCTAGGTGTGTTATATTTCTTTTTACCATTAATTTCTTGAAATTATCTAGTATTTTTATAGTTAAGTTCTTCACCTCTTATAGTTAGGAATGGTCATGTGCTAATTTTGGCCAAGGGACTGTAAGCATAAATTCTGTTTATTGTGTCAGAGCAGAAGAAATGGAGACTTCCTTAGTCTCATCTAATTGATTAAAATGATTAGAACCTCCTCCACTATGCTTACCATCACTGGATATGATTGTAAAAAGTGGTTGTAAAAAGTGGTGGAAAAAACTTAGAGTTTTAAGTCACTGAAATTTTAAGTCATAACATAACATAGTCCATTCTGATTCATATATAACATATCATAAAATTTTCAAAATTTTTCTTTGTATTCAGCAGCATTTGTAAATATGTTTTTAATTAAGAAAACATTAAATAAAATAATTATGTTAAACATTAAGTAAAAATTTATATTGATTGCCTCTAGCTAATTGAAAATGCTTCTGCATTTCTGCTTACAGTCCTGATGAAACTGGGTAGTGAGAAGTGGTTTTAAGTCCTGCCTGAAAGGTGGAGAAATTTTTCTAAGATTTCAAATAGAGAAAGTTGGTAGAGACAATTGTCATATTGTGTGTAAAATGTGCTCATCAAATTTAAAATAATTTTATCAGTAGTTATTCATGCTTAGATTTCATGAACATCTTGTCCATAATAACATTTAACATTTTTTAAGATTAGTAGTGTGCTTTAAAAGAGATATTATTTAATATTGTTATTTCTCTTCAATTTAATGAACTATTCAGCAAATACAAATATTGGTAACTTAAAATTAATTTTTAAACAAATAACGTTGTAAAATGATAAAAGATTATTCAAATGATGGGTGTTATATCTAGAATTAAGTAATCAAGTTGAGATGTAAAATATAGGATTTGGAAAGGTAGACCAATTTTTATGATTGCAGTTAATATTAGATCTTTGATTTAAAAAAAGTAATATAATCTATTAGATTACATTAATGGTATTTACCTGAAATTTATTGGTTTTACAGTTGATTGCTTTATTTACTTGTTTGTTCTTGGTTTTAGTTCATTTTTATCTGATTATTGTATCAAAACTGGAAACCAGACTTTACATCTGGCTTTATGTTGTCAGTTAAGGTAACATATAAGAAAAAATATGTAAATTTGCATGAATATTGCACCTAATTCAACTCAAAGTGTCAAGTCTAGATCCAGGAATTCTATTCTTACATAGACATTACAAAAAAATATATACACTCCAAAATAAATGCATGACTGTTTGTAGAAGCATTCGTCATAATGCAAAATTTTGAAAGAGCACAAATTGCCATAAACTAATAAAGGTAAAAACAAAATGTAATATTTCCATATGCTGTGTTCCATTGAGTTGATTCCAAATGAAGGCAAATCCACAGGAAAAAGTACAGCTGCCACATAGGATAGTCTAGGCTGCATTTTTAAAAATCATTTTATTGGGGACTCGGAAAACTCTTATCACCATCCATCCAACCATCCATCCATGCATGCATCCATCCATGCATGCATCCATGCATCCATCCATCCATCCATCCATCCATCCATCCATCCATCCATCCACCCATCCATCCATCCATCCATCCATCCATGCATCCATCCATGCATGCATGCATGCATCCATCCATCCATCCATCCATCCATGCATCCATCCATCCATCCATCCATCCATCCATCCATCCATCCATCCATGCATGCATCCATCCATCCATTGTGTCAAGAACATTTGTATATCTGTTGCCATCACCATTCTCAAAACATTTGCTTTCTACTTGAACCCTTAGTATCAGCTCCTCATTTTTTTCCCATTCATCCCCGCACCACACTCCCTCATGAGCCCTTGATAATTAATAAATTATTATAATCTTGTCATACCTTACACTGTCTGACGCCTCCCTTCACCCACTTTTCTGTTGTCTGTCCTCCCCAGGGAGAAGATTATATGTAGATCCTTGATCGGTTCCCCCTTTCTACCCCATCTTCCCTCCATCCTCCCGGTATTGCCATTCTCACCACTGGTCCTGAAGGGATCATTTGTCCTGGATTCCCTGTGTTTCTGGTTCCAACTGTAACCAGTGTTCATCCTCTGACCTAGCCAGATTTGTACAGTAGAATTGGGATCATGATAGTCGGGGCAGGGGGAGCATTTAGGAACTCGAGGAAAGTTGTATGTTTCATCATTGCTACACTTCATTGTTACACTGCACACTGACTGGCCCCTCTCCGCACCGAGACCCTTCTGTAAGGGAATGTCCAGTTGTCTACAGATGGGTCTTGGGTCTCCACTCTGCACTCCACCTTATTCACAATGATGCGATTTTTTGTTCTTTGATGTCTGATACCTGATTCTTTCGCCACCTCGTGATCACACAGGCTGGTGTGCTTCTTCCATGTGGGCTTTGTTGCTTCTGAGCTAGATGGCAACTTGTTTACCTTCAAATCTTTAAGACCCCAGAGGCTATATCTTTTGATAGCCAGACACTATCAGCTTTCTTCACTACATTTGCTTATGTGCTTATTTGTCTTCAGCGATCATGTCGGGAAAGTGAGCATCATGGAATGTCTAGGCTGACAGTTTTGTTAAATTACATCACTAGGTCAATTTTTCCTTTCAGAATGGTTGGTGGGTTCAAACTGCTGACCTTACATGTAGCAGCCAAATGCTTAACCATTGTACCATCTGGGCTTCTTGTATTCATATAGTAGATTAGTTAACCACAAAATTTATTGAATCACTATCTGGATAAACCTTGGAAAGAGTACACCAGGTAAAATTAGCCAGTCACAAAAGGACACAGGATATTGCTTTTACATAAAACCCAAACCAAATAGATTGCCATCCAATGATTGCTGAGTCATAGGGATTCTATAGGACAGGGTGGAACTGCCTTTATGAGTGTCTGAAACTCTTTACACAATAGAAAGCATATTTTTCTCCTATAGATCTTCTGGTGGTTTCAAACTGCTGACCTTTCAGATCACAGCCCAAAGTGTAACCACTATGCACCAGGGCTCCATAAATTGTACAGAAATTTCAAGTCAAACAAGAGAAAAAAAAGATGAGTGGATGCCTATGGCTAGTGTTAAGAATATGAAGTTACTGCAAATAGGCATGTGGGATCTTAATGAAGTGAGGACAATGCTTTAAAGTTACATTGTGGTAATTGTTGTACGACTTGATTCATTTTGAATAGCTGAATTGTACTCTTTAAAAGAGTACATATTGGACATCCCCTTACAGAAGGGTGACAAGGAAAAGACAAGCCAGGAAGGGTGCAGTATAGCACCGATGAAACATGCAACGTTCCTCTAGCTCTTTAATGCTTCCTCTCCCCCGCTATCATGGCCCCAATTCTACTTTACAAACCTTTCTAGACTAGAGCATGTACACTGGTACAGATAAGAGCTCGAAACTCAGGGGATCCAGGACAGATAAACCCCTCAGGACCAGTAATGAGAGTAGTGATACCAGGAGGGTAAGGAGAAGGTAGGGGAAGAAAGGGTTGGGGTGAGGGGACTGATCACAATGATCTCTATGTAAGTCCCTCCCAGGGGAACGTACAACAGAAAAGTGGGTCAAGGGAGGCATCAGTCAGGATAAGACATGAAAAAAAAATTATCAAGGATTTATGAGGAAGGGAGCATGAGGGAGTGGAAAAATGAGTTTATACTAAGGACTCAAGTAGAAAGAAAATGTTTTCAAAATGATGATGGCACCATATGTACAAATGTGCTTAACACAATGGGTGTTTGTATGGATTGTGATAAGAGTTGTATGAGGTCCCAATAAAATAATTTTTAAAAAAAATGATTAGGGCAAAGACTGTACAGATGTGCTTTATACAATTGATGTATGTATATGTATGAACTGTGAAAAGAATTGTATCAGCCCCAATAAAATGTTAAAAATACATAAATAAATTAAAAAAATTAAAAAATAATTTTTTTAAAGAGAAAATATTTTGGTAGGTTAACAATATGTTAGTAATTCTGTTACTAAAAACCTATAATCTAGATTTCCCCAAGACATTGTCAGTCATTAAAAAATAATACTTAAATATCAACTCTTCATATTTTCAGATAATTAACATTTCAAGAAATGAATTCCATATACAGAATTTTATTTAAACTCCTAAAAGAAGTGTGTAGGAGTTTATTCTTTAATACACTAGAAAAAGGAATTTGATGAAGTCCAGCAATTGCTCACTTTCATATATCAGAAGTTATATGCCCATGAGTTGACCCAAATATTTTGAATCAAAGTATGTACTGCTTCTCAGATAGTTACTCAGACACATTTAAAAAATAATATTTGTATTGGCATATCTTGCTTCTTCCAATATATCCTTTCCCTTCCCCTACAGTCTGTTTACCCAGACATCCTTTGACTAGGAAATAAAAATCTGAGGGGAATAAAATTTTTGTAAGCATTGTCTTTTTGAATTTCAGGTAAAATTGATTGTGTTGAGTCAATTGAATGTTCATCCAACTATCTTGTAGCTCTTGCATAATAAGTCTGAGCCACAGTTTCATCATCTTGTGTACAAGAACCAATTGGTTATCCTCCATTTTAAAAACCAATTATTAGTTTCTCCAAATAATTTGTAAGAAAATGATGTCACCTGTAAGCCTTAGGGAAAAAAGGTAGTCTTCAGAGGATATGGTCCCTTGGTGATGCTAGCTTGGTTTAAGTTTGTGGTACTCAGACTTGGGCAAGGCTTTCAAGCCTTCTGAAAAGAGCAGAGGGTCAATGAGGTCTGGTTTGGAAGCTTATTTACACAGAGCAGAGTGACTCAATCATAGAGACAGAGGAAAACCAGAAGTCTTAAAACTCCAGGATCAGTAGAGTCTGGTCTATAGAGTTCTTTCAAAAGGTGATCTATAAATTCATCCATATGTAATAGAAGAGAACAGAAGGGGTTACAACTATACTCTTGACTTGGACAAGAACATTGTACACGTGAAAACAGTAAGCATCGTTTGTTATTGCATACTTATTTTGCCCTTCCTGCATCTTTCTCCTTTTGTATTTTCCATCCCCTCACCTCCCTTTCCTTTCCTTATAGTTCTTTTTCCTTCCACATTATTTATTCTTAATAGTTATGATATTTTCACTGTCCCTTTATGAAAATGAAAGCAGGTTATTTTTAACAACAACCTGTTCAATAACAGAGTCCACATTTTACACTCCTAATTTAGTCTGTTACTATATCTAAGTATTTTGAGAGTTATGAACAAGAATACTACTAAATCTTTTCCCTTGAAAAATGTATGTGTGCATGTGTGTGCACATGCATGTGCATGTATACACTGCCATAAAATGCATAATATAATTCAAAATATGGGGAGAATAAATTCAGAATCACTACAAAGAAGTTTCTACTAACAGAATTTGTTGGACCTAAAGTTGAATCCTGAATCTATGACACTGGAAACGTTTCTTCTCTATTGGCCTCTTCAGCTAATATTTGATAAAGAAACAGAAATTATCATTTTATTTCCTTCCAAGCTTAATCATCTAAGATTGATTCTATATTAGTCTCATGATATAATCCTTCTCCATGCCTTACTTTATTTGGTGATGATCAAGGCACATCGAAAGTTAATTCTTCTGTCATAAGATTACTCATCAGAACTTAGATGTTGACTCCTGATACGGTATGCCCTGACACAATTATTCTTATAAATCTTGCTCTTTGCTGAAAAGAAGGGGTTTTAAGTCACCATCCTAACCCACTTACATAGTTGTCCATGGAAAAACATTCTCTCAGATTTCAAATGACTAGTTACCTCTAGGAGTTATTTTCTGAAATTAACTTCAATACTATCGTGAATCCTGATATTCTTCTCTAAATCCAGCTAAGTGTTTAACATATGCTATGAAAACCCAGTCACATAATTGAATAAGGTTTCTTTCTTTTCCAATATTAGGGGCATTTGGGACCTTGAGTAAGGTTGTAAGTCATTCATAAAGAATCATATCCTAAAATGAATCAGTTGTAGTAAAGTATTTTAGCTTACTCTAGATCAGTATTTCTATTTTTATTTGGTTCCATAAAGTATAGTCTGATAACCTTTACTCTGTGGCTCAATTTATTCATTCACAATTTGGAGGTAATGCTAGTACACATGATAGGTGGTTTTTAGCAAGAGTTACATAGATTAATACATATAGTTTAGAGTGAGTTCCAAAGAAACCAAAACCAAACTCACTGTGATTGAGTTGATCCCAAGTCATAAAGATCCAATAGGACAGAACATAACTGTCCCTGTGAGTTCCCAAGACTGTAAATCCTTATGGAAGGAGAAGACTCATCTTTCTCCTGTGGATTGACTGTTGGTTTTGAACAGCTGACCTTGTAGTTAGTATTAGTAGTCCAACTGGTATCCAACTAGATGACTAGGGGTACTCATAAGATATTTGTATTATGGGGCTTTGAAATATTTGTGGAAAAACTACATTATCTTTTAATACCAATTTTCCATGAACTTTCTGAAACCCCGACATATTATGTATGCATATCTAATAAAGGAGCCCGCTCTGTTACCTTGATAAACTGAAGTAACCTGTAGTTGAACTGGCAGAGCCAGGTCTGAGATGATCTCTGCTTTTCTTTCTAGCACCATGGTGTCCAACTAGCATAGCCACACACCTTGGAGAAATGAAGCAAACTAAGCATGACACCATTTAGTAGCCTTAATTCACTGGGGATTTCAGAATGACTGGTATTTCTGAACCTGTTTCCAAATTGAAGAGCTGTTTGTCATTAGATTCACAGAAGATGACCAGCAACACCTGAAATGCTCCCTTGAGTTCCTACCAAACATCTAGGAATGGAATAGCAGAGCTGGTGGAAGCCAGAGAAATAAAGGCAGCCTGTTGCAAGACAACTGGCATTTTAGATGAGGCTGGTGACAATTGTTCCCATCAGTAGTTTGGACGATCCTGGGGTAAAAATGACCAGCATTGCAGAGAAGAACCATATACAGAAGTTAGTAGCTTGTAAAACTACTTTGTTAACATGTCAAACATTTTATGTGTCTTCTTTTGGGTCATGGTTTTGAATCTGATTTTATGGAGTGAATTGTTAATTATTTAAAAATTTCAGACTTTAGTGAAAAATACATTTTATTATTTACATGTTATGGTAGCTAAGAATAAATGCTGTTCTTTCCAAATGCCTGTAAATTCATTTCAACACATAGTGATCCTAAGTACAGCAGAAAAACATACTGCCCCGTTCTGTACTACCTTCTCAATTCTTATGCTTCAGCCTATTGTGGGTTTTTTGTTTGTTTTTTAGGAGAAAATATATTTTTTAATAATTTTTTGTGTGGCTCATACAACTCTTATCACAATCCATACATAAGTCCATTGTGTCAAGCACATTTGTACAGTAATTTCCTTCATCATTCTCAAAATATTTGCTTTCCACTTAAGTCCTTGGTATCAGCTCATTTCCCCTCCCTTTCTGTCACCCCTCCCTCAAGAACACTTGATAATTTATAAATTATTTTGTCATGTCTTATACTTTCCAATGTCTCTCTCCCTACAACAACTTTTCTGTTGTCTGTCCCCCAGGGAGGAGGTTATTTGTAGATCCTTATAATCAGTGGTGTACCCTATCTCCCCCACCTTCCCTCCATCCTCCAATATCTCCACTCTCACCACTGGTCCTGAAGGGATCATCCACCCTGGATTCCCTGTGTTTCTGGTTGCTATCTGTACCAGTGTATATCCTTTGCTCTAGCCAGATTTGTAAGGTAGAATTGGGATCATGATAGTGGGGGGTGGGGTGGGGCAGGAAGCATTTGAAGTAGAGGAAAGTTGTATGTTTCATCGTTGCTACACTGCACGCTAACTGGCTCGTCTCCTCCCCACAACCCTTCAGTAAGGAGGTGTCCAGTTACCTACAGATGGGCTTTGAGTCTCCATTCTGCACTCCCCCTCATTTACAATGATATGATTTTTTTTGTTCTTTGATGCCTGATCCCTGATCCCTTCCTTTGACACCTCGTGGTCACACAGGCTGGTATGCTTCTTCCATGTGGGCTTTGCTGCTTCTGAGCTAGATGGCCACTTGTTTACCTTCAAGCATTTAAGACCCCAGATGCTATATCTTTTGATAGCCAGCCACCATCTGCTTTCTTCACCCCATTTGCTTATGCACCTGCTTTGTCTTCAGCAATCATGTCAGGAAGGTATGCATCATGGAATGCCAATTTAATAGAACAAAGTGTTCTTGCATTGAGTATATACGTGAGTGGAGGTCCAATGTCCATCTGCTGCCTTAATACTAAACTTGTAAATATATGCACAGAGATCTATTTTCCCATCATCCTACATAAATATATGTACACGCTTCTATAGACCACTATAAATGCCCTTTGCCTCCTATTTCTTTCCTCTGTTTCCTTTTACTTTTCTCCTGTCCCACTATCTTGCTCTGGGTTTCAGTAATTTCTCTCATTTGCATTGCTCTTGATGAATCCCTACCAGGCCTCTCACACCCTCCTTTGTTGAAGGCATTGTTTTAATCCATCTTATTGAGCATCCTCCTTTTATTGTTAGCCCTCTACTTTCACCAAGCATGATGTCTTTTTCTAGGAAGTGGACTCTCCTCATAACATGTCAAAAGTATGTGAGCTGAAGTCTCGCTATCCTCACTTTAAAGAAAGCATTTTGGCTGGATTTCCTCTAAGACAGATTGGTTTGGTCTTGAAGCCCATGGCATTTCACTATTCTTTGCTAACACTGTAATGCAAATGCATCAATTCTTCTACACTTTCCTTCCTCATTTTCCGACTCTCACGCATTAGCTGGTTGAAAATACCTTGGCTTTGGTCATGCACATCTTAGTTCTGAAAAAAGACATCATTGTTCTTTAATGCTTTAAAGAGTTCATGTGCAGCAGATTCGCCCAATGGAATATGTTGTTTGATTTCTCGACTGCTCCTTGCGTGATCATTGAATGCGAATTCAAGTAAAATTAATTTCTTGACTACTTAAATCTGTTCTATATCTATTATGATATTGCCTGCATCCCCCCACCTCCACAAAAAGGTGATAGATTACACTGCTGGACTTCTACTTCAGATTCATTTATATTTCATAATTTAATAATGCTTTGAATTTGATATATATATTTCATTTTGACTTCTAGGCATTATGTCTTTATTTTACACAAATAAATATTATAAAATATAGGATCATCTATTTCACACATATAAATGTGTATAACATGTATATCATAAAATTTTAAAAAAACTACTAACTTTAACAATGTGCCTGAGATAGAGACTAACCTGAGGGTTGATAAGGAGTTTATGGGGAGGAAGAAACCCTTGAAATAATTTGGCTTACTTCCATGTTTTTAGGGTTTAACTCTGAGTCCTATAATTGCTTTTAGGAAATCACTACTTGGTCAATCCATAGATTCTTTAAAGCAAACATGTACAATGGCAAGTATAATATTAACCTTGGAAAAACTGAAAATACACATTTTGTAATTTGCTGAATTTCACCTGTGACCCAAATAGTAATAGCACTGCAGACTATCTAGTTTTCAAAGTAGATCACTTTATCTCTTCACTCTGCCCACCTCACCTCACATTCACTTATCGACTTTTACTTTCTTCCCAGCGCCATTCAGTCAACTCCAGCTCAGGAGTAGCGTATTACTCTATAGGGTTGTAATGGCTGCTTTTAGAAAGTAAATTGCCAAGCCTTTTCTGAAGCCCCTCTGCTGAAATTGAAATCTCCAGCCTTCCAATTAGCAGCTGAGTACATTAACTGTTTGCACCACACAGGGACTCCAAATATTTACAAAGACATCAATTATACTTCATAAATAGATGAAAGGCTATCATTTTTTCTCCCTTGACTGACTGGTTACTTTAGACTTCATTTGTTTTCCAGCTGCACACTATTCATCATGCAAAATTCTACATAAATTTCAATTCAAGTCATTTATAAAATTTATGAAGCTCATCATTTGGCAATCATTGAAGCCAAATCTCCTCACCTAGGGCCTTTCATATTACAGATTTTAAATATTCTCCTACTTTTTAAAGTTGTATCTCAGAACTTCAGTAGCAAGTATTAATCATTTCTTAATGATAACATACACATACCTTCATTGCAAAATTATTAAAATGAATCATGTTTATTTCCCTAGCAGTTCTTTGAAAGATGAATATAAGAATTGTTTACTTTGATGAATATATAATTATTTACTTTGCTGTCTCAGCATTTCATAGTGTCTGATCAATGTAAGCTTGTTGAACAAAGAGAATAGCTTAACATTGTAGCCATTAAGATGTCTTTTTGCCTGATAAACAATGAAATTTTAACCAAATAAGCTTTATTGGAAGTATAAATCTCAACTTTAATTTATTAAATCTCTCATCTTTTTCTTTCAAGCTATAGAATCAATAGATCATCTTCTTATCAAAATTTCAAGAAAACAATTCCATTGCATCACCAAAAAGTCATGATCTAAATGATCTCTTGTTGTCTGGCCTCAAACATTTTTGATATCTTACGTTTCCTGATAAATTAAGAAAAGCAAAGGGATGTAAGTATGATAGATTTTTGAAAATTCTCAATATATTCTTCTCTGATAAATTCTATATATAAATCCCAATTTTATACTTGAAAATTGTTTTCCCTTTATATGTGAGAAAAACACATAATGTGGTAAGTCCATGTGAGTTAATGTAGTAGATTCCTAAGTATGCTATATTCTACTCCATGTAAGTTATGAGACTTATTGTTTCTTAATTCCCTTGGAGAGAATAAAATTCTAGAATCTTATGAAATAATAGGTTATCAGAAACTTGCATTTCCTTCCTAAAGGCTCTGAATAGAATATCATGTCCTTGCTTATAAAAAAAAGTTGAATTAAAAGTGTCATTGAAAATACTCTAGATCTCTTTCTTACTTAGAGTCAGTAAGTAATGTACATTATTTACAGTTACAGTTACTTCAGTAAGGAAGAATTTGCTATCATATTAAATTCTTTAGCATTTTGTTTGAAAAACAAATTATTTGTGCTTCTCTGTTGGAAAGGACTTAATGTTGTAAACCAGAAGACTTCATTTTTTTAAAAAAAGTATCATCCTGCAAGTAATAAAGTCTATATGGGATAACAGAGTCAAAATCCACCAGGATACTTTGATAGGCTTAAGAGATGGGCAAATGCCAAAAAGATTAAGTTGAATAGTTATAGAGGATTTGTATAAGGACATACATTTTATAGAAACAAACCAAGATATATTGAAAAATAATGGTCCAAGCACTGAAGAGTAAATATGGTGTGAAATTTTCCCTGTAATTTTACATTAGAAAGTTCCAGTTCAGACCACAGTGTTATCAAAGTTGCTTTGAGGGCTTAGGCGATGTAATAATACACTAACAGAAGTAGAATAAGGGATTTAGTGGCAGTATTCCTTTGCGATGGTCCAGTCTGGAATCGTTGATAACAGTAAATAGACAGGACAGGAATAATATAAACATTGCCATTGAGGAACGCAAAGCTGAGTCGTGGAAAAAGCCCTGGGAAGACAGTATTTGTTTAGAACAAAGCAGGTACAGCTGTTGTTTTCACGTCAGAAACCTGCCTACTCTGTGTCCAAGGAGGAAATCTAATACCGACGGAGAAGAGGTGCTCAAATTAGGCTTTATCTTACAGGCCCGTTATCATCAAAAGCAATGAGAATAGCACCAGAAAAGAAAGAGCAGCCGGTATTTTTAAAAATAGAACTCTTCTGTTCTAAAAGGCATGGTTTCTCCATCATTCCTCCATGATTTACAGTAACTGTGTGTAGACAATATTTTGTAGGGATGAAGGTATCCAAAGAAAAGAATGACTGGTTGACGTAAATACCTTTAAGTTTCTTTCAATAGAGAATGTTGAATTGCCTTTTATCTGCATGGCCATGGTTCTTCCTTTTCTTTTCTAAGTATGTATATATATTATGGGATATCGGACTTGGAATCCTTGAGTTCAAATTATGAACCGTTCACACACTGTATTTAACCTCTGTGATTCATTTCTCTTCGTCAGTGATGATATTAAACTAGTGTTACCTGTCTTATAGGATTTTTATTAAAGTTTAACTTCAAAATTACTCTGAAATTCTACACAAATTAAAATTTTATGTCTCGTTTTCCTAATTTCTTTCTGTGCTTCTATTTCCTTAGTCCTTAGTGTTTTTTTCTCTTAGTGTTATTTGATATTTCAAAATTAATTATAATAAAATAAAATCAATTTCACAGACAAGTTGCCTGCATTCAAACTTCATTACATATTGAGTCTCCTTCTTAACTAGGTGTTTTTTGTGTTATAATAAAAAGTATCTTTTCATTAGTAGTGACAATAGTTTCCTTTTTTTTCCCTTGTGATTCTACAGACAATGCCACTGGAGTGAAAATTGGAATCATTAACTTACTGTGATTTCCCCCTTTTCAGATTAAACCCAGCCCCATGGCCATAAAGAATCACACGTTGGTGACAGAATTCATCCTGTTGGGCATCCCACATACACAGGGACAGGAAACGGTGCTCTTTGTTGTTTTTCTGATCTTCTACCTCTGCACTCTGCTAGGAAATCTGCTCATCCTCTTAGCTGTGATGTCGGATTCCCATCTCCATACACCTATGTATTTCTTTCTCTGCAACCTGTCAGTGCTGGATATTGGTTTTTCTTCGGTGAGCACGCCCAAGATGCTGGCTAATCTCCTAGTGAGGAGCCGCGTCATCTCGCTGGGAGGCTGTATGGCCCAGGTCTTTTTCTATCACTTTCTAGGCAGCACTGAATGCCTGCTCTATACGGTGATGGCCTACGACCGGTTTGCTGCCATCTGTCACCCTCTTCGCTACACCATCATTATGAACCGCCGGGTGTGCTCCTTGTTGGCTGCCGGTACCTGGATTACGAGTTCCTTTCACGCCACCATTCTGACGACGCTGACCTTCCAACTGCCATACTGTGGGTCTCATGAAGTGGACTATTTTTTCTGTGACATCTTCCCGGTAGTCAAATTGGCCTGTGGAAACACCCTTGTCATTGAGACTGTGAGCTTCACCAACATTGGCCTCGTGCCCATGACCTGCTTCCTTCTTATTCTTGCCTCCTACGTTCGAATTGTCATTGCGATCCTCAGGATGCACTCCGCCGAAGGGAGGCGCAAGGCGGCATCGACCTGTGTCTCCCACCTTTCAGTGGTCACACTGTTCTTTGGTCCCTGTGCCCTCATCTATACTCAGCCATCCCTGAGTGAGGTGCTGGTCACTCCCGTGCAGATCTTTGGCAATGTCGTCACCCCCATGCTGAACCCCACAATCTATACTCTGAGAAATAAAGATGTCAAGGGGGCTCTGAAGAAACTGGCTGGGGGCCAGATTGTCTCAGAAGGAAGCCATTAGTCCACGAGCCCCAAATTAAATGATGAAAACAAACATATTCATGCCACTGGCAAGGGCATTCCTGTCAGAGAGAGAGGGGGGAAGCCACGCCAAGTGATACGGAATGGTGACATTGCTTTCATTCGCACAGACCAGGGATTGGCAAAATTGTCTCTCCAATTTAGAATACTTTATACTTCTGCATCCTATAGACTCTATCATAAATATTCAACTATGTTTGTCATGAAAGCAGCATACACACCATGTGAAAATAAAATCATGTTTCCATGCTCCAATAAAGCCTTACTTACAAAAAAAGACAACACATAAGGTTTCCCCGTAAGCCACAGTTTTCTTGCCTCTCTCAGAGTGAGCTGATTGTGAAAACACTCCTTCTATAAAAGCGCGGTGGATAATTGTTTAAGAGTACATGTCCTTGAACACACACTGAGTTGCACGCAGGCACAGCTGAATTATCTATCAGGCTTGGCAAGGAAGAGAAGATGGTGGAAGAGGAGAGTGAGGGCGCCCGAGGGGGTGCACCGTAAGTCCTCAAATATCCGGAGGGATGACTGCTGCTTGCTAGGACCCCGTTAGATGGGTCCGTGCAAATGTCAAGACACATTCCAAGACCTCTGTGTCTTGTATCAGGGAGTCATTTCTAGTCAACTTTCTTGGTACATTTCCCTTCACCTCAGAAGTCAGTGCACAACCTCATCTACCCTGAAAGTTGCTCAGCTTCCCCTACCATTCTGAATCACTGTGGTAAGTGTATGCATATGGCTAACTCAGTGAGATCAGGTCCTGTGACAGGATTCAAGGGACACGCACATAATGGCAGAAGTCATGGAGTTTAATACCCCGTTATCTTCACAAATGAACAAACTCTGGTTGGCAATGATGACTTTGCAATAAGGAGCATAATTGTACAGTCTGCATCTTTTAGTCGTGCTCCACCTATGCTGGGGTAACGTCTAATATTTATACAAACCCAAAGATCTTCTCTAATGGTATTGCTATTTCTGAGGTTAACTGAGCTATCAGTATGGTATTAGTAGTTAGAATTGGTCTTGGTCTTATGAGGTAAGTCGATTCATGAGATTTAGATAGAAAATAAGTAAATCAATAGGTAGATAGATAGATAGATTGATCTCCCTTGTTCTAGCTGTGTGGGACTGATTTCTTCTCTGCTAGTTCTCCATAAAGGTAGATAACAAAAACTGGCCATGCTAAACACTTAGAAGTTTTTTCTGTAGTAAGTATGATGGAATCTCTCCTTTGCCATTTGCTCATTAACTCCAAAGACCAAAAGTCAAATGTTATAGAACACTCAACTATTATTTTGACCTTTTCCAGAAGGGTGGTTATTAACCAAGGCTATTTTTGATTTGTATAAGTATTGCCTTTAAATCAACGCTGTTTTTGTTGTTTTGCTTACTGGATCATCTGCATATCTTCTGCTTTTTATTTTTGCAATTTTCCAATAGATATTTGCATAGGGATTAAGTGCTTGGGACCTAAAAGAAAGAAGGACAGAACAGCTCAGAGACAAACAGACGTCAGTCTGAATAATGAAAGAAGCAAAATGAAGAATGTGCCCAATGAGCAACTCTCAGGTTCATCCTTCATTTGCTTCAAGCTTGTGCAGCATTTTTGCTGCTAAAATTCTTTTATAAATGAGATACTCTTTGTATGTGCCATCATGAAAGCTTTCATAATAGCTTTCTCCTATTGGTTCTATTGTTTATGATATAAAACTCCTCTAGGACAGTTACAATTTCCCCATTAACACTATCCATACGATCCTCTCAGCAAGAGACAATATTTACCAATCTATGGCTTCTATGATACATGCTACGGGCTGGATGGAGACAAAGATGCCGTCCAACTAGTCCTAGATTCCAGGAACTGAAAGAGAACAATGCATCCTACTAAAATGAAACCTTAAGAAATAATTTTATAAATGATCTTAAAGTTTCCCCCATGCGTCTCCTTCCCCCCTTCTACCTCTCATCTTAATTAATCGCTTACCATTGCACAGGTCATTACTGCCAGTTAACACTCAGAATCTGATTCAGACAAAGCGTATTTTCTTTGATTTCCTTTAGCAGATCTGTAAGCAGCTGAAACTTAGAAAATGTTATTATTAAATGGATAATAGGAAAAGTAAGTGAGAAATGCCTAGAGACTAAGCATGAAAACACCTTGCCTAATGAAGTCAGACATCATCTTCGCAGGAGCGGCTAACTTCCCTAGACAAGCACCATCTTCCAGGGAAAGAAAAATAGCATCCATGTAATATATAAACAATGCAGCAAAGATCTTTGCCCTAAAAAGAAATCTCCAGAATATGAGAGACTGGCAGTAAAATAGGGTCTGTTACTTTTCTCCTTTTCAGTTTGAGTCATGGCCACAAGAGAAAGAAGATATTAAGAGAAAACTAACTCCTATGTAAAGAGATGCAAGTTTGGATAAAAATATTAAATAGATGATAGATAAAGAAGGCATATATTTATTGAACAGAATTTGTTGTGCTCTCATATGTGTTGAGCACATTCTAAATGTCATTATATCTTTAAGGTCATGATGCTCAAACTTGAAGATGTAATGGCAATTAGATATGGTCAATGAATGACATAGGTACATCTGTAGCGACATGTGTTAATGCTTCAGAAATGGCCCCCGGAGTTAAGCAGGCACTCACCTTGTGCCTTTCTGTCGATGGGGTTTTGGTAGCCCACTCCACTGTCCATATAAAATAACAGATAATTCCTTACAGGACTTGAAAGCTCTGTCATTCTCTCCTGGAACAGGTGGGTGGTTTCAAATTGCTGACTTTGAAAATAGCCACACAATACATAACCTGTGCCACCAGAGCACCCCCATAAAGCAGAAGGGCAGCATAAAGGAGGAAAGCCCACATGAGATGGAGTGACACAATAGGTACAACAATGGGCTCAAATTTAGCTACAATGGTGAGGATGGCACAGGACTGGGTGGTCTTTTGTTCTGTTTTCCTTAGGGTTGCTGTGGGTGGGAACGGATTCAATGGCAGCTAGCAACAGCAATAACATAGCTGATAAAAATAAATCCAAGATAATTTAAAGACAGCAAACACATTTACCTTCATACTTTTCATTGAAAAAGTATTGCTTTCTTAAAAAAATCCTTACATGAACAAATGTCAAGCAAGTACTATAAAAATAATTAACATTGTATTTTTACAAATAAACAGATCATTTCTTTCAGATAATTATTTTTACTATGCTTGTTTATTTTTGGAAATAACAACGGAAGCTCACATGCTTTTTGATTGCCCTTCTTGGTGTTATTTTGCTTGTGATGGATGAGCACTAAGCTATGGATGGTGTCACTGTCAGCACTGAGTGCATGTTTGGGAAGATGTTTGATGGATGAGCTGGTGAGGCCATAATATTTTTAAAATCATTTTATGAAGGGCTCATACAACTCTTATCACAATCTATAAATACATCAATAATGTATAAAGCGCATTTGTACATTCACTGCCCTCATCATTCTCAAAATATTTGCTCTCCACCCAAGTCCCTGGCAGCAGCACCTAATTTTACCCCTTCGTCCCACTTCCCCGTCCTTCATGAACCCTTTATAATTTATAAATTATTATTTTGTCATATACAACATCTCCCTTTACCCACTTTTCTATTGTCTGTGCCCCACGGAGATTATATATTGATCCTTGTAATCGGTTCCCCCTTTCCACTCCACCCTCCTTCGATCCTCCCAGTATCACCACTCTCACCACTGGTCCTGAAGAGATCATCACCCTGGATTCCCTGGGTTTCCAGTTCCTATCTGTACCAGTGTACATCCTCTGGTCTGGCCAGATTTGTAAGGTAGAATTGGGATCATGGTAGAGGGGGTAGGGTGGGGGGAGGAAGCATTTAGGAACTAGAGGAAAGTTGTATGTCTTATCATTGCTACCCTGCACCCTGACTGGCTCATATCTTCCCTGTGACCCTTTCATAAGGGGATGTCCAATTGCCTACACTTGGCCTTTGGGTCTCCACTCTGCATTCCCCCTCACTCACAATGATATGATTTTTTTTTTGTTCTGATGATGCCTGATACCAGTTGCCATTGGTGCTTTCTAGAACAGCAACAGAAAACTGTTGTTAGTTTTGGGAAAACAGTAGTTGTAGCAGCACCATGCAGCAGCTCCTAGTTATACCGTCTCTCATTCTTCCTCCCACCAGATGATGAGCTCCCACGTCGTCTCTTGCTGGTGGTAGCAGCACTTGCATGCCCATGCAAGGACTGCAACAAAATCATAGCAACCCTTATCAGACAAAAATATCCAGACATACAACTATTGATTCTTGACATCTCTTTTACCTATGTCTATACAGTATTGAAGCTAGTGTTTCCATGTCGTGAATCCTTCCTCCAAGGAATCCTGAATTCTTTCATTTACACACATTAAATTGGGAGTGTGACATTCTCCAGGAAATGAAGTTGTGTTCCTTGAAATTTTCTTGAATTTGGGGAAGAAAATGAAGTCTGACGTGGCTATGTGTTGAATGAGGTAAATTCTCCCACACAATTCTCATAGAATAGCCCTTGCTACCATGTAGGACAGTAGTGAATGTTGTGAAGGCAAAGAAAGTATTTGGGACAATTTTCTTGCCCTACTTCTCACTGATACAGCTTTCTATTTTCTTAAAATTTCTTCATAATAAGTCCTCATGATAATCCTGTGTCAATTAAGATAATCTATCATGATTACCTATTGATATTCCTAAAAAAAGCTTCCATAACTTCTGTGCAGATCTTGCCTTGAGTTAAAGTCACACAGTAGACCTTTTCAGAAACCACTGATTTGATTGGACTTTTATTGAAGGCACCCTCAGGAGTCTGAGACAAGTGTATAGTAAAAAAAATTGTATGTAGCCTTCTGGAAGCCACAGAGACATGTTTAAATGCATTTTCAATAAACATGTATGGGTATGAACTGAACCCTAGTTTCATTATTTCCAAACTTACTCTAATAATATCGTGCTCAGATGGCTCATCTCTAAAACCCTACGCCCAGAGACAGAGTACCGGGCTAGTGGCTCTCTTTTGACCAGTATGAGTATTTCTATCTGGTTAAAATGAGAGCAGTTATATCCCACTAAAGTGTAATATTTTAAACCATGTGATTGTTACATCATGCAGAAAAGGTAGCTTGGACATCTGCTTGCCAGCAATTTTTTTTAAAAAGGGCTCCGGGTGGCATAGTGGTTACGCATGGTAACATTTAATACCCCACTGTGGTGCCACTCCTTACTTTGCAACATAAAAGCATCAGTTGTAAGGGGACAAAGGAGGATCTCTCTCTTTAGAAGACTCTTCCCTGTTGATCTTCTATGTCCTCTTCAGTCTTATATCCACATTTCATTTTTTAAATCCTGCATCAAAAAGAGCAGTGTATGTGCCTATCTATGCCAGTACACAGGGAAATGGGCTGAAATGATTGCATGGGACCTGCGGTGCTTTGTGCTTTGTGCATAAGGCAGCTGCGAGTTGGAATCCACTCCATGAGCCTCACAACAACAGCACAGTGTGTGTTCACCAGATGTTGTTTGTTCAATGCCTGCAGTAAGCAGAAAGCAAACACGACTCACACATAGACATTGTGAAATGTATCTAAGCACTGCACATCCATGCATTTAACACTCATGTGTCATATAAATGTATACAAATAGGTGTGTTTTTATATACTCATACTACTAATACCTCATGGCATCAAGTACATGCTGATCCACAGTGACCCTTTAGGACAAATTGAAAGTGCTCCATAAAGATATCCAAGACAGGAGATGTTTTCAGAATCAGATGACTGGTGTTTTCTTCTGTGAGACATCTGCTGACCTTTCTGTTGGCAGCATATTGTTTCATCAGTTGTGTCACCAAGACTCCTTAAATACTTCTTGCAAAGCAAAAATTTCCAAAGGCTTATGGGTTAGTCTGTTACTAAGATTTTACCCTTCTCACTCTAGTATGTAATAAAGACTTAAAAATAAACAGAGTGAAGCTTTGTATCTATCACTAAAACATAAGCAAAGTATTGCAATTATTTACTCATTAGTTAGATATAGATAAGAAAAAATATATAAAGCTTAATCCATGACTTGAATCAATATTTACAGTTGTGATAAGAGATGTGAGAGCCCACAATAAAAGTTTTTAATAAAAAAGAATTATGCCTATAAATGAAATCTAGTCATTATAGAGTTACAATGATTCATACATACACACACACACACACACACACACACACACACACACACACACCTGGGGGTACCCCCGCCAAATCGGATTTTCCTGCATTTATTTAATTAATTAAAATTTTCAAAACAACCTTATCACCTTTAAAGTACACTCCATTACACTTAATATCTTTGTCAAATCTGTGAATCCATTCTTGCAAACATTTTCCAAACTCATCTGTTTGGATGGCTGAAAGCACTTCCCTCATTTCATTCTTCACCTCTTCTACATCATCAAATCGCTGTCCTTTCATGTCCTCTTCATTCATAGAAACAAAAATAAGTTGCATGGAGCAAGGTGGGGTGAGTAAGGCGCATTGGGCAAGAGAGGCATGTTGGTTTTTGCCAAAAACTGGAGCACTGAGATGTGTGCATGAGCAGGTGCATTGTCATGGTGGCAAAACCAGCCCTTGTCTGCCATAAATCAGGCCTTTTTATGTTGTACACTATAAACACAATCTTTTAAAATCTCTAAATAGAAAGCTTGATTAACAGTCTGGATGGAACAAACGCCAAATGCACTACAAATTAACATTATCATCCCTTTCATATGTTGATGGACATCCAGAATGAAGTTTGTCATCAATAGACATTTCCCCTTGTTGAAATGAGAAAACCACTCATACACTTGAATTTTTCCCATAGCGCTGTCCTTGTAAGCTGTGTTCAACCTCTCAACTCTTTCCGTGGCATTTTTCCCAATGAGGAAGCAAGCTTTAACAGCTGAACACTGTTTTTTTAAATCAGCCATCACAAGAAATGAGATCCAAGCAACACTGCTTTTATGAAAATATTCACTATGACCAGAGAAAACCTTCTCAGGTGATGGCACTGAGTGCACTGACTAAGAACAAGTTGCGCAATGCTTGCCTAGTGGGAAAAATGCATACTATGAAAGTTCTGCCCAGCAGAGCTTTGCCCATTTTTTGTACCCACTTGTGTGTTGCATATTATATATATTTCATGTTCCCAGTTTTAAAAGCAAATTCTCTTTTATTTTCAGAAGATGAAAGACATTATCTCTTAATGTTAGCATTCTTAAGAATTCATGTCAATATTTGCTAGATGCTTTCATTCAGCTCCCAGATAAAAGCACACCAACTATTACTGTTCTACGGGATCTTGATCCTGTTAGTAGTGACTATTAGGGCAATTAAACTTTTGAATCTTGTATCTTAGATTGGTTTTCATAAATTTCTCTATTTTATTCATGATAAATAACTTTAGAAAATATATTTTGGCTATATCATCATCATATCCTGAAATTTTAAGTTTTAAAAATTTAAATAACTCATCATGAAGTCTACTTGTTCTCTAATGATACCTGATATAGCTTAATAGCTGTTCGTAATGAAACAAGAATAATAAATGACAATCGTGAGACTCTTAAACATTTGGAGCCAATGGGGAATAGGAAATCTCTTCTTGTTTTTTCTCACTAGAATTAAAGCCTGTGAGAGCTGAATCTAGGGAGAAATCATTATTAGTGTTAATTTCAAATCAGACCCATAGGATCTATACTCAGAGTATAAATTATTTCTTTCAAATCAACTAAACAATGAAAAGGTCCAGTGCTGTGGACATCAGAATCTTAAAAGATCAAGCTCCAGTGACACGAAATAATTGTCAAAGGACATATTTAGGGGATGACTCACCCACTCAGCATCCAAGGATCATAAGGTTAGTATTCAAAAGTACCTGCCAGGATAATCAGAATCTTTTTCTCCTCCAAAACAAAAATGTACACTCTTGTATTCTCAGGGAAGAAGAGGGTTGTATTTGAATCTTATCCTTTGTTTTCTAAGGATCCTCTTAGATTTGAAATCCAAGAGTAACTGGTCTTCCTCCTTATGTACTTAACCCCGAACACAACTAATCATATGCTTCTCCTTGTGCTTAGTCTTAGTCATTTGACACTGTCTCCCAAAGATAATTAAGCGAATGGCATTACTGAACAAACTCATTAGCTGACAGTTTAGAAAGTTACACATTTGAATTTAGGATATTGGCTTGTGGGGAAGGCTTTGTTTCTCTCTGACTCTGGAGAAAGGTCCTGGTCTTTTTGCTTGGGCATCTTTCTTCCCTCATATCTGAACTACATATATCTCAAAAAAGGTTGACTCTACACTAACCATAACTAATTAACGTTAAAAGGGCAACACATTCCCAAATGGGTCATCACCACAGGCATACAGGTCACAACTTACAATGTTTTTTTTTTTCAGGACATTTTTTCAGTCCATAATATACTCATTCTAAAACACACACGCCCTTATCATATTCCTCCTCCTTATGTTATTATTAAACCATGGCATTTACTTGTCTACTCAATTCAATTCAGACATAGATACTTTGTTGTCTTTTATTTGGTTGATGTTAACTTCCACAAATCTTTCAAAAGCTTCATTAAACCCTATCTTATTGAGAATTGCTACATATGAGCAACTATAATAAGTACTATATTAATATTCAGTCTAGAGGAAAAGGAAAACCAATAAAAATGGTGATTATTAGAGAATTAAATAGCCAAGTTTTAAGTGTAAATGTAAAAAAATTCATGAATGTAAATAATTATGGTCTTATTAACTTGGGTCTTCTATGCTTTAAATAGATCATTGGAAGCAGAGAGTTGAGAATATAGGATAGGGCAAAATCAAGGGCCTATCAAATGCCCATTTTTGAAACAGCCAGCATGTGCTGTTAATTTAAATAATTTGTTGTTCAATGTCTCAAGTCTTAAATACCCTGGATATGGATTGGTTATAAATAAATAAATTGAAATTTATTTATAGATCATGGAAAATACTGATGTATTTTAAGAGTTTAACATTCAGTAAAATAATTGTGATCTCTGTATTATTACTTATACTAATGAAAAAGTACCCTCAAGATATGTTAAGAAAACAAAGTCTAGCCATTATTATTAGAAAGAAAATGCTGTGCAAATGAAAGATTTCAGAGAGAAAGTCACTATGTTGATATAAAAATATTAATATCTGTTAAATTCTTACCAACAATCAATAACAATACTAAGCACTTTCCAGGTATAATTTTATTCAATTACAGCACAATCAAGAGATAGATATTAATATCGCTGGAATTTTATTTTTCAGATGCTTGATATGTGGATGTAATTTATTCTAGGTCACATATCAAGTATGTACTTGAGCTGAGATTTGAACTCAAGTCTGTCCACCAATATCAGTGCCTATTAAAGTTATAAAATCATGAAATGGTGGAATTAAAAGCAGTACTAAAGAATACATATGTAATATTTCCTCCAAGGCTGTTGCTGTTGGGAAATTATGACATGTGACGTGCTTATTCAGGTTATGCTTGAATTCTTCTAGTTTTGTGCATGGACTGCACTCAGAGGCAGCTGATTTAATTTCTGATATGTCTGATGGCTAAAATGTTCTTGTTTGTTCTGAAATAAAATATTTTTCTCCATGGTTTCCAGCAAAAAGTTTTACCTCAGCCTTTTGAAGACATATAAAGAGTTCCAAATGCCATTGCTATCAAGTTGATGACAATAGAGTAACTTAGGCATGTTCCATATCATTTCCAGGGATGTGAACTTCCCCGAAGCAGACTGCTCTATCTTCATCCCTTGGAATATTGAGTGGGTACCAACACCCGCCTTTTGGTCACTAACCAAGCTTGGAACTACTGCACCACTATGGCTCCTTTAAAAGAACCCAAAAGATCAATTGCTACAAATGGCAATCATTAATAATTTTGAAGATAGATGCCACTTATTATATGTAGTTTTCCTAGTAGTATAGCCAAATCTTTGAGCTATTCTTCATAGTGCTAGGCCTCTTGATATTTTCTATGAAATTATCTAAATTCCAAATATTGTATACCAGCTGAATATACTAACACCATATTTGCTTGTGCTAAATAGGAGTCTGATTTGTATTTTGTAGAGTATATTTATTTTTTCAAATGTAAATACATATCTCAGTAAAAATCTATCTTCCATTGTTGATTTGCTATGTCTTGTATTTACAGTGAAATGCATAATTATGTTACATATTGCATCTCTGCAAATTTTAATTTTGTAGCAAATGTAAATAAACTATAAAATTATTAAAATGTATTTTTGTTATAAACACCTTTTATACACTTAGGTAATGTGAATGGTTTTAAAATGTATATTACTTTTACCTTGAAGTCAGTCTAAAGCACACAAATCATAGACCTCAGTCCTCAGGTCCTGGTACACATGACCTAAATATAGGTCGTTTTTTT
Organism: Tenrec ecaudatus; assembly: GCF_050624435.1. Classification (NCBI taxonomy): domain Eukaryota; kingdom Metazoa; phylum Chordata; class Mammalia; order Afrosoricida; family Tenrecidae; genus Tenrec; species Tenrec ecaudatus. Next base: position 55,318,872 of record NC_134541.1, read on the forward strand.
TCTGCCCTGGGATTGTTAATGAGCAACAGTAAGAAATATTCTCTAACTCCTGGTGAAACTGTTCAGATACAGGAGTTACCAGCCAGAAGTTATGTCCCTATCTTATAGTCTGTGATAAGAAGGGGAAACGAGCCACATCGTCTCAAAGATGAAATGGTCTTGCTAACTATCTAGTGCTTCAGCTATTCTGAGTTAGGAGTCTAATAAAGAGTAATGAAGACTTTTATTAGGAGTTTCCACAGATTAATTGGAGAAAAGCATTCACTATTTTTTCTCATTCAGAGAAAGAGGAAATGTCATTATTGTGCATGCTAATATACATGACATCATAGTATACGTGCTGCACATGGGAGGCATAGAACATGTCTTGGGGAGGAAGATAATAAAATATCAGTAATACACCTTCTGACTGACCAAAACAATCAACAAGATGTGTTTCTCTTCATAATCTATAAAATAAATTAAGTATAAGATTCTTGAAGTCTATTATTCCTACTGTGGTCAACTATAATCATTGGACATTCCCAAGCCACAGGAGAGGCTGAAAAGAGCTTTAGTTTATTAATGTTTACCAATGAAGGACAAAACAAGGATGTCCATAGAATCATTTCCCTCCCGACCAAAAACCTATTATGCATGTGGATAAGCTCAAACATACACACTCACACACAGATGCACATAAACAGTAATTTTTCTATTTCTTTTTTAGATCCTACTGAGAAGATAATGGACCATAGAAACGATTCCTCAGTCACTGAGTTCATCCTTGCTGGACTAACGGACCGTCCTGGACTCCAGCTCCCCCTCTTCCTCCTCTTCCTAGGAATCTATGTGGTGACTGTGGTGGGAAACCTGGGCATGATCACACTGATCGGTCTCAGTTCTCACCTGCACACCCCCATGTACTTTTTCATCAGCAGTCTGTCCTTGATTGACCTCTGCCATTCCACTGTCATTACCCCCAAAATGCTAGTGAACTTTGTGACAGAGAAGAACATCATCTCACACGCTGAATGTATGACTCAGCTTTATTTCTTTCTGGTTTTTGCTATTGCAGAGTGCCACATGCTGGCTGCAATGGCATATGATCGCTATGTGGCCATCTGTAGCCCCTTGCTTTATAATGCCATCATGTCTTATCACGTCTGCTTACGGCTCACAGCAGGAGTTTATGCTTTGGGGATAATTGGATCTACAATTCACACAGGCTTTATGTTGAAACTCTTCTTTTGCCAGAACAATGTGGTTAACCATTATTTCTGTGATCTGTTCCCACTCCTGGAGCTGTCCTGCTCCAGCATCTATATCAACGAGCTCCTGGTCTTGGTTCTGAGTGCATTTAACATACTGACACCTGCCTTAACCATCCTTGCATCTTATATCTTCATCTTTATCAGTATTTTCCACATTCGCTCCACTGAGGGGAGGTCCAAGGCCTTTAGCACTTGCAGCTCCCACATCTCAGCTGTTACTCTCTTTTATGGTTCTGCAGCATTCATGTACCTACAGCCATCAACCGTGAGCTCCATGGACCAAGGGAAAGTGTCCTCTGTGTTTTATACTATTGTTGTGCCCATGCTGAACCCCATGATCTACAGTCTGAGAAATAAGGATGTCAAGCTTGCCCTGAAGAAAATTCTAGAGAGCAGACCCTACTCATGAATGGAATCATTGATTTCATGTACTTTCAGAAACAGATCAGTGGTTTTCTGAGATATATAATTTTTTAGTTAATTGTTGAAATTTGTAGGTTGACGAATAGGCACTGAGTTCCACTATGTGTCCAAATTCACTTCATACCATCTTTTCTTACAAGCCCGTTCTACACTGACTATAGATAGAGAAGTACAGAGTATAAAATCAAATATTATTTATCATTACAGATACTATAGTGTCATTATTAATAGAACGAAAGTGAAGAGCAACATTTATAAATTTATGAGAGTCACATGCATGATGAAAATTTTATAAAATACCTACCCAGGACTAAATAGCTTAAATGCATCACTTTTATAATATTCACAGTACTTCTGCAAAGCAACTACTAGTACATATTATCCTTTCAAAAATGAAAAAAATTGCATGACAAACTGTCTAGAGTGTCTCACAATAAGCATTTAATCCTGGAAACAAATTCCAAGAATCAATATATCACTCCAAATATTTCTCAGACACAAGGTGGGAATTGTAGGACTCCTAAATTTAAAGACTCCTAAAGAATTATCTACACACTGAACATCCAAAGTTTTCAATATGACTGCATTTCTGTCCGTTGAATATATTCCACGGAAAGGTCACCTTTCTCTTTTGACAGAATCAAATTCTTTCAGATCCTTGCCGACCAAAGCAACATCATTGGGAACATCATTGGGAAAGTCTTCGTCATTTTATAAGATATCAAGTATCTGTCCAAAAGTAGCCCAAATAAGATTGTTTTAATCTTTATGTGGGAAATTATATGTTCTTTGTGAGTCAATTTCTCCTAGAAGTCCTAAATCCTGCTAAGTTATATCACTTTCATGTTTCCTTGTTGATTTTATTTTGCCCCCAAATTTTGAAGCAGTCACCTGTTCATGTAAATTTTACCTTGAAAATGTTTATTTCCTCACTTCCTATTATAGTTTTTCTGGTGCAGGATATTTAATAGCCTGAGATTTTACATGATAATATAAATATTCTACTGCCTTGGGTCTCTCTGTAATTCAAACCATTCTCCTCATTATGGATACATCAAGTTTGCATGATTTTGTTTCCCTGTACTCATTTAATACAACAAGTTGAACAGTTTACTAATTGTAGGACCCCGATTCCCTCCTTGGCCAAACACACACAAGTACGTGATGGCTAGATTTCCCTTCCCTGGGCTGGTCAGGAGAATTCACAGCAAACGTATTCTGCCTTAAGACAAAGCTTTTTATATTGCAGGAAAATAGAAAAAAACTCAGTGGAGATCAATGTACATGGAGACTCCTAATGAATGTAAAACACCCACCATAAACTATAGCGTTCCACAAACTTGAGGTTCAGAAAATAAACTCTACTACAAAATCCTTCCACTTCCAACTCTTTTTAACTCCTTTTATTCTGAACCCTGAAATAACAATCAGTCCGTCTACTTGCTTGTAAGGGGCCATGACACACATAATCACATTTAGATGTCGTAGGATTCTTCAGTCAGTACAATTCTGAAGCTAAAAGAAGCTTTCTAATGGCTTGTATGGGAGAATGCACTCCCATTTGAAAGAGATATAATGGAAGACAGTCAAGTATCATATAATGCCTTGATTCACAAAGAATGATTCATTGGGAAAGGCAAAAGTTAAAAAAATATATGTTTAATCTCAAACCCCTAACATTGCTGTGGTGATGTTTGTTCCATCCTCCCTGATATGATTGAACAACTGAACAATTGAATTGTTTGATATCTAAACTACTTGCCAACAAAACTGTTGGGAAAAAGGAAAATGTTAAACTTTAAAATGCAATTCGGTCTTTATAGGGAATTAAAGTAATGAACTTATTCTAAAACCCACGGGATTTTTTAATCAGACCATCAGATATTTTGTTTGTAATCAATAATGAAAGAAAAGCAATAAATTACAATTATATGAAAATACTAAACACTTGAGAGCCAATGGGGATAAGTGGCAACTCTTAAGTGTTCCTTTTCCCGAGAGTTAATACCCATGAGATATACATCTAGTGAGAGATCATTATGACTGTTTATGTCTAACTCAAACCTTAACAATTATACCCAGAATATAAATTCTTCGTGTCCCATGAAGCAAGGGCCCCATGTCCTTGGACGCCAGGAACGTATAAGGCCATGACTCAGAATAGCTGTGGAAGGAGACACTCGGCATGGAAGAGTGTTTCCAGGTCAGTGTTCAGAACCAGCCAACAGGGTCAGCAGAGTACTTTTCTCCTCCAGGAAACCGGAAGAGGAAAAAGTCCAGTGCTGAATTGCACAGGAAGAAGGAAGATTGAATTCTCCTCTTTGTTTCTTATACTCTTAGAATTCTCATCTCTAGCTGTACTGAATGATTAACTTAACTATTTGCCTCTAATTGTCCTGGCTTTATCTATTTGCTGTTATAACAGAAATACCAGAGTTGAATGGCTTTACAATACAGAAAATTTTTTTAAAAACTTTTTAGGTGGCTAGAAGTTCAAATTCTAGGTGCTGGCTCTAAAGGAAGGCTTTATCTCATTGAAGCTTTTGCTCTTTGGAAATCTTCATTTTTCTATATTTGCTCCCTCATCTCTGCGCTGGTCTGCTCATTTGTTAATATTTTTTTATATCTCAAATAGTGGCTCTACACAAATCATACGTAATTAACATACCTAACACAACCTGGGCCTGGTGGCATAATGAATGACATATTGCACTGACAAATGCAAGGTGAGCAGTTCAAGACCTGCAGCTGCTCTGCAGAGAAAGAAGGCGCCTTCTGCTTCTGTAGAGATACAGTCTTAGAACCACCAGGGACAACTCTGCCCTATCTCTTTTGCTCCCTATGCATTAGAATGAAGTCCATGACATAGAGTTTTCTGAGTAAGACAACCCATTCTCAAATGGGTTTATAATGATAAGCACTGAGGTTAGAGCCTACAAACCATTTTTGGAGGGGCATTATTCGGGCCATAAAATCTTAACTGTAATATCCTTACGCATAAAGATTGACATGTCATCTCCCTGTTAGCTATGTTTAAAATTATGGCAAATATTTCTCTTTTTTTATTCATTAAATTAAAGGCATAGAGATGTCTTACCTTTAGCTATGTTGATAAAAATTTAACTTTCTTTTAACAATTTCATTGACCACATATTGATAGAGAATTGTTATATATGTGTTAGTATATTAGGTGCTATGTTGAATTTACCATCTAGAGTAAAAAAGTAAATAACTCATGAAAAATATATAAAATTAAGTGATCAGGTGTTAAGGGTAATTGTAAATAAATCCATGGATGTATAGAAAATAGTCTTATTAACGTGGGAGTTGGCCATGCCTTAAATATTAGTGGATTTTGTAGGGAAAAGAGAGGGTTGGAAAGAGTTGAGGAAATACGTTGGTTTAAATTCAAGAGCCACCCAATTGTAGATTGGTCTGAGAATTCGATAATTTTGGGGGAAATTCTAATGAAAGTAATTTGTTGTCCTATGGTTCAAATCTTTAGATGACAGGAAAATTGGTCTGAACATGGAGAAGATGAATAGCTATTAACTACTCAACACTAAAACAATTGTAAGTTTCTTTGTAACTACACGTGTTAATGAAAAAGGACCACCAGGAAACATATGGTAAGAAAAATAAATTATGATTCTCATTATTGGATTGAAAATATTGGGTAAATGAGAGATATTTTTAAAAAACTAAAAATATTGACATTAAAGCAATTACAGTTGTTGAATTTTTACTATGCCCCTTCCAGGTAAGTTTTATTTAATTTTCACAATGCTATACAATGCTATACATTATCAATTCTTGTTTTTTTTTCTTTTTCCTTGGAGGCTTTGAGAGTGATATAGCTTGCTCAAGTTTACATAGGAAGTATGCAGTTGAGCTGAGATTTGAACTCAGAACTGTCTAACAATATCAGTGCTCATTAAACTTATAAAATCATGAAATGGTGGAGTTGCAAGAGGTACTGATGATGATCAATGTATAGTGTTTATCCAGTGCTTCTCCCCTTGAGAAATAACAATATGTGGGAAGGGCTGGGTTAGGCTATGCTTGAACACGTCAAGTTGTGTGTATGCGACTGCATTCTGATGCAGCTTGTTTCATTTCTGATATGTCTGGTTGCCAGCATGCTCTTATTAGTTGTGAATTAAAATATCTATAATGAACCATTCTTATTATCTTGGCTGGCTGTCTAGAGATGAGGATTCTAACAATTCGTTTTGTTTCAGTCTCTTGAAGACATATGCACAGTCCAAAAGGCCAAGACAAGTTGGTTGGTGCCAACTTCTAGTGATTACATAATGTTAAAGCGAAACCTCAAATGGCTTCCAAGGCTGCAAGACTTGGAGATAGACTGCCACATCTTCCTCCCTTGGGGTGGTTGTTCGTTTGCAACCAGCAACTTTTTGTTGACAGCTGAGGTCTTACCCACTGTCCCCAGGTGTCTTATGAATAGACTCCAATAGCTCTCACATATGGTAACATTTTAAATATTTGGAGATCACTATCATAATATGTATGCATGTATATTTATATATATAATTTAATATATACATATATATATTTGTTTTCCATATTTTTCAGCTATCTTTCTAAAGACAAGGCTTCTATATGTTTTCTCTGGAGCTGTCTAGTGTTTTATTGTCTATGCATTATATAGTAGCTGAATATAGTGATACAGTAGTTGGTTTAAGTAAGATGAGGAATTCATGTTTTGTGGGATACATTTTTTCCTTTGAAAATTTAGAGTAAAGATACAGAAGTCTTTGTGAAAATGTGGAGCACTAGAGGTGTGGTGGGATACTCATGGAGCTGCAAACTTCCAGACTCGCAGTTTGAAAGCACCAGCTGTTCTTGAGGATAGATAACACTTTCTATTTTCATAATGATTTAGTCTCAGAAACCCACAGAGACAGTTCTCCCGTGACGTAAAGGGTCGCCACAATGCCAGTTTGACTGAAAGGTTGTGAGTTTTTTGGTTTTGAGTGATGAATTTATCCTGAAATTCATAATTGTATTTACATGTGCTCTACTAATATATATCTTCCCAATCTTGAACTACTGTAGCAAAAACATATCGAGTATATGATTACAATGAAACTTACCTGAATAGAAGACATGTAACTTTTCCTTTGACACTCTTTCATATGTTTAGAAAATGTACATAGTCTTTGGAACTAAACAATTTCAACTATGAAATCAAATTAAAATTGACCAATCTTAAGATTCAAGTTGTGAAGGATTCCATTTTGCTTGGATCTACAATCAATGTTCATGTAAGCATCAGTCAAAAATCAAATAATACATCTCATTGGGAAACTTGCTACATGTAATTTCTTTAAAGTTTTGAAGAGCAAGGACACAAGCCATGGTATTTTAAATTGTCTCATATTTATGTGAAAATTGGACAATGGATAAGAAAGACCAACCAATAATCAATGCATTGAATCATGGTATGGGCAAAGAATATAAAAATATCATGGACTTCCAAAAGAACAAACAAATTTGTCTTGGAAGAAGTACAGAATATTCCTTAGGTGCTAAGACTAAGATACATATTTTGGAAAAGTGATTAGGAGAGACCAGTCCCTGGAAAAGGACACCAAACTTGGCACAGTAGAAGGTCAGTGTATGAAAAGGACAGAGGGATAGATAAATTGTGATAGTGGCTTCAATAATGGGCTCACATGTAACAGCAACGGTAATTATGGCACAGAATTGGCAGTGTCACGCTGACTGGCTCCATGGACCTTAACCATAACAACAACCATAGTTTACTGCTCTCCAGTGCATAGTCATGGAGTACATGATCAAGATTTGGGTAATTATATTACTTTTTTGTAATTGTCAAATTGGAAATAGTAGGATAAAACCTCTTATTCCTGCTGAAACTGCTGAGATAGGTGTATGTGATCAGTCAGGCAATTACACCATTGACTTGTTGTCTACATTAAAGAAGCAAAGATAAACAACCACAAAGGCGCAAGATGAAAAGGTTTTGGTAGCTGTCTAGTCCTTCAGTGATTTTCAGTTAGGGTTCTAGTGAGATACATAATTCAGACGAGTGTTAGTAGTTTTCACAGATTTATGAACTCTATGTTTATTAATTGCACCAATTGTATGTCAGTTTGTCATACTGTGGTGGCTTGTGTGTTGTTGTGATGTGGGAAATTATGTCACTGGTACAGGTTTCAACAGAGCTTCCAGACTCAAAGTGGATATGAAGAAGGAATAGGCTGTCAACTTCTGAAGAATCACACTCTGAAAATTTTACATACAAAACCAAAACATTTTCAGTTATGAATCACTCATAAAAAGAAGCAGAATATTGTCAAAGATAGTGCCAGATGATGAGCCCCTCAGCTTGGAAGGCACTCAAAAAATGACTAAGGAAGAGCTGTCATTTCTAAGCAGTGTCCACAATAATGACATGGATGGAGTGAAGCACAGGCTTCCAGATATTCATTTGCTGATAGGACACGACTCAAAATGAGAAGAAACAACCAAAAATATCAATTAATAATTGGAAATTCGAATATAAAGTATGTATCTAGGAACTGGAAATTGTAAATAATACAATGCATAAAATGGACATTCTAGGCATTGGTGAGCATAAGTAGACTGACATTGACAATTTTGAGTAGGAAGCCATGTGGATTACACAGCTGGGGATGACACAGTGAAGAGGAATGGCTGTTCATTCTTCTTCAAAGAGGAAATCTCTAGATCTCTCCCAAAGTATAATGCTCTTGGTGAGAGGATTTATGTATTTCAATCCAAGGGAATACAATGAACAAGTATACACATTTATGCACCAAACACCAAAACTGGCAATTAAGAAGTTGAAGAATTCTACCAACTTTTCCAGTCTGAGATTGGTCAAATATGCAGTCAAGGTGCATTAAAAAGTATTGTCAATTGGAATGTAAAAGTTGGAAACAAAGGACAAGAGACAGTTGGAGAATATGGTCTTGGTGACAGAAACAAAGGTGGAGATGACGTAATAAGGGTTTTCAAAGTCAACCACTTGTTCATAGAAAATATCTATTTTTAAGCACAAAATTAGTGACTATATATATATATGACCTTATACATATGGAACACACATAAATCAAACTGACTACATGAGTGGGAACACACTGGTGAATTTCAGTATCAGGAGCTAATACCAGGCCAGCGGCTGACTGCAGAGCAGACTATCGACTGATTATAAGTTTGTTCAAGTTGAAGCTGAAGAAAATGAAAGTAAATCCACATGAACCCAAATGTAACCTTGAGTCTGCCTTACCTGAATATTGGAAACATCTCAAGAATAGATTTTCTGCACTGAACACTAATGAGAGAAGCCTTGATGAGGCGTGCGAGGATATGAAGAACATCATGTATGAAGAAAGCAAAAGGTAATTAAAACGACAGGAAAGAAAGAATATCAAAGTGGATGTCAGAGGAGACTCTGAAAGCTGCTCTTAACAATAGAGTAGCTGAAACGCATGAAAGAAATGATGGACATAAAGGGCTGAGAAGATTTCAGAGTGTACCTCAATAACAAGAAGTAAAATATTATAGTAAAATATGCAAAGACCTAGAAGTAGAAAATCCAAAAGGAATAATGTGCTCAAAATATCTTAACTGGAAAGAAGTCAAGAAAAAGTTCAAGTGTTCAGTTGTAGTACTGATAGATTCTGTGGGCAAATATTGAATGGTGCAAGAAACATCAAAAGAAGATGGAAAGAACACAGTCACTGTACCAAAATTAATTAGCCCGCACCAATCATTTCAAGAGGTATCATAGGAGCAAGAACAAATGGTACTGAAGGAAAAAGTCCGAGCTGCACCAGGAGGATTAGCCAAAAACAAGATTCCAGGAACTTATGGAATACCAACTGAAATGTTTCAACAAGCTGATGAAGCACTGGAAGCACTCACTTGTCTATTCCAAGAAAATTTAGAAGATAGCTGCTTGGCCAACTGACTAGAAAAGATGCATGTTTGCACCCACTCAACAGAATGCTCAAATTAGAGAAAGAACACCATCATTGATATCACATGCAAGTATATTTTTGCTTAAAAGTCATCCAATAAACAATGGTTGCAGCAGTATTGACAAGGAGCTGTCAAAAGTTAGGACCAGATTCAGAGGGTAACACGAAACAAGGGATATCATTGCTAATGTAAGAATGCTCCTGACCAAAATCAGAGAATACTGGAAAGTTTGACTGACCTTGCTAAGGCATTCGACTGTGTAGACTCTCACAAACTGTGGCTAGACTTGAGAAGAACGGGAATTCCAGGCCTCTACATGTGTTTCTAGGGAAACTGCACATGGAGCAAGAGGCAGCTGTGTGAACAGAACAAGTAAACCCTGCATCGCTTAAAATCAAGAAAGGTGTGTGTCAGGGTTCCATCCTTTCACCATACTTTTTCAAACTGTATGTTGAACAAATGATCAGAGAACTTGATTATATGACGAAGAATGTAACATCGGGATGGGAGGAAGGATTATTAACAAGCTGAGATATGTAGGGACCCCTGGTGGTGTAGTGGTAATGCATTGGGATGCGATCCTCATGGTCATCAGTTTGAAACCAGAGGCAGCTTTGTGGTAGAAAGACTGTGCTTCCTACTCCTGTAAACAGTTACCGTCTCAGAAACCGATAACGGGTCACCATTAGTGAGCAATGGCTGAATGGCAGTGAGTTTGGTTTTGTGTTTGGCGATATGGAGATGACACAGTCTTGCTTGCCAATATGATGGGCTTGAAGTGCCAACTGATAGAGATCAAGCATTGCAGTCTTTAGGATGGCTACAACTCAATATAAAGAAACCCAACATCTTTACAATTGGACCAACATGTAACATCACGATAAATGGAGAAAATACTAAAGTTAGCAAAAATTTCATCTTGCTTGGGGCCACACTCAGTGCTTGTGGAAGCAGCAGTCAAGTGATTAAAGCACACATTGCATTGGGTAAAAGTGCTACACTAAACTTCCTTAAAGTGTTGTATTACTTTGATGTCTAAGGTACGTCTGACCCAAGACTTGGCACTTTCAGTCTCCTCATGTGCATGTGAAAGTTGGGCATTGTCAGAAGCAAACCTAAGAAGAATAGATGCATTTGAATTATGGTGCTGGTGAAGAATATGGAAAGTACCACTGGCTGCCCAAAGGGAAAAACAAATAAACAAACAAGCAAACAAACAAACATACAACCAGCCAACTTGTCCTGGAAGAATTACAGCCAGAATGCAATGAGGCAAAACTTATTCTCACACATTTTTACATGTTCTCAGGAATAACCAGTCCCAGGGGAAGGATATGATGCTTGGTAAACTAATGGGCAGAGAAAAGAGGAAGACCTTTGACAAGATGGACTGACACAGTGGCTGCATTGATGGGCTCAAACACAAGAACAGTTGTGAGGAGGGCACAGGACTGGGCAGTATTCCATTGTGTTGTACATAGGACCGCTATGCGTTGGAACTAATTGGATGGCACTTAACACCCTTTCTATTAATCGTCGACAATCATTCACTACTCTTTGTCATTCAGAATCAAGTGAAGATTTAATTATCGTGTACTTGAATATGTGAATGTCTATATTTTTATTTTGGGAGCACAGGAAGCATATTTTGCACACACAAAACTCCACAAGAAAACCACGAGTGTAACTCCTTTTTTTTTTGACTCAAACATTCTACAAACTGCATTGTATTAATGGTAAGACTATTGAAAGTGGTACTTCCTCCTAGTGTCCAGAAAGATCGGTGAGCAACAGAACATGGCGATGGAAGACAGCGGAAGTAAGATAGAAAATAGCGAGGAGCTCAAACCAAGGGCTCAAGTAGAAAGAAAACGTTTTGAAAAGGATGTGGGCCACATATGGACAAATGTGCTTGCCACGGTGGATGTATGCATGGTTATAAGAGTTGTAAGAGCCCCCAATAAAATGCTTAAAAAAAGATTATTGAATTTTCCGGAGTATGAGAGGCTAAAGATTTTAGAATATTAGTCTTTCTCAATGAAGGAGAAAATACAGATATCAGAGTTACATTTTTTGAATCGCACACACATATATATGTGCATACACTCAAATGCAAAAACACAGTAAATTTTTTCTATTTCTTTTTCAGACCCTACTGAGAAGACAATGGACCAGAGAAATGATTCCTCAGTCACTGAGTTCATCCTTGCTGGACTAACGGACCGTCCTGGACTCCAGCTCCCCCTCTTCCTCCTCTTCCTAGGAATCTATGTGGTGACTGTGTTGGGAAACCTGGGCATGATCACACTGATCGGTCTCAGTTCTCACCTGCACACCCCCATGTACTATTTCCTCAGTAGTCTGTCCTTGATTGACCTCTGCCATTCCACTGTCATTACCCCCAAAATGCTAGTGAACTTTGTGACAGATAAGAACATCATCTCCTACCCTGAATGCATGACTCAGCTTTATTTCTTTATTGTTTTTGTTATTGCAGAGTGCCACATGTTGGCTGTAATGGCATATGATCGCTATGTGGCCATCTGTAGCCCCTTGCTTTATAACGCCATCATGTCTTATCACGTCTGCTTACGGCTCACAGCAGGAGTTTATGTTTTGGGGATCATTGGAGCTACAATTCACACAGGCTTTATGTTGAAACTCTTTTTTTGCAAGAACAATGTGGTCAACCATTATTTCTGTGATCTGTTCCCACTCCTGGAGCTGTCCTGCTCCAGCATCTATATCAATGAACTATTGGATCTGTGTTTGAGTGTATTTAACATATTTATACCTGTTATAACCATCCTTGCGACTTACATCTTCATCTTTATCAGCATTCTCCACATTCGCTCCACTGAGGGGAGGTCCAAAGCCTTTCGTACTTGCAGCTCCCACATCTCAGCTGTTACTCTCTTTTATGGTTCTGTATCATTCATGTACCTACAGCCATCAACTGTGAGCTCCATGGACCAAGGGAAAGTGTCTTCTGTGTTTTATACAATTGTTGTGCCCATGCTAAACCCCCTGATCTATAGTCTGAGAAATAAAGATGTCAAGCTTGCCCTGAAGAAAATTCTAGAAAGTAGACCCTACTCCTGAATAGAATCATTGCTTCAATGTCCTTTCAGAAACAGATCAGTGGTTTTCTGAAATACATAATTTGTTTAGTTAACTATTGATATCTGTATGTTGATTAATAGACATTTATGTCCTCTATATAATAAAGGTCTAAAAATCCTATTTAGGCCACCACTTTCTTCAAAAAGCATCCACTGCGTATAGAGAGAGATACAGAGTAAAAAATCCAATGCTTTAAAAATTACACCAACTATAATTTTCTACTTAACAGCAATGCCAGCCAAAAATAACAATGATGATGATATGATGAAATCACATGCATTTTTAAAATTGTATAAAATGCCAAACCTGGTAGCAAACAGCTTAAGTTTAATACGCTATGTAATATTTACAATATTCTCTCGGGGACTGTAATACTAATACTCCCTTTTCAAATGGAAGATTCTGAATCTTAGCGAGTTTGCATAATCTGGCTAGAATTTTTAAAATAACAAATTACATCTGGAAACAAACTTGAGATGTTTGATTCCAAGACTCAAGGTTTGACTCAAAGTGAATAAAATAGAAAGTGCTACTGAGACACAATGTAACTATCAGGAGCCTAAGACTTTCCTCTGCCCCACAAGCAACTCTAGTTGCCTAGGTGATTGTACTGCTGTCCTCTGAACATGCTCCAATTGCAGTTTTTATTTTTTTACACAATCAAACTCTTTTAGATCCATGCTGATGAAAGCAAAATGGGATATAACTAGCAGCTTCTTCTTTATGGAAACTTCAGTTATTGTGCACGATATAAACCATTTGTCAAAAGCAGCCCAAATAAGATTGTTCTTTTTCTTATCCAGGAATTATGTGGTTCTTTATGGGCCAACTACTTGTAAAATTCATATATACCAATAATATACATCCTATTCATGCTTCCCTCTTCTTTTTATTCTGTCCCATAATTTTCAGTCACCCTACCATATAAATTTGGTGTTAGAAGTTTGTTTCAGGGCAATGAATGTACAAATGTGCTTTACACAATTGATGTATGTATGGATTGTGACAAGAGTTGTATGAACCCCTAATAAAAAATGTTTTAAAAGATTCAGTGGTATCTAACAACAACAATAACAAACTCCTCTATCTTTGAAAATCCTATATTCATTTTTCCATATTCTTTGAAGAACTTTCTTTATATCTGTATTATACAATCACACATGTAGAAGTAAAATTCTGGGATTATGAATTAAAATCATATTGTTTGCTAATTCACCTGCAAAAAAATAAAATTGGAAAACTACTTTTCCCCAATATTGTGCATATTTTATGCAAAGATGCAATGTGGTTTTTTTTTCCTGTGGGGGAAAAAAAGACAGAATTATTTTGTACAAACACTCAATGGTTGTCTGCAGCATCAAATAAAATCATGTGGGCATTCCTCCCTACCAAGCAAAGGAAAGTATAAAACAGGAAGATTGACTCAGACCGAATTTGAGGAGACTTCCAAACAATGAGTTCCCTGCTCTTCTCCCAGTAAGCTGCCATTGGTGCTTTCAAGAACAACAATAGAAAATGCTGTTAGTTTTCAGAAATCAGTAGTTTGTAGCAGCACCATGCAGCAGCTCCTGGTTGTACTGTCTCTCATTCTTCCTCCCACCAGATGATGAACTCCCACATCGTCTCTTGCTGGTGGTAGCAGCACTTGCATGCCCCTGCAAGGATTGCAACAAAATCATAGCAACCCTTATCGGACAAAAATATCCAGACAAACAACTATTGATTCTTGACATCTCTTTTACCTATGTCTATACAGTATTGAAGCTAGTGTTTCCATGTCGTGAATCCTTCCTCCAAGGAATCCTGTATTCTTTCATTTACACACATTAAATTGGGAGTGTGACATTCTCCAGGAAATGAAATTGTGTTCCTTGAAATTTTCTTGAATTTGGGGAAGAAAATGAAGTCTGACGTGGCTGTGTGTTGAATGAGGTAAATTCTCCCACACAATTCTCATAGAATAGGCCTTGCTACCATGTAGGACAGTAGTGCATGTTGTGAAGGCAAAGAAAGTATTTGGGACAATTTTCCTGACCTACTTCTCACCGATACAGCTTTCTATTTTCTTAAAATTTCTTCATAATAAGTCCCCATGATAATCCTGTATCATTTAAGGTAATCTATCATGATTATCTTATTGACATTCCTAAAAATGGCTTCCATAACCTCTGTGCAGATCTCCTCGCCTTGAGTTTAACTCAAACAGTAGACCTTTGCAGAAGCCACTGATCTGATTAGACTTTTATTGAAGGCACCCTCAGGAGTCTGAGACAAGTGTATTGCATAAAAATTTGTATGTAGGCATCTAGGAGCCACAGACATGTTTAAACACGTTTTTAATAAACATGTATGTGTATTTACTGAACCCTAGTTTCATTATTTCCAGACTTACTCTAATAACATCGTGCTCAGACTGCTCATCTCAAATCCTACTCCCAGAGACAGAGCACCGGGCTAGTGGCTCTCTATTGACCAGTATGAGTATTTCTCTCTGGTTAAAGTGAGAGCAGTTAAATCCCACTGAAGTGTAATATTTTAAACCATGTGATTGTTACATCATGCAGAAAACGTTGTTTTGACATCTGCTTACCAACAATTTTTTTTTAAAAAGGGCTCTGGGTGGCATAGTGGTTACGCATGGTAACATTTAATACCCCACTGTGGCTCCACTCCTTACTTTGCAATATAAAACCATCAGTTGTAATGGGACAAAGGAGGATCTCTCTCTTTAGAAGACTCTTCCCTCTTGATCTTCTATGTCCTCTTCAGTCTTATACCCACATTTCATTTTTTAATCCTGCATCAAAAAGACCAGTGTATGTGCCTATCTATGCCAGTACACAGGGAAATGGGCTGAAATGATTGCATGGGACCTGCGGTGTTTTGTGCTTTGTGCATAAGGCCACTATGAGTTGGAATCCACTCCATGAGCCTCGCAACAACAGCACAGTGTGTGTGTGTGTTCACCAGATGTGTTTGTTCAATGCCTGCAGTAAGAAGAAAGCAAACACGACTCACACATAGACATTGGGAAATGTATCTAAGCACTGCACGTCCATGCATTTAACACTCATATGTTTCACATAAACCTATATAAATAGGTGTGTTTTTATATACTCATACTTCTAATACCTCATGGCATCAAGCACATGCTGATCCACAGTGACCCTTTAGGACAAATTAAACTGCTCCATACAGATACACAAGGTAGGAGATGTTTTCAGAATCAGACGACTGGTGTTTTTGTCTGTGAGACATCTGCTGACCTTTCTGTTGGCAGCATATTGTTTCATCTGTTCTGTCACCAAGACTCCTTAAATACTTCTTGCTAAGCAAAAATTTCCAAAGGCTTATGGGTTAGTCTGTTACTGAGATTTTACCTTTCTCACTCCAGTATGTAATAATGACTTAAAAATAAACTGAGTGAAGTTTTGTATCTATCACTAAAACATAAGCAAAGTATTGTAAATATTTATTCATTAGTTACATATAGATAAGAAAATAATATATAAAGTTTAATCCATGACTTGAATCAATATTTATAGTTGTGATAAGAGATGTAAGAACCCACAATAAAAATATTTAATAAAAAAGAGTTATACCAATAAATGAAATCCAGTCTTTGTAGAGTTAAAATGATTTATACGTGCATACACACACAAGAGGGTACTCCCCCAAATCATATATTTCCCCCAAAGTTATGTATTTAATTCATTAATAAATTTTTCAAAACAACCTTATCACCTTTAAAGTACACTCCATTACACTTAATATCTTTGTCAAATCTGTGAATATATTCTTGCAAACATTTCCAAACTCATCTGTTTGGATGGCTGAAAGCACTTCCCTCATTTTATTCTTCACCTCTTCTACATCATCAAATCGCTGTCCTTTCATGTCCTCTTCATTCGTAGAAACAAAAAGAAGTTGCATGGAGCAAGGTGGGGTGAGTAAGGTGCATTGGGCAAGAGAGGCATGTTGGTTTTTGCCAAAAACTGGAGCACTGAGATGTGTGCATGAGCAGGTGCATTGTCATGGTGGCAAAACCAGTCCCTCTATGCCATAAATCAGGCTTTTTTTGGTTGCACACTGTAAACACAATCTTTTAAAATCTCTAAATAGAAAGCTTGATTAACAGTCTGACTGGGTGGAACAAACGCCAAATGCACTACAAATTAACATTATCATCCCTTTCATGTGTTGACGGACATCCAGAATGAAGTTTGTCATCAATAGACATTTCCCCTTGTTGAAATGAGAAAACCACTCATACACTTGAATTTTTCCCATAGCGCTGTTCTTGTAAGCTGTGTTCAACCTCTCAACTCTTTCCGTGGCATTTTTCCCAATGAGGAAGCAAGCGTTAACAGCTGAACACTGTTCTTTTAAATCAGCCATCACAAGAAATGAGATCCAAGCAAAACTGCTTTTATGAAAATATTCACTGTGAGCAGAGAGAACCTTCTCAGGGAATGCCACTATGTGCACTGACTCAGAGCAAGTACCGCGATGCTTGCCTAGTGGGAAAAATGCATACTATGAAAGTTCTGCCCAGCAGAGCTTTCCCCATTTTTTGTACCCCCTTGGGTGTTGTATATTATTTATATTTCATGTTCCCAGTTTTAAAAGCAAATTCTCTTTTATTTTCAGAAGATTAAAGACATTATCTCTTAATGTTAGCATTCTTAAGAATTCATGTCAATATTTGCTAGATGCTTTCATTCAGCTCCCAGATAAAAGCACACCAACTATTACTGTTCTACGAGATCTTGATCCTGTTAGTAGTGACTATTAGGGCAATTAAACTTTTGAATCTTGTATCTTAGATTGGTTTTGTTTAATTTCTCTATTTTATTCATGATAAATAACTTTAGAAAATATATTTTGGCTATATCATCATCATATCCTGAAATTTTAAGTTTTAAAAATTTAAATAACTCATCATGAAGTCAACTTGTTCTCTAATGATACCTGATAATAGCTTAATAGTTGTTCGGAATGAAACAAGAATAATAAATGACAATCATGTGAGACTCTTAAACATTTGGAGCCAATGGGGAATAGGAAATCTCTTCTTGTTTTTTCTCACTAGAATTAAAGCCTGTGAGAGCTGAATCTAGGGAGAAATCATTATTAGTGTTAATTTCAAATCAGACCCATAGGATCTATACTCAGAGTATAAATTATTTCTTTCAAATCAACTAAACAATGAAAAGGTCCAGTGCTGTGGACATCAGAATCTTAAAAGATCAAGCTCCAGTGACACGAAATAATTGTCAAAGGACATATTTAGGGGATGACTCACCCACTCAGCATCCAAGGATCATAAGGTTAGTATTCAAAAGTACCTGCCAGGATAATCAGAATCTTTTTCTCCTCCAAAACAAAAATGTACACTCTTGTATTCTCAGTGAAGAAGAGGGTTGTATTTGAATCTTATCCTTTGTTTTCTAAGGATCCTCTTAGATTTGAAATCCAAGAGTAACGGTCTTCCTCCTTATGTACTTAACCCCGAACACAACTAATCATATGCTTCTCCTTGTGCTTAGTCTTAGTCATCTGACACTGTCTCCTAAAGATAATTAAGCGAATGGCATTACTGAACAAACTCATTATCTGACAGTTTAGAAAGTTACACATTTGAATTTAGGATATTGGCTTGTGGGGAAGGCTTTGTCTCTCTCTGACTCTGGAGAAAGGTCCTGGGCTTTTTGCTTGGGCATCTTTCTTCCCTCATATCTGACCTACATATATCTCAAAAAAGGTTGACTCTACACTAACCATAACTAATTAACGTTAAAAGGGCAACACATCCCCAAATGGGTCATCACCACAGGCATACAGGTCACAACTTACAATGTTTTTTTTTTCAGGACATTTTTTCAGTCCATAATATCCTCATTCTAAAACACACACGCCCTTATCATATTCCTCCTCCTTATGTTATTATTAAACCATGGCATTTACTTGTCTACTCAATTCAATTCAGACATAGATACTTTGTTGTCTTTTATTTGGTTGATGTTAACTTCCACAAATCTTTCAAAAGCTTCATTAAACCCTATCTTATTGAGAATTGCTACATATGAGCAACTATAATAAGTACTATATTAATATTCAGTCTAGAGGAAAAGGAAAACCAATAAAAATGGTGATTATTAGAGAATTAAATAGCCAAGTTTTAAGTGTAAATGTAAACAAATTCATGAATGTAAATAATTATGGTCTTATTAACTTGGGTCTTCTATGCTTTAAATATATCATTGGAAGCAGAGAGTTGAGAATATAGGATAGGGCAAAATCAAGGGCCTATCAAATGCCCAATTTTGAAACAGCCAGCATGTTCTGTTAATTTAAATAATTTGTTGTTCAATGTCTCAAGTCTTAAATACCCTGGATATGGATTGGTTATAAATAAATTGAAATTTATTTATAGATCATGGAAAATACTGATGTATTTTAAGAGTTGAACATTCAGTAAAATAATTGTGATCTCCGTATTATTACTTGTACTTAATGAAAAAGTACCCTCAAGATATGTTAAGAAAACAAAGTCTAGCCATTATTATTAGAAAGAAAATGCTGTGCAAATGTAAGGTTTCAGAGAGAAAGTCAATATGATGATATAAAAATATTAATATCTGTTAAATTCTTACCAACAATCAATAACAATACTAAGCACTTTCCAGGTATAATTTTATTCAATTACAGCACAATCAAGAGATAGATATTAATATCGCTGGAATTTTATTTTTCAGATGCTTGATATGTGGATGTAATTTATTCTAGGTCACATATCAAGTATGTACTTGAGCTGAGATTTGAACTCAGGTCTGTCCAACAATATCAGTGCCTATTAAAGTTATAAAATCATGAAATGGTGTGGAATTGAAAGCAGTACTAAAGAATACATATGTAATATTTCCTTGGCTGTTGCTGTTGGAAAATTATGACATGTGACGTGCTTATTCAGGTTATGCTTGAATTCTTCTAGTTTTGTGCATCGACTGCACTCAGAGGCAGCTGATTTAATTTCTGATATGTCTGATGGCTAAAATGTTCTTGTTTGTTCTGAAATAAAATATTTTTCTCCATGGTTTCCAGCAAAAAGTTTTTCCTCAGCCTTTTGAAGACATATAAAGAGTTCCAAATGCCATTGCTATCAAGTTGATGACAATAGAGTAACTTAGGCATGTTCCATATCATTTCCAGGGATGTGAACTTCCCCGAAGCAGACTGCTCTATCTTCATCCCTTGGAATATTGAGTGGGTACCAACACCCGCCTTTTGGTCACTAACCAAGCTTGGAACCACTGCACCACTATGGCTCCTTTAAAAGAACCCAAAAGATCAATTGCTACAAATGGCAATCATTAATAATTTTGAAGATAGATGCCACTTATTATATGTAGTTTTCCTAGTAGTATAGCAAAATCTTTGAGCTATTCTTCATAGTGCTAGGCCTCTTGATATTTTCTATGAAATTATCTAAATTCCAAATATTGTATACCAGCTGAATATACTAACACCATATTTGCTTGTGCTAAATAGGAGTCTGATTTGTATTTTGTAGAGTATACTTATTTTTTTCAAATGTAAATACATATCTCAGTAAAAATCTATCTTCCATTGTTGATTTGCTATGCCTTGTATTTACAGTGAAATGCATAATTATGTTACATATTGCATCTCTGCAAATTTTAATTTTGTAGCAAATGTAAATAAACTATAAAATTATTAAAATGTATTTTTGTTATAAAGACCTTTTCTACACTTAGGTAATGCGAATGGTTTTAAAATGTATATTACTTTTACCTTGAAGTCAGTCTAAAGCACACAAATCATAGACCTCAGTCCTCAGGTCCTAGTACACATGACCTAAATATAGGTCATTTTTTTTCTGCCCTGGGATTGTTAATGAGCAACAGTAAGAAATATTCTCTAACTCCTGGTGAAACTGTTCAGATACAGGAGTTACCAGCCAGAAGTTATGCCCCTATCTTATAGTCTGTGATAAGAAGGGGAAACGAGCCACATCGTCTCAAAGATGAAATGGTCTTGCTAACTATCTAGTGCTTCAGCTATTCTGAGTTAGGAGTCTAATAAAGAGTAATGAAGACTTTTATTAGGAGTTTCCACAGATTAATTGGAGAAAAGCATTCACTATTTTTTCTCATTCAGAGAAAGAGGAAATGTCATTATTGTGCATGCTAATATACATGACATCATAGTATACGTGCTGCACATGGGAGGCATAGAACATGTCTTGGGGAGGAAGATAATAAAATATCAGTAATACACCTTCTGACTGACCAAAACAATCAACAAGATGTGTTTTTCTTCATAATCTATAAAATAAATTAAGTATAAGATTCTTGAAGTCTATAATTCCTACTGTGGTCAACTATAATCATTGGACATTCCCAAGCCAAAGGAGAGGCTGAAAAGAGCTTTAGTTTATTAATGTTTACCAATGAAGGACAAAACAAGGATGTCCATAGAATCATTTCCCTCCCGACCAAAAACCAATTATGCATGTGGATAAGCTCAAACATACACACTCACACACAGATGCACATAAACAGTAATTCTTCTATTTCTTTTTTAGATCCTACTGAGAAGATAATGGACCATAGAAACGATTCCTCAGTCACTGAGTTCATCCTTTTTGGACTAACGGACCGTCCTGGACTCCAGCTCCCCCTCTTCCTCCTCTTCCTAGGAATCTATGTGGTGACTGTGGTGGGAAACCTGGGCATGATCACACTGATCGGTCTCAGTTCTCACCTGCACACCCCCATGTACTTTTTCCTCAGCAGTCTGTCCTTGATTGACCTCTGCCATTCCACTGTCATTACCCCCAAAATGCTAGTGAACTTTGTGACAGAGAAGAACATCATCTCACACGCTGAATGTATGACTCAGCTTTATTTCTTTCTGGTTTTTGCTATTGCAGAGTGCCACATGCTGGCTGCAATGGCATATGATCGCTATGTGGCCATCTGTAGCCCCTTGCTTTATAACACCATCATGTCTTATCACGTCTGCTTACGGCTCACAGCAGGAGTTTATGCTTTGGGGATAATTGGATCTACAATTCACACAGGCTTTATGTTGAAACTCTTCTTTTGCCAGAACAATGTGGTTAACCATTATTTCTGTGATCTGTTCCCACTCCTGGAGCTGTCCTGCTCCAGCATCTATATCAACGAGCTCCTGGTCTTGGTTCTGAGTGCATTTAACATACTGACACCTGCCTTAACCATCCTTGCATCTTATATCTTCATCTTTATCAGTATTCTCCACATTCGCTCCACTGAGGGGAGGTCCAAGGCCTTTAGCACTTGCAGCTCCCACATCTCAGCTGTTACTCTCTTTTATGGTTCTGCAGCATTCATGTACCTACAGCCATCAACTGTGAGCTCCATGGACCAAGGGAAAGTGTCCTCTGTGTTTTATACTATTGTTGTGCCCATGCTGAACCCCATGATCTACAGTCTGAGAAATAAGGATGTCAAGCTTGCCCTGAAGAAAATTCTAGAGAGCAGACCCTACTCATGAATGGAATCATTGATTTCATGTACTTTCAGAAAAAGATCAGTGGTTTTCTGAGATATATAATTTTTTAGTTAATTGTTGAAATTTGTAGGTTGACGAATAGGCAATGAGTTCCCCTATGTGTCCAGATTCACTTCAGACCATCTTTTCTTTCAAGCCTGTTCTACACTGGCTATAGATAGGGAAGTACAGAGTATAAAATCAAATGTTATTTATCATTACAGATACTATAGCATCATTATTAATAGATCGAAATTGAAGAGCAACATTTATAAATTTATGAGAGTCACATGCATGATGAAAATTTTATAAAAGACCTACCCAGGACTAAATAGCTTAAATGCATCACTTTTATAATATTCACAGTACTTCTGCAAAGCAACTACTAGTACATATTATCCTTTCAAAAATGAAAAAAATTGCATGACAAACTGTCTAGAGTGTCTCACAATAAGCATTTGATCCTGGAAACAAATTCCAAGAATCAATATATCACTCCAAGTATTTCTCAGACAAAAGGTGGGAATTGTAGGACTCCTAAATTTAAAGACTCATAAAGAATTATCTACACACTGAATATCCCAAGTTTTCAATATGACTGCATTTCTGTCCATTGAATATATTCCACGGAAAGGTCACCTTTCTCTTTTGACAGAATCAAATTCTTTCAGATCCTTGCCGACCAAAGCAACATCATTGGGAACATCATTGGGAAAGTCTTCGTCATTTTATAAGATATCAACTATCTGTCCAAAATTAGCCCAAATAAGATTGTTTTAATCTTTATGTGGGAAATTATATGTTCTTTGTGAGTCAATTTCTCCTAGAAGTCCTAAATCCTGCTAAGTTATATCACTTTCATGTTTCCTTGTTGATTTTATTTTGCCCCCAAATTTTGAAGCAGTCACCTGTTCATGTAAACTTTACCTTGAAAATGTTTATATCCTCACTTCCTATTATAGTTTTTCTGGTGCAGGATATTTAATAGCCTGAGATTTTACATGATAATATAAATATTCTACTGCCTTGGGTCTCTCTGTAATTCAAACCATTCTCCTCATTATGAATACATCAAGTTTGCATGATTTTGTTTCCCTGTACTCATTTAATACAACAAGTTGAACAGTTTACTAATTGGAGGACCCCGATTCCCTCCTTGGCCAAACACACACAAGTACGTGATGGCTAGATTTCCCTTCCCTGGGCTGGTCAGAATTCACAGCAAACGTATTCTGCCATAAGACAAAGCTTTTTATATTGCACGAAAATAGAAAAAAACTCAGTGGAGATCAATGTACATGGAGACTCCTAATGAATGTAAAACACCCACCATAAACTATAGCTTTCCACAAACTTGAGGTTCAGAAAATAAACTCTACTACAAAATCCTTCCACTTCCAATTCTTTTTAACTCCTTTTATTCTGAACCCTGAAATAACAATCAGTCTGTCTACTTGCTTGTAAGGGGCCATGACACACATAATCGCATTTAGATGTCGTAGGATTCTTCAGTCAGTAGAATTCTGAAGCTAAAAGAAGCTTTCTAATGGCTTGTATGGGAGAATGCACTCCCATTTGAAAGAGATATAATGGAAGACAGTCAAGTATCATATAATGCCTTGATTCACAAAGAATGATTCATTGTGAAAGGCAAAAGTTAAAAAATATATGTTTAATCTCAAACCCCTAACATTGCTGTGGTGATGATTGTTCCATCCTCCCTGATATGATTGAACAACTGAACTATTGAATTGTTTGATATGTAAACTACTTGCCAACAAAACTGTTGGGAAAAAGGAAAATGTTAAACTTAAAAATGCAATTCGGTCTTTATAGGGAATTAAAGTAATGAACTTATTCTAAAACCCATGGGATTTTTTAATCAGACCATCAGATATTTTTGTTTGTAATCAATAATGAAAGAAGAGCAATAAATTACAATTATATGAAAATACTAAACACTTGAGAGCCAATGGGGATAAGTGGCAACTCTTAAGTGTTCCTTTTCCCGAGAGTTAATACCCATGAGATATACATCTAGTGAGAGATCATTATGACTGTTTATGTCTAACTCAAACCTTAACAATTATACCCAGAATATAAATTCTTCGTGTCGCATGAAGCAAGGGCCCCACGTCCTTGGACGCCAGGAATGTATAAGGCCATGACTCAGAATAGCTGTGGAAGGAGACACTCGGCATGGAAGAGTGTTTCCAGGTCAGTGTTCAGAACCAGCCAACAGGGTCAGCAGGGTACTTTTCTCCTCCAGGAAACCGGAAGAGGAAAAAGTCCAGTGCTGAATTGCACAGGAAGAAGGAAGATTGAATTTTCCTCTTTGTTTCTTATACTCTTAGAATTCTCATCTCTAGCTGTACTGAATGATTAACTTAACTATTTGCCTCTAATTGTCCTGGCTTTATCTATTTGCTGTTATAACAGAAATACCAGAGTTGAATGGCTTTACAATACAGAAAATTTTTTAAAAAACTTTTTAGGTGGCTAGAAGTTCAAATTCTAGGTGCTGGCTCTAAAGGAAGGCTTTATCTCATTGAAGCTTTTGCTCTTTGGAAATCTTCATTTTTCTATATTTGCTCCCTCATCTCTGCGCTGGTCTGCTCATTTGTTAATATTTTTTTATATCTCAAATAGTGGCTCTACACAAATCATACTTAATTAACATACCTAACACAACCTGGGCCTGGTGGCATAATGAATGACATATTGCACTGACAAATGCAAGGTGAGCAGTTCAAGACCTGCAGCTGCTCTGCAGAGAAAGAAGGCGCCTTCTGCTTCTGTAGAGATACAGTCTTAGAACCATCAGGGACAACTCTGCCCTATCTCTTTTGCTCCCTATGCATTAGAATGAAGTCCATGACATAGAGTTTTCTCAGTAAGACAACCCATTCTCAATTGGGTTTATAACGATAAGCACTGAGGTTAGAGCCTACAAACCATTTTTGGAGGGGCATTATTCAGGCCATAAAATCTTAACTCTAATATCCTTACACATAAAGATTGACATGTCATCTCCCTGTTAGCTATGTTTAAAATTATGGCAAATATTTCTCTTTTTTATTCATTAAATTAAAGGCATAGAGATGTCTGACCTTTAGCTATGTTGATAAAAATTTAACGTTCTTTTAACAATTTCATTGACCACATATTGATAGAGAATTGTTATATATGTGTTAGTATATTAGGTGCTATGTTGAATTTACCATCTAGAGTAAAAAAGTAAATAACTCATGATAAATATATAAAATTAAGTGATCAGGTGTTAAGGGTAATTGTAAATAAATCCATGGATGTATAGAAAATAGTCTTATTAATGTGGGAGTTGGCCATGCATAAATATTAGTGGATTTTGTAGGGAAAAGAGAGGGTTGGAAAGAGTTGAGGAAATACGTTGGTTTAAATTCAAGAGCCACCCAATTGTAGATTGGTCTGAGAATTCGATACTTTTTGGGGAAATTCTAATGAAAGTAATTTGTTGTCCTATGGTTCAAATCTTTAGATGACAGGAAAATTGGTCTGAACATGGAGAAGATGAATAGCTATTAACTACTCAACACTAAAACAATTGTAAGTTTCTTTGTAACTACACATGTTAATGAAAAAGGACCACCAGGAAACATATGGTAAGAAAAATAAATTATGATTCTCATTATTGGATTGAAAATATTGGGTAAATGAGAGATATTTTTTAAAAACTAAAAATGTTGAGATTAAAGCAATTACAGTTGTTGAATTTTTACTATGCCCCTTCCAGGTAAGTTTTATTTAATTTTCACAATGCTATACAATGATATACATTATCAATTCTTGGTTTTTTTTTTCTTTTTCCTTAGAGGCTTTGAGAGTGATATAGCTTCCTCAAGTTTACATAGGAAGTATGCAGTTGAGCTGAGATTTGAACTCAGAACTGTCTAACAATATCAGTGCTCATTAAACTTATAAAATCATGAAATGGTGGAGTTGCAAGAGGTACTGATGATGATCGATGTATAGTGTTTATCCAGTGCTTCTCCCCTTGAGAAATAACAATATGTGGGAAGGGGTGGGTTAGGCTATGCTTGAACACGTCAAGTTGTGTGTATGCGACTGCATTCTGATGCAGCTTGTTTCATTTCTGATATGTCTGGTTGCCAGCATGCTCTTATTAGTTGTGAATTAAAATATCTATAATGAACCATTCTTATTATCTTGGCTGTCTGTCTAGAGATGAGGATTCTAACAATTCGTTTTGTTTCAGTCTCTTGAAGACATATGCACAGTCCAAAAGGCCAAGACAAGTTGGTTGGTGCCAACTTCTAGTGATTACATAATGTTAAAGCGAAACCTCAAATGGCTTCCAAGGCTGCAAGACTTGGAGATAGACTGCCACATCTTCCTCCCTTGGTGTGGTTGTTCGTTTGCAACCAGCAACTTTTTGTTGACAGCTGAGGTCTTAACCACTGTCCCCAGGTGTCTTATGAATAGACTCCAATAGCTCTCACATATGGTAACATTTTAAATATTTGGAGATCACTATCATAATATGTATGCATGTATATTTATATATATAATTTAATATATACATATATATATTTGTTTTCCATATTTTCAGCTATTTTTCTAAAGACAAGGCTTCTATATGTTTTCTCTGGAGCTGTCTAGTGTTTTATTGTCTATGCATTATATAGTAGCTGAATATAGTGATACAGTAGTTGGTTTAAGTAAGATGAGGAATTCATGTTTTGTGGGATACATATTTTCCTTTGAAAATTTAGAGTAAAGATACAGGTCTTTGTGAAAATGTGGAGCACTAGAGGTGTGGTGGGATACTCATGGAGCTGCAAACTTCCAGACTCGCAGTTTGAAAGCACCAGCTGTTCTTGAGGATAGATAACACTTTCTATTTTCAAAATGATTTAGTCTCAGAAACCCACAGAGACAGTTCTCCCGTGACATAAAGGGTCGCCACAATGCCAGTTTGATTGAAAGGTTGTGAGTTTTTTGCTTTTGAGTGATGAATTTATCCTGAAATTCATAACTGTATTTCATGTGCTCTACTAATATATATCTTCCCAATCTTGAACTACTGTAGCAAAAACATATCGAGTATATGATTACAATGAAACTTACCTGAATAGAATACATGTAACTTTTCCTTTGACACTCTTTCATATGTTTAGACAATGTACACAGTCTTTGGAACTAAACAATTTCAGCTATGAAATCAAATTAAAATTGACCAATCTTAAGATTCAAGTTGTGAAGGATTCCATTTTGCTTGGATCTACAATCAATGTTCATGTAAGCATCAGTCAAAAATCAAATAATACATCACATTAGGAAACTTGCTACATGTAATTTCTTTAAAGTTTTGAAGAGCAAGGACACAAGCCATGGTATTTTAAATTGTCTCATATTTATGTGAAAATTGGACAATGAATAAGAAAGACCAACCAATAATCAATGCATTGAATCATGGTATGGGCAAAGAATATAAAAATATCATGGACATCCAAAAGAACAAACAAATTTGTCTTGGAAGAAGTACAGAATATTCCTTAGGTGCTAAGACTAAGATACATATTTTGGAAAAGTGATTAGGAGAGACCAGTCCCTGGAAAAGGACACCAAACTTGGCACAGTAGAAGGTCAGTGTATGAAAAGGGCAGAGGGATAGATAAATTGTGATAGTGGCTTCAATAATGGACTCACATGTAACAGCAATGGTAATTATGGCACAGAATTGGCAGTGTCACGCTGACTGGCTCCATGGACCTTAACCATAACAACAACCATAGTTTACTGCTCTCCAGTGCATAGTCATGGAGTACATGATCAAGATTTGGGTAATTATATTACTTTTTTGTAATTGTCAAATTGGAAATAGTAGGATAAAATCTCTTATTCCTGGTGAAACTGCTGAGATAGGTGTATGTGATCAGTCAGGCAATTACACCATTGACTTGTTGTCTACATTAAAGAAGCAAAGATAAACAACCACAAAGGCGCAAGATGAAAAGGTTTTGGTAGCTGTCTAGTCCTTCAGTGATTTTCAGTTAGGGCTCTAGTGAGATACATAATTCAGACGAGTGTTAGTAGTTTTCACAGATTTATGAACTCTATGTTTATTAATTGCACCAATTGTATGTCAGTTTGTCATACTGTGGTGGCTTGTGTGTTGTTGTGATGTGGGAAATTATGTCACTGGTACAGGTTTCAACAGAGCTTCCAGACTCAAAGTGGATATGAAGAAGGAATAGGCTGTCAACTTCTGAAGAATCACACTCTGAAAATTTTACAGACAAAACCGAAAAATTTTCAGATACGAATCACTCATAAAAAGAAGTAGAATATTGTCAAAGATAGTGCCAGATGATGAGCCCCTCAGCTTGGAAGGCACTCAAAAAATGACTAAGGAAGAGCTGTCATTTCTAAGCAGTGTCCACAATAATGACATGGATGGAGTGAAGCACAGGCTTCCAGATATTCATTTGCTGATAGGACATGACTCAAAATGAGAAGAAACAACTAAAAATATCAATTAATAATTGGAACTTGGAATATAAAGTATGTATCTAGGAACTGGAAATTGTAAATAATACAATGTATAAAATGGACATTCTAGGCATTGGTGAGCATAAGTAGACTGACACTGACCATTTTGAGTAGGAAGCCATGTGGTTTACACAGCTGGGGATGACACAGTGAAGAGGAATGGCTGTTCATTCTTCTTCAAAGAGGAAATCTCTAGATCTCTCCCAAAGTATAATGCTCTTGGTGAGAGGATTTTATCTATTTCAATCCAAGGAAATACAATGAACAAGTATCCACATTTATGCACCAACTACCAAAACTGGCAATTAAGAAGTTGAAGAATTCTACCAACTTTTCCAGTCTGAGATTGGTCGAATATGCAGTCAGGGTGCATTAAAAAGTATTGTCAATTGGAATGTAAAAGTTGGAAACAAAGGACAAGAGACAGTTGGAGAATATGGTCTTGGTGACAGAAACAAAGGTGGAGATCACGTAATAAGGGTTTTCAAAATCAACCACTTGTTCATAGAAAATATCTATTTTTCAAGCACAAAATTAGTGACTATATATATATATGGCCTTATGCATATGGAACACACATAAATCAAACTGACTACATGAGTGGGAACACACTGGTGAATTTCAGTATCAGGAGCTAATACCAGGCCAGGGCTGACTGCGGAGCAGACTATCGACTGATTATAAGTTTGTTCAAGTTGAAGCTGAAGAAAATGAAAGTAAATCCACATGAACCCAAATGTAACCTTGAGTCTGCCTTACCTGAATTTTGGAAACATCTCAAGAATAGATTTGCTGCACTGAACACTAATGAGAGAAGACCTGATGAGGCGTGGGAGGATATGAAGAACATCATGTATGAAGAAAGCAAAAGGTAATTAAAACGACAGGAAAGAAAAAATATCAAAGCGGATGTCAGAGGAGACTCTGAAAGCTGCTCTTAACAATAGAGTAGCTGAAACGCATGAAAGAAATGATGGACATAAAGGGCCGAGAAGATTTCAGAGTGTACCTCAATAACAAGAAGTAAAATATTATAGTAAAATATGCAAAGACCTAGAAGTAGAAAATCCAAAAGGAATAATGTGCTCAAAATATCTTAACTGGAAAGAAGTCAAGAAAAAGTTCAAGTGTTCAGTTGTAGTACTGATAGATTCTGTGGGCAAATATTGAGTGGTGCAAGAAACATCAAAAGAAGATGCAAAGAACACAGTCACTGTACCAAAATTAATTAGCCCGCACCAATCATTTCAAGAGGTATCATAGGAGCAAGAACAAATGGCACTGAAGGAAAAAGTCCGAGCTGCACCAAGAGGATTAGCCAAAAACAAGACTCCAGGAACTTATGGAATACCAACTGAAATGTTTCAACAAGCTGATGAAGCACTGGAAGCACTCACTTGTCTATTCCAAGAAAATTTAGAAGATAGCTGCTTGGCCAACTGACTAGAAAAGATGCATGTTTGCACCCACTCAACAGAATGCTCAAATTAGAGAAAGAACACCATCATTGATATCACATGCAAGTATATTTTTGCTTAAAAATCATCCAATAAACAATGGTTGCAGCAGTATTGACAAGGAGCTGTCAAAAGTTAGGACCAGATTCAGAGGGTAACACAAAACAAGGGATATCATTGCTAATGTAAGAATGCTCCTGACCAAAATCAGAGAATACTGGAAAGTTTGACTGACTTTGCTCAGGCATTGGACTGTGTAGACTCTCACAAACTGTGGCTAGACTTGAGAAGAACGGGAATTCCAGGCCACTACATTGTGTTTCTAGGGAAACTGCACATGGAGCAAGAGGCAGCTGTGTGAACAGAACAAGTAAATACTGCATGGCTTAAAATCAAGAAAAGTATGTGTCAGGGTTCCATCCTTTCACCATACTTATTCAAACTGTATGTTGAACAAATGATCAGAGAACTTGATTATATGATGAAGAATGTAATATCGGGATGGGAGGAAGGATTATTAACAAGCTGAGATATGTAGGGCACCCTGGTGGTGTAGTGGTAATGCATTGGGATGCGATCCTCATGGTCATCAGTTTGAAACCAGAGGCAGCTCCATGGTAGAAAGACTGTGCTTTCTACTTCTGTAAATAGTTACCATCTCAGAAACCCATAACGGGTCACCACTAGTGAGCAATGGCTGCATGGCAGTGAGTTTGGTTTTGGGTTTGGTGGTATGGAGATGACACAATCTTGTTTGCCAAAGTGAGGGGGCTTGAAGTGCAAGCTGTTGGAGATCAAGCATTGCAGTCTTTAGGATGGCTACAACTCAATATAAAGAAACCCAACATCTTTACAATTGGACCAACATAATAAATGGAGAAAATACTAAAGTTAGCAAGAATTTCATCTTGCTTGGGGCCACACTCCGTGCTCCTGGAAGCAGCAGTCAAGTGATTAAAGGACACATTGCCTTGGGTAAAAGTGCTACACTAAACTTCCTTAAAGTGTTGTATTACTTTGATGTTTAGGTACGTCTGACCCAGTTCTTGGCACTTCCAGTCTCCTCATGTGCATGTGAAAGTTGGGCATTGTCAGAAGCAGACCTAAGAAGAATGGATGCATTTGAATTATGGTGCTGGTGAAGAATATGGAAAGTACCACTGGCTGCCCGAGGGGAAAAACAAACAAACAAACAACCAGCCAACCTGTCCTGGAAGAATTACAGCCAGAATGCAACGAGGCAAAACTTATTCTCACACATTTTTACATGTTCTCAGGAATAACCAGTCCCAGGGGAAGGATATGATGCTTGGTAAACTAATGGGCAGGGAAAAGAGGAAGACCTTTGACAAGATGGACTGACACAGTGGCTGCATTGATGGGCTCAAACACAAGAACAGTTGTGAGGAGGGCACAGGACTGGGCAGTATTCCATTGTGTTGTACATAGGACCACTATGCGTTGGAACTAATTGGATGGCACTTAACACCCTTTCTATTAATCGTAGAAAATCATTCACTACTTTTCTTCATTCAGAGTCAAGTGAAGATTTGATTATCGTATATTTTAATATGTGTGAGAACAATGTTTATATTTTGATTAAGGGAGCAAAAGTAGCATATTTTGCACACTGAAAAAAAACTGACAGTCCTTGTTTTTTTACTCAAACAGTCTACACACTGCATTGTATCAATAAGACTCTTTAAGTCGGTGCTTCCTTCTTGTGTCAAGAAAGATCGGTGAGCAGCAGAATATAGGGAAAGGAGATGGCAGAAGGTAAGATAGAAAATAGTGGGAAGCTGATACCAAGGGCTCAAGTAGAAAAAAACGTTTTGAAATGGATGATGACAACATATGCATGAATGTGCTTGCCACGGTGGATATATGGATGGTTACAAGAGCTGTAAGAGCCCCCAATAAATTGATTGAAAAAGTAAAAAAAAAAATCGGTGATTTTTCCAGAGCTGTGAGAAGGTAAAAATTTTAGAATATTAATCTTTCCCACTGAAGGAGAAAATAAGGATATCAGAGTTACTTTTTTTTCCCAATCACACACACACATTTATGTGCATATACTCAAACACAGTAAACTTTTTTTCTATCTTTTTTAGACCCTCATAAGAGGATAATGGACCATAGAAACGATTCCTCAGTCACTGAGTTCATCCTTGCTGGACTAACGGACCGTCCTGGACTCCAGCTCCCCCTCTTCCTCCTCTTCCTAGGAATCTATGTGGTGACTGTGGTGGGAAACCTGGGCATGATCACACTGATCGGTCTCAGTTCTCACCTGCACACCCCCATGTACTTTTTCATCAGCAGTCTGTCCTTGATTGACCTCTGCCATTCCACTGTCATTACCCCCAAAATGCTAGTGAACTTTGTGAAAGAGGAGAACATCGTCTCATATCCTGAATGCATGACTCAGCTTTATTTCTTTATGGTTTTTGTTATTGCAGAGTGCCACATGTTGGCTGCAATGGCATATGATCGCTATGTGGCCATCTGTAGCCCCTTGCTTTATAATGCCATCATGTCTTATCACGTCTGCTTACGACTCACAGCAGGAGTTTATGTTTTGGGGATCATTGGATCTACAATTCACATAGGCTTTATGTTGAAACTCTTTTTTTGCAAGAACAATGTGGTCAACCATTATTTCTGCGATCTGTTCCCACTCCTGAAGCTATCCTGCTCCAGCATTTATATCAATGAACTGTTGGTTCTATGTTTGAGTGCATTTAACATATTGGCACCTGCCTTAACCATCCTTGCATCTTACATCTTCATCTTTATCAGCATTCTCCACATTCGCTCCACTGAGGGGAGGTCCAAGGCCTTTAGCACTTGCAGCTCCCACATCTCAGCTGTTACTCTCTTTTATGGTTCTGCAGCATTCATGTACCTACAGCCATCAACCGTGAGCTCCATGGACCAAGGGAAAGTGTCCTCTGTGTTTTATACTATTGTAGTGCCCATGCTGAACCCCATGATCTACAGTCTGAGAAATAAGGATGTCAAGCTTGCCCTGAAGAAAATTCTAGAAAGTAGACTCTACTCATGAATAGAATCATTAGTTACATGTCCTTTCAGAAACAGGTCAGTGTTTTTCTGAGATATATATTTTGTTTAGTTAATGCTTGATATCTGTAGGTTGATTAATAAACATTCATGTCCTCTATATAACAAAGGTCTAAAATCCCATTTAGGCCACCACTTTCTTCAAAAAGCATCCACTGCGTATATAGAGAGGAATACAGAGTAAAAAAACAAAGGCTTTTAAAATTACACTAACTATAATTTTCTACTTAACAACAATACCAACCAAAAATAACACCAACGATGATGATATCATGATATCACATACATTTTCAAAATTTTATAAAATGCTAAACCCGGTATTAAACTACCTAAGTGCAATACGCTATGTAATATTTACAATATTTATTCTCTCGGGGGACTGTAATAGTAATATTCCCTTTTCAAAGAGGAAGGTATTACATCTTAGTGAGTTTGCATAATCTGTCTAGAATCTCTAAAAATAACAAATTACTTCTGGAAACAAACTTGAGAAGTTTGATTCCAAGACTCAAGGTTTGACTCCACGTGAATGGAATAGAAAGTGCTACTGAGACACAATGTAACTATCAGGAGCCTAAGACTTTCCTCTGCCCCCCAAGAAACTCTGGTTTCCTAGATTGTGCTGCTTTCCTCTGAACATACTCCAATTTCACTTTTTTTTAACAAAATCAAACTTTTTTAGATCCATGCTGATGAAAGCAAAACGGGACATATCTAGTAGCTTCTTCTTCATGGAAACTTCAGTTTTTGTGCACACTATAGACCATTTGTCAAAAGCAGCCCAAGTAAGATTATTTGTTTCTAAAAAAAAGAAAGATTGTTTGTTTCTTATCAAGAAATTATATGGTTCTTTATGGGCCAACTACTCTTAAAAGTCACAAATCTTGATAATATATATCATTCTCATGCTTCCCTATTCTTTTTATTCTGTTTCATAATTTTCAGTCATCCTACCATGTAAAACTTTTGCTTTCTAAGGATTTTTTTATTTCCCTCATTTTATTGATTTCTGGTTATGTGAGTGTAATACATATGAATTTATGTAATAATTTAAATAATTGCTCACCTTAAATATCTCTATAATTCACATCATTCTATTCTATTCATTTTTGGCATAGCAATATTATTTGGATGATTTTATGTTTTACTTGTCCATTCATTTAATGTAATGACTCAAAGAGCTTACCAATCTTAAGATCCAAATATATGAAATCCTTAACATATCTTTAACAAGCCAGCTTGTCTTCAATCATCCTTCCATTCATTGTGGCCAATGTCTCATTCTCAAAGGATCTTTGTACTTATTCCTTGACCTAATTCTCATCAGCTATGTAGTGAATAGAAATAGTCACAATTAGAGCTCCGACTTTAACCATACTTCCGGATACAAAGTTCTATCCAACAGACTATCATATGTCAAATATACTAATATTGAACAAGCAAATATAGTGCTATTATTCAGGTCTCTGAAGGACTCAGGCTTGATCTCATATAGAACATATAAACTAGGTAAAAGGCAAGGATTTTATAAAGGATGGACAAGGGCTGAGAAAGTTGCAAATATGCCTGCTATATTTAGATGAATATAATTAAGCTACATATTGAACTCAGCACAACCTAGTAGGCTGATAAGATTGTAGATAGGCAAGGATAGAAGAGTAGTTAGAAGAAAATACATTACCACCACTGTGTCTCTATAATAATTCACTGCTTATTTATTTTGGTGACCAATCAATAGAATAGTTTTCAGCAGGGAAGTATCATAATTACTTTTGCATGTTAGTAATATTATATTTAAGTCATTTTAGAATGAGTATAAATTCTAAGATTACTCAGCAAATATTTAGTTATTCTTCAAAAGATATTATTTTTCCATAGTAGTGGAACTAGAAAGAATTTTGTAGATTTTTTGGAAAGCTATTAAAACTTATGACTGGTGAAAAGTAAGTTAAATATAAAGGAATTTTCTAGCTAAGGTAACTAAATAAATGGATGATGATAGAACTATTAAAATGGAGCTACAAAATCCAGGTAAGAATTCACATGAAATTATTGGGTTACTTGATATGAATCAAATGATATTTTTCTTTGTGACTGTCTCTGTCTTCTCTGAGTGTCTCTTTTTGCATGTCTTAAATCTCTCCTCTTTAAGGTTCTCACTGACACTAAGTCAATTCCAATTCACATTGACCAGGAGACGACAGTCTCATCTCTCCCTGTGCACCAGGGGGTTTCAACCTCTGTCTTCGCAGGTGCCTATGTACTGTTTGCTGGACAGTGCCATTAGGGTTCCTTGGCATGGGAATGCATAGCCCGTCAATCTCAAAGAACAAAACGAATAGCCCATGAGCAATCTCATGACATAGATAAACATGGAGGAAATTATGCCGAGGGAAAGTAGTGAATCACTAAGACAAAAAATATTTTACCAGACTACTCCTATTAAAAAGATAATATTTACTCTCATAAACATTCTTTGAAGGTTACCAGGGTGGGAGGGGTGGAGCAGTAAATAATTAACTAGATAGTACATGCATATTAACTTCCCTAAACCAATTCCACTATCATCAATTTAGTATCAACTCAGAGACCCTATGTAGGGCTTTCTATTGATAAAACAATTAAGCTGCACATTGACTTCAACCCAACGAGTGTAAAAAACATAACACATCTTCATTAGTGTGCATTCATCCATGGAAAAGCCTGTTTATATTGGAATGACCCAGATTGTCTAAGGGGCTGTGGAACATTTTACTGATTATGATTTTACATCAGACTAAAAAAGGAATAGTACTTGGACACAAAAGAGAACAACAGGAAGGTGTGAAGGGTACTCATTTTAAAAGAAGAGTACATAAAGACAGCTATTTAGGAGAAATTGACTTTTTCTGGAAAGTAAAACCAGAGCGAAACTATAAAATACGACCTTTTCATAACTTTGAGCCTGTGTTCTATTATATTCATGGGCATATTTGAAGGACATATGAACACAAATGTAGAAAACTCTTTGATCAAACTGTGGTGAAATAAATTTTCTTAGTATGGCCCCTACGATCCATGTCTCAGTTAACTGCCACCACATAGTTGAGTGGAATTATGAAAATAGAACTGGTCAGTTGGAGTTGTTATTCTAGTTGTATAAAGGAGTCATCTCCGAAGGAAAAAGACAATTGTCAGGATCATCAAGGAAGACGTGGCACCAAGGAGTACAGTCAAGACCCCTGCATACAATGGCGAGGCAGAAATAGCCATAGGAGACAACAGCTCCAATGACATGAGCCCATGAAGCAGAGAAGAGAGTGGCTTTCCTGACTCATGGAGGCTGAGGTCAAGGGGCCACACGGGAGAGAGGCTGAGGGCTGCGGAAAGGCACTGATATGGATCAAAGACTGTATCCTTATGTTTGTTTCTTTGATCATGACTTATGCTAATCTGTTCCCTTCCGAAATCACTCCATACTTGTGAGTGTTGTCTGTGAGATCTGGGTGGCCATTCCACAGATTATTAAATGCAGCAGAGAGGTGGAGTGCCCTGGGAGGAATAGTTGGGGTGTCAGGATAGGGTGAAAAAGGGATAAAGAGTGGAGATAGGTCTGACCTGTGCTTCCTGGCACCAGGCCCTGGGATGGCGCAGAGCTGGATCCTCCTCCTTTCTGAGCCCAAGGAGGTCTGCTGTGGTCCTCAGGACATTTTTTTTCGTATAAACCTATTAGTGAGTTTGGTTCCATTTACCTTCTCATGCCTCTTCCATTTACCTGTTGATCTATGTATCCACACATAGAGTATTGTTATTACTATAAATATAGATTTGTGCATCTAATAGCGGATCCCGTTATTTCCTTTAATTCTTAAGTCCACCAAATGCCTTCCATGATGCAATCACTTAGTGCTAACCTCTCACTGTTCCCCTTCTCCAAGTTAATATGATGGAGCTCTGATTGGACTCCTATTAGGTGCTAACTGAAAGAATGGCCATTGAAAACTACCAGCTACTCTTCAGAAGAATGATAAGACTGTTCCTATACAGATGCACAGTTTTGGAAGCTCTATATATGGTCATTCTGAGTTGGTATTAAGTTGATGGCAGTGTAATTGGTTTCGAAAGTTAATATGTATCCATTATCCAGTTAATTATTTACTGTTCCATTCGTCACACCCTGGGTAACCTCCAAAGAATGTTTATAGGGGTAAACGTCTCTCTTTTTTTCATAATAGTAGTTGCCTGGTAAAATATTTTCTTCCTCGGGGATTAACTAATTTCACTCTGCATAATGTCCTCCATGCTTATCTAGTTCATGAGATGTTTCATGGATTCACTGTTATTCTTTAATGTGGTGTAGCATTTCACAATGTGTATGTACTCTATTTAGAAAAGCAAAAAGGACTAACATGCTCAGCTTAACTTAAATCAAAATAATTCAAGAAAAAATAATCAAGCGTGAGTTGCTAGTTGCAATATTGAAAGATTCTGTGGATAAGTATTGTACTATCCCAGAAGCATTAAAAGAAGATGAAAAGAGTACAGCCACTTTACCCAAAATAACTAATGTACATTCATCCATTTCAAGAGTCAAGATATGAGCAAGATTAACTAGTGCAGAAGGAATAAGCCCACACTACCCTAAAAGCATTAGCCCAAGACAAGACTCCAGGAACTGATGGAATACCAATCAAAATGTTTCACAGGTTGATGAAGCAATGGAAGCATTCACTTGTGTATTTTCCAAGAATATTTGCAAGACAGCTATATGGTCAACTTACTGGAAGAGATCCATATTTGCACCTGCGCTGTTCAGTGCTCCACGGGAACACCATGTCATGCTGATAACTCCAGGTTTTTGTCTACTAGGGAACTAGCTGTCTGACCTCTGAAAGGGGCCAGAGATAAGCCATATTCATACATTCATATGCATGGAGCAGAGAAGAGTTAAATCAACTTTAATTAAGTGTAGAAACTCTTCAAAAGAGATAAAGTGGGTTCCCCTCACAAGCTGAGAGAGGATGCTGTTTATGGGAACACTTCTGTTTTTAGAGGGCACATTCAAATGGGGTGGGAGTTGCTCCTCAGCAGAAGTTTCTTTCTCATTAGTTATTAATTTTTCTTAGGTCTTTCATGTATTTCTTTCTAATTTATCTCAGGCTACAATTCTGCCAGAATGTCTTTAGTCATCTTAGGCTATAGACCTGGGTAAGATATTTCATGATGCCCACCCAGCCATATTTCAATATTGAGGTATTTACTAAGCTTGCTGTCTCTGGGCCTGTTGTTTATTTTCCTAGTGAGCAAAATGTTCACTCTCTTAATGAACAGAATGTTCATTCTTAACAAGCAAATTGCTCATTCCCTTAGCAGGAGAAGTCCCTGTCCTGTCCTTGTTAGTTCTCATTCCAAAGAAAGCAGCCTCAAGAAAATGTACAAAGTATAGAACAATATCACAGATATTACAAGCAAGCAAGCAAGCAAGATGGGTCTTGGTGGAAAGTAGAGACTATCAGAGGCTTACATGATTTTCATTCACTATGCAAAAGCATTTGACAGTGTACATCATAACTATGGATAGCCTTGCAAGGAATGGAAATCCTCGAACACTTAATTGTGCCCATACAAAATCTGTACATGGATCAAGACACACTTGTGTGGCAGAGGGCATAGTGAGGGAAAGGAAGGGGGCTATCAACAAATCCCAGGACAAGGAAACAACAAGGGATCTAAAATCAATGGCGAGGATGGCACAGGATGCCAGGTGAGCTTGCTCAAGGGCAGTATAGGCTAGAGGAATTGCTGAAATCTGAATGAAGGCCAAACATGACAGTGGGATAAAAGGTAAGGAAAAGGAGACAGATGAAAGAATTAGGAGGAAATGGACATTTATAGAGATATAAATCTAGGCATGTACATATGTAAATATATTTACTATATATAATGATAGGGAACTAGATCTATGTACATATAGCTATATGTTAAGTATTTAGGTATCAGATGGACATTGAGCTTCTACTCAATTACTCCCAGTGCAAGAAAATTTTGTTCTAATAGCCAGGCAATCTGTGATGCTCACCTTCCCAACACAATCGCTGAAGACAAAATGGTTGCCTAAGCAAGTGTGGTGAAGAAAGATGATGGTGCCTGACTATCAAAAGATATGTCATTTGGGGTGTTAAAGGCTTGAAGACAAACAAGTGGCCATCTAGCTGAGAAGCAACAACACCCACATGAAAGAAGAACACCAGCCTGTGTGATCATGAGGCGTTGATGGAATCAGGTATCTGGCATCTAAAACCCAGAACAAAATATCATATTAATGTGGATGAGGGAGAGCATGGAATAGAGACCCCAAAGTCATCTGTGGACAATTGGACATCCCCTTACAGAAGGGTCACAAGGAAGAGATGAGTCTGTCAGGGTGAAGTATAGCACTGATGAAACATACAACTTTCCTCTAGTTCTTGAAAGCTTCCACCCCCCACTATCATGATTCCAATTGTACCTTACAAATTCAGTTAGACCAATGCATGTATGCTGGTACAGATAAGAGCTGGAAACACAGGGAATCCAGGACAGATAAAAACCTCAGGGCCAATAATGAGAGTAGACATACCAGAAGTGTAAGGGGAATGTGGAAAGAGAAAGGGGAAACTGATCAGAGTGATCTACATATTGCCCACTCCCAGGGTGATGGACAACAGAAAAGTGGGTGAAGGGAGACAGTGGCTGGTGTTGGACATGAAAATAAAAATTATCAAAGGTTAATAGGGGAAGGGAGGGTTGGGGAGATGGATAAATGAGCTGATACCAAGGGCTCAAGTAGAAAGAAAATGTGTTGAAAACAATGATGGCAATGTATGTACAAATGTGCTTGACACAATGGATGGATGGATTGTGAAAAGAGTTATAAGAGGCCCCAATAAAATGACTTTTTTTAAAAGAGTGAAGGGTAACGTTTAGCCTGTATATTAGGTCACAGTTGGATGACCTCATTTGTAGGTGCTAAGGAGATAAATAACTCACTGGAGGCAGGATATTCATACAGTCCCTGTGAGACATTCCTGTCGGCCAGACACATGGAGCTACGCTAGATCCCTGGAGCTGGAGAACCCTCTTAGAGACACATGCCAGGGCTGAGATGCTTACACCACCACTGAATCCAGAAGACTTTCCACCCACTTGTCTGTGATCTTTCATTTGGCATTATTA
Source organism: Tenrec ecaudatus (assembly GCF_050624435.1). NCBI lineage: Eukaryota > Metazoa > Chordata > Mammalia > Afrosoricida > Tenrecidae > Tenrec > Tenrec ecaudatus. Next base: position 55,359,508 of record NC_134541.1, read on the forward strand.
CATGTGTTTTGTGAATCTGAAGAAAACTTTATGGATTGGTATCAGACATATGTGTTAGTATCGGTCTTATAGACTTCATCTGGACTTGGATGTAGTGTTTTCTAAATATTCAGTTGCTCTCATATATAAAGCTCTTTCTTATGCACACACACACACACACACACACACGAAGCAGTTGTGTGAATAGAACAAGGTAATGTTGCATGGTTTAAAATCAGAAAAGGTGTGTCAGGATTGTATCCTCTCCCCATACTTACTCAATTAGTATTCTGAAGATATAATCAGAAAAGTTGGATTATATGAAGAAGAATGTGGCATCAGGAATTGAGGGAAATTTTTTAATAACCTGCTGTAATATGCAGATGGCACAACTTTGCTTGCTGAAATTGAGGAGGACCAAAGCAATTTCTGATGAAGATTTCTGATCAGGACCTGAAGATTTCAGGAGAACCTGAAGCAATTTCTGATCAAAGATTACAGCCTTTGGTAAGACTTAAAACTTCATAATTAGACTAACAGAAAACATCATGATAAATGGATAAATGGAGAAAAGACTGAGGTTGTGAAGGATTTTATCTTGCTTGGATCCACAATCAATGCTCATGGAAGCAGCAATGAAGCGATCAAAAGTCACCTTGCATTAGGTAAATAGGCCTCACAAGACTTCTTTAGAGTGTTGGAAAGCAACGTGGTTACTTTGAGGACTTAGGTATGCCTGGCCCAAGCCTTGCTACATTTAATTGCCCTATATGCTTGTGAATGTTGCACATTGAATAAGGTAGACTGTAGAAAAATTGATGATTTGAATTTTCATATGGTTGAAGAATATCGAAAGTACCATGAATGGCCAAAAAGAACAAACAAATCTGTACTGGAAGAAGTATTGTCAGAGTGCCCCTTACAGGCAAGAATGTTGACTCTCTGTCTTACATTCTTAGGACATGTTAACAGAAGGGATCAGCCCCTGGAGAAGGATATCATATTTGATAAAGTGGAATGGCAGTGAAACAGAGGGGCACCCACGATGGACTGACACAGTTACTAAACAATTGGGTTCAAACAAAACAGTAACTGTGAGGATGATGCAGGAAGTGTTGTTTCAGTCTGTTGTACATAAGTTTGTTATGAGTTAGAACCAATTCAATGGCACTTACCACTACCACCACCAGTGTAGCACCTGCTAATCCTACCCTTAGCCACTTTCTAGAACTAATAATCTAAAACTAGCATCTGTACTCCCACCAGCTACCATATTCACCCAGAGAGAGACAATGGATGTAACAGTGCTGCCAGAGCACCATACCCACTCCATTGTCTCTGTACATCAAAACAAAGCAAAACATAACAAAACAGCAGGTCGAAGCTAACCAATATATAAGCAACAAATTAATACAAGATTACCACAATATCTTAGGGACAAAAGACAACTTTAAATCACATACACACCTACAAACAGGGCAATTTGACCCAAGCAAGTGAACAAAATATAAAGCCAGATAAACTTCCAAAGGATGGAACGGCATTGGAAGTACCTGATAAGCAATTATATGCAGGACCCTTAAGCAGATTGATAAAGAAATTAAGGAAATCAATGACATTAAGGAAAGCAAAGACAAAATCAAGTAAAACAGAAATAAAATCTAGAGGAATTCAGAAAAACAATACAAAAGCAAATTGAGAGTAGAATGAAAATTTGAAGCATATAAGCAGCCAGCCACAGGTTAATTCTAAAATTTCAGAAATAAAGAATGTGTAGGATTACAGGGGATTAAAACTGAAGCCATGCAATGTAGAATTAGTGAATTCAAAATAGAAATCTCATAATAGTAATCTGCTTAGGGACAATCAGGAAATAGAACAACAAAAAAATTACAAAGCAGTAAAAAAAAGAAAGAAAACCTAAAATTATGTGACACATCATGAAGAGAAGTAATTTATTTGTGATTGAAAATTATAAAAGAGTTCAGTTAGATTCACCCGCCTGGAGTTCCTGCTGCCAGACCAGTGATTGGGAGGAAAGGTGAAAGACTGGGAGGCAGAGTTCTGAAATTAGAATCAGGGTACTAGGGTCTGTCCTGAACTCTGCTTTAAAAAAAATTCACTCACAAAGTGAACCAAGAACGCACTAAATCACTCTAGGTTTGGCGTGCTGGCCTCGTGGGCTGTGGATGAGCATCTACCAGCATCCTAGTTTGGCAGCAAGTAACACTTTCCCCAGACTGGGGACCTACAGGAGGACATAATCCCAGACATGAGGAAAACCTCTGAGAATTAGTCACAGGACCCCACACCAGAGCTCCCCACGCTGTTAGCTGCCTTTAGCTCATAGTCTGGAGATGGGGTCAGCAGGTAGCCATAGATTTGGAGCAATTGAAAAGACTGAAGGAAATTTACCTGAGTCAGATCACAGTGTGGCAGAAAATAGGTTGATAGTCATAGTCCAGGGGGTGAATTCAGTTCCAGTTGGCTGAAGAGAAAACAACCTCTCTGATAAGTTGTATCTCCTCCTCTGGGGGTCAGTGTGATAGCCCCCAAGCCAGGGCACCCTATAAGCCCAATATAAAAAAGAGAAAAAAATATTTTCTTGGTAGAAACTGCAAATTCCAGGCTCATTGTTTAACTCCAAGACAACTGGTAGAATGAGTCCTTTAACCAACATTAGCATACTAAGGGAGCCCATGCTATGGAAGGCCATAAGTTAGCTACAGAGCCAAGAGGCTACCAACATAACAAAGTACCCTTGGAGCAAGCCCAAGTTTCATAATAACTTAATTCAATTCCACTTGACTGGGGGTGGGGATGGAGGTGGGTGGGGAGACCGAAAAAAAAATCCCTCTGAGTTCTTAGGGCATCAGAGGTCTTGGCACAAGCTAGGACAACAAGCCCAGTGGGGAGGGGAACTACTTTCCCCTCTTAGTGATCCTACACACAGCTGAGGAGGGCCTGCCTGTACTGGGGTCCTACATGGGGCTGAGGGAACACTCCTTCCACTCCTGCAGTGTTTTACACAGCACAAGGCAGGATACCAGTGAACTCCAGTGCTCAACACCGCTGTAGGTACTGTTGCATGTCCTCTGGCCTCTGCTGTGATCTTGCCTTCAAGGGTAATTCCACCCAGCATCTGTGTGACCCTACCCGAAGCAGGTATTGTGTCTTGAGGCAGGGTTGGAACCCCTATAGCCCTGCAGTCAGGTGATCAAGCCTCAGTAATCTCCTGACATACTATTCATTTCTTCTCTTTTATTCCCTCTCCCTTCTATCTTTCCCACCTCAGTCGGTCCCAAGGGGCACAGTTTTGTTTTTTTCTTCCTTCTCTCTCTCTTCCTTCTTCGTTCCCTCTCTTTCCTTTCATATGCCACTGCTGGCTTCTGAGTCACTACCCTCTGCCTAAGGAAACTCACCCAAACAGCAGGGGGAACTCCGGCGTGCCATCTGGGGAGCACTTCACACCACACAAGACAGCTTGGATAGCCCTCTACAGAGCTCCATGCAGCTGAGGAAATCTTAGTCTGGCCTATACAGTAATCTTGCCAACTAGGGAAATTCTGCCATTATGGGTGGAACCATGTACTAAAAGGGCCTACCCAACAGCCACCTTGGGGCAAGGTTTACACACCTCTGGCCCAATGTTCAGGTGATCAGGGATCAGCTTTCTCTGTAATCTTTTGTCTTCTTCTGTCTTTCCAACCATAGTCAATCTTAAGGAGCATAGCTGTGTTTCTCCCCTTTCTGTCTGTTTCTTTTCTTTTGCGTTCTTTCTTCCCGCTCTTATTTTCTCTTCATGAAGCTAACGATGTGCATAGAAGAAGCAGATATTGACCTGCCACAAAAAGAAATCTTCAGAATGTTGCTTGGAGTCATACAGGATACGAGGGAAGTAATACAGAAAAAGATGAAATTATAGAGTAGATAAAGGTGATGAAACAATGGAAATACAAGCCTTAAGAGATGAAATAATAAAATCAAATGGAAAATTAACAGACTTGAGAAGGCAAAGAATTGCACCAGTGACCTAGAGGATAACCAAGCAGACCTCAAAAAAAGTGAAAAACAGTCAAATAAAACAATCAGAGAAGCCAACGAGAACCTGAGAGCCATGTCTGATTCAATGAAAGGGAACAATATTAGAATAACTGGAATACCAGAACAAGACACAATCAAGAATTCAAAAGCAAGAGTAGTGAGGGAATAGCAATACACATGCACATGACAAAGGAAGACCGACTTTGCTTGATATGCTGGCACAACACTTACACCAATTAAAATAGAGTCAACAGAACAATCCTAATACCAAAAGGAAAGAAATATTACAAATCAGAGCAGAGATACAGAAGAGGGAAAACAAGAACACTATGGATAAAATTAATGCTGCTAAAATTTGGTTCTTTGAAAGCATTAACAGAATTGATAGACTGCTGGCAAGCCTAACCAAAGAAAGAAAGGAACTAATTTCAATAGCAAGGAGGAGGGATGAAACAGGACATTACAACGGACCCAAATGAAATCAAAGGACAATCACACAGTGCTACAAACGACTGTACTCTAACAAATTCAACAACTTCAAAGACATTGACAAATACTTGGAAAAACAATGACTCCCTAAGCTATCCCTAAACTATCCCAGATGGATGTCAAGAACCTCAACACACTCATATCAATAAAAGAAATAGACAAGGTTATCAAGGAATTACCAACAAAAAATCCCCCAGGGCCAGATGGCTTCACAGGAGAATTCTACCAAGCATTCAGGGAAGAACTGACACCAATTCAACGAAAACTTTCAGAACATAGAAAAAGATGGAAAACTCCCAAACTCTTTTGATGAAGCTAGTATAACTCCGATACCTTCCACAGTACAGGATCACACAAGAATTGAAAACTAAAATTTCTTAACAAAATACTGGCCAATAGAATCCAAAATCATGTAAAAAAAATAATTCACCTTGACCAAGTGGGATTCATACCAGGATTGCAGGGATGGTTCAACACACAAAAGCCCATTAGTATTATTCACCACATTGATATGAAACATTTTTAAAATCACATGATAATATGGATAGATGAAGAAAAAGAATTTGAAAACATCCAAATTCCTGTTTAAGACACCCAAGAAAAAAGAAATGAAAGGAAAATTCATCATAGTATACAAACAATATATGAAAAACCAACAGTCAGTATGGTAATCAATGGAGAAAGAGGACCAGATAAGGATGCCCCTTGTTGTTACTCACATTTAACATTGTACTGGAGGTCCTAGCTAACAACATAAGAGAAAGAAAAGACATAAAATGTATTCATCTGGGGGATGAAGAGGTGAAACTCTCATTATTCACAGACAATGTGATTTTGTACTGGAAAACTAAAACTCCACAAATGGAGGAATATGGCAAAGTAGTAGAATACAAGATCAACAAACAGAAGTGTATCAGACTGCTTTACACACCAGAAAAGATCACAGAAGAGACAATTTAAAATGTAGTACACTTTACAATAGGCAAGCACAAATTAAAATATCTAGGGATACACCTGACTACAAAAAAACAAAAAACAAAAATGATTTGTATGAGGTAAAATACAGAACACTACTACAAGAAACCCTAAAAGGAAGAATATTCCATGCTGATAGATTGGAAGACTCAATATAGTAAAGATGTCAGTTCTGCCCAAGGCATTATATAATTTTAATGCTATCCTGATACCAATACCATCATCCGTCTTCAAAGAATTAGAAAACTGATTGCCAACTTCATATGGAGAGGGAAAAGCCCAGAATTAGCAGAGAACTCCTAAAGAAGAAAGACAAAGTGAGAGGGCTAGCTCTACCTGACTTTAGCATATACTACATAGCCACAGTGTCAAAACAGTGTGGTACTAGTATAATCTTAGATATTTAGACTAATGGAAAAGAGCTGAAAACCCAGAAATGAAAACCTTAGCATACAGGCAACTGAGCTTTTATAAAGGCCACAAAAATATCAAATGGGAAGCGGATGCCTTCTTAAATAACTAGTGCATGAAAAAATAGATTTCTACCTACAGAAAAACGAAGCAAAACCCTTGCCTCAGTCCATGCACAAGAATCAATTCAAGGTGGAACACAGACCTAGAGGTAAAATCTCTAACTATTAGGGCCATTAATTAGGGAATTGGGACAAATGTGACAACCTTGGCACAGGGAATACATAGGCTATGGGAAGGAGGGAAGGATACAAATACAGACTAGTCACAAATTGACAAGTGGGATATACTGAAGATAAATCACCTGTGTACATTGAAAGAATTCACCGAGAATAAGAGAGTCCACAGACTGGGAAAACATCTTAAGCAATGACACATCAGACAAATGCCTCATTTTGAAAACCTACAATATTTTGCTAGCTTACAATAAGAAAAAAACTGCCCACTGAGGAGGTGGACAAAGGTCTTGAACAGAAGTTTCACTGTGGCAGAAGTCTGAATAGCCATTAGCTTATGAGAAAAAGTTCCTGATCATTAGCCGTAAGAGAAATGCAAATTAAAACAAAAATGAGAATGAGATACCAGCTAACATCCTCAAAGATAGCCCAATTAAAAAAATCAGAAAGTAACAGTGTTGGAGGGACTGTGGGGAGATCGGAACTTTTATCCACTGCTGGTGGACTTGTAGGTATGTGCAGCCATCATGGCAATATCTAAAGCAGATGGAAATTGAGCTACCATATGACTCAGCAATCCCCCCTACTGGGCATACACCCAGAAGAGGCAAGAAACAAACCACGGCCAGACATCTATGCTTCAGTTTCATCGCAGCCCAGTTCACAATTGCAAGGAGTTGGAAACAACCCAAATTCCCATCAATAGATGAATGGATTAAAAAACTGTGATAATATATACAATGGAGTACTACGTGCCCCTAAATTGCAGCGACAAACTAATGAAACACTTTGCCGCATGGGAAGAACTGGAGGAAATCATGCTAAGTGAAGTAAGTCAAGGACAAAAGGACAAGTACAACATAGATCTACTGAGTTAAGCTTAAAAACAAAATGGGGCTAGGGAAAACACTACTATTTATTTCATCCCTGGGGTAAAGTACAGCAACTATGGCAGGGGCCAAACTCAATCCAGGGACACATACACAGGCAACTAAATAAGAGGGGGAAAGAAAGAGAAAATAACTCAACAGGGCACTAACCTACCCAAGGGGAGGGGTTTTTTTATATCTCCACAGAAGAGGGAGAGAGAGAGCAAGCTTCAACCTGAGGTGCCAAGACATGAATACAACATACCAGCATGTACCAGGGAACAAATAGAGAGATCTGTGGGACCAGCCCCAATCCAGACTCAGATTAGAGCACACAGGAGAAACACAAAGGAATGGAGAGGGAAGAGAGGCATCCTGGCGCTCCAAACCCGAAGGATAATATTCCTGTTTGGAGAAGACAATGCATGGGGAGGACCATAGGGCTGTCCCTACCATGGGACACAGCGTCCCTCACTGAACCATGGCAGTGTAGGGGACAGCACTGGAGACACAGTGCAGCAATAGTGCACAGTCTGCCCCCATCATGCTGGGGCGAGGCACTGAGGGCATGCAGCAGAGCAGCTGGGGAGAAGAGTGAAGACTCTCCAGAGAATACCAAAATTAGACTTGGGAGACAGTGTGGCACCCCAACAGACTTGACTGGAAAACACTCGTAAAGACCAACAAACAGACCTTTACCTATTTGTAGGCTTTTCCATTTTTGTCAGTGGCTTTCTTTTATTATTGTTATTTTTTGTTTTGCTGTTATTGTTTTGTTGGCTTTGAATTCCTTTGTTGTTTTATTTGACTTTGCCTGGTTTTTGCACTTATTAATACATCTGCATGCCTATCTAGATAAGATAGGTAGGATAAATAATTCGGAGATGAAGAGAATGGGACCAATGTTTTTGGGGAGATACAGATGAAGGAGATTTGGAAGAAAGGAAGAAGGGGGACCAACCCAGGGACAAGGGAACAATAAGTGAACTAAAATCAATGGAAGGAAGGTCATAGGATGCGTAGTACTGCTTAATCAAGGCCCTTGTAGCAGTGAGGAATTACTAAACCCGAATGAAGGCTGAACATGATGTGGTACAAGAAGAAAGTAAAAGGAAATAGAGGAAAGAACCAGGAAGCAAAGTACATTTACAGAGGCCTAAATACAGGCATGTACATATGTAAATATAAATATGAGCAAGTACTAGAACTATGTAATCATATCTAAATGTTAAGATTGCAGATGGACATTGGGCCTTGACTCAAGCACTCCCTTAACACAAGGATACTTTGTTTTAATAATCCAACATTCTGTGATGCTCACCTTCCCTTCATGATCACTGAAGACAAAATGGCTGCATAAGCAAATGTGGTAAAAAAAGATGATGTGGTCTAGAAATCAAAAGATATAGCATCTGGAGTTTTAAAGGCTTGAAGATAAACGAGACGCCATATAGCTCAGAATCAACAAAGCCCACATGGAAGAAGCACACAAGCCTGTGTGATCATGACATGTCAATGGGATCAGGTATCAGGCATCTAAGACCCAGAAAAAAACATACCCAAGGTGAATGGGGTGGGGCATGGAATGGAGACCCAATGCCCATCTGTAGACAATTGGACACCCTCTCACAGAGGAATCACAGGGAAGAGATAAGCCAGTCAGGGTGAAGTATATCACTGATGAAATACAACTTTCCTCTAGTTCTTTGGTGCTTCCTTCGCCCCACTATCATGACCTCAATTCTGCCTTACGAAATGGATTAGACCAGAGCATGAACACTGCTACAGATAAGCGCCCACAACATAGGGAATCCAGGATAGAAAAACCCTTTAGGGCCAACAATGAGAGTAGAGCTCCCAGGAGGATTAGGAGAAGGTGGGGGGAGAAAGGGGCAATCAAGCACAAGGATCAACCTAGAACTCCCTCCCAGGGGGACAAATAATGGACAAATGTGTGAGGGGCAACAGAGGAAGATGGAAAAAATAACCTATAACTTATCAAGGGTTCATGGGGGAAGATGGGCTAAGGAGGGAGGGGGAAGAAATGGGGAGCTAATATCAGGGGCTCAAGTGGGAAGAGAATAGTTTGAAAAGGATGATGGCGACATATGTGTCAATGTGCTTGACACACTGGATGAATGTATGGATTGTGATAAGAGATGTAAGAGCCCCCAATAAAAGTATTTTAAAAAAGAAAAGAAAAGAAATGCATGGGTTACAAAGAAATTGGCATTTCAATATAATTGTTTATCAAAAACTTTTAATGTGTCATAATAATAAATGTGACTCTTTATTAAGATATTAAATAATATGATCCAGTGGGAATTCTGATAATGCCTGCAGGTTGGAAGTGTCAATGATTACAAATCATATTTTAAGGCATTTGTAATGATTATCTTGGAAAATAAAATATGTAATTTATACTGATAAAAAAGAAAGAGAAAATTGCAAAATGTGTGTTATCTTAGTCACTTTCTGTAGAAACACTGACGTTGGCTTCCACCCTGTACTCTCTGGCCTGAGACTCCGGGACCAACCATTGCATGTTAACTTTCAATGAACTACAGGCATTGTTCATCCTTACTTTTCCTGATTTTTACATGAGTTTGGTATAGTTTTCTAATAGTGTTTGTTAGTGCCGTGTACTAGATATTTTGAGCAAAACCCCTCATTTACCCAGATAATTGAAAATTATGATGCACTTGTTAGGTTTCTGGGCTGTTTGACCTCAGTTCTGGCTTCTCAACACTTTTAAGAATTCGCGTGGCAGAAGCACTTTGGTAAATCCAAGTAACTCTTGCTAGGGAAAAGGAAGTTTCTGGTATTACAGTCTCAGAAGTTATACTCTGGAAAGTTTGTGAGGTCGCATGGCGGGAGGCCATATGGGAAAGTGTGCAACTGAAAATAAACCCAGAGCATGAAAAAAGCCACATGAAAGCAGTACTGGAACAGAAACATGGATCCAGAGTGCCGAGCCAAGAGCAGGAAATCTCAAGAGCGTACCATGAGAAAGTGGCCTGAGAGGGCGAAGGTGCCTTGTGTGTCTGACCCTGCCCTCTGACCTGTAAGGGAGCATCCGAACAAGAGAAGGTAGCCTCCCTCAGTCTGGAATATATCCCCTCCTGTCCCCACTGCCTGGGGATGCATGGTGGAGGGTATTGGCCAACCTTATTGGCTGAGTTTAAACACACCTGTGTGATATCATGTGCTTAAAGTTAAACCAGGGGGGCAGGTCTCCCTTCCCATGGGCCTACGTGACTTGGGACTTTGGTCTGAACGTGCCCAGCTTTGGATTTTCCCATAGGTGTCTAATTAGTGTCCTTGATTTATTTCCTACGCCTGCCAGCCAATTTCTGCCTGTGGAGGCATTTGGGGGAGACAACCCCCCCTTTTATCCTTTATCAAGCTACCTGTCAGACTCAGTATGCTAACCCTTCCAATAAACCTGACATTGTTGAAAGATCCAAATGAGTGTATTTGAAGCCTTATTATGAGAATGACACACTTTGGGTGCTCTCACCAATTAGCCTGACCTCAAATACTTTTTCCCTGGCTAACATGTGGCCTTCTTCTGAAGGCACTATGGTGAGAGCAGTAGTGTGGCAGGGTGGCCTCAAAGAGGAGCCATGGTGCCCCATTCACCATCGCCAGATTACAGAAATCGGTGGATTCCAAAGACGGTATGTTTTATTTGCACATGCATGGTAAAAGAGAATGAGGGACTCCTTCCTCCATTCCCTATTTTTTTTCTCTCAGAATATGAACACAGACAGACACAAGTCTTGGAATGGCAGACATACACTGGGAAAACAAACCTTTGTTTTCAATCAAAGAATGTATGTTATAGAGGCTGCATTGGTAGAGACTGTAAATCGCCTAAGTGTCAAGGAGACAGGCTGGGTATACAGAGGCTGGCTTTTAATGAGGCAGGAGCAGGGAGGGCGAGAAAACCTGGGGAAAATTCCGAACACTCAGGTAAGAATCGGGTCTTGACTTAGCTCATATTTCGGAAAAATCTTTTTTTTTTCCTGCAAGACATCCCCAAGGAGGAGCCGCATGGACCTACTCTTTGAGAAATCTTAACACAAACACAGGATTCGCTGTGAAATACGGTAGAGGGCTTAAGTTTAGGGTCATGGCTATGGAAGAGATCTAGTTGTATCTCGACAAACTGTGATTCTCTTAACTATGATTCTTGTAAACTATATTTCCATTATAAAATAATTATATTTCCATCATAAAATAATTGGGATTGACTTTTCAGGTTCCTCCTATTAGTATTACTTAGAAAAACTTGTTGGCAATTGGATACCAGAGAGAAACATGTTTAAATATTTTTGTTAAGGAGGACCTGATGCAAGGGGCTTAAGTGGAGAGCAAATGCCTTGAGAATGATTGGGGCAGGGAATGTATGGATGTGCTTTATACAATTGATGTATGTATATGTATGGATTGTGGTAAGAGTTGTATGAGTCCCTAATAAAATGTAAAAGAAGAAAAGAGAAAAAAAATGATTAGGGCAAAGACTGTACAGCTGTGCTTTATACAATTGATGTATGTATATGTATGAACTGTGAAAAGAATTGTATGAGCCCCAATAAATTGTTAAAATAATAAAAAAAGCAGCCATGCATTATAGGTCAACAAATCACAGTAAGAATATTTTCTTTTACTTACTTTGGTATAAAGCTATAAAGGTATGATCTATATGTTTTATAAATTATGCTGTATTGTATAAATTCATATTAAATTACTGCCTGGTCTTGGCAAAAGGGACTCCATTTTGAATCCGGTGCCTTCAGCTTGGCTCTCAGAATTCACCTCTCATAGACCTCCCTCTCACTGACCTCCCTCTCACCGATCTCCCCCTCCCCTGCTCAACTTTCAAATTCCTGGAGTCGGCTCCTCCCGGAGCCAGAATTTTTTCTGAAGATAAGCACACTCCACTCTACCCGTCCTTGATGTATAGATAAGGTAAAAGAGGTTCTCCCTGCTGAAGCCCCGGTGTGCACAGATCCTCCCCAGCTTGGACCTTTCCCAGCTGTGCCTGCCAGCAGGGGTATAAAAACACACCACAAATTCCCCAAGGCGCGGTTTCAAAGTCTCAATTCCCTGAGTTGCTGAATCCGCCCGCAAGCCTCCCAATAAAGCCTGCTTCTAAACTTTGCCAATTGGATCTTTGGTTCTGTTTCGCGCCCCAGAATTCCTTACAATTACCATGTCTACTCATGTATAAGCCAAGTTTTTCAGCACAAAACATGTGCTGAAAAACTGGGGTTCAGCTTATACACGGGTCAGTGGTACCCCAGAGAGGTGTAACATCTCGCTCCCCCCACCTCCCCAGGTAACAGGACGAGCGCCCGTTATCTTGTGGGTGATTGCAGTTTATCCCCTGTTCATTCAAAGCCCCGCTGACACTGCAGGGCTTTGAATGTTTGTTTACTCACATCTAACCAATCAGAGCCATCCTATGATGTATATCTTTGAATAAGCCTTTTAAAGACCTTGTGTGAAGGATGTGGCATGAATGGATGTCATCTGGTCAAGTTCGACTAACAAAAGGAGGAAATCTCATGAAGCCTGACATAGAGTTAATAGCAAAGTGGGTTCGAGATGCATAGGAAGACATTCCAGAAGACATGGTGCGACGTGCCTTCCAGAAATGTAGTATTAGTAATGCTATCTATGGATGGCAGAGAAGACTGCACTTTGTATGAACCTATTTTCCACTTACTGTGCTTGTTTACTAATGTTAAATGACTTGTCCTTTTGTTTTTATTTAAAATAAATATTTAAATACATTACCCCACTGATGTCTCAATTTTTAGTATTTTATTTTTATTTGTTTTGATTATTGAAACTCACCAATAGCTTCTGCATTCCACCCTAGGCTTATACTCGAGTCAATCAGTTTTTCTGGTTTCCCAGGCAATAATTAGGTACCTCGGCTTATACTCAGGTCGGTTTATATTCTCTGGCATTGTTGGTATTGGACTGTTAACCTTAAGGTCGACAGATGGAACCCACCAGCTTATGAGGCATTCTGCTCCCATAAATAATTAGTCTCAGAAATCCAAAGGGACAGGTAGACTCTGGCCTATCGGGCTACTGTGACTCAGATCAATTTACAGAAGTGGGTTTGTTTGCCTTTATTTTTTGCATCTTTTTAAGGAACAACTCACAACATGACTTGTATTTGCTGGAAGTGAAGGCCTAATCCAACATTTTGTATAACAAAAATCTTATAGTATTAAGTAACAGATGTAAGAAGGAACATGGATCATAATTAATTTCTTAATAATTGAATATGCAATTTAGCTTTAAAAATTTGGAAGCAGAATTTAGAAAAATAAAGGCAATAAAACATTCATTAACATACCAGTTTTAAAAGTATTGTTAGGTAGCTAGAAACAGGGACCAGGGGTGTCCTCCCTGCCTGGAGTTCTTACCCTACAGGAGGCTGGAGGAGAACTAGGCGTGGCTCAACTATCCATAAAGGCTAAGGGGCATGCGCCAATTCAAGCCGGAGCCAGGTGGGCGGCAAACGTGAGTGGGCCCAAACTAGGCCAGGTGGGAGTAATTCAGCCAATAGAGTCAACCAATACCTTCGACCACATCTCCCAGCCAAAGGCCCCAAATACCATGACCTCCAGACAGCCCCGACCTTCTGTTACTTCTCTGCCCTCTGCTTTCCTGTGCTGCAGTGTCTCTGGCCTCGGGCTCCCATGTGTGGGGTACAGTTCCAAGGGGGGTTGCCTATATTCAGTGACTGTAAAACCTGACACTACTTCCATCCTTTAGAAAAACTCACTTTGATCACAAACCAGGCTTTGCATGAATTCTTTCTCCTGTGAAGCCAAGAACCGAGGTATTTCCACCTGAGTAGCCTAACATTATTATTGTTAAAATAGATGCCAATTTGACTTTTGAATAAAATAAGCCACCTTTACACACACAAACATTTATAAAGAATTAAATGATTTAATTTATGATTTCTAACTGAATTAACAATAAGCTTTAACTTGTTAAGATATGCCTTTGTGTTAAAGCATGGCCTAGAAGCTTATAGAAACACAGAATTTCAAACTGTGATGGCTGCCAGGGGTCCAAAAGAGCCTGTCACTGTATGGCCAAAAACAGAGACCAGATTGATTCAAGAAATTGTAAGATATTTCTGCAAGCACAAGACAGAAGGAACCAGTTAGGTCTCTTTGGACTTTTTCAAAGATTTCATCAAACAAGGTATATTCCTCAAACTTTGTGACAAGTTGTAGGGTGGGAATAATTAACAAGTTTTTATATAACAAACCTTCAAACAATGGGACAAAAGGGAGCAAGGTTCACAGAAAACAGTTTACATTTCCCCAGGGGAATATCAGACCATCAATTGATACCTTGAGGACTCCAGGGGTATCAGACAGGTACTCCCTAAAGTTTCATTCTCCATGCTGAGCTAAATGGCCCTGTATCCTTTTTCTGTATCCTGAATAATTAACAGCTTTTTAAAAAACTTAACCAGGCTTTGAATGATTAACAGGTTAAAAATGAGTTTTTTTAATATAAGGGTTTGTAGTGATGTGGAAACAGTGTTTGCTTAACATGTTCTGAGACTGTACTACCTAAGCTTCCCTTTCCCTCATAAAAATTACTTGGATTAAAAAGTGCCTCTGCTGCGTGAATTGTTTCAGTGTTGAGAAGCAAATACCAGGGAAAACCAACCCAGAAACCTAACAGACCTGGGATGCATTGATCTACCACCAACCATGTTGTTGTGAAGTTCCCTTCACCTCCCACAAAGTCTTCAAGTCACTGCAAACCCGTGGATGCAGGAGAATATGTCCTCGTCTTGACTTTTCCTATTTCAGATTTAACAAACGTTTTCCTTAAATTAAAATTTGAGATTGGGGTCTCTGTTGTACATAACAATCTTTTGTACCCAGGAATTGATGACTTTAAAATTTGCAGGGAATCCCACCTTAAAAAAAAAAAAGGCAATGGGGAAATGTCAACTGTGATGGCACCTTTTCTCTGGAGCTTGCTTCCCTGGGAAAGGAAATCCCTTAGAGAGTGTTTGTCCTACTCTGATGTGGGGTCTGTTATGGGTATAGCTAATCCCAGAAGCCCTGGTGGCATAGTGGTTACGTGCTTGGTTGCTTACAGCTTGGTGATTCAAACCCACTGACTTGTCCTGAGGAGAAAGAGGTGGCGGTCTGCTTCTGTAAACCTTTGCAGCCTTGGAAACACTGTGAAGCCGTTCCACAAAGCCCTGCAAGGTCACTACGAGTAAGAATTGACTCAAGGGCAAGGTTTGGGTTTTTCATATTTAAACCAAGAGCAAATTTGCAAATCTTAGCAGTCAGATTTGCTCAAATGACTTAGAGGTAAAATTATTTACTCCCCTAAAGCTAGAGTAATGCAAACTGAAAATTAAAAATTGCAGATACTGATTGATGCTGCAGACCACCTTCTTTAGTAGCCCTGTGGTAAGGACCGTGTCCTGCTTGCTCAGTACTAAAGTGAGTGGAATGCTGACTACCTAAGACCGGCAGCATCAAGCATTTTTTATATCATCCTACAAGTTAAAGAGAGCAATTTGTATATAAAACTTGGCATTGAGTTTATCCAACAAATGGAAGGTGAGTGTTTCACTCCTAACTTATAATATGAACTATTAGATGTCAAACAAAAATTTCAATGGGAAATTTGTCACATTTTAATTTCAATACCTTTGTTTATTCACCCACTTATTGTTAATAAACTATTTATGTACTATGATTACTCATACTTTATGTTAAGAACAATGAAAGAAATTCTTTCTAGTGTCCCTGAAAATAAGATTGCCATCTATTTTATGGTAAGTGTAAACAATGTTTAGAAGTATGTTGCTCATTCTATTTTCTAGAATTGAAATAGGCATCTTTCCCATATATTCATTATAAGGTGTATCCTCAATGATACAAAACATTACATATAAAATATGTCTTTCTTCCCTTTAGTTTCCATTCTGATATGTAATGATGACAACTAATTATCCCATTAGGTTTTGGAATTTATGGGGACTATTATGAATTTATGGGGCAACACAAATTTCTATAAATGCAATCTGAAATATCAGTTGTTTCATAAGCCATGCAAGATATACTATGGGTTTCATTAGATTTATAAAAGCTTAATGCTTTTGTTTTTTCATATGAATTGCATTTAAAGGTTATTTAAAAAAATAATATAGAAGTAATATATTTTCCTTATTAAATTTTAACATGTTTGTTTTTACCATATTAAGTGTCTAGAATAATTCATCTGGTTGCATAGTTCTATACCGCCTGCAAACCAGAACGTCTTGTGGAACACAAGAGTATGCACCTCAATATGGGGAATCAAAAGCACAAACTGAACTCACTGCCATTGAGTCAATTCTGACTCATTGCAAAACTACTGCCCCCGTGGGTTTCAGAAACTGTAAATCTTGATGGTAGTAGAAAGTTTTGTCTCCAGAGTGGCTGGTGAGTTCGTGCTGTGGGCCTTGCAGTCAGCACTATGCTGCCAGGGCTCTTTAACATAGGGTAACAGGCTCCAAATCCAATCTTAATTTAGGAAAGGAAAACGTGAAGACTTTAATTGCTGTTATTCAACTGCACTCCCTACCTTGACCATTACGGTTCATATATGTCAAAGACAAGAAGGAGAAGCTTTTCATATATTGGAAGTTTAGTTCTTTGGTATTTGATATACGACATCATATAACTTATTTTGGCCAGATCCTGCATTACCACTGTCATATAAATTCTATTTTTAATTACCATTAATTACTACAATTAGATTATAGTATATAAAAAGAAACCTATGTTCTTTTTTATTATTAATAACTTTATTGGGGGCTCTTACAAATCTTATAGCAACCCATCATTCAATTGTATTAAGCACACCTGTACATATGTTGCCATCATCATTTCCAAAACATTTTATTTCTCCTTGAGCCCCCCCCCACATGTGTCCTTGGTCAATTATATGTTATTGTTAGTTCATATCGTATACTCTTAATTTAGTCTTATTCTCAAAAGTAAAGATAATTTTTAGAACTTCAAAGCTGAGTCTTATGAACATTAGGTTAAGACAAATAAATGGCAGAGAGGCTAATTTGAGATAAATTAAAATTCAAGGATTTTTGACTCATTACCTCTGAATCAGTTACGGAACCTATTCAGTAGTTGCATATATTTTGCAGTTCTTGCAAATTTATATCCATATTATACATTACAATGAATATTAGATGTGAAGAAAGGAAATAAAGTAGAATATAGCTTTCTAATATTGAAACTATTAGATTCTCAGTTGCTAACCAAGGATCATGGGTTAAGAGAGAGAAAGTCTGGCAATCTTCTTCCATAACTATTTACAATGATTGCAGACTTGGAAACCTTATTGAGCAGTTCCACATTCTGGAGACACATGAATGGGAAGTGAATGAATGGCAATGCACTTTTAAAAATAGATATTAAGTAGAGGGTTAGCACATTGATATGACCATCTTGAGTTTTCTGAACCAAGTATTTATAAACTTTTAAGAATCAGTATTTGGATTCTGAATCATTAGTAGTAGCCAAATGATCTCTCCAGGGTGATATTGGTGTCTTGAAATATTGATCATCTTTATTTGGATATCACAACAAAGAATTAGATTGTACTGAATCTCCACATGAACCTGGAATGATTTTCTCTACAATATCGAGTCTTTTAATCCACAAACACTGTTTAGATTACACAATAAGAATGGTAGGCATGGATTTACTTGTGCTGACTTACTAATAAATAGTGATCAATTTCATGTTTTTCTCCACATTCTGCTTCTAGGTATGGTTGGAATCTGCGTTTCTTATAACCTCGCAACTCTATCTTACAGGCAAAATCTCCTTTCAAATGTACAATCCCTAAGAAATACAGAGTGCCAAGTAAGCACAGTAAACAGAGGCTTTCTTATGATTGCATCCTAATATGTATTGTACATGTTTTTCTTCACATGGCAAATAAGCACATTGTGAATTATGTAATAAGTAAGCACAAGTAATCCTGTGCTTACCTTGCTTACTGAGTACTCTGCCTTGCACGAGTATGATAGATCCCTCCTCCTCTTATCTACTTTGTAGTGCCATACCCATTAGGGAATTAATTTGGGTATGTAGTGTTAAAAGAGGATCACCTTTTCCCTCCATATTAATGCTAAGATCTCTTGATAGATTTTGGCAAAAGTGAGTAGCAGTTTCACTTTCTCCCAATCCATTTCTCAGAGCTGCTGCAATGCTAGTTCCAATGAGGATAGGGGATACTAATGCTCTTCTCCCTTTGTAGAAAACATTTTGAGGGGATTTGGATGTGTATTTCAGTACAGTGTTTCCCCTGTCCTGCTCATCTAGGAATGTGATGTCTGGAATGAGAAAGATTGGGATGCATACTCCTGTCCATTCACCTGTCGACAGGTGTAGACAAATGTGTCACATAGGAAAAATATTCCAGGTGAGGAACACTGAGCCTCAGTATTTGGCCAAAGGAAGGTTTGTCTTCAAGAGTCAGTAGAGACATTGCCTCTGGGTTGTAAACCTTCAGAGGCCGGGAGGCAGGCTGTGTCCTGATTGGAAATGAGAGGCACTTCAATGGGCACTGGTCCAATGTTAGGGGATGCCTTAATTGTCTTGGTTAACTTGGGTGTTACCCAGGAGGATGGAACTCGAGCAGCTATATGTCTTCTCTGTTAGAGATGCATAACCAACACTGCGTGGTGTGGATTGCCTGGATAAGAAGTTGATGAGTGGTGTTAAGAAGAAATGAAATTGATGTCTGGGAATCAGCTTGTGGTGCTATTTCCCTGAGTCTGGCTAAGTTTATTGGTTTCTGCTGAACCAGGGTATTAGTAATCTTGAGTCTTTTATGGCAGTTTAGGTTGTTTGTATGGGAGGTTGGTAGAACCAACAGATTTATTGACCAGGTATTGTGGGACATTTAGTTGGCTTCGTGCCCACCCAGAATTCAGTTATTCTGCCTGTCCAAAATCCTTTACTTTCTTCCTGGCACCTACGGAACCATATGGGTTTTACACATTCATCAGGAAAGCAAATAGAGCATACAAAATGTGATGTAATTTCAGGTGTTTGGGTTTTTTACAAGAGCTATGGTGACAGAGGGGTGTCTGTTGTTCACCCACTAATGTAAACATGAGCGAGTACCCTAGAGAAAAACAACAACCCAGTGTACATGCTTACAAGTAGGCATTTTGGCCTCTGCTCCTATCTTTTGAAGAAATATCTTCTGAGCCGATGCTACAAAGGAATCCGGTAAGAAGACCCCCGATGAGACATATGCTACTAAAAGGGCCTCCAGAGACTAGACTAGAACAGTGGTCCATCGGATAGTGAGAGATTTAAAGGTGGAGGAGACAGCAGGGTGAGGTAGCAGAGTATAAGGAATGAAAAATATTCAATTTCCTCACAGAAAATATAAAGGTTCCTTGAAACTAACGGTCTTCAATCTACTGCAGGATGTCTTCAGGTGTGTTGTTTTGAGGATAGAACCAGGTGATAGATAACCTTGAGAGCGCACGCAAGGAGGTCTGAAATCAGTGCTGCAGAGGTTAGGCATCTGTCTCCTTGGGAATTTGACAGAGACTGTGAGTTAATTTGAGCTTTGTTGGTCCTAATACTTGGGAGCAATAGGAATCGGTGGATAGATTAATTTCCTTATTAGATGGATTAGAAGAGGAAGACAGAGGTTTGGGAAAGACAGGTTTGTCATTGAAAGTGATACCAGGAAGGTTTTCCTGACAGCTTTCCTGCTGTGGGTGTAGTTAGAAGGACCTTATATGGTCCTTCCCATTTAGGTGCTAGGGTCCCAGGTTGTTTTGAGTTTAGTAATGCTTGTTGTCCTGGGGGAACTGAAAAAATGTATTTCCTCAGTGGCATAAGGCTGAGGGAGGTGCATGTTCGCTTGTGTTCTGAGATTATGTCTAACTAGGTTTAGAGATGTCTAATCAGGTTTAGGGTATGTTTATCATCTAACGGAGGTGACAAGGAAGAGAAGTGTCCTATAAGGAAGGCTCAGCTGTACATTAACTCGAAGGTGCTGAGAAGGGCAGGTTTGTGAGTGTGGTTCTCAGACACATAAGGGCAAGAGGTAAGAGCTGAGTTCAGGGCAACAGAAGTTCGGGTGATAGTTTGGAGAAGTGAGATTTAAGGATGCAGTCGGCCTTTTCTACTTTTCCTGATGATTGAGCACAGTAGAGTATATGTAGGTTCCATTGTACATTGAGAGCCTGAGTGGTAGGCTGAGTTACCTGTGAGTTGAAGGCAGGACCGTTATCTGATTGTAGACAGGCTGGCAAGCCAAGGTGGGGAATGATTTCATCTATGAGTACTTGAGTGACTTTTTTTTGCCCCTTCTGAGGTAGAAGGAAATGCTTCTACCCATCCTGAGAAAGTGTAAACCATTGTGAACAGGTAATTAATCTTTTGATGAGGGGGCCCCTGTGTGAAAACAAGTTGTCAGTCTTGACCATGGACATGTTCCCTTGTCTGGTGGGTGGGATATGAACGGGGATGAGTTCCTCCCTGAGATGATGGCATTGAGAAGATAGTACATCTCTGTGTGATCTGTTGGAGCATTTGGGGTAGGTGAGGGTGAACAAGATGGGCTTTTTTAGTTGCAAAAGGGGGCAGTACCCGACATGTGGAGTGTTGTGTATATTAGAGTGGACATTGCTTCTGTGTCTAGTAAGATATATTAGACTTCCAACATGATCTATCCATCTTTGAATTGTGTCCCTTTAGAATTCCATCATGATCCATCCATCATTGAATTGAGTCCCTTTAGAAAGAAGTTCTTGTTTTTCCATAGGGGAGTGGTTAGAGAAATTGAAGGGATGGCAACTGTTTGGAGATCAGGTGGGGTTTGTGGGGTGGCTTTCTTGGCCTCAGTGTCAGCCTGCTCTGGTATTTCCCATTGCTATCGGATCAGTGGAATGTTGGTGTCCCCTGTAGTGAAGAATAGCCGCCTACTGTGGGAGCAGGACAGCCTGCAAAACTGTTGAATTAGGTTCCCATTGGTGCTCCCTTCATTGTCATACATCCTTTTCCCCTCCCGATAGCAGAATGAGAATGTAAAATATGAAAAGAGTATTTTGAATCTGCAGAAATGTTCACTTCTTTGTCTTTGGCTAACGTTAAGGCTCGTGTCATTGTGATTAACTCTGCTCTTTGAAAGATAGTCTTATTGGGGAGAGGGCCTGCCTCGACTGTACCTGAGGAGCTGACTATGGCATAGCCAGCCTGGTATACACCCTTGGAGATGAGAGTTGAGCTGCCATCTATGAACCATGTGGTTCTGGGTTGAGCAGGGGTGGGTCGAGCAGGGGTGAGGCAGACATGTGAGGTAGTGGAGTGGCAAAGAGATCAAGGGCTTCAGTACAGGAGTGTTGGAATGCAGATGAAGAAATGGGAACTAGATTAGCTGGATTTAGTGGCAAGCAGGGCTGAAATGTAAAATTTGAGTTTTCAATCAAGGAGAAGTGAAATCGTTGTAGATAAGAAGGTGTAAGGGCTAATATCGCGTGGTGAGAGAATAGTTGCATAAATGATGAAGGGACCTAATGACAGTATCTTGGCCCAAAGTAATTGTTAAGCTTTCTTGGGCCAGGGCCCATAGGCATGGGTACCATCCCCTGACAGTCGAATCTAACTGTCAAGACAGATAGGCTACAGGAGTGAAGGAGAGTCCTTATGCCCTGGCCCAGAACTCCCATGGCCATACCATGAGTTTCAGTTACACTTATTGGGAAGGAAAGAATTAGATTAGGGAGAGAAAGAGCAGAAACTGAAATCAGGGCAGAATATTTAGTATGATTTTTCAATATATTTTGTTGGTTCTAGATGTTAAATGAGATCTCCTTTTGTCACTTCATAGAGGGGTTTAGCTAACACCCTGAACTTGAGCATCCCAGGCCTGAAATAGCCAGCAAGGCCTAGAAAGGAGTGTATTTTGAAGAGAGAGTTGGAAGTTGAGGAAGAAGCTGCGTCCTGTATATTGTAATCTCTCTGGAGTGTTTGGAGAGTGGGACCCCCCAGATAGACTTTGGTGGGGGACACTCAGTACCCTTTATCTGCTAGAAGGTTTGGAAGAACATTGGTATGATGTTGTGAGTCCGGAAGGGAGGGGACACATAGCAGGAGAAAGCTGGGGGAAAATTCTAAAGAAGAGAGGTCAGTTGCTAGGGCGTGACTAAATAGATGACAACTATTTGTGAACCCCTGAGGTAAAACACCCCAACATAGTAGTTGAGAATGTAGTGGGTTAGGATCTGTCTAGGTAAAAGCAAAAAAGGTCTTAAGACCTTTTATCGATAGGGATAGTACGGAAGGCATCTTTTAAAGCCTAAACTGTGTAATGAACAGTATTGGGTAGGACGAGGAGAAAAGAGTATGAGAACTATGGGAACTATGTCACAGCTGGCAAGACAGCAGAGTTTATGTCTCTGAGATATTGAACAAGTAAATATCTGCCATCGAGTTTAATAACCGGCAGGATGGCTGATGTGTTGTAGAAATTGGGTAGGCCTTAATCAGTTGACTTTAAAGAGTTTTGAAATTATGGGTTTAAGGCCTTTTACGTGGTGGAGAGCTGTAGGATATTGAGGAGCACTGGGGAGCTTCAAAGGGGTCTTTTAATCTGATGTAAATGGGTTGGTGGTGCCTAGCAATAGAGAGTTGAATGGCATCCCAAATGCGTGGGTTAACTAGAGCAGGTGGTAAAGAAAAGGAATTGGTGGGGGATGTCAGGACATTAGATTTATTTTGGGGTAGAGGGGGTGAATGGAGACAGGAAGAATATCTCCTGCCACGTGTAAGAGAAGCAACAAGTTTGGAGCCCTGGTAAATGAAAAGTTACTACTATTTTGAATCTAGCAAGGACATGGCCTTTGGGGATGACTAGAAACTGGTGTGTGAATTGTACATTTTAAAGCCTACATAAAGTAATTCTGTAATGAAGGGCTGTTATACTCGACATGAGACTCCTACAATAGCGGGGGGTGCTAATTCTCACACCACTTTCTAGTCATCCCAAAATGCCATGTCCCTCTCCTGGGTATGACTTTCATCGACTCTCTGCTGAGCGTCTAGCCAGACTCTCTCCCTGTCTTCAGGGGATCAGGTCGTTGTAAGAATAATATAAATATCATGCCAGGTAAGCTTGTAAGACTGAGTGAGATATTTGAACTATTTAATAAAAGTGTCTGGATTAGAAGGAAAAGCTCCCAGGTGTTTCTCTAGAGCAGATAAGTCAGAAAGAGAAAAAGGAATATGTACTTTAATTAATCCCTCAGCTCCTGCCACCTTATGCAGAGGAAGAACAGGAGCAGGGTTTGAAGGTGGAATATAGAAGGTGGTTTTGAGCTGGGAAGGACTGAGTGTGACGGAATGTGGGGAAGGGACAAAAGTGGCAGAGGGGAGAGAGGAGTTTGCGTGGACGATGGGGTTAGGAACTATGATGTGGTGGGAGGAACTATGATGATGAAAAAGAAGGGAGAGGAGATGATGTGAGAGAAAATGGTGAACCAGAGAATAGCGGATGGGAGGAGGCAGGAGATAAAGGAAAAGAAGAGGGTGGATTAGAGGGTGTCAGATTGGAGGAGGTGGCAGGAGCTGGTGGAGTTAAGGCCGAGACAGGAAGAAGTTTGTATGGAGGAGAGAAAGCTGGAGACAGACAGAGGGGAAGGTGAAAGGGGCTGCTTTAGGCAGAGCAACATTGTTGGAGGGATTAAAAAAAAAAGTTTTACAGGGAGAGATGTTTTATACTGAACCAGCAGGAATTTGAATGTGGGAAAATTTAGACAGACGAGGATGCGAGTGAAGGAGGAAGAAAGTCTTCACATAGGGAACTTCTAAAAATTTGCTCTTAGGCTTGCAGAAGTTATTGTGGTTATGCATGACCTTTAAATCCAGAGTGCCATCATGTGACCATTTTGAGTTATTGTTTAATTTGTATTGAGACCAGATTTTATTACAGAGAAAAATTAGTAACATTTGAGCTCCTGAAAAGTTTAACAGATTCACAGAGCATCCTGTAAAATCGCTCTAGACCTGATATCCCATAAACGTGAGCAGTGGGGGCAGCAAATCAGAAAGGCAGCACCCTTGATTGTGCCCATGCCCCAGGGGCTTAGAGTGTCTCTCAGCTGGTAGCAGGATGTTTGAGAGGGACCTTTAAAGTCAGTAGAGACGGGTGGAGCACCTCAAGTATGCACTCATCCAGAATCAGCCTGTGTGTGGACGCAGGGTCTCTAATGGCAAAAATGTTCCTGGAGATACCGGCTCCAGCAGGTCCTGGAGGGAAGTCCAGGAAGGCAATCGACCCAAGAGTGTGTCTTTGCCACTACGGAGCTATTCCCACCTGGGTTTTGTCACCATATGATGGAAACAAGAACAGAGCCAATGTGCTATGAATAGGAGGCTTTATTGGGAGCGCACCTGATAGCCCTGAGCACAGCAATCATACTGCTGGAGGTGGGAATTTGTGACTGGGGTTAGGAAATCCCCCATATCCTCCTGATTGGCAGGAAGCGAGCTGATGTGGCCTCTGCCATTCAGGAGAGGGGTTGGCATGTGTGGGAAGGTGTGGGGGTGAAGAGTGTCAGCAAGAATCATGTGCAGGAGACACTCATGATGGCCAGGCACTGCTCTACATTCAGCTGGACCTAGCAGATGCCGTTTGTTGTATCTCAGAAGATATCCCATAAAATATTAATGTTATATCTTCCTTAAATATGAAAATATTGCCACTTGCTTTATAACCAACCACATATGAATAATTTTGTTAGCTTCATGTGCTCTTGAAAAGAATGTTCATTGCATATATGTGAGATGATAAATAGATGATAGATAAAGTATAATCCAGCTTTCATATATTCTTTGTTGGTTTTTCTTCTAGTTTTACTTATTTAGATACAATATGCATAATAATATAATGCACACATTTTAGGCACACAGTTCATGTAAATAAATTTTTTCACTTATTTTCAACTTCATTTAAATAATTTTATTGTCCTTTCAAAATGTTCTTTTATCTTTTCTCTTTCAATCCCACACATCTCATGGTAGTCAATCAGTCAATTATGGAATGTGCACTCTTAGTGTCTGTATTAATTTACACAATATAATGTTTGGAAATTTCTATTGTATATGTGATTTATTAATTTTGGATGTTTAATAATATCCTATCATATGTTCCCATGTATTTATCTCTCCATATAAATATTTGTACTATTTTGAGTTTGGGACTGCCATAAATAATGCAGCTGTGCACATCTTTGTGCATCTTTTTATAGATATAGGTTTACCATTTTTGTGAGTGAATAATGAGGAGAATTTTTGGTTTTTATTTTAAGTGCCCACTTAAAAATTTAAGAAGTTGTTCAGCTACTTTCCAAAGCCATTTAACCATTACTCCAACTCCTAGCCATGTATGACAAGTCCATTTGCCCTTGTCCTTCTCAACACCTTTAATTGTCATTACTGCTGTTCGTTTCTCACCCATTCAGTTGTGGGTGTGTGAAAGTACCCTGCTACATTTTTAGTATGAATTTCCTTGATGACTCATGGAACTGAGTGTATTTTATTATGTTTATTTACTATTTATATATTTCCTTCTGGGAGGTATATATTCAAACTGTATTACTTCCTTTTGGTTATCTTCATGCCCCTCATCCTTGACAGATACCGTATATACTCGTGTATAAGCCGAGTTTTTCAGCACATTTTAAATGCAGATTTTGTGATAAAATTAGGTGCCTCGGCTGATATTCAGGTCGACTTATACTCAAGTATATAGGTATCTGTATTGTTTTTGTTTAGGCTTTCTGTTTTCTTACTGGTATCTTTTGAGAAGTAGTTTTTACGTTTGCTAAAGTACAAACCACCCTTTATGATTAGGTTTTTATTTGTTTTGTTTCAGGTCTGTTTGTTGTTATTATTCTGTGCATGTGTGTTTTCAAAGAAATACTATGATAATGCAAGATCTTGAAAATACTTTTTAGTGTGTTCTTCAACAATTTTAATAGTTTAGCCTTTATTCTCAGATGTATGATTCATTTCATTTGGGCTTTTATATCTGTACATAATAACAAATTATTTATTTACTGAGAAGATCACGTTTATATCTCTATTTTCCCTCCCCGAATCAGGGCTCATAACCAGAACCTATTCATTCCTGTTCAACCTTCTGCAGAGCATTTACATTTTAACCCCATATGTTTCATCAGAATCCACAATTTAAGGAGATCTCCGTAAGAATCATCTTATGAACTCATTAAAGTGTAGGTTCTGATTTCATTTTAGAGGGTACTTAAAATATGGTCATAGAATTGTTTATTTAAAACGTCACCATGTGAAGCTATTATTCCGTGACTTACCCTCCCTCTGTGCACGATGGTGCCATTCCTACCTCTGTAACACGTTCCCAGAGAATCTTGCGCTCTTTTGCTCGACCACTTCAAACAGCAGCTTCAGCCTCCGGGAGAGAGATGGTTCCTCTAACACATTTTCATAGCACAGCCTTGCTAGCCTCAAAGAACAAGCAGGTGTGTTGTCTTGATAGAAACAAACAAGCAAACAAACCCAGGTGCAACTTTTCTGGCCTTATTTTCACTAACATAGTTTTCAATTTTCCGAAAAATTCATAAAAATCCCCACGCGATTGCCTTCCAGAGAACGCTATCAATAATTACCCTTTGGAATTCCAAATAAGTTACCAGAACCTTCAGTACTGACCTCTCAGTCTTGAACTTAACTGGCACAGTCGATCCCTTTATAAGCCACTTGTGTAAGTCAGGGTACTTTAGAGAAACAAATCCACAGGAACTCATGGATACGAGAGTTTTCTATAAAGGGTAAGTGTATAGGAAGAAAACATCCCAACCCAGTGCTGTCCATGCTCACAAGTCCAACATTAGCTCAAAAGTCCGACACCAATTCACAAAGTCCTCCTCCATCTCACAAAACAGATACAATGATGCCGACTGCAGGAGGAAAGCAGAGTCAGTGAATGTGTAAGCAGCTCAGTGCTGGCAGGGGTTTCCAGATGGCTTTTCCAGCACCCATTGCTACATCAGGGTAGGTCCATGTGTCTTCTCCTTGAAGATGTCTTGCAGGAAGTGAGCCTTGCCAGCTGATGCAGGGAACTGGCTAAGGCAGCTGCACCCTGGTCCAACCTTCACAAAGCAAGAGACCCCAGAACTAGAAATGCAAGGCTTACCGAGCCATTTATCCCTCCGCCCTACAATTAACTCCACATGTGCTTATTAGTCAGGTTGGCACAATAAACTAACGACCTCACCACTGTATTCATTAAATCTTTCTGCAGGCACTTAACTGTAGCAACAATATTGACTAAGGGGAGCCCAAGCCCTTAACCATTCATTTTGAGCATCCTACATATAGGAACGAATAATGAAGTTCCTCTCTCAACCATGCCTTTCTTTCTTCATTCCAGAGACTGCCCAGAAGGAAATGGTGCCAGGGAACCATTCCACCATGACAAAGTTCGTCCTTGCTGGGTTAACAGACAAATCAAACCTTCAGCTTCCCCTCTTCCTCCTCTTCTTCGGAATCTATGTGGTCACAGTGGTGGGGAATCTGGGCATGATCATACTAATTGGACTCAGTTCTCACTTGCACACCCCCATGTACTATTTCCTCAGCAGTTTGTCCTTCATTGACCTCTGCCAGTCCACTGTCATTACCCCCAAAATGCTAGTGAACTTTGTGACAGAGAAGAATATCATCTCCTACCCTGAATGCATGACTCAGCTCTTTTTCTTCCTAATTTTTGCTATTGCAGAGTGCCACATGCTGGCTGCAATGGCATATGACCGCTATGTGGCCATCTGTAGCCCCTTGCTTTATTATGCCATTATGTCCCCCAAAGCCTGTTTCTATCTGATTTTGGGGGTGTATCTTATAGGCCTGATTTGTGCATCAGCTCACACAGGCTGCATATTTAAGGTCCATTTCTGCAAATTTGATGTGATCAATCATTATTTTTGTGATCTTCTTTCTCTCTTAAGCCTTTCATGCTCTAGTACCGATGTTAATGAATTATTGATTCTAATCTTTAGTGCATTTAACATTCTTGCCCCTAGCCTGACCATCCTTGGCTCATATATCTTTATTGTTGCCAGTATTCTCCGCATTCACTCCTCTGAAGGCAGAACCAAAGCCTTCAGCACATGCAGTTCCCATATTTCAGCTGTTTCAATCTTCTATGGTTCTGCAGCCTTCATGTACCTGCAACCAGCATCTCTTAGCAACATGGACCAAGGCAAAGTGTCCTCCGTGTTTTATACCATTGTCGTACCAATGCTGAACCCTCTGATCTACAGCCTGAGGAATAAGGATGTGAATGTTGCCCTGAAGAAAATGCTGGAGAAAAGAGCACTGTTAGGATGAGAAATAACTTAAGAATGGTTTCATTAGATTCAAGTCTTGGCCTATTATTTTGCATGAGTGGATGTACTTCATATTTGTCCATGTGTCAAAATGTTTCCTCATCCAGTAGGGCTTATTGAAAAATGTTTAATCTCCTCCCCTTCATAACCTTTTTTTGGCCATGTTTTCATCTGAGCTATTTTTTCTCAGGGAGTCATTGAAACACTTGTTAAAGAAATCTTAAGGATGCCAGGGATATAGTGACTCCTTCTCCCCTTCCCTATAACTGATAAAGAAAATCAGTCTTCAGCCACATGGAAAATATGATCAACAATACTGACTGCCTGCTCCATTTCTTCTATTCAGTCAACAAAGAACACAAATCGCAGCAACATGGTGATAGCAATTTCCAGCAGGTTGCACGTGTCTAGCATAAACCAATCACTTTATTGTTTTATGCCTCCACTTGCTTTCTTTGGTGGATTTTCTCCATCTCTTCATTCAGAAGGCATCATCCGAACTTTCCCATAGGTTACAAACTCATTCAGATGCTGAGATAGTTCCCAATCCATTATAGCACTTGCTATGCCACTTATAATTCTACTCTGTAATTACCGGTAGGCACTGGTTTTTAATATTCATGAAGGTAGCCCCTTGTACATCTGGCTCACTGTCACAATCTCAGTAGATAGCCATAAGTATAGTCTTAATAGTTCCTTATTTCTTCCCATAATGTATCACAGGAAAACAAGGAAGTACCTAGTGCTTTCACTCATTTACCCTTCAAAATGCTATTTACAACTAAGTGAAATGTATGCTTGGAGAGTTCTTCAGGGACCTTTGACTGATGGCATCCTGAGCTCTTTCTGTGCAAGAACTTAGAAGTGTTAGGTTTGAGCTTTTTCTGTTGCAAATCCAAGTAGAGTTGGAATGATTTGTTAATATTTCCCTCTTAAATTATTAAATCCTGTTAACAGAAATACCTGAGGCAAGCCTCATTTATTATTATTTTGTTTATTTTTTAAAAACAAATGTATTATTGATTGGGAGTTTAAAATATTTATTAATTGGGCGTTCAATCACATCAAGCAGAATTGTGCAATTGCTGCCACAACCAGTTTCCAAATATTCATTCTTTTCTTCCTGGACTCTTTGACATCGTCTCTCTTTTACTATCCCACCACCCCCACTTCTTTAGTCCCCACCCCCTGAAACCCTTAGTCTACTTTCTGTCCCTATAGGTTCATCAATCCTGGGTTTCATATACGAAACCCCAGAAAAAACATAAGACACAATTTCCTCAGGGTGACCTTCAGTGACATACACCTCTGAGATACACCCTAATATGAATAAACAAAGCAAAATACAGAGACTGTTGAAAACCAGATGAGGTCCAGCGTGCATCAGGAGGGGGATCAACTGACAATGTTTTAAGTGTTCAAGTCAGATTTACGCCTTTGATCTTCTATACTCATCTCTCCAATGCCTATTGTTTACTGACTGCTTTCCTCTCGTCCCTCAGTTCTGGATAGAGGAGTTCACCGGAGGCTTATTCCTATGTAGCTCCCACAAATGAATCCTGTGCTCCCACTGTCATCCATGGCCTTCCTCAATTCAGATTCTCACGATTGAGGCTCTGAAACTAATCCCTCCTTTGACTTCGGATTATATGATTTACAATCCTTTGGTGACTGATTGTGGTGCTCCTTCCATGTGGACTTAGTTGACAACTCACTTAGATGGCAGCTTGTTTGGAGACAAACCTATAAGATTCTGATACTATTTTGTCTGATAGCCGGGCACCATCGAATTTCTTCACCACATTTTGCTATAGCACCAATATCTTCTGTTTTCCCTTCCTGAGAACATTAATTGAGCTGGGTCATAATGTAAGAAATAATTATTCTTGAGTTGGAGCTAGGATTTAGCGCAAACCCAAAACCCATTACTGGATCTATGTTTATTTATTTATTATTTATTGGTAGTTAAACATATATCATTCTATATTTCAATCACAACAAGAAGAATTGTCAATTTGCTACCACAATCAGTTTTTTAAATACGTTTTCTTCCCAGACTCCTTGACATGATCTCTACACGTATACCCATACCCCACCCCTTCCTAACCCTTATTCTACTTGCTGTTCCTATAGGCTCATCAATCCTGGGGTTCATTTATCAAAAAACATATAACAAAACTTCAAGAGTGTGATCCCCAATGACATAGCACCTCTGAAATACACTATAAAATGAACTAACAAAAACAAAATAAACAGAATGCCCATCACATATTTACCGGATAATACATATCTTATATGTGTTATCATATAATAATACATATCTCCATACAGCATCTAGGATATTGATGTAGCAAGACCACATTTGTCCACCTAAAATGAGTTAACAGTCTTGGTACAGCTGTCTTCCGCTTTTTCTGATGGCAGTCCTCAGTTGACAAGGATGTCTCAGGAAGAGTCCAGTTCATACAGTAGAGTTTCCACATGGGATCTCACTGATGCAGTCTCTGGAGCATGCTGTGAATCTTGAAGATCTAGGATTCAACGTCCCCGCATTCCATGGTGTCAGAGGAAACCAGCCTCTACCAACCAAAGAGCCAGTAGGCACAATTGTATGGCAAAAATATATAAAGATGATAGTAAATTCATAGAGGATAGAAAGATAGGAGAAAGAAGAACATAAAGGAGTCAGACACATTTTATAGTAGCATGCTCACTTCAGCCCTTCTTCATGGTTCAAGTGGAGAAGGGAGAAGAGAGAGCGAACCTTTGCTATCTTGGGACATTTATAGATAGCCATAAGGCATGCATATTCAGCAGTTACATGGGTCACAAGGTAGATGGTATCTACAGTAAGGTCCCTGACTTCATGGGTGAGGAAATCTAATACCTGCATTGGGGGAAGGTATGAGGGGGGTTGGGTGATGTGGTGGGAAGAGATAGCAAAAGGATAATGTCTCCCTCTATAGGGAGATCTAATCAACCAGGTGCTCCCTTTAAGGCAGCAGAGCTGTTAGGGGAGAATCTGTGGGAATGATATTTAAAGCAGGACAATGTTCTTGGTCTTTACCTCTAACTTACCAAAGTGGAGGCTTTCCTACTGTGGAATACCAGCTTTCCAGATTCCTTCTGTTATAAGTCAGCGAATATAGTCCCCATTATATTTTCCTCAGTGTTAGTTTCCCACACAATGGCACCCGGCTGGATCCCCAGGATGCACCCCGAAGCCCTAGTCAATGTGGCCCATTTGGTATATACCACCAAAGACACACCCCCCTCAGGGTCCCCAAAAGCATTTTCAGTCATTTCTCTCCCCACCCAGAGGTCTGCCCTCTCTCTTTTCCTACCAACAGGTATGCGTTTGTGTCCCCCCGTCACGTTGGCTCCCTTTGCCCTCTCCTGCTCTGTTTTCCCCATCGGTAGCCCTCATCCCTCTGATAGGGCTGTCCCCCTGTCCAAGGCAACCTCATATATTCATATGCATCACAAGAGAACCAAACCGTATTAATTATATTTGAAAATAAATCAGAAAAATAATTTGAAAATTGTTCCCAATAAAGTGTTTAGGGTTCTTTTACTAGCTGAAATGGTGGTGATTCAAACCTGTTCAGATGCATCTTGCAGGACAGGCCTGGTGATCTGCTTCTGTCTTGAAAATGGTGCAGCAGCTAGCAAGAACAAATTGGCATAGAGGAAATCATTTGCTATTTGGACTTACAAAGTGAGAGTGTTTCAATATTGCAATATAAGCACATTTTTACTGCTGCCTGAGATTTTATACGGATTGTTTTTCTTTGCATTATTTTTTAGGTAAGTATCTCTGATCGACTTCCAGTCTACTTTATGGCGGTGCAAACCCTGTTTTAAGGTACAAAAGAGATCCCAACCTTAAGTATCATGTAAGGAGAAGATTTATTAAGTCTTAAGAGGGACAAATGGAACACATAGACAAACAAATCAACCCATTAGAATTATGTCATAATGGTGTCAAAGGATTGAAATTCAGGGTGCTAGTTAAATAAAGCATGGAAGAAAGGAAACTGTAACATATTCTTGATTCATGGCAGATCAATTCATCACATTTACAAGTGAAACTACAGAAGTGGGAGCAGGTCCATGACTGGGGCATATACATTATGTTAGGTCACCCCCTGTCCTGTCCTCAATAAGGTGATCTCCATCAAAGACTCAAGCAAGTAAATCCCCCCTTGTGTTGGCTGGGCAGACTACTGAGGGCGAGACTCTCTACATCCTTGATTAACGAACAGAAGAAATTCAGTGGAGACTAAATCTAAGTGGGGATTCTGCACATGGATTTTGGGATTTCACTGCCATCCCCAGTCTTCTGCAAAGGCGATCTTCAGAATTTAAGCTTTAATACGAATTGGTTACCCAGATGAAGCTGAGAGGGCTCACCACTGAAATGTTTCTCTTTTTATCCTCTTTTCATATTACCAAAGACAAAAATGCATACCACATATCTTACTTTGATATTAGATTTTATTCTCCATGAGAGCAAATATTAATCATAAAAAATGAAGACCAAAGTATTCCCAAACGTTTTTTCTGCCAAAGTTGCTAATTTTTTAATCATGCCATGATTACTATATTTAAATTTCAAAAGATATCATTACTACTGCAGCTGGGTGGAAGGCTAGAGACCTACTTTGTGTTTGCCTATCAGATGATCTAGATTTGAGATTCTAGGTAAAGGAGGGAGGATAAGCTTCAATCAGTCATTCCTTCTCAGCATAGAGTCAGGAGACTAACTCATTATGTGAAAATTAATTTAAGGTGAAAATTGAGAATGACTACATCAGATCCTAAAATGGAGATGACCATCGTAAAACTACGCCCACCACCATGGAGTCCATTCTGATTCATAAGGACACAAGCATTACGCTAGATGACGCCTCTACTGTCCTCCGGAAGGTGATAGCCAGCATGGAAACACTCGGGAAAGTCTCTACAGCACGCAGTAGAACTGTACAGTACAGGCTGGAACATCAATACCTTATATGCTTTATTAAGATATATATCATTCCAGCAAATCTGCAATTCACATTCTCAGTGACTATTATTGTAAATTATCCCTGACAACAGACTGCTATTGTTTATGTAAATACCGCCAGGACATGAAAGGATGTATTCTGTACAATATGCAAGTGAATAGTTCAGGTATTGCAGTATGAAGTCAGCCTACATTGCCCCAATATCCCTCTGTCAACAGTGTTTTTAAAAATTAGTACCTGATGCCAGGGGCTTAAGTGGAGAGAAAATATTTTGAGACTGATGCGGGCAATGAATGTACAAATGTGCTTTACACAATTGATGTATGTATGGATTGTGATATGAGTTGTATGAACCCCTAATAAAATGATTTTAAAAAATTAGTACCACTGGCTAGCCAATGACAATATTAACTTAAGATCTTTATGCTCCAGGGTGATGATTGATAGAACTCTCTACCATAAATTAACAAGGAGATTTCTAAAGTGAGCCAAAGACTCACATGATCCAGGAATGGGTTTTGGCCCTGCTCAATACTTGCCCTTAGGAAGGGAACACAGAAGATATGGATGCTATAACAAAATGTGGTGAGGAAATTAGATGGCGTCCAGCTAACAGGTAAAATAGCATCTGGGATTTTAAAGGCTTATTTCCAACAAGCAGCTATCTAAGTGAGATGTCAACTAAATCCACGTGGAAACAGCACACCAACATCAGTGACCATAGGACTGTAAATCATATAACCCGAAGCCGAAGAAGGGAATTACCATCAGAACCTAAGTTGTGAGTTCTTGGTTTGCAGAGGCTATTGGGAAAGCGGAAACCAATGAGACACTTGTGAGATCTACACAGGAAATAAATTTTTGGTGATTTCTCTTGATTTATAATAGATAATTATAAAACTGGTTATAAAACTGAGTGTATTGGAGCTATGACTACAGGAGATCAAAATGATAAAGCTGATTTGAACAGTTTAGAACCTTTTTAGTTGATTGTCCCCACCCCACCCTCAGATACACATTGGGCCTGATCTGGTTTTCAACATTGTGTGTGTGTGTGTGTGTGTGTGTGTGTGTGTTTGCATACTGGGGTTTACCTCAGGTCTGTTTTGTCAATGGGGTAACTCTTTTGAATATTGGTTTTGTGTTTTTCAGCATATGAAACCCAGGGTTGGTGACTCTATACAGACAGCAGGTGGAATCAGGTTTTCTGGAGGGTGCAGTGGGGAAGGTGGGGGAGAGGGAGCTGGTGTCCAGGAGTTCAAGAAAGAAGAGAATGTTTTGAAACTGATTGTAGCAATTGCGCAACACTGCTTGATGTGATTGGACTACGTGATGATGTATTATCTCCCAAAAAATGGTTTGGGGAAAAAAATCAAGTTTACATAAAATGATCTAATTACCACAGTGTTCTTCTTCAGGGACTGGCCTTTCCTGACCACATGTGCAAAGTACATGAAACGGTTTCACCATCCTTGCTTCTGAAGAGCACTCTGGCCACACTTCCAAGACAGATTTGTTTGTCATTTTAACAGTCTATGGCATGTTCAATATTTAATATACTACAGGGAAAATTGTAATACACGTGCCATATTTCACAATGAAGAGAAAAAGAAATTGAATTTTAAAAGTGACGAGGCAAAAGCAGAGAGATTATCCTAGTAATTCATACTCTGAAAGCAATATAATATGGAAATCTAAAAGGACAACAATATGATTGGTGGGAAGCGGCCTACTTTGAGCAAAAGTATCACCATGGTCCTAACTGTCTGACTTAGCAGGGACACTAATATCCCTAACTTTCAAGGGAAAAAGTTGCTTGTTTTAAGTACCCCAGACATCACCCAAGGGAATGTCACTATACAGCCAACAAACATGACTTTGTAATTACTTCTTCCCTGTAGGGTCCATCTACTGGGATGAAGAGACCCTAAGGTGTATTTCTGCTCATAATCATCTCTTGCAGGCTCCAATATATCAGACTACATCTTTCCTTTCCCAGTAGTGGACTGAGGTAAGCAGGATTACTGTTGGGGCTCGGATTGGTCTGAAACCATTATGAAGTTCAAATGTTTACTAGATCAGCATGATGCAAGGCTGTTAGTATTTTATGATAAACATATCTTGCAATCATGTCCTAGATGAGACCCCAGAAAAAGCCATGAAGAATCAGAAACACTTTTCCTGCTGAGATTATTGAGGTATGTTACAAAAGTCTACCTGCCTTTACAGAATTTTGCGGTAGAAATCGACTGTGGTGAAGTGCTTAAATCTGTCTGTTGCTTTGATTGATGTAACTATTATTTTGTCCAATGGACAAAACTGAGCACGTAGAGGCAGGAACGCCTTTCTGCTTTCACTGGTTTGATATCTGTTCTCTCAACTTCTTAGCGTTTATCCTCATGATAAATCTATGTATGATAAAAATATATCCCAGCTGTATTATAATTTTAGATTATAGAACACTCTCATATGGATTACATAATAAAGCATTAAAATGCACAGCAAAAAGTCAGATATGAAATTTCTCTTTTACTTAAGGTTACCGACTACCAACATTTTTATTTAGTCAGGAGCTTATATATGAATAAGCATAACAAATCCTGATTTCTATTTGACCTCAAAAACTACTATCTTTAGAGTGAGAATTGATACCTTTTCCCACTTACTGCTTTCTCAACAATGAATTTAGAAGGACCATCAAAATTAACATATAATTAAAGGAAAAATATCCACACAGTGACTCTAATAATTTTTTCCCAACTAGTTAAATTTCGCTCTGTCTCTTTTCCTCTGTTTGTAATTTTGGGCTGAGAAATATCTCTCAAAACTTTAAGTAAGTCAGCTTCTTCTAATAAAAAATATCAAAAAAAATTTTGAGACTTGAACACACTGACTCCAAAACTTACTTCTTTCAACATCCATGCTCCTCAGAGGTGTTTTACTCTGGGTTGATATAGACATCTTGTCTTTAACAACTTATTATGGGAAGAAATATCAGCCACATTTTGTTAATGTCATGGAGCACAGAGCAATATGATTTTTAATATAAAATTAGAACACCATTTTTATTTAAAATTTACCCTGCTTGTAGAACTATTTATTGAAACACAGCGGCCCATGGTTTTAATTAATTAAACATTAAGTTGGAGTTCATTTCAGATCATCAACTTTGTATTCATCAGTTTAAACAACTGATAAAAGAGATCCATGGTTTTGCATAACACACGTGTTCCAAAGACTCAGGTAATTATGGCTTATCCAGACACCTTCCATGGATTCTAGTCTTCTATATCAGAATTTCTATGCTACCTATCTAGTTAGTCATTTTACAGGAAATGCAACATGTGCAAAGCAGAAAAATGCTTCTAAACCCAATCCTCTAGTGCCACAATTAACCCAGTGCCAGTCCCAGTCCCCAATCCTAGTTCTTTTCCTTGCTAGTCTTTATCAGACACCATAATGTCTCAACAAATGCCATCCTCTCCAAATGAATCGGCAGTCCTCTGGTCTTCACCCTTATGAATCTAACCCAAGGTAACATCATCTTTCAAGTGATGAAATTTAGTCTCCTATCTGATCTCACTAAATCTATCCCTAACTCTGTAATGGATATCACTTACAGGTCCTGAGTGATACTTAAATATAAAGTTTAACAGCATTTTATCACAACTAGAATGTTGCCGTGGGCGCTGTTGAGCAGATTTTAAGCACCCCCATGGCACAGAGCTACGAGTTCGTTTTTTTTCTAGACTGTAAACTTCGTGAGAGCAGGTAGCTGGGTCATTCTCCAGCTCAGCTACTGGATGAGTTCAAACCAGCAACATTTCAGTTGAGACTCCATCTAAACCAAAATCTGATCTTTTGTGTTCTGGCTGCTTCTGATGCATAATGACTGTTTAGAACTGTAGAACTGCCCCATCGGGCTCTCAAGGCTGAACTATTTCTCCCACAGAGTGGCTGGTGAGTTCCAATTGCCTGCTTATGGTTAGCAGTTGAGTCCTGAATCACTAAGTTATCAGGCATCTTTTTTTCAGGACCCTTTACACCTAAAATTAGATTCAGAAATTTCCCAATACTCCCAGCTCATAGCTCTGTCTGTAGACTCAATCCCTTGCTTTCTCTAGTTCCATCACACTGGCTTCCTGGCTTTCCCTCAACCACATCAAACATGTTCTATCTCAAAGTCCTTGCACTCCGTATTTTTCTATCTGGGATTACCTTTTTATCGGATATCACCATGATTGTATCCCTCATTCATTTAGATCAGTTCAGGACTCAGGTTAAATGTCATCTGTTAACCACTCTCCCTAATTATCAATCTGCTTTTGCAGGGCATCCCTACCCCCAACTCCCCACCCCACCATAGTATTTCTCACTAGTTGGTTTGAAATCTTACATTTATCTAATTGTTGTTTAGAAAATGTTTTTTTCTTTCAATATTATTTCTTCTGCTATAGAAAATTCTAAGTAGGTAGCTGTTGAGTGAATAAATATGATTCATTATAAAGCCTATATACAATAGGGATCCTTATCACTTTTATAGATGAGATATGGGGTTGTCCAGGAGAAGCAACATATTCAGAAACATACAGCTAGAAGTCACATATTCAGGGTAATATTCTACCTCTTATATCTGAATTTTAAAATGGATATAAGCAAGGCAAGACATTTAGTCTGAAAATAAATGGTTTAATTGCTTTCAAAACCCTGCTTTTTAGTATTCCACAATACGTAAAACACAATTATAATATATATTTTTAAATGATATGTAATCTAGGGAATTTCAAAAGTGTTTTTGGAGGAAGGGAAAAGGGTAAGAGTTTTAAATGGCTTTAAAAATGTTTCAAGGAGAAGACATATAGGATAATAAGCAAAAATAATAGAGAGAGAGAGGAGGGAGTCTAGAATTTTTGATACTTCTGCTTTGAGAAGAACTGGAAATGTTTTGAAAATGGTAGCGAATAAGGTAGTCAACATCATATCCAAGAAACATAAAATACTAAATTATCATTCATAAGTCCTTTATCCAAGTTTTTGTTGTATCCATGATTACACCTCATCTTGATACTCTCAGTTTTATTTCATCTCAGCTCTTGTAACTAACTGGAGACCAATTTTCTTACGATAATTCTTACTCTCATCAAAGAAGAAATGTTTCCTATCTTATTATATGTATATCAAAACTGAAGAGCCGAAAGAATGAGCTGGCATACGCAATTGTTTCTGCTTGGGATGCAGTGGTGACTATGATGGAAGCCCATTGCTTATTTGATAAGTCAGTAATAATTGGATGCTGGGAGTATTATTTTTTCCACAGGACAACTTACATGTATTCAAATGTGCATACGTTCATTTTTTCTTTAGTTTTGCAGAAATACGAGGGGTGCCACACCCAAAACCAGATGTGATATGAGGGGGATAGTGTATTTGGAGTTCTTTCCACCAGATCAGACTGTTAATCAAGCTTTCTAGTTAGAGGTTCTGAAAAGATTCGCAACAGTGTGTGACAAAAAAGGTCTGATTTGTGGCAGATAGGGAACTGGTTTTGCTACCACGACAATGCACCTGCTCACACAACCATCTTTAAATGCATCAGTTTTGGGGCAAAAAAAAACAACCCCAAAACAGCATGCCTCTTTCCCCATGCACCGGACTCACCTAACCTTGCTCCATGCAACTTCTTTTTGTTTCTGTGAATGAAGATGGACGTGAAATGACAGCGATTTGACGACACAGAAGTGAAGAAAATAATGAGGGAGGTGCTGTCAAACAAACAGATGAGTTTGAAAATGTTTCCAAGAATGGAATTGCAGACTTCACAAATGTGTTAAGTGTATTGGAGAGTACTTTGCAGGTGATAGATACAGTTGTTTCGTATTAAAAAATTAAATACACATCTTTGGGGGAGAAAATAAATAAATTCCATTTGGGTGGGAACCCCCCTGTTTAAAGTACTTTCAGGAATCATTAAAATGTAGAATATAATTCTTTCATACTACTACACTTATAAGATGAAAGATATGGAGAAATTTATTTAATAATAATATTAATAAAGGTAACATAATAAAGATACATAGCAAATGCCATGACAGTTCAGATTCCAAAGAAAAAATAGTTTATAGGGTACAATATTATCAATCAACTA
Organism: Tenrec ecaudatus; assembly: GCF_050624435.1. Lineage (NCBI taxonomy): Eukaryota > Metazoa > Chordata > Mammalia > Afrosoricida > Tenrecidae > Tenrec > Tenrec ecaudatus. Next base: position 55,399,146 of record NC_134541.1, read on the forward strand.
GAAAATAATATGAAATTTGCTTAAAAATATATATGACTTTGAAAATTTTACATAAACTCATTAACCAAAATATTTGTTGGCAGTTCACTTCCACCCAGAGGAATCTTGAATTATGTAACTGGAAATATACTTTTTAAAAAATCAGCTATTGAAAATCCTGTGGAGAGATCGCTTCTCGGCCTTTTGGCTAAGATCAAGTGTAGTGAAAATCCTGTGGAGTACAATCCTATTTTAATCCATATGAGTCAAAATGACTTGATCTCAACTGGCTTGTGTGTTTGATTAAATATTATCTTCATAGATTTGTACTTTAGAGCAAGTATTTACTCAATATCCATCTCTTCTGTTACTCATCATGTTACTTTAGAATATGTGCATTCTACGAAAATAGAACAATATTTCTTGAGGTTATCTCTTCATAAAAATAACTTAATATTTACTATTTATACATTTGCACTCCTCTCTCTATACACTCATTTATATATCTATAATCTTGTTTCTGTATTTATAATAATTTTATCTGTACACACATTTCTTCTTATACTTATTTATATGTGCCAACTTCATTTGGCTTCCTGCTTGAGCTGCTTACACATGCACACATCATTACTATTGGCCATTGCTGAGTGGATTATGAGTCATGGTGACACCAGGTGTGCACAGTGCAACTGTTCCACGGGGTTACCTTTCAAAAGCAAGTTTCCATGTTTGTTGTCCAAGACACTTCTGGTAGTTTCAAAGCTCAGTTAGTGGTCAAACACTTAACTCTTCACTCTACCCTAGGATATACATGTATATATGTATACATTTTAACATTGTGCCTGACAGAAAACAAGTGGTCAGTGAAAGCAGTCTCTTCTCTTGTTATTATTTTTCTTCCTTAGTTTCTTTAGCACAACAATCGGCCCTTCTGCTATCTTCCCACTGTCTCAAGTATGGCATTCTCCGTCTTGCATCTGAAGGACAGCATGAGTAGACGCAAGATAAAGGGAATTTAAAACCAGCAACTCAGAGGGGAGCTGGAACATTGGAATCAGGTGCTGGGTGAACGTAATAAAGATGTTCAAAGCTAGAAGGTGACCTTCAAGGAAGAGCTTTAAGAGATTAATTGTTGGGTCATCAGAAGAGGAAAGAAATGGTTGCAGATAGAAAAAGGAAACTGCTCTATGAAGTTTTTCTAAAAGCATGTATTTGTTTGTTTTTTTTGTAGCAGAATTTAACCTTCATTTTGTGGAAACAATCATTTCTACAAATGCACGTGATAAAAATCACAGCCAAGGGAAGCATCATCATTTTGAAATAACTGCAATTAAAGTAGATTTTAGCTTCTTGGTTTCAGACATTTGAAATTCGCTGCCAGCTGAAAATTATGCCATTCATCGGCTCTTCAATTCCTATCAAATGACTGTTGGTCTGACGAAATGGATCCAGGCAATCATTCTGTGGCTGAGTTTGTTCTTCAGGGGCTAACGGATGAGGCAGTTCTGCAACTTCCCCTCTTCTTCCTGTTCCTCTTCATCTACGTTGCCTCCATGGTAGGAAACTTGGGGCTAGTTTTTTTAATTAGAATCAGTTCTCAGCTTCATACCCCCATGTATTATTTTCTCAGTAACTTATCCTTCATCGATCTCTGCTTCTCTTCTGTCATAATTCCCAAGATGTTGGTGAACTTCGTGTCAGAAAAGAATTTGACCACTTTTCCGGAGTGCATGACCCAGCTCTTTTTCTTCTGCTTCTTTGGTATCAATGACTCTTACATGCTGACAGTTATGGCGTATGATCGTTATGTCGCCATCTGTAACCCCCTGCTGTACAGTGTCACCATGTCCCACAGAGTCTGTTTTCTGCTTGTCACTGGTGTGTACGTAGTGGGAATTGTGGGAGCTTTGGTTCACACCAGCTACATATCTGGTCGATTTTTCTGTGGAACAAACATCATCCACCATTACTTCTGTGACATCCTTCCCCTTTTAAATATCTCTTGCTCAAGAGACTACACCAAAGAGCTTTTGGTGATGATTTTAGTTTCATTCAATGTATTTGCATGCGCTATAGCCATCTTAATCTCATATGCCTTCATTGTTTCCAGTATCCTGCGTATCCACTCAGCTGAAGGCAGGTCCAAAGCCTTCAGTACCTGCAGCTCCCACCTTGCAGCCGTTGGGGTCTTTTATGGCTCTATCATCTTTATGTATTTCAAACCATCATCTGTCAGTGACACAACCCAGGAGAAGGTGGCCTCTGTATTTTATACTACAGTGATTCCCATGCTTAATCCCATGATTTACAGCCTTAGAAACAAGGATGTCAAAGAAGCACTAAAAAAAGTTGTGAATAGTGGAGTATTCTCCAGATTTGTTAAAAAATAATACTATTAATAAATACTTTTATCTTGTCTTTTGTTTATGATTATTTATGAGTAACTAATCAGTTTCAAGATGATTCATAATTATAAACTTCAATATGTATACCATTCTTCTCATCATAAAAACAAAAACATTCAAACTCATCACCATCCAGTTGATGTGGACACATAGTAACCTGATAGGACAAGATAGAACTAGACTCATGTTTCCAACTGTGACTCTAGAAGAGTAGAAAGCTCCTTGTTTCTCTCTTGTAGTGGCCTGCTAGTTTCAAACTGCTGACCTTTCAATAAGCAGTCCGGTGCACAACTACTACACGACCAGGGCTCCTCACCATTTCCTTATGCACTCTTCTCACTTCCAACACACAGTCTCGTTCATTGCCCTTAGTCTGAATCACTTCTAGAAGAGTCTGCCTACTTCCTACTTTCCCCCTCTCTTACACAGGGGCCAAATCTTATGTCTTCTATCTTTCTTTTCTTTTTCTGTTTGTTTCTTTACTTCTTTCCCCTCCTTTATAGCATTTCCTTTGTATGGTTGTCTTTAAATGAAAATTCTTGCTCAAATATTGATTAAGATTTTAAGAGGTAATAGTGAGTGAATATGTAGATCTTGTCAGAGATATTTCCATTTTAATATAAAATAGGGTTCTGGAATTAATAATTAAAAATGAAATTCAATTCAATTGTAGTAAACAAGAAAACCCCCAGTATTTCATTAGACATCCAGACACTGTACTAACTACTGAAAATCAGATCTGCCTTGGGCAGCTGTGAAATGAAGTTCAGACTGAGGTATTTGATAACAAAAAGAGGCAAATTATACATATATTATGGAAAGTGTATTTTTTAACTTTAGAAAGATATTAATGTCAATTGTTACGAAAAGGTAGAAACAAAATGGAGAAAACTGCTTAAAAAGGAAATGGCTGAGAAAAAGGGAAGAAAAACCTTAGAATTTGACATCAACAAATATAACTCCAAAAGAGAAGGTTAACAACCTATGATAGAAATGAAGTCTTATTTTCTAGCTCACTTTGCGGCCAATTCAATGCCTTAGATGCCTCGATGGCCAGGAACATATTGCCACTGAATCTCCATGCTTTGGGAGCTTGATCCATTTTCTCAAAGTCACTTCTGCTGACATCTCTTCCAGAAACTATTTTTCCATCCATTTTGTTTCTAGTTACCAACTCCTTCTGTCACACGTGTGATGACAGATGTGCCATCGGTTTTAATGATGAGTCTGTCCATATCTTGACTTCTTGTTCAACTGCTTTGTAAGCTGCCCTCAGTTCTGCTGTTTGAGTCGTCTGTTGCCCAGAAACCCCCTCGCATTCCTCTGTCCCAGCCGCAGTCCCGTCCTCGTAAGTCCCTGGATCTCACCTTCAATTTTCCACCAAGCTCAACAACTTCCATAGTCCGTGTGGTCTCAATAGCAAAATAATTTTTTGGTTCAACTTGTCATTTTTATTTGACATATTTTCCAAGTTGTATCTCTTGCCAAATATTACCTCTTGTAAATGGAGTTTCAAGACCACTTCCTCAAGAAAAAATGTTCTTGTCTATTACTTAAACTTTGTTGATCTTTAGTGAATCATTAAAATAAATTTATTCATTTAATAAGTCATCATTAGATAACTGTGTGCCAGGCACTGCTCAAGATGTTCTGAATACAGTAATGGAGGAAATCAGAGAACCATCTCTTGGCTCATAGGTGGTAAATAGTGAATAAATGAACAATAAACAAATGAGAGGAATTCAAAAAGTTCACCTTAAAATCCGTTATCTTTTTGAAGACTCGTCGTATGTTAAAATAAAATTTCCAGGGCCTACAAAGCTCTGTTGGTGGTAGGAGCCCCGGTGGGGCAGTTCTGTAAGCACTGTTCCTCTAGTCACAAGATTGATGGTTCAAACCCACCTGCTGCTACTCTGGAGAAAACGGAAGCTGTCTGATTCTGTAAGGATTTATTATGAGTCAGAATTGACATGATCGAAGTGGGTGTTTTTATATAGCCAATGATTGTAAGCATAATGAAATAAACTAATCCAGGAAGGAGCCTGGAATCCTGGGGCAACAGAAGTTTGCCACTAGCTCTGGAGCATTAGTCATACTTAAGAAATAGAAATCAAGCAGAGAGCCCAGAGGAAGGAGATAGGTGAGGATATTGGAAGGATCATTGGGTGAGGTTTTATAGTCTTCCTTTTGGAAAAATATAACATCTTTGTTACTGTAAGTGAAAAACGACACCAGTGGATGGCTTGGATAGTAGAGTGACCTGATCTTATTAATGTGTAATCCAATAGAAACAATGGAATTCAGGCATTAAAACCATACCTATTGCCAAATGACATTTGGTTTCTAAATACCATTCTCCAGTAAAGGAAGCTAGGGCATCATAGGAAAATGGTAGATTCCGAGGTGGAATACGAAAATTCAAGGTGAGCATTGTTGTTGTTAGGTGCTATTGAGTTGGCTCCAACCCATAATAAATGTTTGTACAACAGAATCAAACATTGCACGCCCTGTGCCACCATCAGAATGATTTCTATGTCGGAGGCCAGTGAAGCAGTCACTGTGTCAAGCCATCTCCTGAGAGCCTTTTTTCTTTTTTCTTTGATTCTACTTCTGAACACATACAGATATATTATATATGATATTTATCATAGTGTATATTATACTGCAGTACAACATAACATATATAAGATACATATAATATATATTATATCAAATGAATTAAATCTAATGCTACACACACATCCACATAGATATACTTTTCTACTGATCAGATTATTGCCTTATACTTTTCTACTACCCACCTACTTCTTAATTCTCCTCTCTCTCCTTTTCCTGGTAAACTACATTTTCAAGATATCAAATAATTTTAATTAATTAAGTTATTTAAATGTTATTAATATCTATATTTCAATGCTTACATTTTTAGCTGTCGTCGTGATTGAATCTAATGATAAATAAAACATGACACATACAAAATGAAAGACATCAGCAAAACAATTAGCTCGGTTCTTCTGAATGTCAGTGTCACAAAAGACAGTAAACAAAACCATCTTGGGATATTTCTAGATCAATATAATTTTAAAGGGCACAGCACCTTGATTAAATCCTGGCTTTAAAAATGCATATTATTGAGGCAAGTGAAGAAATTTGAATATGGATTATATCCTCAATTACCTAACTGTTTCAATGTTAGATTCCCTCTCTGATAGGTATATAGTGATTTTGTAGGAAAATGCCTGTATTTGTAGGAGATACCTACTGAAGTGTTTAGGGATACAGTGTCATGATGGATGGCTGCATCCCTCAAATGGTACAGCCACTGTGCATCTCCAAATTAACCTAACAACTTATTCCAAAGTTATCTAAATGAATCACAAATTTAAATAGAAAACATAAAATAAAATTTTTAGTGAACATTATAAGCAAAATACTTTAGGATTTCAGGCTAAGCAAAGATTTTTTTTTAGCCACAGTACTCAAACATAATCCATATAAAAATTAATAAACAATACTTAAGAAAAATGAAAAAAGTTTGCTTTAGGAAAGTGCTATTAAGAGATGGGGAAAAGATAAGCTCTGGGTTGAAACAATATTTACAAAAAAATTCCAAAATTATTTACAATATATTCACAAAAATAGCTTTCAAGAGAGTTGTATCTGAAATATACAAAGAATCATCAGAAGGGGTATTTTAAATTTGAATTAAGAAAGTTAAAGGTAATTAATATTAAAAGGATTATGACTAATAAGCACGGATAGAAGTTCAATAACAGCTCACACATTGCAGCCCTGGACACAGTCTAGATTAGAGAAATACTTGAAAACTTGACACATGAGTTCAGCCCAGCTTTAGTAGTAATGGACAAAGGCTGGAAACACACCAGTGTTCTTCAACGGATCAATGGTTAAACAAACGACGGTGCGATGGTGTATCTAAATGAAAAAAAACCTTCTTGGCAATACAGGGAAATTGACTATTTCTGGCCTTAACAACTTGGCTATGCAGCAAGTGCATTAAGCTGAGTGGGAAAGAAAATCCAATCTCGAAAGATGATGCATGATCTGATTCCATTTATATAACATTCTAGAAATGACGAAATTATAAGGCATAGACCAGGGGAGGAAAATAGTCGTTTTCAGGGATTAGGGTTACAAAATAAGCAGGGTGGTTGATATAAATCTATAGAAATGCAGAAAAAGAACTTTCTTCAGGATGCTAGGCTGTTCTATACCTTGATTGTGGCGGTGTTTACATGGATCTACATATATTGATAAAATTTCTTAGAATTATATACAGTTGAGGAGCTGCAAAAACAAATGTGTCAGAAGACTAAATTTGTGATTTGGAAATTAGCTTATGTAATTCTCCTACAATATAAGTCAGTTAACGAGCATGACATTTTCATAACATTTAATTATGTATATATTAATATATATCAATAATTATCAAAGTAAAGAATAAAAACACATTTTTCCTGATATCAAAATTCAGGCATTATACAGTTAAAAGAATAATTTGAATAATTTGAAATATAGCCAGAATAGAAAATTATAAATCAATAGTTGTTATAAACATAAAAGGAAAATTATCAACAAAATTCTACTTTATATAATGCAAGAAATAGCAAGAAAATATGTCATTATGAAGTAATAAGATCAATGTATTCCATTATATAATTAAAACAAAAGAAAATAGCAACATGATCATTTTAGTTGATGCAAGAAAAATCATTTGCCAAAACCCAGCACCAATTCCTGAGAAAAATATTCAACAAAATAAGAATAAAAGAGAAATTCCTCAACATAATAAAGGCCACATGTACAAAAAGCATTCCACTTTAGAACAGGATCTCTCCAAGGATGATCTTTACAAACACTCTCATTCAATATTGTGTTGGAAGTCTTAACCAGAGCTGTTAGACAACAGAAAGAAACCAAAAGGGTCCAAATTGGCAAAGAACTTTCACTCTCTCTACAGAAAAATGCTTGCGGCTCACCTTCTTGGCATGATCGCTAAAGACAAATCAGGTGCATAAGCAAATGTGGCGAAGAAAGCTGATAGTGCCTGGCTATCAATAGATATAGCATCTGTGGTCTTAAAGTCTTGTAGATAAGCAAGCAGCCATATAGCTGAGAAGCAACAAAGCCCACAAGGAAGAGGCACACCAACCTGTGTGATCATGAGGTATCGATAGGATCAGGTATTAGACATCTAAGACCCTGAACAAAATCATACTCAATGTGAATGGGGTGAAGGACATGGAGTGGAGACTCAATGCCCATCTGTAGATTTTGGACATGCCCTCACAGAGGGATTACAGGGAAGAGATGAGCCAGTTAGGGTCCAGTACAGCACGGACAAAACATACAACTTTCCTCTAGTTTTATAATGCTCCCTTCCTTCCCCCACTATCATCATCCCAATTCTAATTTACAAATCAGGCTAGACCACAGCATGTACACTGGTACAGAGAAGAGTTTGAAACACAGGGAATCCAGGACAGATGAACCCCTCAGGACCAATAATGAGAGTAGCAACACCAAGAGCGTAAGGGGAAGGTCGGGGGAGAAAGGGGGAATCAATCACAATGATAGACATATAACCCTCTTCCAGGGGGATGGACAACAGAAAAGTGTGTGAAGGGAGACAGTGGTCGATGTACGACATCAATAAAATAATAATTTATAAATTATCAGGGGGTCATGAGGGAGAGAGGGTAGGGTAGGGGGAAATGAGTTAATACCAAGGGCTCAAGTAGAGAGAAAATGTTTTGAAAATGATGATGACAGCATATATACAAATGTGCTCGACACAATGGATGAATGTATGGATTGTGATTAGAGCTGTAAGAGCCCCCAATATAATGCTGTGGGTTTTTTTTTTTCAAATCCTATGAAGGACTTCTAATCTGCCACATAAAGTGTCAATAGCTCAATGGCATCCAACAGCAACATAGCAGGTAGGCATTTAGCTTTATTTGGGTCGCAAACCGTTTTGTAACATGATTGTGCCTTCAATAGTCTCATCCGTTTTTAAGAATGCTAGTTGTGTGCTGCTTCAACACTCAATGTAGTCACTGTTTTTCATTTAATTTTAACTACTTAATTTATTTCTTTTAGTGATTAAATTTATTAGCATGTCCTTAATGAGTAGTTTTCTTAACATGGCCGCGGGCATGCCTGATATGCAACATTTGCTAACCCACAGCAAGGCAAAAAAAAAAAAAATCCTATCCAGTTTAATAGTTGTTTTAGACTTTTTGTTTTATTTTTGTTAGTTTGGACTAAAAAAATTTATTTAAAATTATTTTAAACTATTTAAAATTACAATGCAAGGCAATTTTTCACTGATATTGTTATATTAATTTAAAATATATGTGTGAGTTTCTAGGCATATGGCCTCCAGATAACCCGCAAAGGGAGATCTCTTCAAGTACTACCAAAATAATCCCACCAAGAGGGAAGCTTACTCTTCCTGGAAGCCAGCAAACGATTTGAAAGTTAAGTACACCAAAGTCAGTGCTTGTGGGAATAATAGGAGCAGGGGGAGGAGGCAGTGCAGTCCCATATGAAGATTAGCAGCCCCGTTGGCTGTCACCTTTTCCCTTCATCACTAACCAGCAGCCCACATCACCTCTGTGCACTTCCCCTCTCCCGGCATGAACGCACGAGTAGACATTCACTGACCTTCATCAGGTGCCTCTTTTCTCCCCCACACTCCACCTCAACCAGCTGCAACCAGCTGCTTTCTTACTTCTATCCAGAGTAGAAAGGAAGCCCCAGACTTTATCTCACAGAGCTGCTGGTGGTTTTGCACTGCTGACTGTGCGGGTCGCATCCCAACATGAAACCATTGCCCCACCAGGGATCCTACCAAGAACTAATACAATGGGCAAAGCATCCAAACAACACCGAAGCAGAGGAGTAACAGATGCACCAATAAAAGCACACAGAATCCGATGACAGAAACAGATCTGCATAGGTCAATAGCCACCCTGAATGGCAATGGATTCAATGCACCAATCAAGACATAGACAGTGGTAGATAGGATTACAAAACAAGTCACAGCTATTTGCTGCCCATAAAGTACACATCTTCAGCTCAATGACAAAAATGACTAAAAATCAAAGGATGGAGCAATCTTTACCAATCCAACGGCGAGCATTATAAAGCAGGAGTGGCAAAATTAGAAGAATGGGAATCCCGGTATATTTCACTGTGCTCATGCTGAACCTGTGTGTGAATCAAGAGGCAATTGTGTAAATAGAACACAGGGATGTTTAAAACCAGGAGAAGCATGCCTTAGGGTTGTAGACTCTGACCAAATTTATTCAATCTATAAATTGAGCAAATAACCGGGGAAGCTGGATTACATGACGAAAATTTGACATCAGAATTAGAGAAGGGCTTATTAACAACCTAGGATATGCAGATGACAAAACCTTGCGTGTAGAAAATGAGGAAAAACTTGAAGCATTTGCTTTTGAAGATCAAGGATGGCAGCCTGGATCAATATGGGTGACAACACAGTGTAAAGAAAACCAAAATTCTCACAACTGGACTAATTGGTAACATCATGATAAATGGAGAAAAGATTGAAGTTATCGAGGATTTTGTCATGCTTGCATTCACAATCAATACTCTCATGGAAATAGCAGTCAAGAGATCAAGCAAAGCATTGCATTGTTTAAATCTGCTGCATAAGATCTCTTTAGAGTGTTGAAAAGCAGGGAGGCTATATCTAGGAATAAGGTGCACCTGACAAAAGCCATGATATTTTTCAATTGCCTTTATGTATATGAAAGTTGGACATTGAATAATGAAGACTGACAAATTTGATGCATTTGAATTTTAGTGTTGGCAAAGAAATATTGAAGGGCCATGGCCTGCCCAAATTACAAACAAATCTGTCTTGGAAGAATTATGGCCAGACTGCTCCTTAAATACAAGTCAGCTGAGAATTTGTTTTATATATTTTGAACATACTGTCAAAAGAGATGTCCCTGGAGAACATCCTACTTGGTAACATGGAAAGACAGCATTAAAGAGAAAGACCCTCATCGCTGCACTGCACCCTGACTGGCTCGTCTCCTCCCCATGGCCCTTCTGCAAGGGGATGTCCAATATCCCACAGATGGGCCCTGGGTCCCTACTCCACACTCACCCTCATTCACAATGCTATAATAATAATAATAATTATTATTATTATTATTTTGGTCTTTGATGCCTGATACCTGATCCCTTCAATGCCTTGTGATCTCACAGGCTGGTGTGTTTCTTCCATGTGGACTTTGTTGTTTCTCATTTAGATGGCCACTTGTTTATCTTGCAGCCTATAGGACCCCAGATTTTATATCTTTTGACAGCTGGGCACCATCAGCTTTCTTCACCTCATTTGCTTATGCACCTGCTTTGTCTTCAGCGATCAGACCGGAGGATGCACACTGGTACAGATGGGAACTGGAAACACAGAGAATCCAGGACAGATGAACCCCTCAGGACCAGCAGTGAGAGTGGAGATATCAGAGGATGGAGGGAAGGTGAGGGAGAAAGGGGGAACAGATTACAAGGATCTACATATAACCTCCTCCCTGGGGGATGGACAGTGGAGAAATGAGTGAAGGAAGACGTCGGACGGTATAAGATATGACAAAATAATAATAATTTATAAATTATCAAGGGTTCATGGGGGAGGTGGAGGGAGGGGACAACATGAGGAGCTGATACCAAGGACTTAAGTAGAAGCAAACGTTTTGAGAATGATGAGGGAAACAGATGTACAAAAGTGCCTAACAGGATGGATGGTGATAAGAGTTGTACAAGCCCCCAATAAAATATTTTTTTAAGAGAGAGAGCGAAAGACCCTCAATGAGATGGACTGACACAAGAACTGCAAAAAATGGGCTCAAGCACAGGAACAACTGTGAGGTCCAGCGAGTATTTTATTATGCTGTGCATGGGGCTTCTAAGGGTAATAACCAAATAAGAGGAGGAATTTATTGAACCAAATGAGAAGAATAACACAACATACCCAAAACTTTGGGATTCACTGATAGTAGGTATCAGAGAACAATTTTAACAATCAACGCACACATGTAACGAGGAGTAATCCAAAATCAACACCTAGCACAACATTTCCAACAACTACAAAAGCAATAATTTTTCAAAAAATAAAGGAAAAGATAGAAGAAACAAGAAGTTGATTCTTTGAAAGAATTAACAACATTAATAAACTGCTGGTGCACCTAACATAGGAAAAGATAGAGAATATGTAAATACTCCAAATTAGATGAAAAATTAACATCTCAATAGATCCAAATGAAATAAAAACAAGAACACATTACCATGAAAGACTGTTCTCCAACAAGTTTGATAAGATGAAGAAATGAACAAATATCTCAAAATACAACCAAAAATATCTGAAAAAGTGGAAATTATATTGGGGAATGCTATGTACATTTGAAATGGATGATTTTGAATATAAATTTAAATCTACATATCAGAAAAGTGAGAATGTCTAAAATAACTAAAGAATTCTAATCAGAATTACACATCCAAATGTAGAAGTTTGAATTTTTTAAGAGTGAGCTGTAGCATGTCTTTAGAGTACCGCATATTCCTTCATTAATTCATTCTTGCCAAGCATGGAAAATATATGAAAATTAAATACTTATAGCAACATCAAAATGCTAATATAAACTCTACAAAGAGAAAAATGAAAGAACAGTCATTAATTTCATTTACATATGTAAATTAAATGCTACATAAATATATAAATAATTTCAAGTTAGAAATATATACATATACAAGTCATAAATGTATATATATTTGATAAACATTCAAATGCTGCTCTTTAATCTTCTAAAAAACCAAACTCCCTGCCATGCAGCCGATTCTGACTTCCAGTGTCTTACTATAGGCTAAGGTAGAAGTGCTGCCGTAGGTTCTTGAGACTGCAATTCTGTGGGGCGTGGAAAAGCTCGTCGATCTCCTTGAGAGAGACTGACGGTTTCCACCTGCGGATCATGGTGTCGGCAGTCTAATGCACAAGCACTATGTCACCAGGGCTCTTTCTGCCTCATTTTAGGAGGTGTTAATATCAAAATTTTATTGTGAGTGCTAGCATATTGACCTGAACATTGAAGAATCAAAACATTTCTTACACAGCTGAGTGTTAAAATTGTTCCGAAGTGAGAGTTTTCAGAAAGCTCACATTGTGAGTCTGATTGAATTCAAGACTAAAATATTTCTAAAAGTTGGCAGATAAATATTGAAATGGTTTCAATATTTAGGTCCTATTTGCCAGAAAATTACTTAGAAAGAAATATTGTTTCAAAGAGTCTAAAAGTCACTATTTCGCTTTCTGTGAACATATGTAAGTAACTGTCCAAATAATGACTATAATCTATATGCTCTATGATTTATATAAAGAGGAGCAGAAATAGACAAAAAGGTTAAGTAAAACAGTTCTCTACAGTGCAATAATCTCTCATTTGTTATTTAAATCCTCCCTTATGAACTAATCAACACTCTCTTCATAGATTGTTATCTATTTAAAATAATTTCTCATTTGACTACATTAACAAATAATGAAAATTAATTAAGTGATTCACACTGCCATTGCTTCGTAAGGGATGCAAACTAACAGTTATAGAAATCAAGACAGGTTATAAAACTTTCAAATTCTTTTCAGAGAACTTGTAAGCAGGAGACACAGGAAGAAAGCTATGATTTTCTCTTATCTCACTAGAAGCACATGTTTGTTTCCTTTATTATTTGAGATTGTATTAAAGATACATTATTAGTATGTCAGAGCAGGTACTTTATTTTTCTGAAAGCATTTATATTAAAGATACATTATTGGTATGTCAGAGCTGGTACTTTATTTTTCTGAAAGCATTCCTAAGTGAAGAAGTGAAGGAAAGAGAGCACACAGAAGTGAATTGAATTTGAAACTAAGAGTCCTAAGACCAAAGTGTGTAAGCATTAGATTACCTCTAAGAAAGTAGGCAAATCTTGTATCTTTTAAGTGTACACTTTTGCTTTTAGAGAAATAAGCAGAAGCTTAAAAACTTACAAAAGTGCTCTCAAACCTGCAAAATTCTTAAGGATTATATTAGGTGGGAAGTGGATCATCCTCTTAGGTTATCAGTAACACTGCAAGAACTTTCCCAAGAAACAATTATTGATTGATCTTAATGAGTCTGGATCAATAGATGGCAGTGAATTTGGTTTTTGGTTTACAGTACAGAGAATTAGAAATAAAAAAACAACACTTTTAAATCTCACACCGACCGCTGTCTCCCTTCCCTCTGCTTTGTGTTGTTCTTCCCCTGGCTGGGGGGGTGTGGTTCTGTGCCATTCATTGAGATTGGTGCCCCCCTCCCTCCCCTTCTCCCCTTTTCCCCCTACCCTTTTGGTATCTCTATTACCATACCTGTTCTTGGGTTCACAATCTACAATCTATCATGGGGCCACGAGGGATGGGTGTGGGGAGGGGAAAAAAGAGGGGCTGATCCCAAGGGATCAATGGAAAGTAAATGTCTAGAAAAGAACGATGGAATATATGTACGAATATGTTGGATACGATTGATGTATGGTTTTTAACAAGAGTTGTAAGAGCCCCCAATAGAATGATTAAAAAAAAGATTCTTAAAAGTGAGAATCTCTTCATTAAAATGCTGCTGAGCCTTTTTCTACTGCTGCATAATTTTCTCCTTTCAAATAGTAAGATCAAAACGTTCACATTTAACATTAAAAATGTTGCTATCCCTGGGCCACCATTGTTCCCTGTTCAAACATAATTCAGTAATTGCGTTGTTTCTTCTTAGGGGAGCTTTACCCATGAGAATGTCCCCTGGACTGTTGGGCCTAGGAGATTGCTGTATGTCATCTCCTTAGGGTTCAAAGACCTGCACAAAACAAGTCATCATGTTCCTTTGCTCTTAAAAGGCTACTGGGACACTGTAAGCCCAAGGAGATCTTCTTATTGCTATCTCAAAGTAAAATCAGAAGATTCTTAAATCTTGGAGGTGAACGTAAATTCAGTATCTTCGGCTCGGCACCATCCCTTTACAGTAGACAAAAGATGAAGCAGCTTCTGAGACGTCTCGTGAAGAATTGATGGCACAGCTAGAACAGGAACACAGCTTTGCCTTGTCAGAGAGACTCATTTGGTTTCCATTTCCAGCAGTTGTGGTTTGATTTCTTGGGGTTAGGTGCTAAAACATCAGACCCTAAACAGGATCAACAAGACTCCAGACAGGTAATGTTTCCCATGAAGCTACGTGAATTTATCTCACACTACAAGGGAGAAAACTTAAATTTCATAGGAGCAACAATATTTCTACTGCTAACCACATTCGAGTAAGTACAAATTTCTGAGTATGCATTTACAAAGCATTTATAGTGAAATATAATAATTAGATAGAATATAAAATTGTACCCTTAGAAGACCTGTGACCAGTCTATGTGACTGTCACTTAAAACAATACAACGGACTGTCAGAAAATAATATTCTGGTGGTGCCTGCTGGGTGTACAGCTAATGAAAATACAGAACATCATGTCTTCTCTTACTTCCTATTGCATTAATTTCTAAAGTAGATTCATAAGAGCTCTCAAAATCTTCTGAAAGAGAAATGTAAACTACCAACAAATTTGAATAAAACATCTCCAACATTAGAAGCTGCTTAATTTAGAATACCAGAGCCCTTTTGCTTCCTTCTAAGACATAGGAGTTTTGCCATGAAATGTTCACTCCCTTACTAATTTCTCCTTAAAGACTACTCCATAATCTGTGGGCAACAAAATCCTACTGCACACAAAACATAACCTGAAATTACTTCTTAAAGACTGAAGGCGACCTTGACCTTCCAGTTCTTTCAGTTTAAAGCATAATCACTGAATCCCTCTTTGATGCCCACACACATACAACTCCAGAAGGTTATAGTTATGGCATCTTGGCCCTGCTGAAAAATTACCTAAGAACTTTAAAGATCACCTCATATCTTTTCTTTTTCTTTAGAGATTATTAATTTCTTTGGGTAAAAGTAGCACAATTTAGGCATAAATAGGCAATTTTGGGGTATTACTGCTGACAACACTTAAAATGCTGACAACACTTAAACAGTACAACAGTTAAGTGCTCAACTGCTAACAGAAACGGTGATTGGAAGCAACCCATTAACCATCTATTCCCATTAAGAGTACACAGCTTAGTAAAAGCTATCAAGGTGTCATACTCAATCTTATCAATATGAGTTTGAACTAATCAGATGCACATCAGAACATCAGACTTTTTCACTTCCAAATTTTAAAATTTGTTTGCTGTTGTTTTTAAAGGAGTGCAGGCTATCATAAACTGGCTAGAATTATTAGTAATCATGCTGAAATAATGTCTTACTTTCTGTCATTTCTACTTTTCCTAGTTTCACTCCCCCTCTTTCCAGAAGAAAATGACCAAGCAAAATGATTCTACAGTAAATGAGTTTGTCCTTGAGGGATTGACAGATAAACCGGAACTGCAGCTGCCCCTCTTCCTGCTGTTCCAAGGAATCTATGGGGTCACTGTAGTGGGGAACATGGGAATGATCCTCCTCATCACATTCAATTCTAAACTTCAATCTCCCATGTACTTTTTCCTCAGTAATTTGTCATCCCTCGATCTCTTTTACTCCTCCGTTATTACCCCTAAACTCCTGGAGAACTTTTTGTGGGATAAAAATGTTATTTCTTATAATGGATGTATGACTCAGCTTTTTTTCTTTTGTGTTTTTGCCATTGCCGAGTGCTACATGCTGACGGCCATGGCATATGACAGGTATGTGGCTATCTGCAGTCCACTGCTCTACAATGTCACCATGTCCCAAATGGTCTGCAATTTGCTGGTGGCTGGGGTCTATACCATAGCACTTTTTGCAGCCATGGCTCACACCATCTGTATGACCAGACTTTCTTTCTGTGGGGACAATGTCATCCATCATTACTTTTGTGACATCAGTCCTCTCCTAAAGCTGTCATGTTCCAGTACACACGCCAATGAACTCTTGGTGATGCTCGTAGGTGGATTCAATGTGTTGACAACAACTGTGCCCATTATTATCTCTTATGCGTTTATACTTTCCAATATTCTTCGAATCCCATCAGCTGAGGGCAGGTCTAAAGCTTTTGGTACTTGTGGCTCTCATCTTACAGCTGTTGGGGTTTTTTATGGATCCATCATATTCATGTATTTTAAGCCAGCATCTAGCAGTAACATGTCCCAAGAGAAAGTGGCGTCTGTGTTTTATACCACAGTGATTCCTATGCTTAACCCTCTGATCTACAGCTTGAGGAACAAGGATGTAAAAAATGTTCTCTGGAATGTTATGGGCATGAAGTGTCGATCATCCCAGGTTCGTGGTCATGACCATTAAATGCCATAGCAATAGTCTGCTTCCTTCTTTTTCCTAAAACAGTTTGTCTTTTTGTTTCTTCGAATGAACAGTCCATTATCAATCATTTGACTACGTATATCTTTTGGGAGTCTCTTTGCACACACTCACGCACCCATAGAAGCACATACATCTAAACCTGAGAAAGTGACCCATAATATGAAAATCCAGTGTGATTTGACAGTCTGTGATGAGACTCAGGTGTATTTATTTTTAAACATATTATCAGTTGAATGTGGATAGTTTCATATTAAAAATTAATTTGCAATTAAAGAAGAAGTTTCAAGAAATGCTTCATGGATTCAATTTATCAATTGTTAGAGGGACTTGTGCTATATTTCCATTGATTATTTTCATCAATAGGGGATTTAATTAGATTAATTACATTGGTCATTTTAGCTTCCTAAACCCCTACCCTGAATGGTGGACCACAGTAACATTCTCAGTCTTTTGGAATTGTTATTAGCTTATACAGGGCAGCTCAAAGTCTAGTTTTTTATTTTACCCAATGTTCAATATATGTTTGGAGGAATGAATCATCTAATCTTCATTCCTGATATTTTCTTTCATGTGTAGACATGTCTACTACTCTAACACCACAGTCTCTACTTCACACTCAACCTTTCTTCTGAGTAGATGAAGTGATATAACACTGTTGAGCTTCACTTCATTTTATTGTTTATTTTAAACATATCATTTTTGTCAGAAAGAAAGAACTCCCATTTACTCTTGTCTGTGGATTTGTACCTCTGAAGGTGATGCTTACTGGGACCAGTAGACTCTATATTAGAGTGGCAAGTTTTCCTAAAATAGAGCTCTAATTAATGTGCCCACTTGCCTCAAGCTATGGCTTTACAAATCATAAACCTGTAATAAAGGAACAATAAAGATATATTGGTCTCCGCTTAACAATTTATTTTCTCAACGGGTTCAGAACAAGTATTCTTTGTCTTATTTCTTGAAATAAGTGATATCTGCTGTATTACACCAGGACTATTAATAAGTTAACAGGATAATTATATCTTTAAACAAAGAAAATAATTAAAATTTTTCATTCTTTTGATGGGTGGAATGATTTTTAACCACAATGCTATGATGTTTTTCTAGTTTTGTATTATTTTAAGTTTAGAGCTTATACATAGCTTTTAACTATTGAGATTCATGTAGGTGGCTATTGATATTATCCTCATACATTGTGGAAAATTTAAACCTCAGTATATTAAATATATAGCAAGCTTTTTCAGAGGTGAGTGAATGATTTTATGTAGCTATACATTCATTTCATTGAAAGTGAAGATGCTACTTCAGGATCTTAAGAAACAATTTATAACTCAGCAAAGGCTAAATCCTCTGAGCATTTTTGAGCTAAATTAGATTCAACAAGGCATTTGGTTCCATGGTCCTTATTAAGTCTCAGTTAGGGTAGATAAAAACTATCTTAGCAATTGTCCAAACCATTCAAGATTCATCTGAGTATTGATGCAGCTTACAATTGAACTATGCAGAGGGAACTGTTTCTCAAGCAAGGTGTACTGGACTTAATTGTGCTCCCAACAAAACTTATGTCCACATGGAACTTGTGAATTTCACGTTATCTGGAAAGAGAGGTTTTGCAGATATAATCATGCTGAATATTGATGAGCCCAAATATTGTTGGTACTTTAGATGAAGAAAATTGAGATATGGAAGACTGCTACTTAGAGAACATCATATGTTGAGGAAAGAATAGGGTGGATTTATGCTGCTACAAGGTGAAGGATACCTAAACACTAGAAGCTTGGAAGAACCAAGGAAAGATCCTACCCTAAAGCCGTCCAAGAAAACATCATTCTGCTAACAGTTAATATTCAGTATATGTTTGGAGGAATGAACCATCTGATCTTGTAGCTAATGTTCAGTAAATGTTTGGAGGAATAAACTATCTAATTTGTAATCTCTACTACTGTGACAGCTTAAATTTTTGTCTCTTTAACACCGGCCAGTGCGATCATGAGGTGCCAAGGGACCAGGTATAAGGCATCATGCAAAAAAAAGAGAAAGATATATGTGTGTGTAGGTATATATATGTGTGTGTATGTATGTGTATATGTGTGTATATGTATATGTGTGTGTGTATGTGTATATATATATAGATATATATATATATATACACACCATATTAAAAGAAGGGGGAAGTGCAGAGTGGAGACCCGAGGCCCAAGTGTCGGCCAATGGAGATCCCCTCATAGAGGGGTTTAGGAGAGGAGATGGGTTAATTAGGGTGCGAGGTAGTACCGATGAAGAACACAGCTTTCCCCCAGATCCTGGATGCTTCCTCCCGCCAACTACCATGATCCAAATTCTACCTTGCAGGACTGGATAGGGCAGAGGCTGTACACTGGTACATATGAGGGCTGGAGGCACAGGGAATTCAGGGTGGATGATACCTTCAGGACCAAGGGTGTGAGGGGCGATGCTGGGAGAGTGGAGGGTGAGTGGGTTAGAAAGGGGGAACTGATTACAAGGATCTACATGTGACCTCTTCCCTGGGAGAGGGACAGCAGAGAAGGGGGGAAGGGAGACTCCGGATAGGGCAAGATATGACAAAATAACGATGTATAAATTACCAAGGGCACATGAGGGAGGGGGGAGAGGGGAGGGAGGGGAAAAAAAAGAGGACCTGATGCAAAGGGCTTAAGTGGAGAGCAAATGCTTTGAGAATGATTGGGGCAGGGAATGTATGGATGTGCTTTATACAATTGATGTATGTATATGTATGGATTGTGGTAAGAGTTGTATAAGTCCCTAATAAAATGTAAAAAAAGAAAAGAGGAGAAAAAAAATGATTAGGGCAAATAATGTACAGATGTGCTTTATATAACTGATGTATGTATATGTATGAACTGTGATAAGAGTTGTATGAGCCCCTAATAAATTGTTTAAAAAATACAAGCCTTTAAGACCTCAAAAAAAGAATATACGGATGTGCTTTATACAATTGATGTATGTATATGTGTGGATTGTGATACGAGTTGTATGAACCCCTAATAAAATGTAAAAAAAGAAAAGAAAAAAAAAGAAAATGATTAGGGCAAAGAATGTACAGATGTGTTTTATACAATTGATGTATGTATATGCATGGATTGTGATAAGAGTTGTATGAGCCCCTAATAAAATGTTAAAAAAAAATTTTTGTCTCTTTAAATCACATTTTAAATCATCTGTTAAAAAATTACAAGGAAACGACCAAATTTCCACCAACAATGGACTCAATTAAATAGCACAAAAAATAATCTTACTTAAAGTAGGTATCTGACCTATAATGTACATCAGATTTGGTAAAATACCAAATCAGATTTGGTAAAATAGGGGTTCATCAAAAAAAGAGAAAGACCTTCAAAGATGAATTGATGAGTATCTGCACCAATAGGTCCAAATAATGGTGATTGTGAGGATGCAGTAAGAATGGGCAGTGTTTCAGTAAATTTTATGAATGGTTACGATGAGTTGGGACTTACTGGACAAACTTTAACAAAAATTTATTGTTTTCACTTGACTTTAAATCATATTTTCAAGAAATATTCCACCTCAGGACTAGTATGATCTTAGTTGTGTTATTGTTTTATCATGTTTTCAATGGCCGTAAGCACCAGAGAGCTTAACCTTAGACTCTTGTGACTTGTCTACTGAATCAAGATGACATTTCCTCAAAGTGGATACAATGGCCTCTGGATTTGTTTAATACTTAAGTGCTGAAGAGGAATTTAAATTTCTGCCAACTTAATTGAAGCTCAATCTTAAATTAGGAAATATTAATAAAACATGAGAGGGAGACTTCTGGGAAGATGGCAACTGAGTAACACATACCAGAGGGACCCCACAGAAATCAACACAAGAGAGTTACTAGGAAGGGAATTTCACACTGCTGGGTCACAGGAGGAACATCATAAAGATAAGTAGGCACAGATCCACTAGGTTTTGAGGGGATGAGAGGGCTTTTGGCTTACCACAGTGGAGGCCAGCTAGGACTTTACCTTAGCCCAGCCAATGTTTTGGCTAGAGATAGAATCATTTGGAGCTGACACAGATGCTTTATCTTAACAGAGCCATAGCCTGCAGCCACCTAGGAACAGGAAATAACCCCACCCCACCCAGCCCATGGTCAGGGATCAGGGCTCAGCTATATTGTTACTATTGTTTCCCTCACTTCACTCTATTGCCCAACAGTCTCAGCAAGCTTGGTGTTTTATTATTTTTCTTTTTCTCTTCCATTTTCACACGCCACTACTGACCTCCAGACCACTCCCCTTTACCTAGGAAATTTGCACCTGCCCTCCAAACAGCTGGGAGTGCTCCACCCTCTGCAGCATAACCCAAAGCAGGGAAAATCTGCCCACCCTCCACAAGGGGGATATCCTGCCCAACTTCTTCCCAGGGAATTTCTGCCGGTCTGCTCCCGCAGAGCTTAACACTTGGCTGGGAAAATCCTGTAATCCTGCTTGCCTGGCTAGAGGAGCTCCTATCCCTCCTCTGTTGTCCCATGTGACTGAGGTAACTTCCTCCCTCCTGCCTCATACAGCCTAAAGCAACTCGGCCAACACTCACCAACATTCCACACTGCTGCGGGAACCTCTGTCCAACCTCTGCACTGATCTAACTGATCAGGGAAATTCTGCTCACCATTTGTGGTACTCTACACCAAAGTGGTCACCCTACCATTCTTCTGTGGCACTCCCATTGCAGCAGGCAAACCCACATGCCCTCTGCAGTGTCTCAAGCTGCTGTGGGCCACAATATCATGGCTTCTTGTGAGATAACCAAGTGAAGCACCATCCTCATGGGTCCACAACAACCCAACCAGCGTCCCCAGAGAGGACTATCCAACTTTCCTTCCAAATAACAGAATACTGGTTGACTAGGGAAAGAGTGAAGCCACAGGAAGATAAAGTGGTACACTGACGCCTCTTAAACAATGCAATGCAAACAGCAATCAGGCACAATGGACTCAACGAAAAAATATGAGAAACAAAAGGCAATGGCAGAAGATATCCTGAACCTAATGGCATGCATGGAAGAAGCAGACATTGATCAGCCACAGAAAGAAATTTTCAGAATGCTGCTTGGATTCATACAGGATGCGAGGGAAACAATACAGAAAAAGGATTAAATTATAGAGGAGATAAAGTCCATACACCAAAGGGAAATACAAGAGCTTAGGGTCGAGATAACAAAAATCAGTAGCAGACTCACGGACTTTGCCAAACAACTAGAGGAGACACAGAACCATACCAATGACCAAGTAGACTTTAACAAACACAAACAAAAATCTAATAATATCATCAGAGAAGCTAAAGAAAACCTAAGGGCTATGTCTGATGCTATGAAAAGGAACAACATCAGAATAATTGAATTACCAGAAGAAGACACAACAAAGAAGTTATCTGCAACAATAGTGAGAGAATTCTTGGAGGAAAACTTCCCCAGATTAATGAATGAAAACCAGGCAACCATTCAGGAAGCTGAAAGAACACCAACTAGACTGAATCCCAAGAAGTCACCAAGGCACATAATAATTAAACTATCCAACTTTGAGGAAAAGAAGAAAATCATGAGAGCAACTAGGGAAAAGCAAGTAGTTACATATAAAGTTCCCAATTAAGAATATGCTCAGACCTATCAGTGGACACTATGAAGAGGCGAGAGTGGAGTAACATTTTCCAAAAATTGAAGGAAAAGAACGCAATCCCAAGAATTCTCTACCCAGCCAAATTATCTATCAAGATAGATGGAGAAGAGTCTTCCATAGAAGGAAAAACTCAAAGAATACATTAGAAGAAACCCAGGCCTACAAAAGATCCTTGCTGACTCAATATGGGCAGAAAAACAGCACTCGCCAAGCATAAATAAGAGACCATCACATAGAACAACCCCAACCCATGGGGAACAAAGAAAACAATCCCCAAGATAGCATTGTCTTAAGGGTGGAAAGAAGTCAATAATTAACCACACACACAAATGTGCACGACACACTGATAAGAAAGGGAGGTAGAAAAACATCCAACACAAAAGGTATAAGATGAAACCATAGAGTCCACAGAGGGAGATAATAACCCTAAATTTCAATGGACTGAACTCAGGCATTAAGAGACTAAGTCTAGGAGACTGGCTTAGGAAACACAACCCATAAATCTGCTGCCTACAAGAGACACATCTCCAGCCAACAGACAAAAATAGTTTGAGAACCAAAGGCTAGAGAAAGGTATACCAAACAAATAGCAATTCAAAAAAAGCAGGGATTGCTATCCTAATCTCAGAAAAAGTTGACCTCAAAGTGCAAACCATAAAAAGAGATAAGGAGGCACACTATATAATGCTCAAGGGAATGGTAGACAAACAACCACTAAGCACTTTAAACATATATTTCCTGAATGAAAGACCGGCTGAATAGATCAACCAAAAGCTCCAAAAGATGAAAAAATAAATCACAGTATCAACAATCATAGTAGGTGGCTTCAATACACCACTCTCTGAGAAAGAGAGATCAAAGGGAAAGAAATTCAACAAGGAGGCTAGAAATTTAAACAATGCAATTAGACTGTTTGACCTGATTTATATTTACAGTCTTTTATCCAAATACAAAAAAAATCACATTCTTTTCAAGTCCAATTGGCACATATTCAAAGATAGACCACATGCTGGGGCATAAGTCAAATCTGCATAAATTTAAGCACATTGATATAATACAGACATCTTTCTCTGACCACTGTGCCATATGGCAAAATCCTTAACAAAATACTGGCCAATACAAAAGCATATAAAAAAAATTCACCATCACCAAGCGGGATTCATTCCAGGGATGCAGTGATGGTTCACCATACAAAAGACCATTTGTATCATTAGCCACATTGATATGAAAAACTGTAAGAACCACATAATAATATTGATAGATGTAGAAAAAGCATTCAACAACATCCATCACTAATCCTGTTTAAGACAATCAAGAAGATAGGAATGGAACAAGATTTCTCAAGATAATACAAGCTATATATGAAAAATGACAGCCAATGTGGTAGTCAATGGAGAAAAGACCAACCCAATCTGACTGAAAAATGGGACCAGACAAAGATGCCCCTTGTCCCCACTATTATTTACATCATACTGGAGATTTTACCTAACAGCATAAGTCAAAGATATCAAAGGTATTTGCCTGAGGAAGGAAAAGGTGAAATTATCGTTATTTGCAGATGATAGGATTGTGTATATGGAAATCCCAAAAGCTCCACAAGGGGGGTACTGGAAGCAATAGAGGAGTACGGTAGTGTGGCAAGATATAAACAAACAAACAGAAGTCTACCAGACTGCTATACACACTGGATAAGACCCCAGAAGAGGAGATCAAAAAGGTGGTACTCTTCACAATAAACAAGCAGAAATTGAAATATCTAGGGAAATACCAGACTAAAAGAATAAAAAAAAATTAAATGACAAAAACTACAGAACGCTATTACAAGAAACCAAGAGTGAACTCAATAAATGGAAGGATATCTCATGCTTGTGGATTGGAAGACTCAATATAGTAGAGATGTCAGTTCTGCCCAAGGCACTATATAAGTTTAATTCAGTACTGATACAACTATCCTCATCTTTCTTTAAAGGATGGGGAAAAATCATTACCAACTTCATATGGAGAGTGAAGAAGCCCCAAATTAGCAGGGAACTCCCCAAGAAGAAGGACACAGTTGGAGGGCTTGGTTTACCTGATTTTAGTACATATAATATAGTTACAGTGGTCAAAACTGCATGGTATTGACATAATGACAGATACTCAGACCAATTGCAAAGAACTGAATACCCAGAAAAAAATCATAAGCATACAGACAAGTGATCTTTGATAAGGGCACAAAAAATATCCAATGGGAAGCAGATGCCCTCTTCAAGTGGTGCTAAAAAATGGATATCTACCTACAGAAAAATGAAGCAATATCCTTGTCTCACTCCATGCACAAGCATAAACTCAAGGTGAATCACAACCTTGAAGTAAAATCCCAAACTATTAGGCCCATCAATGAAGGAATTGGGACCAACTTGAGAATTTTGGCACAGGGAATACACAGGCTATCAGAAATAGGGAAAGACACAAACAAAGAGGAGACACACACTGATCAGTGGGATATACTGTAGATAAAACACCTGTGTACATGAAAAGAATTCACCAAGAGGGTAATAAGAAAATCCATGGACTGGGAAAACATCTTTAGCAATGACACATCAGAGACAAAGGCCTTATTACTAAAATCTATAATACTCTGCTAGCTTCCAAAGAGAAAAAAAACCTAATTGCCCTCTGAGGAGGTGGACAAAGGACCTGACAGAAGTTTCCCAAGGGCAGAAATCCGAATAGTCAATAAACATATGAGAAAATGTTCCCAATCATTAGCCATAAAAGAAATGCAAATTAAAACAACAATGAGATACCACCTAACACCCTCAAAGATAGCCCAATTCAAAAAATCAGACAGCAACAAATGTTAGAGGGGCTGTGGTGAGATCGGAACATTCATCCACTGCTGGTGGACCTGTAGGCATGTACAGCCACTGTGGAAATTGATTTGGTGATATCTAAAACAGATGGAAATTGAGCTACCATATGACCCAGCAATCCTCCTACTGGGCATATATGCAGAAGAGGCAAGAAACAAATCTCAGCCAGACATCTGTGCTCCAGTATTTATTACAGCACAATCCACAATTTCAAGGAGTTGGAAACAACCCAAATTTTCATCAACAGGCACGTGGATTAAGAAACTGTGGTACATACATACAATGGTGTACTACACATCCCCAAAAAAAGAGCAGTGATGAATGCATGAAGCACATCGCTGCATGAGAAGAAGTAGAGGAAATTATGCTAAGCAAGTAAGCCAAGCAAAAGGAAAAGTACAACATGAGTCCACTGATGTAAGCTTTAAAAAATTCACAAGAGAATTAAGGAAAAAAGTTACTGTATACAAACATTTCTGGGGTGAGGTCCAAGTAGTATGACAGAGACCAGACCTAATCCAGAGATACATTTGGTAGCCAACTAAAATGGGGGGGGGGGTTGGAAAGAAAAAAAAATGGGTAGCGGGGGAACAGGGCACTAACCCACCCAAGGGGAAAGTATTGTTTATGTCTCCATAGGGAAAGGGGCACCAGAATTCAACCTGGAACTCCAAAATGTGAATGCAGCATAATGACATGAAGCAGGGAACCAGTAGAGAGGTCTGAGGGGCCAGCTCCAATCCCAGCTACATGACAGGCGCCCCTCCCCAGAAGAATTTACTTCAGAGGACAGCACTGGGAGAGGGACATGTCTGATCAGAGCACATGGGAGTAAATGAATGGGGAGGAAGAGAGAGTGGAGCACATCCTGGCCCACCAAGCATTGAGGATGATATTCCTGCTCAGAGCAGCCAATGCACAGAGAGGACCATATGGCTGGCTTCACTACCAGATACGACATCTCTTACTGACTCAACACTGGAGACACAATATGAGAATTGCATCCTATCTGATCCCACCACACCAAGGCAAATCACTAAGGACATGCAGCAGAAAAGCAAGGTGAGCAGAGCAAGGAAGTCCTGAGGGAGTACCAAAAATACCAAAGGTCAACAAACAGACCTTGAACTATTTACAGGCTTTTCTCTCTTTTTTTGTCATTTTTGTTGTTGTTGTTGTTTTGTTTCATTTTTTGCTTTGTCATGTTCTGTCTTGTTTTTGTGCATGTTATTATCTCTTCAGGTCTATCTAGATAAGATAGGCTGGATAAACAATCTGGAGGAGAAACAACAGGAATGATGGTTCTTGGGGGATATTGGAAAGGGAGAGGTGGGGGAAACGTGTGGTGTTGACAAACCCATGGACAAGGGAACAACAAGTGATTCAAAATAGGTGGGAAGGAGGGTGTAAGGGGCCTGGTAGGGCTTGATCAATGGTAATATAACAGAGAGGATTTACCAAAACCCAAATGAAGGGTGAGCATGATAGTGGGACAAGAGGAAAGTAAAAAGAAATAGAGGAAAGAACCAGGAGGCAAAGGGCATTTATAGAGGTCTAAATAAAGGCATGTACATATGTAAATATATTTATATACGATGATGGGGAAATAATACTAAACCTATAAATATATGCACATCGATCTAGGGTAGCAGATGGACAATGGACCTCTACTCAAGTACACCCTCAATGCAAGAACACTTTGTTCTATTAAACTGGCATCCCATGATGCTCACCTTCCCGACACAATTGCTGAAGACAAATGGGTGCATAATCAATTGTGGTGAAGAAAGCTGATGGTGCCTGGCTATTAAAAGATATAGCATCTGGGATCTTAAAGGCTTGAAGGTAAACAATCGACCATCTAACTGAGAAGCAACAAAGCCCACATGGAAGAAGCACACCAGCCTGTGTGATCACTAGGTGTTGAAGGTATCAGGTAACGGGCATCAAAGAACAAAAAAATGAGGGGACTGCAAAGTGGGACCCAAAGCCCATCTGTAG
Organism: Tenrec ecaudatus; assembly: GCF_050624435.1. Classification (NCBI taxonomy): domain Eukaryota; kingdom Metazoa; phylum Chordata; class Mammalia; order Afrosoricida; family Tenrecidae; genus Tenrec; species Tenrec ecaudatus. The sequence goes on from NC_134541.1 coordinate 55,426,485, forward strand.
GAAACTGGACATCCCCTTATAGAAGTGTCACGGGAAGGAGATGAGCCAGTCAGGGTACAGTGTAGCAATGATGAAACATACAACTTTCTTCCAGTTCTTAAATGCTTCCTCCCTGCCCAGCCCCCCTCACTATCATGATCCCAGTTCTACCTTACAAATCCAGCTAGACCAGAGGATGTACACTGGTACAGATAGAAACTGGAAACACAGGGAATCCAGGACAGATGAACCCTTCAGGCCCAGTGGTGAGAGTGGCGATACTGGGAGAGTGAAGGTACGGTGGGGTAAAAAGGGGGAACTGATTACAAGGAGATATATATAATCCCCTCACTGAGGGATGGACAACAGAAGAGTGGGTGAAGGCAGATGTCAGACAGTGTAAGAAATGACAAAAATAATAATTTATAAATTATCACCGGTTCATGGGGGTTTGGGGGATGGAATGAGGAGCTGATTGATAGCGAAGGCTCAAGTAGAAAGCATATGTTTTGAAAATGATGATAGCAACATGTGTACAAATGTGCTTGACATAATGGATGGATGTATTTATTGTGATGAGTTGTATGAGCCCCCAATAGAACGATTTAAAAATTAAAAATATCTAAAATATTATAAATGAGTATATTTATCATACTTTGCAAATTAAGCCTTATATTATTGAGGAGAAATGCCTCAACAAAATAATTGTAAGAAAAAAGAATAAAAGTAGTTTAAAAATCATTATTTGTAGACTCTGTTTCTAAGAATCAAATATGCTTAGGAAATCAAGTGATTACAAAGAATGCTTTAGTTTTGTAATCATAATAGAAGGAGAATAAAAATGAAAACAAAATAAAAGAACAAGAGGTCACTGTAGCAGAATGCACCCCTTTGTCCATTTGTCATGCTGCGGTGGCTTGTATGCTGCTGTGACACTGGAATTTATGTCACTGGTAGCCACATGCCAGCAGGGTCTCTCAAATTAAACAGGTTTCAATAGAGCTTCCAGACAAAGAACAGATAATGAAGAAATACTTTGTTCCCTACTTTGAAGGAAGGAGCTACTGAAAACTTTATGCATAGCTTAAAAACACTGTCAGATATTGAAGGCCTACTGAATGGAAGCAGAGCCTTGTCAGAGATAATGCCAGAGAGTGGGTTACTAAAGTCTGAAGGCACTTGAATTGTGACTGAGCTGATTTCTCCAAGGGGGATCACCCATGGTGAGTCAGGTAAAGCCCGTGGGAGTGGAGTCTTTGTGATCTTCATTTGCTGCTGCAGCATGATTTGAGATAGGAGAAACAACTATAAAATCTGCTAATGATTGAAATTTGGAATGTTAGAAGTGTGAATCTAGGTAACTTGAAAGTTGTCAGAAATGGAATGCATCAAGATCAATATCCTAGGCATTAGTGAGCTGAAATGGACTGATACTGGTTTTACCTGACTCACAGTCACTGTTTCAAAAAGAACTACCGTATATACTCGAGTATAATCTGACCCGAATATACGCCGAGGCACCTAATTTTACCACAAAAAACTGCATTAAAAAATGTGCTGAAAACCTCATCTTATACTGGAGTATATACGGTAGTTGAAATTCCATTTCAAGAGGTAGCATATGAAGAAGAATCAATGGAGCTGAAAAAAAAGTTCATACTGTACTGAAAGCATTCATCCAAAACAAGTCCCCAGGAATTGCTGGAATACCAATTGAAATGTATTTTCATAAGCAAGATGACAGGAAATTTAGAAGTTTACTACTTGACCAACTGACTGTAAGAGATCCATATTTGTGTCCATTCCAAACAAAAGGGACCCAACAGAAAGCTAAAACTGTAGGATGATATGATTGATATTGCTTGAAAATAAAATGTTGCTTAAGATCATCCAACAATGTTTGCAGCTGTGCATTGACAGGGACCTTCCAAAAGTTCAAACGATTAGACTTAATGACCGAAACAATGGGCTCAAAGATAAGCAACACTTAGGAGAAAAACACACAGCCATGCAGAGTTTGTTCCATTATAGAAAGGACAGAAGAGGGGGTCCAACAAGGGATATTATTGCTGATGTTAAATGAATCTTGGCTCAAAGCTAGAATACCAGTAAGATGTTTGCTTGCGTGTTATTCCCTATGCAAAGGCATTCTACTGTGTGGAGCATAATACATTATGGATACCCTTGAAAAGAATGGAACTTCCAGGACATTTCATTGTGTCATGCAGAACTTGTCCATGGATCAAGAGGCAGTGGTGTGAACAGAACAAGGGAATGCCGCATGATTGAAAATCAGGAAAGGATAAGGTGCATTATTTGCACCCTCCCCACCACACATACTTGCTCAATGTGCATGTGGAGAAAATCATCAGAGAAGCTGGTTTATGTGTAGAAGGATGTGGCATCCGGATTGGAGGAAGGCTTTTTAACAAGCTTAGATATGCGGATGACACATCCTTGCTTGCTGAAAGCGAGAAGGACTTGAAACACTTGCTGATGAAGATCAAGCATTGCATCTTTCACTATGGGTTACAACTCAAGGTAGTCCTCACAACTGGACCAAAAGATAACATATGATAAAGGAATAAAAGGTTGATGTTGTCAAGGATTTGTGTCTTTCGTGGATACGCAATCAATGCTCATGGAAGCAGCAGTCAAGATACAAGAAATATCAAGTCAAGAAAAAACATTGCATTAGGTAAATTTGCTGCACAAGACCCCATTAGACTATTGAAAAGCAAGGGTGTTATTTTGAAGGCTAATGTGAGCTTCACTCAATTTTCAATTGCTTCATATGCATGTGAAAGTTGGACACTGAGCAAGGAAGACGTAGAAGAATCAATGCATTTGAATTGTGGTGCTGGAGAAGAATATTGAAAGTACCATGGACTGCTGAAATGACAAACAGATCTGTTTTGGAAGAAGTATGATCATAGTGCTCAAGGATAGCAAGACTTCATCTTACATACTTCGGACATGTTTTCAGGACAGACTAGTCCCTGGAGAAGGACGTCATGCTTGGTTAAATGGATGGGCAGTGAAAAATAGGGAAGGCATTCAACAAGATGGATTGGCACTCTGGCTGTAATGATGGGTTCAGACATAGGAATAATTGCAAGTACGGGGCAGGACCAGGCAGTTTTGTATTCTGTTGTGCATAGGGTCGCTATGGTTTGGAGCCAACTTGATGGCACTGAATGACAACAAATCAGAATCTTTTCTCTATATATCATGATGTTATTTCTTGGTTCAGTTTGAGCTATAAGGAATATGGAGGGATTAAAAAAAAAGAAACAGAATTTAAATCAACAACAAAATCATGTTAAACGCTCCATTTTTTGTCTTTATATTGAGTTCTAATTTAAGATAAAGGCTGTAGTGTTTTATCTTCATATGTAGGAATTCAAATCCGATTGGCTTTCAGCAAAGGAGCACTGGTGAATAATCAGTTATTCATTGGGCTGCTAATCACAAGATCAGCAGTTCAAAAGAAACCACCAGATACTGGACCAAGGGAAGACTTTCATCTTTCATAAAATGCTGCCAATTTGCTATTTTCTTTTTTTCCTGTCTTCATGCATAATGTTCATAATGTCACCACCCATCAATCTGCTTTTCAGTCATTTGTGTTCAACTTGTCAAATCTATTCTTGATATGGTCTCTAAATTCAGGTGGAATATATTCAAACTTGCATTTTGGCTCGTGAAGTTGTTTAAAGTTTCTTCAGCTTCAACTTTCACTTGCCTGTAAGAAATCAATGTTTTGTTCCACAGTCAGTTCTTGGTCATATTTTGGCTAATGATATTGAGTTTCTCTATTGTTTCTTTTGATGGCTTGCGAATTTTATTACTGTGAATTTAATCTGACAAAGTAGAGACATATTTTATCTTGTTGTATTTGCAATGAATAAGTTTTTCGCCTTACAAAATTCTATTATGAAATATCTAGGGGCACAAATCACTAGCACCTTACTTTTTAACTATCATTTTTCCTTTAAAAATATGTTGCATTGCAATATCTAGTAGTTATCAATGTAAGTTGAACAATTTCAGACTGAAGAAGTTGATAGAGCTCTTCAAATTCTTCATTACCACTATGAATAAGTTTAACTCTTCACAGGGGCTTTATATATAACATAAACACGCATATGAGTAGAAGAAGTAAAATTAAAGAATACAATAGAGAAAAGAGAGAAGAAAGAAAAAAAAGGGGGTGATAAAGGAAGAAAGAAACTGCCAAACTACTGAGAATTCTGGCCCAGCCAAGCTGATACAAAATCTAACTATCCCAAGTACCAGAATATGTACAACTCAAGATATGTAATTGTTGGCATCATCTTTTATTATGTGTGAAGTAAAATAAAAATCATTTATTCATTTTAGGTATAAGTAAGTATTATTTCAATTCAACTACCTTTTATTTTAAAAATGGAAACAAACCCACTTATTGGCTAGCACCTAAAGGCTTTAAAGGGAAACGTAGTTAAGAAATAAGCTTTGACCTAGAATAATTTGTACCATGGTGAGAAGAGAAAGAGGCAAAAAGGAGAGATGAAAGAAAGGCATGGAGGCATAACAAAATAATCCACACTAAAAGAAGGGAAAAGGGGAAGGGAAGGGATGGGAAATGAAAGGAGGGCAAGGTATGGGAGTAGAATGCATCAGTATATTTCAGTGTTGGAAGAAAACAGTAGATCAATTTGGTTATATCCACAGCCAATATGAACGTTTCCAAAGCAATATCCCAAACAGGGAGTTACTTAGTCTAAACCCTTTATTGCTGATAAGTCAGAATTTCATAAGATAATTGGTTATTTTCTGTATGATTCTATTGACATACTCTTACGTAAGTTGAGAAAAACTCCGCCTCCGCAAAGCTTTCTCTGATTAAACCTAGTTGTTCCTTGTGAAAAAACACACCAAAATTTATACAGCGAGGCTTCAGCCCTACTAGGTACTCATCTTTCCCCAATATCTGTAATGAAAGTCTAGCCCACACCTTTCTTTATAAAGCACTTAATGATTTGAGACGATATTTCATATGTGACTAAGTCCTAAATCCAACAAAGGCAAGAAATTTATAGCTATGTTAATCTCTTTATGACCAGGCTGGGGAATACGCCCAGCCATGTATTAGACATTCAAAACAATGCTATTAGATGAATATCTAAAATTATAGTGGATAAATGAATGTATCATTGCCAAACTCTTCTCCCTTGTTGTCATACTCCTCCAAGTACATGACAAAATACCAATTTCCTCTTCTTTTCATGCTAAATACTGAAAGGCAGCTGGTGCAGACACGGTACTATTAACATTCAGATAGTTATAGGATTCCCTTGAGTCACAATCTTCTTGATGGTACACAGTCAGGGGGTTATTATATTATTAACAAAAACTCGTAATTATCTGCAGTTAATGAATATCTCTCCCACTACTTATTTTTACCAGAAATATAGATGTTCTCATTACCCAGGAAAAATAATTTCATTAAATATAACAATGTTACTGACCTCTAGGGTTCTTTGTTTATCATAATTCTGAAATCTGTTGCATTAATTGCACTTACAACTTCACATCATGTGAAAATCTGATTCAAACATCTCTAATATGCTCATTAAAATCATTTACAAATTCAGATACCTCGAACATATAGCTCCAGTACAGAGTTCCACATTTAGTAGAGTGAAAAGGGGCTCTGTCTTGACGTTGGGAACTCACTAACTCTCACTGCCATAGGGATATTGCTGTATAATGATCCTGTGGGACATGGTGAGAACTGCCCTGTGAGTTACCAAGACTGTCCTTTTGACCGAATTAGAAAGTCTCTTCTTTATTCATCAGCCAGCTGGTGCTTTTGAAATGCTTCTCTTGAAGTTAGCAGCCCAGTGCTTAACCACTGTTTCACCAGGACTGGGTTGCTGCCCCAAAAGGTCAGCAGTTGAAGCCACCAGCTTGTCCTCAAGAGAAAGCTGAGGCTTTCTACTCTCATAGACATCTGCAATCTCGGCAGTTCTACGTGTTCCTATGGGGTCACTTGGAATCAGCATGGACTCAATGGCAATGGGACAATGCCTGGAGCGATGTCCCCAAACGTGAACTCACCAGGAGGATTTCATTCATGTTTTCTCCAAGGGTGGGATCTCCACCAAAAAGAAATTTTGGCTATAGATAAAGTTACAAGGTGAACAAAGCCGGAGCTGACACAATCTTTATCTAACTGGGACAGCACTGATGGAAACCGTGAGACAGCTCTGGCTTCATAACAACGGTTATCCTAATACAAAATCAAGGAATTAATTCATTGTAGGCACACTCTGCAAGACACTGTTAATCACCGCCTAAATGAAGACACCCAAAGAGGTACAATGAGGATTTCAAGATAGTTATCTGCCTTTGTCCTCTATTTTCTTTTTTTACCGTAGGTTTCGCCTTTAGCCCCAGCTCCCCACTGCCTCTCAATATCATGCATCAACATGCGAAACTTTTCTCTGTTAGAATGCTAAGGGGTTATGCCAATTGTACCGAGTCCAAAGAAGAATTTATCTGGACAAAATAGAAACTAATGGTTGGACTGTTTCAAGAGATTATCCATTTTGATTTGACAGTCTGCAAGTCTGTCTCCTGATGCAACTCTGTAGGACTGGTGCTCCACCATGCCTTCACTTGTCATTGATTTTATGAATTGTTTATTGCTCACCAGGATAGGGATCCCTTACTAGAAACTGTTTTTATGGGTTTAATCCCCTAAATTGGTTCACTTTTTCAGTTCCATAGAAATACATGTAAGCCACAATCCACCAATAAGCATTTTCCCTTTTCTTTCTTTCTTCTTTTTTTTAAAAAAACATTGAGTATTACACCTTTCTCAGCCCCATTTCAATATTCTGAAAGTTTGGAGTCTGGAAACTCAAAAAGTGTCAAATATGTAGGAATTTTCATTTAATGAACATTATACCTTCTCAAATACAACCCTTGTTCAACCCCTTATCCTTAGAGCATTTTCAAAATTACTATTCAGGCATTTTCCAGCTTATTAATATTCATTTTACAAATATAGTAGACAACCAATCTCCATAAAGTAGATTGTATTAAAAATTTGAGCTATGTACAATGAATTGCAATAACAAACAGGTATGACGTTACAACGGTACATTACATATTAAGACAAATATTTGGCTACCTTAAGTGAGATGCAAAACATACCCAGCTCTTCTGATTTATGTAAAAATTTAAATTAAAAATAGACTGAAGAATGAAAGTTCATCATGTGGGAACTGCCTTTTTAAATATATTCTTGGTTTATTTGTCCTTCCCTTCCTGCAAAATCATGTCCCATCAGTACATGAAATATTTCTGAGATTATATTGAATTTCAGAAATTCTTATTAGCTCCAAAATGTTTCAATCACTCTCAAGTAAAAATAGATATTTTATAAAAGCAATATATTCATTTGGAACATAAATAAAATTACATAGCGTCCATGACTACTTTTCTCTTGGCTCATTTTCGTCAGTTCCCTTTAAAAGTTCCAATTGTCAGGATGACTCCCTTCCCCCAACTACTTTCCTCAGTGCATCCTTCACATTCTTGTTCTTCAGGCTGTAGATCAAGGGATTTAGCATGGGGATCACTGTAGTGTAAAACACTGAGGATACTTTCTCCTGTTCCATATGATTGCTAGAAGGAGGCTTAAAGTACATGAACGTGATAGACCCAAAAAAGATCCCCACGGCCATGAGATGGGAGCTGCAAGTTCCAAAGGCTTTGGATCGGCCTTCAGTGGAATGAATCCGAAGGATACTGGAGAGAATGAAAGCATAAGAAATGAGTACAGCCAGGGTGGGCGCTAAAGTATTAACACCTCCAATAATAAATAGCAAAATCTCATTAATGTAGGTGCTGGAACAAGAGAGAGTCAACAGAGGAAGGATATCACAAAAATAGTGACTGATAATGTGAGACCCACAAAAGGACAACATTGACATGCGAGTAGTATGGACTGTGGCCCCCAAAAAACCCAGTGAATATACTATCCCCATCATTATAGAACAGACCCTGTGAGACATAATGGTATTATAATGCAGTGGGCTACAGATAGCAACATAGCGGTCATAGGCCATGGCTGTAAGAAGGTAGCCTTCGGCAATTACAAAAATAAGGAAGAAATAAAGCTGAGCCATACACTCCTGGAAGGAGATAATGTTCTTTTCTGACACAAAGTTCACTAGCATCTTAGGGGTAATGACAGAGGAGTAACAGAGATCAATGAATGACAAATGACTGAGAAAATAATACATTGGAGAATGAAGTTGAGAACTGACAGTAATTAATGTGATCATGCCCAGGTTCCCAACCACTGTGATCACATATATTCCAAGAAAGAGAAGAAAGAGTGGCAGTTGGAGCTCTGGGCATTTCGTTAACCCTTCAAGGACAAATGCAGTTAGTGAGGAATGGTTTGAAGCGGCCATTTCTTGGAATGTATTATCTGTAGAAAGAAATAAGAGAAAAAAGGTGCAATCAAATGAGTCTCTAATTCTTAATTCAGAATGCCACACCCTGCCTTAGACGATTTCTTCCCTGCTAGTCTCTCCTATCCTAAAACTCTATGCTTTTCACAAAAACTCTGAATGTCACCTGGTCTTTGTTCAATCTCTTAAAGCTGAATGATTCCTCTTGAAGTCAGCATCTTTTCATTTCAAATCTTAAGCCAATTACTACCTCACTTTGGACAAAGTCCAAAATGTTCAGACATGCTTAATTTTTTCTTTAACTAGAGCAGGCTCTGCTGCTATATGGTTTCAAATCTAACTGAGATGACATAAAAGTAGTCCATTTCACTTCATTAACCCATCTCCATGAATCAACATAATCAGCACTTTCTAAAAGTGGGTATTTAGATCCATATAAGTATATAAAGAGACTCTGTAGATGAAATAAAAACTCTTACAAATAGCCCTAATTAATTTAAATTCTCACTTTCTCCTTTATGTTCTCTTGATAGAAAACTTGAATAGGCCAAAATGTCCTTCTTTTCAATGTCGATGGAGCTGAGAGTAAATGAGGGGCTAAAGCCTGTTCTTAGGCCATTACTTTTTCCCATCTCAGGAAAGACAAAGCAATTCAGGTAGTGTGGTACCAGAACTACCAGCCAACATGAATACCCCTCGCCTCTGCTCATCCTTATAAGCCACAATCCTACTGATCTTTCTCTCTCCAAGTTGTTGTATCACAAGTGGAGGAAATCTCATTTACTGACTTTGCTAGCCTAAAGAACAAGCGAAAAATTGTGGGAAAAGTATTTACTACTTTTAGTTATACATTACGTATTACTTAAGGAGATAAGTCTATAATTTTACACATAGTCTTTCTTTGATTTATGATACACTTTATAGACAACACACACAATATTTGAGAATTAAACCTTGTTATGAATTTGTATTACATTTTCCCAAACTGTTTAAATATGAAAGGAAGTAAAATTATATGCACAGGATGACACAAAACTTGCTTTTGATTTTCATTCAGCATGTGATAATTTTCTATGGTTATAAGCAAAGTGACATGAAAATCTATTGCACTATGTATTTTTATCTATACCTTCAATAATTTTAAGGATGTTTAATCTATGTGGTGTGTTCATTTAAAGACTGAATTGTATAGGTATAGTTATCTGCAAGAATGTATAAAAAAGAAAATATTTGTGGATTCATGGAATTAGATATAATTCTAAAGATAAAAGGAGTCAAAGTATCCAGGATACAATGTTAATTAGTCCCTTTAGTAATAACTGCTTGAGTATACCAACTCCAGATCAATACTGTGAACTTTTCCAGCTAATAATAGCAATAGGAACGAGATCTGACACTTTATAGAAGTCTACACTTCTTGAAACCCATTGGGGGAAAAGGCTGAATAATCGCCCTCCCACCCCATTTCAAATCCATTGTGGTTGAGTGAATTCCTACTCATAACGAATCTGTATACTGTTTCCAAGACTTTAATTATTTGGGGGAGCCAACACCTCATCTTCTCCTGTAGACAGTTAGCTAGTAGTTTGTAATTGACCACCCAACCCACCGTGCCACCAGGGACTGCTGAAGGAAATAAAGGCAGAGAATGCAAATAAGAAATGAAGTGTGTGATGTTAAATTATGATATAGCTAATTGAATTAAGATGAATAGTAATATAATATTATGAAGAGCTACGTGCCAATAAATTTGAAAACTTAGAAAAATGAAAAATTTCTAGAAACACACTATGTACCAAACCAAAATAGATTAAAGTAGAAAATCTTCAGAAAGCAATAATAGTAATAAGAAATTCAGTAATTTAAAAAATCCCAACAAAAATGTAGCTCAGGTCCAGCACTTCATTGGTGAGTTTATGAAACATGTAGTGGCAACCTGATATCCATTCAACTTTAGCTATTCCAAAGTATATAAAGGGATGGGAAAATACTGCATTTATTTTACGATGTGAACATACTTTGATAACAAAATTAAACCAGCGTGACTTTAAAGATGTATAGCCCAATATCCCTCATGAATATAAACAAAAATTCCAAATAAAATTTTTGTCTGTATAATCTAAAATATATTTTAAAATAATAACATATTATGACTGTGATTTATATCAGATTTGCAAGGGGTTTTCAACCTTGGAAAAAATCAATGTAATCCAACACATAAATAAAATGAAGAAAAGAATTGTGATTATATTAATTAATGTAGAAAAGGCACTGGACAAAATCAACACCCAATACTGCAAACAACAACAACAACAGTTAACAAATTTGGAATAGAAGGGAAATAAAAGGCATATGTTCAAAACCAACGGCTGACATTAGTCTCAGAGAGAACCTGAAAGCATTCTCCGTGCGAACAGGAACAAGGTAAAGATGCCCTTTATCATTCCAACACATTATTGTGTTGCAAGTCTTAGCCTAAGCTAAAAGGCAAGAAAGAGAAATTCAAGACATCTAAATTGGCAAAGAAGTAAAATTCCCTATGTAGATATGACCCAATAATAGAAAATCTCAGACCCCATAAGAAAATTGAGCTAATGTTTTTTTCAGTGGGAAAAGAAAAAGGCATTTTCCTTCCAGTTTTTTCTCTATTGTCTAGTGATTTACAATACTATTGCTTTTATGACTTTATAATAACCCCAGGGGGTAAGTTTTCCTGTACTATCAAGGATATGAGGAGATAACAGTGTCCACTAGAAACTTTTTTGAGGTGTCCGTGAAATATCCTTATTTATATGAATAAAATATATGTGTGGAAAATTAGTGTACCCATGTAATGCTCTAGAATGCTTCTTCTTTTATTTAACAGAGACATTCAATACTAAGGTAATTTCAAACCCAACTTTTTAAGCATAGAACTGTGGGTTGAAAATACTAGTTTATTCTTGTCTTTGAGTAGGAAGATTTATTAAAAGCCAACTAAACTAATGTGTTTTTCACCCTGTAATACAGTGCTATATTTACTGGTGAAATATTTTTGTTTCTTGTAACTTCATGCAGGAGACAATAAAAAATTGATTAGACATCTGAAACACAATTGGGAACACAGCAGTCATTTCGAAATCTGATAAAGCTGATGCTGTGGCCAAGAAAATTGACTTCATAAAGTTTAATCTTATTGCTAGAGCATAATGTTTAAGGTTTCATCAGATGTTAAGGTTCTGGAAAGGTGATAGTTTTATGTTTTTTACATAAACAAGGTAAATGTAATATGTCTCTGTGAATTCTGTCAGAATAAAATCTCTCTTCAAATATTTTCCTGTATGACTGTATCATGACATTGAAAGAGAGGCTTTGCATTTGGGGTCAGAAGATATGGACTGAAAGTGTGACTTTACTCCTTAGTGCAAAGACTTTGTGATTACAGCAAATCAGCTCCTCTCCCTGATTCATTATTTCTTCATCTATAAAACAGTAGTCATGCAGAGCAAAAACATCCCTATAAAGTTTTGCAAACTGTAAACCACACATGTCTATTTGTTATTATTGTAGTATGTTTTATATTTATAATATACTTTCTAAGGGTATTTTCTGCCTTATTCACAAGATCCCCCAAGTGACAGAACTCATTACCCAGGCGTTAGAATAAGAAAGTTGGTTAGTATTTACATTGATATCAGAAGAAAAGCATTGTTTTTATATGGCTCTTATAATGCAGAATATTCTGTTTCAAATGGGAAATTTAAAAATGCATAACAAGTAGCCTTTTGAAAGCACATAATCAGGCATTTTTTTGGATGGTGGTGGTGCCTAGATCCCTAAAAGGAGGCCCCCTGGCGTCGTAAGTTATGAGCGGGGCTGCTACCTGCAGGGGTAACAGGTGGAACCCCGCTTTCCCTGCAGGAGAAAGACGAGGCTGTCTATTCACATAAAGATGTACAGCCTCCCAAACCCAAAGTGAACGTTCTCCTTTCTCTTACAAGATCACAACATGTGGGAATCGACTGAACAGCAGTGGGTTTTTGTAAAGAATTGTGAAAAGCTGGGTGGAATACAAGGATATAAATACATATGATATTATGATTTAAATTTATGGATGTGATAATAGCCCATTAAAATAAACAAAAACAAACCAACAGAAAAACTGCCATCAGGTCAATTCCAACTCATAGAGACACCACGGAAGGTCTCTGAGGCTGAAATCTTTGCAGGAGCAAATAGTTCATCTTTTACCCTTGGAGCAGCGGTTGGGTTTGAACTGCTAATCTTGCAGTTAGCAACCAAATTCATAACCCATTATGCTAGCAAGGCTCCGTAGTTGTAAATTAAGTTTGAAAATGTAGGACTGCCCTTGACATTTGTGACTTTGATTGGACACTAATTAACTGAAGCCTGCTGGCAGAAAACCAGATATGTTTCAGGACAAATAGAAACTGATTTGGGGGCTCTAGAGCACTTGCTGTTGTTTAATTGGTGGTTCTAAGAAGAAATACTAAATCAAAAAAACAAGGGAATGGGAAAACAAATGAAATAAATTGCAATTGAAGGTATATACAAACTGAAATGTCAAATATTCAGAATTACCTCTACCCAGGCAAATTATTTCAAACAAGTTGCCAGTTCTTGGAACATTTTCTTTGACACTCCTTTAGAAGATAACTAAACATGATTTCCATGTTTCTCTATCGAGGGAGGTTTATTTTGCTTTTCCTGCTCTTGAGCTACAAGCTGTCATAGTTCAAATGTGGCTTCTGACCAAAAATATGACGTCTGACTCATCTTTATTTTTGATATTTATCTCATAGGATTTCAAAGCACCAAATGAGATAATGGTGGCTAAAAATTGGGATCTGTTAAGTGTTACATAAGTTACATAAGGGTTGCATGTTATTATTGCTTTAATACCTTGAATGGTTAATGAAAAATTACAGTGTTTATATAAAACTATCCAAAAAGTCATGTAATATTTCTTCTATGATTTAGTGAGAAGGTGAGGTTAACTTACCTTAAAATAAACTGGGATTTTGACCTTATTTTGTAATGCTGAAAGCTTATATATATATACACAACTGATAATTCCCAAAAGACTATAAATCTCTCAGGATTTGGCCTCGTGTACATTGCACAATTATGAAAAAGCAAATTAGGGTTTCACATGTTCTCAGTATGATTTAATCACCCGTGGGTTTTTGTCCCTGTTAGGAAAAATACAGCATAACATATATTACATCTTTAAATTATACTTTCGAATGTATAAACTGCTCTGCTAAAGAAAAATAATTCTTTTGAGGCTTCTAAAACACCATGTGAAAATTCAACATAAAAAAGGTATTATTTAAAAATGATTGTAACGTTGTTTAAGTAACTTCCCAGTAATAATATTCCTAATCAATAATAGACAAAATCATAATTTACAGTTGTTTGGTCCATGTCATTTTGGTTCTATCAGGAAGTTCACTCTAGTAATTTTTGGAATAGATACATACATTAGCAGTCCTAGTTATTCTTCAGGAAAACTCCAATTAGAAACAACCATTCTACAAGAAAATGTTCTTCTTGCTCAGCCATAGAAAACACTTCTACTTAGTTTCCATATTAAATTTTTAACATAGGCTAGAATGGAGGCAAAAATATATATTTTCCAACAGTATTATTGGCATATAACTTGCATATCATTAAAGTTTTCTTGTCCTTTGTCAAAAATCAGTTGTCTGTAACTGAGTGCTTTTGTTTGCTGTTTTCTATGTTGAGAAGTTCTTTGCTTATCCTAGTTATCTTCCTACTCCGTATTAAATTGCTAATTTGCTTTTCCATTTCTTTAAAGAATGATGTTGGGGTTTTGATCAGAATTGTGTTGCATTTGTAGATTGCTTTAGGTTAGCACTGACATTTTCACAAGATTAAGTCTTTGTATGCACGAATACAGGATCTTTTTCTAATTGTGTAGGTCGCTTTTCATTTATTGTAATAATGTTCTATAGTTTTCTTTGTACAGGTCTTTAAAATTAAGTTTATTCCTAGTTGAGCTAGTTAATGTTTATAGTGCCAACCTGGCCGATAAGCATATGTGAGGTTAATTGAAGGGCAGAGAGAGCAGTGGCTCAGTAAGCCTCACCTTTCTAGTTCTTGGGTCTCTAGCTTTGTGATGGTCGGATCAAGGTGCAGCTGCCTTAGCCAGTTCCCTGCTACAGCTGACAAGGCTCACTTCCTGCAAGACATCCCCAAGGAGAAGCCACATGGACCTATCCCAATGCAGCCCTGGGTGCTGGAACAGCTGTGTGGAGACCCCTGTACGCACTGAGATGCTTACACAGTCACTGATTCAGCTTTCCTCCCGCAGTCGGCTTCATTGTGTGTGGTTTGTGAGATGGAGGAGGACTTTGTGGATTGGTGTCGGACTTATGGGCTAATGTTGGACTTGTGGACTTGGGCAGCACTGGGGTGTTTTCTTGATGTCCACTTATGCTTTATATAAAACTCTCTCTTATGCGTATGAATTTCTAAGGATTTGTTTCTCTAAAGTACCCAGACTAACACAATACTTATTTCACCTTTTATGTGGCTATTGCAAATGGTATTGTTGTCTTGATGTCTTTATCAGAGATCTCATAAGCAGGATATAGGTATTTAATCGATTTCTTTTTATTGATTTTGCCTCCTGCGTCTTTACCAAAGCCTTAAATTGTTTCTAAAAGTTCTTTTTTGTGGAGTCCTTGCAATTTTCTCTCTATAAAATCATATCATCTTCATCATGTCTTTGCCCAATTGTATCCCCTTCATTTCTTTTTTGTTTTCTAATATTTTTGGAGAGGGTGTCCAGCACAATGTTGAATAAGAGTAGTGATAAATGACACCCTTGCCTAGTTCCTATTTCAGGGGAAGTGTTTTCAGTGTTTCCCTACTGAGTGTGATATTGAACATTGGTTTTTTTGTATATGGCCTTTATTACATTGAAGGGTTTCCTTTATATTCCTATCTTATTGGGTGTCTTTTATAAGAAATGGGTTAGGATATTGTCAAATGCGTTTCCTGCATGTTGATATGATCACATGGTTCATACTTGTCTTATTTATATGATGAATTACATCAAGTTGTTCTCAAAAGTTGAATGATCCTTGCATCCCTGGTATGAATCTCACTTGGTCATCATGAAATTTTTTTTGATATATTGTTGGATTCTATTGGCTAGAATTTTGTTGAGAAATTTTGCATCTATATTCATAGGGACATTCTGTCTTTGTGAGGTCTTTGTATAGTTTTGGCTTCAGGGTAATGCTGACTTCATAGTGTGAGTTTGTGAGTTTCCTGTCCATTTCTGTATTCTGGAATAGTCTGTGTAGAGTTGGTGAAAGATCTTCCCTGAATATATGGTAGAATTATCCTATGAAGCCATCTGGTCTTGCACATTTCTTGATTGGAATTTCTTTCTTTTTTTTAAAGCAGGAGATGAATAAACTTTTTAAATTTTATTTTTATCCAAGTAATATATATGCAAAGATTTGAAAATAAAATCTCACAAAAAACATGAAAATTAGCAAGCCACTGCTCTACTACTTTCCCCACTTGCATTTTGCTTTCCAAAGGTCCTTTTTTATCTGATGACCCTTTTTTCTAAAGAATACAGTTAGACAATCAATATTACCGAAGTACATTTAGATATCACTGTTGACACTCTTAGAAGTAATGGGAGGCTCTAGCCCTTTTTTCATTGCCTTATTCCTTTACTTCCATCTCTGATTTTCTTATTATCTTGACTCTGTTTTTCATTTATCTCTGGGAAATGTCCCATACTTCTATCCTTTTGTTCACTTTTAATTCCAGATATTGTACTATAATTTGTAGTCCCAGAGGCTTTTCTTAGTGTCTTTTCTTTTGTTCTTTTTAAAACTGCAATCTTTTCTCCTTCCGTGAACTATGAATCTCCTCCTATTTCTTTTTTGTAAATCATTTTATTGGGGGCTCGTACAATTCTTATCACAATCCATACATATATCCACTGTGTCAAGCACATTTGTACATTTGTTGCCATCATCATACTTAAACATTTGCTTTCCATTTGAGTCCCTAATATCAGTCCTTATTTTTCCCCTTCCCTCCCCACTCCCCCCTCACTCATGAACCGTCCATAATTCATAAATTATTATTACTTTGTCATATCTTACACTGTCCAACGTCTCCCTTCACCCACTTTTCTGTTGTCCATCCCCCAGGGAGGAGGTTATATGTAGATCCTTGTTATCAGTTCCCCCTTTCTTCCCCACCTTCCCTCCACCCTCCAGGTATCGCCACTCTCATCACTGGTCCTGAAGGGGTCATCTGTCACGGATTCCCTGAGTCTCCAGTTCCTATATGTACCAATGTACATCCTCTGGTCTAGCAAGATTTGTAGGGTAGAATTGGGATCATGATAGGGGGGGAGGGAGGGAGGCAGAGAGGAAGCATTTAAGAATTAAAGGAAAGTTGTATGTTTCATCATTACTACTGTGCACCCTGACTGGCTCATCTCCTCCCCACAACCCTACAATAAGGGGGTGTCCAGTTGCCTACAGATGAGCTTTAGGTCTCCACTCTCCCTCATTGTCATTTACAACTATATAATTTTTTGTTCTTCAATCCATTAACATCCTAGACGCTATATATTTTTTATTACCGGGCACCATCAGCTTTATTCTACACATTTGCTTATGCACATGTTTGTCTTCATTGATCATATCGGGAAGGTAGGCACCCACTGATATGAATTTTTTTTCTTTGATGTCTGATACTTGATCCCTTCGACACCTCATGGTCACACAGGCTGATGTGCTTCTTCCATGTGGGCTTTGTTGCTTCTGAGCTAGATGGCCACGTGTTTTACTTCAAGCCTTCAAGAGCCCAGATGCTATATCTTTTGATAGCTGGGCACCATCAGCTTTCTTCACCACATTAGCTTATGCATACATTTGTCTTCAGTGATTGTGTCGGGAAGGTGTACATCATGGAATGCCAATTTAATTGAACAAACTCTTCTTCATTGAGTGAGTACTTGAGTGGTGGTATAATGTCCATCTGCTGCCTTAATACTAAACATATATATATATATATATATATATATGCACACAGATCTATTTCCCCACCATCCTATATAAATATATTTGCATATGTACATTCCTGTGTTAAGACCTCTATAAATACCCTTTGTCTCCTAGTTCTTTCCTCTAATTCCTTTCACTTTCCTCTTGTCCCACCATCATGCTCAGCCTTCATTTGGGTTTCAATAATTTCTCTCTATTACATTGCCCTTGCTGAATTCCTACCACATCTCTCACACCCTTCTTGCCACTAATTTTGGATCACATGTTGTTCCCCTGTCCCTGGGTTGGTCAACACCACCACCTTACCCCCACCTCCACCTCTCCCATGTCCCTCCACAACCATTGGTCCCGTTGTTTACTCCTCTAGACTGTTCGTCCAGCCTATCTCATCTAGATAGAGCTTCAGATATAATAATATGCACTAAAAACAAGGCATAGCAAGACAAAGTGATAAAAAAAAGAACACAACGATGACAACAAAAAAGCAAACCAGACATTATCTCTTTTGATAGCCGGGCACCATCAGCTTTCTTCACCACACTTACTTGTTCACCCACTTTGGCGTCAGCAGTTGTGTCGGGAGAGTGAGCATCATAGAGTTCCAATTTAATAAAAGAAAGTATTCATGCATTGAGGGAGTGTTTGAGTAGAGGCCCAAGGTCCTTCTGCCACCTTAATACTTAACCTATAAATATAGGCACATAGATCTATTTCCCCATCCTCATATATATATTTGCATGTACATGTCTTTGTCTAGACCTCCATAAATGCCCTTTGACTCCTAGCTCAGAAGCAACAAAGTCCACATGGAAGAACACACCAGCCTGTGTGATCAAGTGGTCCTGAAGGGATCAGTTATCAGGCATCAAAGAACAAAAAATCATATCATTGGCTGCACACCTCCATGACAGGATCGCTGAAGACAAATGAGTACATAAGAAATTTGATGAAGCAAGCTGATGGTGCCCGGCTATCAAAAGAGATAGTGTCTGGGGCCTTAAAGGCTTAAAGGTGAACAAGCGGCCATCTAGCTCAGAAGCAAAAAAGCCCACATGGAAGAAGCACACCAGCCAGAGCTATCACAAGGTGCCAAAGGGACCAGGTATAAGGCATCATGAAAAAAAAAAGATATGTATATATATATATGTGTGTGTATATATATATATATACACATATATATATACATATCTTTTATATATATATATATATATACACATACCATATATATATATATATATATATATATATATATATATATATATATATATATATATATACACATACCATATTGAATGAAGGGGGAAGTGCAGAGTGGAGACCCAAGGCCCAAGTGTCGGCCACTGGAGATCCCCTCATAGAGGGGTTTAGGAGAGAAGATGGGTCAGACAGGGTGCGAGGTAGTACCGATGAACACAGCTTTCCCCCAGATCCTGGATGCTTCCTCCCGCCAACTACCATGATCCAAATTCTACCTTACAGGGCTGGATAGGGAAGAGGTTGTACACTGGTACATATAGGGGCTGGAGGCACAGGGAATCTAGGGTGGATGATACCTTCAGGACCAAGGGTGTGAGGGGCGATGCTGGGAGAGTGGAGGGTGAGTGGGTTGGAAAGGGGGAACTGATTACAAGGATCCACATGTGACCTCCTCACTGGGAGATGGACGGCAGAGAAGGGGGGTGGGAGACTCTGGATAGGGCAAGATATGACAAAATAACAATGTATAAATTACCAAGGGCACATGAGGGAGGGGGAGCGGGGAGGGAGGGGGAAAAGAAGAGGAACTGATGCAAAGGGCTTAAGTGGAGAGCAAATGCTTTGAGAATGATTGGGGCAGAGAATGTGCAGATGTGCTTTATACAATTGATGTATGTATATGTATGGATTGTGATGAGTTGTATGAGCCCCTAATAAAATGTTTTGAAAAAAAAAAACAACCAATGACCCATATAAGATTAAATTAATTTTAAAAAGAATGAAAATTTTAAAAAAGAGAAAAATCTATAAATGGATCAAGGTCTGATATTTGACCTCTAGGTATGTCCTCCAGTCACGTTCAATGGGCTGCCACCCTCTGACCCCAGATTCTATCCTCTGCACTACCTCAGAAGCTCCCTGCTCTGTTCCCCTGTTGCTCTGCCGCACACCTTTAGTGTTTTGCCTCAGTGTTGCAGGATCAGTCCAGGCCAGTCCAGACACTGAGTCTCCAGTGTTGTCCCCCATAGGGCCCTGGGCCAGCAAGGGATGGAGTGTCTCATAATGGGATCAGCCATATGGTCCACTCTATGCATTGGCTTTTCAAAGCAGGGATATCATCCTCCAGACCTGGTGGACCAGGATGTGCTCCACTCTCTCTTCCTTCCCCTTCATTTGCTCCTTTGTGCTCTGATAAGACATGTCCCTCTCCGCTAGCTGCAGCTTTAGGGCCATCCGCTAAAGTAATTTCTTCGGTGGGTAGAGGCAGTTGTCCACGTAACTGGTACTGAGGCTGGACCCTCAGGCCCCTCCACTGGCTCACCTCTCCATGCCAGCATGCTGCATTTGGATCCCAGAACACTGGATTTAATTCTGGTCCCTCTTTCCGTGTGGAGACACAAACAATACCCTCCCCTTGGGTGGGCCAGTGTCCTATTCCCCCACCACACATCTCTTTACTTCTTTGTTGGGTCTTGTTCTGGTAGCCCAATTATTCTAATATTATTCCTCTTCATAGCATCAAACATGGCTCTCAAGTTTTCTTCAGCTTCTCTGATTGTCTCATTTGACTGCTTTTCCTGTTTACTGAGGTCTACTTTGTTGTCCTCTAGGTCGCCAGTGTGGTTCTCTGCCTCATCAAGTCTGTTGGTACAGTCTATTTGCCGCTGGATTTTGTTATTTCATCCCTTAAGTCTTGTATTTCTCTTTAGTGTGTTGCCTTTAAATTCTCTATCATTTTATCCTTTTTTATGCATTGCTTCCTTCATATCCTGTATGACTCCAAACAGCATTCTGAAAATTTCTTTTTGTGGCAGATCAATATCTGCTTCTTCTATTTACATCATTAAGTTCATGACTTCTGACATTGTCGTCTGTTTCTCCTGCTTTTTTGTTGAAACTGTTAGGACTGGTTGCTGTTTATGTGTTGTTTTAGAATATCCTGGAGCCATCTTGATTGGAATTTCTTGATGGTCTTCTAAATTTCTTAACTTGTTCTGGGTTTGTACAGGTTTTCTACATCCATCTGAGTTACTTGGGTAGATGATGTATTTCTTGGTATTTGTCCATTTCTTCTAGATCAGTGGTTCTCAACCTTCCTAATGCCGTGACCCTTTAATACAGTCCTTTTGTGGTGACACCATCCTAACCATAAAATTATCTTTGTTGCTATTTCATAACTGTAATTTTTCTATGGTTATAAATTGGGTGACACCTGTAAAAGAATCATTGGACCCCCAAAGGGGTTATGACCCAGAGGTTGAGAATCGCTGTTCTAGATTATCAAATTTGCTGGACTACAGTTTTTATAAGTACTGTGTTATTTTCTTTTTATTTCATTTGGATCTGTTGTTAAATCACCCTTTTCATCTCTAATTCTAGATATTTGCATCTTCTCTTTTTTTTTCCTTTTCTAATTGTTCCAGTGATTTGTTAATTTTGTTAACCCTTTTTAAATATAACTTCTTGTTGATTTTTTCATAGTTTCCTCTTTTTTACCTCATTTACATCTGCTCTGATATTTATGATTACTTTTCTTCTGCTTTTGGAGGTTTTATGTTGTTGCCCTTGTTCTCATGGTTATAAAGTTATGTTAAAATGTTTACTTGGGTCTCTCCTCTTTTTACCATATGTATGTTGATTGTTATCTGATAACTGCTTTTTCTTTGTCCCTAATGTATGATGTGCTATTATTATTGTTTGTTTCAAGGAATTTCTTAATTTCATCCCTTATTTAATTGATTACTCAGTTGTTTTAAGTAGTACAAGGGGTACCCCCAAAATCTGGATTTGCGCTGGGTGGAGCAAAACTGTTGTAGTATGCATGTTTCCCCACTAGGCAAGCTTTGAACAGCTTGCTCTGAATTAGTGCTCTTAGTGGCATCTCCTGGGAAGTTTGTCTCTGGTCAGTGATTTTTTTTTGTGAAACCAATTTTACTCAACCCTCATTTTTTCATGCCCAATTTAAGAGAATAGCATTGGCTGTGAAAATTTGTTTCCTACTCAGGAAAAATGCTACAGAAACTCTTGTGATGCTGAACAGTTTACAAGAACAGTACTATTGGCAAAGCTCAAATGTATGAGTGGGTTTCTCATTTCAATCAAGGTGAAATGTCGATTGATGACTGTGTTAGTCCAGTTAGACTAGAGACACAAATTCAGAGACACATGTGTATAAGACAGAGTTTTGTGTCAAGGGTAATTGTACATTAAGGAAGCATCTCAACTCAGTCCAGTCCAAGCCAGTAAGTCCAATATTAGGCCATATGTCAGATACCAATCTATAAATTCCTCTTCAGAGTCATGAAACACATGCAATGATGCTAAACTCAGGATGATCACTGGCTAGTGGATAGAAAGTCATTGGATCCAGTGGTGTATGCATCTCAGTGCTGACAGGGGTCTCTATGTAGCTTATCCATTTCCAAAGGCTGCATCAGGGTAGGTCCATGTGGATTATCCACAGGTATGTCTTGCAGAAAGTGAGCAGAGAGAGATTGTGTGTCCCACCTACAAGGAGGTAATTCCAGAGTTTTCCCAGAATTCTCAGGGGAAGGCCATGCCTACAGAGACCTTTTTGGCTGAAACCAGATTGACAGACTAGACTCTACTCCTTCACTCTTAATCCTCTCAAGTCCAAAAGTGACACCAGATTATGTAACCACCACAATGGCAAACTTCATTCTGGACATCCATCAACTTCCTGAACAGGAGAAAATATTGACAAATGTTGGACCATTGAAGAGATGAGGAAGTTATCTGGACTATCTTAGAGCTTGGTGCAGCAAATTTTACCAGAATATATAGGGATACGAATGGTTGCTGTAAAATGTGTGCCTCAGGTTCTTACTGACAAGCAAAAAGAACATCTAATGGAAACATGCTGTGATTTGAAAGAATAACTCCAAGGTGACCCAGATATTTTCCCCACAGTCATTATTTGCAATGAGACGGTGTGCTATTCTATGAACCCCAAATCAAGCATTAATCAAGCCAGTGAAAGATGGAATCATCGCCTCATTCATAAAAAAGCACATCAAGTGAAATCAAAGATCAAAACGATGCTCAAGATGATTTGTTTTGTTTTTTGATGTGAAGGAGATCATGCATTTGGATTTTGTCCAACCAGGTCATACTGTTAATCAAGCTTTTTATTTAGAGGTCCTGAGAAAATTGCATAACAGTGTGCAACAAAAAAAGGCCTGATTTGTGGCAGATGGGGACCTGGTTTTGCCACCATGACAATGCTCACACAGCCATGTCAGTGTGCCATTTTAGGGGAAATAAGCCTCAACATACCATAACAATAGTTGCTTAGTCAAGTGCCATGGAGTTGGTTCTGACTGATAGCGACCCTATGTACAACAGAACCAAACACTGCCAGGTCCTGTCCCAGCCTCACAATTGTACTTCTGTTTAAGCCCGATACAGCCTGTCAGTCCATCTGGTTGTAACTGTTCCTTTTTGTTTACGGCTCCTCTACTTTAGCAAACATGATGTCTTTCTCCAGGGACTTGTCGCTCCTGATACAGTGTCCACATACAAGAGTCTAAGAAGCACTCTGGCTATCCTTCTTCCAAGACAGATCTGTTTGTTCTTTTCGCAGTCTTTAAATATTCTTCATCAGCGCAATAATTCAAATGTACAAATTATCCTTCTTATTCAATATCTGGCTTCCACATGCATAAGGCATTAAAAATAGCATGGGTTGGGTCAGGTACACATTAGTCCAGAAAGTAAGATCCTTGTTGTTCAATACTTTAAAGTCTTTTGCAGAAGATTTACTCAATGCCATGGCTAAATCTCTACTGACTGCTGCTTCCATGAGCATTGATTCTGGATCCAAGCAAAACAAATGTTTTACACTTTCTAAGTTTTCTCCATTTATTATAATGTTACCTATTGGTCTGGATGTGAGGATTTGGCTCTTCTTTATATTGAGTTGTAATCCTTACAGAAGACTGCGATCCTTGATCTTCATCAGCAAGCTTTAAGTCTTTCTTGCTTTCAGCAAACAATCTTGTCATCTGTTTAACACACCTTGTTAATAAGCCTGCCTTCAACCTGAATGCCACATTTGTCCTCATGTAACCAGACATCTCTGATTGTTTTCTCAGCTAACAGAATGAATAAATATGGTGAGGATACAACCCTGAGACACGGCTTTCCTGTGAGCTTATATGAGGGGGTTGTAAAAAAGTTCATAGAAAATGAAATTCAAGTAGATGGAAACTGCCATGATCTTTTTAAAGCTCCTTTATGTTGTCTGATGTTTATGTCTCTTCATGTTGGCATCAGGGTTACTGGTTCCCATGCTGTTTCCCACTTCAGGACGATTATCATTATTTTTACCAGCACTTGGAATTTCCCACACAGAAGATCAAAAACTATCCCACAAGGGCATCCACCTCTAGAATGTCCATTGCTTCAGGGAGAGCCCTTGAAATCACTTAGGGTTCCCACATGTAAGCGTGCATTCTGCTAAGGTAGCAGTTTGCATTAGCCTGCAGATCCATTATCTTTCACCAGGGAAAGGGTCACATTCTCCTAGAAGGGAACAGCCTGTTCCAGAGCACAGCATTGTTGCTCTGGTTTAAAGTTCTACAATGCTTCAGTAGACAGAGAGAGAGAGAGAGAGAGAGAGAGAGAGAGAGAGAGAGAGAGAGAGAGAGAGAGAGAGAGAGAAGTACTTTGTCTTTCAGGGCTCACATCACCTTCTCTTTAACAATCTCATTGTAATTTAGGTTGACTATCCTGAACCGTGTATACTCACTGTTAGAGGGTGGGATGTCCTCTAAGATTTCCGCTTTCATTCCTGTATAAATTCATTCATTGTCTAGCTCCATCATGGTAGAAGTGGAATTCATTTTTACTGAGTTTGGCCATAGATGCCAACACAGTGCTATTCCATGAGCAAGCCAGGAAGTAGGGAAGGAGAAACCAAAAAAGATGGGCAAAGGCTTCCTCAACTGAAACGTGCCATGCACAATTGCTTGCTAGGTCAAGCCACTTTCTTCTGGCACTTGCTTCCCTTCCCCTTTGCTTACTTGCAGTGGCTGAAGGAGTTTAAAATTAGGGTGAGTCTAGGGCAAAACAACACATCTTCACTGGGGTTCCAACTCATAAAAAAGTGGTGGTGGAAGCAGACCGGCAGGTAGCTGGGCTTCCTCACTCTGTATTCATAGTTTTAGCTTATTGCTCAACATCCCTGATCTAGTTTCTTTCTCATTTCCTTTTAATTATTTTTTTAATTCGCTTGTGCAGCTGAGCTTCTTTAGCTGCTCAGCCCTGCTTATGAAAATGGCTATTCAAAATGTCAGTCGGGGGCACCCAAAACTGTCATATTCCTTCCCAACTGTAGTCCCTCCTGGAGTGATCTTATTATGTACTTCAGAGATTCATCGGGTGTTGATGGCTCGCTGAATTGTCCAGAGATGCAGCCACTTTCCCCGCTGCTACTACTTTCCTCTGAGCTTAGAAAACCACACATTCTCCCATACCTGTATTTTACAGTCTGGCATTTTAGGGGGGGTGCTGGTACACGTGTGATAATCTACAGACACTGAGCACATAGGTTAGCTACCCCGCATGAAACACACTGGCTGTGGTAGTTACATAATCTGGTGTCAATTTGGGACTTGAGAGGATTAAGAGTGAAGGGGTGGAATGTAGTCTGTCAATCGGGTCATAGCCAATGAGGTCTATGTGTGGGTATGGCCTTCTCCTGAGAATTCTGGGAAGTCTAGAGAGACACCTCTCTGCCGACTCCCTGTGAGACATCACTAAGGAGAAGCCACATGGGGACCCCTGTTGCAGCCCTAGGTGCATGAAGAAGTCAAGTGGAGGCCCCTGGCAGTGCTCATATGCTTACAACACCACTGGGTCCAAAGACTTTCTACCCACTGGCCTGTGACGGTTCTGCATTCGACGTCATTGTG
Organism: Tenrec ecaudatus; assembly: GCF_050624435.1. Taxonomy (NCBI): domain Eukaryota; kingdom Metazoa; phylum Chordata; class Mammalia; order Afrosoricida; family Tenrecidae; genus Tenrec; species Tenrec ecaudatus. Next base: position 55,452,141 of record NC_134541.1, read on the forward strand.
TGTGTTTTTTGAGTCTGAAGAGGACTTTATAAATTGGGATTGGGCATATGGGCTAATATCAGACATAAGGGCTTGGACTGGACTGGGTTGGGATGCTTTCTTAATGTACAATTACCCTTTATATAATACTTTCCCTTATATACATATGTGTCTATGAATTTGTTTCTCTAGTCTACCCAGACTGACACACTAGCCAACCTGGAATCTCTTCTGCAGACTGTTCATCCTCACTTGCCATCCTCTGGTCTCCTGGTTGTCTCACCAACATCTGGACATGGACCAGTAACTTGGAATGTATGTCAAAAAGTTCTCTGGGCCATGAGATCAAAGAACTTGGCTGTTAACTCCAGGATTATGGTGAAGGAGTTTACTGAGAAGAATTTACATAAGAGACAGGTGCTGAGTAGAAGTAGGAAAAGTTAAATTCTCTGTGAATTCCAGTGGGAGGTAAGTGTTTTCTTATGATTTATGACCGTGACTGGAGTGACAATGGGACCTCCATTCAAGGCTTTTGGATTTCCAAGGTCACCCCAGAAGGTATAGCATAAGAGTGGTTTAACAAGGTGAAGGGGACTTTCAGAATACGAGGCTGACTACAGCCAGCCTCTTCAAGACTGTTTTCCCTTCCAAAGCAAAGTATTGGGATCAATCTTCACGAATTGTTTAGGCATATCTCATGCCCTGCACCTGAGAATAAAAAGTGAAAACAAATTGACCCTTTGGATTGAATAAAGTCTGTGACTGTGGAATGTGGACCCCGGGGAGCATGAAAAATGAGCCTAAGAAAACCTCCTGCGTATGAGTTGGCTGAACAAAGATGTCACAGCAGTGTAAGCCACCGTCTCTTCACTCAGCACATTTAGCATTTGGGATTGAATTGCTCCTTGTTTTGGCTTTTCTGTATATTATAGGATGCATAGAAACACCCCTGACTTCTACTCACTAGCTTCCAGTGACACCCTCACTCCTATCTCAGTGTGTTAGCGAAATGACCCCCAACAAAGTAAAACACCCTCTCCCATTGAGAAGGACTACTGTAATTATATGAATATTGAACCACAAGCTTCTTTCTTTGAAAGGTCTTTCCACAGGATACCTAGGTAATTTCACATTGCAAAGTACCTGGGGATCTCAAATTAAGCATGCTGTGTTTGAATTCTAGCTCAGTTATTATCCCAGTTACTTTAGAAACATCATTAATTTCTTTTAGTCTTAGTTTTATGGATTTCCTAGTAATTGTAAGAGCTAAGAAAGAGTAGGCAAAACAAGAAAAATAACACTCTCATCTCACCTGTACTTAAAGAAACTTTAATGGGAAACTTCAAAGGGCATTTCCTTTCTCAGTTCTGCAATAAAATCAATCCTAGATCTGCCTCTAGGTATTTAAGCTAGTTCTTCTTTGTTTGACCCCTTTTGATGAGAATTTACATTTCTAGGTCAGATAAAGTGAATCAAAATCTACATTTGACACAACCCCCAAGCCTTCCTCAAGAGGAGACTCTTTATTCTGTCAAATACTTCACATTGGGCTTACAATCTCACAACTTAACAACTTTATCTTAAGTGGCATTCTGCAGTATTTTTGGTGTAACATGGGATCTTGCTAAAATGCAGATTGCGATTCTGTATATCTCGGGTGGAAATAGAAGTTCTCAGCATGGAAGTCTAACCAGAATCAACTGGTTGAAAGCCTTAACTCAAACCTTTCTAAGCACCTCATTATCATCATCTCCATTACTGCCATCATTGTCATTTATGACTTCTTTGTTCCAGGAATAGTCACTAAATTCTGAATGTGTGCCTGGCATTTAAAGAGACGCTCTCCCCTTGATCTGCCATTGTCCGTCAGGTTTTCATCCTGTGCTGGCTTATGTGTCACTGGTATTTTCAAATGCCCGCAGGCTCACCCACAGGGAACGGGTTACAGACAAAGAACAGACTGGACAGAAGGAACCGGTTGTCCACGTCAGAGACATTAGCCACTGGAAACCTTATAGATGGCAACCAAGTACTCGCACAAACTGAGGACCTCATGAATTGCAGCAGGACCGTGTCAGAGATTGTGCTGGAGGAGACCCTCACGTCAGAGGGCATCGCCGCTGTGGCTGCAACAACAGGCTTGAACATAAGAACAATTGGGAGGATGGTGCAGCACCAGGCAGTGTGTCGTTCTGTTGTGGGTGGGCCCCTATGTGTCAAACTGACTCTCCAGCACCTAAAACATAACAACTTCTCTTGATCAGGAACCTGGCACAAGTGCTAAGGAAGGGGCTGCTAAATAGGTCACCAAATTCCATCCTCCAGCCACCATAGAGGAGAAAAAAGTGTCCTTCTGCTTCCGTAAAGAGTTACAGTCTGGGAAGTCCTTTAGGATAGCCATGAGCTGGAACTGACCCAATGACATCTAGCTTTCCTCCTACAGTGAGCCGATTGGCCCTCACAATACCTCTAATATTATTATCTCTATGCAATCAGCTACAGATATTAGGGAAGTAAAATACTTGCCCACAAGTCGCCAGCTAGAAAATCATAGATGTTAGGACCAACTAGAATCTCCACCAATCTCTGGGAAAGCCCCTATTCTTCTCTCTCACTTGACCATGACTCATGTCTACCCAGGTGTGAGGTATTTTCTCACTTACAACACCTCAAACCCCAACTGTGTTTACTTCCTTCATCAAAATCAGCAGTGGGCACATAGAGTAGGTTAGCTCAGGCCAACTTGCTAAAGTGTTTGCTTTCCTTCCGACAACCACATGAAAGCATGTCCTGGGCTCTGCCACAGAGACATGGTGCTGAAGTGAATGAGCGAGTCCGATTTAAATAATGTATGTCCTGCTATATGCAGCCAAGGAGATGTTCTAAGGGAAAACTGTTCATTACTTCAATTGTTTTACAAATGCATGTGCCTTTGGATTTAGAGTCTCACCACTTAATGACTTGAACTCAAATACATAGAAATCTTTTGGTCCCAAAACTCTGTAGAGGATAACTTACAGTAAAATCTGAGTATATTTACATCAAAATATGTTAAATTATTTCCATAAAGCAAAAGCTAGAGAATGAGATATATATATGACATCATCCATTGCCCTCATAAAGTTCTATTTTAAAACTAAGGGTGTCTGAATGTATACGAGAGGAAAATGAACCTTTGATGTTTGCCCACCCTATTGCTTGCTGCCCTCTGTGTCTTCTTATAATCTTACTACTTTCTGCCCATCTCCATTGATGAAGAGCCTGCCTCTTAAGATATTTGATTTATGGCTCTTTCCGTTTGTCATCTCCACAACCATCTACTGACCCTACTGTAGTATGAATTTGTCTCTCCTCATAGTTCACGTTCTGACTCAGAGAAACCGCAGTCTGTGTGACTCAGCAAAATCAGACATGTGTACCTCCGTTGCTCCCCTGAGACCTTATTAGAGTCTCTGAAGCAGGAAGTTTGAAGTCAGGCAATAGCTGTGAGTTGGGGCATTGAATCATTCGCCTCAGATTTGTCCAAGGAGCCAGGTCTGCACTAGGGCACCACTGGTCCCACTTTTCTCTCCCCTTCTTTGACCCTACAGTTTAATTTTTTTCCTTTTCTGCCCAGCTAGAGCTTGATGTAAATAAATTAAATAGCTAAGGAAAAATAATAAGCAAGAATTGACTACAGAGAACTAGACACCATATATTATGTAAAGACATTCAAATCCATGGTAATATATAATACCATATACTGGGTTTAGAGTTTAGATTTCTGCAGAGGTTACAGCTTTTCAATACCTAATGGACACATGATTTGAATCTATCTGAAGAGTATGACGCTTCAAAAGGAGTAACTGGGAAGACTGAAGTTAAACCCATGGTTAGTGCTTACTTTCCACAGAAAAATGTGATAAGATATGAAAAGGAAAAAAAATGCCCTTGCCCAGTGCTGCAGGAGTTTCAAGGTTTTCTCTAGACAGGAGTTTTTGTGTACATCAGGGCTTCAAATGGGTTTGTTCCGATTCAACAGCCTGCTGAGAATTTGCAATTCCACTCCAGATAGACTAAGTCAGAATCCACATTTAAATAGTTTATGGTTGTAAATATTACTTGGTAACTTGTTCAAATGAGAATTCTGGTTCAGTATATCTGTGTGGAAGTACAAAATCTTAGCAGGAAGCCAAACTGGAATGAAATTATTTGAAACTCTGTATCCTATTATCCCAATTATCTTTTGGGGTTATCTTTCTGTCAAGAGTCGCTGTCTGTGAAATTCATAGCAATGAGGGGCTCGGTGATCACTAGCCCCGACAGCTATGAGCTGCCCTCCATGGTCTCTCTGGCCACAGGGCCTCCTCTGAGAGACCACTGAGGGATGACACATCTAAAGCTGACCTAGCACAGGCATGTGATTTCCAGAACTGTCTGGGAAGCTAGGCTATCTCTTGCTCTCCTCTCAACAGAAGACATGAGTGTATACAAGGAGCTGCGACTGAGCTGGTAAGAGATCAGCACAGGCAGGCAGTCGTCAGTGGTGAAGGCAAAGGTGGAGATCGATTATTCACTGAGCAGCACAACGAGCTTGGCTGAAAGTTCAAGGGTCAGAGTTTTCTTGAGGAGTAGGGGCAGACCAGGTGAGGAAAATTCACCGTGTTCATATCGAAAGAAGCCACGCCTGCGGGAACAACAGATTCATCTCTGCCACACACTCGTGTCAGACAAATTTTTTACAAATATGTAGGAACAAAAAAATTGTTCATTTGGGATCTTGAGAAGAAGCTTATATATACATACAGATATACATACATACATATATACATATATACATATATACATCTTACACATATGTTTTTAATGAATGGAATTCCTTATCTGAAAATAAGACACACAAGAGCCTCTTGCATATAAAACAAGTACTAATAGAGGGGATGCCAGAGATTAAAATGTGCCATGCTATTAGTTTCAGAGTCTTAATTATGGGTCACTACAATGTTCTCATCCATAGGAATGGAAGCTGGGCATCAGAGAACTTCCAAAAGCGAAAGGTAAGTTGGCACCAAGCTGAGCTAGGGTTGATCTAAATCTACTAGATGTTGGTCCAAAATTCTTTCCACCATATATATAAAATGATAGTACTTATCTTTCATTAATATTTATCAAGTCTGCTGTCTATTAGGCACTATTAGGGCACATATCATTTTCCGCTCATAGTAAATGACCCAAAGTGACAAAGTAAAATGTCCCACGGGGTTTTCGGGACTGTGATCTTTGCTGGTATTGCTGTAATCTTTGCTGTTATTGGAAGTGTGAGAATACACATGGCATGCACCAAATCCAAGGATAATTGTTTTTTCAAGTATAATTGGTTACAGTCTTTGAATTACACCCTAATCCTAACCATCTTTTTTCTGTATTATTTCTCATTCATTAATGTAAACACAAATCACTGACGTCTTAGATTCCTGTTAAACATTTTGAGTGGTTGTCCCTTTGATCTCACATAGATTTGTCTAATCTTCATAAAGCTGTCAGACAATTAGCATGTGAGAGAATAATATAAGATAATTGTACAGAAGTAGGTAGTGGCCCTACTACATGAAGTCATGTTTACTTGATCTTTCTTCTATGGAAATAGCGGATGAATTCAAATCATCAGCCTTTTGGTTAGCAGCCCTTGTAGAAATTAAATGATGATGGAAATGATAAATTTGATCACAACTAAAAATAAATTTGTACACATGTCATTATTATTTGGGAGAATATCAGTAAGAGTGAGTAACAGGGGAGACATATTTGAATGGTTAGAAAGACCTCCGCTAGAAAATAAACGAAAATCTGATGTGGGGAGAACAATAAAAGAAAGCCATGAGAAGAGAGGGTTGACTAACGTGGCCGGCAAAGGGAGCGGTGTACGTGAAGACCCGACCATCAGAAAGAACAGTATCTTCAGAGATCAGGAGGAGATCACTGTGCTGTGGGACAGTTAGCAGCAGAGAGAATAATCCATCAAAAGCCCAGAGAAATGCGTAGCGGTCCCACCACATGGAGCCATGTTTACTGGGCCAGGAGCCTGAGCCTTCATCTGAAATGGACCAAGAAGCTGATGACAAGCCTCAAGCATGGAAATGGATGGCATCTGACATATATGTTTTAAAGGTATCTCTGGATTTTATGTGGAAAATGAATTGGAGAAGGCAGGAGTGAAAGACATGAAAACATTTAAAAGGCTAATGTAAATACCTAGATGCGAGATGGCCATGGTTCAGGTTGTAATAGTGACTCTGAAGTTAAACATAAGGAGATATTCTTCATATACATATTTCAGAGATAGAGATGATAAGCGGTATAATTGAAATACAGAGAAGGGACAGGGGATGTTAAAACGACCCTGATATTTCTGACTTGAGATGTTATATTTCCGGCCTGATACAATACTCTGAAATAATAAAGACAATTAGGGGATGGATGTCCTGAGGCGGATACAGATGGGGTTTAGGTTTGTATAACCTAGATTTGGGAATCTAATGGGATATTCAGTTGTAGCTATCAAATGTCTTTGCTTGCAACTAAGAGAAAAGTCAGGGAATAGTGTCATTGTCACCTGGAGGGTCTCGATGTGATAGTGGGGTCGAGAGTACCCCAAAAGGGAGAGTGGGCAAGGTGTCTACTATCACTGTCTGCTGAGGAGTGCTCGCAGAATCCCAAGCATTTCCTTTCTCAAGTTCATGGCCCACAGACTCCTTAACCAAAACAAGCAAACTCACCGCCATTGAGTCTGTGGTGACTACAGTGACCCTGTAAGGCAAGGTAAAACTGCCCCTGCAGGCTTCTGAGACTGCAACTCTTTACTGGTGTAGAAAACCTTCTGGATCTCCCAAGCAGCAGCTGGTGGTTTTGAACTGCTGAGCTCACAGTTAGCAGACAGTTGCTTACTGACAATTACCAAGTTATCATTAGTTCAAGTCTTGAGGTAGTAATTAGCAGAAACCTGTGGCAACATACCAGGAGCCCTGGTGGCTATTATTTGGGCTACTAACCACAAGGTCAGCAGTTTGAAACTAACTCCCATAAAGAGTTAAAATTTCAGAAACCTACAGGGGCATTTCTAGCCTGTTTTACAGGGTCCCTATGAGTCCGAATTGACTCAATGGTAATGAGTTTGGGTTTCTTTTTTTTTTTTGATGCTGACCTACCTGCCTTGACCTTTTAAAGTTGGGAAATGGAGAAGGGATTATTATTTGCCCATCCTTACCTGCCCCCCACCCACCTTGCTGCAGGAATCCGACCCCAGGAGTGCAGTGGAGACTCATAGGACTGCTTGCTGCAAAGTCAGCAGCTGAAATTTCTCAGGAGAGAGATGAGGCCTTCTCCTGTCTTGAACACTCAGAGTTTCAGAAACCACTTCTTCCCCATCTACGAGAGGCTCTTGGAGTCAGAATCTACTCCAGGGGATACATTTTTGTTTTGTCTGCAATAACATTTTTACTTAAAACTGTGGAGCTGGTCAATGCATGGGTATGTTGATCACATTTACAGATGGTGTTACAGTTCAGATTATGTAAACATGAGAACTCTGCAATTCATATCTGTGAATTGTAAGCTACTGTTGAATAATCACAGCCTAAATTATTTGGCTTCTGTGTTAGACCAGGTTAACTAGAAAAACAAATTCATGGAGAGATTTATATCAAAGAACAATTGTATATTGATTAAACACCCCAGTCCAAATCAAGTCTATATGTCTGATATTAGCCCATATGTCTGAAACTAGTCCATAAGTTCCTCTTCAGACTCACACATTGGCACTCATAATGATACTGCATACAGGAAGATCAGAGGCCATTTGGTAGAAAAACCTGTAGATCCAGTGGGAGTGGAAGCATCACAGGGCAGTGTCTGCAGGTTTCTGCTAAATGTCTTGTCAAGAGGAGAATGGCCCCTTGGGCACCTCGTGATCGCACTGGCCGGTGTGCTTCTTCCATGTGGGCTTATTTGCTTCTGAGCTAGATGGCCGCTTGTTCACCTTCAAGCCTTTAAGACCCCAGACTCTATCTCTTTTGATAGCCGGGCACCATCAGCTTTCTTCACCACATTTGCTTATGCACCCATTTGTCTTCAGCGATCCTATCATGGAGGTGTGCAGTCAATGATATGATTTTTTGTTCTTTGATGCCTGGTAACTGATCCCTTTGGGACCACTCGATCACACAGGCTGGTGTGTTCTTCTATGTGGACTTTGTTGCTTCTGAGCTAGATGGCCGCTTGTTTATCTTCAAGCCTTTAAGACCCCAGTCACTATCTCTTTTGATAGCCGGGTACCATCAGCTTTCTTCACCACATTCACTTGTTCACCCACTTTAGCTCCAGCCGTTTTGTCGGGAGAGTGAGCATCATAGATTTCCAATTTAATAAAAGAAGGTATTCATGCATTGAGGGAGTGTTTGAGTAGAGGCCCAAGGTCCCTCCGCCACCTTAATACTTGACCTATAAATATAGACACATAGATCTATCTCCCCATCCTCCTATATATATTTGCATGTATAAGGCATCATGCAAAAAAGATATAAGTATGTGTATATGTATATATGTATGTGTATATATGTATATATATCATATTAAATGAAGGGGGAAGTGCAGAGTGGAGACTCAAGGCCCAAGTGTCGACCAATGGAGATCCCCTCATAAAGGGGTTTAGGAGAGGAGAGGGTTAATTAGGGTGTGAGGTAGTATCGATGAAGAACACAGCTTTCCCCCAGATCCTGGATGCTTCCTCCCCCCAACTACCATGATCCGAATTCTACCTTGCAGGCCTGGATAGGACAGAGGCTGTACACTGGTGCATATGAGGGTTGGAGGTACAGGGAATCCAGGGTGGATGATACCTTCAGGACCAAGGGTGTGAGGGACGATGCTGGGAGAGTGGAGGGTGAGTGGGATGGAAAGGGGGAACTGATTACAAGGATCCACATGTGACCTCTTCCCTGGGAGAGGGACAGCAGAGAAGGGGGGGAAGGGAGACTCCGGATAGGGCAAGATATGACAAAATAACGAGGTATAAATTACCAAGGGCATATGAGGGAGGGGGGAATGGGGAGGGAGGGGGGAAAAAAAAGAGGACCTGATGCAAGGGGCTTAAGTGGAGAGCAAATGCCTTGAGAATGATTGGGGCAGGGAATGTATGGATGTGCTTTATACAATTGATGTATGTATATGTATGGATTGTGGTAAGAGTTGTATGAGTCCCTAATAAAATGTAAAAGAAGAAAAGAGAAAAAAAATGATTAGGGCAAAGACTTTACAGATGTGCTTTATACAATTGATGTATGTATATGTATGAACTGTGAAAAGAATTGTATGAGCCCCAATAAATTGTTAAAATAAATAAATAAATTAATTTAAAAAAAGAGGAGAATGTCTCCCTTTTTCTCATGGCAAAATCAAGAGAGACGAAGTTCTTAGAGGCATCGTGAGGCTGTGACCTGATTGACAGACTAGACCTACCCCTTCACTCTTAATATCCTCAAATTGACGTGAGTAATGTAAGTACCCCAGCTTCTGTGTATATTGTGTTTTCTAATTAGCAATGTGGGGGGGGGGGATAAAATCATTTCTCAAGGATCCTGGTGAAGCTCGGCAGTTGTTGTGCGCTTTCTAAACTAGCTCACTATGCTCGTTTAGCTGTGGCGCAGGGTTCAGGCCCCACAATTCTCTTTGTGCTCATACAGCTCGTCCCCCATATGTTTCCAGGTAGATTAAAAAAGACACCCCCCCGACTCCCCACTAAACACATCATCTTATGTCTTTGTGCATGGTCTCATATGTGATCAAACAAAAATACCTCCAAAATGTTAATAAACTGAAACCTTTAACATGAAATTACTGCTTCCTATAGGAGTTATTCAATTCTTGAACTCTTTTTTTATTATTAATCTCATTATCATCAAGCATTGTTGAAAAATTTTGAAAATAAACCTAATTGTTTTTCTCCAGACCTTTATACCTTCATATAATAAACAAGAAACATCTAATACTATGAAGCATTTGTTTAGTTAATTGCATAAAGAAAAAAACCGAGAGATATGAAATCACAAGACATTTCTCCAGCCATAGCCAAGTAAATCCTGTGCATAAGAAATGCATCCTGTATCTTCCCCATTCCTTTCCATCATTAGCCCTGCCTGTGTGGGCAGCCCATCACCTGTCTGTCAGTTTTCCATGCTGTGGTGGCTTGCATGTTGCTGTGACGCTGGAAGAATTGTCACTGGCATTGCAAGTACTAGTGCGCTCACCCAAAGTGGACAGGTTTTAGCAGAGCTTCCCAAATAAGAACAGATCATGGAGGGACTACATTGTCATGAAAATCAACCACCAGAAATCATACATGTAGGAGCAAGACACTTTCAAATCCCGAAAACCTAATGCATGGCATAAGAACGTTGTCAGAGACAGTGCCAGATGATGAGCCCCTCGGGTCGGAAGGCACTCAAAATCTGACTGCGGCAGAGCTGCCTTCTCAAAGCAGAGTCGACCGTAATGACTTGCATGTATCAAAACCTGTGGGGCTTTCATTTGCTGAAGGGTCACGAGTCAAAATGATAAGAAACAGCTGAAAATATCTATTAATAATTGCATTTTCATTGTGTAGAATATGAATCTAGGAAAATTGGAAGTCATCAAAATTAAATGGAACACATAATGATTGATACCCTAGGCATGAGTGAGCTAAAATACTGGTATTGACCATTTTGAATCAGAAAATCATGTGGTTTACTATTCCAGGAAGGGTATAGTTCAAGAGAAATGCCATTGCATTCATCCTCAAAGACAACATTTAAACATTTCACTTGAAATACAATATTTTCTATGATAGGATCATGTCCATCCACATACAAAGAAAACCAATCTTTACAACTATTAGTAGTATGATTGCATTAAGAACTAAAACTAGTAAGAAGAAATTAAAGATTTCTTACTGATGTCTTCAGTCTGAAATTGATAAACAAGTAATCAAGATGCAAAAATTGGAAACAAAAATGAAAGAACAATAGTTGAAAAATATGACATTGATTATAGAAATGGAGTTAAAGATTGCATGATAAAATTTTGCAAGACCAACACCTTCCTCATCACAAATACCATTTTTCTAAAACACACAAGGTGACTCTATGTGTAGATTTTTCTCCAGACAGAATACATACAGTAAAATTGACTACATCTGTGGGAAGAGATGATGGAAAAGCTCAATATCAGTAGGTAAATCATAATCAAGTGCAACTGTGAAAAAAGACCATCAATTACTCATGTGTAAGTTCAGGCTGAAAGTGAAGAAAATTAAAACAGGTTTATGAGTGCCAAAAATATGACCTCAAATGTATAGACTGGTATCAGACATATGGGCTAATATCAGATTTATGGACTTGACCTGCACTGGGCTGGGGTGTTTTCTTCATGTACAATTGCATTTTGATATAAACTTCTCTATTATACATATATGAGTGTCCATGAATTTGTTTCTCTTGTCAACTTAGACTTACACAGTACCATAATTTAAAAATGTTCAAAGTCCTAGAGGTAGAAAACTCAAAAGAAACTATACACTCAGCATATCTTAAAATGAAGAACTCAAGAAAAAATTCAAGCCTAAAGTTGCAATATTGAAAGATCCTGGGAGCAAAATATTAAATGATTCGGGATGCATCAAAAGAAGATGGAAAGAATACACAGTTACTTTGCCAAATAGACCTAGTTGACAGCCAACCATTTCAAGAAGTAGCATTTGATAAAGAACCAACAATACTGAAGAAGTTCAAGCCGCACCAGGGGAATTACAAAATTGGTAGAATGCCAATTGAAATGTCTCAAGCTGATGAAGCATTCATATTTCTATGGGAAGAAATTTAAAGGACAGCCGCCTGCAGCAGTTCAGTAACACGGAGAAAGAGCCAAGGGCCTCCTGGTATCCCAGAAACACGACACCTACCTCCACAAAAGGCTTTAGGAAGCATCAGCAAACTGCATCACTCTTAGCAACAATAAAAACACAGACAAAATACAAAGCAGAGTTAAACACTCTCATAAAAGAATCAGATGTGAGTGACTGCAAAACAGTTACTTTCAGAGAGCTGTTTGGAGTAATACAAGAGTTGAGGGAAGCAATACAGAATGAGGATGCAAGCATAGAGGAGAAGAAGTCCACAAGTGAGGGAATGAAGTTCCCGCACCAAAGGAAATAATGATGCTAAGGGATGAGGTAGCAGAAGCCACACACAAGATCACAGGATTTATGAATATCTTTGAGGAGGCAGAGAACTGTATCAGTAATCTTGAAGACACTCAGACATCAGCAAACCAGAAAGACCGTCAAATAGAAAAATAAAAGAGGGGAAAGATAACCTGAGATCAATGACATATTATGAAGAGGAACAATATTTGAATAATTGGTCTACCCGTGCAGGACACTACAATCAAGTCTACAGCAAAAATAGTGAAGGAATTTCTGGAAGCAAAGTTCCCCACTTTAATGAATGAGCATCAAGCACTCATACAGGAAGCAGAAAGGACACCAACTAGATTGGACCACAAGAAGGACTCACCAAGACATATAATTGTGAAACTATCCAACTTTGAGGAAAAGAGAGAATTTTAAGATCAGCAAGAGAAAGGTACACAGTCACATACAAGGGAGCTCAGGTAAGAATATACTCAGACATAGTAGCAAAAACCATGAAGAGGAGGAGAGAGTGGAGCAACATCTTCCAAAAGCTGAAAGGAAAAAAACACCTGCCCAAGAATCCTTTTCCCTGCCATATTATCCATTAAGGTAGATGCGAGATAAGAGTCTGCAAGGACAAGAAAAAGCTCAAATAATATGCTGTAAGACATCAAAACCTGCAGAAGATAGTGGTCGACTCACTATGGTCAGAAGATCAACATCCACTGAGCACAAGCAGGAGACCAGCATGTAGCCCACCTCCATCCAGAAGCAACATGGCAACAAGTACAAAGATAAAAGGGCCTTAGAGGAAAGAATGGAGCACACACACAAACACAGCCACTGATATGAAGGGAGATAGGAAAACACCCAAAACACAAAGCACAAGATGACAAAAATGAATCTACAGATCATGAAAACACCTCTGAATTCCAAGGATCTCAATTCTTACATTAAAAGAAAAAGTCTTGAGGACAAGTTCAGAAAACATAAGCCAAAAATCGGTTGCTTGTAAGAGACATTCCTTAAGCCCCCAAACAAAAATAAACTAAGAATAAAAGGCTGGCAAAAGGGATACCAGGAAAATGGCAACTTAAAAAAAAAGTAGGCGTGGCAATCCTAATCTCTGACAAATTGACCTCAAGGTTCAAACTACAAAAGGAGACAAGGAGGGACACTATATAATGTCCAAAGGATCAGTAAACCAGGAGACAGTAAGTGTATTGAATATTTACACCCCTACTTTGGATTTGCGAAATTGGTCACACTATTCAAAAGATGAAAAAATAAATCACAGAATCAATAATAATAGTAGTGGACTTTAATACACCACTAGTAGAGAAAGATAGATCACTGGGAAAGAAGCTCTGCAAGGAGGCTCTAGAGCTAAACAATACAATTAAGCAACTGGACCTGATAGACATTTATGGTCCTTTCCATCCAAACAAACAAATAAATCACATTTTCTCAAGCCCACATTGCTCATTTCTGAGAATATAATACATACTGGGGCACAAGTTGAGCCTGAATAAAGTCCAACACATAGGGATTACCAGACGTCTTACTCGGATTACCACACCACAAAGCCAGAGATAAGAATGACCAGAAAAGCAAGAGCAAACAATTGGAGGATGAATAATGATCTTCAGTGACGTGAATGGGTACTGGCCCAGATTTGAAAGGAGGTTAGGAAGTTTCTAGAAACGAATGTGTTAGACAGGGTTCTCTAGAGAAACAAAACCAGATTGCTAATAATTTATATGTATATTGATACAGATAGATAGCTATATAACAAGAAATGAACAGTTAAATTATATGCAGATAGATATATAAGACAAGAAATGAACAGTTAAATTATAAAGCAGTACAAATGGCTCAGTGAAACTCACTCCCATGAGAGAGTGGTGAGACACTGGCAGTCCTTCTTGAGGTAGTCCTCTGTAGAGAGATTCAGGCCATCCCGGCCAAGCAGCAAACAGCAAGGCAGGTCGGCAACAGTTAGCCAGGTCACCAACAGTCAGTCCCCAGCTCAAGAGATGTAAATTCCAATTGTGTGGTGAAGGAGGTCTTGATAAGGTGAACAGATGTGCTGGTTTTGGTAGGACAGTCCCGATTTTCAACAATTTTCCCGTGACCCATGGTGTTTTACAAAAGTCCCGATTTTTGGAAAGAATGAATGACAGGCTAGGGTATATGGTTTTTGGCTGCCATGTGACTATTTGCAAGGATATGAGTTTTATCAATGGTGCCCTGCTGGTGTTCTGCTTTACCAATGTTAAAATCTGGTCCCCTTAGCCTTGAAGGAACCTCAAACTAAAGTGACACAGTCCACAAGTTAGGTGTCCCACAGATAGGGTAGCTGGCAAATTGAGGCACAGAACAAGCAAGTCAGCTGCACACTGATCCTATGATCAAAGAGTGAGATACAAGAAAGGTGAGGCTCACTGAGCCATTCATCGCCTCACCCTTCAATTAAGCCCACAGGTGTTTATTGGCCAGGCTGGCACAATAAACTAACTACCTCAGAATGAGAACAAGAATACAAAGTATCAAAATTTATGGGATACTGTGAAGGCAGTTATAAGAGGTAGCTTGATATCAATAAATGCATATATGAAAAAAGAAAGGAGGCTTATGACTGATCTATTATCACCAAACCCCCAGCAACTAGACCAGACTCAACAGAACACCCCTCCAATAGCAAAGAAAAGAAATCATAAAAATCAGGGTAGAGTTAAACCAGTGGGAAGACAAAAGAAGGATGCAAAAGATTAATGCAGTGAAAAGCTTGTTCTTAGAAAGGAACAACAGAATTGACAGACCTCTGGCAAACCTAACTCAGGAAAGGAAAGAGCAAACATCAATAGCCAGAATTAGGAAAGAACAGGACAGCTACCTGGCCAACTGACTAGAAGAGACCTATATTTTCCCTATTCCAAAGAAAGGTGACCCAACAGAATGTGCAACTGTAGAACAATGTCATTGATCTCATGGGGCCCTAGTGTAGTAGTGGTTACATACTGGGCTGGATCAGCAAGGTTGCCAATATTCTAACCAATAGTAATTCTTGGTAAGTGAGTTTTACCAAAGCATGCTGAATGCAAACCATTCTAATTACCCTATACTTTTCCTAATTATTAAAGAATAATACCCTCTACTCAGTGAAAGAATAATTTTTTCTCTATGTCTATTCATATGTAGAAATATCATTGATAAAGTACTTTAAATTAACATTATAAATGAACTGTATCATACATCATTTTTTTAAATGGCCAATGCTAACAATGTGAAATAGTCCACGACATTAATTATATTCACATTCTTCACATTATCTCATGCCTTTAGGATTATATAATCTCTTGTGGGAAGTTAACACCAACTATCACCCTTGTAACACTAAAGGTAAACACCATAATTATTTTCCCTGTGGTACTCATTATGGGGTAAAGGTCCTATGGGAGTTTTATTTCTGGATCTATAATCAGGTAAGAAGGATTCTAAGCCCCAGGTTAATGTCATATACTCTGTGATATGGTTGTTCTTGTGTCAAGACTGTGGTTTATCTACAAGCCCTACTTTGAAATTCATATCTAGATCTTTGATTTATATCTCACAATGGCTCTTAGAATATTCAGGTTGTGACACCTGTGCAACGATCCTTTTACCAATTATGGGGGAAGAAGATTCTGTGACTACCTCTGATCAATTTTGGTAGCTCCAAACCAATTCTTCCTCTGATACCTTGGCGTTGAAATGTATATATTTGTCAGCACTGATGTTATTTAGTGGAGAAAGGGTGAGTTAATCAAATTTTTATTGATCATTATCTCCGTTTCTGAAAAAGGAAACACATTGTATAGAAGTGCCATAATCACGCAGCTCTCTTTCTTAATTGTTCTGCTTATGTTTATTCCAGCATAGCTCTAGTAGTAAGTAGAAATGCAGTACTGGTTGAAATGACACATCCAATACAAGTAATACCAGAAAAAGAAGCGTTTTCTCTTTCCTGGATTTATTAAATTCCAAAATAAATGGAGAAGAGATTATAAATGTGTAAATTTCTTATTAATTTTAGCAAATTTGACCATTTATTAAACCAGCACCAAGATTAATTACAATTCTCTTTCCTGTGCTCATACAGAATCTGGGAAAACCCAGTCACATCCTTCCTTCATTGTCTGTCTACCTGAGATGGAACAAAGGAGGGAAATGTGTTGATAAATATCCGGCTACTAAGCATATTCTAAATGCCTGGCACCAATTGTTGACATCAAGGATTCTTGTAGAAATAAATCTGCATACCCTACAGACAGTGAGGGAATCCTTTTTTTAAGGAGAATGTCAATAAAATCTTGTCTTTCTTGAAGTCCTCTCTTCAGTGTTAGCCATCACAATGGAACTGAGATGTTGGGTAAGGTAATGCAAACATGAGTTGGAACTTCTAAAGAGAGGGCAAGATTAATGAGATGGCCAGATGGAAGGCACTTTCTCCTCACTCATAAACAGGAAGACTTGTGGCTCAGCTACTCCATCCTTTCATCTTGACCACACGCTAGCTCATAGAGAGCAGAAAGAAAGGGGTAAGAGAGGGATATGTGTGGCAGTGCATTAGAGGCCACAAAATAAACAAGAGGTACTTGGATCTTGCCAATTGTCACCCCTTTGTAATGACAGTGAGCATTTGTAAGGATATTCAACTAATGGAATTTTCTTACATCCTACAGATCTCCAAAAATGAAAATGCTGACAAAGAATGACTCCTTAGTGACTGAATTTATTCTTGCTGGATTAACAGATCGTCCAGAGCTCCAGAAACCTCTCTTTTGCTTGTTTCTAATGATATATATTGTCACCGTGGTGGGAAATCTTGGCTTGATCATTCTTATTGGATTAAATCCCCACCTTCACACCCCCATGTACTATTTTCTCTTCAATCTCTCCTTCATTGATCTCTGTTACTCTTCTGTGTTCACCCCTAAAATGCTGATGAACTTTGTGTCAGAGAAGAATATCATCTCTTATGTTGGGTGCATGACTCAACTCTTCTTCTTTCTCTTTTTTTGTCATCTCTGAATGCTATATGTTGACCTCAATGGCCTGTGATCGCTATGTGGCCATTTGTAGTCCACTGTTGTATAAGGTCACCATGTCCCATCAGGTGTGCTCTGCACTGTCATTGGCTGCGTATGCAATGGGATTTGCGGGAGCCACTGCCCACACAGGTTGCATGCTTCGACTAACTTTCTGCAACTTTAATATCATCAACCATTACTTGTGTGACATTCTCCCTCTTCTCCAACTCTCTTGTACCAGTACCTATGTCAATGATGTAGTAGTTCTGATTGTGGTGGGTATCAATATTACAGTACCAAGTTTTACCATCCTCATTTCTTATATTTTCATTCTAACTAATATTCTTCGTATCAAGTCTACTCAAGGAAGATCAAAGGCCTTCAGCACTTGCAGCTCCCACATAATTGCCATCTCTCTTTTTTTTGGGTCAGGAGCATTCATGTATCTTAAATATACTTCTCCTGACTCTATGGACGAAGGGAAAGTTTCATCTATTTTCTACACCAATGTGGGTCCCATGCTTAATCCTTTGATCTACAGCTTGAAGAACAAGGATGTCAAAGTAGCCCTGAGGAAAGTGTTGACTCAAATCCAGAGGAGAAACACATTCTAGCTGAAAGTAGTGATTATGCAAAGAAATTCAAGTACCTAAAAATTTTACTGGTGTTTTTCATGAGACTTTTACAACACGCTGATTCTACCAATTGTTTAATGTATGCTTTAAGAGCAGATTTGGTTTTATCATTTTCATCAGAGATATTCTTGTCAAATTCTTTGCTTTTTTATCTACTACATTTCATAAAATCTTTCCCAAATAAATCATAGTGTGTATTCACTAATTTTATTATTTCATATCCCTTTTAGTCTTGTTTTATTCCTAACCTGGACAGATATATTGAGTTACATAAATCATCTATGACAAATGTAACATTATGGCTTGCTTATAGAAACACAGAAGTGTCAAATACATTAAAAATGTTCTCATTCTTAACAATAGTTTTACTTATATAAGCAGTCAGACTTAACAAAATGTCATCACTACAAACTGTGTGACCAGTGTTTATTTTTATTTTTTAATCCCCTTTTCTATTATTATTCTTATTCTCTTTTGAGAGTCATAAATCTGTAGCACATCCTATTTGCTTCTGAGATACTTTATTAACCCAGGGAATTTAATGTTGAAAAGAGTAATTATAACTTCATCTTTCTTCTTCAAAGCAAACATTAACAGAAGGTTATTAGATAAATAATATGTACATATGTCAGGGTAATGAGTTTGTAGGATGTTTTCTGTGTTAAAATATTTATTTACTGTAATCTAACATGACAGCAAATATTTTTAAAAGAGGTTATAA
The DNA here is from genome assembly GCF_050624435.1 of Tenrec ecaudatus. Taxonomy (NCBI): domain Eukaryota; kingdom Metazoa; phylum Chordata; class Mammalia; order Afrosoricida; family Tenrecidae; genus Tenrec; species Tenrec ecaudatus. The sequence goes on from NC_134541.1 coordinate 55,470,750, forward strand.
TTTTCATTATGAATATTTCCTTATCAGTAAAGGGAAAACTCTTCACATTAGGTTAGATGAAATCTTTTAGCCATTTATTTACTATCAAGTGAAGTATATCATGGATTTAAATAAAACCTCAATGCCGTCAAATAACTGCTGACTCATAGTGATCCTATAGCTCAGGGTATAACTGCCCATTCGAGTTTCCTAGATTGTAACTCTTTACAGGAATAGAAACCGCCCTCTTTCTCCCATTGGGCAGTTGGTGGGTTAGCACTACTCTCCTTGAGGTTTAACCACTGCTCTACCAGGGTGCCCAAGAATACAAGTAATGTATGTTTATATTAATAGCCTATGTTCCTAGAAACATTTTCTGAGATTATTTAATCCTTGTATCACAGTAAAACAACACAAATTTTAGTTTAGTTAATCTTTCCTTCATTTCCTTTTTAATATATTCAGAATATGTGATATACTGGAAAGTCAAGAAACACTTGCAGAATAGGAACTTCTGTGCAAATGGCAATAATAAACTTACTATATATAACATATAAAATAAATAATAAATTCAATTAATAAAATCAATAACAGTTTAACTACAACTTTGATGTTTTCTTTTTTCGACCATAGTTTCTTTTTTTATCCTATTCTATACTTTCTAATATGGTAACAAAATAATGTGATATTTATGCTTTATTTATTGTATTTTAATGTCTTCTATATTGTACAGAAAAACTGAAAAATCGTTTACAAAATATATCTATACCTTTTACCTAGCTTCATACATCACTACAATAATCTTCCTAGATTATTAACCTTGATAGAATGCATTAATTAATATACTAAGACTTCTTCCATTTATTCAATTCCAACTAATACACAATTTCAAACTTGCATAAGCTTTCCAAGTTAATCTTTAGAGGACCAGAATCATTTTGCTTTTGAGGAATGGTCAGTGGGCTTGATCAGCTAACCTTGCAGCTAGCAGTCCAGTGCTCACCCAACAGAATTTCCAGAGCTTCAATTAATGAACAAATATCATTAAATATTGCAATCTGTCAGAATATACATTAATGTTTTTCATTTTGAATGTGGTGTGCATATACATGAAACAAAACATCTGTAATTTCAATAGATATAAAGTGACATTTACACTGAATTCAGTGACACTGTTTTTCTTGTGAACATCTGCTGTACTATAAAATCTGTCATTAATAGAACAGATTAATATGTATATATATTATTAACTTTATCACTTGACAAATGCATTATTTTTTTACTTTGATATGAAAAAGAGGGCACAAATGAATTTATATTCAAGTGGAATACCCTGAGAGGGGTATTTTGAAGAGATCCAAACTCTTGAGGAATACAATCAAACGTAGCATTGTTATATTGTACTGCTGTAATATATCTGACTAGAAAGTACAATTAGCAGATTTGGACTACTAATCTCAAGGTCAGCAGTTCAAAACTGGTAGCAACTATGTGGGAGAAAAAAGATGTTTTCTACTCCAGTGAAGAGTTAGCAGTCTTGGAAACCCACAGGGGCGGTTCTATCTGGTCCTGTCATTATGACACAGAATAGAATCAATGGCAGTGAGTGAGAACCCTTCACTCGAGCAGAAAACTTTTTCTTTTCCCTCAAGGATTTCCTGGTTGATTTAAATCACTAACTGTGAGGTTAGTGACCCAACGCAGAACCCACTATGCCATCGTGGTTCAGAGAAGCCAGCTAAAATAGAACATTTGAGTTCAATCAGAATGTAACTAGAATCCTCGAGTGATAGCATGAGCAGCTATCCCAGTCACAAAAAGTATCCAATATTCTTTGTTTTAGTTTGGGTTTACTAGAAAAACAAATTCTGAGACACTCATATATGTGTAAGAAATAGCTTTGTATCAAGAAATAATTATATATCACAAAAGATTCCAGCCCAGTACAACTTAAGTCCATAAGTGTGATACTAGTCCTTAAGTTCCCCTTCAGACTCACGCAATCACAAGCAATAATGCTGAATGTAGGAATATCACTGGCTGGTGGGTGCAGAGATTTGTGGATCCAATGGTGGTAGGCGCATCTCTAGGGCTTTGGTAGGTCTCAGAATGGCTCCCTAGCATGAAAGTAAAGGTAGAGAGCTGGAGGATGGGGAAGGGGGGCTGGGGCGCTGCCTCTAGAGAGCCATTTATCTTGGTCACACCTCCAGAAAAGGTCATCAAGCTGCAACCTGATTGACAGACTAAACTCCACCCATATTTTTCTAAAGGTGCCATGTTGGAACATGAAACCTAACTAGCACACTGTTTAACTAGCACCCTTTATCTGAGTTTTTATATATATATATATGCCAATTTACAGAACAGGATAAATCTTAAGCTTGGTTTATAGATATGTCTATTGTGAATATATATGCCCAGTAAAAGATACACACAAGCATACATGAAAAAATAGGGAAATATTTCCCTAATGGGTGGCGAATGTACCATTTGAGAATGGTACATGCTTATTCACTTTTTATAGTAGAAGAGTTACAAGAGGTGAAATTACAGTAAGCTGCTGTCATGGGAAAGCAATATTACTGATTTATGAAGATTAGAGGTCAGTAGTGCTGGCTGTCCTTCAGTACATGGGAAAACAAAAAATTTAGCAGGTCTAAAATGTCAGTAGTGACAAGGCTGAGAAACCTGTTATAAATATGGCTGGAGCTAAAGGGAAGCTGCCCTTTCTGTATGCTAAAGAGAGAGGCCTAGTGGCATAGTGGGTAGTGTATTGGGCTGGAAACCACAAGGACAGCAGTTTGAACCTACCACCCACTGTGTGGGGAAATGATTAAGCCTTAGAAACCTTGAAGGGTGGTTCTATTCTGTCCTGTAGGATCAACTTTAACTCGATGATTCTGGTTTATTGTATGTGCCAAGCACAATTCTAATATATTATGTGAATTAACTAATGCAATTTAATCACCAACGAGGATATAAGAGTTTGCGCCTTCAGATCATTGTCTAAAATAGCATCACTGGGCAGTAAAGAAGTCTAGGTTTAAATTCAGTTTGACTGAGGACCCTTTCTCTTAACTACTTTGAAACAATATCTTTTTTGGGGTGAAATCCACAGTACATAGAGTACTAGAGCAGTAATTTAAAATGTCCGAATGCAATCTTACAGACTTATTGGAAAGCACTGCAAAGGTTAAGGGATTATTTTTGAACCTTTTTTATTAAAAACTATGCATAGATGCTAAGGAGTAATCAGGAGAGAGACAAAGGAGGACCCTCATGCCCCTACACCGAGGACTCCGAATTCCTGGTTCAAAATTATAATCTAAGAAGAACATTGAGTCTCAAAGGACACATTATTAGTTCTATGACACAGAATGATAAAACAGGCTCAGTGATGTCTGCCTCAAAGAGGCTCATTCAACTTGGGAGGAAATCACAAAGGAGAGAGTAATTTCTGTAGCTCTGCCTGCTACTCACTTCCACCTGCCCCTCCAAGTACTTTTCCCGTTTCTATCAGTCCTTCATTCATTTCGGTTGTTTGTCTTTACTCTCAAATTGCTGAAGCTTATAATTCTATTCTCCCTTTCATTATTAAAGAAAATTATGTTTCAGAGTGGAACATTAGCTTGTTTGCCAGATGTAAGACTCATTTTTATTGCCTTTTTTCCAGTGTTGAGTGATTTGTATTGATAGACATAGCCTTTGATCACTCCGTGATCATCTGCAAGATTATGCTGTACATAGTCCCTGTGATTCGAAAGCTCTGTACTCTATTGAAATCAAGTTTCTATACGATGGTGTTTGCTGGCTCCAACATGCAGGGTAATTCATAAGGCTTATTTTTTTGTAACTCCAACATCCTCTTTACCAGCTCTCTGGCAACAGCACCAATGCCAATGATGATCTTTATTCTTATCATTTATACTTTAAAAAAAACATAAGCCTTTAAAAAACAATCCATAATTAACATATCATACAGTTCAATAGTTCACTCTTATCACGAAGTCATCATCACAGTTTTGTATCTTACCCCCCCTTCTTTTACACATTGATGTTGATTCCCAGTTGCTCCCTCCCTCTCCCTCCATGTCGCTGAGTACTCATTAATCCTGTTATTATCTTTGCATTTCCATCGATCCTAGTTTTCCTATGCAGATAACTAACCAACACTGAGACATGCACCAAGCAAGGATCCATTAACAATGGCTATTCAGAACCAATAGAGACCTCAATCTAATAGAAGGCAAATAATATTAAAAATTTAAGTGAAAATTACATTGGGTCCATGGGAAGATCATATTGAAAAGATGTTACATTTCAGCATGAGTATAAGCACTAAAATCCCTTTTAAAATGCTCAATATCTGACTTTGGGGTTGTGATTTCTAGCCAATGTGTACTGGTATATTCACTGGAGATTAATTTCACATCATGACCTTGCAAATGGATTGTGAGCTAGCACTATCATGCATCATTTTCTGCAATCTGAGTGTTTAGGATTTGGGCCTGGTTGTATTCCCTTTTCTATGTCTGAAATTCATTATTAGCTATCTGACTCCTCACTTACGTGGCTGCTTGTTTTGAGATAAGTCTTTAATATCCAAGATGCAATTAACCATGATAACTGAATGCCATCCAGTTTCTTCATTACACTTTACTCTGGCGCCCAGGTCTCCAGTGATGTCTTCACTGGGACAAGTTCCGATCAGAGGCAGCTTATAAGAACTAACTATTTTTATACTAGGACTACAATAAAGTGAAAGCCCACTGACTGTCCAAAGTGTATGCTTACCCCAATATATACATACATGAACTACCCCTGCCTCTTAATCTGATTTCTCATACAATTCACTGATAATTCTTGTAGGAATATCTGTTAAGAAGGGGTGATGGTAAAACTGTCCTGTGGTGGCAATCTGTTGGCTTTCTTTTACTTCACTTTACTTGGGAGACTGGCCATGTCAACAATGAGGTCACCTCTCTTGGTGTGATTCTTGAAGTGTTGTGATACGGGGGTAGTGTGCATATTTTGTGGGAATTAGTTATGTATCCTGCTTCATTGGTTGGGGAAATCTAATTAGCCTTCATGTATTGGTAGCCAGTGCCTGTATTTGTCTTGGGTTTTTTCTTGTAGTATTGAACTCATACAATATTTGCGTTTATGTGATAGACTAATTTTATGATGGACTAATTTCCCTCAGCATAATGTTTTCCAGTTCCTTCCATATCATGAGGTGTTTTGTGATATCAACACCATTTTATGGATGCATAGTATTTCATTCTGTGTATTAGAGGTTTTTAACATTTTTTATTAACTGGGAATTAATACATAGTTCAATTGTGTCTAACAGAATTGTAAAATTGCTACTACTTGTATGCATTTGGGTTGTTTCAGTTTCTTGCTCTTGTAGACTTTGCTGCTAGAAACATGGGGGAGCATATATCTGTTCTTGTTCTTTCTCTTGCTCAGTAGGGTGTGTGTTCAACAGAGGTACTGCTGTTTCATGTGGTATTGAAAAACTAGGTCTAGTTCTTTTTGGAAGTGCCATCTTTCCCCACAATGGTTGTACATATTTGCCAATCCCACCACAGTGTATAAATTCCAATCTCTCCACCCTCTAACTTTTGTTGCTCTCTTTGTTGGTTTTATTAATTTGCTATTGTTGTGAATGTTTGATCTCATCCTTGTTTTGATTTGTATCTCCTGATGACGAGTAATCATGAGCATTTTCTCATGTGTTTGTTAGTCATTTGAGTGTCTAATCTGACGAATACTCTGTTCATATCTTTTGCCCAAACTTAAAATTAGATTATTTTCATCTTTTTTGGTATGTTGTAGAGTTTCACATATTTTAGTGATTAGTCCCTTGTCTGTTGTGTCATGGTTATAGTTTGTTTTTGTTTTTTGTTTTTACATTCTCTGGGTTCTCCTTTTACTCGTTTGATGAAATCTTTTGATACTCATAGTGTCTTATTTTTAATAAATTATAGTAATCTAAATTGTCTTTGCTGTGTGTTTCCTTTATTATTCTTTTATAGTCTTTGTATGGCCTTCTATGTTGCCTTTAAATTTGTTCCAATTTTGTCTTTGGTGATCCTTATCGATTAGGTGTTTATATTTACCTCTCTGACTCACCTTGAGTTAGATTTTTGGGCTTAGGGTGAAATGTGAGTCTTTTTTCATTGTTCTGCAAATGGAAATCCAGTGTCTCCAGGACTGCTTATACAGACATATTTAAACAAATTTTGTTTGGTATAAGCCCATGATTATAGGAATTTGAATTCTAGACATAATCCTAGTTAGAATTAAATTAATATCAAACACACCAAACCTATGTGTCATAGTACTCAGAAATTCATAGTAGCGAGCTTATATATTGATCATTTTTATATACATATATGTATCACTACTCTTCTTTCTATGGAGAACCCAGCCTAATATGTATATTAAGAAATATTATACCATAACCAATTATAATTTATTCTTGGAATTAAGAGTGGTTCAGCATGTGACCTCCTCCCTGGGAGAGGGACGGCAGAGAAGGAGGGGAAGGGAGACTCCAGATAGAGCAAGATATGACAAAATAACGATGTATAAATCACAAAGGGCACATGAGGGAGGGGAAACCGGGAAGGGAGGGGGAAAAAAAAAAGATGACCTGATGCAAAGGGCTTAAGTGGAGAGCAAATGCTTTGAGAATGATTGGGGCGGGGAATGTATGGATGTACTTTATACACTTGATGTATGTATATGTATGGATTGTGGTAAGAGTTGTCTGAGCCCCTAATAAAACGTTTTTTAAAAAAAAGAGTGGTTCAGCATTGAAAAATATCAACCAAGGCAATATACCATTTTAATTGAACAAATGAAATTAACTATGATCACCTCAATAGATGAACAAAAGGCATATATATGAAAACCAATATCTCTTCCTGATAAAACACTTTGCAAAACTGGACTGGAAGAGAAACTACTTAACATTATTGACCAAACCCAATGAAACTCACGGCCATCAAGTCAATTCTGACTCATAGCAACGCTACACAACAGAGTCCATTTCCACCTGAAATTTCTCAGACTGTAACTCTGCATGGACTAAAGAGTCAACTTTTTATTTCTCAAAGAGACTGATATTTCTATCTATAGAACTTGTGGTTCACAACATAACATGTAGCACACTAAATGACCAGGACTTGTAGTTGTATTAAAAATATGTCTATTTCTTTAACCCGACAATTGACTATTAAAATGTTTCCTAATGAGATAATATGAGATGTATACAACAATTTATTTACTAGAAATATGTGTATATCACTCTGAAATATGCATTCCTTAAATATGCAGGCTGAACCTGTAGTCGTACAATTCATTTATAAGGATTTTCAATCGCCAGAAGAACAAAAGAAAACAGCTGTGCACTTGTGAAATATACTATTGAAATAAATGCTATTTATGTGTAAATTTAACATGCATGTATATATGATTAATATTATGTTAAAACTTGTCTCATTATCTAGCCCTTTTAATAGGCCTGAGTCTATGGTAGCCACTTCACATGATTGTGGGTGTATATATATTGATGTAGGGTACTTTGAAAAGAAGTCCAAAGGGCCCTTAGCTAGTCTAAAAGGCTGGGGGGATTTTTAAATTTAATATTTAGTAGCTTTTGTATCATATAGCTAAATACTCTAGGGGCCCTTTTCTATAGCACTGGTGAATGGATTTATCTTCCTACCTTTATATTAGTGGGCTAGCACAAATTGCTTGTGCTTTTCAAACCTCCATATTTGAACATGAGAATTAGCAATTTTTAACAAGCAACTTTTATTCCTTTGAGATGAAATCCTTTTGGAATTTGGAACTCAGACTTCACTTTCTCTGCAACATTCATCAATTAGAGATCAATTCTCTAAAATTCCAAAGAAAATAAACATTTTTAATAAATCCATAAGGCCTTTCTCTCCCTTAGGGCACAGAGGAGGCTTGCCTTGTGGAGTTCATTTCATTTTTCACTGAGGAATTATGGATTCTTTGCCATGTGCAATGAGATTAGGAATAAGCATTGGGACTAATTAGAACAATTGCCGTTTGTGGGGAAATTGTACACAATTATTCCATTAAAGGCTGTGTACTTGAGACCAATTTACTTACTTGTGCCCTTTCCTTCATGATTCAAAGTTTATTGCCATGTAACTTTGATGTCATAGTTAGAATCAATCATGTCCTCATTTTTAGTGAACCTTAAACTGTACCACAATGCACCCAGGCTGTATAATAGTTATTCTATAATACTGTGAATCCTTACCCTACCTAAAATAAATACACAGCACATTGTCCAGCAGACACAGGGGATAAATCAAACTATGATTACATTTATAAGAGGAGATTTGAAGCAAAATACACCAATATATTTGTTTCCTAAACACATTTTGACTTACTCTGTGGAATATAATGATTGTTCATCACTTGCTAAACAATATCAGTGTAACAATATGAAACACTATGCAAATATCCTGGACACTATAGCATAAAGATATAATGAGAAGGTACAGTCCTAAACAGAGCTTGTAGATTAATCAGTCTACATTTTCCAGCTATGCCTGTGATAGTATTTTTAATTTTTTTGCATACATCCAGGAGGTAAGGTAATTTTGTACAATATGATGTTTCTTGTATTCTTAAAAGATTATTTTAGTTTTTGTTTTTTATGTTAAAAATATACACAGCAAAAATTCTTCTACAACATTTGATAATTATTACATGTGCAGTTCAGTAAAAATGACTGCATTCTTCAAGTTGTGAAACCATTAGTACCCTCCAATAATGACTTACATATAAAATATGTACTGTCTGAACTATGTACAGTAGAACTATTGCTTCCATCATAAAGATTACTTCCTTGATATTTTTGTAACAATTATCTCACACAGTATTTGCCCTTTACTAATTGGTTCCTTTCACTGAACATAATATCCTCCAGGTTTGTTTATCAGTTGCTTTGCAGAGTCAACATAATTCTTTGATGCTCCATCGTATTTCACTAAGGATATGTCCCATAGTTTGTCTACTCTGTCATTGGTGGACATTTTAATAGATGCTCCCACCATTTTGCTATTGTGAAGTGTACTGTTATGAACGTGAGTGTACATATCTATATCATAACTCTTATTTCTATAGGGAATATTCCAATTATTGGGATTGCTGGGCCATATGGTATTTCCAACTTTTGAGGAAATGCCATACCATTCCCCATAATGATTGCACCATCTGACAATCACACGAGCATATGAATGCACGTTCCAGTGTCTCCACACCCTCATTAGTATTTATTTTCTGGTCTTTTGAACTTTGATATTAAGAGTGAAATGCGATCTCATTGAGTTTTCATTTCTCTAATGACTAATGAAGGAACCACAGTAGTTTGGTGGGTTAGCTCAAGGTCAGTAGTTCAAAATGCTAAGCTACTCTGTGGGAGAAAAATGAAGGTATCTGCTCCCATAAAGATTTATAGCCTTAGAAACGCACCAGTGCAGTTTTATCCAAGAGGGTAGCTAGGAGTTAAAATGGGTGTGTGTGTGGGGGTGCCCACTGGTTGCTTAGTGAGTAACATATTGAACTGCCAACTGCAACACCAACAGTTTGAGACCAGCAGTCACTCAGTAGGAGAAAAATGAGGCTTCCTACTCCCACAGAGTCACAGTCTTGGAAAGGCACAGGCACAATTCTACCCTGTCCTATAGGGCTGCATTGAATCATGAATGACTCCGTGGCTGGGAGTGGGTGAGATGAGTCCAAACTGACTGCTAACAGTAATTTTTGAATGGCTAGTGGTTGAAGCAGTTTGGTTATTGGCTGCCTGAATATTTTCATTGGTAGAGTGTTTGTTGATATCTGCTCCCAATTGTCAGTACAATTTACTTTTTCGTTGTCGTGGAGTTGAAGTCTTCTATAAATTTTAGAGATGAATTCTCTTTTGGTATGTTGTTATCAAAAGCATTTACCAGTCCGTGGATTCTTCTTTCACTCGTTGATGAAATCTTTTGTTGTAAATGTCTAATTTTAGGAGGCCCCTGTCATATTGTTTATTTTCTGTTGTTAATGTGTTTTTATTTATGTTAGATAGTGTATTTATGTCATATATTCCCCCAAAAACCACTGTCTTTGAGTTGATTCTGACTCATTGTGATTCTGTACAGGATTTCTGAGATTATGTCTTTATGGGATCAGACATCTTCATCTTTGTCCCAGGACAGCAGGCCCTAAATTTATCCGTATTATTCACTGATTATAGTTTTAAGTTTTACATTTAGGTCTTTGACCTCTTCTTATGAGATATAGGCCCTGATACATTTTCTGCAAATGAATATCCAGTTTTAAAGGATCATTTGAAAAGAAAACTATTTCTTCTACATTGGTGATTTGGCACTTTGTCAAAACCAGCTGTCAATTGATTCTGGATTCTCAATCCTGTTACACTGATTTATATGTTTGCTATTGTACCAGATTGTCTTATCTTCCATAATTATAAGTCTAGTAGATATTCAGATCAGAATGTTTGAGGTCTCTCAATTTGGTTCTTCAATGGCACTTTGCTTCTCTGGGATCTTTCTTTTCTACATGGAGTCGATGCTTATTCTTTCCTTCTCACTGAAGAACAAGGCCGAATTCTGCATGGGAATTGTGGTTTATCTGTAGATCACTTTGGATAATACTGACATGTTTTTAATCATGAACACAGTGTAGTCTTTCATTTACGTAGATCTGTTTGGGTTTCTTGCAGTAATGTTTTATTGTTTGTTGTAATTTGTCACAATTATCAGTGTTAGTCCTTTCCCCTGTTAATTGTCTATTACATCTATATAAAATATATCATATAAAAGTGTCCTGAGGGTCATTCAACCAAAAACGTAGTGTTAGAAGATAAGCTGAACCTTCTCGGTGGACAGGAAGGTCCTGTATTACAGTCTGCTGTTTACCTAAAGATAAGTGGTTCAAATCCATCTTTCAGTGCTACAAGCTAAAAACCTAGAAACCTACTTCTTGAAAGATTACACCCAGGAGAATCGAATGAAGCTCTTCTACTCTGCAACACAGAGTCACCTTGAGTCACTATCAACTCAACAGTGAGTCAGGTTGACAGGCAAAAAAAAGTTTAAGTAAGCTATGCATTATTGTGTTTAGTGGTAGTTCTACCCAGTGCAGATGTCATTCGCACCTCTCTTTGCCATGTGTCCTCCCTCTACCACGTGGAAAGATATCATGTGTCCTCCCTCTACCACGTGGAAAGATATTTTCCCTCTACCACGTGGAAAGATATCACCTCTCTTCCTCTGTCGAGGTATTTCCCCCTTAATTTTGTTGCTCCTGTTCTCTCTAAAACTCCCTACTGGCTCACCACTATCACCTCACCTAATAAGACCTTAACCATTTAATAAGTTTCTATAATGTGACAACAACTAGAAAGATGCTAGGAACAAAACAGAGATTGGGGTTTGTTTTGTTTTTTTAGGAGCTTACAGTATAGAAAAGGAGTTAAATAAGGCAACAAAAGAGCAATTTAATACACTGGTAATGTCTACATCCGGGTAAAAACATGCAGAAGTGCCGAGAGAATAGGCATGGCCAAAGAACGCAGTCTCCTTGGAGAAGACGATGTGCAGCAGTCGTGGCTTGCCTACTGGGGAAAGGTGCAGTCTAAGAAGTGAGGAGCACCCTGACTTGCATTTTTCATGCCCAGATTTCGAGTTCAGGATGGCCTTCATTCTTAACATTAACAATGTAAATGGGTCAATATTTTCCCATTTATCCCCCTAAACTATTTGCTTTTATTTTTTTGCTAATAACAATGCTATTCTTAAACTTTCCAAGATTCTAAAATGTGATTAGTTTGGATATATTTTTACATTATTTAATATGGATTTATTTGTATCTGCAAAATATAACCCCATTGATATTTTATGGTTATATATATTGATGTTATATTTTGAATAAGTCTAATAAAATAATAAAGTGTATTATTAAAATATGTTTCATGTGTTTCTTTATACTCCTTTAATGCTGCGTTTACCAGGTACTTGTAATCACAGGTGTGGCTCAACTTTGTGTCTGACATTATTTTACTACTGGGTAGTGCTGCTGTAGGGAGTATGAAATATATAAAATAACTCTTCTAGATTCTTCTTCCTTTAAAACCACAATTTATGTTCATTCTGGAACCATTTTGGGCTTCTTCGTAGTGAAAATGTTCCTCAATATTTAAAATCATTCTTGTTTTATTCCTATAGCTAACTATTGAAGAAGTTTTCCTAAATCTTGGCTTCATAGGACTTAGTAGCAATCACAAATGGTGTGAAATTCATGAAATTCTCAGGTTATTTCATGTAAGACATAGGTGCATAATATTTTAAGCCTAATGGAATCAACAAAGGTCCTAGTTCTGGGTTGTTGCTATGAGAAAAATCCCTCACCAGACTGGCATGATATCCATGTACCCTGTTTAGGGAATCATATTTTCTGAGCCCCTACTTGTACACACATTTTCACATTAAAATGCAAAATCATATAAATGATCACTAGAAACATGATTAGCCTTGATGCAAAAATTAATATTTGAACTTCAGGTGTAGGTCTTGGAGGATTTAGGGAATTCAAGAATGTGACTCTTTTCATTTAGCTTGTGATTATGAAATCTCATCTATACAAATAATATTAAGTTTTAGATTGAACCTCGCAGGAGACATTGTGAGCATCATGACGCAGATAAATACATAGATGCCACAGTATCCGTGGAGAGGCCTACCTCTAGGACAAGGCAGTTCCTTAAGAGTCTGTGTTGTTCACCTGACATGCTAAAGGCCATTGCCTCTTCTGTGATTGAGTGGACTTTTAACAGAAGATCAGTGAAATGGATGTTTGGCCCTTTACTCTGAAGGAGTACCAAACACTGAGAGGTGGGTAACTATGTACTTATGCCCTCCGATTATTAAGTATCTGAGTAATCTGTGTTGGGATTCTTTCCATTCATATTATTGGAACCAGTTGGACTCAAAACATCGATACCTGAGATAAAAAAAGAACCAGTAGTTGGTTCAAAGAAGGAGAGGCTAGTATAAGGTTCTTTTCACCCATAATGTATTACTTTTATCCCCAGCCATTGTTTATATTCTTTTCCTGAGAATATTTTCTACAACCTTCTCCTCATACTCCCAAGAAAAACGAAACTAACTGACATCAAGAGGGTTTAGACTCAGTCATCCAGTAGAACAGAGTAGAAATAAAGAAGAAATAAATATGTGTTCCTAGAACACATTCCAGGAAATATCCCTATTGGGAAAAAAATAAGCTTCTGACTTCAAAATATATGTTATATTCTATTAAGAAAGTGTAAGAAAATTATTTAGGTTTCTAATTGCGGACCTCGTGAGTAGTTAACACACACATGTGCGCGCATGCCCATCACCGTTGTTTGATTTTTAACTTTTTTCCTTGGCATTACAGAATTATTAATATGGTTGAAGGAACAAAAGTAGTCTAATGATAGGTGCTATCATAAGCAAAAAAATGGCAAAATATATTGGGAATATTAATGGAACAAACTTGTAAGAGAGTTTTAGAATTGTTATACCATGACAAAATTATATAGTTTGATTGGGGCCAAATAAGGAAAGGTAGTATTCATCACAACATTTTATTGAACACATAGACATTAACTACCAGTTGAATATTTCTTGTTATACTAGAACGTTAATTTAATGGAATCATACATCACAACTGGAAGCTCTGATAATCCAGTGGGGTGGCGGCTACATGTGAGCACTCTGAGCGTGCCAGCCACCCCAGGGCGAAGACGGCGTTCTGTGCCTGTACAGATGCTCAGCCTCCGAACCCGGAGAGCAGGTGTATGTCAGAATTGCCTCTCTAGCTCAGAGGTTTTCTTTGAGTAAGTCAATACATTGTGCATTATCTGATCTTCTCTCGAACAAATATAAGGCTTACAGTTAGGAAAAAATCAATATGTATGTTAATATCCTGGATGTGGGACTGAGCATTATTGAAATTTCCGGGACAGGTATTCAAAATGATGTTCTACACTTAATAGAAGAGAACATATATTTTGAAGTAAGCAGCTTAGCATTGCCCAATAGGAATATTTCCTAGATTGTGAACTGATTTAAAGATAAACAGATCATTTCTGTCTTATTCCCCTTCTATTTTTTTCTCAATAAAGTCATTTGATCTTTTCTCTTTGCCTACTTTTTCTTGGGAGTAAGAAATTGAATACTCTCACCATGCATTAATATTTGAAATTTTATTTTTTATTGCAAGTCAACCTCCAAGATAAATATCACTCATGTAACACATGCTAAAACTAGACTCAGCTATTTTTGTCAGAAACTAAACCGCTTTTCTATACTCTATTTGAGCATTAAAATATGAAGCGACTGAAAACTGAAAATAATGTTGAACTAAATTTCATTCCCAAATTGCAAAAATTAAAATATCATGATTGGTGCTAGATTCCTGGACTGGTTTTAGATGTAGGAATAGGTATTATAGGAATTTCTGAGCATTTTAATTATTTCCTAAAATTTACATTAAATAATTTGAATACATACATTATAGTTTGCAAAAAGAAAATAAAAAAAAATTTATGCTCTGGAAAATGGAAGATATTATTCTTCATTTTGCACTATAATGTTAATTGCATCTAATACTGAATTGAAGCAGAATACATCCCAGTCAAATGCCAAGAATGCGAAAGTTCAAGGGTTGAGACAATACTCCCTAGAAGCTCATGATCTATTAGAGGTTACAGGCCAGTAATTAGTATTTACAATAGACTGTGTTGCATGCAATAATAAATAAAGCAAAGCATAAAACAGTTTACTATCATGCTGAGTGCATTGGAAAGTGGATTATGGCAGATGGAGTTAGGTTAAAACTCTCACACCTTTTCATTTGATCTCCCTTTTAACCTATTTTAAAGTTGTTCTAGGTTTTAACATTTCTGTTTTCTTTTCTGTCTAGGATTTCCTCTATTTTATTTTGTATTGTCTCTAGCTTTTTTGACTCTGTTTTTTTTTTAAAATGTATTTCTCAGTCTATGAAATCTAACATGAAAAAATCTATAGAGATAGTAATTGGATAACTGATTGCTGGCAGGGGATACAGGAGCATAAAAAGAAAGAAGAAAACCATGTAGAATAGATTGTGGTGATGACTGCTTAACTTTTCTTTATATGACTGAACTGTTGACTTATATGATATTTCAGTTATGTTCCAATAAAACTGTTTATTTTTTAAATTGTGGGAAATTCCCATTACCTTTTAATTCCACTTTTCCATGTACTTCTTTCTCACATGTAGAAATATAAGGGTAAGAATGGATTCATGCTAAAGAAGTTGATAGAGGTCAAATTCTGTAAATGTATTTACTTTTCAGACACATACACATTGCTGCCCCATGTACACGGGTACCCTTGTATAGCCCCCACCTCCTGATTTATAAAGTTTCTATAAGTTGGTGTAGATTTTTTAACTGCTGCAAAAACTAATAAGAATGCCATAAAACCATCACCAAATACATGTATTGTATTGTATGCATGACTTACATTGCTAATTCCAATGATACATCTAACAATACAAAATCCTAAGGCTTTCAAATATTTAACATCCTATGTTTATAGGTATGCTGTGATATTGTTCCATTAATCAATGATCAGACCTGAATAATTTACCCAATAGAAAGATTACTTCATATTGATAAGGCCAAAGTAATAATCTTTTTTAACAGTTACAATTAAATACCTACATTTGTAAAACACAGTTTTTTTAATTAGAAAAAGAAGAAGGGGAAGAAGCAGTGGCCAACCTGTTTAAGAATGAAAGAAAGATTTTGAATCAAGAGTAAAATTCTATTCTTTTTTATGAGAGTGATTTCGTAGGTATGAGGAAATTCCAGCTCAACCCCAGGAAAGTGCAGTTCCAAAAATGCCTCAGAAAAACTTATTTGCTCCTCAGAAAAACACTTTTCTTTTCAGAGTTTTTTTAAAGAGCAAGTTTTACACCCTTGTTTCTTAAACTGCTAACCAAGAGATTCAACATGGGCCCTGCATTTGTATAACTATTTCAGGTCATTTTTCCATGGCCCACAGATTCTGCATCAGAAAGTTGAAGGTACATAAACGTGCTGCCCCAACCCCAAAGAAGAGAATGAGAAACCGTCATCATGTGGAACTACAGGTGCTGAAGCCTTTGAACCTTTCCACGGTGGAGCCGGTTGGGAGGGTACCGGAGATGGTGAAAGCATAGGAGATGAAAGTGGGACTGGTGGACACAGAAATGGGCATGCCAGCCAGACATCATGAGCATAAGTGCTGGTACAAGAGGCCTGGGGCACCAGGGGGGGGGGGTGTTACATAGGTAATGGTTGATGGTATTAGCACCACAGAAGGTCAGTTTTTCCATACAGAAAGTGTGGCCTAGGCAAGCCCAACATCCCATTAAATATGCCCAAACAATGGCAGAGAACAGACCTGAGGGGACAACATAAGATTACATAGCAGTGGTTTACATATAGCGGAAGTAAATACATATGTAAATACATAATGATCATATGCCATTGCTGTGGAAACATAGCATTCAGCAATGACAAAGAAACAGAAAATATAGAGTTAGGCACCTGGATAGGAGATGAGGTTTTTCTCCAGTGAAAAGTCCATTATCATTTGAGGGTAAGACAGAGAGTAGCAGCTATCTATGAAAGATATATTAAAGAGGAAATAATACACAGGTGTGTGAAGACGTGAGTTTAGTGAAATCAATGTGATCAAGCCTATATTAGCCAACAGGGAGCCAGAGGGATCACTAGGAATATGAAGAACGGAGGAACTGAAATTCTGGCCTGTCGGCTAAGCCCTGGAGAATAAACCCCGGTACCAGTGAGTGAGGTCCTTCAGTCATTCTTTTCCAGGAGTGGATCTATGGAGATGAATGAGACAGCCAAACCGGAAAGAAACTAAGCTTTTCTGAGTCATTCTCGCTCACAACATGCCACACAACTGGCCCTTTGGAGCGCTCTTTTCTGCCCCAGGGTGCCCTGCAATATAAAATAATTTACAGGAACTCTAAAAAGTCAGAGGATTGCTTAGGTCCCTCAGGAAATGATGCTGAAGCTGGTCACTGTGGTTTTCATATGAAAGGCAAGGACGACATGAAGTACCTGATAAGCAACATAACAGCTTAGTGTAATCTATATTTTGATGTTAACATCTATTTCATAACGTAACAATATTAAACTTCCAGCTTGTCTTGTGACACATGTTACTGAATCTCATCTGACCCCTAGGCTTTATGCAGATATGGATATGTGGAGATTAGAGATGGGATTATTCTAGCATGAATATGAATCTATGAGGTGCACAGTTAAGTGAGTAAAGTCGTGGGTTTCAAGGACAGTTAAAATAACGGATGTGGTCATTGATGTCATGTGTCCCAATGATGGAGCGCATCAGTAACAATGTAAGGTGTGTGTGTGTGTGTGTGTGTGTGTGTGTGTGTGTGTGTGTGACTGAAGTTAGCCTTGAGTATTCTCTAAGGCTCAGTGGACAAGATAAGAATCAGGGAAAACATGAGAGGGGAATTACACCCTAAGCATCAAGAAAGGACTGGATCTCAGAGTTGCAGAGAAGTGACGAAATGTTGAAATCTGAGACATTGGACAAACAGGCATGAGATAAGAAGTGGGATGGGGCAAACTAAGAATGAAATGAAGTGTGGATGGCAAATCAGGACCAAGGGTGAGAAGTCTCATCCCGTGAGGTGGCGTTCAGGGGTTGAACAATGCTCATGGTCACAGTGAGCCTTAGGAATGGAATGAGAGATATAATAAGACTGTTTCATGAAGGTGGGATAACGAGGGTACTGGCATTTATATAATTAGGTGTTTGATTCCTTCTCTGTTCATACACTATAATTTTATTCAAGCTGCTGGGACCCTGTCAGCCTTCTAAAACTCTGTCCACTCTGGCGCATCAATATATATTTGATGCTAGCTGTGGAATAAATGTAAATTCAAACAGCCCTTCTTTAGCTATTGCACACGGGCCTTTTTTGCAGCGCTTCCTGTCTTCATTTGTGCTCTTCCCTTGACTGTGAACGTTCTTTTATTTCACAATGACTCGGTGATATTTTGGCAAAGGAACGGGATTTCATCTGAGATCCAATAGATAAAATATCATAAAGTAAGATATTTCTGAAGAATGCCCTAGAAGACAAAGGTCTGTTTCCACAACGACTGTTTTGTTTTAAATGATCTATGATCTTCCCATCCAGATTCTGCAGTTATTCGACTCTCGACTCTGCTGTTCTTTGAGTGCAGTCTCCAGGACAGGGACATAAGTGACCCCTAGGGTTCTGGGATCCCTTGTTTCTGAGTTTAAATGCGAATAAATCTTTCAGGAGGTGTTAAGATACCTGTATTCTTTCTTTATCTTTTTTTTTTTTCATTTTTAACATTTTGTTAGGGACTCATACAACTCTTATCACAATCCATACATATGTATACATCAATTGTATAAAGAACATCTGTGTATTCTTTGCCCTCATCATTTTCAAAGCATTTGGTCTCAACGTAGGCCTTTTGCATCAAGTCCTATTTTTTCCCCTCCCTCCCCAATCCTCCCTCCCTCATGAGCCCTTGATAACTTATAAATTATTATTTTGTCATATCTTGCCCTATCCAGCGTCTCCCTTCACCCCCTTTTCTGTTGTTCATCCCCCAGGGAGGAGGTCACATGTAGATCCTTGTAATCGGTTCCCTCTTTCCTACCCACTCACACTCTACCCTCCCAGTATCGCCCCTCACACCCCTGATCATGAAGGTATCATCCACCCTGGGTTCCCTGTGCCTCCAGCTCCTATCTGCACCAGTGTACAACCTCTGTTATAACCAGACATGCAAGGTAGAATTTGGATCATAGTAGTGGGGGGGTGGGTGGAGCATTTAGGAACTGGAGGAAAGCTGTATTCTTCACCAGTGCTATGTTGCACCCTGACTGACTCATCTCCTCCTCTAGATCCCTCTGTGAGGGTATCTCCAGTGGCCGACAAATGGGCTTTGGGTCTCCACTCTGCACTTCCCCTTCATTCACTATGGTAAAAAATTTTTTTGATGATGATGATGCTTTATACCTGATCCTTTCAACACCTCGTCATCACACATTCTGGTGTGCTTCTTCCATGTGGGCTTTGTTGCTTCTGAGCTAGATGGATACTTATTCACCTTCAAGCCTTTAAGACCCAAGACACTGTCTCTTTTGATAGCCAGGCGCGATCAGCTTTCTTCGCCACATTTGCTTATGCACCCGTTTGTCCTCAGCGATCATATCATGGAGGTGTGTTCCCAATGATATTATGTTTTTGTTCTTTGATGCCTGATAACTGATCCCTTCCAAACCACGTGAACACAGAGGCTGGTGTGTTCTTCCATGTGGGCTTTGTTGCTTCTGAGCTAGATGGCCGCTTTTTTATCTTCAAGCTTTTAGGACCCCAGACACTATCTCTTTTGATAGCCGGGCACCATTAGCTTTCTTCACCACATTTGCTTTTCACCAACTTTGGCTTCAGCGGTTGTGTTGGGAGGGTGAGAATCATAGAATGCCAATTTAATAGAAGAAAGTATTCATGCATTGAGGGAGTGCTTCAGTAGAGGCCCAAGGTCCTTCCATCACCTTAATACTAACCCTATAAATATAGGCACATAGATCTATTTCCCCATCCTCATATATATATTTGCATGTACATGCCTTTGTCTCGACCTTTATAAATGCCATTTGCCTCCTTTCTCTTTCCTCTATTTCCCTCGACTTTCCTCCTGCCCTACTACTATACTCCGTCCCCACCTGGGTTACAACTATACCTATTCATTACGTTACCTTACCCTTGATCATTCCGTACCAGGCCTGCCACTCCCACCTCACCACCAATTTGGATCCCATATTGTTCCCTTGTCTCTAGGTTTGTTAACACCACTTCCTTACCCCACCCTCTACCTATCCCAAGTCCCCGGAACTATTGGTCCCATTGTTTTTCCTCCAGATAGTTCATCCAGCCTATCTTATTTAGACAGACCTCTTTATCTTCTGTCTGACTGGACATAATCTCTCTCTCTTTCACTCATTGCTCTCTTGCTCTTGCACTCAGTATTTCTCTCTGCATATCTCTCTCTCTCTCTCCCCTTTGAAGTTAGCTAATCTAACTTCAAGAAATATATATTCTTCTATTTCCAATATTTTACATAAGCAGGTTCTGCCTTGGCATGGAGAGACAATCCTGGTGAAAACATCTATAAATTTTTCTTTGGGTGGTAAAATGGTTACTTTTAAACGAAAAGATGTGTTAACATATTCCACACATCATTGAACCAATGATGATATTTTATTTTCTATTATGTATCATTTTTAGGCAATTCAAAACTCAGTGGAAAAAGATAGTCCATGCATTATGTTCTTAAACTTAATGCACAGAAGTTAAAATGTAAATAGCAAGGAGATCTCATGGAAAGTAGAAAGAAGAACATCAATAAATGTTAGAACAAAGTAATACTATAAAAGATAGGGAGATATGGAGCTGATGAATAGTTTGAAATGTCAATCATTTGGTTAGTAGTCAAGTACTTCACCATGGGTTTACCACCAATAAGAAGCTTGTTTAGTTTAAAATATTTGTCCTGAAACTAGATACTATAACAGTTGTATGTTATTGTGGTATAAAATTATTAAAATCATGAAACATAAAAGAAAACCACAGAAAGTCCATGTTACTATAAAATGGATCAGATAGATAAGAATTAAAACAAATAGAAATATGGTTTATATACCAAATAGACAAGACTTTGATGGTTACAAAGGGGCCAGGGAATGGGGAGGGAGCGAAGGGAGGAATTGGAGAGGTTTGGAGAAGTAGAAAACTGGAGGGTTTAACACTATATGTATATCTATATAATCTATATATCTCTCTCTGCATATACAAATAAATAAGTACAAGTAAAAATGCTTCAGGAATAAACCATACAAACTGTCCAGACTCCTTACACCTCCATTCCAAATACTGGTCTGAAGGCGATCGATATAAGGAGGAACAGTAAAATGGAAGTGGACTTGGAGTCTTTCATGACATTCAAGTTCATTGCAAGCAAAAAAGAATTAGAAACAAATATAAGAAAATAATAATGTAATGAAAAACTTTGTAAATGGATATGTTCGCAGATTCGACCTAGCTGAAGCAAATGGGTGGATGGGTGTTTGGTTTGAGTGAGTTACATTTTATACCAGGGAGGTAATGGTAGACAATGTGAATGCGATGCTAAATGACATGAAAGAGGCAAGGGGGAAAAAGAAGAAAATATTAGTTCAAGTGTGTGCCAGATACTGAGTATCAAGTAATTGAGAAGGTAAACAGAAGAGGGTAAATTAGAAATGTGTTACATCAAAGGCAGAGAGCTTTATTATACAAAACTATTAAAATGTGAATAAATTTTTTTAACATATACTCCATCTAGGTGTGCACTTCTGAAGCTAGTATTTCTGCCTTTCCAACGCATCCTTGAGGAATTCTGTGCTGTTCAATTTACACCATATCAAAAATGTAGTCTTGACATCTTCCAGGGACTAAGTCATAGTCCTATGAAATGTTTTTGAATTGTGAAAACAATACACAAATCTTAACTGGAAAGGTCAGGACTATAGGGAGGATGGGGTGAGGTTTTCCCATGAAATTCTGATAAGACACTCCTGCTGTGCTCAGAGAATGAATATGTCTACAGTCTTGATGGAAAAATAACATTCTCTGTACACTTTCCTGGCCTTTTGCTCATGAATGCAGTTTCAATTTCCTAAAAACTTCTTCACAATAAGTCTGTGGTCATCTTGTGTCCTTTGAGAAAATTTATCAAGATTACCTATTGGAATCCTAAAAATAAGTCATCATAACCTTCTGAGCTTCTCTGTCTGTCTTGAATGTGACAGGCCAGCTGATTCCCTCAGAAGCCGCTGCTCTGACTCAACCACCTTTTGGGAGGCATGCAAAGGCGACCGTGACACGTGCTTTACTAAGAATCACAGAAATGGGTTTAACAGCATTGTTGTTTACATTAAACTCATACATGTATAAATTGGAGCCCAGTAAAAATATTTTTATACATATCCTAACATAATGACTAAGCATATTTAGAATCAAAAGAGAAGAGATGGACTTTAATTAATAGAATAAATATAGATCCCCAAATGAAGGTCTAGAAACATTGTAACAAGAATCAAAATTCAAAGAAAAGAGGCAAGAAAGATTACCTACCTACTTATAAAGGAAAAATCCAAACAAAAATCATGTTGCTTTGAAACTGCCAGCCATGCATGTCAGCCCAGTGCACACCCACTACAGCACCAGACCTCCTCTTTCCTGACACATCATTCCATAAATTTTTCTAAGTCTATGGGTTCTCTATTTAAA
This sequence comes from Tenrec ecaudatus, assembly GCF_050624435.1. Lineage (NCBI taxonomy): Eukaryota > Metazoa > Chordata > Mammalia > Afrosoricida > Tenrecidae > Tenrec > Tenrec ecaudatus. The sequence goes on from NC_134541.1 coordinate 55,493,238, forward strand.
CTTTTGATGAAGTATTTTTATATCCACGAATGTCATATTTTTATGAGGCCTCAGTCCCCTGGTCTTCTGTGGGTGGTTTTCCTTGTTTGGAAGCACATTTAGGCTTTGTAGTAGGGTCCCTCTACTTTTTCATTGATGATCATTATGGTATACTATATATTTAATCTATAATGAACTCATTTTTGTGTATGGCATGAGATATGAGCCTTGCTTCATTCCTTGGAAAGAAGAGATGAAATTGTTCCAGCTCTATTTGTTGAAAAGACTATCACTTGTCCATTTAATATGTTTTAGTCCTTTATTAAAATTCAGATATATCTAGGTGCTTGGTTTATTTCTGAGTTCCCAGTTATGACTTGCTGGTCTATATAGCTCTCATTGCGCCAACACCAAGATTTTTTTGCTGCCATGGCTACATAATAGGTTTTGAAATCAGTGAGTGAGAGGTCTCCGACTTATTTTTTTAATTTTTCAGTGCCTTTCTGTTCTCAGGAACATTCCCAACATCTCTTGGAGATATTTCAACACAATTCTTCTGAATTCTATTTCTGGTGATTCTATGGCTCTTTTTCACAGCACTCCATTGGATTCGGGTGATTTTCAGTTGTTTCTGTTTGAGTTTCTTGACTTTGGGGTCTACCGTGGTTGACTGCTGTTTCTCTGGCATGGTGGTGCAGCTATTACTGGTGTGTAGGCTGCTGATTTCTGTAGAGATAGTTGACTTTGGCTAGTGATGTGAGATTAGTCTAATAAAAAGCAGAACACATGCATTGGGAAAATCCAGGAGAAAAGTAGAAAGATGGGTGTGTTAAGCTGTGTTGACTAGAGAAAGAAATCTAAGGATACTCATATATGTATAAGAAACAGCTTTATACCAAGAAGTAATTATATATCAAGAAAATGTCCTAGTCAGCCCATCTCAAACCATAAGTCTGATACTAATCCTTAAGTCCCTCTTCAGACTCATGCAACCACATGCGAAGATGCTCACAGCAAGACGATCACAGGCTGGTGGGTGTAGCATCATGTGGATCCAAGGTCAGCGGAAACAGCAGGGCTCTGGCAGCTCTCTGGGTCAGCAGAGCAGGCCTGCAGGCAGATAGGTGGACTGTAGAGTGAGGGGAGGTTCCAAAGACCCTCCTTATGAGAAGGCCACACTCCCAAGGAGACACCATCAGGCTGTGAGCTGATGGACAGGTTGAGTACTACATTTTTGTACATCTTCAAGTAGGCATACAATCATCTAACTACCACAATGGGTACGTAGTGAGGTGGGGTTAGCGGGCAGGGAGGTCAGGTAGAGAAAAGAGAGAATAAAGTAAAACAACAATCATAATAACAATAAAGAACTGTGATAATCAATTTAAAGGTTTGTAAAAATAATGAGAAATATACTTTAAGAGGGAAAATAAACATTAATCAGTATTGTGAAAATGTATTTCATGAGGAAAAGAAGAGAGGGAAAGCAAAAATACATAGTAGGTGAGGCAATTGAAAAGCAAATTACCAGAGCAAAAGAGGATCTATATGTCTACATACATTTAGAAGAAATAAAATTAAAGAAAGAAAAAATAAAAGGGAGAAGGACGAAAAAAGAGAGAAGAGGAAGTAGACTAAACAGAAAAGAAAAAGGGCAGCAAAGAGGGAAAAATGTAAATGTGCAGAGAGGAAAAGGTAAAAAGAGGAGGCTGGGACTTGGGTTTGCATATGGAAATCGGTTGCTATGGCAATGGGAGCTTGGGTGGTCAGTGCTTTTAAGAAAAAGAGTTTAAAAAATCAGGTTTGTGTGTATATGACTGGATCTGTGGGAACACCTGTGTCTTCCTAGGAGATGAATGTATCCCTAGATGAGCGGGGCCACATGGGAAAAATATATAAAAAGATAAAAAGAGATAAAATAAAACAAAGATACAAAAACAAACCATAAACTCACAGTGCTGGGAATTCTGATTGGTCAGGGGGTTAGCAAGGTGTTCTACTATTTCTTGGGCTATTTTCTCTGTGTTTTTTCTTTCTTCCTAATGTGAAATCCTTTTCAAACATAATTTTTTCCTTTTAGAAGTTTACCATAGAATTTTTTGTTTTCTTCATCTTAAAAAATTTTTAATAGACTGTACTTGTATTTTGGTCTCCAGAGTTGTCTGTGAGTTCACAGACTTGTATTGTTTCAAGTACGCTCTTTTGTTCTTTCAGAGTGACATACAGCTCTAGCAGTTAGTGCCTGTCTTCTAGATTCGTATTGGAAAATTTTAAGTAATTCCTAGTTTTAATTAATCTTGTTATGTTGATTTTTGTTGTTCTTTCCTGCATTTATCTATCTTCTTTTTTTCCCCTTGTAGCTCTAATGTTTTCTTCTTTCCATTTAAAGCAGTTGAAGTTAATCCTTACAAATTTCCCATGAGAAAATCTAATGTGCTTTCTTTATCTAAGATATCACTTAGGTATATTTCTGCATATAGGCCACTTGTTTCTGTCATCTTTTTTTCTCATATGCACTGAAATTGCCTGCTTTTCCAAGACATGATGTTGTTTCTGTATTTTCTTCTTTGGTTGGTCAGGTGATAATAGAATGAATCATACCATCTATGCACTTGCTGCAGCTCTTGATAGTTCAAGGGTGGCTGGGCCAAGTGGCAACAGCTTATTCAGTGCAGGGACTGATGACAGGCAAAAGTTAAAAAATATTTCTTGTGAAGGTATCAGCCCCTGTGGGTTTCATAAGGTGTAAACTCATGGCCCAAACTGCTATAATAAAGGGAGGAAGAAGTAAATATCTAAGATGCTTTACCTACACACACTTGCCTTCTTTACTGAATTTGAATATTTAGATCAGGGACCAGCATCAATTTAATTATATCTCTCTAATCAAGTGTTGATGAGTGAGTTGTATCTATTTTAGCCCCAGGGTTGTGGTCAGTTAACAAACTTGAGAGTCTCTCATGCTAAATTTTCCTGTGTTGACTCATTTAAGTTCACCCCTCCCTCAGACTGATTCACCCAGGTGATGCCAGGGATGAGATGTTACTATGCTCTGAGGGATTGGTTTGAGTCTCAGGACACAGGACAGTGTGAGGAATGTGTTGTCAATTTACCTTTTATACTTTTCCACTCTTGTGGTGGGAGCGTAAGATGATATCTTCTTATGGGAGGATTCAAGAACCCCTTGTCTTAAAGTAAAATCAAATAGAAGAAAGAGCTTGGAGGCAAAGGGAATTTATACAGGTCTAAATAAAGGCATTTACATATGTAAATATATTTATAGATAAGGATGGGTAAATAGATATATGTGCATATATTTATAGGTTTAGTATTAAGATAGCTGAAGGACATTGGGCCTCTTCTCAAGTACTCCCTCAATACAAGAATACTTTAATCTATTAAACTGGCATTCCATAATGCTCAACTACCCAACATGATCGCTGAAGACAAATGGGTGCTCAAGCAAATGTGAAGAAATCCGATGGTGGCAGAGTATCTAAATCTATAGTGTCTGTGGTCTTAAAGGTTTGAAGGTAAAGGAGCGGCCATCCACCTCAGAAGCAACAAAGCCCACAGGGAAGAAACTCACCAGCCTGTATGATCACGAAGTCTTGAAGAGATCAAGTAGCATGCCTCAAAAAAAAAATCATCATTGTGAATGAGGGGGAATATGGAGTGGGGACCCAAAGCCCATCTGTAGGAAAATGGACATCCCCTTACAGAAGGGTCACAAGGAGGAGATGAGCCAGTCAGGGTGCAGTGTAGCAAAGATGAAACATACAACTTTCTCTAGTTCTTAAATGCTTCACCCAATCCCCACTATCATGATCTCAAGTCTACCTTATAAATCTAGCTAGACCAGAGGATGGACACTGGTACAAATAGGAACTGGAAACACAGGGAATCCAGGGCAGTTGATCCCTTAAAGACCAGAGGTGAGAATGGTGATACTGGAAGTGTGGAGGGAGGATCGGGTGGAAAGGGAGTACTGATTAGAAGGGTCTACATATAACCTCCTCCCTGGGGGATGGATAACTGAAAATTGGGGGAAGGGAGACATCAGACAGTGTAAGATATGACAAAATAATAATTTATAAATTTTCAATGGTTCATGAGGTAGGGGGAGTAGGGAGGGGGCTGGAAATGAGGACCTGATGCCAGGGGCTTAAGTGTAGAGCAAATGGTTTGAGAATGATGAGGGCAACAAATGTACAAATGTGCTTTACACAATTGATGTATGCATGGATTGTGAAGCGTTGTATGAGCCCCTAATAAAATGATTGAAAAATATAATAATAATAATAATAATAATAAATAAAATGAATCTCTTGTCTTTTCAAGGCTTCTTATGTGGGTTTCCTCCTTGCAAATTCCTAAGCTGTGCTTGGCTCAGACTTCTTTCTAAGACAGGTTAAGAATTCAGGTCACTTGTTTTCTACTTTTTAAATTCATCTTTGCTCTGAAATTACGGAGCATCTGATGTGAGCCATATTAGTTTTTGTTGTTGTTTCTGTGCTGGATGAAATCTTTTGGGCTAGGATTTTGTTGAAAACTTTGACATCTGCTTGTATATACAGAGGGATATTGTTTTGTGTGAGTTTTTGTTCTTGTTTCTTTCTGTTTCCTGATTTAATGTATGAAGATTATGCTGGCTTCATTGAAAGAATTTGGTGATATTTCTTTCTCTTTTAAGGTTTTTAAGAGGTTGAATAGGATTAGTATCAGCTCCGCTTTGAAATTGTGGTAGAATTATCCATTATAATACTGTGGCACTGGGATTTGTTTTTTGTTTCTGTCTTTTGGGGGGGCGATGCTAAGCTGGTTGATGACGTCTTCTGTCTTATTTTGTAAAGAGGCTTTTAAAGTTAGGTATCTACCTTTGTGTCAGCTTGAGTAGGTAGTGTGTTTCAGGTCAACTTTCATCTAAATTTTAAGTTGGAGTAGAATTACTAGCTAAAGTTTTCTTTATGTCAGTTGTATCAGTTGTATTGTCCCAAATTTAATTTCTTAATTTGGTTATTTGTCTCTTCTGATACTTAATTTGCTAAATCTAACCAGTCACTTATCTAGTTTATTTATTAATTCAAAACCACCAATTTTGGGTTTTACTGCTAAATTCTATTGTGTATTTCATTTATTTCTACCATATCTTTATTATTTCCATTTTTCTTGGAATATTTTAACTTACTTTACTCTGATTTTTTCCCACTTACTCACATTCTTGGGCAAAAAAAAAATCTTCCTTTTTTCTTAATGTAAGCATTTAGGTCTTGAGGTAGTTAGTTTATTGTGCTGACCTGGATGATAAACACATTGGGGTTAATTGAAGATCAGAGAGATAAATGGCTCAGTGAGCCTCACCTTTCTAATTCTTGTGTCTCTTGCTTTCTGATGGTCACACCAGGGTGCAGCTGCCTTAGCAGTTCCCTGCTTCAGTTGGCAAGGCTGACTTCCTGCAAGACATTCCCAAGGAGAAGCCATGAACCTACCCCAATGCAGCCCTGGGTGCTGGAGCAGCCTTGTGGAGACCCCTTCCAGCACTGAGATGCTTACACATTCACTGACTTGGCTTTCCTCCTGCAGTCAACGTCATTGAGTCTGTTTTGTGAGATGGAGGAGGACTTTGTGGATTGGTGTGGGATATATGGTTTAATGTTGGACTTGTGCTCTTGGCAGCACTGTGTTGGAAAATTCTTGGTGTGTACTCCATATAAAACTTTCTCTTATACATGAGTTTCTGTGGATTTGTTTCTCTAAAGTATCAGGCTAACAGGTCTATAAATTCCCCTCTGAGTAACTTAATTTACTGTGATGCAGAGGTTTCTATATTTTTGTTTCTTTTTAATGTAACAGTTTATTGTCAAATAATTTACATATCATACAGTTCAATAGTTCAATCATTTCAACAAGAATTATATTATTATCATATAAATTTTAAAACATTGCTGCCTCATAGTTATTATGCCTCATCGTTGAGTTGAGTAATCTCAGTTAGTTCTAGGGTTCGTCCCCCTCCCACCTTCATTTCTTTTTCTGGAAATCTCTGTTCCCTCCCTATCACTCACCCCCCACCCCTGCCTCCCCTATTCACCCTTGTATCAGTTATTATCACTATGCATCCACTCTTCCTGTGCATCACAACCTGGAACACCCAACAGAAAAAAATGAAGATCAAAATCAAAATAAAGTGGTAAGGATAAAATAATAATAATATAAAGGCCAAAATAAAAAAAATGAATAAGAAAGAAAGAATTGTCATCAACATTCCCAAAGGCAAGTAAAGGAATTTCTCTTATGGAACAAGTAACACATACTTGCACCCAGAACAAATTCAGGTGGGGTGTACAGGGAGGTCAACTGGCAAAGTACCTCATTTGATCCAGTATAATCAAGATTACAATGGTCTCTGCCTGACAGTAAGTCTGTTTGAGATTCTGGCTGTGGCTAGAGTGGATCTGCCAGCAGATCAGCCTGACTACACACTCTTCATCTGTGTTTTTTTAAATCATTTTATTAGGGGCTCATACAACACTTATCAAAATCCATACATACATCAATTGTGTAAAGCACATTTGTACATTCATTGTCCTCATCATTCTCAAAATATTTGCTCTCCACTTGAGCCCATGGCATCATTCCTCATTCCCCCCCCCCCCGGCTCCCTGCTCCCTTGATAATTTATAAATTATTATTTTGTCATATCTTTCCCTGTCTGACATCTCCCTTCACCCACTTTTCTGTTTTCCATCCCAAAGGGAGGAGGTCACATGTAGATCCTTGTAACGGTCCTCCCTTTCCAACCCACCCTCCTTCTACCCTCCCACTATCGCCACTCACACTACTGGTTTCAATGTGTTTCCAGTTCCTACAAGTACCAGTGTACATCCTCTGGTCTAGCCAGATTTATAAGGTAGAATTGGGATCATGATAGTGGAGGGGGGAGGAAGCATTTAGGAACTAGAGGAAAGCTGTATTTTACATAGCTGCTACATCGCACCCTGACTGGTTCATCTCCTCCTTGTGACCCTTCTGTTAGGGGATGTCCAGTGGCCTACAAATGGGCTTTGGGTCTCCACTCCAAACTCCCTACCTCATTCACTATGGTAAGATTTTTTTGTTCTGATGATGCCTGGTACCTGATCCCTTCGAAACCTCAAGATCACACAGACTGGTGTGCTTCTTCCATGTGGGATTTGTTGTTTCTGAGCTTGATAGCTGCTTGTTTACCTTGAAGTCTTTATGACCCCAGACACTATATCTTTTGAAAGCAGGGCACCATCAGCTTCCTTCACCACATTTGCTTATGCACCCATTTGTCTTCAGCGATTGTATCACGGAGGTGAGCACACAATGATATGATTTTTTGTTCTTTGATGCCTGATAACTGATCCCTTCAGCACCTTGTGATCACACAGGCTGGTGTACTTCTTCCATGTGGGCTTTTTTGCTTCTGAGCAAGATGACCACTTGTTTACCTTCAAGCCTTTAAGACCCCAGATGCTAAATCTTTTGATAGCCTGGCATCATCAGATTTCTTCACCACATTTGCTTATTCACCAGCTTTGTCTTCAGCGGTTGTGTCAGGAAGGTGAGCATCATAGAATGCCAATTTAATAGAAGAAAGTATTCTTGCATTGAGGGAGTATTTGAGTGGAGGCCCAATGTGTGTTTCTATATGTTTAAAGTTAAAATCTTTGACATTAAGATTTTTTACCACTTTAATCTTCATCTCTTTTATGATTCAATTTACTGTATCTGAGACACAGAAACTAGACTAGTGTTTCACTGGAATCAACTGGAACCACAGCCTAGTTAAGTTAACATCTAATTAACAATTACAATGAGAAAAGATTCATGGAAACTCTGTTTCAGGTTACAGCATATTTTTAAATTTGGTAAAACCCTTGGACAAGAAAAGTAATCACAAGATTCTACAAGTAACTCTGCCTTTCTCAGGGTTTGGATTTCCTAGGCCACTAAAAGTTCAGTGATGGCCCAATATTGCACTGCCATTTTTTTAGTGTGCTTACTAAAGACATTCAAATGTAACAAGCAAAGAGATAAGAGGCAACCAAAAGATGCAACAATCATCTACTTTCAGCACACTATCACAAATGAAACTGTATTTGAAGTTCAAAACATTTTTTAAAGATAACATCTCAAACAAGGATATAAACTTACTTGGGGTAAAATATAGTCCTTATTTTTTCATTATATTTTCTATTGACTGATGAAATCTTAGTCAAGAATCAACAACTTCTTGTGGATTGTCTATTGAGAAGTGTTCGTCCGGTGTCTCTCTATACCACAATCCTCATTAAAAGTATGAGAAAATAAAACAACAAACATATCCCTACTCTTGAGAAGGATAGAATGATATAATTAATTTTGCAGAAGTTAATTAAAGCTCAAGTACTCCAGTAAATTGATTTGTCTACATTTCTGATGAGGTGCTAAACCCCAGCTTAAAATCCCGTATCACATGAATGATTTACATTTAGCACTGAGAAAGCAACATAATATGAATCTTCGTCAGGGTCCATGTAGTTTATAGTACCAGATGCAATTTGCTGTTTGCTTTTAGCCAAAAAAATTAATAAATAAGGCTTGAGAATTAGACACATGGATTGGGAAGTAAGAAAGACTTTGTCTTTTGGAGGCCATAATGGGAATCAGTGATCTGAACAAAAGAAGGAATTACTTAGAACCTCAATCTTTATGCAAAACCAGAATAAATTCCTAGTTAGCTTTACAACAATTGTGTCCAATTCAGCAGAATAACAGAATGGAAGTGAGCAGCAATGCTAATCACAATTGTCTGGATTTATCCACAAGCACTTGCTCTTGAGGTTTTCCCATTTGAGCAAGTTCTCTCTTTGATTCACTTCATTTATTCTCCACTCTTTCCTCTGCACGGTATTCCCCATTTAAGTTCATCTGTTTATGTGCAAAGCGGCTCATGGGGTTCCGTAGGACTAACTCTCATTTTTAAAAATTGATTCTGATTTACGTATTTATTTGTTGTTTATTATTTTTATATTCACATGTCTGAACAGAAAAGTGTCCAAGATATAAATATACAAGGCCAGATACAAGTCCAAGGAAGAGTATTCACCTTGGGGCAAAGTAGTAAATATAAATCCCTACCTTCTCTACTTCCAGTTGGGCTCAAATATAAATAAGGAATTTCCTCCATACATGATAATGTAAACTAAGACCATTCAGATTGCATACTCTACTCCTACTTAACAAGGAGTTTATCATATCACTGAGGTCGGCATCTCTCTGTTTTCTTATATGGCAACTTTTGTTCACCATTATACTTATACCACTGAATTCTTCATATCTCTTTTCTAATGCAGGAGGCATCACTTCTTTGAAGAGGTTCTGAAGCAGTTCAGAAATCAAATAAGTTATCAAGCAGAGACAAATATTTCTTTATTGTTTCCTTGTTACCTCTCTATTGTTAGTAATGGCATAGTGTGCAGCAAGTGAGTTTCTTAACACAGAGCTCTATATTAGGGAAACCTGCCACTCTAACCTGAGAAATGCTGTGTTCCTATAAGGTCCACCTGTGGCAAAAGTACTGGGTGGGCAAGTGAAACTGGGGTAATTTCTTTCTGATAATATGCTAAGTCTCCAAAAGAAAACAAAATGAAAACTCACTGATGCCATAAATCATCCTATCTTCCCATGTGGAGTAATTAGGAGTGTGACCTGGGGAATGTAGTATTAGAACACTAGCTACTCCTGCATATGAAAGCAAACATCAGGGGAAAGAGAAAGATGATTTATCCCTCTCAAGAGATACATACCCTAGACTTTAGGAAAAGGAATCCTAAACCCTTTTGAACTTCAAAGAGATTATGGGAGTGGTTTGGAGAATAGTCAGTTAATGGTGGTGGGAACATCTCGAAGGGGATCACTAGAATGATTTCACAGCTTGAAGAATGTAATCAATGTCATTGAACTGTTAATCTGGGAATTGTTACAATTCTGTATCATTTGCTCTGTATATTTTAAAGGAAAAATATTAAATTATTATCTACATAAACAAAACAATTAATAATGTTGTTCCTAATCAAATGGATTTAATATAGTGAGAAGAATTAACAATAAAATTATGATTATCAAATTTTAAATAAGACTTAGGAAAAGCAACACAAGATTCTTCTTATGTTTAAGGAATATTCAATGTTAAACTTATAATAATCAGACTCCTGCCTGGTGGTGTGGAAGGTTATGTATTCGACCACTAACCACAAGGTCAGCAGTAAACACCAACTTCTCCATGGGAGAAAGAAAAGGATTTTCACACCTATAGTTTTAAACCATGAAAATCCATAGGGAGAGTTCTACCTTGACCTATATAATTGCTGTAAGTCAGAATTGACACATTGGTAGTGAACTATTAATAAATAGTAACACTCTCAGAGGAGGTTCAAGAATGTTCCCAGGTAAGGAGTCCATACAGGGAGGTCTGGTGAGTCTGGTGTCCAGGAGATCAAGTGAGAGTATTGTGCTGTGTAGAGAAATCCTCACGCAGACCTGAGGGGTCCACCCTGTCCAGGAGGTGGCCCTACCCTTCATTTTCTTTGTTCCAAGCCCCAGAGATCTGGGTGCATATACTAGGGATTTCCTGCCAGCTGTGAGACCTTTGTGCACCTCAGTTGCCATCTGCCAGTCCCCCGTGTCCCCTCCCAGACTGGTGCTACCCCAGGAACTGGACAATTATCACGATGAGCTCACCAAAGCCACGTCTGACCACCACATAGCAACTGTCTACTTATGCCTCTCACCTGGGAAAGCTGCGCCTCCCCCGCTTTCCACAAGGGTAGGCAACAATTCTGCCTCAAAGCTCTGATCTTTCCCAACAACCACCCAGGGTCCCAGGGCCTAACCCACAGCCATTTGATCACCTGAAGCTGGGGGCACCCAGCATCAGTACCTGGTTCACCTCTATCTCCTTTCAATCATGTCTACCATGTAATTGGGGAACAGTACCCACCACTTCTGGGGCACCCAAGCTCATCACAGCCCTGGCCTCTCCCTGTCAAAATGGAATGGCACCCACACTTCCCACTCACCATTTCCCTGGCACTGCAACTTCTAGCAGCAATCTCCCATCCCATCCAGATTTCCTTGCAGCCCCCCTGCACTAGCCACCTCACTGGAGCCAAAGATTATTGCAAACAAGGAGCTTGCAGGCCAACCACAGACACCACCTTGGCCAGAGCCACAGATTGTGGCTGCTGGGTCTTTGCAGGTCCACCAAAAGAACCACCTTGGTCAGAGCCAAGGATCAGGTGCTTGCAGTCACACCACAAACATCACCTCAGTCAGAGCCACAGATCGTTGAGGCCGGGTCCTGGCAGCCCCACTGCACATGCCACCTCAGCCAACACCATGGATAGTCAGGGACCGGGTCCCTGCAGGCCTGCCCAGTGAGTGCCCAGCCCCCAGGGCCTTGGATAGGTACAGCCTGAGTCTCTCCAAGTTCATGCGTCATTGCTTCCCTAGCTTTTACCAGCCCACACAGTGAATGGGACAGGGGAGAGTACATCCCTTGTCCACAGGACATCATTCCCACAAATGTAGCTTAGCTCTGGAACCCATGGGACCAGTGACTTGGTTCTAGAAGCTCCCCAACAATCTCTGGCCATACCACCTTAGAACCCAACAGGGCCATCACCTGCCCATTGACCCTTATGACTGTACTGGGAGCTATCAACCAGTTCAACTGAGTTCCCCACCGATGCTAGAAACCTTTCATCACTGTTGACCACTGAGTCGCTGTGGCACCTGCCTACACAGCAGCCTGGCCCACTTCTACAATAGGCCACAGGCATCACTTGTAAACACCATTGCCCATCACACAAAGAACGCAGGACCACTTGGTCTCTCAGAAATATGGTGCCCATCTCTTCAAAATCATTACACAAACAAAAGCATACCACATCACTCCCAAGAAAAGAAAAGAGAAACAACAACAGCAGAGCTAACAACACTCTTAGAAGAATCTGACGTAGATCTGTCACAAAAAGAAATTTTCAGAAGGCTGCTTGGAGTGATACAGGAGATGAGGGAAGCTGTACAGACTAAGAATGCAATGATAGAGGAGATGAAGTCCACAACAGAGGGGAAGAAGTCCATGTACCAAAGGGGAAAACAGAAGCTAATGGATGAATTAGCAGAAGCTGGACACAAGATCATGGATCTCATGAACAGACTAGAGGAGGACGTAAACCATATCAGTAATCTCAAAAACAATCAGACAGATCTAAGAAAATCAGAAAGACAATCAAACATAATAAAATAAATCAATGACAGCTGCTTTGAAGAGGAACAACATCCGAATTATTGACCAACCAGACAAGAAACAGTAAAGAAGCTGACAGCTAAACTAACAAGAAAATTTCTGGAAGCAAACTTCCCCACCTTAATGAATGAGAATCAATTACTCACCCAGGAAGCAGAGAGGTGAAGGCATATAATAATTAAACTATCCAAATTCAAGGAAATAGAGAAATTCCTAAGAGCAGCAAGGGAAAGGAACAGAATCACATACAATGACTGTCAGATAGGAATATGCTCAGAACTATAAACAGAAACCATGAAGAGAAGGAGAGAGCAGAGTAACATCTTTGAAAAGTTGAAAGAAAAAACACCTCCCCAAGGATCCTCTAATCTGCCAAATTATCTCTTAAGATAGAAGGAGAGATAAGGGTCTTTCAGGACAAGGAAAAACTTAAAGAATATGCTGCAAGACAACGAACCCTGTAGAAGATCCTTGCTAACTCATTCTTGCCAGAAGACCAACATCCACCAAGCACAAACAGGAGAACACCATGTAGCCCAAATCCAACCAGAAGTCAACAAGCCAAGAACAATCACCAAAAGAGAAAGGCCTCCGAGGGAAAAGAAGGCAATAAAGGAGCCCCTACAAGGACACAGCACAGTGATAAGGATGATAGGAAAACACCAAAAACAAAAGGCAGAACATGACAGCAATGAATCCACAGATCATGATAATAACCCTAAATGTCAACGACCTTAACTCCTAAAGTAAAAAGGCTTGCAGATGAGCTTGAAAAACATAAGCAATCCATCTGTTGCCTGAAGAAAACACATCTTAACCTCACAGCAAGAATAAACTAAGAATAAAAAGCTGGCACAAGATATAACAGGAAAATGGCAACGCATAAAAAGCAAGAGTCACAAGGCAAACCTCAGACAAAATTGATCTCAAGGTTCAAACCATAAAAAGAGATAAGAAGAGGTATGATGTAGTGCTCAAAGGATCACTTTACCAGGAACTAGTAAATAATAAATATATATGTGCCAAATGGAGAGGGAAGAAGCCCAGAATTAGCAGAGAACTCCTCAAGAAGAAGGACTAAGTTGGAGGTCTCACTTTACCTGACTTTAACACCTGCTAAAGAGCCACAGTGGTCAAAACAGTGTGGTACTGGCATAACGACAGAAACTAGACCAATAGAAAAGAACAGAAAACCGAGAAATAAAACCATCAGCATATAGAAAACTGACCTTTGACAAAGAGGCCCAAAACATCAAGGGGGAGAGCGACACCCTATTTAATAAGTGGTGTTGTAAACAATGGAAATCTACATATAGAAAAATTATGTCAAGCTCACCCCATGCACAAGAACAAACTCAAGGTGGATCATGGATCTAGAAGTAAACCCCAAACCATTAGGACCGTTAGCGAATGAATCAGGACAAACCTAAAAACATTGGCCCAGGGAACACAAAGGCTAACTGCAATAGGGCAGGGTACACACAAGGGAACCTGAAATTGATAAGTGGGATTTACTATGGATAAAACACCTGGGTGAATAAAAAGACTTTACCAAAAGGATAGCAAAGCAACTCACAAACTGGAAGAGGAATTTTAGCAACAACACAACAGACAAAGGGCTTATTACAAAATCTACAATATCCTCCTTGGCTGCAAAAAAGAGGAAAGCAGTTAACACTTTGAAGAAGTGGGCAAATTAATTGAAAAGAGTTTCACTAGGGAAGAGACTCATATGGCCAATAAATATATGACAAAATATTCCCAATCGTTAGCCATCAGAGGAATGCAAATCAAAATAACCATGAGATTCCCTGTAACCTCTTTGAGGCTAGCCCAAATCAGAAAATCAGAGCGCAGCAAATGTTGGAGGGGATGTGGCGAGATAGCAACCCTTCTACAATACTGGTGGTCTTGTAGATATGTACAGCTGCTATGGAAAGTGATCTGGCGATACATTAAAAAAAAAAGTAAATTGATCTACTGTATGATCCAGTTATCCCTCTGAAGAGGTAAGAAACCACAGCCAATCTTATGCACTCCAATGTTTATTGTGGTGCAATTCACAATCATAAAGAGTTAGAAACAACCTACATTTCCATCGGTAGAAAGTAAATTTCTAGAAAAGAATGAAGGCAACATTATGTACAAAACATAACAAGAGTTATGAGTCGCCAATAAAATAATCTTTTAGTTAAAAAAAAGGGAGAGTGAACTTCAGAATTGTGTGTAATATATATATTGGATAATGTCAGTTATGGCAAAAATAAGCAAATGAATGTATAGATAGATAGATAGATAGATAGATAGATAGATAGATAGATAGATAGATAAGCGTTGCTGGGGGGCAGGATGAGGGAGGGAGGGGAATAAAGAAGAGCTGATAAAAATAGTAACACATTCAGAAGTTTATACAAAAATTACTTAATTCAATACTCCCAAATTTTGAATAAAATAAGGTACACATATTCAATTGAATAAGAAGACATCATTTAAGATATTATAATACTTATTTTGCAGGGAGTATATTTGAAGTTTCAGTTTTTGAAAAAGACAGACATGGCAAATGAAAATCACATATTTAATACACCAGTGATGCATCAGCTGAAGATCCCTATTTATCTTTCTGACACATGACTATGATATAAAAGTGAATGAGAATATTAATATATGGATAATTTATTGTTTTTCTATGTATCTGTGTTGAAAGGAAAATACAGGTATCTTATATTCTTGGCATTTTTAAAAAGTATTTGTTCACTAGGACCCAATTTACACACACACACACACACACACACACACACTCCATTACTGTTTAGTTGATTCCAACTCACTTTCATTGTAAATAAACAGCATAAACTCACTGCTCTCGAATGTTGCTGACTCATAGTGACCCTGTAGGATAGGCTAGATCTTGCCCTGTGAGTTTATGGGAGTAGAAAACCCTGCCTGTGGTATACACATAACATACACCAAACCTTTTTCCATCTAGTCAATTTTGATTCCTATTGATCCCATGTGTTACAGAGCATAACTACTCCATAGGGGTTTCTGGTTGTAGTCTGATGAGAGGGCCCTGGTTGGTGCAAACACATAAGCAGGTGGTTCCAAACCCCCCAGCAGAGGGATGGAAGAAATGTATGCTGGTGTGCTTCCTTAAAGATCCTTTACAGCACATAAGCATCACAATGGGCTGAAATTGGCTCACTGGGTTTTTTTAATCTCATAAAAGCAGATATTCAAGCCATTCTTCCAGAGTACCAGTGGATATGCTTGAATTAACCACCTTTATTAAGATGACTATTCCAAACACACTTTTGGAGCCACCTAAGGACCTCACCCACAAGAGGTACCTACTGTTTTGATTTGTATTATAACTGACTAGTGTTTACAGTTTTTTCACCTTCACATTTAAAAAAACACCCAGTGCATACTATATCTGGATTATAATGACTAATTTTTAAAATCTGTACACTACTGAACAAAAATATTAAAATATGAAGCGATGAATACTTGGGATATTATTAAACTAAGATTATAAATTTATTTTTATTTTTAATCAAAAGAAAATGGTAACGGAAAAATATTATGTAGATTCCAAAATCAAGGCAAAAACCAGAGAACCTTACCTTATTCACAGCTACAAATAAAAGTTTTAAAAAGTCCAAACTCATTACCACTGAGTCAATTCAGACTGTGGGAGGCCCTATAGTACAAGACAGAACAGTCGTTGTAAATTTCCAAAGCTATAACTCTTTTATTCCAACAGTTTTATTAGCACATCGTTTACATAGCATATAATTCAGCAATTCCGCCATGTAATCACATGAAGGATAACTGTACAATCATTACCACATCAATTTCAGAACGCACCCCCCTTAGGTAAATCCCCTTTAAAATGGGTTATGAGATCACAGTCCATTCTAATGCTCCCTGCCCGCTCCCACCTCCATTATGTAGTCCCCAAATCCCCTTTTCCTCCCTATCCCTGTATTCCCTGTATCCTCTTGTATCAGGGAGTCTACAAATTCATGAACAAAATCTTTCCATGCCTCTTACTCCTTCCTAAAGAATTCTGTGCTCTTCAATTCTCACCACACCAAAATGGAAGTTCTGGCATCCTCAAGGGATTCAAAATGTGTTCTTTTCAAATGCTTTTGAGTTTGGGCAACAATAGGAAGGGTGATATCGGGGTAAGCAGGTGGGCAGAGAGTGGTTCGCCAATGCCATTCCCATAGAACAACCTTTGCTACTCTAAAAGAATAAGCAAGGGAATTATTGTGATGGGAACACATTCTAGTCTCAACTTTCCTGACCTTTTCCCTCCAATACACTTTTAATTTCCTTGAAACTTTCCCACAATGAGTCCCCACCCCCCAAAATCAAGGTTACCTTTGTGGATTGTAAAAAAGCAAAACAAAAAGTTGTCCTAACCCTTCTGAGTGGACTTCACATACCTTAAGCTTAACTGGCTCAGCAGAATCCCTCAGATTGTATTGGTAAAACTCAAAAGACTCATTTCTGTCAGGGTTCATTCCAAAGAGTGTTCTTCATGATGTTTGTTCTTGTTTGAAAGAATGATGACATGATCAGCTCGTTTAACAAGCTGATTTTCTTGCAAAACTTCTCACACTCAATTAGTTGCTACCTTTCTAAGGCCATGATTTCAGCTTAAAACTGATGAATCTGAAGCACGAGAGATTCCAGCATCGGTAGCTTCTCATTAAAGACATTCTTATTCCTACTATTTCTGGACTTTAATCCCAGCTTTTTCATTCCTTGATATTGATGGTCTTCTGTCTCTTGACTTACCCTTAAGATCTTTCTGACTTTCCTCGAAATGCTTAATACATATAACTATTGTTTTATGTGGAGGTGACTTCCTATAAATTGCTGCAAACGTTCCGACCTCAACATCATTTTTGTGTATTGAACAAAAAAGAATCTTTTCTCTTCCTCCTTCTTCTTTTTAAAGAAATCTTTACCTAGAAGTCTGCCATACTGAGAAAATCGGACTTCAGATATCCAGTGTTTTTAGAGACATGCTAAAGCACACCTTCAATAAACCTATGCATGTATAAAATGGAATTCTATTGACAGTATTTTTGTCTTACTCTCCCATGCAGTATTAGGAAATGTATCAAACTGTTT
Source organism: Tenrec ecaudatus (assembly GCF_050624435.1). Taxonomy (NCBI): domain Eukaryota; kingdom Metazoa; phylum Chordata; class Mammalia; order Afrosoricida; family Tenrecidae; genus Tenrec; species Tenrec ecaudatus. The sequence goes on from NC_134541.1 coordinate 55,510,684, forward strand.
TCTAAAATGATTGGAAATGTTATATTGCCACCAGGAAGTGCAAGTGAGTCTTATTTACCCCAGCCCTTTGGCAACCCTTAGAATTATGAGATTTTTGAAAAATGTATCCTAATTCTAATGTATTCATTAGAATGTGTGATAATTATATGAAGACAATATTTGCTCATTTCACAATTTATTTAATAAGGTAAAATAAAAATTGATTAACTTTCACATTGTTAAAACTAGATGGAAATCAATAAAGTAAATGGAAAAAGCATCAAAGGAAACAATACAAATAAGACATTAATAAAATTTAATATAAAATATACATAATAAAATCATAATTTTATGGAAAAAATAACAAAACAAATGTATGTGTTATTTAATCATGATAAATATTCCTACAAGTATATAACAAGATAAATGAGAAACAAAAATAAATCATTGAAATAGTATAAAGGAAAGAAAATCATATCAATATTTTGGAAATCTTTGTGCATGCAAATAACTCCTAACATTTACAAAAGGGATAATATTCCAGGATACAATAGATTTTACCAAAATGATCGTATCAGAGATGAATTAAATTACAATATTCATCAAGGATTAGAGTTAATGAGAATTTATGTTACAGACAAACGACAGGGCTATATGACTTCAAAGGGTAATTAACCCATAGCTTCAAAGACAAAATAATGCCAATCCTTTATTTTATATTTCATAGAAGAAAAATAAAAAAGGTCTATGTTATTTTATTAGCTCTTCATTATGGCCTCATTGTTAATAGAAGTATCCCTTTTGTCCCCATTTATAGCCATTAATCACGTCTAACATGGAATAGTCTCCTTTGAGATAGCTCCTTGTAAGACACTACTGGTGATCCTCAATGCTCATTCCCACTACCCTGCCTTTCTTCTAGACCTAAAACCCTCTCCAAAGAATGTTCCCCAAAAGAGAGATACAGAGAAGACCAATGACAATGTACACTACACTCCAAATCAACTGCATGATTTTTCTAACTTATATATAAAGAAACTCTGGGGATATAATTGAAAATGAATATTGATGCTATAGAATAATGATAGGAATAACTGAAAGTTAAATCCGTTCAGTATTATTTATATCACTCATTAAGCAGGAATTCCAGATTAATGTTTTAGTGCAAAATTTTAGACAAAGACTTTGTTCGATCCACTGAAACACGTACCACCAAGTGATCACACTAATTAAATTTGAAATACAAGGAAAGCCTTGTTTTACTGATGAGGAAACTAAACACAGAACATTTGAAAGTTAGAGTTCATTTTCCAAAGGTCAGATTTACCATAAATGTAAAGAATAAATTTAGGTTATTACTACATGCTTGAAAAAGCCCTCAGATCACTCTACTCAGTGCCTCAGATATGACAGTGGGAACTGCTTCCAATACATTGGTGAATTTAGCAGCCATGGAAAGAATTGGATTCCAAATGGTAGGAACCAAGTGACAGCATATATTCACCAGAGTCAAGGTGGAGATGTTTAGCATAATGAACAGCAATCAGAATAGTGACCCTCACAAAGTCATACAATGCTGACTGTTGATCCTGCTATACCTAGAAATGAAAATGATGGAAATTCTTAATTGATCTATAAATTCTTAATTGATCTATAAATTCTTAATTGATATATATTAATTAAGCATAAAAATGACTAAACAGGAATGAGTGACTGATCAAAATAGAAAGTCATGACCTCTCAATTCCCGGATGCCAACCAATTTACAGTCTGAAAGCCACTTAACTGAAGGGGACACAGGGTTTCCTTGAGGTGGGACACCACTATATTGCCAAAAAGGTATACTGCCTTCTCCAAATCATCTCAAAAGAGACCCACCCACTGCCTTTACCAGGGACACCAGACATAGGCAAAAGAAAACTATTAGGCTTATAGAATTATTGGATCCTGTCAAGGCTAACAATAATTCCAAGGGACCCAACACATCACTGCGGCACATCATTCAGATCACAGCCTTATGGAGTTCAGCTCATCCACAGTGCCTTGGATCATGTTCCTCTCACAGAGCCTCCAGTGAGTCCATGAGTCAATATTCTATCTATTTTCCAAATTCCACATTGCTCACTGGGCATATACAAGCTCAGCAACTGGCTAGATTCCTATATTGCTTCTCTGGCCAATGAAATGAGGATTATTTAGAGAAAAACCAAGTAGATAACTTTTTCTACCCCGGAATGTTGTACACCAAAATACCACATTCTTAGCAGGATTGAAGTTTGGTGGGACAGTTAAAGGATTGAACAATGCTAGGATGTTGATTCGCATCATATGCTTATTTATCCAGTATTAAAAATAGATATACCTTGAAGGATGACATATGAAACTGAACAAGAGTGTGTCATGTACAGAAGAGATTTATTCAGGCTAATAACCTAAAAGTATGCCATAGTCTTAGAATATTGAGATGGTCTATATGTCATTTAACCAGTTAAGCTTTTGAATGGCAGAATCAGCACTTATTTATAAGTTTGGTTGGAGATGGAGATTTCATTTTGAAAATGGTTTCACTGATGCACCGGCTTCTTTAGATTTTACTATACATAGCGTATTCAGTTGCACTATCAATAGAGTATAAAATCTTCATTCATTTTTGTGAAGGTTCATTCAATAGGGAACGTGTTTTAAAGACATGTTATATTGCAAAAATCTCTAACAAGATCCATCAAGAGGGTTCAAATTAGCCAAGTATGAATTTATTTTTTAATTAAGTTTACGTTCTAAGCTTCAGGTGATTATTTTCTATCACAACCAAGTCTTATATCACTTACTTTTAGCGTCATATGTCCTATAATTAAAGACAAAAGGAATGACTGTTATGTATTCTAAACTAGCTTTTTATGTAATCTATCTGTATCTATATAGACATATACATTTATAACACACACGTGTGCACACACTACCCATGTTTTTCTCAATGGGGAAAATGTAATACAACCCTGACTCCACTAAATATATATTTTCAACAAAACACCGCAGCCTCATCAAAGATGTACTGAATTATAATATCTACTATAGTTATCTCAGGATGTTCATGTGTGAATGTGCAAAGAGACTCCAATAAAGTTGTAATTGATAGTCATGATCAAATGATTGACGATGGGATGTTAACTTTAAGAACAGAAAATCCAATACTTTTAGAAAAAATAATGACCCTTACTGGTTCTGACTGCTAACCTGGGGTTGCCCAGACTTCATACCCAGGACTTTCTCGAGGACAGTTTTTACATCCCTATTCCTTAAGCTGTAGATCAAGGGGTTCAACATAGGAATCACTGTTGTATAGAACACAGAAGCCACCTTCTCCTGGGTCATACTGCTACTGGCTTCTGGCTTAAAATACATAAATGTGATAGATCCATAAAAAATCCCAACAGCTGTAAGATGAGAGCCACAGGTACCAAAAGCTTTGGATCTGCCCTCAGCTGATGGGATTCGAAGGATGCTATTAAGTATAAAAATATAGGAGATGACGATGGATGCAGTTGTTGCTAACACATTGAAACCGCCTATAACCATCAACGCAAGCTCGTTGATGTATGTACTAGTGCACGAGAGCTTTAGAAGGGGAATCACGTCACAAAAGTAATGACGTATGACATTGTCCTCACAGAAGGAAAGTTTCGTCATGTAGATAGTTTGAATCAGAGCTCCTAAAGATGCCATAATATAAACTCCGATGACCAGCATATTGCAGACCTTTGGGGACACAGTGACATTGTAGAGCAGTGGACTGCAGATAGCGACATACCTATCATACGCCATGGCAGTCAGCATGTAGCACTCAGCAATGGCAAAAAAACAGAAGAGAAAAAGCTGAGTCATACATCCACTGTAAGAAATAACATTTTGCTCCCGCAAAAAGTTCTCCAGGAGTTTAGGGGTGATAACTGAGGAGTAGAAGAAATCTATGCATGACAGATTACTGAGGAAAAAGTACATGGGAGATTGGAGCTTGGAACTGAAAGCGATGAGGAGCATCATCCCCAGATTCCCCACTACAGTCACCCCATAGATTCCTTGGAACAGCAGGAAGAGAGGCAGCTGCAGTTCTGGTTTCTGGGTCAATCCCTCGAGGACAAACTCTGTTATGGTGGAAGCATTTTGCGTGACCATGGTCTTCAGAAAAGCAGGGCAGTAAAACTAGGAAAAATAGAAATTACAAGAACTAACAAAGAATTTCACCAAAAATTTTCATATTTCTCCATTATTCACTTAAGAATAATTCTACCTGTTTTGTAACAATACCCCACATTCTCTAAAAGATATAACAATACAAAAACTGGACATCAAACTAAAATTTGTTGTTGTTGTGTTCATCAGGTTGAATCCAACTCATAACAGTGCTATAGGGCAGAGGAGAATTGCCATCAAGAGCTGTGTGCTTCCTAGGAACATGTTATGTTGCAGGTCTTTCTCCCATGGAAGCACGGGGTGGCTTTCTGCCACTGGCCTTCCTGATTGCAGTTGAGTGCTTACCTGTTACACCACCAGGGCACCTTACTATAGTTCAAATGTGGTCTCTAAAAAGATGGTAATTTGGATAGTTCATGTCAAGATTGTGTTATTTTCATTCAAAGACCTTAATAGGCTATTGAAAAAAAAAGAGAAGGTGGATTTTATCAGTAGGACAAAGCTGTCAGTGACAGTTTAAACCTCTGAGAATTGTATGCATGTCTGCAACAAAGAGCAGCAGTAATATGGCTTGAACTCAATACCTAAAGTTCAATATTTTATCCTCAAAAAGTTAGGTTCAAGTTAATGTTGGATCTTTTCTGCATGGTGAGATTTCATTGTCTGTACAATGCACAATAGTGCTCAAGAAGAAAAAGACAAGGGATATCTTATGATCAAGCTTCTTTGTCTATAAAGGAAAAACAGGGGTCATGATTCTCTGAAGTAAGAAGTTTGTCAACTTAATGCTAGTGTTTTTTTCATCCATATTAGTTAGTACTCCAGCGTATGTGGTTCGCTTTGTTGGACAGGTTTGGGAAGTTCTTGTGAGGGCACTGGAGGGGAGTGATTCAATAGGAAGGAAGAGAAGCAAAATCATTTCCTACAGTGCTCATTCCTACAAACTCACGAGGCCCCCTATCCCTAATACCTTGCCCGCAGCTTCAATTGTCTTAAGAATTAGTCACATGAACTAGGGTCCAGGGTATTTTATGATTCTATTTGTATTCTCTCTAATTACATTTCACTAAATGCTTTGCAAATTTATATTCAGAATTTGTGTACTTACTTGAATTCTACCAGGAGTGGAAGAGTTGTTGCTTCTATTAGAGTTAAGGTTTTTCTTTTGAAGTGTGAGATCAATTCACATAGTTTCAGGGGAAACATTACCTCTTCACAATTGATGATGTTGGTTACAGAATGATGCTATTGAAAGGTAAAACCAAGAATTCAAACCATAACTATTAAAAATGAATTACAAATATATCCATTCTTATAATTTCTAAAAATTCTGTTCCTGCTTCAGCTGGCCATCAATACATTGTGCGACATTTAGACAGTCACTTCATCTTTCTTATTCTATAAAATGGTGTTGGGATGATGGTCTTGAATTTCTATTACAATTCCAATATTTAAGACCTTTCTGATTCTACTTTGTAAGAGCAATAACAACATCTTCTCCCACCTCCAGTTCCTCAGAAGATTTTAGAAGCAAGGGAATACTTTGATTTGTTATGCATAGGTCTATGAACTCTGTGGAGATGAATGAACACAGTATCCTCCAAGGACAAGTCCAGGGGAGACCCTCAGAGGTGAAATTCCCTCAAGAAGAAATGAAGCAATTACTGAGTTATCTTTGTTCACAGAATAATGGCACTTGCACAATATTTTCATTTTTAATAATAAAAATGAATATTGTGTCCTGATATTTGGATCTGACTATTTGGAAGGAGAAGACTTCATGCAGTAGTAGAGAAGGATCCCGTCTTAGAAACAGATTGGCCGCATTTGGGGGAGCGTGTCCTCCCTCACTTCAAAGAGCCGAGCTCTCAGAAAGATCTCTGTTGGAGCATAGTAACTTTCATTTTTGATTTCTAAGTTTTTGTACTGTAATTAAGGACAATGAAAATTGTTCTCTTGGAATATCTAACAAAAATTTGTACAGTTTTATTGATGATCTAAAGAGTTAGATTCACTTCCCTCCTAATATAATCATTAATGGCTTTGATGAGGTTATTCATTGGCTGAAGGCTCTTATATATGTTTATAAGCTCCTATTTTTCCTCCAAATGCAGAATACATTGGAAATGTTTCATTATCAATTACAGGTAGTCTAATGTGTGTGCACTTTCACCTTAGGGTTGCAAGATAGAATAATTTCAAACATACTTTTAAGTACTTTGTTCCCTTTGAGAAAATTAGGCTGAGAAGATTGGTATTTAGAAAAATAAAAGACAAGCTGTTAGACCAGTAATGCATCTTTCATGTAAATCTGCCTAGTATCTCTCCCTTTTGAATCTCAAAAGGCACAACAAAACAAGTACTTCCAGATACATAATAGAAAAATATTTGGCTTTCTTAACCCACCTTGCTGTTTTCAAGGCACTGATACTTTGAAAGATAATTAGCTGGTGTTACCTAACACTTGCATAAATGGCCAACTTATACATGCAAATTATCGTTTGAATCCACTTTTTTGACTTAATTACCATTTTCCTGCTTAATATTAACAGAATTTGGTAATAATAGATAATGTTCTACAGATTAGAAAATATGGATTAGTTAATAAGGGATAAATTTAAATGATTTAATTATTTAACATGTTGAGGTCTTGTATTTATATATTTTATTAGTAAAATTTAATAATAAAAATTTTAACTTGAATAGTAAAATTTAATATAGAATAGAAAAGTTTACTAATGAAATTTAAATGGAATTTATATAGCAATTATAGCCCAGGATATTTTTATAATTATCCATTTTGTTTTACATCTGTTCATCTAATTTTTTACATAAACCATAGAGAATAAGCCCTTTAAAATAATATTTCCTTTTAAGTTATGTTTCTGAAAAAGAGATGACATGTTCTGAATATAATGTCAATTATTTTGTTGGCTGACATTTAAAAATGTCTTGGTTTTGAATTCAGCAAGACTAAAAATGTGTGATTCCTTCCAATTATTTGGACAATTTTAACATTCACATAGAGTGCAGCTTTCAACTCTTCTGTGTAGATCATGATGAGAGTGCAAATAATGATTTTTAATATTTCTGCCTTCTAAGACTAAGGAACAGATTTGAATTTTTATGAATTCTCATCAGTGTCTACTGTACAGTAATTACAAAGTATATATATATATTTCCATTTAAAAATCCCTTCACCTAGTATTTTCATTTTTTTATATTCATGAATGAAATAAGGGACTCTTCTGTCTTTTCTTTGTTTTCTCCATACAGTTAATATCAGGTTTATGATACTGTTACAGTGTTAACAATGGGCTTTCCCATATTTTTTCTGTGCTTGGATAGAATGGAAATAATGAAGAAATTATCAATTTTTTAAAGATATATTCAAACTTCTTCATAATAAATGCATACTATCTCACTATTATATAGGTATAATTCAGATTAAAGTTTTAATTTGTTTAATAGTTATTTAAAGTAGTTTTCATTTAACACACATTGGGGTTATTTAATTCAAAATTAGTAATTTCTAATGTACATAGTATTCCTTCAACTGTCTGTATGATATTTTTAACTATGGTGTATATCTTATTTCTGAAGCCATCTACCTGCTTTATTATTGGATAATTTCTGTCTGAACATTTTTAGTATTATTTTTTGGGAAGACCTCTGTTTTATTCATCAAGGTTATTGAATTTTCATTTATAAATAAGCAGTTCTTTTAAAAATAGTGTTTTAAAGAAAACTAAATAAAAGAAAGAAAATATCGAATATTGAGACGACTTCAAACGGATCAAAAAGGAGATCAAATGGTAAAGTTTTGCATTTTAACCTGATTACATCTGACACATTTGACTTCACCATGCTCTCCGTCTGATAGTAAGGCTGTGTAAGTCATTGGCCTATGCTCAGAAGGGCTTCATCAGAGGCTCAGTGTGTGTGGGGACCCTGAAAATGGCTCTTAGCCTTCCACTGTCAGCCACAGCCTTTTTGCAAACCAAGTCTACATGAGAAGTTCTTGATTTTATCTTTATGTAGTTTTTTTAAAAATTAGTGCTTGTCATCTGTTAATTTCCAATCTTCTGAAATTGAATAATTACATTCACTCTTCAAATAGTGTTTAAGGTTTAAGGCAGTGGCTTCATATTTGAGATAGACTACTTGATAAAATAGTATTTTATCTTTCATATTTTTATCTCTCCCGATATATTCATATATATGCACATGTATCCAATCTGTACAAGTACATATATGTACATACACATAGAAAAGACACGTAAATGCATATGTTCTTGTTTGTGTATATGTATATATATAATGTATATGTATACTCATGTATATGTGTGCATATATCATATATCTCATATGCTGTATATACTTGTGTATAAGTCGATTTTTCAGCACATTTCTTTTTTTTTAAACGTTTTATTAGGGGCTCATACAACTCTTATCACAGTCCATACATATACATACATCAATTGTATAAAGCACATCTGTACATTCTTTGCCCTAATCATTTTCTTTTCTTTCTTTTTTTTCTCCTCTTTTCTTTTTTTACATTTTATTAGGGACTCATACAACTCTTATCACAATCCATACATATACATACATCAATTGTATAAAGCACATCCATACATTCCCTGCCCCAATCATTCTCAAAGCATTTGCTCTCCACTTAAGCCCTTTGCATCAGGTCCTCTTTTTTTTCCCCTCCCTCCCTGCTCCCCCCTCCCTCATGTGCCCTTTGTAATTTATACATCGTTATTTTGTCATACCTTGCTCTATCCGGAGTCTCCCTTCCCCCACTTCTCTGCCATCCCTCTCCCAGGGAGGAGGTCACATATGGATCCTTGTATCAGTTCCCCCTTTCCAACCCACTCACCCTACACTCTCCCAGCATCGCCCCTCACACCCTTGGTCCTGAAGGTATCATCCACCCTGGATTTCAACACATTTCTAATGCAGTTTTTGTGGTAAAATTAGGTGCCTCGGCTGATATTCAGGTTGGTTTATACTCAAGTATGTATGGTATATATCTTTCATTTTGATATCCTCTTAATCTGAAAATTTGTTTAAAAGGTTGATTCAAAAAATTCTCTTAACATTCCCCACTATAATACATAGAGTTTATAATGTGGGCTATGATGTTATTTTTCATTGTTTATAATCAGTTTTTTCCTTATCTCTAATAGTCTCTGTTATGCATTTTTTCTAAATTGTAGTTGCACATCTTAAATCTTTATAAGTAATGTGCATAATGTGCATCCTTCAGAACATGAAAATGTCTTTACTTTTATAATAAAGTTTTGCACTATTTGAAACATTAAAAATAGTTTTGTTGGCTTATACCTCACATACAATTTAATAATTGTATCATACAATTTAATAATTCAATCATTACAATAAGGTTTACATAATCATACCACACTCAATACAGAATGTTTTCTTCTCCTGCTCTCAATAGCTTCTCATATCCCCTCAAACCACTTCTCACATTCCCATATGTAATGATCAATGAATTTACTACCTCCATGCTGTGGATTTTGTTAGGCACCATCAGTTGGTTCTGATCCACCGTGACCATCTGCACAAGGAAACACTGCTCTGTCCTGAACCATCCTCCCAACTGCTCCTGGGCTTGAGCCCATTGCTGCAGTAATGGTGTCAGGCCATCTCCTGAGGGCCTTCCTCTTTGTCATTGCCCCACTACTTTACCGAACATAATGTCCAGCTCCAAGGACTGGTATTTCCTGACAACATGTCCAATGTATGTAAGATGAAGTCTTGCCATCTTTGCCACTAAGAAACACTGGATGTACTTCCAACAAAACAGATTGATTTGTCCTTTTAGTAGGCCATGGTACTGTCAAGATTCTTTTCCAGCACCACAATTAAAATACATATATTCTTCTTCAGTCTTCTATATTCAACGTTCAACTTTCACATGCATATGCGGCAATGGAAAATATCATTGCTTGGGTTAAGCACACTTAAGTATTCAAAGTAACATAATTGCTTTTAAATTAAGGTGACCAGATGTCCCACTTTTGGGGGGACATCCAGATTTTTAACAATTTTTCCCACATCCTGTGGCATTTTTAAAAAGTCTCGATTTTTGGAAAGAATGCACAACAAGCTAGGGTATACGGTTTTTGGCTGCCATGTGGCTATTATGCCAGGATATGAGTTTTATCAATGGTGACCTGTGGGAAGCCACTGCTCTTGCCGCCATTACAAGATGGCGCCGGGCAGTCAGGGCGGTGGCCCAGTTAAGTGGTAAACAACCACTTAGAGCATGCGCACTGCTTAGATGACGTAGTCATAACTCCACCCTGGAGTATGCTAATAAGGGTTCTGGCGAACGCACCAATCAATGCACAGCACGTCCCCATAGAGCGCATATAAGCAGCAGTAGTTTGGGGCTTCAGGGTCTTTTTCCGCATCTGCAAATCGAACCCGCATTAAACGCCTGTGGAAGAATCCTGTTGTGGCGCGTCCTTCTTGCTGGCGAGACTGAGCGCGCGACAGTGACCCACCTTACCAATGTTAAAGTCTGGTCACTGTATTTTAAATACTCTAAAGATTATTGACATATTACAGTTTCTCTGGTTTTTGGCTCAGAATATAGATTGAATAAGTTGCTTCTAGGAAGATGGCGCCAAGGTAAGGGCGACCCCTTGGTAGCTCCACAAGTAGGGGCTAGGTTGGTGGATTGGGGTCAAGGAAGTGGGTTCAGGTCTTGCAACACACCAGAGCTCTGTCCCAATGTGTGGGACCACCATTCAAGTAGCTCTGTTGTGCTTTGCACCTCAATCCACACTGCTGAGCCACATTGTGGTTGGCAGACCAATACCTCACCCACAATAACCATTGCCATTTGTGCTGTCTGTCCCACAATTCATGGTTGTGACATCTGGGGACCCATCCAGTGGGTTTTCAAAGGCCCTGCTTGTGGAGCTCATGCCCTCCCCTGCCGATTACCCTGTGCCACTGCAGCACTGTGGGAGAGAGCCATAGAGGCTGTGAGAAGTGGCTGCAAAGAACGCTGCCCCCCACCTTCCCCATTTGTGGGGTCTGTGTGGCCAGTGGACCTGGCTGATCCAGCCCTACCAGTCTGAGCTGATGGCACTGCCTGGGACTGGAGTGCCCAATGGGTCTTGCCACTCAACCAGCACGACCAGTACAGCCTGAGAAAAATGTGGCTGGAGCCTCAGGCTAGTGCTGACAAAGTAGACCATGCAGCTGGTGCAGCAGGCTACTTGTGCATGTGGCTCACTCTACCCTGCCCACTTGGAGCACCAGCACCACCTGCTACATGTAACCCTGGCCACCCAAGCTCAAACCACAGAACTCTCCTTGCCACACAAGGACCTGGCCAGCCCTATCGTGAGTGCTATATGCACTGCACAGAAAGTATCACCTGCAGTGACATCAAAATGCCACATAAACCACTACACATATCAACAGTCATTATAATAAAGCAAGAGAAACAAATTGCAATGTCTGAAGAGGATCTGACCTGAGCACCATATATAGAAGAAGCAGACTGTGAACCAACACAGGAAGAAATTTTCAGAATGTTGCTTAGAGTCATTAAGGATATGACGGAATCAATACACAAGAAGGATGATAAAGTAGAGAGGAAAAAGTCCATTTACCAAAGGCACTCTGACAAGAGTTAAGTGACAATGCAACAGAGGCAAAGAAAACAGTAAAAGACCTTACTAACAGGCCTGAAAATGGAGAATTTACTCAGTCTATGTTTAAGTAGTGTGTTATTCAACCTCCGTATGTTTGTCTTTCTGTTCTCATTCTTTCTCTTGAAGATCTCTAGTTTCATAGCATTGTGACATTCTGAATTTGCATGAATGTTCTCAATGCATTTGAATTTGTTACTGCTTACTTTGTGGCCCAGCATGTAGTCAATTTTAGAGTATATACTATGTGGACTGGAGAAGAATGAATACTATGTTGTTTTCCTTTGGAGTGTTCTATTTATATCTAAGAGGGCAAGCTGGTTGATTGTGTTCAGATCTTCCATTTATTAAATTACATTTCTTTCCTACTGACCTATATTTCCTTGAGAGGGGTGGACTGAAGTCCCCTACTATTATCTTCTCAACTCAGTGAGGATTTGGTTGATGCATTTCAAGGGTCATTCATTGGATGTATATATGTTAATTATGGTTATATGTACCTGGCCTATTGATCATTTGATCTCTATGTCATGTTCATTCTTGTCTCTCATGTTATTTACTTTGAAGTCAATTTTTTTAACATTTTATTAGGAGCTCATACAACTCTTATCACAGTCCATACATATACATACATCAATTGCATAAAGCACATCTGTACATTCTTTGCCCTAATCATTTTTTTTCTCCTCTTTTCTTTTTTTACATTTTATTAGGGACTAATATAACTCTTATCACAATCCATACATATACATACATCAATTGTATAAAGCACAACCATACATTCCCTGCCCCGATCATTCTCAAAGCATTTGCTCTCCACTTAAGCCCTTTGCATCAGGTCCTCTTTTTTTTCCCCTTCCTCCCCCCTCCCCCCTCCCTCATGTGCCCTTTGTAATTTATACATCGTTATTTTGTCATATCTTGCCCTATCCGGAGTCTCCCTTCCCCCACTTCTCTGCCATCCCTCTCCCAGGGAGGAGTTCACATGTGGATCCTTGTAATCAGTTCCCCCTTTCCAACCCACTCACCCTCCACTCTCCCAGCATCACCCCTCGCACCCTTGGTTCTGTGTCCGGAGCCATGAGGCCCGGCCATTACGTGGAATTTATTAGCCTGAGCTCTGGGCATTCTTCTATCCCAGCCTATGTGACAGAGCACTGCAGTTGTAAAGCTTGAGCAAACAAGGGGTGATGCTCTTTAGATAAGCACCCGTGTCCTGCATCCTCTTGATTGGGCAAAAGATCGTCTTCCCCTATGCTTGATTTGCATGTACATGCCACTCCTCTGCATACCTAATTGAAGACTGTAAGCCCTTACTGACTCATGGGCAGGGCACGCTCCCCTGAACTCCCTGATTGGCCAGTTGCCAAGGTAGCCTAATCTGCATGTGCTGCTGAGGCTCCCCCCTTGGCTGGCCCTTATAAGCTGTGACTGTTCATTAAAAAAGGACTTGATCAGGATATTGTCTTGTCCTCATTCTCCGTGCCTCTTGTACCCCCCCAATTCCCACTCTCTCCTCCAGAATCCACGGTGAATGTCCCGCGGGACAGGACAGTCCTGAAGGTATCATCCACCCTGGATTCCCTGTGCCTCCAGCCCTCATATGCACCAGTGTACAACCTCTGCCCTATCCAGCCCTGCAAGGTAGAATTCGGATCATGGTAGTTGGGGGTAGGAAGCATCCAGGATCTGGGGGAAAGCTGTGTTCTTCATGGGTACTACCTCACACCCTGATTGACCCATCTCCTCTCCTAAACCCCTCTATGAGGGGATCTCCATTGGCCGACACTTGGGCCTTGGGTCTCCACTCTGCACTTCCCCCTTCATTCAATATGGTATATATATATATGGCCGCTTGTTCACCTTCAAGCCTTTAAGACCCCAGACACTATGTCTTTTGATAGCCGGGCACCATCAGCTTTCTTCGCCACATTTGCTTATGTACCCGTTTGTCTTCGGCGATCCTATCATGGAGGTATGCAGCCAATGATATGATTTTTTGTTCTTTGATGCCTGATAACTGATCCCTTCGCGACCACTCGATCACACAGGCTGGCGTGTTCTTCCATGTGGACTTTGTTGCTTCTGAGCTAGATGGCCGCTTGTTTATCTTCAAGCCTTTAAGACCCCAGTCACTATCTCTTTTGATAGCCGGGCACCATTAGCCTTCTTCACCACATTTACTTGTTCACCCACTTTGGCTTCAGCAGTTGTGTCGGGTGAGTGAGCATCATAGAGTTCCAATTTAATAAAAGAAAGTATTCATGCATTGAGGGAGTGCTTGAGTAGAGGCCCAAGGTCCTTCCGCCACCTTAATACTTAACCTATAAATATAGACACATAGATCTATTTCCCCATCCTCCTATATATATTTGGATGTACATGTCTTTTTCTAGACCTCCATAAATGCCCTTTGACTCCTAGCTCTTTCCTCCATCTCCCTTGACTTTCCTCCTGCCCTACTACCATGCTTCATCACCACCTGGGCCAGAGTATACCTCTTCTCTAAGCAACCTTACCCTTGATCATTCCCCCCAAGGCCTGCCACTCCCCCCTCTCTACCATTTTGGGTCCCATGTTGTTCCCTTGTCCCTGTGTTTGTTAACACCACTTCCTTACCCCTCCCCCCCTCCCAGCCCAAGTCCCCCTGGAGCTGCCAGTCCCGTTGTTTTTCCTCCAGATAGTTCATCCAGCCTGTCCTATTCAGACAGACCTGTAGAGGCACTAACATGCACGAAAACAAGACAGAGGAAAACAAAGCAACAGTATACAACCAGACAACAAAACAACAAAAAGAAACCACTGACAAAGAACAAAACAAAACACTTCACAAAAGAAAAGCTTGTAGTTAGTTCAGGGATCATTTGCTGGCACTTAGGAGCGTTTTCCAGTCCAGTCTGTTGGGGCACCACGCCCTGGCCCCAAAGCCCACTTTCAGCATTCCCTGGGGACCTTGCCACTCCATTCCCTTGCTGTTCCGCTGCACTCCCCCAGTGTTTTGCCTCGGTGTGGTGGGATCAGGTCAGGTGCAATTCCCACACTGTGTCGCTGGTGCTATCCCCTGTATCGCCCTTAGTCACTGAGTGGCATCATTTCTCATAGTGGGGCAAGTCATGTTGTTCTCTCTGTGGACTGGCTGCTCTACTCAGGAACATCGTCCTTACGGCCTTGTGGGCCAGGCTGTGTTCCACTCTCTCCTCCTGCCCCTTCATCTGCTCCTATGTGCTCTGATCAGATATGTCCATCTCCTGGAGCTGCAGAGTCAATGTCGTCCTTTGGAACAAATTCATTTCGGGGGAGGGGCTGGAATCCACTTAATTTATGGTGCTGGGGCCAGCCTCCCAGACCTCTCCACTGGTTCCTTACTCCACGCCGGGATATTGCATTCACACCTTGCAGCACTGGGTTGAAGTCAATTTTATTTAAGATTAATCTTACCATGCCTACTCTTTCACACTTGCCATTGACTTAGATTTTTTTAACCATCCACATTCTTTGATTTTGTCTCTATTTGTCTTTAAATATGAGGTGTATCTCTTGTAGACAGTATATTGATGGGTATTGTTTTGTAAGCCAATCTGTTCCTTTCTGTCTTTTGACTGGTGCATTTATTTCATTAATATTCATATTTTGCTGTATTTGTGTTTGGTATTGTTTTCACTTGTGTCTGTGTATATGTGTGTGGTGTTATTGGCATCTTGTTCCTGTTTGTCACTGTTGAATTACCTTATATAAACTTGAATTTGTTTGAAAATATAAAAGGAGTTCAATTAAGGCCCTTTTTAAACAGACATATAAATTTATGTTTGTGATGTTCTTATTTTGTTCATAAATTATTTTATATCAGGTATCAAAATATCACAAAGAAAAAAATATTAAATATATTTGACTTTTGAAAGATGTGAAAATATGTAATAATGTTCCTCTTTTAGTTTGATCACAATTTAGATATTTGTAAAACCCATTCAAATGAAAAGGAATTACTGTACACACTCAAGTATAAGCCGTCTCAAATATCAGCGGAGACACCTAATTTTACCAAGAAAACTGCATAAAAATATGCTGAAAAATCGGTTTATACACAAGTTTATACTGTACTCTTGTTTATAGATGTTGTAAACCTTTTTCTTCTTTTTCTACACTACCCACTAGCTTCAAGTTTGGAGTCATTTGGATGATGACACTCTTCTTATGAGGAGAAGCTGGGAGTTTCCCTTTCTCTCCCTTTGCCTTCCTGCTTCCTGGGACTCTGCCTGCTACCAATGGTGGTCCCATGTGGACAGTTCGATCCTGAGAGTTGTCAGCACCCTGCCATGTTTCCACCACCCTTTTGGAGGTGTCTTCATGATGGAAAGTTGCTTCTTGTACATAGAGGAGTGTCCCTGGGTCTATTTTCTAGACAACCCAACCTAACACACTATTTCTGTGTTTTTTGGGGAGCTGCTTTTACTGCACTGTTCTGTGTGGTATTGTCCTATATAATGGCCTCAGATTTATATGCTCTTGTTCTTGATTCTCTGGTCATACTGAACTGGGTAGTATTTTTTGTAATGCAGGTTGGTTTTAAAAATTACTTTAGTCTTTCCTTGTTTGGAAATACCTTTAAATGTACCTTATATGTGAGGGATAATGTTTCTAAATATAAGATTCGTCATTGGCATTTTTCCTTTCAAAGTTCTGTATGTCACTCTATTTTCTTTTTGCCTACATAGTTTCTGCTGAGAAGACCAAGCTTATGTTTATTCATCTCCTGTTGTAGGTGACCATTCTTTTACCCCTAGGTTCCCTTGGGATTCTCTTCTTTGTCTGCAATTTGCCTAATTTGACGATGATGTCTTCTTCTGGGGTCTCTCAGCTCTTGAATAGTTATTTTCTATTATACTGAGAAAACTTTCTCCCATGAATTCTCATACTATATTCTGTGGACATTTTTTTTATTTGTTTATTTTTGCTCTGGGATCCAAATGAGTCATAGACAATTTCTCTTGACAGTGTCACTCATTATTCTCAGGATTTCTTTAGATTCTTCTCATTGTCTGGTTGATTGTTTTTCTCATTGACAGTAGTCAGAGTGACACTGTCTCTGCACTCACTTATTCAATTTTTCTTTTATTTCATTCTGTTCCTTGAGTAGTTTACTCTGTTGCTTATTTCTGTTATGTTATTAAATTCTTGAATTCCTCAGGGTGTTGGGATTTTTAGTTTCTTAATTTCTTCTATTGTTTTCATTAGTGTTACCCATGTCTCTTTAAAAGTCCTAAAGATAATTCTTTTAAATTCTATTTTGGGTAGTTTTGGGGGCCAGCAAGTCATTGGGCTTGACTGATTTTCAGTTAACTAAGTTTTTTTCTTTTGGATTTTTGTGGTGCACTATGGTGGTCCACTTTTTCTTGCAGTATAGTTATGCAGCTGTTAGTGGTGTGGGTGATGCTAGGTTGTATAGAGGTAGTTGGCCTTTTGAGTGGTGTGGATAATGCCAGGCTAGACAGGGGTAGTTGGTTATTTTGAGTAAGCTAAGCAAGATTTTACTGGAGCTAGAAATTATATGGTGGGAAAATGTAGGAAAAGTGAGATGAATAGATGAGAAAAGGAGGGGGGAGTAAAAGACGAGGGTATAAGTATTAGTAGTAATAGCAAGTAGCCATATGGACATATGAGAAAGATTATAAAACACTGAAAAAATAGTTTTAACAAGTGTAATAAGACTTG
Source organism: Tenrec ecaudatus (assembly GCF_050624435.1). NCBI lineage: Eukaryota > Metazoa > Chordata > Mammalia > Afrosoricida > Tenrecidae > Tenrec > Tenrec ecaudatus. Next base: position 55,528,263 of record NC_134541.1, read on the forward strand.
CTAGTTAATATGGAAGTATATTTTAATAGGAGAAGGAGAGTAAAGTGATGGAGGAGATAGTGTGGTACGCAGAAGAGTGTAAGTACATAATTATCCCAGAAGAAGAAGAAGATCCTTATGGAGTCCCAAGATCCTTTGGGAACACTGCACACTTTTTTCAGACTCAGGATCACTCCATTCAAAGGCAAAAGGGGAATTTTCCATATAGAGGCATTTAAAAGAAAGCATCTTTTAATCTACAATGTTTAAGTATTTCCGTGCTTGAGTAAAATTTTGCTATCAGAGTATTAGGATCTGACATCACTGGGTCAATGGGAGAACTATCTCATTGATTGCGCTCAGGTCCTGTACTAGCCTCCATTTCCCTTTTGAATTTCCTATCACTGAAATGGGAGTATTATGTTGAAATGACCTCTCCATAATCGTGTCTGCCTTCTTAAATTATCAGATAATGGGAAGGGCGCTTGAATTCCTTGAGGGGAAAGCATATATTGATGTTGCTTAAAGTAGCCTGCTCTAGGCTTCCATGTAATACATCACGGACTCTACATTGACAGCTCCTGCAGGCTTTCTGTTGATCCTAACTTGGGGCTCAATGTCATGGAGGTGTGATCGGGAATCAGCTGTCTCTGAAGTTTATTTAAATAATGACATGCAAGGTTCTGGTGTGAAAGTTATCTGAGCTCTTAGTTTATTCCTCCCAAAAATGTCTTCCCCAAAAAGCAGCAGGGAATTCAGGAACAACTAAAAACTGATGTGAAAATAAAGACCCTTCCAAGGTGCATGAGGAGGTGAAGTGAGAAAGCTGTTAGTTGGTAGCCCATTAATTCCAACAACACAGAGAGAGAAAGAGATTAGAAGATCCCAAAATATTTTTGTACAGATTATGGAGCCCCAGTAGTCAGTAAAATTCAGACGAGAATACCAACAATGTCCACACATACCCATGGATCGTGAAGTTTTATGTCAACAAAGTTACCAGAAGAACCAAGGTAGTCTGGGGCCCATAAATTGATGGGTACTGTCACCAACAAGGTGTCCTGGGGTCACACAGTGAGATGGGTAGAGGGAGGCTTCCCTCCACGCTATGACATTCATGCTATATATAGCCTACATCCCACAGCCATAATAACCTACATGGGTTGGGGATCATTTTGGATGGGCTAAGCCATCACACTGTAAAGCTCTAGGGCTGCCTTTGGCCACAATATCAGATCCAATAATTTTGGCTTTGTGGAGTTCCCTTCCTCCTTTAAACCCAGGGTGTACACACAGATTGCTGTGGTTAGGAGCTTATTTGGGTCCCTCTCGGGTCCCCTAAGTTTACATTGGAGATTCCTACAGATATCTTCAGTAAAATGATTAATAAAATCAGTTATTTAGGACAACTTTCCCATCAGATGATTCTGGCTCTAAGTTGGTAGACATTTGAATGGCCTCTAACAAGCAATTACTGAATGCTGCCATGCTCTTATTCTCAGCCTTGAACACCTTGGCCATGTGAATAATTTACAGGTGTGCCCTTTATTCCTTCTGTAAGTAGGTTTGTATAAAATCTCAAGTAGCCCTCCCTTTTGTCATTGCCTAATCTTCTTGCTAGTTCAACTGTGTATTCCGTGTGGGAATACCTGTGTCTCCATCAACCAAACTTACACCTGTGGCAAGTACATGGGTCAGCTCTGTTCCTAGCAGCCTTAAGAAAGCATTCTCATCAGCACTACAACAATTCAAGCATACCATGAGATCCTTCCAGGGCAGATTGAAAATAAGTATAATAAGCTGAAACTCTTCAATGAATCAACCAGAACAATTAGAAAAATGGTCCCTTTGTCTCGGCAAGTTTTTAAGTTTCCCATACTGAAGGGTATATATACACTTTCCCAATATTTCCATTATCTAATTCCATCTTCTGAAGAGACTGAGCACAGGACACAGTGTTCCTCATAACTAGAGCTGGACCAGTGGCTGACATCATATAAGGGAGCTGTTGGCTCTCTTGAGTATGCTGGTGCTGGATGGTGGTGGGCACTTTTTCAGACTATTTGACTAGAATGAGTGTAACTGGTGCATCTAAGGAAGACTTTATGCATGTCTCCATGGTCTCTAAGGAACATTTGTACATATGGTACCTCACTTTATTTGTCCTGGTGTTGTTCCTCAGGGATCCATTAGCTGGCTAGATAGTGTTATGAAAACACAAACATGTTCTTCCACTCCTGATCTCTAAAGATCACTCCAGCTTGTTCCTCTTCTTCAACAGGCTGTGATCAAGTATGGGTGTTCCCTTTCCCCATCTCTGCTGAACAAGATGACAAAGGGGTAGATTGTGTCTAGAGCTCTAAAGGCTAACCAGGGGTATCCCCTTGGTAGCCTCTCTCTGAGGAGAGTTGCACTGCCTCCCCAGGTGGGACCCCTTTATGTCAGGTAAGACTTGCTGAGTGTATTTCAGCTTCTTCTCACCCACCACCCTCCCTCCACTACAGCTCATTCTTTATAATTAGGGCAAAGTCTACAGTAGGATGAAAATTGTTTCTTAGATCCTCATAACACTTCACATGGAAAAGATTAGGTTTAAATAAGCATCCAAGAGGCTGACGGGCCTAATAAGCCTCTAATCAGGATTGGCTTTCTTAGGATTTCTATGATTGTTGGAGTTTTATCATGTGCCTTATAGTGGATGGATGTAGGGTCATACTCTAGGCTTTGGAGAAGTTCTCAGGCTTGAGCAGCTTCCCAAACTAGGCTTTGGCTAATTATTTCAAGATCTTGATAAGAACCAAAATTTCTGGGGTACCAAAACTCTCAGATTTAGCTTTCTTTAAGACTGCAACTATAGAAAATAATTCTTCCCAAGGTAGAAAACTTAACTTCTGGCAACAACCCAAGTGAACTATAACTTGGAAAGGCTTTTGACAGTCCCCTATAAAGTTATACGCTTTCCAAGTGCCTGGTTTTCTGTAGCAGGATTCACAAAGCCAATCGCAAACTCTGCCTTCCATCTTCTCAGCAGCCATCCAGCAGGGCCTGAAGAATAGCACATGGACAGAGACTGGTAAACAATGAAAAATCTGCGACCTGAGTGGATGTAACTAGGGCAGAGACCAGAAAAGGCATGTAATGGCTCAGAGTATGCTGCTTCTCAAGGTTAGGATGTTTACTAGGTCTAGTCAAGGTTAGGATGTATTCCAGTGCAGGACTCAGGGTCAATTGTTCTCTTAGCAATCTTCTTTGACTTTGATTCATGGGGGTAGGCTCATCAGTCTTAAGTGTCTCAAGATTCACTCTCCTCTGGTGGGGTGAGGGAAGCAATGACAATTCATTCACGTCCTGAATTTACTGTTTTTGGATGCTGGGCATGAGGACTCAATCTACTTTTGTGTGAACAATCCCTCTGCAGCCCCTGCACAGCTTCCAACTATTAGGAAGCCACCACACAGAAAGGGAGCCATGCTGCTTTTTCTTTGGACAGGAGAGAGGCGTGCCCTCTTCTCAGCCTCTTAAACAAAACAACCAAATTGAGCAATTAAGAGAGAACAAGAGATCACAAAATGAAATATAAAGATCTACAGCAGGAGATGTTTAACCTTCCTATAGCTTACCTCTAGAACCAGAAAATGCCGAAGATGTAGTCTATTCCGAACAAGCCCCTAAATGTGATGTTCTCTTCTCCAGAGCAAGGCCATGTCCTGCTGCCAGCACCGGGTTTATCTTGCTTGAGGGTACTAGCAAGTCCCTCCGGAGCAGCTTGTCCTGATGACAGGAATACGCCACACTCACACTGCAGCAGAGATCTAAGTAAAAACATTATTTAAGCGTAGAGTAGATATACTTCAAAAGCTAAACAGGTCCCCCTCTGAACGTAAGAAGGACTCCGGGCTTAGGAAACATTTCTTGTTGTTAAAGGGTGGAGTTGTCTAAATTAATGTTCTCTATTTTACTCCTCTTGGTTTTAATATCCATTACAATGAGTACATAGAACTCACAGACAAAGTTCATGATTAAAGGGTATATGATGAACAGGTTGTAATACTAGTGAGGAATGTTTAGGATACTTGTTCATGAAGACATGTTATGAAGTTTCTTCAGGTATATTACTAAATGCCCGCTGAAGTCCAGCTCCCTGAATTCATTGTCCAGAGGCACCCTATCCCAGCAAGCTTCAGCATGAAGCCACTGAGCTCCACCTCCATTGGGTTAGGAAGTCCAGCTTTCCCAATTAAGTGACAAGAGGCACCCTACTCTGCAAGACAGCCTGCTGCACAAAAACTCTCAGCTCTACTTTCTCCATGGGTTGAGAAGTCCACAACTCTGTTATGCACCTGGCTCCTGGTTCTGTTGCTGCTCCTCTGATGGTACAGCGCTCTGCAGGACCCAGGCAGGTCACTGTGCAGGTGTCTTGGGTCCAGAAGATGAACTCCACTCATGCCTCTTGTTGGTATTCAGACCCCTTACCTTCTCCTGCTTGTAACAAGGCTCATTTTATACATAGCAGAGCAGTATTCCAAGGAAACCAGTTCACAATTATTCACAGGGGAATTCTATCATAATTTTTGCTCACCTTCTCACGAAACCCAGAAAAGAGCATTTGAAAGGAGTGAGAGACTTTGGCTAGAAAAGCCACAGTGAATAACTCACTGTGCCTGCAATGGTCAAGCAGCTTTCTAAGGAGTTCACTTACTCCGTCCATGGCTCTCCTACTTAGGTTCTTTTAAGTTTATCTCAGTCTATTGCTCTGTCAGGATGCTCTCCTGGCTTGCTCTTGAGGTTAAGATGTTTGCCAGGCCTGGTCTCATGGTCTATTGTTCTTAGCAGACTGAAATCTCTCCTCAGTCCCTACATGGTTTATGCTTTACTATATAACAGAGGCTCTCAACTTTCCTGATGCTGCGGCCCTTTAATACCTTCATGTTGTGGTGACTCCCGCCGCAACCCGACAATTGTTTTCTTTGATACTTCATAACTGTAATTTTGCTACTGTTGTGAATTGGGTGACACCTTTGAAAGGGTCAGTCAACTCCCGATGGTGTCATGACCCACATCTTGAGAACCGCTGCTCTATAGGCTCATGAACCGGAGAATTTATCAGCCTCATATCACGGCCATGATAAATTACACCACGATTGCTGAGGCTTACTCTTTATCAGACCCCACAGGTGGCCCTTCTTGGTTTGGCTTGGTCTTTCTCCACTCAAGTAGCCTCTGGTGTTGGTCAAGCATAACATCATTGAGAACAAAAAGCAAATTGCTCTTTGCAAGGCTATTGCATTCTTCGTACTCTTTACTACTTAGAATTAATTATATATGTTAAAAAAAACATGAAACACCTCACAGAAACATCTAGACTAATGTTTGAACAAACATCTGGGAACCACAGTGTAAACAAGCTGGCACATAAATCAACCAGCATAAAGCTAACTCATCATTTGCTTTTCTCTAGATTGTCATTAGGAATTTAAATAATGCATTCTACCAAAACCATTGTCAGTTTCTCTGTAGATACAGAGCGTTTCTCCTTCTCCCCTTGAATCTATTGGCATTTGTAATTGTGTTTTACCATTTCCTCATATGAACAACATCGAATTATTGGAATTAATGAAACTTTAATAGTACTTTATCTTTTTATCATTCCATCGAGTTCTGTTTGTTTATGTAGATGGGTTTAGCTACCACTATGAGTTATGTTAAGGAGTAGTTTTGATTGTATTTTTGCTTCAATATTCTCATGTTCAATATTCTAATCTTTAATATTCTTTTTTCTACTGTTTTTATCCGATTTGGATGCAAATATTGTATTTTCTTAATAAAATAATTCAGAAGTTTTACCTATTTCTTTTCTCTATAAACTAATGCAAAGCACTGGGAGTACTTTATTTTGGAGTTTGGTGGACCTTCCCGTGGTGACCCTCTGGACGGTCACCTTTATGTGGGGTGTTTTCTTTAGAACATCAATCCTTAATGGCAATTGATCTCCGTAATATTTTTTCACTGATGAGTTCAACTTTTGGTAAGCTATATTTTATTGGAAAATAAATAAATTCTTTTCTACAAAAAATTAAGGTTAATTTACATGAAGATTATCAAAGTGTATTACATGATATGATTAGTTTCTCTAGTTTCAATGCTTTCTTTGTGCTTCGCATTTTTCTGTGTGCATATATATTTTGTATATTTAGGTGGTCATCTATTTGTCTTTTTTTAAAGGGTCTGAGAAGTTTATTAATTTTTTCTACTGCTTCACTATGCTTTGCTATATTCACTTATTACTTGTGGTGTTTCCTTCAGTACTTTCTTTTTGTTTTCCTTCATTTCTGTCTAGTTTTCAAAGCTGGAAACTTACTTTATTTATAATCCTGTCATTTTTGTCATTATGATTTTATCTTAAATCTTTTCATTGATTTTTTATTATATCGGCTGATTCTTAGTTTTGTAATCTATGGTTCAAATTACTGATCAGCTGGCCATCAACCTAGAATCCCCTGCTCTCTGATTTCCCTCACCCCTCCTGTGGATGACCATCTCCAATTTCATCCAAGTCTACATCCATCAACCTTCCTGCCCATGCTTTATCCTCTTCCCTGTAAATCCTCTTTTTGGCAAACTTCAAAGTCTAGTCCCTTTGTAAAATGAAAGCCTATATCTTGTTTTTTTGTTTGTCTTCCTTTCCTTAATTAATGGTATTTTGTTATTGGATAATTACACATCAACATAATGTTCTCCTGGTCCATCCATGTCATGAAGTACTGAATGATTGTGTCATTGTTTTGTAACAATGCATAGTATTACGTAGGTTATCTGTATGTATTAAAGTTTCTTTATTCTTTCGCTTACTGATTTCTATGAATTTAAGTTAATACTGTGTTCTTGCTATGATGAAGGGCTGCAATGCATATGTTTATTTCTGTTATGAGTCTCCCTTCTTTAGGATATATAAGAAGCAGAGGGATTGTAGGATTGTATGTAATTTCTACTCCCATTTTTGTGCGGTAGTACAATATTGTTTTCCAAAGTGGTTGCGCCTATTTACAGTCCTTTCATCAGTGTATGAGTATACCAATCTCTCTGGAGCCTGCCTAGATATTATTATTTTCTGTTTTGTTTTTAGCAGTTCATTGTTAATGTGTGTGTTGTGAGGTGGTATCTCTTGATTGCTTTGCCTTCTCCAGAATGGCTAGTAATTGTGATGTCATCTTGGGGATGTCATTTGGATGTCATCTTGGGGGTGTACAGTCTGGCCATATCCTTTGCCCACTCTTTAACTGGTTTATTTAATTTTTAATCTCCTATTGAAGTGTTGTAATTTTCTGTTGCATCATTTTCCCCCACTCTCTGGGGTCTCATTTTACCCTTTGGATGAAGTATTCAATGCACAGAAGTGCCTTCTGTTTAGTAGATCCCAGTTGTCTACTTTTTCTTCCAGTATGTGTGTTTTCTATGTTATATTTAGTAGTTTATTTTGGCCTTAATATATAAAATTAAAAAGGCATAACATTTCAAATGTTAACAAATATATGGAGTATTGTAAATGATCATAGAAAGCACAAGGTACTATAACATTGCCAAATACTCTGGGATATTGTGACATTATTTCCTAAAGCTAAACATAAACCTCCTAAAAACTCAATTGTAAACTCACATTTGGGCATAAAACCAAAATAAATAAGGATATTTATCAAGCAAGGGATAGGTAAATGAATATTCATAGTACCTTTATTTATTATAATTTGAATAGAACACTTTCCCAAAAGTCTATCAATAGAATGAGCAAATGAAATATATTTATAAATTACAGGTACAAAAATTACTGTAATATGCCAGAAGAAGAATGTGCTTTATTGCCAAAATAATATAACTAAAGATAGGAAACAATATATTGATATATATATCAATCATATGAGTTCATTAAATTTTTTAAAGGGAAAAACTGACTCTAAATTAGGGTAGTGGCTACTCCTAGGACTGTGGAATTACCTGTGAAGGGGCATGAAAAAGTCATCAATTGTGATGGCAAGTGTTCAATCCCACTTGCTGCTCCATAGGAGAAAGATAAGGTGCTCTGATACCCTGAAGTATTACATCTTTATTAGAGTTATAATTCCATGGAGGTACCAATGTTTAAATTTAAATGGACCTATAGTTTGAGTGCATTCTGTGTGTGTAATTTTACAAGTAGATTTGAAAATCCATCGAATTGTAGTGTAAGAATATCCTGAAGAAATGCCTGTAATGTAAGATTCTCTTTGGTGCCGAGTGTTCTTGAGTTAGTTCAAACTCAAAATGACTCTGTATGACAGAAGAAACCCTGCACTGCCCTGGGCTGTTCCCACTATCATTCCGGTATTTGAGCCCATCTTTGTAATGACTGTGTCATTCAAGCATGCTGGGGGTCTTCCTCTTTTTTTATTGATCCTCCACTTTGTCAACAATAATGTTTTCCTACAGGAATTGGTCTCTTCTGGTAGCATATCCAAAATATGTAAGTCAAAATTTCCTTTCACATTTCCAAGTAGCACTCTAGTTGTTGTCCCTCTAAGAGACATTATTGCTGTTCTGGCAGTCCCTAACAGTCCTGGTGGCATAGTGGGCATGCTCTGGATTGTTGTGATAGTTAAGTTTAGTGTGCCAACCTGGCCGATAAACACATGTGGGATTAACTGAAGACAAATGGCTCCATGAGCCTCGCCTTTCCTCCTCTCTGGTCTCTTGTTCTCTGATGGTCAGACGAGTGTGCAGCTGCCTTAACTAATTGTTTGCCTCAGCTGGCAAGGCTCACTTCCTGGGAGACATCTCTGAGGAGAAGCCACATGGACCTACCCAGATGCAGCCGTGGGTGCTGGAGCAGCCACGTGGAGACCTGTGCCAGCAATGAGATGCTTATGCGCTCACTGATTTGGCTTGCCTCCTGCAGGCAGCGTCATTGCATGCATTTTGCGAGTTTGAGGAGGACTTTGTAGATCGGTGTCAGACCAATGGCCTAATGTCGGACTTACAGGCTTGGACTGGAGTTTGTTGGGATGCTTTCTTAGGGAAACACTTATGCTTTATATAATTTCTCTCTTGTATACATGTGAGCTTCTGTGGATTTGTTTCTCTAGTCTACCCAGACTAACACAATTTTGAACCACATGGTTGGCAGTTCAAAACTACGAGCCACACTATGGGAGAAAAAAACTGAGTTTTCTACTCCTGAAGAGTCAGTCTCGGAAACTCACAGGGGCAGATGTAACCTGTCCCATAGAATCACTATTTAACCCGAATTGACTCGATGGCAGTGAGTTTGGTCTGGTTTGGTTGGTAGTCCATGGCATGTTTAATTATTCTTCATTAACGATATATCCAAAGGCATGGGTCCCTTTGGTCTTCAGTATTCATTGTTCAGCTTTCACATGCTTATTCGGCTCCTATACTGAGGTATTAAAGACTGAATAGTCTTTGACATTCATCAGAATCCCAGTCTCCTTTATTTTCAAGAGGCAAAGAAATGCCATCTGCACACCATAGGCGGTTAATGAGTCCTCCTCCACTCCCGATGTCATCGTCTTCTTCATATTACCCAATTTTTTTTTTTTGCTTAACTAAAAGTTAATTTTATTTTCACGTGTCACAATACAAACAAAAATCGTTTTGTTCTGCTTTTTGTCCACTACTCCACTCCAAAAACTATTCTTTTGAGAGAAAGCGGGAGCAGGTCTTCCATGTTGTGCTGTTAGAAAACATCCAGAGCCGCAGCACCAGCTCTCCGGGAGAAGGGGTACTGAGTAAGAAAATTGATACAAGGAGGCTGTGCGCTGCCTTTATCTCTCTGGTCGAGTCATTCCTGGCCAAGTGGGCACCATCATAGGACGGGCTGGGGGCCGCATCATTGGGGGCCCAGGCATCATTGGCATGTGGCCCCCCATGGGTGGCCTCATTCCAGGAGCGGGTCCCACTGGCATCATCCCAGGAGAAGCAGGGCCCATCATTGGCATCATGGGGGGCCCCCCATGTGGGGAGCCGGCATCATCCCAGGGGGGATGGGATCAGGGCCCCTGCTGGAGGAGGAGCAGAGAATGGAGAAGGAGGTAGCTTTCCTTGTTGAAATGCAGCCGTTGTTTTGTCAATCAGACTCTGAGCCTGCTCTTCCATCCATTTCTGATAGTAGTCTTTCACATGCTCTTTGTTTCCTACCACTGCAATGTGTCTTTCTCACAGATGGTGAGTCATGGGTGAGGTATGTATCGCAGTAGTCACAATAAAACTTAGGCATGTTGCTCGACCGACCGTTTGCCACTCCGTTCCGCGCCGCCCCCATATTACCCAATTTTTCTGATTATTTGCTCAACATACAGGTTGGATAAGTATAGTGAAATGATATAACCCTGATACACACTTATCCTGATTCTAAACCATGTAATATCCCTTTGTTCTCTTTGAACGACTGTCTATTGTTCTACATACAGATTCCACATGAGTACAATTAAGTTTTCTGGAATTTACATTTTTTACAATGTTCTCTATAATTAGCTATGATCCACAAAGTTAAATGCCTTAGTACAGTCAATTAAACACAAGTAAACATTTCTATTACTCACTGCTTTCAGCCCAGATCCATCTGATATCAGCAGTTTTATCCTTAATACTATAACTTCTCCTGAAAAATGTGTGAATTTGGGCAGTCCCATTTTATTGTACTGGTGCATAGCTTTTCAATAGTACTCAGCATAGTTATACTTGCATGTGATTTTAATAATATTGTTAAATAATTTCCACATTCTGTTGGATTACTTCAAATTGGAATGGATGCCTACATGGATCTCTTCATGGCACTTGACCATCTAGTGGTCTTCTAGTGATTCTGATTCTGCTTATTAATGGATGTTGAGGCTATTTTTCCTCCTCTTGAGTTGTTCCACATCATCAAAAGAATGTCTTCAGAAATTTCTCCATCATTGTAATTGATTTTGACTCGCCATCAAAGGGACACTCCCAGAATACTGGCATATGAAATATCCAGCACTAAAATTTTGTTATTACTTTTTAGAGGTAAATATCATGATGCAGTAAAGAGCAATGATATTGTTTCATAACTCAAGTTATGCAACAATATCACATGCCAAAAGAGTTGCTGGAGATTATTCAACAAAAGCTGTAGCAGTACGTTGATAGAGAGCTGCCAGACATTTAGGATGGATTAAGAAAAGGACATGGATCAAAGGATATCATTTCTGATGTCAGGTGCATCTTGGCTGAAATCATAAAATACCATAAACATGTTTATTTGTGTGTTATCAACTATGCCAAGGCACTCAACTGGGTGGATTATAAAAAACTATGGCTAACCTTGAGAAGATGGGAATTCCAGAACACTTCATTGTGCTCACGAGGAACTTAAATGTGGATCAAGAGGCAGTTGTGGGAACAGAAAAAGGGAATATTGTATAATGTTGTGGAATCAACTCTATGGCACCTAACAATAATATCACAAATTTATAATTTATTCTTATATTATACAATGTTAATATACAAATTAAGTATGAAATTACAAATTAAGTAGGGCAACAATGCTTCTACCATACACAAAATTATGAGTGTAGTTTGACCAAATAATTTCTTATAAAGAATATTCTATATTTATTTATTATATAAGGAATCTTGGATCACAAAAGTTAAGCACTCATCTACTGACCAAAATTACCTTGGTGAACTGTGGGAGAAAGATGTGGTCATCAACTCCCAGAGAGAATACAGGTTGGGAAATCTTGTGGTGCAAGACTGTTTTTTAATAAATAGAGTCTCAGTGACTTGAAAATCAACTCAAAAGCACTTAAAAATCATGGAACAATAATAATGCATGTATTGCCTTCACGGCCATAGCAATTGTAATATGACTGTAGCTACTAACCTGCAGAAAGAAGAGTAAAACAGGTTTTCATACTAGTTCAAAGAAAAGCTATACTGATATTTATCATGAAACCCACATTTTAAATTTTATTGAATCAAGGCTAAAACATTTATGTTAGTAGATCAAGAGAATTGCAATACTGTTCAGGATATTGGGTTCTTTTTTCATGAATCTTATGTAAAATAAATATTGATTTAGAATTTAAAAATACAGTTTGCCTATTTTTGTAAATAAATATGAATAGCTTTTCAGTTATTATATGCTCTATTGTTTATACAAAAAATAGATAAGCAAAAATAATCTAACTAGTTAGTACAAAAGTTATTTCTATTGATTAGTACTATTGGTTCAAGGTTGAAATGATCTACTCAACATGTATGTCAGGAAAGACGATCTAGCTCAACTGCTGAATTTTAAAAGATGACTTCTCCTAGAATAACAAAGACAAGTAATGGAAGCTAATTCTTGTTCCAAGTGTCAATGATTTTGAAAACAGGTGTAAGATTACTATCTTTGCTTTATTCACATGCACATACTTACTGACCTGAGAACTTTGAGATTTCATAGTTAAAGCAGTGGTGGAGAATTTGATCAAAGTTTTAATACTGCTATCTCAGTGCACTTTCTTGATGTATCTTTAAGTAACCCCGGTGGTGTAGTGGTTACCCATTGGGCTGCAATCCGGTGGTGGCATTTGAAACCACTAGCAGCTCTGCAGGAGACAGAATGGGCTTTCTACTCCAGTCATAGTCTTGGAAACCCACAAGGGGTCGCTATGACTCAGCATTGACTCAATGGCAGCCAGTAAGGGTGCCTACTAATAGTGAAAGAGAGAAAAAAAGCACAGAGTCGTCGGGAAAATGAAGTACCGAGAGGTGAACTTGAATCCATTCTTTTCTAGGAGTCCTAAGACTTATGTGTAAAAGTTCTAGACTAGCTCTTCCAAAACTACACGAAACCCACTGCTGTTACATCTGACCCAGCAAACTATAGAACTGGGTAGAACAGCCTCATAGGGCTTTCAAGGTTGTAAACCTTAGGAAATCTGAAAGTCACTTATTTTCCAGTTGGTGGATTCCAACTGCCTACATTTTGCTCAGTACCTGATTGCTTTAACCACCGCACCACCAGATAATATTGAATGCTCACAGCCCATTATCTTAAGTGAATGATTTTACTTTTGGAGAAAACAAGAAAAGCTTGCTATAGATTGAGAAGCTCCCTACACCTTATGAAACTGCATCAAAATTAGGAAGAAAGCATTTTTAGAGGTGATTGGAACATAAACAGATATGATTGGATCTTCCTGTTTGGGTTGTCATTGACACTAATCAGATTATTTGTTTACTCAGAATTCTGTGAGAATAATTATCATTTGACCTTAAATATAATAGAAAGAATAAAATCTGTAAACAAGATTGACTCTGCTCTTCTATTGCAACAAAAACAGACCTGAGGCAGGTCACTGTTCTTTGACATACCAGACAACAGTTTCAGGAATTGTTGGAATTATGTTCCCAATGACCCTGCATTCATTTCACAAGCGAGCCATTGCTCTTGACTGCATCACGATTTTTACCTCTAAAATGTAATAACAAAACTTTAGTGCTGGATATTTCAAATACCAGTATTCTGGGAGTGCCATTATTTTGGTTGACAATTTAAACCAGTAATTGCTATTCTTCTCAAGAGAATTTCACTTTGAAGATTGTCCACTGGACTTATCATCCTAGGAGACTGCTGTACTCTTGCATCTCCTTGGAGACAAAGACCTACAAACAACAAATCAATTGAACCCATGAAATACAAAAGACCATCTGGTGGTGGAAGGGCATCTTATTATCATTCCCTCCAGGCAGAATCAGAGTTGTAAAATTTTAGAGCTACAAAACAGCTTTGAAATCTTCAGCCCAAGCCCATCCTTTACAGAAGAGGAAAAGTGAAATGGTTTTCCCAATGTCACAGACTGAGCTAGTGACAGAGCTGAAGCAGGAATCTAGTTTGAGAATTTGTAAGATTCTCATTCATTTTTTCCCCAGTGGATACCATTTGACCTTTGATGCGAAGGGCTACTGACACCACTCTCTGAACAAGTTCAACCAGATTCTGGAACACTCAGGTGTGCAATGAAGTTGATTGTGAATTTATCACATCACCAGAGAGAAAATATAAATTAAGTAGGAGCAGCAATTCTTGTACTGTGGGGTGTATTCAAGTAAGTACACAAAATTCTGAATATATTTTATAAAATCATTAATTATATGATGGACTTTCTTAGGATGCATTATAAATCAATATTTTAATGAAAGAAATATAGGTACTTATTATTTAAGCCAACACAACTGAAACTACAGATAAAGTTTTCCCCTGCCTATTGGGTGTGCAATGGATGGAGAAATAGGAATAGATCTCATCAATTAGTTCATATTTTATTAGTTTCTTATTATGCACCTACAATAGCCTCCAAAGTGATCCTAGAAAGAATAACAAATATAACAGGTATTCACTCAACTGAACACAGTCCAAGATAAAATTGAAGACCTGCTTAATTTTAAGTACCATGGCCTCTGTATTTCCCTTAAAAATGATGAGACTTGACCTCATATATCCCCTGGCCAGTTTCTCTCTGAGAAGTACTATGTATGTGTGGGCAGAAATAAGCTCATGCACACAAAAGGCCTGCCAGTAACCCAAAATTGGTTTCTTAAGGTTTAATAATAAAAAAGCCTGAGATCTGGATAACCGAGGGTGCTCGCGCTGTAATAGGGAGTCACAATTCAGCCCACAACTGCCCAGTTCCAGTTCCTTCCAGCTACAAAGAACAAACACAGACTCTTGGAGGGTACACAAATATTGACCTCTTTATCCTGTAGAGATAGTTCCCTGGCATTTTAAAGATCACATTGTATTTAATTCTTTGTTTTTATCATCACCCATAAAAGTCTTCTCACTGCCATTGTGTCAAGTCTGTAGGAGAGAGCAACATGGTAGAATAAAGTCGAATTGCCTTTGTGGGTGTCCAGGAGCAGAAAGCCAGCCTTTCTCTTGATATAACATATAGCATGTACCACATTATGACTGACCCCTTGAAACTGTTTTAATTTTTAAAACACTAATAAACCTTTTACTAATAACAGACAGCTTTCTTACTTCCTATGTTTTAAATTTTTTATTAGTTCACACGCCCTATTACCTGAAGAAAATGGCCGGACAGAATAATGATTCTACAGTGACTGAGTTTGTCCTGGAGGGATTGACAGATACACCACGGCTCCAACTGCCTCTCTTCTTCATGTTTCTAGTGATATATGCTGTCACTGCAGTTGGAAACCTGGGGATGATCCTCCTCATCGCTTTCAATTCCAAGCTCCAATCACCCATGTACTTCTTTCTCGGTAATTTGTCATTTTTAGACCTGTGCTACTCCTCGGTTGTTACTCCCAAACTCCTGGGAAACTTTGTGTGTGAGAAAAATGTGATTTCTTACAATGGATGTATGACCCAGCTCTTCTTCTTCTGTGTTTTTGCCATTGCCGAGTGCTACATGCTGACTGCCATGGCGTATGACAGGTATGTCGCTATCTGCAGTCCACTGCTCTACAATGTCACCATGTCCCCAAAGGTCTGCCATCTGCTCGTTAGTGGAGTCTATGTCATGGCTTCTTTGGGAGCTATGATCCACACGATTTTCATGACAAGGCTCTCCTTCTGTGCGGACAACATTGTCCACCATTACTTCTGTGATATACTGCCTCTCCTAAAGCTCTCGTGCTCCAGCACCTATATCAATGAGTTTCTGGTGATCATTGGAGGTGGATTTAATATGTTAGTAACCACTGTGGCCATTATCATCTCTTATTCCTTTATACTCTCCAAAATTCTTCGGATCCCCTCATCTGAAAGCAGATCCAAAGCATTTAGTACCTGTGGTTCCCACCTTACAGTTGTTGGAGTTTTATATGGATCCATGATATTCATGTATTTAAAACCAGCATCTAATAATATGGCCCAGGAGAAAGTGGCCTCTGTGTTTTATACCACGGTGACGCCGATGCTGAATCCTTTGATCTATAGCCTGAGGAATAAGGATGTCAAGAATGTGCTCAGCAAAGTCATAGGTATGAGGTGTGAACAACCCTAAGCCAGTTATCAAAACTACTAAAGATCATAATAATAGTCTGCTTCTTTATATTTTTTAAATTAACTAATACATATATATTTTAACATTAGCATCCCCTTCTCATTCTTTTCCTTAGTTATGCCATTAATTACCCTCTTCCTGAGTCGGTGTACAAACACACACATGCACACATAAATACACAGATGTCTATTCCTTGGGCACAGTATCCCATGATATTAAGATTCAGAACATCCTTCATGTGGCTCATGCATGTGAGTTTTGAATAATTCATTCCAGCACCGCCTCTTTCCCTATTGACAAAAACCAGAATGCTTTTCTTTTATTTGGTACAAATTGAAATGATTGACTTCTGTCACTCATAACTAGTTAGATGGCATTCAGAGGATGTGGTGTCACACTTAGGTTAGGACACAAAATAATTTTAAACTTTGATCCTATATTGGTTCCACAATATATATTTATACTTTTTCATTTGAAGAGTCAGATACATGTCCTTCTCCATTTTTGTTTTGCCACATATCTTTCTCCTTTTAAATTCCAAGAAACAGAAATTGTGACAGACCAGTATTAAATGCTAGCGAAGCTACTTTTTGAATTATTTTTATCTTTCTATCAGAATTCATAGGCAACAGATGTGTCTGAAATTTAAATTTCATAACTAATAGATTTCTTTTGGAAATATCATGATACTCAGATCTGGACTTATTTCAAGGAGATAGCCATAATTAATTATGTTATGTGCACAATTTCCTATTTGGTGAGCAGTAAGATAATTATGCTACTCTAAATAATTATATTGTAATTATTTAAATATTGAAACAAATATGCTGCAATTTGAGTGCGTATACACTTAAAGTGTTTGCTGAATTCTTTTCATTTCCCATGGACTTTTGTCTTCCCATAAACACACTAGTCAGAACTCCAAGAGATCCTATGGCTTGCCCTCCAACTTTCCTGCCAAATCTGACTTGATCATTAAATGTCTACTACTATAAATGGATTCTCTGGGCCTGTTTCCACTGTAAAGGGAAAAATGGTGTCAGTTTCTTTCACAAAGTACGTTAATTAGAGTTTCCCCAATATTATGGCAAAGTGGAAATTACTAATATAAAGGAAATGAGTGAATATTAAAGTGGACTGCTTAAGATTTCTCTATCCCCAATAAGTCTTCAGCTCAGAGGTGTCATTAGATAAGCTAACTGTGCTAAGCCAAGAGAACCATTGTACTATTCTGATATGTGCACGTACGCATGCATATCTATATAAAAGTGCCAACTTTCCTGGGATCTAGTTTTTTGGATTGCTATCATGATGAATGAGCACTAAAACTATATCAGGCAGAATTTCAGGGACAAAGATTTGTAATGTATACGGTGATTACAGTTAGTATTGATATGTTCAGATAGAATTGATATTTTTTGAAAATTAATTTCTTTTTCCTGCCTGCCCTAAGGGACACCAGGTTCTCAGAGGCTGGATGACTCAAGACCTTTAGCTAAGCAAATTTATGTTCGTTAGACTTTATAAAGAGACAACTAGTGTAGACAAATACTTTGTATGAGAGAGATTTGTAATATTTGAAATTTGTGTAAGTAAAACCTGAAATTAGACATTAAAAATCAAAGAATTGAAAATTATATCCCTATCTTAAAGTGAAGTTTAAGTATTTTATAAATAATACAGAACAGTGGTTATCCATTATTGTGAGGGATAATAATACACATGAAATGAAAATTGAATTGGATAAAGATGTATTCTGTGTGAGGGAGAATAACTGAAAAATATTCATATCTTGAAAAAACTATGGAAGGCCAGATTCCTCTTACAAACACCACGTAGGAAACACTAGATTAGAGGAGATAACCTTCATCAAAAGATGGAATACTTTATTTTAGGCCCTCCCAAATATCACACTTTCCCAGTGATCTTCCCTTCAGTATCCACTATGAAAATGAGAAACTCCATTTCCTTGGCCACATGTTTTTCTCTGCAAATCCTAATAGAATACTTCTCTGGGAATTCACCTTACCCAGCTCTCAAAACATCCTGTAAATATGAGACAGACTTTGAAAGCTAATTTGATAGAGGAAGGGTGATCATCAGTGCCTATGTTTCTTCTGTTCTCTATTTTTTTAAACAAATTTAACTGTTAGGATTGGCATAGTTATAATTGGGTTCTAAATGACATTCAAAACTGTACAGACAGAAAGGGTACAGCTTCGTATGTGCCTGCATATGTGTTCATACTTAGGTGAAGACATCACAATACATACACTGAACATATCAATCACTCCCAAATAGCTCAGCAAGCATGGTGGTGATGCTTCACCGCCACTGCCGCGCGCCATGCTTCTCAAACGACAACTGGTCTGCTTGCTGATATGGCTTCGTTTTCTTTCCAAAAAGCTTTAATCAAATTAGTCATATAATCTGAACTCCTTTGTGTACTTTAATGTAGCATAACACCATGAGATTCATCCATGCTCCTGCCTGCATCAATAGTTCATTGCTTTTTATGACTGAAGTAATATTTCATTGTATGCATATACTATACCATGCTTATCAATTTACCTGAACATGGAAAGTGGTGATATTTCTAAATTCGGGATAATGAATAAGATTGCTGTTTTGTGCAAACGTATTCACATGAGCACATCTTTTAATTTCTCTTTGAAAATTCCCTGGGAATAGAGCAACTGGCTCATAGAGTAAGCATATGGAACTCCTGACAGCAAAATGGCCGAAAGCTTGCAGTTTAAAGCAGCCCTGCAGCTCCACAAGAGAAAAGACTGGGTGTTTGTTTTCATTAAGAAAATCTCACAGGGCAGTTCTACCCAGTCACATGAGGTTTTGATGGGTCTTAAATGACATGATGGCATCCAAAAACAATACATCAGGTATGCATTTTAAATTGTCATGACTACAAACTGATCCAACTGCATGCAGAAATTATTGGACAAGATTGGTGAGACACAAAATTTCTGCTAAATAGCATTAAATAATGATTGTAGCAGTGAATCAAGAGAAATTCAAGACAGATTCAGAAGATTTATAAAGTGGGATATAATTGCTGACATGAGATGAATCTTGGGTGAAAGCAGAAAATGCCAGAAAGATGTATTTACTCATTTTTATTAAATATACAAGGCATTTGACTGTGTGGATCATAACAAATTATGAATAACATTGAGCAAAATCAGAATTCCAAAACACTTCATTGTGCTCATGCAAAACCAGTACACAGACTTAGAGACCATCTTTAGTAACAGGACAAGTGAATGTAAAACTGGTCTGTATTTAAGAGTAGTTTAAAATCAGAGAAGTTGTGCGTCACATAGTATCTTTTCACCATTTTATTTATTCATTGTGCTGAGGAAATAATCTGAGGAGCTGGATTCGATGAAGAAGAATGCAGCATCAGAATTGAAGGGAGGTTCATTAACAACCTGTGAGACATAGGTGACACAACCTTGTTTGTTGAAAGCCAGGGGAACCTGATCCACTTGCTGCTGACGATCAAGAGCTGCAGGCTTCAGTATGACTTACAATGGAATTTAAAGAAAATAAAAATCCTCCGGCTAGACCAATAGGTAGGGTCCTGATAAACAGCAAAGAGAGAAGTTGTCAAGAATGACACCTTGCTTGGATGCACAAACAATGCTTGGGGAACAACAGTCAAGAAATCACAGGACATATTGCAATGGGCAAATATTCTGCACGAGACATCCTTTCAAGGTTGAAAAACAAAGATATCACATTGAGAACTACAAGGCACCTGACGCAAGTCATATATTTCCTGTTGCCTCCTATGCATGGGAAATTGGACAATAAATAAAAATGATGAAGGAGAATTTGATGTTGAAAAATATTGAAAGTAATGGGGCCTTCCATAATAACAATATGTCTCGGAAGAAGTTCATCGATAATCCTCCCTGGAAGCAAAGATAGCAAGACTGTGTCACATGCTTTGGACATGGCCCTGGGGGGGGGGGTCATGCTTATTGAAATGGAGGGACAGTAAAATCTGAGGAAGGCCTTAAAGATATAGGTTTACACAGGGGCTGCAACAATGGGCTCAAACATAGCTACGGGCAGTGGGTTCTTCTGGTGTCCATAGGGGGATTATGAGTTTTTACCCACTTGACCGCACATAACAACAATTAAATATTGGCTTTCTCTGATTTTGAGTACTGTTGAACATTCTTCATATGTTCTCTGATCATTTTAAAGCTCTTTGTTCATATGCACATATGCATTTTACAATTCTTATTTTTCAATTAAATTCAATAATACTGAAAGGTAGGAAGATTACCAAATGCCCACATTAAACAAACATTAGCTGGCCATGAAAAACATAAAAAGGGGGGCGGTGAAGGGGGTTGGAAGAAATCAGGCACACATTAGACACCAAGGGGGACAATCCGTGCTCAGACCCAGGTCACCTAGGCACTGGTGAGGTCAACCTGGTCATGCATACAAGGCACCAGCAACATTACATCACACATGCACCTGAACTCAATCACGAAGAATGGCCAATACCCTCATCTCCCTCTCCCTCGCCCTCCCACCAAGTGGAAAGAGGAGGGAATAAATAGAGACTAGGGCAGGCCTCTCTCTCAGGTCAGGAGCAGGATCTCTCTCCTGTACGCTGCATGCATGCCCTCTCAAGACTTGCCCTCTTTTGGGGGTTCTGGAGTTCCTCTTTTGGTTCTGTGGACTCCTCTTAATGGCCATTTTCCACGTGGGATTTTATGCTCCCGTGAAGCGGCCATTTTCGGTCATGAAATTTCCCACCGCCCCTGCCATGTGGCCTTGAACGCTCTCCAGGGATAGAGTGTGCTGTTTAAAAGGTCCCTTTCCCGCATAAAAGTTACTTGGATATAAAAGTGAGACTGCCACGTGACTTCTTTCAATGTTGAGAAGCAAGAACCAGGGGAAATCATCCCAGAAACCTAATACACAAATTATATACAATAAATTTTTACCTACCATGCATTTTAGAGTTGCGACAAATATAGATACCACTAACATAAGTACCACAATCAAGATGTAAAACATTTGTCTCCCCGGAGAGGAAGATTTTGAGCAATTCTCCCATGGTACTGTAGAGTCAGGACAGTCCAAAACCAGTAGGTCAGGGGACATACTGGAAATCCGACCAGGGTGTTTGCTGATAATCCTGAGGCACGGTTTTGCTCATTTACCTTGTGGAAGAGAATGGCAATCTGATTCTTTGTGAAATAGATTATGACACAGGATTGTAGAGTCAAATACAGTGTACTCCAGTGAAAGGCTATTATTTGTCTTGCTAGCTAAAACTGTACTGCTTATTGTTGTCTTTATCAGTAAAAATAAAGAAAACCGTCTGACTCATCAATACATATATGGGATTTTTTTTCACGTACACGGACCACTGTCTCCCTTCACCCACTTTGCTGTTGTCCGTCCCCCTGGGAAAGGGTTATATGTCGATCATTGTGATTGGTTCCCCCTTTCTCCCCTCACCTTCCCCTTACCCTCCTGGTGTTGCTACTATCATTTCTGGACCTGAGGGATTTATCTGTTCTGGGTTCCTTGTGTTCTGAGTTCTTATCTGTACCAGTGTACATGCTCTGGTCTAGCCGGATTTGCAAGGTAGAATTTTGGTGATGATAGTGGAGGAGGGAGGAAATATTAAAGAACTAGAGGAAAGTTGTATGTTTCATCCATGTTATATTGGACTCTGACTAACGCATCTCTTCCTTGTGACCCTTTAGTAAAGGGATGTCAAATTGTTTACAGATAGACTTTGGATCTCCACTCTGCACTCCCCCTCATATTGATAGGACTTTTTTTTTCTGAGTCTTTGATGCCTGATACCTGATCCCATAGGCACCTCATGATCACACAGGCTGGTGTGCTTCTTAATTTAAAACTTCTAAACAAATCTTCTAAATATTAACATATGATTCCACTTATGTTTCAAGAATATTCATTGAAAACTTGTTGGAATGGGCTGTCTTAGGAGATGACAGAAAACAGAAACAGTAAAAAGTAGGATTTAAGCAGAAAATTTTTTAAAAGGTAAAAGTTATTTATAAAATAATGCCAAAATAGTTATTACCCTGTAGCGAAGTAGGCAAAAAATAATTCTTTAGGCAAACCTAAAAAATGTAGTACACTTGTAAATGGATGCATTGAAATAATTAAAATTTATTAAAAATTTAAATAGAAATAAAACTATAGTAAACCATATATCTATGGAATGATATTTTAATGTGACAATGTGAACTATAATATTTCTATAAATAGATATAACATGATTAGTTTCTTCAAGAAAATTTGTAAATATGCATAAAATATCTTACAATTCCAGATCTTACCAAGTTCTTCAATGTCTAGGAATGTGTATTTGAGCCCTAAAAGGAGTGTGGGCAGAGAAAGGGCTGTGAAAATGTTTGTTGCAATGTTACTGATAATAACAAAAAGTAATTAAGTTCAATACTCTACAAAGATACAAGTTTGAAAATAATGTGATACATATTTTACAAAATGTTTTTTTAATAAATAGCTATTCCAGTGTATGCACACAATGGAATAGATGCATTCATTAAAAAATATTTACAAAAATGCTTAGCAACAGAGACTGTGAGTACATCCAATGTATGTTGCAACTCATTAAGGAAGACAGCAAGGCACATGAAGCTTACATGTAACACACACTCAAATAGAAATTCCTCAATGCTTGTAAATTTCTTTCATACTGAGACGAGACTAGAAGATGTAGATGAGGATATAAACAGTGAGTTCAGGGGAGTCGGGGGCAGTGGGACAGATGTTACGCTCCTGGGTAGATACCGTAACTATTTCCCCACCCAGTCCTCAGTGAAACACACCATGAACTGAACACCAGCAACATGTTGGATGCTGACCTTGAGAACAGCATGGCATAACCCAGGGGCTCCACTAGAAGAACTCAATAGAGGCCTGGCAGAATGAACTGACTCCGGCCTCAAAGGTGCCTGCACCCTCTGATGGAGGTCAGGATTAGTCAGATAACAGAGGAAGCAGAAGTTGACTGCCTCAGACCTGGGGAAGTGGTGGTCATTGGACATTGTGTGTAGGGGGGGTGGGGGGAGAAGGGTAACCCAGGATCAGTGGGAGTCCATTGGAAAGAGTCCCAGAATCACATATATCTAGTACCTCTATGCTCCCTTCGCAGTGACATGACAGGTTTTGATTTGATGGGGAGGGGGTTGAACTTGTAAGAACTGATCCATGAAGTTTCCTCCTGACACCATGTTTAGAGTAAACAGAATCAATCGACGGGGAGCTAGAACCGTGCAGAAGAACAACTCATGGGTGGAACTGTACTTGCATCGACTTATATGTACAGTGTCTAGAGTCATGTGTCATTGTAAAAATTGATCATGTAAAAGTATGATTGTCTTATACCCCAGGAGGATGATTGACAACGATTAAGTTATCTCTCTCACTGGGGTTTTGTTTGCTTGATTTAGTTTGTCTTGTTTAGTGCTAGTTGGCTTGTTGCTGTTGTGGTGGTTGGTCTTATGGGGCTTTAAAAGTGTTCTAATACGAGTGGCAAAAAACCCTGAGTCACACGCATCCTAGGGAAAAGCAGATGGATTATGGGCCCCCACTGAGCTCTACCCCAATCCAAGAACAGTTACTTCTGATAAATTGGCCCTGTTCAATACTCGCCTTTGTGATCATTGAAGATAAGGGTGCTACAGCAAAATGTGGTGAAGACAGAGGAAGCTACCTAGCTATCAATCAGAATAGTGTCTGGGGTCTTCAAAACGCTCTATTCAAGCAAGCAGCCGTCTAAGCAAGGAGTCAACTAAGTCCACATGGAAGAAGCACACCTGCCTGTGTGATCCGAAGATGACAATAGAACATTCACATACGACAAAGGTAAAAGTGTCAGAGCTTAAATTATGAACACTCGCATTTGTAGAAGGCTATGGAGGACAGTGGAAGCCCCGAACCCATCTGCAGAGTACCGAGCCTGATTTAGCTGCTGGCAGGTCCACATTAGATTCTTCTAGGTGCAAACATTTCTTGCTTGTTCCATGACAAAAATCCCTTCTCTGGCCTCTCAAATAGTCCAAGTGCTTTTTGCTTTCTTACCATTTTTATTTTTATTTCTGCATTATTCTTTTGCCCTTACTACTTTATTTTCCCCCTATGTTTTACTGTTTCTGTTGGGCTGTCCAGTTTGAGAAGCACAGAAGTAGTAGAGGCATGGGGACAAGAACTGCCATCGAGTCAATTCGGGTTAAGTAGTGATTCTATGGGACAGGTTACATCTGCCCCTGTGAGTTTCAGAGACTGTAACTCTTCGGGAGTAGAAAACTTTGTTTTTTCTCTCATAGTGTGGCTGGTAGTTTTGAATTGCCAACCTTGTGGTTCACAATTGTGTTAGTCTGGGTAGACTAGAGAAACAAATCCACAGAAGCTCACATGTATACAAGAGAGAGTTTATATAAAGCATAAGTGTTTCCCTAAGAAAGCATCCCAACAAAGTCCAGTCCAAGTCCTTAAGTCCGACATTAGCCCTTTGGTCTGACACGGGTCAACAAAGTCCTCCTCAAACTCACAAAATGAATGCATTGATACTGACTGTGGGAGGAAAGCCAAATCAGTGAGCGTGAAAGCATCTCAGTGCTGGCACGGATCTCCACGTGGCTGCTCCAGCACCCAGGGCGGCATCTGGTTAGGTCCATGTGGCTTCTCCTCAGGGATGTCTCCCAGGAAGTGAGCCTTGCCAGCTGAGGCAAACAATTAGTTAAGGCAGCTGCACACTCGTCTGACAATCAGAGAATAAGAGACCAGAGAGCAGGAAAGGCGAGGCTGATGGAGCCATTTGTCTTCAGTTAATCCCACATGTGTTTATCGGCCAGGTTGGCACACTAAACTTAACTATCACAACAATCCAGAGCATGCCCACTATGCCACCAGGACTGTTAGGGACTGCCAGAACAGCAATAATGTCTCTTAGAGGGACGACAACTAGAGTGCTACTTGGAAATGTGAAAGGAAATTTTGACTTACGTATTTTGGATATGCTACCAGAAGACACCAATTCCTGTAGGAAAACATTATTGTTGATAAAGTGGAGGATCGATAAAAAGAAGAGGAAGACCCCCAGCGTGCTTGAATGATACAGTCGTTACAAAGATGGGCTCAAATACCGGAATGATAGTGGGAACATCCCAGGGCAGTGCAGGGTTTCTTCTGTCATACAGAGAGTCATTTTGAGTTTGAACTAACTCAAGAACACTCGGCACCAAAGAGAATCTTACATTACAGGCATTTCTTCAGGATATTCTTACACTACAATTCGATGGATTTTCAAATCTACTTGTGTAATTACACACACAGAATGCACTCAAACTATAGGTCCATTAAAGGTTAAACATGGTTACTTCCATGGAGTTATAACTCTAATAAAGATGTAATTCTTCAGGGTATCAGAGCACCTCATCTTCCTCCTATGGAGCAGCAAGTGGGATTGAACACTTGCCATCACAATTGATGACTTTTTCATGGCCCTTCACAGGCAATTCCACAGTCCCAGGAGTAGCCACTACCCTAATTAAGTCAGTTTTTCCTTTTAAAAAAATTTAATGAACTCATATGAATGACATATATATATCAATATATTGGTTCCTAACTTTAGTTGTATGATTTTGGCAATAAAGCACATTCTTCTTGTGGCATATTTCAGTAGTTTTTGTACCTTTAATTTATAAATATATTTCATTTGTTCATTCTATTGATAGACTTTGGAAAAGTTATAATAAAAAGGTACTATGAATATTCATTTACCTATCCCTTGCTTGATAAATATCCTTATTTATTTTGGTTTTATACCCAAATGTGAGTTTACAACTGAGTTTTTATGAGGTTCATGTTCAGCTTTAGGAAATAATGTCACAATTTCCCAGAGTATTTGGCAATGTTACAGTGCCTCCAGCTTTCTATGATCATTTACAATACTCCATATATTTGTTAACATTTGAAATGTTATGCCTTTTTAATTTTATATATTAAGGCCAAAATAAACTACTAAATATAACATAGAAAACACACATAATGGAAGAAAAAGTAGACAACTGGGATCTACTAAACAGAAGGCACTTCTGTGCATTGAATACTTCATCCAAAGTGTAAAATGAGACCCCAGAGAGTGGGGAAAAATGATGCAACAGAAAATTACAACACTTCAATAGGAGATTAAAAATTAAATAAACAAGTTAAAGAGTGGGCAAAGGATATGGCCAAACTGTTCACAACCAAGATGACATCCAAATGACATCCCCAAGATGACATCACAATTACTAGCCATTCTGGAGAAGGCAAAGCAATCAAGAGATACCACCTCACACACACATTAACAATGAAATGCTAAAAACAAAACAGAAAATACTAATTTCTAGGCAGGCTTCAGAGAGATTGGTATACTCATACACTGATGATAAGACTGTAAATAGGCGCAACCACTGTGGAAAACAATATTGTACTACCGCACAAAAATGGGAGTAGAAATTATATACAATCCAACAATCCCTCTGCTTCTTATATGTCCTAAAGAAGGAAGACTCATAACAGAAATAAACATATGCATTGCAGCCCTTCATCATAGCAAGAACACAGTATTAACTTAAATTCATAGAAATCAGTAAGCGAAAGAATAAAGAAACTTTAATACCTACAGATAACCTACATAATACTATGCATTGTTACAAAACAATGACACAATCATTCAGTACTTCATGACATGGATGGACCAGGAGAACATTATGTTGATGTGTAATTATCCAATAACAAAATACCATTAATTAAGGAAAGGAAGATAAACAAAAAACAAAATATAGGCTTTCATTTTACAAAGGGACTAGACTTTGAAGTTTGCCAAAGAGAGGATTTCCAGGGAAGAGGATAAAACATGGGCTGGAAGGTTGATGGATGTAGACTTGGATGAAATGGGAGGTGGTCATCCACAGGAGGGGTGAGGGAAATCAGAGAGCAGGGAATTCTAGGTTGTAGGCAAGCTGATCAGTAATTTGAACCGTAGATTACAAAACTAACAATCTGGAATGTAAACCTTCAGCCAATATAATAAAAAATCAATGAAAAGATTTAAGATAAAATCATAATGACAAAAATGACAGGATTATAAATAAAATAAGTTTCCAGCTTTAAAAACTAGACAGAAATGAAGGAAAACAAAAAGAAAGTACTGAAGGAAACACCACAAGTAATAAGTGAATTTGGCAAAGCATATTAAAGCAGTAGAAAAAAATTAATAAACTTCTAAGACCCTTTTAAAAAAAGACAAATATGTGACCACTAAAATATACAAAATATATATGCACACAGAAAAATCAAAAGCACAAATAAAGCAATGAAACTAGAGAAATTAATGTTATCATGTAATACACTTTGATAAACTTCATGTAAATTAACCTTAATTTTTTTGTAGAAAAGAATTCATTTATTTTCCAATAAAATATAGCTTACCAAAAGTTGAACTCATCAGTGAAAAAATACTAGGGAGATCAATTTGACTAAGTATTGATGTTACTAACGAAAACGCCCGACACAAATGAGAGTCCAGAGGGTTTCCACGGGAAGGTCACCAAACTCCAAAATAAAGTACTCCCAGTGCTTTGTTTTAGTTTATAGAGAAAAGAAATAGGTAAAACTTCTGAATTATTTTATTAAGAAAATATTATATTTACATCCAAATCGGATAAAAACAGTAGAAAAGAGAATATTAAAGATCTGAATATTGAAAATGAGAATATTGAAAAAAATACAAACAAAACTCCTCCTTAACATAACTCATAGTGGTAGCTAAACCCATCTACATAAACAAACAGAACTCGATGGAATGATAAAAATATACAGTACTATTAAAGTTTCATTAATTCCAAAAATTCGATGTTGTTTATATGAGGAAATGGTAAAACACAATAACAAATGCCAATAGATTCAAGGGGAGAAGGAGAAACACCGTATCTACAGAGAAACTGACAATGGTTTTGGTAGAATGCACGTATTTAAATTCCTAATGACAATCTAGAGAAAAACAAATGATGAGTTAGTTTTATGCTGGTTGATTTATGTGTCAGCTTGTTTACACTGTGGTTCCCAGATGTTTGTTCAAACGTTAGTCTAGATGTTTCTGTGAGGTGTTTCATGGGTTTCTTTAACATTTATACTTAATTCTAAGTAGTAAGTATGAAGAATGCAATATCCTTGCAAATAGAAATTTGCTTTTTGTTCCCAATGATGTAATGCTTGACCAACACCTGAGGCTAATTGAATGGGGAAAGACCAAGCCAAACCAAGAAGGGCCACCTGTGGGGTCTGATAAAGAGTAAGCCTCAGCAATCGTGGTGTAATTTATCATGGCCGTGATATGAGGCTGATAAATTCTTTGGTTGATGGCCTATAGAGCAGCGGTTCTCAAGCTGTGGGTCGTGACACCTTTGGGAGTTGACCGACCCTTTCAAAGGGGTCACCTGATTCCTAACAGTAGCAAAATTACTGTTGTGAAGTATCAAAGAAAACAATTTTCTGGTTGCGGCGGGAGTCACCACAACATGAAGGTATTAAAGGGCAACAGCATCAGGAAAGTTGAGAACCGCTGCTATATAGTAAAGCATAAACCATGTAGTGACTGAAGAGAGATTTCAGTCAGTTAAGAACATTAGTCCATGAGACCAGGCCTGGCAAACATCTTAACCTCAAGAGCAAGCCAGGAGAGCATCCTGACAGAGCAATAGACTGAGATAAACTTAAAAGAACCTAAGTAGGAGAGCCATGGACGGAGTAAGTGAACTCCTTAGAAAGCTGCTTGACCATTGCAGGCACAGTGAGTTATTCACTGTGGCTTTTCTACCCAAAGGCTCTCACTCCTTTCAAATGATCTTTTCTGGGTCTCGTGAGAAGGTGAGCAAAAAATAATGATAGAATTCCCCTGTGAATGATTGTGAACTGGTTTCCCTGGAATACTGCCCTGCTATGTATAAAATGAGCCTTCTTAGAAGCAGGAGAAGGGATCTGATTACCGACAAGAGGCAGGAGTGGAGTTCATCCTCTGGATCCAATATACCTGCACAGTGAACTGCCTGTACCATCAGAGGAACAAAAGCAGAAACAAGAGCCAGGGTATGTAACAGAGTTGTGGACTTCTCAACCCATGGAGAAAGTAGAGCTGAGAGTTTTTGTGCAGCAGGCTGACTTGCAGAGTAGGGTACCTCTTGTCACTTAATTGGGAAAGCTGGACTTCCTAACCCAATGGAGGTGGAGCTCAGTGGCTTCATGCTGAAGCTTGCTGGGATAGGGTGCCTCTGGACAATGAATTCAGGGATCTGGACTTCAGCGGGCATTTAGTAATATACCTGAAGAAACTTCATAACATGTCTTCATGAACAAGTATCCTAAACACTCCTCACTAGTATTACAACCTGTTCATCATTAACCCTTTAATCATGAATTTTGTCTGTGAGTTCTATGTACTCATTGTAATGGATATTAAAACACAAAGAAGTAAAATGGAGAACATTAATTTAGACAACTCCACCCCTTTAACAACAAGAAATGTTTCCTAAGCCCGGAGTCCTTCTTACGTTCAGAGGGGGACCTGTTTAGCTTTTGAAGTGTATCTACTCTATGCTTAAAAAATGTTTTTACTTAGATCTCTGCTGCAGTATGAATGTGGCGTATTCCTGTCATCAGGACAAGCTGCTCCGGAGGGACTTGCTAGTACCCTCAAGCAAGATAAACCCGGTGCTGGCAGCAGGACATGGCCTTGCTCTGCAGAATAGAACATCACATTTGGGGGCTTGTTTGGGATAGACTACATCTTCACCATTTTCTGGTTCTAGAGGTAAGCTATTGGAAGGTTAAACATCTCTTGCTGCAGATCTTTATATCTCATTTTGAGATCTGTTTTTCTCTCTTACTCACTCAATTTAGTTGTTTTGTTTAGGACGCTGAGAAGAGGGCAAGCCTCTCTGCTGTCCAAAGAAAAAGCAGCACGGCTCCCTCTCTGTGTGGTGGCTTCCTAATAGTTCGAAGCTGTGCAGGGGCTGCAGAGGGATTGTTCACACAAAGTAGATGGAGTCCAAAAACAGGAAATGCAAATGTAGGACTTGAATTAATTGTCATTTCTGTCCCTCACCCCACCAGAGGAGAGTGTATCTTGAGACACTTAAGACTGATGAGTCTAACTCCATGAATCAAAGTCAAAGAAAATTGCTAAGAGAACAATTGACCTTGAGTCCTGCACTGGAATACATCCTAACCTTGACTAGACCTAGTAAACATCCTAACCTTGAGAAGCAGCATACTCTGAGCCATTACATGCCTTTTCTGGTCTCTGCCCTAGTTACATCCACTCAGGTCACAGATTTTTCATTGTTTATCAGTCTCTGTCCATGTGCTATTCTTCAGGCCCTGCTGGATGGCTGCTGAGAAGATGGAAGGCAGAGTTTGCGATTGGCTTTGTGAATCCTGCTACAGAATACCAGGCACTTGGAAAGCGTATAACTTTATAGGGGTCTTTCAGAAGCCTTTCTAGGTTTTAGTTCACTTGGGGTGTTGCCAGGAGTTAAATTTTCTACCTTGGGTAGAATTATTTTCTAGAGGTACAGCCTTACAGAAAGCTTAAGCTGAGAGTTTTGGTACACTAGAAATTTTGATTCTTACCAAGATCTTGAAATAATTATCCAAAGCCTAGTTCAGGAAACAACTCAAGCCTGAGAACTTCTCAAAAGCCTAGAGTATGACCCTACATCCATCCACTATAAGGCACATGATAAAACTCCAACAATCATAGAAATCCTAGAGAAAGCCAATCCTGATTAGAGGCTTATAGGCCCATCAGTCGCTTGTATGCTTATTTAAACCTAATCTTTTCCATGTGAAGTGTTATGAGGATCTAAGAAAAAATTTTCATCCTACTGTAGACTTTGCCCTAATTATAAAGAATGAGCTGTAGTGGAGGAAGTGTGGTGGGTGAGAAGAAGCTGAAATATATTCAACAAGTCTTACCTGGCATAAAGGGGTCCCACCTGGGGAGGCAGTGCAACTCTCCCCAGAGAGAGGCTAACAAGGGGATACCCCTGGTTAGCCTTTAGAGCTCTAGACCCAATACACCCCCTATTAGAATGCCTGTTGAAGAAGAGGAACAACCTGGAGTGATCTTTAGAGATCAGGAGTGGAAGAACATGTTTGTGTTTTCATAACACTATCTAGCCAGCTAATGGATCCCTGAGTTACAGCACCAGGGCAAACAGAGTGAGGTACCATATACACAAATCTTCCTTAGAGACCATGGAGACTTATGCATAAAGTCTTCCTTAGATGCACCAGTTACACTCATTCTAGTCAAATACTCTGAAAAAGTGCCCACCACCATCCAACACCAGCATAATCAAGAGAGCCAACAGCTCCCTTATATGATGTCAGCCA
This sequence comes from Tenrec ecaudatus, assembly GCF_050624435.1. Lineage (NCBI taxonomy): Eukaryota > Metazoa > Chordata > Mammalia > Afrosoricida > Tenrecidae > Tenrec > Tenrec ecaudatus. The sequence continues at coordinate 55,559,771 of NC_134541.1, forward strand.
CAAGTCCAGCTCTAGTTATGAGGAACACTGTATGCCCTTTCAGAAGATGGCATGAGATAATGGAAATATTGGGAAAGTATATATCTACCCTTCAGTATGGGAAACTTAAAAACTTGCCGAGACAAAGGGACCATTTTTCTAATTGTTCTGGTTGATTCATTGAAGAGTTTCAGCTTATAGTAGTTATTTTCAATCTGCACTGGAAGGACCTCATGGTCTGCTTGAATTGTTGTAGTGCTGATGAGAAGGCTTTCTTGAGGCTGCTAGGCACAGAGCTGACCCATGTACATGCCACAGGTGTAAGTTTGGTTGATGGAGACACAGGTATCCCCACACAGAATACACAGTGGAACTACTAAGAAGGTCAGGCAAGGAAAAAAGGGAGGGCTACTTGAGATTTTATGCAAACCTACTTACAGAGGAATAAAGGGCACACCTGTAAATTATTCACAATTGGTCAAGGTGCTCAAGGTTGAGAATAAGAGCATGGCAACATTCAGTAACTGCATGTTAGAGGCAATTCAAAGGTCTACCAATTTAGAGTCAGAATCACCTGATGGGAAAGTTATCCTAAATAACTGATTTTATTAATCATTTTACTGAATATATCTGTAGGAATCTCCAATGTAAACTTAGGGGACCCGAGAGGGACCCAAATGAGCTCCTAACCACAGCAATCTGTGTGTACACCCTGTGTTTAAAGGAGGAAGGGAACTCCACAAAGCCAAAGTTATTGGATCTGCTATTGTGGCCAAAGGCAGACCTAGATCTTCACAGTGTGATGGCTTAGCCCATCCAAAATGATCCCCAACCCATGTAGGTTATTATGGCTGTGGGATGTAGGCTATATATAGCATGAATGTCATAGCGTGGAGGGAAGCCTCCCTCTACCCATCTCACTGTGTGACCCCAGGACACCTTGTTGGTGACAGTACCCATCAATTTATGGGCCCCAGACTACCTTGGTTCTTCTGGTAACATTGTTGACATCAAACTTCATGATCCATGGGTATGTTAGGACATTGTTGGTATTTTCATCTGATTTTTACTTACTACTGGGGCTGCATAATCTGTACAAAAATATTTTGGGATCTTCTAATCTCTTTCTCTCTCTGTGTTGTTGGAATTAATGGGCTAGCAACTAACAGCTTTCTCACCTCACCTCCTCCTGCACCTTGGAAGGTTCTTTATTTTCACATCAGCTTTTAGTTCCTGAATACCCTGCTGCTTTTTGGGGAAGACATTTTTTGGAAGGCATAAATTAAGAGCTCAGATAACTTTAACACCAGAACCTTGCATGTCATTAATTAAATAAACCTCAGAGGCAGCTGATTGCCTATCACACCTCCATGATATTGACCCCCCAAGTTAGGACCAACAGAAAGCCTGTAGTAGTTGTCAATGTAGAGTCAGTGATCTATTACATGGAAGCCTAGAGCAGGCTACTTTAAGCAACATCAATATATGCTTTCACCTCAAGGAATTCAAACACCCTCTCCATTATCTGCTAATTTAAGAAGGCAGACACGATTGTGGAGAGGTCATGTCAATATAATACTTCCATTTCAGTGATAAAAAATTCAAATGGGAAATGGAGGCTAGTACAGGACCTGAGAGCAATCAATGAGAAAGTTTTCCCATTGACCCAGTGATATCAGATCCTAATACTCTGACAGCACAATTTTACTCAAGCACGGAAATACTTAAACATTGTAGATTAAAAGATGCTTTCTTTTAAATGCCTCTATATGGAAAATCCCCCGTTTGCCTTTGAATGGAGTGATCTTGAGTCTGAAAAAAGTGTACAGTGCTCCCAAAGGATTGTGGGACTCCAAAAGGATATTCTTCTTCTTCTGGGATAATTATGTACTTACACTGTTTTGCGTACCACACTATCTCCTCCATCACTTTACTCTCCTTCTCCTATTAAAATATACTTCCATATTAACTAGCAAGTCTTATTACACTTATGAAAACTATTTTTTCAGTGTCTTACAATTTTTCTTGTATATCCATATGGCTACTTGTTATTACTACTAATACTTATACCCTCGTCTTTTACTCCCCCCTCCTTTTCACATCTATTCATCTCACTTTTCCTAAATTTTCCCACCATATAATTTCTAGCTCCAGTAAAATCTTGCTTAGTTTACTCAAAAGAACCAACTACCCCTATATAGCCTGGCATTATCCACACCACTCAAAAGGCCAACTACCTCTATACAACCTAGCATCACCCACACCACTAACAGTTGCATAACTATACTGCAAGAAAAAGTGGACCACCATAGTGTACCACAAAAATCCAAAAGAAAAAAAACCCAGGTAACTGAAAATCAGTCAAGCCCAATGACTTGCTGGCCCCCAAAACACCCAAAATAGAATTTAAAAGAATTATCTTTAGGACTTTTAAAGAGACATGGGTAACACGAATGAAAACAATAGAAGAAATTAGGAAACTAAAAATTCCAACACCCTGAGGAATTCGAGAAGTTAATAACATAACAGATATAAGCAACAGAGTTAAATACTCAAGGAACAGAATGAAATAAAAGAAAAATTGAATAAGTGAGTGCAAAGACAGTGTCACTCTGACTACTGTCAATGAAAAAACAATCACTCAGAACAGGAAAAGAATCTAAAGAAATCCTGAGAAAAATGAGTGACACTGTCAAAAGCAATTGTCTATGACTCATTTGGATCCCAGAGCAAAAATAAACTAATAAAAAATCTCCACAGAAAATAGTATGAGAATTCATGGAAGAAAATGTTCTCAGTATAACAATAGAAAATAACTATTCAAGAGCTGAGAGACCCCAGAAGAAGACATGATCATCAAATTAGCCAAATTGCAGAAAAAGAAGAGAATCTCAAGGGAACCTAGAGGTAAAAGAATGGTCACTTACAACAGAAGATGGATAAACATAAGCTTGGACTTCTCAGCAGAAACTATGCAGGCAAGAAGAAAATAGAGTGACATACAGAACTTTGAAAGGAAAAATGCCAATGAGGAATCTTATATTTAGAAACATTATCCCTCACATATAAGGTACATTTAAAGGCATTTCCAAACAAGGAAAGACTAAAGTAATTTTTAAAACAAACCTGCATTACAAAAAATACTACCCAGTTCAGTATGACCAGAGAATCAAGAACAAGAGCATATAAATCTGAGGCCATCATATAGGACAATACCACACAGAACAGAGCAGTGAAATCAGCTCCCAAAACAACACAGAAATAGTGTGTTAGGTTGGGTTGTCTAGAAAATAGACCCAGGGACACTTGCTATGTACAACAGGCAACTTTCCATCATGAAGACACCTCCAAAAGGGTGGTAGAAACTTGGCAGGGTGCTGACAACTCTCAAGATTGAACAGTCCACATGGGACCACAATTGGTAGCAGGCAGAGTCCCAGGAAGCAGGAAGGCAAAGGGAGAGAAAGGGAAACTCCCAGCTTCTCCTCATAAGAAGAGTGTCATCATCCAAATGACTCCAAACTTGAAGCTAGTGGGTAGTGTAGAAAAAGAAGAAAAAGGTTTACAACATCTATAAACAAGAGTACCGTATATACTTGTGTATAAACCGATTTTCAGCATATTTTTATGCAGATTTCTTGATAAAATTAGGTGTCTCCGCTGATATTTGGGACGGCTTATACTTGAGTGTGTACAGTAATTCCTTTTCATTTGAATGGGTTTTACAAATATCTAAATTGTGATCAAACTAAAGGAGGACCATTATTACACATTTTCACATCATTCAAAAGGTGAAATATATTAAATAATTTTTTTGTGAGATTTTGATAACCGATATAAAATAATTTATGAACAAAATAAGAACATCACAAACGTAAATTTATATGTCTGTTTAAAAAGGGCCGTAATTGAACTCTTTTTATATTTTCAAACAAATTCAAGTTTACATAAGGTAATTCAACTGTGACAAACAGGAACAAGATGCCAATAACACCACACACATATACACAGATACAAGTGAAAACAATACCAAACACAAATACAGCAAAATATGAATATTAATGAAATAAATGCACCAGTCAAAAGACTGAAAGGAACAGATTGGCTTACAAAACAATACCCATCAATATACTGTCTACAAGAGATACATCTCATATTTAAAGACAAATAGAGACAAAAACAAAGAATGTGGATGGTTAAAAAATTTTCAGTCAATGGTAACTGTAAAAGAGTAGGCATGGCAAGATTAATCTTAAATAAAATTGACTTCAAAGAAAATAACATGAGAAGCAAGAATGAACATGACATAGAGATCAAAGGATCAATAGGCCAGGAACATATGACCATAATTAACATACATACATCCAATGAATGACTCTTGAAATGCATCAACCAAATCCTCACTGAGTTGAGAAGATAATAGTAGGGGACTTCAGTACACCCCTCTCAAGGAAATATAGGTCAGTAGGAAAGAAATGTAATTTAATAAATGGAAGATCTGAACACAATCAACCAGCTTGCCCTCTTAGATATAAATAGAACACTCCAAACGAAAACAACATAGTATTCAATCTTCTCCAGTCCACATAGTATATACTCTAAAATTGACTACATGCTGGGCCACAAAGTAAGCAGTAACAAATTCAAATGCATTGAGAATATTCATACAAATTCAGAATGTCACAATGCTATGAAATTAGAGATCTTCAAGAGAAAGAATGAGAACAGAAAGACAAACTTACGGAGGTTGAATAACACACCACCTTAAAAAAGACTGAGTAAAAGACTGAATAAAGGAGTAATTTTTTTAAATCGATGACATAAATGAACATAACATAACATAAACTTCCAAAAACTTTGAGACACAGCAAACGCAGTTAGCAGGCAATTTATAGCAATCAATTCACACATGAAAAAATAAGTGGAAAAGCCTTAACACAAAACTTTTAACAATTAGAACAAGAGCAACAGTATCAATCTTCCACAAACAGAAGAAAAGAAATCCTAAGCATTAGAACAAAAATGAACAAACCAGAAAACAATGATAGTGGAGAAAATCAACAAGATAAGATGATTCTTTGAAAGCAGGGTATACCAGAAAGTTGTTTGCTTGTGTTTTATTAACTATGCAAAGGCATTCAACTGTGAACCATAAAGCCTTGAAAGCAAACAAGCTGCCATCTAGCCCAGAAGCAACAAAGCCCACATGGAAGCAGCACACCAACATGGGTGATTGTGAAGGGCAGAGAGGAGAACAGGTCTCAAACAACAAAGGCTTGGGGGTGGTGGGAATCACATCACCGTGAATGATGGGGAATGTGTGATGGGGGCCCAATGCCCATCTGTAGATAGCTGGACATCCCTTCCAAAGGGGTAGTGGGGAGGAGATGAGTCACTCAGGGTTCAGTGTAGCAACAATGAAACTCAAAACCTTCCTCTAGTTCCTGAACGCTTCCTCCCCTCCCAATTATCATGACCCCAGTTCTACCTTGCATACCTGGTTATACCAGAGGATGTACAGCGGTGCAGTAGGGATCTAGACACACAGGGAATCTAGGACAGATGAACCCCACAACACCAACGGTAGGAGTGGCGACACCAGGATGGAAGGGGGCGTAGAAAGGGAGAACCGATCTTGGAGATCTATGTGTAACCTCCTCTCTGGGAGATGGGCAATGGGAAGGTGGGTGAGGGGAGACGACAGGCAGTGTAAGATAAGATATAATAATTATTTATAAATTATTTAGGGACAAGGGGAAGGGGGGAGTGGGGAGGGAGGGGGAGGGGAAAAAAGGGAAACCAAGCTGATTCCAGGAACCCAAGTGGAAGGTGAATTTTGAGAATGATGAGTGCAACGAATGTATAAGGGTGCTTTGCTCAATTGATGTATGTATGGATTGTGATAAGAGTTGTATGAGCCCCAATAAAAAGATCTATTAAATAAATAAATAGGAAAGAAAAGAGAGCAATTCCAGAACACAGAGTTGTGCTCATAAGGAACTTGTTATACATGCATCAAGAGGCAACTGTGGGTACAGAACAAGAGAATAATGCATGGCTTAAAATCAGAAAAAGTGTGGGTGAAGGTTGTATATGTTCACCATACTTATTGAATCTAAAAACTTCCAAATTTTGATTCTAATTTGTGCCAATACCCACTCCTCTTGAAGAAGTAAGTTATTCATCTTCCAAATATTTCCCCTGGTTTTGTTGATCCTTCTCTTCTTGATTTTCAGCTTTATGGCATAGTAGTCATAAAAGGAAATCTATGTGATCTCTATATGTTTGAATTTACTCAAACTAAACTAGCTGTCCAGCATGTTGCCTATTTTCAAATATGTACCATGTGCACTTGAAAAGAATGTGACTTATTGAAGTTGGGTGGAAAGTTCTGAATATGACATCAGATTGAGTTGTCAAATTGTACAGTTTAGTTCTATAGCCTCCTTGTTGAGCTTCTTTCCCACTGATGTCATTCTTAGAGAGCAGTGCATTGAAGTCTCCTAATATGATTGTTGATCCTGTGATTTCTTTTGAAGGATTTGAAAAGGATTGCTGAATTTCATGTGTCTCTCCTTGGGCGTGGAAGTTTGTTATTCTCATTGGTTCTTGGCCTACTGATCTCTATATAGTGCCATACTTATATCTTTTTAAGTCCTTCACATTGAGATTGATTTTTCAAAGTTTAGAATGACAGCTTCTGCTTTTTAAATATTTACATTAGCTTGATTTACTTTTTGTCAACATTTGACCCTCAACCTATTTTTGTCTGTGAGTTTAAGATGTGTTTCTTGTAGGCAACAGATTGATAAATTTTGTTCCCTAATACAGTCTGCTACCCTTTTCCTTTTAATGGTGAATTGAAACCATTGATTTTCAGTTATTACATCCATCTGTGGATTTTTGCCGTCATCTCGTACCTTTTGTGTTAGATATTTTCCTACTTCACTCCTGAGCAGTGTGTTGTGCATGTGTGTGATGATTACTTCTTGTCTACTTTTCACCATTGGGTCAGAGACATCTTGGGAACTGCTTTCAGTGCATTGACTTCTGGATAGTGTTACACTAGGCAGTGGTCTCATGTCTGTGCTCTGTGGAGGTTGGTCTTCTGTCCAAAGTGAGTTAAAAAATTATTTGTGTAGTGCTGTGTTTTTTGTTTTGTTTGTTTTTAAGTATTCTCTAAAATTTTTCTGATCTGAGAAAACTTACCTCTCCATCTATTTTGATGGAGAGTTTTGATGATAGAGATTTTTGGGTTGCTGTTATTCTTCAATTTTCATAAAATGCTACTCCACTTTCTCCTCTTATTCAGGGTTTCTGTAAATAATTTGAGCATGCTTTTATCTGATTAGCATTATAAGTGATTTTTTTTCTCTAGCTGCTCATATAATTTTCTCCTTTTCCTCAAAGTTGGATAATTTGACTACTACATTCCTTGGTTGTTCTTCCTGGGATTCAGTCTAATTGGTATCCTGTTTGCTTCCTGGATGATTACCTGATATTTCTTCATTAAATTGGGGAAATTTTGTTCCAGGAATTTCCTCACTCTTTTGGCTGTTGATTTCTTCAGTACATCTTGCTCTGGTATCCCAAGTATTCAAATATTGTTTCTCTTCAAGGCATCACTCATTTCTCTCAGATTTTCTTCAGCTTCTTTGATTATATTGTGTCATTGTCTTTCTTGTTTGTTGAATTCTGCTTAGCTACCTTTAAAGTTGCTGATACAATTCTCCATTTTCAAGCCTGTTGGTGAGGTCTTTTACTGTGTTCTTTGCTCCTGTTGCATTGTCACTTAACTCTTGTCAGAGTACCTTTGGTAAATGGACTCTTTCCTCTCTATTTTATCATCCATCTTGTGTATTAATTCTATCATATCCTCAATGAGTCTAAGCATCATTCTGAAAATTTCTTCTTGTGTTGGTTCACAGTCTGCTTCTTCTATATATGATGCTGAGGTCAGATCCTCTTCAGACATTGCAATTTGTTTCTCTTGCTTTATTATAATGACTGTTGATATGGGTAGTGGTTTATGTGGCATTTTGATGTCACTGGAGGTGGTACTTTCTGTGCAGTGCATACAGCACTGGTGATAGGGCTGGCCAGGTCCTTGTGTGGCAAGGAGAATTCTGTGGTTTGAGCTCGGGTGGCCAGGGTCACATGCAGCAGGTGGTGCTGGTGCTCCAAGTGGGCAGGGTAGAGTGAGCCACATGCACAAGTAGCCTGCTGCACCAGCTGCATGGTCTGCTTGGGCAGCACTAGCCAGAGCCTCCAGCCACATTTTTCTCAGGCTGTACTGGTCATGCTGGTTGAGTGGCAAGACCCATTGGACACTCCAGTCCCAGGCAGTGCCATCAGCTCAGACTGGTAGGACTGGATCAGCCAGGTCCACTGGCCACACAGACCCCACAAATGGGGAAGGTAGGGGGCAGCGTTCTTTGCAGCCACTTCTCACAGCCTCTATGGCTCTCTCCCACAGTGCTGCAGTGGCACAGGGCAATCGGCAGGGGAGGGCATGAGCTCCACAAGCAGGGCCTTTGAAAACCCACTGGATGGGTCCCCAGATGTCACAACCATGAATTGTGGGACAGACAGCACAAATGGCAATGGTTATTGTGGGTGAGGTATCAGTCTGCCAGCCACAATGCGGCTCAGCAATGTGGATTGAGGGACAAAGCACAACAGAGCTTCTTGTATGGTTGTCCCACACATTGGGACAGAACCGTGATGTGTTGCGACACCTGAACACACTTCCTTGACCCCAATCCACCAACTTAGCCCTTACTTGTGGAGCTACCAAGCCATCGCCCTTACCTTGGCAGCATCTTCCCAGATGCACGTTATTCAAATCTATATTCTGAGCAAATAACCAGAGAAACTGGATTATTTCAATAATCTTTAGAGTATTTAAAATAATGTGACCAGATTCTAACATTGGTAAAGCGGGACACCATTGATAAAACTCATATCCTGACATAATAGCCACATAGCAGCGAAAAACCCTATACCCTAGCTTGTTGTGCATTCTTTAAAAAAATCGGGACTTTTAAAAAATGCCACAGGATACGGGAAAAATTGTTAAGATTCGAGACTGTCCCCCCAAAAGCGGGACGTCTGGTCAACTTAATTTAAAAGCAATTATGTTACTTTGAATACTTAAGTGTGCTTAACCCAAGCAATGATATTTTCCATTGCCGCATATGCATGTGAAAGTTGAACGTTGAATATAGAAGACTGAAGAAGAATATATGTATTTTAATTGTGGTGCTGGAAAAGAATCTTGACAGTACCATGGCCTATTAAAAGGACAAATTGATCTGCTTTGTTAGAAGTACAGCCAGTGTTTCTTAGTGGCAAAGATGGCAAGACTTCATCTTACATACATTGGACAAGTTGTCAGGAGAGACCAATCCTTGGAGCTGGACATTATGTTCGGTAAAGTAGTGGGGCAATGACAAAGAGGAAGGCCCTCACGGAGATGGCCTGACACCATGACTGCAGCAATGGGCTCAAGCCCAGGAGCAGTTGGGAGGATGGTTCAGGACAGAGCAGTGTTTCCTTGTGCAGATGGTCACGGTGGATCAGAACCAACTGATGGCACCAAACAAAAACCAAAGCATGGAGGTAGTAAATCCATTGATCATTACATACAGGAATGTGAGAAGTGGTTTGAGGGGATATGAGAAGCTATCAAGAGCAGGAAAAGAAAACGTTCTGTATTGATTGTGGTGATGATTGTGTAAACCTTATTGTAATGTTTGAATGATTAAATTGTATGATATGTGAGGTATAAGCCAACAAAACTATTTTTTAGTGTTTCAAATTGTGTAAAACTTTATGATAAAAAGTAAAGATATTTTCATGTGCTGAAGGTTGTGAATTATGCACATTACTTTTAAAGATTTAAGATGTGCAACTACAATTTAGAAAAAATGCACAACAGAAACTATTAGAGATAAGGAAAATACTGATTATAAACAATGAAAAGTAACATCATAGCCCACATTATAAACTCTATGTATTATAGTGGAATGTTAAGAGAATTTATTGAATCAACCTTTTAAACAAATCTTCAGATTAAGTATAAACCTACCTGAATATATGCCGAGGCACCTAATTTTACCACAAAAACTGTATTAGAAATGTGCTGAAAACTCGACTTATATATGAGTATATAAAGTATATGAGATATATGATATATGTACACATATACATGAGTATATATCCATTTATATATATATATATTCACAAACAAGAACATATGCATATATGTGTTTATGTACCTTTTCTATCTAAATGTACATATATGTACATGTACAAATTGGATACATGTGCATATATATGAATATATTGGGAGAGATAAAAATATGAAAAATAAAATACTATTTTATCTAGTATACTATCTCAAATATGAAACCACCACCTTAAACCTTAAACACTATTTGAAGAGTGATTGTAATCATTCAATTTCAGAAGAAAGGAAATTAACAGATGACAAGCACTAATTTTTAAAAAACTACATAAAGATAAAATCAAGAACTTCTCATGTAGACTTGGTTTGCATAAAGGCTGTGGCTGACAGTGGAAGGCTAAGAGCCATTTTCAGGGTCCCCACACACACTGAGCCTCTGATGAAGCCCATCTGAGCATAGGCCAATGACGTAAACAGCCTTACTATCAGACGGAGAGCATGGTGAAGTCAAATGTGTCAGATGTAATCAGGTTAAAATGCAAAACTTTTTCATTTTATTTCCTTTTTGATCCATTTTAAGTCATCTCAGCATTCAATGTTTTCTGCTTTCTTTTATATTAGTTTTCTTTAAAACACTATTTTTAAAAGAACTGCTTATTTATAAATGAAAATTCAATAACCTTGATGAATAAAACAGAGGGCTTCTCAAAAAATAATACTAAAAATGTTCAGACAGAAATTCTCAAGTAATAAAACAGGTAGATAGCTTCAGAAATAAGATATACACTATAGTAAAAATATCATACAGACCATTGAAGGAATACTATGTACATTAGAAATTACTAATTTTGAATTAAATACCCCCAATGAGTGTTAAATGAAAACTACTTTAAATAACTAATAACTATTAAACAAATTAAAACTTTAATCTGAATTATTCCTATATAATAGTGAGATAGTATGCATTTATTATGAGGAAGTTTGACTATATCTTTTAAAAATTGATAATTTCTTCATTATTTGCATTCTATCCAAGCACAGAAAAAATATGGGAAAGCCTATTGTTAACACTGTAACAGTATCATAAACCTGATATTAACTGTATGGAGAAAACAAAGAAAAGACAGAAGAGTCCCTTATTTCATTCATGAATATAAAAAAATAAAAATACTAGGTGAAGGGATTTTAAAATGGAAATATATATATACTTTGCAATTACTGTACAGTAGACATTGATGAGAATTCATAAAAATTCAAATCTGTTCCTTAGTCTTAGAAATCAGAAATATTAAAAATCATTATTTGTACTCATCATGATCTACACATAGAAGAGGTGAAAGCTGCACTCTAAGGGAATGATAAAATTGTCCAAATAATAATTGGAAGGAAGCACACATTTTTAGTCTTGCTGAATTCAAAACCAAGACATTTTTAAATGTCAGCCAACAAAATAATTGAAATTATATTCAGATCATGTGATCTCTTTTTCAGAAACATAACTTACAAGGAAATATTATTTTAAAGAGCTTATTCTCTATGGCTTATGTGAAAAATTAAATCAACAGATGTAAAACAAAATGGCTAATCATAAAAATATCCTGGACTATAATTGCTATTTAAATTCTATTTAAATTTCATTATTAAAGTTTTCTATTCTATATTAAAGTATAATATTCAATTTAATAATTGTATGATTAAATTTTACTAATAAAATATATAAATAGAAAACCTCAACATGTTAAATAATTAAATCATTTTAATTTATCCCTTATTAAGTAATCAATATTTTCTAATCTGTAGAATATTATCTATTATTACCAAATTCTGTTAATATTAACCAGGAAAATGGTGATTAAGTCAAAAAAGTGGATTCACACTTCAATTTGAATGTATAAGTTGGCCATTAATACAGGTGTTAGGTAACACCAGCTAATTATCTTTCAAAGTATCAGTGCCCTTGAAACAGGGACGGGGGTAAGAAAGCCAAAGTTTTTTCTCTCATATATTTGGAAGTACTCGTTTTGTTTTGTATTTTGAGATTCAAAAGGGAGAGATACTAGGCAGATTTACATGAAAGATGCATTACTGGTCCAACAGCTTGTCTTTTATTTTTCTAAATATCAATCTTCTCTGCCTAATTGTCTCAAAGGAAAAAAGGACCTAAAAGTATGTTTGAAATTATTCTATCTTGCAGCCCTAAGGTGAAAGTGCACACACATTAGACTTCCTGTAATTGACAATGATACATTTCCTATGTATTCTGCATTTGGAGAAAAAGTAGGAGCTTATAAACATAGATAAGAACCCTCAGCCCATGAATAACCTCATCAAAGCCATTAATGATTATATTAGGAGGGAAGTGAATCTAACTGTTTAGGTCATCAATAAAACTGTACAAATTTTTGTTAGATATTCCAAGAGAACAGTTTTCATTGTCCTTAATTACAGTACAAAGACTTAGAAACCAAAAATGAAAGTTACTATGCTCCAACAGAGATCTTTCTGAGACCTCGGTTCTTTGAAGTGAGGGAGGACACACTCCCCAAAATGCAGCCAATCTGTTTCTAAGATGGGATCCTTTCTCTACTACTGCATGAAGTCTTCTCCTTCCAAATAGTCAGATCCAAATATCAGGACACAATATTCATTTTTATTATTAAAAATGAAAATATTGTGCAAGTGCCATTATTCTGTGAACAAAGATAACTCAGTAATTGCTTCATTTCTTCTTGAGGGAATTTCACCTCTGAGGGTCTCCCCTGGACTTGTCCTTGGAGAATACTGTATTCATTCATCTCCACAGAGTTCATAGACCTATGCATAACAAATCAAAGTATTCCCTTGCTTCTAAAATCTTCTGAGGAACTGGAGGTGGGAGAAGATGTTGTTATTGCTCTTACAAAGTAGAATGAGAAAGGTCTTAAATATTGGAATTGTAATAGAAATGCAAGACCTTCATTCCAATACCATTTTATAGAATAAGAAAGATGAAGTGACTTTCTAAATGTCACACAATGTATTGATCGCCAGCTGAAGCGGGAACAGAATTTTTAGAAATTATAAAAATGGGTGTATTTGTTCTTCATTTTCAATAGTTGTTGTTTGAATTCTTGGTGTTACCTTTTAATAGCATCATTCTGTAACCAACATCATCAATTATGAAGAGGTAATGTTTCCCCTGAAACTATGTGAATTGATCTCACACTTCAAAAGAAAAAACTTAACTCTAATAGAAGCAACAACTCTTCCACTCCTGGTAGTATTCAAGTAAGTACACAAATTCTGAATATAAATTTGCAAAGCATTTAGTAAAATGTAATTAGAGAGAATACAAATAGAATCATAAAATACCCTGGACCCTAGTTCATGTGACTAATTCTTAAGACAATTGAAGCTGCGGGCAAGGTATTAGGGATGGGGGCGTCGTGAGTTTGTAGGAATGAGCACTGTAGGAAATGATTTTGCTTCTCTTCCTTCCTATTGAATCACTTCCCTCCAGTGCCCTCACAAGAACTTCCCAAACCTGTCCAACAAAGCGAAACCACATACGCCGGAGCACTAACTAATATGGATAAAAAAAACACTAGCATTTAGTTGATAAGCTGCTTACTTCAGAGAATCATGACCCCTGTTTTTCCTTTAAAGACAAAGAAGCTTGATCATAAGATATCCCTTGTCTTTTTCTCCTTGAGCACTATTGTGTGTTCTACAGATAACGAAACCTCACCGTGCAGAAAAGATCCAACATTAACCTGAAGCTAACTTTTTGAGGGTAAAATATTGAGCTTTAGGCATTGAGTTCAAGCCATATTACTGTTGCTCTTTGATGCAGACTTGCATAAATTTTTCAGAGGCTTAAACTATCACTGACTGCTTGTCCTACTGATAAAATCCACCTTCTCTTTGTTTTTCAATAGCCTATTAAGGTCTTTGAATGAAAATAACACAATCTTGACATGAACTATCCAAATTACCATCTTTTTAGAGACCACATTTGAACTATAGTAAGTTGCCCTGGTGGTGTAACAGGTAAGCACTCAACTGCAATCAGGAAGGCCAGTGGCAGAAAGCTACCCCGTGTTTCCATGGGAGAAAGACCTGCAACATAACATGTTCCTACGAAGCACACAGCTCTTGATGGCAATTCTCCTCTGCCCTATAGCACTGTTAAGAGTTGGATTCAACCTGATGAACACAACAACAACAAATTTTAGTTTGATGTCCAGTTTTTGTATTGTTATATCTTTGAGAGAATGTGGGGTATTGTTCCAAAACAGGCAGAATTATTCTTAAGTGAATAATGGAGAAATATGAAATTTTTTGGTGAAATTCTTTGTTAGTTCTTGTAATTTCTATTTTTCCTAGTTTTACTGCCCTGCTTTTCTGAAGACCATGGTCACGCAAAATGCTTCCACCATAACAGAGTTTGTCCTCGAGGGATTGACCCAGAAACCAGAACTGCAGCTGCCTCTCTTCCTGCTGTTCCTAGGAATCTATGGGGTGACTGTAGTGGGGAATCTGGGGATGATGCTCCTCATCGCTTTCAGTTCCAAGCTCCAATCTCCCATGTACTTTTTCCTCAGTAATCTGTCATGCATAGATTTCCTCTACTCCTCAGTTATCACCCCTAAACTCCTGGAGAACTTTTTGCGGGAGCAAAATGTTATTTCTTACAATGGATGTATGACTCAGCTTTTTCTCTTCTGCTTTTTTGCCATTGCTGAGTGCTACATGCTGACTGCCATGGCGTATGATAGGTATGTCGCTATCTGCAGTCCACTGCTCTACAATGTCACTGTGTCCCCAAAGGTCTGCAATATGCTGGTCATCGGAGTCTATATTATGGCATCTTTAGGAACTTTGATTCAAAATATCTACATGACTAAACTTTCCTTCTGTGAGGACAATGTCATACGTCATTACTTTTGTGACGTGATTCCCCTTCTAAAGCTCTCGTGCACTAGTACATACATCAACGAGCTTTTGTTGATGGTTGTAGGCGGTTTCGATGTGTTAGCAACAACTGCATCCATCGTCATCTCCTATATTTTTATACTCAATAGCATCCTTCGAATCCCATCAGCTGAGGGTAGGTCCAAAGCTTTTGGAACCTGTGGCTCTCATCTTACAGCTGTTGGGATTTTTTATGGATCTATCACATTTATGTATTTTAAGCCGGAAGCCAGTAGCAGTATGACCCAGGAGAAGGTGGCTTCTGTGTTCTATACAACAGTGATTCCTATGTTGAACCCCTTGATCTACAGCTTAAGGAATAGGGATGTAAAAACTGTCCTCAAGAAAGCCCTGGGTATAAAGTCTGGGCAACCTCAGGTTAGCAGTCAGAACCAGTAAGGGTCATTATATTTCCTAAAATTTTTGGATTTTCTGTTCTTAAAATTAACATCCCATCGTCAATCATTTGATCATGACTATCAATTACAACTTTATTGGAGTCTCTTTGACATTCACACATGAACATCCTGAGATAACTATAGTAGATATTATAATTCAGTACATCTTTGATGAGGCCTAGGTATTTTTATTAAAATATATATTTAGTGGAGTCAGGATTATATTACATTTTCCCCATTGAGAAAAACATGGGTAGTGTCTGCACACGTGTGTTTTATAAATGTTTAGTTCTATATAGATACAGATAGATTACATAAATAGCGAGTTTAGGATACATAACAGTCATTCCTTTTGTCTTTAATAACAGGATATGACGCTAAAAGTAAGTGATATAAAACTTGGTTGTGAAGCCTAGCACTTAAACTTAATTTAAAAAATAAATTCATACTTGGCTAATTTGAACCCCTTGATGGATATTGCTTAGGGATTTTTGCAATATAACATGTCTTTAAAACAAGTCCACAAAACTGAATGAAGATTGAATACTCTATTGATAGTGTAATTGAATACGCTATTGATAGTATAATCTAAAGAAAACGGTGCATCAGTGAAGCCATTTTTAAAATGAAATCTCCTTCTCCAACCAAACTTATAAACAATTGATGATTCTGCCATTCAAAAGCTTAAGTGCTTAAATGACATATACACCATCTCAATATTCTAAGACTATGGCATACTTTTAGATTATTAGCCTGAATAAATCTCTTAAGTACATCACATTCTCTTGTTCAATTTTTTATGTCATCCTTCAAGGTATATCTATTTTTAATACAGGACAAATAAGCATATGATTGGGCTCAGTGTCCTAGCATTGTTCAATCCTTTAACTGTCCCAACAAACTACAATCCTGATAAGAATGTGGTATTTTGGTGTACAATATTCCAGGGTAAAAAAAGTTATCTATTTGGTTTTTTTCTAAATAATCCTCTCTTCGTGGGCCAGAAAACCAATATAGGAATCCAGCCAGTTGCTGAGCTCATATATGCCAATTAAGCAATGTGGAATTAGGAATATTGATTCATGGAGGCTCTGCGAGAGGAACATGATCCAAGGCACTGTGGATGAGGTGAACTCCATAAGACTGTGCTCTGAATGGTGTGCCGCAGTGATGTTTTGGGTCCCTTGGAATTATTGTTAGTTCTGACAGGGTCCAATAATTTCATAAGCCTAATTGTTTTCTTTTGCCTACTGTCTGGTGTCCCTGGTAAAGGCAGTGGGTCTCTTTTGAGATGATTTGGAGAAGGCAGTATACCTTTTTGTCAATATAGTGGTGTCCTACCTCAAGGTAACCCTGTGTCCCCTTCAGTTAAGTGGCTTTCAGACTGTAAATTGGTTGGTGTTTGGGAATTGAGAGGTCATGACTTTCTATTTTGACCAGTCACTCATTCCTGTTTAGTCATTTTTATGCTTAATTGATATAGATCAGTTAAGAATTTGGTAGACTTTCCACCATTTTCATTTCTAGGTACAGCAGGATCAACATTCAGCATCATACGACTTTGTGAGGGTCACTATTCTGATTGCTGTTCATTATGCTAAACACCTCCACCTTGACTCTTGTGAATATATGCTGTCACTTGGTTCCTACCATTTGGAATCCAGTTATTTCCATGGCTCCTAATTTCACCGATCTATTGGGAGTAGTTCCCACTGTCATATCTGAGGCACTGAGTAGAGTGATCTGAGGGCTATTTCAAGCATGTAGTAATAACCTAAATGTATTCTTTACATTTATGGTAAATCTGACCTTTGGAAAATGAACTCTTAACTTTCAAATGTTCCGTGTTTAGTTTCCACATCAGTAAAACAAGGCTTTCCTTGTATTTCAACTTTAATTAGTGTGATAACTTGGTGGTATGTGTTTCAGTGCATCAAACAAACTCTTTGTCTAAAATTTTGCACTAAAACATTAATCTGAAATTCCTGCTTAATGAGCCATATAAATAATACTGAACAGATTTAACTTTCAGTTATTCCTATCATTATTCTATAGTATCAATATTCATTTTCAATTATATCCCCAGTATTTCTTTATATATAAATTAGAAAAATCATGCAGTTGATTTGGAGTGCTGTGTACCTTCTCATTGATCTTCTCTGTATCTCTCTTTTGGGGAACATTCTTTGGAGAGAGTTTTAGGTCTAGAAGAAAGGCAGGGTAGTGGGAATGAGCATTGAGGATCACCAGCAGTGTCTTGCAAGGAGCTATCTCAAAGGAGACTATTCCATGTTAGACGTGATTAATTGTTATAAATCAGGACAAAAGGGCTGCTTCTATTAACAACTAGGTCATAAGGAAGAGTTAATAAAATAATGTAGACCTCTTTTATTTTTCTTCTATGAAATATAAAATAAAGGATTGGCATTACTTTGTCTTTGAAGCTATGGGTCAATTACCCTTGGAAGTCATCTGGCCCTGTCATTTATCTGTAACTTAAATTCTAATTAACTCTAATCCTTGATGGATATTGTAGTTTAATTCATCTCTGAAAGAATCCTTTTGGTAGAATCTATTGTCTCCTGGAATATTATCCCTTTTGAAAAATGTTAGGAGTAATTTGCATGCAAAAAGATTTCCAAAATATTTATATGATTGTCTTTCCTTTATTCTATTTCAATGATTTATTTTTGTTTCTCATTTATCTTGCTATATACTTGTAGGAACATTTATCTTGATTAAATAAGTCATAAATTCATTTTGTTAATTTTTCCAGAAAAATATGGTATTATTGTGTATATTATTTTAAATTTTTTTAATTTCTTCTTTGTATTATTTCCTTTTAGGCTTTTTCCATTTACTTTATTCATTTCCATCTAGTTTTAACAATGTGAAAGTTAATCCATTTTTACTTTTTACCTTATTAAATAAATTGTGAAATGAGCAAATATTATCTTCATATAATTATCACACATTCATTAAAAAGCATACATTTTTCAAAAATCTCATAATTCTAAGGGTTAGCAATGGGCTGGGGTAAATAAGACTCACTTGCATTTCCTGGTGGCAATATAACATTTCCAATCATCTTAGAAAACAGTTTGATACATTTCCTAATACTGCATGGGAGAGTAAGCAATAAAGTACTGCCAATAGAATTCCAATTTGTACATGCATGGGTTTAATGAAGGTGTGCTTAAGCATGCCTCTAAAAACACTGGATATCTGTAGTCCGATTTTCTCAGTATGGCAGACTTCTTAGTAAAAGTTTCTTTAAAAAGAAGAGGGAGGAGAAAAGATTCTTTTTTGGTCAATAGACAAAAATGATGTTGAGGTCAGAACTTTTGCAGCATTTTATAGTAAGTCACCTCCACATAAAACAATAGTTATATGTATTAAGCATTTCGAGGAAAGCCAGAAAGATCTTAAGGGTAAGCCAAGAGACAGAAGACCATCAATATCAAGGAATGAAAAAGCTGGGACTAAAGTCCAGAAATAGTAGGAATAAGAACATTTCTTTAATGAGAAACTACTGATGCTGAAATCTCTCATGCTTCAGATTCATCAGTTTTAAGCTGATATCATGGCCTTAGAAAGGTAGCAACTAATTGAGTGTGAGAAGTTTTGCAAGAAAATCAGCTAGTTAAAAGAGCTGATCATGTCATCATTCTTTCAAACAAGAACAAACATCATGAAGAACACTCTTTGGAATGAACCCTGACAGAAATGAGTCTTTTGAGTTTTACCAATACAATCTCTAATAAGACCCATAGTTGCTGAGTGATTCTGCTGAGCCAGTTAAGCTTAAGGTATGGGAAGTCCGCTCAGAAGGGTTAGGACAACTTTCCACAAAGGTAACCTTGATTTGTGTGTGGGCAGGAGGGGAGGGGGGACTCATTGTGGGAAAGTTTCAAGGAAATTAAAAGTGTATTGGAGGGAAAAGTTCAGGAAAGTTGAGACTAGAATGTGTTCCCATCACAATAATGCCCCTGCTTATTCTTTTAGAGTAGCAAGGGTTGTTCTATGGGAATGGCATTGGCGAACCACTCTCTGCCCACCTGCTTACCCCGATATCACCCTTCCTATTGTTGCCCAAACTCAAAAGCATTTGAAAAGAACACAGTTTGAATCCCTTGAGGATGCCAGAACTTCTATTTTGGTGTGGTGGGAACTGAAGAGCACAGAATTCTTTAGGAAGGAGTAAGAGGCATGGAAAGATTCCGTTCAGAAATTTGTAGAGTAACTGATACAAGAGGATACAGGGAATACAGGGATAGGGAGGAAAGGGGCATTTGGGGACTACATAATGGAGGTGGGAGCGGGTAGGGAGCATTAGAATGGACTGTGATCTCATAACCCATTTTAATGGGGATTTACCCATGGGGGGGCATTCTGAAATTGATGTGGTAATGATTGCACAGTTCTCCTTGATGTGATTAAATGACTGAATTACTGAATTGTATGATATGTAAACGATGTGCTAATAAAACTGTTGGAATAAAAGAGTTATATCTTTGGAAATTTACAACGACTGTTCTCTCTTGTACTATAGGGCCTCCACAGTCTGAATTGACTCAGTGGTAATGAGTTTGGACTTTTTAAAACTTTTATTTGGAGCTATGAATAAGATCAGGTTCTCTGGTCTTTGCCTTGATTTTGGAATCAACATAATTATTTTTCCATTACATTTTACTCTTGATTAAAAATAAATTTATATTCTTAGTTTAATAATATCCCAAGAATTCCTCGCTTCATATTTTAATATTTTTGTTCAGTAGTGTATAGATTTTTAAATTAGTAATTATAATCCAGATATAGTATGCACTGGGTGTTTTTTTAAATGTGAAGGTGAAAAAACTGTAAACTCTAGTCAGTTATAATACAAATCAAAACAGTAGGTACCTCTTGTGGGTGAAGTCCTTAGGTGGCTCCAAAAGTGTGTTTGGAATAGTCACCTTAATAAAAGTGGTCAATTCAAGCATATCCTCAGGTACTCTGGAAGAATGACTTGAATATCTGCTTTTATGAGATTAAAAAAAACCAGTGAGCCAATTTCAG
This sequence comes from Tenrec ecaudatus, assembly GCF_050624435.1. Classification (NCBI taxonomy): domain Eukaryota; kingdom Metazoa; phylum Chordata; class Mammalia; order Afrosoricida; family Tenrecidae; genus Tenrec; species Tenrec ecaudatus. The sequence continues at coordinate 55,580,348 of NC_134541.1, forward strand.
CCCATTGTGATGCTTATGTACTGTAAAGGATCTTTAAGGAAGCACATCAGCGTACATTTCTTCCATCTCTCTGCCGGGTGGGTTGGAACCACCTGCTTATGTGTTTGCACCAACCAGTGCCCTCTCATAAGATTACAACCAGAAAAACCTATGGAGTAGTTATGCTCTGTAACACATGGGATCAATAGGAATCAAAATAGACTAGATGGAAAAAGGTTTGGTGTATGTTATGTGTATACCATAGGCAGGGTTTTCTACTCCCATAAACTCACAGGGCAAGATCTAGCCTGTCCTACAGGGTCACTATGAGTCAGCAACATTCGAGAGCAGTGAGTTTATGGTGTTTATATACAATGAAAGTGAGTTGGAATCAATTAAACAGTAATGGAGTGTGTGTGTGTGTGTGTGTGTGTGTGTAAATTGGGTTCTAGTGAACAAATACTTTTTAAAAATGCCAAGAATATAAGATACCTGTATTTTCCTTTCAACACAGATACATAGAAAAACAATAAATTATCCATATATTAATATTCTCATTCACTTTTATATCATAGTCATGTGTCAGAAAGATAAATAGGGATCTTCAGCTGATGCATCACTGGTATATTAAATATGTGATTTTCATTTGCCATGTCTGTCTTTTTCAAAAACTGAAACTTCAAATATACTCCCTGCAAAATAAGTATTATAATATCTTAAATGATGTTTTCTTATTCCATTGGTTATGTGTACCTTATTTTATTCAAAAATTTGGAGTATTGAATTAAGTATTTTTTGTATATGCTTCTGAATGTGTTACTGTTTTTATCAGCTCCTCTTTATTCCCCTCCCTCCCCCACCCTGCCCCCCAGGAACACTTATCTATCTATCACTCGATCTATCTATACATTCATTTGCATATTTTTGCCATAACTGACACCATCCAATATATATATTGACACACAATTCTGATGTTCACTCTCCCTTTTTTAACTAAAAGATCATTTTATTGGGGACTCATAACTCTTGTTATGTTTTGTACATGATGTTGCCTTCATTCTTTTCTAGAAATTTACTTTCTTTTGAGCCCTTGATATCAGTTCCTTTTTTTACTCCTCCCTTCCTCTTCCCTCATAATCCTTTGATAGATTATAAATTGTTATTATTTTCATATCTCACACTGTCTGCTGTCTCCCCCATATTTTCTGTTGTTCTTCCCCCCTGGAGAGGGGTGTATGGTTATGCGTCGATCATTATGATTGGTTCCACCTTTCTTCCTTCCTCTCCCCCATGTCCCCCTACCCTTCTGGTATTGTTATTCCCACTCCTGTTCCTGGACTCTGTGTTGTGGGCTCCCATCTCTTATCTATACCTGTGTAGATGTTCTGGTCCAGTCTGAATGGAGAAGCAGCACTGGGGTCATGGTAGTGAGGAGGGGGTGAGGAAGCCTCAAGGAACCAGAGGAATATAGTGTGTTTCACTGATGCTTTACTGCACCCTGGTTGACTCATCCCTTCCCCCTGGCCCCTCTGTGGGGTGAATGTTCCATTGTCTACAGATGGACTTTGTATTTCTGTCCACCACCCCTCATTCTCAATAATATATTTTTGTTTGGTTGGTTGGTTGTTATGTGTCTTCTGATGTTCAGTACCCGGTCCAGATGATTCCTCATGATTTCGCTTACAGTGTGCTTCTTCCATGTAGGCTTGTTGCTTTTCTGCTGAATGATGGCTTGTCAAACTTCAAGTCTTTAAGATCCAAGATGCTGTATCTTTTAATAGCCAGGCACCATCTGCCTTCTTCCCCACATTTGCTTATGCACCCATTTTGTCTTCAGTGGTTGTGTAGGGAGGGCGAACATCTCAGACTGCCAATTTGTTAGAACAAAGTGTTCTTGCTTTGAGAGAGAGTATGAGCAGAGGCCTGAAGTCCATCCACAACCTCAGTGTATTGCCGTATAAATATATGTACATAGGACAGTACCTCTATTTTTGTGGGTTAATGTATTTACAGGTGAATACCTCTATGTTTATACCTCTATCTATTGTTTTGCTTCCTAGGACCTTCCTCTGTTTCCTTTTACCTTCCTCCTGCCCCACCATTACTTTCCCCTTATTTCTGCCTCTTGGTACTTCCTCTTAGCTGGTTTGCTGTTGCTCCAACATTGCCCCCACCAAACCCTATCTCCTCCTTGTTATTGACTCTAAGACCCTAGTTGTTACCCTGTCTATGGCACTGCCTGCTGACTGCCCCCTTCCCCCACATCCCTCACCCCCCCAGGACTGCCCAGGACTTTTAGGCTCTCTGCCTTCTCCTCGAGTACACTTCCCATGCCTATCTTATATAGGTAGGCACACCGACTATGACACAGGCCAAACTGGTAAAAAAAAAAATTAAAAGTGAAAGGAGAAGAAACAAACAGAAAAATAAAAAGGAGGAAAGGAAAAAAAGAGATTGAGAAGAAATATACAAAATTCCTGTTTACTTGCCCTTCATGACTGTCCAGGAGCTGGCTTTCCCTGGAGTCCCTTTTGGGGAGTTCCTCAGGGGATTCATAACTTTGCTTTGCTCTAGCTGCTGGTCTGGTATGTTCCCTTCTTGGGTCGCCCTGCCATAGGGGGTGCAGACTGCACAACCTCCCCACCGTGTGACCCCAGAACTGTCCGCTGTCTCAGTCTGCTCCAGTAAGGAGGCAATGTGACACAAGCTCTTGTCAGCCACCCAGTCCCCTCTGGGTCCCATTAGCTCCCCTCAGGGACATCATCCTCCGGGCCTGGTGTGCCAGTGCAGGCTCCAGTACAGCTCTCTTTCTCTTTTTCCTTCCAGGTCTGCTTCCGTGTGGGTGTGGCATGCTGGTCCCTCTCCCCAACATGTAGGTTTTGTGTTGTTCTCTGTCACACCTATTTCTTGGGAGGGGGTCAGTTTGGCTCTGGTTGGGGCCAGCCCTGTAGCTCTAACTTTACATGCATTCTTCCATGTGGACACATTGTCCTCAGGGTTTGGTGTACATGCCCACTCCCAATTCTGTGAAGATAAAACCAGTATTCTCCCCCTGGGTAATGCCCTGCTCCCTCTGTCATCATCTCACTTTCACCACTCCTTTTTATCCCCTGTCCTTCCCACATTTCCCCTTTTTTGTGTTGGACCAATGTGTACCTCCTTGGGTTTGATCTTACCCCCTCCCAATTCCCTGTACCTCAACCCGAATGTTGTGATATAGGTGGCTTCTTTTCTTTATCTACTGTGCTGATTACACTTCCCTCACGGGACTCAGGCTGTACTTCCCCTTTTTGATTGGCTGACTTTACTTAGAATAATTTCCTCCAACTCTTCCCATGAAAAGACATATTTCATGAGCTCATTAGTGCTTTTTAGTGATGCATAGTATTCCATTGTTTGTATGTACCACAGTTTACTGATCCTCTCATCTACCGATGGAAATGTAGGTTGTTTCTAACTCTTTATGATTGAGAATTGCACCACAATAAACATTGGAGTGCATACGACTGGCTGTGGTTTATTTCCTACCTCTTCAGAGGGATAGCTGGATCATACGGTAGAACAATTTACTTTTTTTTTTAACGTATCGCCAGATCACTTTCCATAGCATCTGTACATATCTACAAGACCACCAGTATTGTAGAAGAGTTGCTATCTTGCCACATCCCCTCCAACATTTGCTGCGCTCTGATTTTCTGATTTGGGCTAGCCTCAAAGAGGTTACATGGAATCTCACGGTTATTTTGATTTGCATTCCTCTGATGGCTAACGATTGGGAATATTTTGTCATATGTTTATTGGCCAGATGGCTCTCCTCCCTAGTGAAACGTCTTTTCAGTTCACTTGCCCACTTCTTCAAGGGGTTAATTGCTTTCCTCTTTTTTCAGGCAAGGAGGATATTGTAGATATTGTAATAAGCCCTTTGTCTGTTGTGTTGTTGCTAAAAATCCTCTTCCAGTCTGTGGGTTGCTTTGTTATCCTTTTGGTAAATTCTTTTTATCCTTAGTAAATCGCACTTATCAATTTCAGGTTCCCTTGTGTGTACCATGCCCTATTGCAGTTAGCCTTTGTGTTCCCTGGGCCAATGTTCATAGGTTTGTCCTGATTCATTCACTAAAGGTCCTAATGGTTTGGGGTTTACTTCTAGGTCCATGATCCACCTTGAGTTTGTTCTTGTGCATGGGGTGAGCTAGACATAATTTTTCTATATGTAGATTTCCATTGTTTCCAACACCACTTGTTCAATAGGGTGTCGCTCTCCCCCTTGATGTTTTGGGCCTCTTTGTCGAAGGTCAGTTTTCTATATGCTGATGGTTTTATTTCTGGGTTTTCTGTTCTTTTCCATTGGTCTAGTTTCTGTCGTTATGCCAGTACCACACTGTTTTGACCACTGTGGCTATTTAGTAGGTGTTAAATAAAGTCAGTTAAAGTGAGACCTCCAACTTTGTCCCTCTTGAGGACTTCTCTGCTAATTCTGGGCTTCTTCCCTCTCCATTTGGCACACATAAATTTATTATTTACTAGTTCCTGGTAAAGTGATCCTTTGAGCACTACATCATACCTCTCCTTATCTCTTTTTATGGTTTGAACCTTGAGATCAATTTTGTCTGAGGTTTACATTGTGACTCCTGCTTTTTATGAGTTGCCATTTTCCTGTTATATCTTCTGCCAGCTTTTTATTCTTAGTTTATTCTTGCTGTGAGGTTAAGATGTGTTTTCTTCAGGCAACAGATGGATTGATTATGTTTTCCAAGCTCATCTGCAAGCCTTTTTACTTTAGGAGTTAAGGTCATTGACATTTAGGGTTATTATCGTGATCTGTGGATTCATTTCTGTCATGTTCTGCCTTTTGTTTTTGGTGTTTTCCTCTCATCCTTATCACTGTGCTGTGTCCTTGTAGGGGCTCCTTTATTGCCTTCTTTTCCATCTGAGGCCTTTCTCTTTTGGTGGTTGTTCTTGGCTTATTGACTTCTGGTTGGATTTGGGCTACATGGTGTTCTCCTGTTTGTGCTTGGTGGATGTTGGTCTTCTGGCAAGAATGAGTTAGCAAGGATCTTCTACAGGGTTTGGTGTCTGCAATACAACGGATGAGCTTAAACTGGGAAGGTCGTGCAGAGGATAGAGTGGAGAATAAATGAAGTGAATCAAAGAGAGGACTTGCGCAAATGGGAAAACCTCAAGAGCAAGTGCTCGTGGATAAATCCAGACAATTGTGATTAGCATTGCTGCTCACTTCCATTCTGTTATTCTGCTGAATTGGACACAATTCTTGTAAAGCTAACTAGTAATTTACTCTGGTTTTGCATAAAGATTGAGGTTCTAAGTAATTCCTTCTTTTGTTCAGATCACTGATTTCTATTACGGCCTCAGAAAGACAAAGTCTTTCTTACTTCCCATTCCATGTGTCTAATTCTCAAGGGTTATTTATTTATTTTTGCTAAAAGCAAACAGCAAATTGCATCTGGTACTATAAACTACATGGACCCTGACGAAGATTCATATTATGTTGCTTTCTCAGTGCTAAATGTAAATCGTTCATGTGATACGGGATTTTAAGCTGGCGTTTAGCACCTCATCAGAAATGTAGACAAATCAATTTACTGGAGTACTTGAGCTTTAATTAACTTCTGCAAAATTAATTATATCATTCTATCCTTCTCAAGAGTAGGGATATGTTTGTTGTTTTATTTTCTCATACTTTTAATGAGGATTGTGGTATACAGAGACACCGGACGAACACTTCTCAATAGACAATCCACAAGAAGTTGTTGATTCTTGACTAAGATTTCATCAGTCAATAGAAAATATAATGAAAAAATAAGGACTATATTTTACCCCAAGTAAGTTTATATACTTGTTTGAGATGTTATCTTTAAAAAATGTTTTTGAACTTCAAATGCAGTTTCATTTGTGATAGTGTGCTGAGAGTAGATGATTGTTGCATCTTTTGGTTGCCTCTTATCTCTTTGCTTGTTACATTTGAATGCCTTTAGTAAGCACACTAAAAAATGGCAGTGCAACATTGGACCATCACTGAACTTTTAGTGGCCTAGGAAATCCAAACCCTGAGAAACGCAGAGTTACTTGTAGAATCTTGTGATTACTTTTCTTGTCCAAGGGTTTTACCAAATTTAAAAATATGCTGTAATCTGAAACAGAGTTTCCATGAATCTTTTCTCATTGTAATTGTTAATTAGATGTTAACTTAACTAGGCTGTGGTTCCAGGTGGTTCCAGTGAAACACAAGTCTAGTTTCTGTGTCTCAGATACAGTAAATTGAATCATAAAAGAGATGAAGATTAAAGTGGTAAAAAATCCTAACGTCAAAGATTTTGACTTTAAACATATAGAAACACACATTGGGCCTCCACTCAAATACTCCCTCAATGCAAGAATACTTTCTTCTATTAAATTGGCATTCTCTGATGCTCACCTTCCTGACACAACCGCTGAAGACAAAGCTGGTGAATAAGCAAATGTGGTGAAGAAATCTGATGATGCCAGGCTATCAAAAGATTTAGCATCTGGGGTCTTAAAGGCTTGAAGGTAAACAAGTGGTCATCTAGCTCAGAAGCAACAAAGCCCACATGGAAGAAGTACACCAGCCTGTGTGATCACAAGGTGCTGAAGGGATCAGTTATCAGGCATTATAGAACAAAAAATCATATCATTGTGTGCTCACCTCCCTGATACAATCTCTGAAGACAAATGGGTGCATAAGCATATGTGGCGAGGAAGCTGATGGTGCCTGGCTATCAAAAGATATAGTGTCTGGAGTTTTAAAGGCTTGAAAGTAAACAAGAGGCTATCTAGCTCAGAAGCAACAAAACCCACATGGAAGAAGCACACCAGTCTCTGTGATCTAGAGGTATCGAAGGGATCAGCTACCAGGCATCATCAGAACAAAAAATCTTATCATAGTGAATGAAGTGGGAAGTGCAGATTGGAGATCCAAAGCCCATTTGTAGGCCACTGGACATCCCCTTACAGAATGGTCTTGGGGAGAAGATGAGCCAGTCAGGGTGCAATGTAGCAACAATGAAAAATACAGCTTTCCTCTAGTTCCTAAATGCTTCCTCCCCCACCCTATCATGATCCCAATTCTACCTTGCAAATTTGGCTAGACCAGAGGACGTACACTGGTACCGATAGGAACTGGAAACACAGGGAAACCAGTAGTGTGAGTGGTGATAGTGGGACGGTGGAAGGAGGGTCGGCTAGAAAGTGGGGACCGATTACAAGGATCTACATGTGACTTCCTCCCTTTGGGATGGAAAACAGAAAAGTGGGTGAAGGGAGATGTCAGACTGGGAAAGATATGACAAAATAATAATTTACAAATTATCAAGGGTTCATGATGGAGCAGGAGCAGGGAGGGAGGGGGGAAAATGAGGAACTGATGCCATGGGCTCAAGTGGAGAGCAAATGTTTTGAGAATGATGAGGACAATTTATGTACAAATGTGCTTTACACAATTTATGTATGGATGGATTTTGATAAGTGTTGTATGAGCCCCTAATAAAATGATTAAAAATAACCCAGATGCAGGGTGTGTAGTCAGACTGATCTGCTGGCAGATCCACTCTAGCCACAGCCAGAACCACAAACAGACTTGCTATCAGGCAGAGACCATTGTAATCTTGATTATACTGGATCAAATGAGGTACTTGGCCAGTTGACCTCCCTGTAGACCCCACCTGAATTTGTTCTGGGTGCAAGTATGTGTTCCTTGTTCCATAAGAGAAATTTCTTTACTTGCCTTTTGGAATGTTAATGAGAGTTCCTTCTTTCTTACTAATTTTTTGTATTTTGGCTTTAGTATTATTATTATTTTATCCTTACCACTTTATTTTGATTTTGATCTTCATTTTTTTCTGTTGGGTGTCCCAGGTTGTGATGCACAGGAAGAGTGGATGCATAGTGATAATAACTGATATAAGGGTGGATAGGGGAGGCAGGGGTGGGGGATGAGTGATAGGGAGGGAACAGAGTTTTCCAGAAAAAGAAATGAAGGTGGGAGGGGGACGAACCCTAGAACTAACTGAGATTACTCAACTCAACTATGAGGCATAATAACTATGAGGCAGCAATGTTTTAAAAGTTATATGATAATAATATAATTCTCGTTGAAATGATTGAACTATTGAACTATATGATATGTAAATTATTTGAAAATAAACTGTTAAATTAAAAAGAAACAAAAAATATAGAAACCTTTGGGTCACAGTAAAATAAGTTATTCAGAGGGGCATTTATAGACCTGTTAGCCTGGGTACTTTAGAGAAACAAATCCACAGAAACTCATGTATAAGAGAAAGTTTATATTGAGTAAACACCAAAAAATTTCCAACATAGTGCTGTCCAAGAGCACAAGTCCAACATTAAACCATATGTCCAACACCAATCCACAAAGTCCTCCTCCATCTCACAAAACAGACTCGATGATGTTGACTGCAGGAGGAAAGCCAAGTCAGTGAATGTGTAAGTATTTCAGTGCTGGAAAGGGTCTCCACAAGGCTGCTCTAGCACCCAGGGCTGCATTGGGGTAGGTTCATGGCTTCTACTTGGGAATGTCTTGCAGGAAGTCAGCCTTGCAAACTGAAGCAGGGAACTGCTAAGGCAGCTGCACCCCGGTGTGATCATCAGAAAGCAAGAGGCACAAGTATTAGAAAGGCAAGGCTCACTGAGCCATTTATCTCCCTGCTCTTCAATTAACCCTACATGTTTTTATCATCCAGGTCGGCACAATAAACGAACTACCTCAAGACCTAAATTCTTGTATTAAGAAAAAAGGAAGATTTTTTTAAATCCAACAATGTGAATAAGTGGGAAAAATTAGAGTAAAATAAGTTAAAATATTCCATGAAAATTGAAATAATAAAGATAGGGTTGTTATAAACAATAGAATGTATCAGTAAAACCCAAAATTGGTGTTTTTGAATTAATAAATAAACTAGATAAGTGACCGGTTAGATTTATCAAATTAAGAATCAGAAGAGACAAATAACCAAATTAAGAAATTAAATTTGGGACAATACAACTGATACAACTGAGATAAAGTAAACTTTAGCTAGTAATTCTACTCCAACTTAAAATCTACATGAAAATTTACCAGAAACACAGTACCTACTCAAACTGACACAAACAAAGGTAGATACCTAACTTTAAAAGCCTCATTACAAAATAAGACAGAAGATGTAATCAACCAGCCTAACATCACCCCCAAAGGACAGAAACAAAAAACAAATCCCAGCTCCAGAGCATTATAATACATAATTCTACCACAGTTTCAAAGAGGAGCTGATACTAATCCTATTCAATCTCTTAAAAACCTTAAAAGAGAAAGAAATATCACCAATTTTTTTCAATGAAGCCAGCATAATCTTCATACTTTGCATCAGGAAACAAAATGAAACAAGAACAAAAAATCCACACAGAACAATATCCCTTATGGATATTCAAGCAGATGTCAACGTTTTCAACAAAATCCTACCCCAAAAGATTTCATCCAGCACAGAAACAACAACAAAAACTAATATGGTTCACAGCAGATGCTCTGTAATTTCAGAACAAAGATGAATTTAAAAAGTAGAAAACAAGTGACCTGAATTCTGAACCTGTCTTAGAAAGAAGACTGAACCAAGCACAGCTTAGCAATTTGCAAGGAGGAAACCCACATAAGAAGCCTTGAAAAGACAAGGGATTCATTTTATTTATTTATTTATTATTATATTTTAAAATCATTTTATTGGGGGCTCATACAGCTCATCACAATCCATTCATACATCAATTGTGTAAAGCACATTTGTACATTCGTTGTCCTCATCATTCTCAAAACATTTGCTCTCCACTATATTCCTGGCATCATGTCCTCATTTCCCTCCTCCCTCCCCTCCCCCCTCTCCCTCATGAACCCTTGATAATTTATAAATTATTATTTTGTCATATCTTACACTGTTCAATGTCTCCCTTCCCCCAATTTTCTGTTGTCCATCCCCCAGGGAGGAGGTTATAAGTAGATCCTTGTAATCGGTTCCCTCTTTCCACCCCATCCTCCTTCCACCCTCCAGGTATAGGCACTCTCACCTCTGGTCTTGAAGGGATCATCTGTCCTGGATTCCCTGTGTTTCCAGTTCCTATTTGTACCAGTGTCCATCCTCTGGTCTAGCCAGATTTGTAAGATAAAATTGAGATCATGATAGTGGGGTGGGGGGAAACATTTAGGAAATAGAGGAAAGTTGTGTGTTTCATTTTTGCTACACTGCACCCTGACTGGCTCATCTCCTTCTTGAGACCCTTCTATAAAGGAATGTCCATTTGCCTACAGATGGGCTTTGGGTCACCACTTCACACTACCCCACATTCACAATGATGATTTTTTTATTTTTTTGATGCCTGCTACTTGATCTCTTCAACACCTTGTGATCACACAGGCTGGTGAGTTTCTTCCTCATGGGCTTTGTTGCTTCTGAACTGGATGGCTGATCGTTTACCTTAAATCCTTTAAGACCACAGAAACTATAGATTTAGATAGCTAGACACCATCAGATTTCTTCACCACATTTACTTGAGCACCCATTTGCCTTCAGCAATCGTGTTGGGTAGGTGAGCATTATGGAATGCCAGTTTAATAGATCAAAGTATTCCTGCATTGAGGGAGTACTTGAGAGGATGACCAATGTCTTTCTGCTATCTTAATACTAAACCTATAAATATATCCACATAGATCGATTTACCCATCCTAATCTATAAATATATTTACATATGTACATGCCTTTATTTAGACCTGTATAAATTCCCTTTGCCTCCTAGCTTTTTCCTCTATTTCCTTTTACTTTCCTCTAAGACAAGGGGTTCTTGAATGCTCCCATAAGAAGATGTCATCCTACCCTCCCACCACAAGAGTGGAAAAGTATAAAAGGTAAAGTGACAACACATTCCTCACACCATTCTGTGTCCTGAGACTCAAACTAATCCCATAGACCATAGTAACATCTCATCCCTGGCATCACCGGGGTGAATCAGTTTTAGGGAAGGGTGAATTTAATTGAGCCAGCACAGGAAAATTTAGCATGGGAGACTCTCCAATTTGTTAACTGACCTCAACCCTGGGGCTAAAATAGATACAACTCACTCATCAATGCCTTGTTAGAAAGAGATAATTTAAATTGATGCTGGTCCCTGATCTAAATATTCAGATTCAGCAAAGAAGGCAAGTGTGTGTAGGTAAAGCATCTTAGATATTTACTTCTTCCTCCCTTTATTATAGCAGTTTGGGCCATTAGTCTACACCTTATGAAACCTACAGGGGCTGATACCTTCACAAGAAATATTTTTTAACTTTTGCCTGTCATCAGTCCCTGCACTGAATAAGCTGTTGCCACTTGGCCCAGCCACCCTTGAACTATCAAGAGCTGCAGCAAGTGCACAGAGGGTATGATTCATTCTATTATCACCTGACCAACAAAAGAAGTAAATACAGAAACAACATCATGTCTTGGAAGAGCAGGCAATTTCAGTGCATATGAGAAAAAAAAGATGACAGAAACAAGTGGCCTATATGCAGAAATATACCTAAGTGATATCTCAGATAAAGAAAGCACATTAGATTTTCTCATGGGAAATTTGTAAGGATTATCTTCAACTGCTTTAAATGGAAAGAAGAAAACATTAGAGCTACAAGGGGAAAAAAAGAAGATAGATAAATGCAGGAAAGAACAATAAAAATCAACATAACAAGATTAATTAAAACTAGGAATTACTTAAAATTTTCCAATACAAATCTAGAAGACAGGCACTAACTGCTAGAACTGTATATCACTCTGAAAGAACAAAAGAGCGTACTTGAAACAATACAAGTCCGTGAACTCACAGACAACTCTGGAGACCAAAATACAAGTACAGTCTATTAAAAAATTTTTAAGCTGAAGAAAACAAAAAATTCTATGGTAAACTACTAAAAGGAGAAAATTATTTTTGATAAGGACTTCACATTAGGAAGAAAGAAAAAAAACACAGAGAAAATAGCCCAAGAAATAGTAGAAGAAAATCTTGCTAACCCCCTGACCAATCAGAATTCCCAGAAAACTGTGAGTTTATGGTTTGTTTTGGTATCTTTATTTTATTTTATCTCTTTTTATCCTTTTATTTCTTTTTCCCATGTGGCCATGCTCATCTAGGGATACATCCATCTCCTAGGGAGGAGCAGGTGTTCCCACAGATCCAGTCACATACACACAAACCTGATTTTTTAAAGCTCTCCTCCTTGAAAGCACTGACCACCCAACTCCCATTGCCATAGCAACCGATTTCCATATGCAAACCCAAGCCCTAGCCTCCTCTTTTTACCTTTTCCTCTCTGCACATACATTTTTCCCTCTTTGCTGCTCTTTTTCTTTTCTGTTTAGTCTACTTCCTCTTCTCTCTTTTTTCGTCCTTCTCCCTTTTATTTTCTTTCTTTAATTTTATTTCTTCTAAATGTATGTAGACATATAGATCCTCTTTGGTCTGATAATTTGCTTTTCTCCTGCCTCACCTACTATGTATTTTTGCTTTCCCTCTCTTCTTTTCCTCATGAAATAAATTTTAACAATACTGATTAATGTTTATTTTCCCTCTTAAAGTACATTTCTCATTCTTTTTACAAACCTTTAAATTGATTATCACAGTTTATTGTTATTCTGATTGTTTTTTTACTTTATTCTCTCTTTTGTCTACCTGACCTCCCTGCCTGCTAACCCCACCTCACGACTTACCCATTGTGGTACTTAGATGATTGTATGCCTACTTGAAGATATACAAAAATGTAGTACTCAACCTGTCCATCAGGTCACAGCCTGATGGTGTCTCCTTGGGGGTGTGGCCTTCTCATAAGGAGGGTCTTTGGAACCTCCCCTCACTCTACAGTCCACCTATCTGCCTGCAGGCCTGCTTTGCTGACCCTGAGCCCTGCTGTTTCCGCTGACCTTGGATCCACATGATGCTACACCCACCAGCCTGTGATCGTCTTGCTGTGAGCATCTTCGCATGTGGTTGCATGAGTCTGAAGAGGGACTTAAAGATTAGTATCAGACTTATGGTTTGAGATGGGCTGACTAGGACATTTTCTTGATATATAATTACTTCTTGGTATAAAGCTGTTTCTTATACATATATGAGTGTTCTTGAATTTCTTTCTCTAGTCAACCCAGCTTAACCCACCCATCTTTCTACATTTGTCCTGGATTTTCCCAATGCATTTGTTCTGCTTCTTATTAGACTGTTCACACATCACTAGCCAAAGTCAACTATCTCCACACAATCAGCAGCCTACACACCAGTAATAGCTGCACCACCATGCCAGAGGAACAGCAGTCAACCACGGTAGACCCCAAAGTCAAGAAACTCAAACAGAAACAACTGAAAATCACCCGAATCCAATGGAGTGCTGTGAAAAAGAGCCATAGAATCACCAGAAATAGAATTCAGGAGAATTGTGTTTAAATATCTCCAAGAGATGTTGGGAATGTTCCTGAGAACAGAAAGGCACTGAAAAATTAAAAAAACAAAGTAGGAGACCTCTCACTCCCTGATTTCAAAACCTATTATGTAGCCATGGCAGCAAAAAAATCTTGGTGTTGGCGCAACGAGAGCTGTATAGACCAGCAAGTCATAACTGGGAACTCAGAAATAAAGCCAAGCACCTAGATATATCTGAATTTTAATAAAGGACTAAAACATATTAAATGGACAAGTGATAGTCTTTTCAACAAATAGAGCTGGAACAATTTTATCTCTTCTTTCCAAGGAATGAAGCAAGGCTCATATCTCATGCCATACACAAAAATGAGTTCATTATAGATTAAATATATAGTATACCATAATCATCATCAATGAAAAAGTAGAAGCACCCTACTACAAAGCCTAAATGTGCTTCCAAACAAGGACAACCACCCACAGAAGACCAGGGGACTGAGGCCTCATAAAAATATGACATTCGTGGATTTAAAAATACTTCATCAAAAGTTTAAATAGAGAACCCATAGACTGGGAAAAATTTATGGAATGATGTGTCAGGAAAGAGGAGGTCTGGTGCTGTAGTGGGTTTGCACTGGGCTGAGATGCATGGCTGGCAGTTTGAAAGCAACATGATTTTTGTTTGGATTTTTCCTTTATAAGTAGGTAGGTAATCTTTCTTGCCTCTTTTCTTTGAATTTTGATTCTTGTTACAATGTTTCTAGACCTTCATTTGGGGATCTATATTTATTCTATTAATAAAAGTCCATCTCTTCTCTTTTGATTCTAAATATGCTTAGTCATTATGTTCGGATATGTATAAAAATATTTTTACTGGGCTCCAATTTATACATGTATGAGTTTAATGTAAACAACAATGCCGTTAAACCCATTTCTGTGATTCTTAGTAAAGCACGTGTCACGGTCGCCTTTGCATGCCTCCCAAAAGGTGATCGAGTCAGAGCAGCGGCTTCTGAGGGAATCAGATGGCCTGTCACGTTCAAGACAGACAGGTGAGCTCAGAAGGTTATGACGACATATTTTTAGGATTCCAATAGGTAATCTTGATAAATTTTCTCAAAGGACACAAGATGACCACAGACTTATTGTGTAGAAGTTTTTAGAAAATTGAAACTGAATTCATGAGCAAAAGGCCAGGAAAGTGTACAGAGAATGTTATTTTTCCATCAAGACTGTAGACATATTCATTCTCTGAGCACAGCAGGAGTGTCTTATCAGAATTTCATGGGAAAACCTCACCCCATCCTCCCTATAGCCCTGACCTTTCCAGTTAAGGTTTGTGTACTGTTTTCACAATTCAAAAACATTTCATAGGACTATGACTTAGTCCCTGGAAGATGTCAAGACTACATTTTTGATATGGTGTAAATTGAACAGCACAGAATTCCTCAAGGATGCGTTGGAAAGGCAGAAATACTAGCTTCAGAAGTGCACACCTAGATGGAGTATATGTTAAAAAATCTATTCATATTTTAATAGTTTTGTATAATAAAGCTCTCTGCCTTTGATGTAACACATTTCTAATTTAACCTCTTCTGTTTACCTTCTCAATTACTTGATACTTGGTATCTGGCACACACTTGAACTAATATTTTCTTCTTTTTCCCCCTTGTCTCTTTCATGTCATTTAGCATCGCATTCACATTATCTACCATTACCTCCCTGGTATAAAATGTAACTCACTCAAACCAAACACCCATCCACCCAATTTCTTCAGCTAGGTCGAATCTGTGAACATATCCATCTACAAAGTTTTTGATTACATTATTATTTTCTTATATTTGTTTCCAATTCTTTTTTGCTTGCAATGAACTTGTATGTCATGAAAGATTCCAAGTCCACTTCCGTTTTACTGTTCCTCCTTATATCGATCGCCTTCAGACCAGTATTTGGAATGGAGGTGTAAGGAGTCTGGACAGTTTGTATGTTTTATTCCTGAATCATTTTTAATTGTACTTATTTATTTGTATATGTAGAGAGAGATATATAGATTATATAGATATACATATAGTGTTAAACCCTCCAGTTTTCTACTTCTCCAAACCTCTCCAATTCCTCCCTTCGCTCCCTCCCCATTCCCTGGCCCCTTTGTAACCATCAAAGTTTTGTCTATTTGGTATATAAACCATATTTCTATTTGTTTTAATTCTTATTTATCTGCTCCATTTTATAGTAACATGGACTTTCTGTGGTTTTCTTTTATGTTTCATGATTTTAATAATTTTATACCACAATAACATACAACTGTTATAGTATCTAGTTTCAGGACAAATATTTTAAACTAAATAAGCTTCTTATTGGTGGTAAACCCATGGTGAAGTACTTGACTACTAACCAAATGATTGACATTTCAAACTATTTATCAGCTCCATATCTCCCTATCTTTTATAGTATTACTTTGTTCTAACATTTATTGATGTTCTTCTTTCTACTTTCCATGAGATCTCCTTGCTATTTACTTTGTAACTTCTGTGCATTAAGTTTAAGAACATAATGCATGGACTATCTTTTTCCACTGAGTTTTGAACTACCTACTAGAAAATAAAATATCATCATTGGTTCAATGATGTGTGGAATATGTTAACACATCTTTTCGTTTAAAAGTAACCTTTTTAACCACCCAAAGAAAAATTTATAGATGTTTTCACCAGGATTGTCTCTCCATGCCAAGGCAGAACCTGTTTATGTAAAATATTGGAAATAGAAGAATATATACTTCTTGAAGTTAGATTAGCTAACTTCAAAGGAGAGAAAGAGAGAGAGAGAGAGAGAGAGAGAGAGAGAGAGAGAGAGAGAGAGATATGCAGAGAGAAATACTGAGTGCAAGAGCAAGAGAGCAATGAGTGAAAGAGAGAGAGATTATGTCCAGTCAGACAGAAGATAAAGAGGTCTGTCTAAATAAGATAGGCTGGATGAACTATCTGGAGGAAAAACAACGGACCGACAGTTCCTGGGACTTGGGATAGGGAGAGGGTGAGGTAAGGAAGTGGTGTTAACAAACCTAGAGATGAAGGGAACAATATGGGATCCAAATTGGTGGTGAGGTTGGAGTGGCAGGCCTGGTAGGGAATGATCAAGGGTAAGGTAACAAAAAGAAGAGGTATAGTTGTAACCCAGGTGGGGACAGAGTATAGTAGTGGGGCAGGAGGAAAGTCAAGGGAAATAGGGGAAAGAGCAAGGAGACAAAGGGCATTTATAGAGGTCTATACAAAGGCATGTACATGCAAATATATATATGAGGATGGGGAAATAGATCTATGTGCCTATATTTATAGGGTTAGTATTAAGGTGACGGAAGGACCTTGGGCCTCTACTGAAGCACTCCCTCAATGCATGAATACTTTCTTTTATTAAATTGGCATTCTATGATGCTCACCCTCCCAACACAACCGCTGAAGTCAAAATTGGTGAACAAGCAAATGTGGTGAAGAAAGCTGATGGTGCCCGGCTATCAAAACAGATAGTGTCTGGGGTCCTAAAGGCTTGAAGATAAAAAAGCAGCCATCTAGCTCAGAAGCAACAAAGCCCACATGGAAGAACACACCAGCCTCTGTGATCACATGGTTCGGAAGGGATCAGTTATCAGGCATCAAAGAACAAAAATATCATATCATTGGGAACACACCTCCATGATATGATCACTGAGGACAAACGGGTGCATAAGCAAATGTGGCGAAGAAAGCTGATCGTGCCTGGCTATCAAAAGAGACAGTGTCTTGGGTCTTAAAGGCTTGAAGGTGAATAAGCATCCATCTAGCTCAGAAGCAACAAAGCCCACATGGAAGAAGCACACCAGCATGTGCGATCACGAGGTGTTAAAGGGATCAGGTATAAAGCATCATCATCATCAAAAAAATTTTTACCATAGTGAATGAAGGGGAAGTGCAGAGTGGAGACCCAAAGCCCATTTGTCGGCCACTGGAGATACCCTCACAGAGGGATCTAGAGGAGGAGATGAGTCAGTCAGGGTGCAACGTAGCACCGGTGAAGAATACAGCTTTCCTCCAGTTCCTAAATGCTCCCCCGCTCCCCACTACCATGATCCAAATTCTACCTTGCATGTCTGGATAGAACAGAGGTTGTACACTGGTGCAGATAGGAGCTGGAGGCACAGGGAATCCAGGGTGGATGATACCTTCATGACCAGGGGTGTGAGGGGCGATATTGGGAGGATAGAGGGTGAGTGGGTTGGAAAGAGGGAACTGATTACAAGGATCTACATGTGACCTCCTCCCTGGGGGATGGACAACAGAAAAGGGGGTGAAGGGAGACGCTGGATAGGGCAAGATATGACAAAATAATAATTTATAAGTTATCAAGGGCTCATGAGGGAGGGGGGAGTGGGGAGGAAGGGGAAAAAATAGGACTTGATGCAAAGGGCCTAAGTGGAGACCAAATGCTTTGAAAATGATGAGGGCAAAGAATGCACAGATGTGCTTTATACAATTGATGTATATATATGTATGGATTGTGATAAGAGTTATATGAGTCCCTAATAAAATGTTAAAAATGAAAAAAAAAGAAGATAAAGAAAGAATACAGGTATATTAACACCCCTTGAAAGATTTCTTTGCATTTAAACTCAGAAACAAGGGATCCCAGAACCCTAGGGGTCACTTATGTCCCTGTCCTGGAGACTGCACTCAAAGAACAGCAGAGTCGAGAGTCGAATAACTGCAGAATCTGGATGGGAGGATCATAGATCATTTAAAACAAAACAGTCGTTGTGGAAACAGACCTTTGTCTTCTAGGGCATTCTTCAGAAATATCTTACTTTATGATCTTTTATCTATTGGATCTTAGATGAAATCCCGTTCCTTTGCCAAAATATCACCGAGTCATTGCGAAATAAAAGAACGTTCACAGTCAAGGGAAGAGCACAAATGAAGACAGGAAGCGCTGCAAAAAAAGGCCCGTGTGCAATAGCTAAAGAAGGGCTGTTTGAATTTATGTTTATTCCACAGCTAGCATCAAATATATATTGATGTGCCAGAGTGGACAGAATTTTAGAAGGCTGACAGGGTCCCAGCAGCCTGAATAAAATTATAGTGTATGAAGAGAGAAGGAATCAAACACCTAATTATATAAATGCCACTACCCTCGTTATCCCACCTTCATGAAACAGCCTTATTATATCTCTCATTCCATTCCTAAGGCTCACTGTGACCATGAGCATTGTTCAACCCTGAACGCCACCTCACGGGATGACACTTCTCACACCTGGTCCTGATTTGCCATCCACACTTCATTTCATTCTTAGTTTGCCCCATCCCACTTCTTATCTCATGCCTGTTTGTCCAACGTCTCAGATTTCAACATTTCGTCACTTCTCTGCAACTCTGAGATCCAGTCCTTTCTTGATGCTTAGGGTGTAATTCCCCTCTCATGTTTTCCCTGATTCTTATCTTGTCCACTGAGCCTTAGAGAATAATCAAGGCTAACTTCAGTGTCACACACACACACACACACACACACACACACACACACACACACCTTACATTGTTACTGATGCGCTCCATCATTGGGACACATGACATCAATGACCACATCCGTTATTTTAACTGTCCTTGAAACCCACGACTTTACTCACTTCACTGTGCACCTCATAGATTCATATTCATGCTAGAATGATCCCATCTCTAATCTCCACGTATCCATATCTGCATAAAGCCTAGGGGTCGGATGAGATTCAGTAACATGTGTCACAAGACAAGCTGGAAGTTTAATATTGTTATGTTATGAAATAGATGTTAACATCAAAATATAGATTACACTAAGCTGTTATGTTGCTTATCAGGTACTTCATGTCGTCCTTGCCTTTCATATGAAAACCACAGTGACCAGCTCCAGCATCATTTCCTGAGGGACCTAAGCAATCCTCTGACTTTTTAGAGTTCCTGTAAATTATTTTATATTGCAGGGCACCCTGGGGCAGAAAAGAGCGCTCCAAAGGGCCAGTTGTGTGGCATGTTGTGAGCGAGAATGACTCAGAAAAGCTCAGTTTCTTTCCAGTTTGGCTTTCTCTTTCATCTCCATAGATCCACTCCTGGAAAAGAATGACTGAAGGACCTCACTCACTGGTACCGGGGTTTATTCTCCAGGGTTCAGCCGACAGGCCAGAATTTCAGTTCCTCCGTTCTTCATATTCCTAGTGATCTCTCTGGCTCCCTGTTGGCTAATATAGGCTTGATCACATTGATTTCACTAAACTCACGTCTTCACACACCTGTGTATTATTTCCTCTTTAATATATCTTTCATAGATAGCTGCTACTCTCTGTCTTACCCCCAAATGATAATGGACTTTTCACTGGAGAAAAACCTCATCTCCTATCCAGGTGCCTAACTCTATATTTTCTGTTTCTTTGTCATTGCTGAATGCTGTGTTTCCACAGCAATGGCATATGATCATTATGTATTTACATATGTATTTACTTCCGCTATATGTAAACCACTACTATGTAATCATATGTTGTCCCAACAGGTCTGTTTTCTGCCTTTGTTTGGGCATATTTAATGGGATGTTGGGTTTCCCTAGCCCACACTTTCTGTATGGCAAAACTGACCTTCTGTGGTGCTAATACCATCAACCATTACCTATGTAACACCCCCCCCCCCCGGTGCCCCAGGCCTCTTGTACCAGCACTTATGTGCATGATGTCTGGCTGGCATGACCATTTTTGTGTCCACCAGTCCCACTTTCATCTCCTATGCTTTCACCATCTCCGGTACCCTCCCAACCGGCTCCACCGTGGAAAGGTTCAAAGGCTTCAGCACCTGTAGTTCCACATGATGACGGTTTCTCATTCTCTTCTTTGGGGGTTGGGGCAGCACGTTTATGTACCTTCAACTTTCTGATGCAGAATCTGTGGGCCATGGAAAAATGACCTGAAATAGTTATACAAATGCAGGGCCCATGTTGAATCTCTTGGTTAGCAGTTTAAGAAACAAGGGTGTAAAACTTGCTCTTTAAAAAAACTCTGAAAAGAAAAGTGTTTTTCTGAGGAGCAAATAAGTTTTTCTGAGGGATTTTTGGAACTGCACATTCCTGGGGTTGAGCTGGAATTTCCTCATACCTACGATATCACTCTCATAAAAAAGAATAGAATTTTACTCTTGATACAAAATCTTTCTTTCACTCTTAAACAGGTTGGCCACTGCTTCTTCCCCTTCTTCTTCTTTTTTTAATTAAAAAAACTGTGTTTTACAAAAGTAGATATTTAATTGTAACTGTTAAAAAAGATTATTACTTTGTCCTTATCAATATGAAGTAATCTTTCTATTGGGTAAATTATTCAGGTCTGATCATTGATTAATGGAACAATATCACAGCATACCTATAAACACAGGATGTTAAATATTTGAAAGCCTGAGGATTTTGTATTGTTAGATGTATCATTGGAATTAGCAATGTAAGTCATGCATACAATACAACACATGTATTTGGTGATGGTTTTATGGCATTCTTATTATTTTTTGCAGGAGTTAAAAAATCTATGCCAACTTATAGAAACTTTAGAAATCAGGACGTGGGGGCTATACAAGGGTACCCGTGTGCATGAGGCATCAATGTGTATGTGTCTGAAAAGTAAATACATTTACAGAATTTGACCTCTATCAACTTCTTTAGCATGAATCCATTCTTACCCTTACATTTCTACATATGAGAAAGAAGTACAGGGAAAAGTTGAATTAAAGGTAATGGGAATTTCCCACAATTTAAAAAAATAAACAGTTTTATTGGAACATAACTGAAATATCATATAAGTCAACAGTTCAGTCATATAAAGAAAAGTTAAGCAGTCATCACCACAATCTATTCTACATGGTTTTCTTCTTTCTTTTTATGCTCCTGTATCCCCTGCCAGCAATCAGTTATCCAATATTATCTCTATAATTTTTACATGTTAGATTTCATAGACTGAGAAATATTTTTTTAAACAAAGAGTCAAAAAAGTTAGAGACAATACAAAATAAAATAGAAGAAATCCTAGACAGAAAAGAAAACAGAAATGTTAAGAACTAGAACAACTTTAAAATAGGTTAAAAGGGAGATCAAATGATAAGGTGTGAGAGTTTTAACCTAACTCCATCTGCCATAATCCACTTTCCAATGCACTTGGCATGATAGTAAACTGTTTTATGCTTTGCTTTATTTATTATTGCATGCAACACAGTCTATTGTAAATACTAATTACTGTCCTGTAACCTCTAATAGATCATGAGCTTCTAGGGAGTATTGTCTCGACCCTTGAACTTTTGCATTCTTGGCATTTGACTGGGATTTATTCTGCTTCAATTCAGTATTAGATGCAATTAACATTATAGTGCAAAATGAAGAATAATATCTTCCATTTTCCAGGGAAATTTTTTTTATTTTCTTTTTGTAAACTATAATGTATGTATTCAAATTATTTAATGTAAATTTTAGGAGATAATTAAAATGCTCAGAAATTCCTATAATACCTATTCCTACATCTAAAACCAGTCCAGGAATCTAGCACCAATCATGATATTTTAATTTTTGCAATTTGGGAATAAAATTTAGTTCAACATTATTTTCAGTTTCCAGTAGCTTCATATTTTAATGCTCAAATAGAGTATAGAAAAGCTGTTTAGTTTCTGACAAAAATAGCTAACTCTAGTTTTAGCATGTGTTACATGAGTGATATTTAGGAGGACCTGATGCAAGGGGCTTAAGTGGAGAGCAAATGCCTTGAGAATGATTGGGGCAGGGAATGTATGGATGTGCTTTATACAATTGATGTATGTATATGTATGGATTGTGGTAAGAGTTGTATGAGTCCCTAATAAAATGTAAAAGAAGAAAAGAGAAAAAAATGATTAGGGCAAAGACTGTACAGATGTGCTTTATACAATTGATGTATGTATATGTATGAACTGTGAAAAGAATTGTATGAGCCCCAATAAATTGTTCAAATTAAAAAATAAATAAATAAATAAAATAAATTTTCAAATATTAATGCATGGTGAGAGTATTCAATTTCTTACTCCCAAGAAAAAGTAGGCAAAGAGAAAAGATCAAATGACTTTATTGAGAAAAAATAGAAGGGGAATAAGACAGAAATGATCTGTTTATCTTTAAATCAGTTCACAATCTAGGAAATATTCCTATTGGGCAATGCTAAGCTGTTTACTTCAAAATAAATGTTCTCTTCTATTAAGTAAAGAATGTTATTTTGAAAACCTGTCCCCGAAATTTCAATAATGCTCAGTCCCACATCCAGGATATTAACATACATATTGATTTTTTCCTAATTGTAAGCCTTATATTTGTTTGAGAGAAGATCAGATAATGTACAATTTATTGACTTGCTCAAAGAAAACCTCTGAGCTAGAGAGTCAATTCTGACATACACCTGCTCTCTGGGTTCGGAGGCTGCGCATCTGTACAAGCGCAGACCGCCGTCTTCGCCGTAGGGTGGCTGGCACGCTCAGAGTGCTCACATGTAGCCGCCACCCCACTGGATTATCAGAGCTTCCTGTTGTGATGTATGATTCCATTAAATTAACGTTCTAGTATAACAAGAAATATTCAACTGGTAGTTAATGTCTATGTGTTCAATAAAATGTTGTGATGAATACTACCTTTCCTTATTTGGCCCCAATCAAACTATATAATTTTGTTATGGTATAACAATTCTAAAACTCTCTTACAAGTTTGTTCCATTAATATTCCCAATATATTTTGTCATTTTTTTTGCTTATGATAGCACCTATCATTAGACTACTTTTGTTCCTTCAACCATATTAACAATTCTGTAATGCCAAGGAAAAAAGTTAAAAATCAAACAATGGTGATGGGCATGCGCACACATGTGTGTGTTAACTATTGACGAGGTACGCAATTAGAAACCTAAATAATTTTATTACACTTACTTAATAGAATATAACATATATTTTGAAGTTAGAAGCTTATTTTTTTCCCAATAGGGATATTTCCTGGAATGTGTTCTACGAACACATTTTTATTTCTTCTTTATTTCTACTCTGTTCTACTGGATGACTGAGTCTAAACCCTCTTGATGTCAGTTAGTTTCGTTTTTCTTGGGAGTATGAGGAGAAGGTTGTAGAAAATATTCTCAGGAAAAGAATATAAACAATGGCTGGGGATAAAAGTAATACATTATGGGTGAAAAGAACCATATACATAGCCTCTCCTTCTTTGAAATAACTACTGGTTCTTTTTTTATCTCAGGTATCGATGTTTAGAGTCCAACTGGTTCCAATAATATGAATGGAAAGAATCCCAACACAGATTACTCAGATACTTAATAATCGGAGGGCATAAGTACATAGTTACCCACCTCTCAGTGTTTGGTACTCCTTCAGAGTAAAGGGCCAAACATCCATTTCACTGATCTTCTGTTAAAAGTCCACTCAATCACAAGAGGCAATGGCCTTTAGCATGTCAGGTGAACAATACAGAGTCTTAAGGAACTGCCTTGTCCTAGAGGTAGGCCTCTCCACGGATACTGTGGCATCTATGTATTTATCTGCGTCATGATGCTCACAATGTCTCCTGCGAGGTTCAATCTAAAACTTAATATTATTTGTATAGATGAGATTTCATAATCACAAGCTAAATGAAAGGAGTCACATTCTTGAGTTCCCTAAATCCTCCAAGACCTACACCTGAAGTTCAAATATTAATTTTTGCATCAAGGCTAATCTCGTTCCTAGTGATCATTTATATGATTTTGCACTTTAATGTGAAAATGTGTGTACAAGTAGGGGCTCAGAAAATATGATTCCCTAAACAGGGTACATGGATATCATGCCAGTCTGGTGAGGGATTTTTCTCATAGCAACATCCCAGAACTAGGACCTTTGTTGATTCCATTAGGCTTAAAATATTATGCACCTATGTCTTACATGAAATAACGTGAGAATTTCATGAATTTCACACCATTTGTGATTGCTACTAAGTCCTATGAAGCCAAGATTTAGGAAAACTTCTTCAATACTTATCTATAGGAAGGAAACAAGAATGATTTAAAATATTCAGGACCATTTTCACTACGAAGAAGCCCAAAATGATTCCAGAATGAACATAAATTGTGGTTTTAAAGGAAGAAGAATCTAGAAGAGTTATTTTATATATTTCATACTCCCTACAGCAGTACTACCCAGTAGTGAAATAATGTGAGACACTAAGTTGAGCCACACCTGTGATTACAAGTACCTGGTAAACGCAGCATTAAAGGAGTATAAAGAAACACATGAAACATATTTTAATAATACACTTTATTATTTTATTAGACATATTCAAAATATAACATCAATATATAACCATAAAATATCAATGGGGTTATATTTTGCAGATACAATTAAATCCATAATAAATAATGTAAAAATATATCCAAACTAATCACATTTTAGAATCTTGGAAAGTAGAAGAATAGCATTGTTATTAGCAAAAAAATAAAAGCAAATAGTTTAGGGGGATAAATGGGAAAATATTGACCCATTTATATTGTTAATGTTAAGAATGAAGGCCATCCTGAACTCGAAATCTGGGCATGAAAAATGCAAGTCAGGGTGCTCCTCACTTCTTAGACTGCACCTTTCCCCAGTAGGCAAGCCACGACTGCTGCACATCATCTTCTCCAAGGAGACTGCGTTCTTTGGCCATGCCTATTCTCTCGGCACTTCTGCATGTTTTTACCCGAATGTAGACTTTACCAGTGTATTAAATTGCTCTTTTGTTGCCTTATTTAACTCCTTTTCTATACTGTAAGCTCCTAAAAAAACAAAACAAACCCCAATCTCTGTTTTGTTCCTAGCATCTTTCTAGTTGTTGTCACATTATAGAAACTTATTAAATGGTTAAGGTCTTATTAGGTGAGGTGATAGTAGTGAGCCAGTAGGGAGTTTTAGAGAGAACAGGAGCAACAAAATTAAGGGGGAAATACCTCGACAGAGGAAGAGAGGTGATTGTTGAGTACATATGTGGGACAAATGATATCTTTCCAAGTGGTAGAGGAAGGACATATGGCAAAGAGAGGTGCGAAAGACATCTGCACTGGGTAGAACTACCACTAAACACAATAATGCATAGCTTACTTAAACTTTTTTTTGCCTGTCAACCTGACTCACTGTTGAGTTGACAGTGATTCAAGGTGACCCTGTGTTGCAGAGTAGAAGAGCTTCATTCGATTCTCCTGGCTGTAATCTTTCAAGAAGTAGCTTTCTAGGTTTTTAGCTTGTAGCACTGAAAGATGGATTTGAACCACTTATCTTTAGGTAAACAGCTGACTGTAATACAGGACCTTCCTGTCCACCGAGAAGGTTCAGCTTATCTTCTAACACTACGTTTCTGGTTGAATGACCCTCAGGACTCTTTTATATGATATATTTTATATAGATGTAATAGACAATTAACAGGGAAAGGACTAACACTGATAATTGTGACAAATTACAACAAACAATAAAACATTACTGCAAGAAACCCAAACAGATCTACGTAAATGAAAGACTACACTGTGTTCATGATTAAAAACATGTCAGAATTATCCAAAGTGATCTACAGATAAACCACAATTCCCATGCAGAATTCGGCCTTGTTCTTCAGTGAGAAGGAAAGAATAAGCATCGACTCCATGTAGAAAAGAAAGATCCCAGAGAAGCAAAGTGCCATTGAAGAACCAAATTGAGAGACCTCAAACATTCTGATCTGAATATCTACTAGACTTATAATTATGGAAGATAAGGCAATCTGGTACAATAGCAAACATATAAATCAGGGTAACAGGATTGAGAATCCAGTATCAATTGACAGCTGGTTTTGACAAAGTGCCAAATCACCAATGTAGAAGAAATAGTTTTCTTTTCAAATGATCCTTTAAAACTGGAAATTCATTTGCTAAAAATGTATCAGGGCCTATAACTCATAAGAAGAGGTCAAAGACCTAAATGTAAAACTTAAAACTATAATCAGTGAATAATACGGAAAAATTTAGGGCCTGCTATACTGGGACAAAGATGAAGATGTCTGATCCCATAAAGACATAATCTCAGAAATCCTGTACAGAATCACGATGAGTCAGAATCAACTCAAAGACAGTGGTTTTTGGGGGAATATATGACATAAATACACTATTGAACATAAATGAAAACACATTAACAACAGAAAATAAACAATATGACAGGGGCCTCCTAAAATTAGACATTTACAACAAAAGATTTCATCAACGAGTGAAAGAAGAATCCACGGACTGGTAAATGCTTTTGATAACAACATACCAAAAGAGAATTCATCTCTAAAATTTATAGAAGACTTCAACTCCACGACAACGAAAAAGTAAATTGTACTGACAATTGGGAGCAGATACCAACAAACACTTTACCAATGAAAATATTCAGGCAGCCAATAACCAAACTGCTTCAACCACTAGCCATTCAAAACTTACTGTTAACAGTCAGTTTGGACTCATCTCACCCACTCCCAGCCACGGAGTCATTCATGACTCAATGCAGCCCTATAGGACAGGGTAGAATTGTGCCTGTGCCTTTCCAAGACTGTGACTCTGTGGGAGTAGGAAGCCTCATTTTTCTCCTACTGAGTGACTGCTGGTCTCAAACTGTTGGTATTGCAGTTGGCAGTTCAATATGTTACTCACTAAGCTACCAGTGGGCACACCCCCACACACACCCATTTTAACTCCTAGCTACCCTCTTGGATAAAACTGCACTGGTGCGTTTCTAAGGCTGTAAATCTTTATGGGAGCAGATACCTTCATTTTTCTCCCACAGAGTAGCTTAGCGTTTTGAACTACTGACCTTGAGCTAACCCACCAAACTACTGTGGTTCCTTCATTAGTCATTAGAGAAATGAAAACTCAATGAGATCGCATTTCTCTCTTAATATCAAAGTTCAAAAGACCAGAAAATAAATACTAATGAGGGTGTGGAGACACTGGAACGTGCATTCATATGCTGGTGTGATTGTCAGATGGTGCAATCATTATGGGGAATGGTATGGCATTTCTTCAAAAGTTGGAAATACCATATGGCCCAGCCATCCCAATAATTGGAATATACCCTATATAAATAAGAGTTATGATATAGATATGTACACTCACGTTCATAACAGTACACTTCACAATAGCAAAATGGTGGGAGCATCTATTAAAATGTCCACCAATGACAGAGTAGACAAACTATGGGACATATCCTTAGTGAAATACAATGGAGCATCAAAGAATAATGTTGACTCTGCAAAGCAACTGATAAACAAACCTGGAGGATATTATGTTCAGTGAAAGGAACCAATTAGTGAAGGGCAAATACTGTGTAAGATAATTGTTACAAAAATATCAAGGAAGTAATCTTTATGATGGAAGCAATAGTTCTACTGAACATGGTTCAGACAGTACATATTTTATATGTAAGTCATTATTGGAGGGTATGAATGGTTTCACAACTTGAAGAATGCAGTCATTGTTACTGAACTGCACATGTAATAATTATCGAATGTTGTAGATGTATTTTTGCAGTGTATATTTTTAACATAAAAAACAAAAACTAAAATATTCTTTTAAGAATACAAGAAACATCATATTGTACAAAATTACCTTACCTCCTGGATGTATGCAAAAGAATTAAAAATGTTATCACAGGCATAGCTGGAAAATGTAGACTGATTAATCTGCAAGCTCTGTTTAGGACTATATCTTCTCATTATATCTTTATGCTATAGTGTCCAGGATATTTGCATAGTGTTTCATATTGTTACACTGATATTGTTTAGCAAGTGATGAACAATCATTATATTCCACAGAGTAAGTCAAAATGTGTTTAGGAAACAAATGTACTGGTGTATTTTGCTTCAAATCTCCTCTTATAAATGTAATCATAGTATGATTTATCCCCTGTGTCTGCTGGACAATGTGCTGTGTATTTATTTTAGGTAGGGTAAGGATTCACAGTATTATAGAATAACTATTATACAGCCTGGGTGCATTGTGGTACAGTTTAAGGTTCACCAAAAATGAGGACATGATTGATTCTAACTATGACATCAAAGTTACATGGCAATAAACTTTGAATCATGAAGGAAAGGGCACAAGTAAGTAAATTGGTCTCAAGTACACAGCCTTTAATGGAATAATTGTGTACAATTTCCCCACAAACGGCAATTGTTCTAATTAGTCCCAATGCTTATTCCTAATCTCATTGCACATGGCAAAGAATCCATAATTCCTCAGTGAAAAATGAAATGAACTCCACAAGGCAAGCCTCCTCTGTGCCCTAAGGGAGAGAAAGGCCTTATGGATTTATTAAAAATGTTTATTTTCCTTTGGAATTTTAGAGAATTGATCTCTAATTGATGAATGTTGCAGAGAAAGTGAAGTCTGAGTTCCAAATTCCAAAAGGATTTCATCTCAAAGGAATAAAAGTTGCTTGTTAAAAATTGCTAATTCTCATGTTCAAATATGGAGGTTTGAAAAGCACAAGAAATTTGTGCTAGCCCACTAATATAAAGGTAGGAAGATAAATCCATTCACCAGTGCTATAGAAAAGGGCCCATAGAGTATTTAGCTATGTGATACAAAAGCTAATAAATATTAAATTTAAAAATTCCCCCAGCCTTTTAGACTAGCTAAGGGCCCTTTGGACTTCTTTTCAAAGTACCCTACATCAATATATATACACACACAATCAAGTGAAGTGGCTACCATAGACTCAGGCCTGTTAAAATGCTAGCTAGTGAGACAAGTTTTAACATAATATTGATCATATATACATGCATGTTAAATTTACACATAAATAGCATTTATTTGAATAGTATATTTCACAAGTGCACAGCTGTTTTCTTTTGTTCTTCTGGCGATTGAAAATCCTTACAAATGAATTGGAGGACTACAGGTTCAGCCTGCATATTTAAGGAATGCATATTTCAGAGTGATATACACATATTTCTAGTAAATAAATTGTTGTATATATCTTATATTATCTCATTAGAAAACATTTTAATAGTCAATTGTTGGGTTAAAGAAATAGACATATTTTTAATACACCTACGAGTCCTGGTTCTTCAGTGTGCTACATGTTATGTTGTGAACCACAAGTTCGATAGATAGAAATAGCAGGCTCTTTGAGAAAAAAAATTTGGCTCTATTCCATGAAGAGTTAGAGTCTGAGAAATTTCAAGTGGAAATCTACTCTGCTGCGCAGGGTTGCTATGAGTCAGAATTGACTTGATAGCCGTGAGTTTCACTGTGTTTGGTCAATAATGTGAAGTAGTTTCCCTTCCAGTCCAGTTTTGCAAAGTGTTTTATCAGGAAGAGATATTGGTTTTCATATATATGCCTTTTGTTCATCTATTGAGGTGATCATAGTTAATTTCATTTGTTCAATTAAAATGGTATATTGCCTTGGTTGATATTTTTCAATGCTGAACCACTATAATTCCAAGAATAAATTATAATTGGTTATGGTATATTATTTCTTATTATACATGTTAGGCTGTGTTCTCTATAGAAAGAAGAATAGTGATACATATATGTATATAAAAATGATCAATGTATGGGCTCACTACTATGAATTTCTGAGTACTACTGTGACACATAGGTATGGTGTGTTTAATATTAATTTGATTCTAACTAGGATTATGTCTAGAATCCCAATTCCTATATTCATGGGCTTATACCAAACAAAATATGTTTAAATAGGTCTGTGTAAGCAGTCCTGGAGACACTGGATCTCCATCTGCAGAACAACGAAAAAAGACTCACATTTCACCCTATGCCCCAAAATCTAACTCAAGGTGAGTCAGAGAGGTAAATATAAATGCCAAAGCCATAAGGATCACCAAAGACAAAATTGGGACAAATTTAAAGGCAACATAGAAGGCCATAAAAAGATTTTAAAGAATAATAAAGGAAACACACAGCAAAGACAAATTAGATTACTAGAATTTATTAAAAATAAGACACTATGAGTATCAAAAAATTTCATCAAAAGAGTAAAAGGAGAACACAGAGTATGTAAAAACAAAAAACAAACACAAACTAACAATGACACAACAGACAAGGGACTAATCACTAAAATATGTGAAATTCTACAACATACCAAAAAGATGAAAGTAATCTAAATTTAAATTTGGGCAAAAGATATGAACAGAGTATTCGTCAGATTAGACATTCAAATGACTAACAAACGCATGAGGAAATGCTGATGATTACTCGTCATCAGGAGATACAAATCAAAACAATTATGAGATCAAACATTCACAACAATAGCAAATTAACAAAACCAACAAAGAGAGCAACAAAAGTGGAGGGTGGAGAGACTGGAATTTATACACTGTGGTGCGATTGGCAAATATGTACAACCATTGTGGGGAAAGATGGCACTTCCAAAAAGAACTAGACCTAGTTTTTCAATACCACCCGAAACAGCAGTACCTCTGTTGAACACACACCCTACTGAGCAAGAGAAAGAACAAGAACAGATATATGCTCCCCCATGTTCCTAGCAGCAAAGTCTACAAGAGCAAGAAACTGAAGCAACCCAAATGCATATAAGTAGTAGCAATTGCATAATTCTGTTTGACACAATTGAACTATGGAATGATACAATAGATATATTACTTCCCAGTTAATAAAAAAATTTTAAACCTCTAATACACAGAATGAAATACTGTGCATCCATAAAATGTTGTTGATATCACAAAACACTTCATGATATGGAAGGAACTGGAAAACATTATGCTGAGGGAAATTAGTCCATCATAAAATTAGTCTATCACATAAACGCAAATATTGTATGAGTTCAATACTACAAGAAAAAACCCAAGACAAATACAGGCACTGGCTAACAATACATGAAGGCTAATTAGATTTCCCCAACCAATGAAGCAGGATACATAACCAGTTCCCACAAAATATGCACACTACCCCCGTATCACAACACTTCAAGAATCACACCAAGAGAGGTGACCTCATTGTTGACATGGCCAGTCTCCCAAGTCAGGTGAAGTAAAAGAAAGCCAACAGATTGCCACCACAGGACAGTTTTACCATCACCCCTTCTTAACAGATATTCCTACAAGAATTATCAGTGAATTGTGTGAGATTAAGAGGCAGGGGTAGTTCATGTATGTATATATTGGGGTATGCAAATAAACTTTGGACAGTCAGTGGGCTTTCACTTTATTGTAGTCTTAGTATAAGAATAATTAGTTCTTATAATATGTCTCTGATTGGAACTTGTCCCAGGGAAGACATCACTGGAGACATGGGCGCCAGAGTAAAGTGTAATGAAGGAACTGGATGGCATTCAGTTTTCATGATTAATTGCATCTTGGATATTAAAGACTTATCTCAAAACAAGCAGCCACGTAAGTGAGGAGTCAGATAGCTAATAATAAATTTCAGATATAGAAAAGGGAATACAACCAGGCCCAAATCCTAAACACTCAGATTGCAGAAAACGATGCATGATAGTGGTAGCTCAAAATCCATTTGCAAGGTCATGATGTGAAATTAATCTCCAGTGAATATACCAGTACACATTGGCTAGAAACCATAAGCCCAAAGTCAGATATTGAGCATTTTAAATGGGATTTTAGTGATTATACTCATGCTGAAATGTAGCATCTTTTCAATATGATCTTCCTATGGACCCAATGTAATTTTCACATAAAATTTTAATATTATTTGCCTTCTATTACATTGAGGTCTCTATTGGTTCTGAATGGCCATTGTTAATGGATCCTTGCTTGGTGCATGTCTCAGTGTTGGTTAGTTATCTGCATAGGGAAACTAGGATCGATGGAAATGCAAAGATAATAACAGGATTAATGATTACTCAGCGACGTGGAGGGAGAGGGAGGGAGCAACTGGGAATCAATATCAATGTGTAAAAGAAGGCGGGGGGGTAAGATACAAAACTGTGATGATGACTTCGTGATAGGGTGAACTATTGCATTGTATGATATGTTAATTATCGATTATTTTTTAAAGGCTTATGTTTTTTAAAATATAAAGGATAAAAATAAAGATCATCATTGGCATTGGTGCTGTTGCCAGAGAGCTGGTAAAGAGGATGTTGGAGTTACAAAAAATAAGCCTTATGAATTTCCCTGTATGATTGAGTCAGCAAACACCATCGTATAGAAACTTGATTTCAACAGAGTACAGAGCTTTAGAATCACAGGGACTATGTATAGCATAGTCTTGCAGATTACCACAGAGTGATCAAAGGCTATGTCTATCAATACATAATGCTCAACACTTGAAAAAATGCAAATAAAATGAGGCTTACATCTGTCAAGCTAATGATCCACTCTGAAACTTAATTTTCGTAATAACAAAAGGGAGAATAGAATAGAATAGAATTATAAGCTTCAGCAATTTGAGAGTAAAGACAAAAAACTGAAATGAATGAAGGACTGACAGAAACGGGAAAAGTACTTGGAGGGGGCGGGTGGAAGCGAGTAGCAGGCAGAGCTACAGAAATTACTCTCTCACTTGTGATTTCCTCCCAAGTTGAACGAGCCTCTTTGAGGCAGACATCACTGAGCCTGTTTTATCATTCTGTGTCATAGAACTAATAATGTGTCCTTTGAGACTCAATGTTCTTCTTAGATTATAAGTTTGCACCAGGAATTCGGAGTCCTTGGTGTAGGGAAATGAAGGCCCTCCTTTGTCTCTCTCCTGATTACTCCCTAGCATCTATGCATAGTTTTTAATAAAGAAGCTTCAAAAATGACCCCTTAACCTTTGCAGTGCTTTCCAATTAGTCTGTGGGATTGCATTCGGAGATTTTAAATTACTGCTCTAGTACTCTACGTACTTTGGATTTCACCCCAAAAAAGATATTGTTTCAAAGTAGTTTAGAGAAAGGGCCCTCCAACCAAACTGAATTTAAACCTAGACTTCTTTACTGCCCAGCGATGCTATTTTAGACAATGATCTAACGGCTCAGACTCTTGAATCTTCGTTGGTGATTAAATTGCATTAGTTAATTCACATAATGTATTAGAATTGTGCCTGGCACATACAATCAAACCAAAATCATCAAGTTAAAGTTGATCCTGCAGGACAGAATAAAACCACCCTTCAGGGTTTCTAAGGTTTAATCATTTCCCCACAGAGTGGGTGGTGGGTTCAAACTGCTGTCCTTGTGGTTTCCAGCCCAATACACTACCCACTATGCCTCTCTCTTTAGCATACAGGAAAGGGCAGCTTCCCTTTAGCTCCAGCCATATTTATAACAGGTTTCTCAGCCTTGTCACTACTGACATTTTAGAACTGCTAATTTTTTGTTTTCCCGTGTACTGAAGGACAGCCAGCACTACTGTCCTATAATCTTCATAAATCAGTAATATTGCTTTCCCATGACAGCAGCTTACTGTATTTTCACCTCTTGTAACTCTTCTACTATTAAAAGTGAATAAGCATGTACCATTCTCAAATTGTACATTCGCCACCCATTAGGGAAATCTTTCCCTATTTTTTCATGTATGCTTGTGTGTATCTTTTACTGGGCATATATATTCACAATAGACATATCTATAAACCAAGCTTAAGATTTATCCTGTTCTGTAAATTGGCATATATATATATAAAAACTCAGATAAAGGGTGCTAGTTAAACAGTGTGCTAGTTAGGTTTCATGTTCCAACATGGCACCTTTAGAAAAATATGGGTGGAGTTTAGTCTGTCAATCAGGTTGCAGCTTGATGACCTTTTCTGGAGGTGTGACCAAGATAAATGGCTCTCTAGAGGCAGCGCCCCAGCCCCCCTTCCCCATCCTCCAGCTCTCTACCTTTACTTTCATGCTAGGGAGCCATTCTGAGACCTACCAAAGCCCTAGAGATGCGCCTACCACCATTGGATCCACAAAACTCTGCACCCACCAGCCAGTGATATTCCTACTTTCAGCATTATTGCTTGTGATTGCGTGAGTCTGAAGGGGAACTTAAGGACTAGTATCACACTTATGGACTTAAGTTGTACTGGGCTGGAATCTTTTGTGATATATAATTATTTCTTGATACAAAGCTATTTCTTACACATACATGAGTATCTCTGGATTTGATTTTCTAGTAAACCCAAACTAACACAAACGATATTAGATACTTTTTGTGTCTGGGATAACTGCTCATGCTATAACTGGAGGATTCTAGTTCCATTCTGATTGAACTCAAATGTACTATTTTATCTGGGTTCTCTGAACAACGATGGCATAGTGGGTTCTGTGTTGGGCCACTAACCTACAGTTAGTGATTTAAACCCACCAGGCACTCCTTGAGGTAAAAGAAGAAGTTTTCTGCTCCAGTGAAGGGTTCTCACTCACTGCCATTGATTCTATTCTGTGTCATAGTGACAGGACCAGATAGAACTGCTCCTGTGGGTTTCCAAGACTGCTAACTCTTCACTGGAGTAGAAAACATCTTCTTTCTCCCACACAGCTGCTGCTAGTTTTGAACTGCTGACCTAGAGTTTAGTAGCCCAATGCTGCTAATTGTACTCTCTAGTCAGATATATTACAGCAGTACAATATATCAAGAGTTTGGATCTCCTCAAAATACCCCTCTCAGAGCCAGAAGAGTTAACATAGTCAATGAAAAATTGTAAATATCTAATATCCATTCCACTCAAATATAAATTAATTTGTGCACTCTTTTTCATATCAAAGTAAAAAAGAATGCATCTGTCAAGTGATAAACTTAATAATATATAGATATATATGTACATATTAATCTGTTCTGTTAATGACATATTTTATAGTATAGCAGATGTTCACAACAAAAACAATGTCACTGTATTCAGTGTAAATGTCACTTTATATCTATTGAAATTACAGATGTTTTGTTTCATGTATATGCACACCACATTAAAAATGAAAAACATTAAAGTATATTCTGACAGATTGCAATATTTAATGATATTTGTTCATTAATTGAAGCACTGGAAATTCTGTTGGGTGAGCACTGGACTGCTAGCTGCAAGGTCAGCTGATCAAGGCCACTGACCATTCCTCAAAAGCAAAATGAATCTGGTCCTCTAAAGATTAACTTGGAAAGCTCATGTAAGTTTGAAATTATGTATGAGTTGGAATTGAATAAATGGAAGAAGTCTTAGTATATTAATTAATGCATTCTATCAATGTTAATAACCTAGGAAGGTTATTGTAGTGATGTATGAAGCTAGGTAAAAGGTATAGATATATTTTGTAAACTATTTTTCAGTTTTCTGTACAATATAGAAGACATTAAAATACAATAAATTAAGCATAAATATCACATTATTTTGGTACCATATTAGAAAGTATAGAATAGGATAAAAAAAGAAACTATGGTTGGGAAAAAAACATCAAAGCTGTAGTTAATCTATTATTGATTTTATTAATTTAATTTATTACTTATTTTATACGTTATATATAATAAGTTTATTATTGCCATTTGCACAGAAGTTCCTATTCTGCACATTTTTTTGACTTTCCAGTATATCACATATTCTGAATATATTAAAAAAGAAATGAAGGAAAGATTAACTAAACTAAAATTTTGTGTTGCTTTACTGTGATACAGGGATTAAATAATCTCAGAAAATGTTTCTAGGAACATAGGCTATTAATATAAACATACACTACTTGTATTCTTGGGCACCCTGGTGGTGCAGTGGTTACCTGGTGGGCTACGAACCTCAAGGAGAGTAGTGCTAACCCACCAACTGCCCAATGGGAGAAAGAGGGGGATTTCTATTCCTGTAAAGAGTTACAATCTAGGAAACCCGTGGGGGCAGTTCTACCCTGAGCTGTAGGATCACATTTATTTGAGTCAGCATTTATTTGACAGCAGTGAGGTTTTATTTAAATCCATTTAAATCCATGATATACTTCACTTGATAGTAAATCAATGGCTAAAAGATTTCATCTAACCTAATGTGAAGAGTCTTCCCTTTAGTGATAAGGAAATGTTCATAATGAGAATTATAACCTCTTTTTAAAAATATTTGCTGTCATGTTAGATTACAAATAAAAATTTTAACACAGAAAACATCCTACAAACTCATTATCCTGACATATGTACATATTATTTATCTAATAACCTTCTGTTAATGTTTGCTTTGAAGAAGAAAGATGAAGTTATAATTACTCTTTTCAATATTAAATTCACTGGGTTAATAAAGTATCTCAGAAGCAAATAGGATGTGCTACAGATTTGTGACTCTCAAAAGAGAATAAGAATAATAATAGAAAAGGGGATTAAAAAATAAACAATGGATAAAGTTCTAACTTACACTGGACACAGTTTGTAGTGACATTTTGTTAAGTCTGACTGCTTACATAAGTAAAACTATTGTTACGAATGATAACATTTTAATGTATTTGACACTTCTGTGTTTCTGTAAGCAAGCCATATGTTACATTTGTCATAGATGATTTATGTAACTCAATGTATCTGTCCTGGTTGGGAATGAAACAAGACTAAAAGGGATATGAAATAATAAAATTAGTGAATACACACTATGAATTATTTGGGAAAGTTTTTATGAAATGTAGTAGATAAAAAAGCAAAGAATTTGACAAGAATATCCATGATGGAAATGATAAAACCAAATCTCTTAAAGCATACATTAAACAATTGGTAGAATCAGCGTGTTGTAAAAGTCTCATGAAAAACACCAGTAAAATTTTTAGGTACTTGAATTTCTTTGCATAATCACTACTTTCAGCTAGAATGTGTTTCTCTTCTGGATTTGAGTCAACACTTTCCTCAGGGCTACTTTGACATCCTTGTTCTTCAAGCTGTAGATCAAAGGATTAAGCATGGGACCCACATTGGTGTAGAAAACAGATGAAACTTTCCCTTCGTCCATAGAGTCAGGAGAAGTATATTTAAGATACATGAATGCTGCTGACCCAAAAAAAAGAGAGATGGCAATTATGTGGGAGCTGCAAGTGCTGAAGGCCTTTGATCTTCCTTGAGTAGACTTGATACGAAGAATATTAGTTAGAATGAAAATATAAGAAATGAGGATGGTAAAACTTGGTACTGTAATATTGATACCCACCACAATCAGAACTACTACATCATTGACATAGGTACTGGTACAAGAGAGTTGGAGAAGAGGGAGAATGTCACACAAGTAATGGTTGATGATATTAAAGTTGCAGAAAGTTAGTCGAAGCATGCAACCTGTGTGGGCAGTGGCTCCCGCAAATCCCATTGCATACGCAGCCAATGACAGTGCAGAGCACACCTGATGGGACATGGTGACCTTATACAACAGTGGACTACAAATGGCCACATAGCGATCACAGGCCATTGAGGTCAACATATAGCATT
Organism: Tenrec ecaudatus; assembly: GCF_050624435.1. Lineage (NCBI taxonomy): Eukaryota > Metazoa > Chordata > Mammalia > Afrosoricida > Tenrecidae > Tenrec > Tenrec ecaudatus. Next base: position 55,618,169 of record NC_134541.1, read on the forward strand.
CAGAGATGACAAAAAAGAGAAAGAAGAAGAGTTGAGTCATGCACCCAACATAAGAGATGATATTCTTCTCTGACACAAAGTTCATCAGCATTTTAGGGGTGAACACAGAAGAGTAACAGAGATCAATGAAGGAGAGATTGAAGAGAAAATAGTACATGGGGGTGTGAAGGTGGGGATTTAGTCCAATAAGAATGATCAAGCCAAGATTTCCCACCATGGTGACAATATACATCATTAGAAACAAGCAAAAGAGAGGTTTCTGGAGCTCTGGACGATCTGTTAATCCAGCAAGAATAAATTCAGTCACTAAGGAGTCATTCTTTGTCAGCATTTTCATATTTGGAGATCTGTAGGATGTAAGAAAATTCCATGAGTTGGATATCCTTACAAATGCTCACTGTCATTACAAAGGGATGAGAATTGGCAAGATCCAAGTACCTCTTGTTTATTGTGTGGGGTCTAATGTGCTGCCACACCTACCCCTTACATACCCCTTTATTTCTGCTCTCTATGAGCTAGCGTGTGGTCAAGATGAAATGGTGGAGTAGCTGAGCCACAAGTCTTCCTGTTTATGAGTGAGGAGAAAGTGCCTTCCATCTGACCATCGCATTGATCTTGCCCTCTCTTTAGAAGTTCCAACTCATGTTTGCATTACCATACCCATCATCTCAGTTCCTTTGTGATGGCTATCACTGAAGAGAGGACTTTAAGAAAGACAAGATTTTATTGACATTCTCCTTAAAAAAAGGATTCCCTCACTGTCTGTAGGGTATGCAGATTTATTTCTACAAGAATCCTTGATGTCAACAATTGGTGCCAGGCATTTAGAATATGCTTAGTAGCCGGATATTTATCAACACATTTCCCTCCTTTGTTCCATCTCAGGTAGACAGACAATGAAGGAAGGATGAGACTGGGTTTTCCTAGATTCTGTATGAGCACAGGAAAGAGAATTGTAATTAATCTTGGTGCTGGTTTAATAAATGGTCAAATTTGCTAAAATTAATAAGAAAATTACATGTATGTAATCTCTTCTCCGTTTATTTTGGAATTTAATAAATCCAGGAAAGAGAAAACGCTTCTTTTTCTGGTATTACTTGTATTGGATGTGTCATTTCAACCAGTACTGCATTTCTACTTACTACTAGAGCTATGCTGGAATAAACATAAGCAGAACAATTAAGAAAGAGAGCTGCGTGATTATGGCACTTCTATACAATGTGTTTCCTTTTTCAGAAACGGAGATAATGATCAATAAAAATTTGATTAACTCACCCTTTCTCCACTAAATAACATCAGTGCTGACCAATATATACATTTCAACGCCAAGGTATCAGAGGAAGAATTGGTTTGGAGCTATCAAAATTGATCAGAGGTAGTCACAGAATCTTCTTCCCCCATAATTGGTAAAAGGATCATTGCACAGGTGTCACAACCTGAATATTCTAAGAGCCATTGTGAGATATAAATCAAAGATCTAGTTATGAATTTCAAAATAGGATGTGTAGGTAAACCACAGACTTGACATCAGAACAACCATGTCACAGAGTATATGACATTAACCTGGGGCTTAGAATCCTTCTTACCTGATTATAGATCCAGAAATACCACTCCCATAGGACCTTTACCCCATAATGAGTACCACAGGGAAAATAATTATGGTGTTTACCTTTAGTGTTACAAGGGGGATAGTTGGTGTTAACTTCCCACAAGAGACTACATAATCCTAAAGGCATGAGATAATGTGAAGAATGTGAATATAATTAATGTCGTGGACTATTTCACATTGTTAGCATTGGCCATTTAAAAAAATGATGTATGATACAGTTCATTTATGATGTTAATTTAAAGTACTTTATCAATGATATTTCTACATATGAATAGACGTAGAGAAAAAATGATTCTTTCACTGAGTAGAGGGTATTATTCTTTAATAATTAGGAAAAGTATTGGGTAATTAGAATGGTTTGCATTCAGCATGCTTTGGTAAAACTCACCAAGAATTACTATTGGTTAGAATATTGGCAACTTTGCTGATCCAGCCCAGTATGTTATCATTACTACACTAGGGCCCCATGAGATCAATGATATTGTTCTACAGTTGCACATTCTGTTGGGTCACCTTTCTTTGGAATAGGAAAAATATAGGTCTCTTCTAGTCAGTTGGCAAGGTAGCTGTCCTGTTCTTTCCTCATCCTAGATATTGATGTTTGCTCCTTCCTTTCCTGGGTTAGGTTTGCCAGAGATCTGTCAATTCTGTCGCTCCTTTCTAAGAACAAGCTTTTCACTGCATTAATCTTTTTCGTCCTTCTTTTGTCTTCCCACTGGTTTAACTCTACGCTGATTTTTATGATTTCATTTCTTTGCTATTGGAGGGGTGTTCTGTTGAGTCTGGTCTAGATGCTGGAGGTTTGGTGATAATGTATCAGTCATAAGCCTCCCTTCTTTTTTCATATATGCATTTATTGATATCAAGCTACCTCTGATAACTGCCTTCACAGTATAACATAAGTTTTGATACGTTGTATTCTCATTCTCATTCTGAGGTAGTTAGTTTATTGTGCCAGCCTGGCCAATAAACACCTGTGGGCTTAATTGAAGGGTGAGGCAATGAATGGCTCAGTGAATCTCACCTTTCTTGTATCTCACTCTTTGATCATCGGACCAGTGTGCAGCTGGCTTGCTTGTTCTGTGCCTCAATTTGCCAGCTACCCTACCTGTGGGACACCTAACTTGTGGACTGTGTCACTTTAGTTTGAGGTTCCTTCACAACTAAGGGGACCAGATTTTAACATTGGTAAAACGGAACACCATTGATAAAACTCATATCCTTGCAAATAGCCACATGGCAGCCAAAAACCATATACCCTAGCCTGTCATTCATTCTTTCCAAAAATCGGGACTTTTTAAAACTCCATGAGTCACGGGAAAAATTGTTAAAAATCGGGACTGTCCTACCAAAACCAGCATGTCTGTTCACCTTATCAAGACCTCTTTCACCACACAATTGGAATTTACATCTCTTGAGCTGGGGACTGACTGTTGGTGACCTGGCTAACTGTTGGCGACCTGCCTTGCTGTTTGCTGCTTGGCCGGGATGGCCTGAATCTCTCTACAGAGGACTACCTCAAGAAGGACTGCCAGTGTCTCACCACTCTCTCATGGGAGTGAGTTTCACTGAGCCATTTGTACTGCTTTATAATTTAACTGTTCATTTCTTGTCTTATATATCTATCTGCATATAATTTAACTGTTCATTTCTTGTTATATAGCTATCTATCTGTATCAATATACATATAAATTATTAGCAATCTGGTTTTGTTTCTCTAGAGAACCCTGTCTAACACATTCGTTTCTAGAAACTTCCTAACCTCCTTTCAAATCTGGGCCAGTACCCATTCATGTCACTGAAGATCATTATTCATCCTCCAATTGTTTGCTCTTGCTTTTCTGGTCATTCTTATCTCTGGCTTTGTAGTGTGGTGATCCGAGTAAGACGTCTGGTAATCCCTATGTGTTGGACTTTATTCAGGCTCAACTTGTGCCCCAGTATGTATTATATTCTCAGAAATGAGCAATGTGGGCTTGAGAAAATGTGATTTTTTTTGTTTGTTTGGATGGAAAGGACCATAAATGTCTATCAGGTCGAGTTGCTTAATTGTATTGTTTATCTCTATAGCATCTTTGCTGAGCTTCTTTCCCAGTGATCTATCTTTCTCTACTAGTGGTGTATTAAAGTGCCCTACTATTATTATGGATTCTGTGATTTATTTTTTCATCTTTTGAATAGTGTGACCAATTTCGCAAATCCAATTTAGGGGTGTAAATATTCAATACACTTACTCTCTCCTGGTTTACTGATCCTTTAAACATTATATAGTGTCCCTCCTTGACACCTTTTATGGTTTGAACCTTGAGGTCAATTTGTCAGAGATTAGGATTGCCACGCCTACTTTTTTTTTAAGTTGCCTTTTTCCTGGTATCCTTTTTGCCAGCCTTTTATTCTTAGTTTATTTTTGTTTGTGGGCTTAAGATGTGTCTCAGACAGTCAACAGATTGTTGGGTTATGTTTTCTGAGCTAGTCATCAAGACTTTTTCTTTTAATGTAAGAATTGAGGTCCTTGGAATTCAGAGTTGTTTTCATGATCTGTAGATTCATTTTTGTCATCTTGTGCTTTGTGTTTTGGGTGTTTTCCTATCTCCCTTCATATCAGTGGCTGTGTTTGTGTGTGTGCTCCATTCTTTCCTCTAAGGCTCTTTTATCTTTGTACTTGTTGCCATGTTGCTTCTGGATGGAGTTGGGCTACATGGTGGTCTCCTGCTTGTGCTCAGTGGATGTTGATCTTCTGACCATAGTGAGTCGACCACTATCTTCTGCAGGTTTTGATGTCTTACAGCATATTATTTGAGCTTTTTCTTGTCCTTGCAGACTCTTATCTCCCATCTACCTTAATGGATAATATGGCAGGGTAAAGGATTCTTGGGCAGGTGTTTTTTCCTTTCAGCTTTTGGAAGATGTTGCTCCACTCTCTCCTCCTCTTCATGGTTTTTGCTGCTCTGTCTGAGTATATTCTTACCTGAGCTCCCTTGTATGTGACTGTGTACCTTTCTCTTGCTAATCTTAAAATTCTCTCTTTTCCTCAAAGTTGGATAGTTTCACAATTATATGTCTTGGTGAGTCCTTCTTGTGGTCCAATCTAGTTGGTGTCCTTTCTGCTTCCTGTATGAGTGCTTGATGCTCATTTATTAAAGTGAGGAACTTTGCTTCCAGAAATTCCTTCACTATTTTTGCTGTAGACTTGATTGTAGTGTCCTGCATGGGTAGACCAATTATTCAAATATTGTTCCTCTTCATAATATGTCATTGATCTCAGGTTATCTTTCCCCTCTTTTATTTTTCTATTTGACGGTCTTTCTGGTTTGCTGATGTCTGAGTGTCTTCAAGATTACTGATACAGTTCTCTGCCTCCTCAAAGATATTCATAAATCCTGTGATCTTGTGTGTGGCTTCTGCTACCTCATCCCTTAGCATCTTTATTTCCTTTGGTGCGGGAACTTCATTCCCTCACTTGTGGACGTCTTCTCCTCTATGCTTGCATCCTCATTCTGTATTGCTTCCCTCAACTCTTGTATTACTCCAAACAGCTCTCTGAAAGTAACTGTTTTGCAGTCACTCACATCTGATTCTTTTATGAGAGTGTTTAACTCTGCTTTGTATTTTGTCTGTGTTTTTATTGTTGCTAAGAGTGATGCAGTTTGCTGATACTTCCTAAAGCCTTTTGTGGAGGTAGGTGTCGTGTTTCTGGGATACCAGGAGGCCCTTGGCTCTTTCTCCGTGTTACTGAACTGCTGCAGGCGGCTGTCCTTTAAATTTCTTCCCATAGAAATATGAATGCTTCAGCAGCTTGAGACATTTCAATTGGCATTCCACCAATTTTGTAATTCCCCTGGTGCGGCTTGAACTTCTTCAGTATTGTTGGTTCTTTATCAAATGCTACTTCTTGAAATGGTTGGCTGTCAACTAGGTCTATTTGGCAAAGTAACCGTGTATTCTTTGCATCTTCCGTTGATGATTCCTGAATCATTTAATATTTTGCTCCCAGGATCTTTCAATATTGCAACTTTAGGCTTGAATTTTTTCTTGAGTTCTTCATTTTAAGATATGCTGAGTGTATAGTTTCTTTTGAGTTTTCTACCTCTAGGACTTCGAACATTTTAAAATTATGGTACTGTGTAAGTCTAGGTTGACAAGAGAAACAAATTCATGGACACTCATATATGTATAATAGAGAAGTTTATATCAAAATGCAATTGTACTTGAAGAAAACACCCCAGCCCAGTGCAGGTCAAGTCCATAAATCTGATATTAGCCCATATGTCTGATACCAGTCTATACATTTGAGGTCATATTTTTGGCACTCATAAACCTGTTTTAATTTTCTTCACTTTCAGCCTGAACTTACACATGAGTGATTGATGGTCTTTTTCACAGTTGCACTTGATTACGATTTACCTACCGATATTGAGCTTTTCCATCATCTCTTCCCACAGATGTAGTCAATTTTACTGTATGTATTCTGTCTGGAGAAAAATCCACACATAGAGTCACCTTGTGTGTTTTAGAAAAATGGTATTTGTGATGAGGAAGGTGTTGGTCTTGCAAAATTTTATCATGCAATCTTCAACTCCATTTCTATTACCAATGCCATATTTTGCAACTACTGTACTTTCATTTTTGTTTCCAATTTTTCATCTTGATTACTTGTTTATCAATTTCAGACTGAAGACATCAGTAAGAAATCTTTAATTTATTCTTACTAGTTTTAGTTCTTAATGCAATCATACTACTAATAGTTGTAAAGATTGGTTTTCTTTGTATGTGGATGGACATGATCCTATCATAGAAAATATTATATTTCAAGTGAAATGTTTAAATGTTGTCTTTGAGGATGAATGCAATGGCATTTCTCTTGAACTATACCCTTCCTGGAATAGTAAAACACATGATTTTCTGATTCAAAATGGTCAATACCAGTTATTTTAGCTCACTCATGCCTCGGGTATCAATCATTATGTGTTCCATTTAATTTTGATGACTTCCAATTTTCCTAGATTCATATTCTACACAATGAAAATGCAATTATTAATAGATATTTTCAGCTGTTTCTTATCATTTTGACTCGTGTCCCTTCAGCAAATGATAGCCCCACAAGTTTTGATACATGCAAGTCATTACGGTCGACTCTGCTTTGAGAAGGCAGCTCTGCCACAGTCAAAGTTTGAGTGCCTTCCGACCCGAGGGGCTCATCATCTGGCACTGTCTCTGACAACGTTCTTATGCCATGCATTAGGTTTTCGGTATTTGAAAGTGTCTTGCTCCTACATGTATGATTTCTGGTGGTTGATTTTCATGACAATGTAGTCCCTCCATGATCTGTTCTTATTTGGGAAGCTCTGCTGAAACCTGTCCACTTTGGGTGAGCGCACTGTTACTTACAATGCCAGTGACAATTCTTCCAGCGTCACAGCAACATGCAAGCCACCACAGCATGGCAAACTGACAGATGGGTGATGGGCTGCCCACACAGCCAGGGCTAATGATGGAAAGGAATGGGGAAGATACAGGATGCATTTCTCAGGCACAGGATTTAATTGGCTATGGCTGGAGAAATATCTTGTGATTTCATATCTCTCAGTTTTTTCTTTATGCAATTAACTAAACAAATGCTGCTTAGTATTAGATGTTTATTGTTTATTATATGAAGGTATAAAGGACAGGGTCTGGAGAAAAACAATTAGGCTTATTTTCAAAAATTTTCAACAATGCTTGATGATAATGAGATTAATAATAAAAAAAGAGTTCAAGAATTGAATAACTCCTATAGGAAGCAGTAATTTCATGTGAAAAGTTTCAGTTTATTAACATTTTGGAGTTATTTTTGTTTGATCACATATGAGACCATGCACAAAGACATAAGATGATGTGTTTAGTGGTGAGTCGGGGGGGGGTGTCTTTTTTAATCTACCTGGAAACATATGGGGGACGAGCTGTATGAGCACAAAGAGAATTGTGGGGCCTGAACCCTGCGCCACAGCTAAACGAGCATAGTGAGCTAGTTTAGAAAGCGCACAACAACTGCCGAGCTTCACCAGGATCCTTAAGAAATGATTTTATCCCCCCCCACATTGCTAATTAGAAAACACAATATACACGGAAGCTGGGGTACTTACATTACTCACGTCAATTTGAGCATATTAAGAGTGAAGGGGTAGGTCTAGTCTGTCAATCAGGTCACAGCCTCACGATGCCTCTAAGAACTTCATCTCTCTTGATTTTGCCATGAGAAAAAGGGAGCCATTCTCCTCTTGACAAGACATTTAGCAGAAACCTGCAGACACTGCCCTGTGATGCTTCCACTCCCACTGGATCTACAGGTTTTTCTACCAAATGGCCTCTGATCTTCCTGTATGCAGCATCATTATGAGTGCCAATGTGTGTGTCTGAAGAGGAATTTATGGACTAGTTTCAGACATATGGGCTAATATCAGACGTATAGACTTGATCTGGACTGGGGTGTTTAATCAATATACAATTGTTCTTTGATATAAATCTCTCAATGAATTTGTTTTTCTGGTTAACCTGGTCTAACACAGAAGCCAAATAATTTAAGCTGTGATTATTCAACAGTAGCTTACAATCCACAGATATGAATTGCAGAGTTCTCATGTTTACATAATCTGAACTGTAACGCCATCTGCAAATGTGATCAGCATACCCATGCATTGACCAGCTCCACAGTTTTAAGTAAAAATGTTATTGCAGAGAAAACAAAAATGTATCCCCATGGAGTAGATTCTGACTCCAAGTGCCCCTCATAGATGGGGAGAAGTGATTTCTGAAACTGTGAGTGTTCAAGGCAGGAGAAGGCCTCATCTGTCTCCTGAGAAATTTCAGCTGCTGAGTTTGCAACTAGCAGCCCTGTGAGTTGCCACTGCACAGCCTGGGGCCGGTTTCCTACAGCAAGGTGAGGGTGGGGTAAGGATGGGCAAATAATAATCCCTTCTCTATTTCCCAACTTTAAAAGGTAAAGGCAGGTAGACCAGCATAAAAAAAAAATGAAACCCAAACTCAGTACCATTGAGTCAATTCGGACTCATAGGGACCCTGTAAAACAGGCTAGAAATACCCCTGTAGGTTTCTGAAATTTTAACTCTTTATGGGAGTTAGTTTCAAACTGCTGACCTTGTGGTTAGTAGCCCAACTAATAGCCACCAGGGCTCCTGGTGTGTTGCCACAGGTTTCTGCTAATTACTACGTCAAGACTTGAACTAATGATAACTTGGTAATTGTCAGTAAGCAACTGTCTGCTAACTGTGAGCTCAGCAGTTCAAAACCACCAGCTGCTGCTTGGGAGATCCAGAAGGTTTTCTACACCAGTAAAGAGTTGCAGTCTCAGAAGCCTGCAGGGGCAGTTTTACCTTGCCTTACAGACTCACTGTAGTCACCACAGACTCAATGGCGGTGAGTTTGCTTGTTTTGGTTAAGGAGTCTGTGGGCCATGGACTTGAGAAAGGAAATGCTTGGGATTCTGCGAGCACTCCTCAGCAGACAGTGATAGTAGGCACCTTGCCCACTCTCCCTTTTGGGGTACTCTCGACCCCACTATCACATCGAGACCCTCCAGGTGACAATGACACTATTCCCTGACTTTTCTCTTAGTTGCAAGCCAAGATATTTGATAGCTACAGCTGAATATCCCATTAGATTCCCAAACCCAGGTTATACAAACCTAAACCCCATCTGTATCCGCCTCTGGACATCCATCCCCTAATTGTCTTTATTATTTCAGAGTATTGTATCAGGCCGGAAACATAACATCTCAAGTCAGAAATATCAGGGTCGTTTTAACACCCCCTGTCCCTTCTCCGTATTTTAATTATAACGCTTGTCATCTCTATCTCTGAAATATGTATATGAAGAATATCTCCTTATGTTTAACGTCAGAGTCACTATTACAACCTGAACCATGGCCATCTCGCATCTAGGTATTTACATTAGCCTTTTAAATGTTTTCATGTCTTTCACTCCTGCCTTCTCCAATTCATTTTCCACATAAAATCCAGAGATACCTTTAAAACATATATGTCAGATGCCATCCATTTCCATGCTTGAGGCTTGTCATCAGCTTCTTGGTCCATTTCAGATGAAGGCTCAGACTCCTGGCCCAGTAAACATGGCTCCATGTGGCGGGACTGCTACACATTTCTCTGGGCTTTTGATGGATTATTCTCCCTGCTGCTAACTGTCCCACAGCACAGTGATCTCCTCCTGATCTCTGAAGATACTGTTCTTTCTGATGGTCGGGTCTTCACGTACGCCGCTCCCTTTGCCGGCCACGTTAGTCAACCCTCTCTTCTCATGGCTTTCTTTTATTGTTCTCCCCACATCAGATTTTCGTTTATCTTCTAGCGGAGGCCTTTCTAACCATTCAAGTATGTCTTCCCTGTTACTCGCTCTTACTTTATCTTCCCCCAAATAATAATGACGTATACAAATTTATTTTTAGTTGTAATCAAATTTATAATTTCCATCATCATTTAAGTTCTACAAGGGCTGGTAACCAAAAAGCTCATGATTTGAATTCATCCAGCATTTCCATAGAAGAAAGATCAAGTAAACATGACTTCATGTAGTAGGGCCACTACCTACTTCTGTACAATTATACTGTGTTATTCTCTTACATGCTGTCTGACAGCTTTATGAAGATTAGCCAAATTGTGTGAGATCAAAGGGACAACTGCTCAAAATCTTAAACAGGAATCTAAGACGTCAGTGAATTGAGTTTATGTTCACGAAGGAGAGAGAAATAATACAGAAAAAAGGTGGTTAGAATTGGGGTATAATTCAAAGAATGTAATCAATTATACTTGTAAAAACAATTATACTTGAATTGGTGTATCCTGCATGTATTTTCAGCAATAACAGCAAAGATTACAGCCCTGAAAACCCCATGGGACATTTTAGTTTGTTACATGGGGTCATTTACAATGAGCGGAAAATGATATGTGCCCCAATAGTGCCTAATAGACAGCAGACTTGATAAATATTAATGAAAGAACAGGCACTATCATTTTATATATATGGTGGAAAGAATTTTGGACCAACATCTAGAAGATTTGAATCAATCCTAGCTCAGCTTTGTGCCAACTTACCTTTCGATTATGGAAGTTCTCTGATGCCCAGCTTCCTATCCTATAGATGAGAACATTGTAACGACCCATAATTAAGACTCTGAAATTAATAGCATGGCACATTTTAATCTCTGGCATCCTCTATATTAGTACTTGTTTTATATGTAAGAGGCTCTTGTGTGTCTTATTTTCAGATGAGGAATTCCATTCATTAAAACTATATGAATAAGATGTATATATGTATGTATGTATATCTGTATGTATATGTAAGCTTCTTCTCAAGATCCCAAATGAACAATTTTTTTGTTCCTACATATTTGTAAAAAATTTGTCTGACACGAGTGTGTGGTAGAGATGAATCTGTTGTTCCTGCAGGCGTGCCTTCTTTCAATATGAACACGGTGAATTTTCCTCACCTGGTCTGTCCCTACTCCTCAAGAAAACTCTGGCCCTTGAACTTTCAGCCAAGCTCGTTGTGCTGCTCAGTGAATAATCGATCTCCACCTTTGCCTTCACCACTGACAACTACCTGCCTGTGCTGATCTCTTACCAGCTCAGTCGCAGCTCCTTGTATACACTCATGTCTTCTGTTGAGAGGAGAGCAGGCGATAGCCTAGCTTCCCAGGACAGTTCTGGAAATCACATGCCTGTGCTAGGTTAGCTTTAGATGTGTCATCCCTCAGTGGTCTCTCAGAGGAGGCCCTGTGGCCAGAGAGACCATGTAGGGCAGCTCATAGCTGTCGGGGCTAGTGATCACCGAGCCCCTCATTGCTATGAATTTCACAGACAGCGAATCTTGACAGAAAGGTAACCCCAAATGATAATTGGGATAATAGGATACAGAGTTTCAAATAATTTCATTCCAGTTTGACTCCCTGCTAAGATTTTAAACTTCTACCCAGATATACTGAACCAGAATTCTCATTTGAACAAGTTACCAAGTAATATTTACAACCATAAACTATTTAAATGTGGATTCTGACTTAGTCTATCTGGAGTGGAAATGCAAATTCTCAGCAGGCTGTTGAATCGGAACAAACCCATTTGAAGCCCTGATGTACACAAAAACTCCTGTCTAGAGAAAACCTTGAAACTCCTGCAGCACTGGGCAAGGGCATTTTTTTTCCTTTTCATATCTTATCACATTTTGCTGTGGAAAGTAAGCACTAACCATGGGTTTAGCGTCAGTCTTCCCGGTTACTCCTTTTGAAGCGTCATACTCTTCAGATAGATTCAAATCATGTGTCCACTAGGTATTGAAAAGCTGTAACCTCTGCAGAAATCTAAACTCTAAACCCAGTATATGGTATTATATATTACCAAGGATTTGAATGCCTTTACATAATATATGGTGTCTAGTTCTCTGTAGTCAATTCTTGCTTATTATTTTTCCTTAGCTATTTAATTTATTTACATCAAGCTCTAGCTGGGCAGAAAAGGAAAAAATTAAACTGTAGGGTCAAAGAAGGGGAGAGAAAAGTGGGACCAGTGGTGCCCTGGTGCAGACCTGGCTCCTTGGACAAATCTGAGGCGAATGATTCAATGCCCCAACTCACAGCTATTGCCTGACTTCAAACTTCCTGCTTCAGAGACTCTAATAAGGTCTCAGGGGAGCAACGGAGGTACACATGTCTGATTTTGCTGTGTCACACAGACTGCGGTTTCTCTGAGTCAGAATGTGAACTATGAGGAGAGACTAATTCATACTACAGTAGGGTCAGTAGATGGTTGTGGAGATGACAAACGGAAAGAGCCATAAATCAAATATCTTAAGAGGCAGGCTCTTCATCAATGGAGATGGGCAGAAAATAGTAAGATTATAAGAAGACACAGAGGGCAGCAAGCAATAGGGTGGGCAAACATCAAAGGTTCATTTTCCTCTCGTATACATTCAGACACCCTTAGTTTTAAAATAGAACTTTATGAGGGCAATGGATGATGTCATATATATATGTTCTTTGTCTGTAACCCGTGAGCCTGCGGGCATTTGAAAATACCAGTGACACATAAGCCAGCACAGGATGAAAACCTGACGGACAATGGCGGATCAAGGGGAATGTGTCTCTTTAAATGCCAGGCACACATTCAGAATTTAGTGACTATTCCTGGAACAAAGAAGTCATAAATGACAATGATGGCAGTAATGAGGATGATGAGAATGAGGTGCTTAGAAAGGTTTGAGTCAAGGCTTTCAACCAGTGGATTCTGGTTAGTCTTCCTTGCTGAGAAATTCTATTTCCACCTGAGATATACAGAATCACAATCTGCATTTTAGCAAGATCCCATGTTACACCAAAAATACTGCAGAAAGCCACTTAAGATAAAGTTAAGTTGTGAGATTGTAAGCCCAAAGGGACACCCATATGTGAAGTATTTGACAGAATAAAGAGTCTCCTCTTGAGGAAGGCTTGGGGGTTGTGTCAAATGTAGATTTTGATTCACTTTATCTGACCTAGAAATGTAAATTCTCATCAAAAGGGGTCAAACAAAGAAGAACTAGCTCAAATACCTAGAGGCAGATCTAGGATTGATTTTACTGCAGAACTGAGAAAGGAAATGCCCTTTGAAGTTTCCCATTAAAGTTTCTTTAAGTACAGGTGAGATGAGAGTGTTATTTTTCTTGTTTTGCCTACTCTTTCTTAGCTCTTACAATTACTAGGAAATCCATAAAACTAAGACTAAAAGAAATTAATGATGTATCCAAGGTCACTGGGATAATAACTGAGCTAGAATTCAAATACAGCATGCTTAATTTGAGATCCCCAGGTATTTTGTAGTGTGAAATTACCTAGGTATCCTGTGGATAGACCTTTCAAAGAAAGAAGCTTGTGGTTCAGTATTCATATAATTACAGCAGTCCTTCTCAATGGGAGAGGGTGTTTTACTTTGTTGGGGGTCATTTGGCTAACATACTGAGATAGGAGTGAGGGTGTCTCTGGCAGCTAATGAGTAGAAGTCAGGGGTGTTTCTATGTATCCTATAATATACAGAAAAGCCAAAGCAAAGAGCAATTCAATCCCAAATGCTAAATGTGCTGAGTGAAGAGACGGTGGCTTACACTGCTGTGATATCTTTGTTCAGTCAACTCATATGCAGGAGGTTTTCTTAGGTTCATTTTTCATGCTCCCCGGGGTCCACATTCCACAGTCACAGACTTTATTCAATCCAAAGGGTCAATTTGTTTTCATTTTTTATTCTCAGGTGCAGGGCATGAGATATGCCTAAACAATTCGTGAAGATTGATCCCAATACTTTGGAAGGGAAAACAGTCTTGAAGAGGCTGGCTGTAGTCAGCCTCGTATTCTGAAAGTCCCCTTCACCTTGTTAAACCACTCTTATGCTATACCTTCTGGGGTGACCTTGAAAATCCAAGATCCTTGAATGGAGGTCCCATTGTCACTCCAGTCACGGTCATAAATCATCAGAAAACCCTTACCTCCCACTGGAATTCACAGAGAATTTAACTTTTCCTACTTCTACCCAGCACCTGTCTCTTATGTAAATTCTTCTCAGTAAACTCCTTCACCATAATCCTGGAGTTAACAGCCAAGTTCTTTCATCTCATGGCCCAGAGAACTATTTGACATACATTCCAAGTTACTGGTCCATGTCCATATGTCGGTGAGACAACCAGGAGACCAGAGGATGGCAAGTGATGATGAACAGTCTGCAGAAGAGATTCCAGGTTGGCTAGTGTGTCAGTCTGGGTAGACTAGAGAAACAAATTCATAGACACATATGTATATAAGAGAGAGTATTATATAAAGGGTAATTGTACATTAAGAAAGCATCCCAACCCAGTCCAGTCCAAGCCCTTATGTCTGATATTAGCCCATATGCCCAATACCAATGTGTAAAGTCCTCTTCAGAATCACAAAACACACACAATGAAGCCAAATGCAGAACCATTACAGGCCAGTGGGTAGAAAGTCTTTGGACCCAGTGGTGTTGTAAGCATATCAGCACTGCCAGGGGGCTCCACGTGGCTTCTTCATGCACCTAGGGCTGCAGAAGGGGTCTCCATGTGGCTTCTCCTCAGGGATGTCTCGCAGGGAGTAGGCAGAGAAGTGTCTCTCTAGACTTCCCAGAATTCTCAGGAGAAGGCCATGCCCACATAGAGGCCTCATTGGCTATGACCTGATTGAGAGACTACACTCCACCCCTTCACTCTTAATCCTCTCAAATCCCAAATTGACACCAGATTATGTAACCACCACAGCCAGTGTGTTTCATGCGGGGTAGCTAACCCATCTGCTCAGTGTCTGAAGATTACCACACGAATACCGGCACCCCCCTAAAATGCCAGACTGCAAAGTACAGGTGCGGGAGAATGTGTGGCTTTCTAAGCTCAGAAAAGAGACTAGGAAAGTAGTTGCAGCAGGGAAAGTGGCTCCATCTCTGTACAATTCAGCGAGCCCTCAACACCTGATGAATCTCTGAAGTACATAGTAAGATCACTCCAGGAGGGACGACAGTTGGATAGGTATATTATAGTTTTGGGTGGCCCCGACTGACATTTTGAATAGCCATTTTCATAAGCAGGGCTGAGCAGCTAAAGAAGCTCAGCTGCACAAGCGAATTAAAAAAAATAAATAAAAAGGAAGTGAGAAAGGAACTAGATCAGGAATGTTGAGCAATAAGCTAAAACTATGAATACAGAGTGAGAAAGCCCAGCTACCTGCCGGCCTGCTTCCACCACCACTTTTTATGAGTTGGAACCCCAGTAAAGATGTGTTGCTTTGCCCTAGACTCACCCTAATCTTCAACTCCTTCAGCTGATACAAGTAAGCAAACGGGAAGGGAATCAAGTGCCAGAAGAAGGTGACTCGACCTAGCAAGCAATTGCACATGCCACATTTCAGTTGAGGAAGCCTTTGCCCATCTTCTTTGGTTTCTCCTTCCCTACTTCCTGGCTTGCTCATGGAATAGCACTGTGTTGGCATCTATGGCCAAACTCAGTAAAAATGAATTCCACTTCTACCATGATGGAGCTACACAATGAATGATTTTGTACAGGAATGAAAGCGGAAATCTTAGAGGACGTCCCGCCCTCTAACAGTGACTATACACGGTTCAGGATAATCAACCTAAATTACAATGAGATTGTTAAAGAGAAGGTGATGTGAGCCCTGAAAGACAAAGTACTTCTCTCTCTCTCTCTCTCTCTCTCTCTCTCTCTCTCTCTCTCTCGACTGAAGCATTGTAGAACTTTAAACTAGAGCAACAATGCTGTGCTCTGAAACAGACGGTTCCCTTCTAGGAGAACATGACCCTTGCCCTTGTCAAAGCTAATGGATCTGCAGGCTAATGCAGATTGGTACCTTGGCAGAATGCACTCTTACATGTGGGAACCCTGAATGATTTCAAGGGCTCTCCCTGAAGCAATGGACATTCTAGAGGTGGATGCCCTCGTGGGATAGTTTTTGATCTCCTGTGTGGGAAATTCCAAGTGCAGGTAAAAATAATGATAATCGTCCTGAAGTGGGAAACAGCATGGGAACCAGTAACCCTGATGCCAAAATGAAGAGACATAAACATCAGACAACATAAAGGAGCTTTAAAAAGATCACAGCAGTTTCCATCTACCTGAATTTCATTTTCTATGAACTTTTTTACAACCCCCTCATATAAGCTCAAAGGGGGTTGTATCCTCAGCATGTTTATTCAATCTGTTAGCTGAGAAAACAATCAGAGATGTCTGGTTACATGAGGACAAATGTGGCATTCGGGTTGAAGGCAGGCTTATTAACAAGGTGTGTTAAACAGATGACAAGCTTGCTTGCTGAAAGTAAGAAGGACTTAAACTTGCTGGTGAAGATCAAGGATCGCAGTCTTCTGTAAGGATTGCAACTCAATGTAAAGAAGAGCCAAATCTTCACATCCAGACCAACAGGCAATATCATGATAAATGGAGAAAACGTAGAAGGTGTAAAACAATTGTTTTGCTTGGATCCACAATCAATGCTCACAGAAGCAGCAGTCAGTAGAGATTTAGCCATGGCATTGAGTAAATCTTCTGCAAAAGACTAAAGTATTGAAAAACAAGGATCTTACTTTCTGGACTAAGGTGTACCTGACCCAACCCATGCTATTTTTAATGCCTTATGCATGTGGAAGCCAGATATTCAATAAGAAGGATAATTTGTACATTTGAATTATTGTGCTGATGAAGAATATTTAAAGAACCATGAACTGCGAAAAGAACAAACAGATCTATCTTGGAAGAAGTACAGCCAGAATGCTTCTTAGACTCTTGTATGTGGACACTGTATCAGGAGAGACAAGTCCCTGCAGAAAGACCTCATGTTTGGTAAAGTAGAGGAGCCGCAAACAAAAAGGAACAGTTACAACAAGATGGACTGACAGGCTGTATCGGGCTTAAACAGAAGTATCATTGTGACACTGGGACAGGACCGGGCAGTGTTTGGTTTTGTTGTACATAGAATCGCTATCAGTCAGAACCAACTCCATGGCCCTAGACTAAACAACTATGGTTTTGGTATGTTGAGTTTTGGTTCACATCTGTTTCAATAAATTTCTTAAGTTCCTCTCTCATTTCGTCTATCATATAAGTAGTGTGTTAGTCTCCATGTGTTTGTCTTTATGTTCCTGTTCTTTCTATTGTTGATTTTGTATTTTATAGCATTGTGACCCGAGAAAATGTCTTGTATGATCTTAGGGTATTTGAATGTGTTAGGACTTGCATGTACCATGTTCACTAAAGAATATTTGCTTTGTTTTGAATCAGAGTGTTTTATATATATCTGGGAGTTTGAGCAGATTGAGTATGTTGTTCAGTTTTTATTTCTTTATTGAGTTCATTTCTTGATGATCTATCTTTCCTAGTAAGTGGTGTGTTGGAATCCTCTATTATTTTCAAGCTGTTTTCTCTAACTCTATGAGGGTTTGGTTGATTAATTCAAATTCTGGGTTTTTTTTCATTGGGTCTGTATATGTGAATTATGGAAATATATTCCTGGTCTATCATTCCTTTATCATGTAATGCCTCTCATTTCTCATTTGCTTTGAAGTCTGTTTTATTAGAGATTAATATTGCCACTCCTGCCTTTTTATAGTTGCCATTGGCTTGGTAGATTTTCCACCATCTTTTTATCTTTAGCTGTTTTGACTGTGAGTTAATGCGTTTCTCCTGTATGCAACATATCAGTGGGTCTTGTTTTCTAACCAGTCTGCTTTCTGTCATTCGATTGGTGTATTTAGTCCATTGACTTTCAGCGTTATTATTGATAAATACAGAATTGTTGCTGTCAGTTTGCTGCATTTGTGTTTGGTACTTTGTTCTTTTATTCCTGTGTATTTATTGGTGTCTCATTTTCTAGTTTTGTAGTTTTGAGTGTTGTTTTCATTGTGTTGATTTCTGGGTGGTATTGACCAGTCTGATGCTCTCAGATATGTGTGTTGTTGATTCTCTGATCATAATGATCTGGTTAATATTTTTTGTTGTGCTGGTATTATTTTTATGAATCCCTTTAGTATTTCCTTGTTTGGAAATACCTTTATTTCTGTCTCGTACTTGAGGAAGCATTTTGATTAAAATAGTATTCTTTGTTGGTAGCTTTTTTTCCCTTTAAAATTGGGTATATGTTGCTCCATTTTCTTTTTGCTTACAATATTTAGGCTGAGCTGTCCAACTTTATCCTTACTGGTGTTTCTATGTAAGCGACTCTTCTTTTTTTTTAACTCTTTTTTCCCCCCTAGATTCTCTCAAGACCTTCCCCTTTTCTTGAAATAGGATAATTTGAACTACGATATGTCTCAATATTTTTTTCTAGGTCTATCTTATATGGGGTTCTCTCAGCTTCTTGAATAGTTATTTTATCCTTCTTTGTGATTTTGGAGAAACTTTCTTCCATGAATTCTCATATTATTTTCTCTGTATACTTTATACCTTCTCTTTGTTCTGTTCTGTGATCTTGATGTGATATAACCTGTTTCTCTTGATAGTGTCAAGATTGTTCTAAGGCTCTCTTCAAATTCCTTTGGCCTTTTGATTGACTTTTGTTTCTCCCATAAGCCATAGTCAGAATGATTGTCTACAAGTTCAGTGATTCATTTTTCCTTTTCTTCCACTTTATTCCTCAGGTCTTTTACTCTGTGTTTATTTCTGTTATCTCTTTGTCTACCTCCTGGGAATCCTTTGGGTATAAGGTTTAGTTTCTCCACTTCTTCTGTTGTTTTCTTGAGAGTTCCCCATATCTCTTAAAGAGTCCCAAACATCATTCTTAAAATGTTGTTTCTGGCAATCCCAGGGCCACTTTTTCAGAGCATTCCATTGGGATCGGGTTATTTTTAGTTGTTTGTTTTTATTTTTCTTTATTTGGGGAGGCTGTGCTGCCGTTGACTGCTTGTCTGCAGCATAGTGATGAAGCTGGTAGTGGTGTGTCGGATGCTGGAGCGTGTAGGGGTAGTTGACTCTTTGAGCTATAGGTGAGAGGTCTAATGGGAGCTGGCAATTATATGGCGGGGAGTGAAGGAAAAGGGGGATGGATAAGTGAGGGAAGTGAGAGGGGGAGGAGCAATAGAGTAGGGTATAAGTAATCCTAGTAATAATAAGTGGCCTTTTGGATAGACCAGACCCATGAGAGCATATTTCACTAAGAGAGAGAAAATGAAAGCAGAGAGGGTAAGTGGGGCAGGAGAAGAGTGTAAGCAAATAATCAGCCTGGGAAAAGAGGATTGTGCGTTTTATTTGGAAGAAGTATAGTTGAAGCAGGGAAAAGAAAGGACAAAGGGAGAAGGAAATAATGAGAAGGTGAGAGAGACACGACAGGCCCTGACACCCGAAATGGCGCTCTGTTGGCATTTGTTGTGGGTTATTTTGTCCCTTTGTGCCTAGTCTACTGTGGGAGTACACCAGAGGATTTTGACAGCCATGTTTCCCAGGGACTAGAACAACTACAACCTGAGGGAGAAAAGCAGGTCTTCTTTTCTGGCGTGCAGCAGAATGGATGATTATTTACAATAACTGAAGCAACCTCGCCAGGGCAAACTCCTTGGTAGACTCATTCAAAATATTGCCTCAGGCAGTCCCTGTAGTGCGCACTCCAGAGAACACCATTGGGGTGATTCTAATGGATGGGAAAGATGTAACCCTCTTGGGACCTGCTAATCCTAACCTTGGTGTAATTCACAGGGATGCCCTACTCTGCTTTCTCCCCATAGGGGTTGCCAACGTCTTCTTAGATTGGGCTCAGAGCTGTACTGCAACCCACAACAAAAATAGCTGCTGGATCAATTCATAGCTCCCCCTTTAACTGCTGAAGGAGTGCGTGGGAAAGTGTAACATCTTGTGACATCTGATGGAACCAACAGGGTATCGATGGAAATTGTGGAACTATTTTCTTGAGTCCATAATTAAGTGGAAAGTAAGTAGAGGGAGGGAGAGCACAACTTCACCTTTTGCAGACACAGAAGCTTGCATTTTGATAAGGGGATGAAAAAATTGATGTATTTGAATTATGGTGTTGGGGAAGAATATGGAAAGTATCATGGGTTGTGAGAACAAGTTTATTTTGGAAGAAGTACAGTCAGATAGCTCCTTAGAACCTAGGGT
Organism: Tenrec ecaudatus; assembly: GCF_050624435.1. Lineage (NCBI taxonomy): Eukaryota > Metazoa > Chordata > Mammalia > Afrosoricida > Tenrecidae > Tenrec > Tenrec ecaudatus. The sequence goes on from NC_134541.1 coordinate 55,638,435, forward strand.
GGTGAGGCTTCTCTCACACACCATGCACGTGTTATCAGGAGAGGCCAATCCCCGGGAAAGGGTATTGTCTTGCTTAGGAGAAACTCACTGGCCTCTGGTGACTGTTGACTCAGTTACCCCAAAGGACAGGGTAAAATTGCCACTCTAAATTTCTGAGAATGAAACTCTTTACTGGATTAGAGAGCCCATTCTTTCTCCCAAGGGTTGGCGGTGGTTTTGAACCGCTGACTTTGTGTTTGGAGTCCAAGGAGGAGCCATTACGCCACCAAGCATCCTCTGCTTAGGTCAGCAGGAAGGAAGAAGATCCTAAACAAAATGGAATGACACAGTAGCTAAAACAATGGGCTTGAAATAACAAAAAACATTGCGGATGGAGCTAGTTTGGGTTTCATGCTGTTGGACATAAAATTGCTGAGTCAGAACTGACTCGCTGCAATTATTGAGAAATCTGTACCCAAACTGCAGAATAACCATATAATAAAAGCCAAGTGGACCATGTGCAGTGCTTTCCACTCATATAATTACCTTTTCCTTGGTTTTGTTTCTTCTCTTCCCTCATTGGGAGTCATGTGACAAATTGAATTGTATCTTAGTGAATTTTACTAAATAGATTCTAGATGATAAAAGAGTCATCTTACTCACTATTAACTACCCAACCCACTCAGATGAGGAAACTAATCCTCCAGACCCAATGGCTCTAGATATTTTCTTGGGCTTGTATATATTACGGCTGTGGTCTGTGCCTCCAATTTTAGTAATGCTGTCTGTCCCTCCTTACAGAATAGTAGCATCTCCCTTCAGGGCCCAACTATCCCTCTTTGCAGAAGAGGGGGAAATGCCAGATCATAAGAGTGACCTCAAATGAGAGGAAACAGGAATTCTGAGGCCGCGTATTGTTGTCCTTGTTTTCTGATAGTCCACCTCCCCTTGATGAATTACTTGTATGTGACCTTGCAGGTCCCAGCTCCTGGCATGGAGCCCCCTTTGTTCTCCAAAGTACAACATCACCTACATCAAAATGGGGATGCTTGTGTCATATTGAACCAGTCCGCCACACCCAGGACTCATCTCTGATATAAATCCCTCTTAATAAACTCTCTGTTTAGCTAGCAGCCTCCCCATGTATTTTCCAAGCAGACAAGGCATCCGTCATTTTTACAAAGAAGTCAAATTTGGAAAACATATAAAGGACATTTGGTTTGGTTGAGTGACAGAATATAATGTAGGAGTGTTGTTTGAGAGATCTGTAAGGACGACTCTGATAGCAGGCTAGTACAGTTAGTATCTTCCCAGGGAAATATTTTAAATTACCTAGCAAGGGCAGAAAGAATTGACAAAATTATTCACCGCCTGGAAAACAATTTCACACTAGACTAAACAGAAGAGATTGAGAGTAATGAATGCATTTCATTGTCCAGTTCCTAACAGAGGCCTTGAGAACATACTAAAAAGAAAAGGCAATTACTTTCAGCAATGACAGAAACGCATTCTGTGTTGCAAGGAGTTCTGGGGTGGATACCCACCTTTCTGAGGGACAACATCCTGACATGATAAATGTATAATGCTGGTATTCGCTCAGCCCCAGGCTTCCAGGGGACAGATGCGGTGACCTTGCTTATATCCGAGGGAGCAGGAGAAAGAAAAGTAGTGCCAAATGTTAGAAGACGAAAGAAATATTGGCTCCTTGGGAGTTGTTATAGAATATAAAGTCAAACATAAGAAATGCATGGTTACAAAAGTATGTCATCTCTCTGAAGGATTGCTTAATTCCCGCTTTTGCATTTCACACAGCGGTGGAAAAGTGTTTAACTTTCTGTCAGGAATCAGAACCCCAAAAAGGAAAACGCTGGAATGTTTTCCTACGATATTCTCTATAGGAGTTTCTGAACTGATGCTAACCGCTCCAGAGACATTTGGAGAAAAATCAAAACAAGATAAAAACACTTCAGTTTTAAAGTAGGCAAGTTATCCCTTTGCTTATGCAAAGATCCATGGTGTGAAGAAAAGGAATAATTATGCCTATAAGTATTGGAGATTTAAGTACTGGGTCTCAATTGGTATTAGTGGACAGACCCCTGTGCTTTCTGAAATATGACATTAGGACATGTAATGTAGAGGGCAGGTGATGAAACTATATCCAGAGCAGTTGAGTATTTATAAATAGACCATAATTATTATTTTTGTATAAGGTGGTGGTTTCAATGCTCTCTGGAATATAAGTGTTATCTTTAAAATTGTTAATATGCTGATAGATTGCTGAGACTATAATTTTCTTAAGACTGTTTTCCCTGACCTTACTAAATTGTATCTTTCCCGAGCATCGAAGCAGAGTCCAATAATAAATTCCTCGGTGCTTAGCATCTAAGAGGACATGGATGACACAATTACATATAGCCAGCTGCCAACAAATGATGCTTTCGAATAGCCTCCCATAACAAACACCATATACAAATAATGCACCATGTGCTTATCCAAAGTAAACATATTTATATAGATCAAGATTATTTATGTGTTTAACTATAGAGAAAGCTGTGAAAAGCAATTCAGAGAAAGCTGTGAAAGGCAATTCTTCACCAGCAACACCACCACTTATCATAATTGGTTAAAACCTACCCTTTCCATTTTGCAAAATCAATTTATGTCCTATTACTAGGATGCCTCTTGCCTGGCACCTAATATTTTGGTTTTATAGGTAAGAAAATATACTTTCAAATCATGAAAAAGACAATCAATTGCTCATATCTAATTCAGGTTGAAGCTGAAGGAAATTAAAATAAGTCCATAAGACTGTGAGTATATCCCACCTGAATTTCAGGAACATCTGAAGAAGAGATTAGACATATTGAACAAGAATAATAGAAGACCCAATGAGCCGGTGGATGACATCAACAACATTGTACCTGAAGAAAGCAAGAAGTCACCGAAAATACAGGCAAGAAAGAAATGATCAAAGTGGATGTCTGAAGGAACTCTGAAACTTGCTCTTAATCATAGAGCAGCTAAGGAAAATGGAGCAGTGGAATGATAAAGTAAAAGAGCTGAACAGAAAAATTTAAAGGGAAACTCCAGAACACAAAATAAAGTATTATAATGAAATGTACAGAGACTTAGAATTAGAAAACCAAACAAAAGGAACACAGTATATCTTAAACTGAAAGAAAAATTCAATCCTCAAGTTGCACTATTGAGAGATTCTATGAGCCAATTATTGAATGGTGCAGGAAGCATCAAAAACAGATGGAGCAAATACAGAGTCACTGTGCCCCAAAGAACTTGTGGACATGTCACCATTCCAAGTGGTTGCATATGAGCAGGAGTCAATGGTACTGAAAGAAGGCATTCAAGCTACACTGAAAAGATCACCCACAAAACAATACCAATAGAAGTATTTCAAGAAGCTGATGAGACAATGGAGGTACTCACTCATCTATTTGGCCAACTGACTTGAAGAGATTCATATTTGTACCAATTCCAAAGAAAGGTGGCCTAAGAGAATGTACAAATTATGGATAATATTGAAATCTCATGCAAGTAAAATTTTGCTGAAAATCACCTAACAGATGCAGCAGTACATTGGCAAGGAGTTCCCAGAGATTTAAGCTGGATACTGAAGAGGTCAGGGAAGAAGTGATATCATTGCTGATGTCACATGGATCTTAACTGAAAGCAAAGCATACCAGAAAGATGTTTGTTTGTGGTTTATTGATTATGACTAAAGACTTAAGTATAAACCCTAAGCTATAAGGATCTTCAGTGAAAAACAGGGACAGTTTTAAGGGCCCTAATACAAGGCCTAGCATATTACCAAAACCACGGAAAAACATCCACGGTACAAATGAAAAGAAAAACAACAGATGACAGGAATCGACTACAAATTTGACATTTCTGTACATCAAAAGGTTTATGAAAGGAGTTAACAGAGAGCGCAGAGATTGAAATATTTTCACAATGACATATTAGATAAAGCGCTTATCTCTAAAATATATAGAAAATTTCAACACCTCAAGAAGAACAGCACAAATTATCCAACTGAAAAATGAGATGGAGACATGAATAGACAACTCACCAAAGAAGAAAGTGAGGCAGCTAATAATCATATGAAGAAATGAGGCCTTAGCTATGAGAGAAAAGCAAATGATAAGTGTCGAGATAACACCTCACACCAGCACTGATAGCAAAATAACCAACCAGACAAACAGAAAACAACAAATTCTATTGAAGAAGTGCAGATTGGATCTCCTTACAGGCCTAGTGCGAGTATAGAGTTGCACTGCTCCTGTGGCAAACAGTACAGGGGTTCATTAAACACATGTGAATAGAAATATCATATGAACCAGCATCTCTCTACTTGGTATATACTCCCCCAAATAAGGCGCACACACAAACAGATATATGCAGACTCATGTTTATCAGGCTGCTTATCCATAACCAAAAGAAGGAAACAACCAAAACACCTATCTGTGAAGGAATGGATAAATAAATTCTGGTATGTGCATACCTTGTAATACTACGCATTCCTTGAAAACAGTGATACAACTGCCAAATACAGCATCATATGGATGAATTTGGAAGTGATTATGCTCAGCAATGTTAGTTAATCTCATAAACACAAATATTGCAGGAGACCACTATTATAAAGGAAAATTTGTTTTCACACCAAAAGAAGCAGAGTTTCAGTGTCTGAGGAGGCTGGGGGATGGGGAAGGAAAGAGAAAATGGGAGATGCACTCAGATAGAGATTCACACAAGCACCCACATGAGTAAAACAAATCCTATGACTAAATTCTAAGAGTGTGGGGAAAGTTTGATGAAATTCGTGGAGAGCGCATGGTGTGTAGCCTAGTGCGGCACTTAAGGCTTCCCTTACAGTAACTATTTGGCTCATGCCAACAACCTTTGTGGCAACTATGTACAGAGGGAAATGGCCCTCGATTCAAATATATCCCATAGAGGGACTTTTACTAAGATTTAAAAACAAGAAAAGAAAAATTGATGGCAAGGAGGTATGGGGAAGGGATCTCTGGATGGGACAGGAGAATGAAAGTGAAGATGTGTGTGTGTGTCTTATGTGCATGCTTACCAAAGTGATACCCCAGAAGAGGAAGATTTTGCCAGCTAAAAGAGTAAGGTGACAGGAGTTCTCTTTTCCAGGCTCTCTTTCATTGCAAAATAGTTATGAACAAAGTGGTCATGGTGATAAGAGGTGGAGGTTATTAATATGTTCAGCAACTTGAATTTAATGGGTTCAACACTCACTTAAGGATGTCCTAGTCCTAACTACTGCCTCTGCTAAGTGCTCAAACTTCGGACAGCAGAAACCAACACTGAGTACTCATAGGGGGCCATTCCTCAGGGAGATTAGCTAGGAACCTGATGGCAGATTGAGTCAATCAGGCCAGTTTCATTATGCTAAAGACAAAATTTTTTTCTTACTGGAATAGACACATATTCTTTTTTCCTTTATTTTTTAAATTATTTTATTGGAGGCTCGTACAACTCTTATCACAATCCATCCATCCATCCATTGTGTCAAGCACATTTGTACATTTGTTGCCATCATCATTCTCAAAACATTTGCTTTCTACTTGAGCCCTTGGTATCAGGTTTTCACTTTTTCCTCTCCCTCTCCGCTTCCCTCTCCCTCATGAATTCTTGATAATTTATAAATCATTATTTTGTCATATATTACACCGTCCAATGTCTCCCTTCACCCACTTTTCCATTGTCCATACCCTGGAGAGGAGGTTATATGTAGATCCTTGTAATCAGTTCTCCCTTATATTCTTATTGGAATGGTCACTTACTCTGGATACAAATTTTCCTTCCCTATATACAATCTTTCTACCACAACTTGCTTCCGTGGACTTATAGAATACTTTATCCACTATCACAGTAGCTTTCATAGCATTACCTTAAATTAAGGAAGCCGCTTCACCGCATATAAAGTGTAGCAAAGGGTTCATACTTATCGAATTCACTGGTTCCCATCATCCCAAAGCATCTGGCTTGACAGAATGATGGCATGGCCCTTAAAAAGCTAACTACAGTGTTGTAATTACCTTTCACGTTTGGGGCAATGTTCTCCAGGAGAGTGTGTGTGTTTGAAATAAGCATGCATCTCATGGCACTGCATTTCCAATAGCCAGAAACGCCAGGTATAGGAACCAGGGATGGAAATGAAAGTGGTACACTCAATACTACACCTAGTGATCTACGCGCCATGGTTTACTTCCTTTTCCTCTGTCCCTAAACTCTTTGAATATGGAGGCCTTGGGTTCAAAAGAAGAAATATGCCTGCCTGGTGACACACTACTGATTTAATTGTGCTGAAAATTAAGAATTCCTCATGGTCATTTTGAGATTCTCATGCCTCTAGATCAACAGATAAAGGAGGAGGTCACTGTATTATTGATGCTGATTACCATGGGCACATTGGCTTGATATGACATGATACAGGTAAAGAAGAGTATGTCTGAAGTCCAGGAGATTTGTTAAGATGTCTCATTACGACTAGGCTTCCCTCTCTCTCATAACACTCTACTTTTCAGGCTACTAAGTTTGAGAATCCATTGCAATGACCACACAGAACTCACAAACAGTATTCATGATTTAAGGCTTAGTAAATAAGCTAACAGGTTGCAATGCAAGTGAGAAATTCTCAGGATACAGTTGTTCTTCAGGGCATGCTATAAAGTTCTTTCAGGGCTGGCACTAAATGCCCAAAGACATACCACTCAACTCTAAGCCTCAACACAACAGCATTCAACCAGACTCCATGGATCAGCAAAAGCAACTTGTCAATGGTAAACTACAGCAACCTGAGTATGGGATGAGTACTCATGGCTCAGCTCCTCCCTGTAGGTTGGCATACCTGCCAGGAAAGAACCTCAAGTTGAGCTGAGGAGCTCGCTGAGAGCAAAAGCAATATGAAACCAGTAATGGAAGAATGTAGTTCTAAACACCACGTAACCCATTGCAGAAATAAGGCCTATAATTCCCTCCATTAGGGAGTCATCAAATGTGCTTTTGTTCGCTTATAAAATATAATATATAAATGGAATGAGTGCATTTTTGCATGTATGCATATCAGTCATGTCATGTTAGGCACAAACATGATTTCATACTTGTCAATGTTTAAAAATTATGTACAGTTTAAGGAGATGTATACCGAAGCTACAGTGAAAAGTGGTGGACTGTGATATTTATAGGTTTATATCAATTAGGTGGGTCAGGATTCTCAGTGGCTTGGCAGTTGGGATCTAGTAATGCTCCCAGACAAAATGTCCTCAAGAGTGTGGGCTGCTTGCAATATAAGTAGATTCTGTGAAAAAGCTTGTCTTTTGCTGCATCTGGAACCTGCATCGGGCCCAGTACCCTTTAGTTCTTTGGATTTGAGCCAATGGTGGGCCCTTTTGCCTTTTGATGATTCTGACAATCAGCAGCAGCCTGCCATATTATCTGTCAATCTTGAATCCATTCCCCTCTGTAGCCAGAAGATTGCTGTATTGTATCCCTGCTGATCTTCAGTTCATTGGCGTCTAACCACAGCCCTTAACGGCCCCAAGAATACCATCAACGTACATAAAACTCCCTGGAACCACAGAAAGCCTTGTGAAAAAAGCCAGCATCTAAATTCACAGTGTTTGTCTGCACTCTTTATCCCACCCCCGCCTGGGGTTCTTCTTTGACATCAGCTGTGAAATGTCTCCCTTTTACTGAAATCAATTGATATCAGATAGCAAAATGAGGTCTAGCTTGACTAGTCACATTTTGTTTGGGGCGTGTATGTACAACCTTAAATAAATGACAAAACAGTAACTCTAGATGAGAGGAAAAACCAGTAGGTACAAAGTACAGAGGTCAACGGTCTCCAACAACTTATGAGCATGCTGCTTGTTACGTGTGCTAGGAAATCAAGGAAAAGCATGATTGGTGGAAGGGCAATTCATCACTGTCTGAGTCAGATTACAGAATTTGGGCAAGGACCGTGAAAGAGATGCATACATAATTTCAGGTAAAAAAAAAAAGCTAAGATTGGTTCTGAGGATTCAATCACCTGTTTATGTGGTGGTCAGGATATGCCTCATAATCCTGAGTCACAGGCACCAGGACCCCAACTTTTAGCTAACATTAGATACCATGTGGCTATATTTTTGTCATTAATAATACACCCAGTAAATTCTGTAGTTCTTATTTCGTTTAATTTTATTTTAAAAATCATTTTATTGGGAACTCATACAACTCTTATCATAATCCATACATGCATCCATTGTGTCAAGCACATTTGTACATTTGTTGCCATCGTCATTCTCAAAGCATTTGCTTTCTACTTGAGTCCTAGTATCAGCTCCTCATTTTTCACCCTCCCTACCAGCCCCCCTACCTCATGAACCCTTGACAATTGATGAATTATTATTATTTTGTCATGTCTTACACTGTCCAATGTATCCTTTCCCCACTTTTCTGTTGTCCATCCCCCAAGGAGGAGATGTTATATGTAGATCCTTGTAATCGTCTCCCCCTTTTCTAACCCATCTTCCCTCTACCTTCCCGGTATTGCCACTCTCACCCCTGGTCCTGAAGGGTTCACCTGTCCTGGAATCCCTGAGTTTGCAGTGTAGTTCTTATTTTAAACCTGAGGACAAAACTACACTTCCATGGGCTTATCCAGATTTATATAAACAGAGCCACATCATTGGAACAACATGAAGAACTTAATGGTGTCTGAATTTATATAAAAATTCAAAATGGAGCTGGGTTCCTGCTATAGACAACTTTAGAAGTGAAGCACCACTAAGTGAATAGTAGTTACCTGTTGGGCTGCTTACCTTTAGGCCGGCTATTTGAAACCACCTATTACTCTGAGAGAGGAAAACAAGGCTTTCTACACCCTTAAAGAGTTACAGTCTTAAAAACCCACAGGGACATACACCCTGTCCTTTTAGGGAGTTATGAGTCGGGAGCAACACCATGACACTCAGTGTTTTGGTTGTTGTAGTTTTGAACTAACTGCTTTAGAATTTAAGCTCTAAAACATTTTTTATGCATTGATCACTCTTTAACTGACTTTTAAAGACAAGTTTTTTTAAATGATGGGTTTTTTCTTTTTTAATAAATCATTTTATTGAGGATTCATACAATTCTTATCACAATCCACACATACATTCATTGTGTCAAGCAATTTGCACATTTGTTGCATCATCATTTTCAAAATATTTTCATTGTAGTTGAGCCCTTGGTATTATCTCCTCTTTTATCTTTTTAAAAAAATCATTTTATTAGGGGCTCATAAAACTCTTATCACAATCCATACATACATCAATTGTGTAAAGTATATTTGTACAATTGTTGCCCTCATCATTCTCAAAACATTTGCTGTCCACTTAAGCCCCTGTCGTCAGGTCCTCATTTTTTGCCCTCCCTTCCCGCTCTCCTCTCTCTCAAGAACCCTTGATAATTTATAAATCATTATTTTGTCATACCTTGCCCTGTCTGACGTCTCCCTTCACCCACTTTTCTGTTGTCCGTCCCCCAGGAAGGAGGTCACATGTAGATCCTTGTAATAGGTTCCCTTTTTCCAACCCACTCTCCCTCTATCCTCCCAGTATTGCCACTCACACCCTTGGTCCTGAAGGGATCATTTGCCCTGGATTCCCTGTGCCTCCAGCTCCTATCTGCACCAGTGTACATCCTCTGCTCTATCCAGACTTGCAAGGTAGAATTCGGATCATGATAGTTGGGGGTGAGGAAGCGTTTAGGAACTGGAGGAAAGCTGTATTCTTCATCGATGCTATATTGCACCCTGACTGACTCATCTCCTCCCCTAGACTCCTCTGCAAGAGAATCTCCAGTGGCCAACAAATGGGCTTTGGGTCTTCACTCTGCACTCCCCCCTCATTCACTATGATATGATATTTTTGTTCTGATGATGCATGATACCTGATCCCTTCGACACCTTGTGATCGCACCGGCTGGCGTGCTTCTTCCATGTGGGTTTTGTTGCTTCTGAGCTAGATAGCTGCTTGTTTACTGTCAAGCCTTTAAGACCCCAGATGCTATGCTATATGTTTTGATAGCCAGGCACCATCAACTTTCTTCACCACATTTGCTTATGCACCTATTTGTCTTCAGCAATCCTATCATGGTGGTGAGCACACAATGATATGATTTTTGTTCTTTCATGCCTGATAACTGATTCCCTTTTGCACCTTGTGATCACACAAGCTGGTGTGCTTCTTCCAAGTAGGCTTTGTTGCTTCTGAGCTAGATGGCCAGTACTGTATACAAACATTCTTGGGGTGATGACCAGGTAATATGGCAGGGACCAGGCCAAATTAAATTATGTTTTTATTTTAAGGCAAGGTTTTAAGACCTCAGGCACCAACTTTTTTCTTAAGCCGTTACTCTTCTTGTTAGGTGCCATTGAGCCTATTTCAACACACAGTGACCCTGTGTACAACAGAAAGAAACACTGCGGTCCTGTGCCATCCCCACAATTGTTCCTATGCTTCCGCCCATTGCTGAAGCCATTGTTGAACCCATCTCGTTGAGGGCCTTCCTCTTTTTTGCTGTCTCTCCACTTTACCAAGCAGGATGTCCTTCTCTAGGGACTGATCTCTCCTGACAACATGGTCAGAATATGTAAAATGAAATCTCGCCGTCCTTACCTTCCAAGGCAGATGTGTTTGTTCTTTTGGCAGTCCATGGTACTTTCAATATCATTCTTCAGCACCTCGATTCAAAGGCATCGATTCTTCTTTATCTTCCCCAGTCAATGTCTATTCAGTGTCCAACTTTCACATTCATATAAGGTGATTGAAAATACTCGGGGTTGGGTCAGACCCACCTTAGTCCTCCTTGCTTTTAACACTCTATAGAGATCTTGTGCAGCAGATTTTATAGCTGGGACCCATCTAATACCTCTCCATACTTTACAATGACCACTTGGTCTCCAGTAATTATCTAATACAGCAAGCATGGAGTTAGGCCATGTTTAAGAACGAAATATCTGAATTAATTCTTTAGGTCAATGGACTAATTCTCCCATTTAAACCCACTGGGTTTTACATTACTAGATTCAAGAGCAGTAACGTTACAACCAAGCTCATAATAAAAATATATATGAATCAATCATTGTGTGTTTCAGTCTAATATTAGACAAAAACATAAGCAGAATCACTAACATAAAATTTCTACTCCAAAGGGAAGCAAGCTCTTCTCTTAATGTGACAGGACACTCATATAATCTATAGCTTATTGTAAGTTTTAAAGCATTTTTCTCTATATAAAACAGGAAAAATATTTTGTGCTTTATCATCATGTTTCAAATTATGAATGTTGAACCTATTTCTCTGAGAAAGAACACATAAATTATTTAAAAGTAAAATCCTGAGTTTTTTTCAAAAGTGAAGCTTGATCTGACAAAAATTTACCCTTGTCTTTGAGGAAGATTACACAAAGAATGAATTAACCCTTCAACAAAATAATGAAAAAAGAGAGCAAGAAATCCAATTCATTTTTTATATGTTTCTTAGCATTTAACTCAGTCATTCCTATAGAGTCGATACTGACTCATTGCGACCCATAGGGCAGGGGAGAACTGCTCCTTTGAGTTTCTGAGATTGTAACTCTTAACTGGAGTAGAACGTCTCATCTTCTCCCTTCCTGATGGTAGTTTCAAACAACTGACCTTGCAGTAAGGAGTCCTATGTGTAATCATTAAAACTACCAAAAATGATAAATTATACTTAAGCCAGACAAAAATCTTTGACCATATCAAAGAAATTCCTTTAAATAAATCTTTTGAACTTTGTCTCCATCGCATAATTTCTTATAATACTTAAATGGCAAAAATATAAACACAATTATTAGTAGATATGTCTACATACATATACACACACATATCCTTATTCTACCAAGCAAAAGTAGATGGAATAATAATGAATATTTATTAACTCAATTTAAAAGCGGTAAATTACCTAAAGATATTGAAATTGATTGTCTATATACCACAAAATAGTATTACTGCTGAAATAAAGTTTGCTTACTTATTCTAAATGCTTAAGAAAGCTTTAACTATTTTTCAAAATCTAAATTTAGCCTTTAAGACTCCTTAAAATTTTTTTAATGTAATTGGGCAGAGTTCTTCCAAGGTTTCCCTGGGGCTGTATGAGCTTGTTGGCTTAGTGGAGCACCATTTGGGCTGCTAATTTTAGGGTCAGCGGCTGGAACACATCAGCCACTCCATGGGAGAAAGATGAGGCTTTCTGCACCTGGGAAGATTTCGAGTCTCAGCAACTATTGTTTCTGAAGGGCAGTTCCATCTTGTCCTATAGAGTCCCTATGCATCAGGATTGATGACAATGAGTTGGACTGCTTGTTTTTCACATGGCCTTGACATTGTCAAGGGCTCTTTAGAGTGCTGAACACTAAGGATGTTACTTTGAGGACTAAAATGTGCCTGACCCATGCCAGCATATTTTCCAGTGCCTCATATGCATGTGAAAGTTGGCCATTGAATAAGGGAAACCAAAGAAAAATCAAAGGATTTGAATTCTATTGCTGGAGAAGGCCTGCTAAAAGAACAAAGAGTATGGCCGGAGTCTCTGCTCCTTGGATGACCCAAATTAGTCTTACATGCTTGGAGCATGTTCTCACAAGGGACCAGCGCCTGGAGAAGGACACGGTGCTTGGTAAGGTGGAGGGGCACCAACAAAAGAGGAAAGCCCTCAACAGGATGGACTGACTGCAACAATTGCACTCAGGCGGAGAGACAGTCGTGAGGAAGTCGCAGGACGCTGCAGCCCTTCGGTCTGTTGTGCGGCGGGTCTCTGTGGGTTCATTGGACTCGATGGCACCTCCAACAACAACCTGTATGTGCCCCATTGTCATCTTCCAGAATTTCCCAAAAATGTGCACTAATTCCTTTTTTTCTGTTTCCAAATTTTTAATTCTGCATTTTCCTTTTAATAAATACTTTTATCGGGGGCTCTTGCATCTCTTTTCACAATCCATCCATCCATCCATCGTGTCAACCACATTTGTACATATGCTGCCATCATCATTTTCAAAGCATCTTCTTTCTACTTGAGCCCTTGCTATCAGCTTCTCCTTTCCCCGCTTCCACCCCTCATGGGCCCCTGGTGAATCACAGATTATTATTTTCACGTCGTCTTGTGACACAGTCTGGATGTGTTGTGCTGTGCTGTTCTCTTACTGTTTCCAGTATTCGCTTCTTGATTTTGTTTTCCAAGAGTTTTGTTCGAAACCCTAGGTAGTAGATGTGCTTTGGAGTGGTTCTTGTTGTATTGCTTCTATTTAAAGTTTGTGTGACATCCTGTATTTATAGGCTTGGTTCCTTATTCAGGTTTGGGAAAATCTCTAACATTATTTCCTGGAAAATAGTCAAGAATCAAAAATATGCTATTACTCTATGTTATTATTTTCATAATGCTCTGGAATTACAAATATTGTAATGTTAGATTTCTTCATTGAATCCCACATTTCTATTTGACTTTGTTAGATTTTCTTTGTGCTTCTGGCAATTTACATATGGTGTCCTGTATTTATAAATAGCTTCCTCTATCATACAGTTCAATGATTCAGTCATATTGAGAAGAGTTGTGCACTCATCACCACCATCAATTTCAGAACATTTGCTTCTTTCTTGTAGTTATTGTTGTGAGCTCCCTATTTTCTCCAATTTACCCTGCCATCCTCCTGGGTAATTATTGCTCCATTTACTCTCTCTATAGATTAACCTGTCCTGATATTCATATGCAGGAAAACATCCCAAACAAAAATATGTAATAAGAGGGGGGAAATCCAGAAACAACATAAAAATAAACCAGACAAAAACCCCAATCAAAGAAAGAAAGAAGAAAAATACCAAAAACTAGAACAAATTTAAAATGGGTCAAAAGGGAGATCAACTGATAAGGTGATACATTTTTACCCTGCCTGAATCTGCCACAATTGGCTCTGCACTATCGGCGTCTGATAGTTAGGCTGTTCCCATCCCTGACTGTGCATTCCATCTTCTGATTCACTTGTGCTCGCTTCTGTTTGTTCAAAACCATTGTTGAACACTTTACTTTGCATTTTCTAATTCAGCTAATTGGTCTATAGACCACTGTTTACGCTCTCTTTCCTTGTTTTCACTCTCCTCCTTGAGCTTCCCACATCGCCGCTCATTTGCCCCGATTGCCATTCCTTTTCTTTGTGTTCTTCAAACATATTCAACACCGCTGTCTAGGACGGCTCTGTTGTTTCTCTTTAGGCTGTGTCGTTTTGAATATCTGCTAATGTTCCATTGAGAAATATGTGCTTCTTCCTGGCTTTCATTTGACTGGGGCACCTACTTTTGCAATCCCGTATTTATTGTCACCTATTTTCCTTTGTTTTAGACATAGCATTCTAATATCTTACTGTGGGAATTTTGAAATCAGATTTTTCTATATTGCAAGGATTTTTTCCTCTTATGTTTACCTCCACCATCTTCTCCTAATGGAACCCTGGTGACAGAGGGGTGAAGATCAGACTGCTAACCACTAGGTATGCGGTTCAAACTCCCTAGCTGGTTCATGGGAGGAAGAAGAGGTTGCCTCTCCCTTAAAGATTTACAGTTTATACTTTTTAAAAATAGTTTTATGGGGGACTCATACAACTCTTATCACAATCCATACATACATCCATTGTGTCAAGCACATTTCTACATTTGTTGCCATCATCATTCTCAAAACATTTGCTTTCTACTTGAGCCTTTGGTATCAGCTCCTGGTTTTCCCCCTCCCTCCCCCTCCTTCATGAGCCCTTGTTAATTTATAAATTATTACCATTTTTGTTATGTCTTACACTGTCTGATGTCTTTCTTCACCCACTTTTCTGTTGTCCATCCCCCATGGAGGGGTTTATATGGAGATCCTTGTGATCTTTCCCTCCTTTCACCCCACCTTCCCCTTACTCTCCTGGTATCACTACTCTCATTATTGGTCATGAGGAGTTTATCTGTGCTGGATTCCCTGTGTTTCCATTTCCTATCTGTACCAGTGTACATCCTTTGGTCTAGCCAGATTTGTAAGGTAGAATTGAGATCATGATAGCGGGGGGAGGAAGGCTTAAAGATCTAGAGGAAAGTTGCATGTTTCATTGTTGCTATACTGCACCCTGACTGGCTCCTCTCTTCCCTGTGACCCTTCTGTAAGGGGATGTCCAGTTGCCCACAGATGGGCTTTGGGTCTCCACTCTGCATTCCCCCTCATTCACAATGATATGATTTTTTTGTTCTTTGATGCCTGATACCTTTTCTCATCGGCACCTCGTGATCACACAGGCTGGTGTGCTTCTTCCATGTGGACTTTGATGATTTTAAGCTAGATGGCCACTTGTTTACCTTCAAGCCTTTAAGACCCAGGACACTATATCTTTTGATAGCCACGCACCATCAGCTTTCTTCATCACATTTGCTTATACACCCCTTTGTATTCAGCTATCATGTATCATGTCAGGAAGGAGAGCATCATGAATGCTAGCTTAATAGAACAAAGTATTCTTGCATTAAGAGAGTACTTGAGTGGAGGCCCAATGTCCATCTGCTACCTTAAGACTAAAACTATATACATATATGCACATAGATCTATTTCCCCATCATCAGATATAAATATATTTGCATATATACATGCCTGTATTTAAACCTCTATACATGTCCCTTGCCTTCTAGTTCTTTCCTCTATTTCCTTTTACTTTCCTCTTGTCCTACTGTCATGCTCAGCCTTCATTTGGGTTTCAGTAATTCTTCTCAGTTACATTACCCTTGATCAAGCCCTACCAGGCCTCCTACACCCTCCTCGCCATCAATTGTGGATCGCTTGTTGTTCTCTTGTCCCTGGTTTGTTAACACTCACTTCCTTTCCCCTACCTACCCATCTCCCATGTCCGCTCTCCCACGGAACCCTTGTTTTCTCCTCCAGAAGTTTATCCCACCTATCTTATCTAGATAGACCTGCAGAGATAATAATATGCACAAAAAAACAAGACAGAGCTAAGTAAAGCAAACAAACAACAACAAATCAATGACCAAACAAAAAAAAAAAGAAAGAAAGAAAAGAAAAACCTGTAAATAGTTCACGGTCTGTCGGTCTTTAGGAGTGTTTTCTAGTCGAGTCTGATGGAGTGCAATGCCCTGGCCCCAAAGTCTATTTTTGGTATTCTCTGGGGACTTCTTTGCTCTGTTCCCCTTGCCGTTGTGTTGCATGTCCTTAGTGTTTTGCCTTGGTGTGATAGGGTCAGATCGGGTGCAATTCCCACACTGTGTCTCCAGTGTTGTCCCCTGTAGGGCTAAGAGTCATTGAGGGATGTCAAGTCTAGTAGTGGGGCCGGCCCAATGGCCCTGGAGAGTGGAGCACATCCTGGCCCACAAAGCCTTGATGAGTCTTCCTCTGTTGAGTTCCTACGAGCTGACATTCACTCCAGGGCTGTGAGTTTTCCTCTTGTCCACACGAGGGCACGCTAGCGCTTTGGATCTTCCCGCACTGAGCCTGCAGTTCTGCTGGGGTGCCTGTCACCATTGTATAGACTCGGAAATCCTGCTGCAATGTTGCTGTGATTCAGAATCCCCTTGTTGGCTCTGGGTGTGATGTTGGTGGCTATTGGGTTGTTGTGTCCTTTGTCTCCACCTGTGGTGTACATTGTAGGGTGGTCGAAGTCTCTGGGCGCCTGCTCTGGCAGGTTTTCCTGTAGGTGACTGATGTGGATTTGACCGAAGCCTTTCGCACATGGTTACCGTCCTCGGTGCTATTCCTTCGCTCTCCTTTTGCCAGATGGCAGCTTGCTTTTCCCTCTGTGTCTGCTTGTCATTGGGTTTGGGATTTTAACCCTTAGTACTTCAATAATTTTTTTCCCTGCACCTTTCCGCTCCCCACCTCCTCTGACACCCACATTGCATGTATTGTATACCACCTGTCATTGTCCCATGGGTCTTGGATAATGACATTTGTTTTCCTCCCCCCTCCCCAACCCAGACATCAGTTAGTTACTCTCCACTGACTTATCTTTAAGCTCGCCGGTTCCTTCCTCACCTGTGTCGACTTGACTAAGGAGCCCATCCATCCATGGCATGCTTCACGTCTCTTGCACTGCTTTGGAGTTTTAGCATCCCTTTCTTATTCTGCCTTGGAGTACTGATTTCTCTGCTTTTCCATTTCTCGGCATTTTAAAATTGTTATTATTATTTCACTGTATTTATTGGCATTTATCACAATTATTAAAACTATCAATCGGCTATCTCCAAAATGGCCAGCACATCTGAGATATCACCGCTGTGTGTTTATGTCGTGAGTTTTTCCCCCCATGGCTTTTAACATGTTTGGTAAGTTTTTGCTGATGGGTATGATGTATTGGGTAAGAGACACCGAGGCAAACAGGCTTTGTGTATGAAGGTTTATGCTACACTGTTTATGCTTCCTAGTGTTATTTCTACTCCTGGTTTCCCTAATTTCTATTTCTTTTGCAGAATCTGAGCTATCAGTTATTATTATGCAAGAGCCATTACTGTCATAGTAAGATGTATTTGACATTATTTGAGGAATCTGCCATTTTTTGAATAATTATTTGACATTATGTTAAGGGCTGAGTTTTTCTCAGTCTGGCCACCTACAATTTTTGCAGGTATCTTTTAGATGTTTCTATCTTTAGGACTCCCAGAAATGCTTGTGTGGGCTGGAGCTGATCAGTTGACCTTCAGCTTTAGAGGCTACAGAGAATAAGAAAATGACAGCAACAACAAACAGAATATTCTGGATGCAATTTAAAAACAGTTTCATTTCTCCTGGAAGTATTTTAAAATCATTACTCTTCCCTTCCCACTGCCAGAAACATAAAAGGATTTTCCTCTGTTATTTACAGGGCGATCCTAGTTATAAAAGGGTGTGTTACCTCAAAACCTAGAACCCCTGGAGCTTTAAACTCTTAGCCAGGTATACACCAAGTCTTCAAGAATTCACCAACTACAATCTAAATATAACCCCAGTACTGATTCTAATGACAGCTTCTGATTCTAATAAGCTGTGATTTATCTTTCTCTAGTATTCAGAACTGTCATTCACTGTGACATATATTCTCTAAAATATCTAAAACCGAACAAATGAAAAGCAAACTTACTGCCATTAAGTGCATTCTGACTCTTAGCCACCCCATAAGGACAGGGTAGGACATCCCTGGTAACTTTTGTGTGGGTGTAGAAAGCCCCATCTGTCTCCTTCAGAGCTGACTGGTGATTTCAAACCACTGACCGTTCAGTTAGCAGCCCAATGTGTAGCCAACTTGCCACCTGCTCTCTAAACACTCTAATACAGGATCTAAAACCACGTGCTTTTTAGTGTGTTCTATTCTTTTCAGTGTAAATACCAGGACAATTCTAAACTATTTACATACTAGGCTAGAAACTGGAAGTCCACTTTCATCACAATTTGAATATCACACTGTGCTTTAGTTAGATAAACAATAAAGTTACATTGCCTTTTATCAAGCCATTTTATTGAAAACCACATCATGGAATATGGTAAGAGTTAGAAAACTTGCATTATATTGGATCCCCTGTGTTCACCCATCCTTGCCAATATATACATTTTATATGTCATCCTGACATTTGAGAAATAAGCAGTGTCCTTTGCTTTTGCCTGACTTTTCTTTTATAACTGAATGGCATTCAGAGGCTAGATTGTATTATTTGCCTCTGCCGAAAAACTTCCCTGTGTGTATATTCTTTGATGAATGCAACATCTCCCAGGGGACTGTGGGAGTACTGGTTACCAAGTCTCGCCTCTCACAAGCACTGTCCCAAACAGACACCACACACCGGTTGAGGTTCATTGACATGTTGGTCTATCCCTTTAGAATCAGAGAACTGGTCTGAAAGACGTCTTGCATTTCTTTAGCTACCAATGCCTTGAGACTCAGGGGGATGAGCTAGACTCTCCAATACATTATTACAATATTTAATTTCTGTTTCTCTTCATGATTATCACCTCTTAAATTCCAGATATGCCTCTTTACTTCAAAAGATTAATATTCTTTCCAGGAAGAATTTGACGACAGAAGAATTTCTACCCACCGCATAGAATATGGATGGTGTATCTCATGTAAGTATCAGGACATGGAATCTCATTTGTTTTGCTTTTAAAATGTGAGATAAATACCTTGCGGCCATCTAGCTCAGAACCGACAAAGCCCTCATAGAAGAAGCACACCAGCCTGTGTGATCATGAGGTGTCAATGGGATCAGGTATCAGGCATCTAAGGCCCAGAATAAAGCCATACACAAGGTGAATGGGTGGGGGGGGTGGATGAAGTGGAGACCCAATACCCATCTGTAGACAATAGGACATCCCCTCACAGAATGGACACAGGGAAGAGATAAGTCAGTTACGGTGCAGTATGGCACCAAATAAACACACAACTTTTCTCTAGTTCTTTTCTGCTTCCTTCACCCGACTTTCATGCCCGTACTTCTACCTTACAAATGGGATTAGACCAGAACATGCACACTGCTGCAGATAAGAGCCCACAACACAGAGAATCCAGGATAGATGAACCCCTCAGGGCCAACAAGGAGAGTAGAACTACCACGAAGATTAGGGGAGGGTGGGGGGAGAAAGGGGCAACCGATCAAAAGGAACAACTAGAAACGTTTCCCAGGGGGATGAATAATGGAAAAGTGGGTGAGGGGCGATGGAGGACAATGTAAGACATGGAAAAAAATAATCTATAACTTATCAAGGGTTCATGAGGCAGGGTGGACGGAGGAGGGAGGCGGAAGAAATGGGGAGCGGATACCAGGGCCTCAAGTGGGAAGAGAGCGCTTTGAAAATGATGATGGCAGCATATGTGCAAATGTGCTTGAAACACTGGAGGAATGTATGGATTGTGATAAGAGATGTAAGAGCCCCCAATAAAAGTATTTTAAAAAAGAAAAAAAAAGAGTTTCATCTTGGTTGTGCTAATAAAGTCATTTATTGAATTATTTTCAGATTTTTCTAATTATTTCTGACCAGAAGAGCATAGGGTTTGTTATGTAAAAACTGCCACTGGAAACAATAGTGTATAATTAATGTCATTCAAAAAGCCCCTATCCCTCTTCTCTTGGTACTGTCAAAAATTATTTTTGGAACAGAGAAGCTAGTGCAATCATATTTTTTCAAAGATGCAATAATATGGACATCTTTTTAAAATTTTACCCATATTTTCTCAAAAGGAGATGTGCAGGTGATCAATTGAATGTGTAAGTAAACGTACACACACACGTGGCAATTGGGAGCACAGAGGGCAAACCAGGCAGTCATGTCACCCAGGTCCTGTACAAAAGGGACGTGAGAATGCACATGAAACAAACATGGCTGATACTCCGGGAGCCCTGAAGTTAAAGGTGTAGCATGAATACTGACTATCAAAAGTTGAGTAGAAGTAGCACGGAAAGCGACAGGAGGAATGGGTGATCATCAACTGGCCTGACAGAGCTATCTTGAACATTGGGAAGCAGCAGTAACTCCACAACAGTGGTTGGCAACCAAAGAAGATTGGATCCTTCCCTTGTTCACCAAACCCTCCTGGCTACCATAGGAGAGCCAGTGCCTATCCTCAGCGCCCTGGTGACATACCAACCCCCATCAAGCTCCTCCTTTATCACTTGGAGCCACGCCCTCTTAGATCAGGTACTGGGTCCACCACTCCCACCACTGGATGCATGTAAACTCCCCTGGACCATGAGAATGCCGGCCCTTGCCTGCTCCTGACTGGTCAAGAGCTCTTTTCATAAATGCCACCGTGCTCTGTTTCCCTCTCAGCCCAAAGAGCTTCCTCCAAGGACAAGCACCTTGAGCTCCGACACCCTTTGAGGAGATCCAAGAACTTCCAGCTCAGGTTCCCTAACCCCAGACATCATCTAGTCCAAAAGAAGCCCTGCTCTCTCACCCAACCACCCACATACCCTGTGAGCGCTTTGGCCGGTAGATGGGGCCAATCCAAACTGGCTGCCCCTACCTCCAACAGTTTTCTCATCTCTGGCCTCTGCTCACAGAAGGCAGCTCCCTCGCCTTTTACTTTTTTAAGTACCACTTCTTTCTTGGTGTTCCATTTTTAATGATTTGTCTGTCTTTCCTTTCTCCTCTCCCCTTCTTCTTGCTAATTGAAAGGTCAGCAGTCTGAAAACACCAGCTGCTCCCAGGAGAAAGACAAGGATCTTTATTCCTGTAAAGAGTTAGTCTCAGAGACCTAAAGGGGTAGTTCTACCCAATCCTATTGGGTCCCTATGCGTTTGAATGGATTCTATGGCAGTGAACTTAGACTATCCCCTTCTTTCTTATTTTATTTTAATTACTCTTCTCCCTGTTTTTCTTCTACCAGTCTGGGATTTTTTTAAAATTGTATTTGATTTCTTTCTACATTTCCTCTTTTCCTGTTGTTTTAATTTTTCTTTCCCTTTCCTTGTTCTTAGTTTTCGAATAGTGGTGTCTTTTTAATCTTTTTTTAAAAAAATTTGGCTGATATTTGTTTCCTCCACTTTCCCCCCACTGTCTTGACCATTATCCTTCTTAATATTGTCTCTTTGTTTCTTTCAATTTTTCCCTTGTCCAATCTGGAGGGAAATAGTAACTATATACATGCAGCCAAGTCAGGCCCACCTTGCAGACCCACCCAGTAGACTAGGGCCACAGACCACTCTTGGACTGCTTGATTAATGATAGAGTGGCCAGTACTAGCCAAATTTGCCACCAATGATGCTGCACAAGAAGCAAACAAAGAATAGTACATAAAACTCAAATTCCCAAAATGAAACTTACCAAGAAACAAGTGAT
Source organism: Tenrec ecaudatus (assembly GCF_050624435.1). Classification (NCBI taxonomy): domain Eukaryota; kingdom Metazoa; phylum Chordata; class Mammalia; order Afrosoricida; family Tenrecidae; genus Tenrec; species Tenrec ecaudatus. The sequence goes on from NC_134541.1 coordinate 55,660,283, forward strand.
GACTTCCTCAAAACATACAAACATGGAATCAGAAATGCAAATACATACCACCACAATGTCTTGGAGACAACAGGACATTTCAGGTCATACAAAGAAACAAGATAAAGTGGTTCCAACAAGTGACCAAAATACAGAGCCAGAAAACACAGCCGAGGAAGAAATGGCACTAGCCCTACCTGATAAGGAATTCCAAAGAAAGATACTTATATGCTTCCAATGGCTTGAAAGAAAGACTGATCAAGCTACAGATAAAATAAAAAATATATATACAGGAAAAAAGTTTGAAGAATTCAGGAAAACACTTTAGAAGAACAAAGGGACAAAATTAATGACAAATTAGGAACCATGCAAAACCAGAAAATAGAAATCTAATAGATTAATACTAAGTTTTCTGAAATAGATAATGCATTGAAAAATCAAATGAATAGAATGAAATCAATGGAAGACCAAATTAGTAAGACTGAATACAAATATTTCATTATTAGTTAGAAGGACAATCAGAAAAGGTAACCAAAAAAAATCAAAGATAACCTATGAATTACGTGAAACTTAATCAGTAATTATGTATGATCAGAATCCCATACCAGAAAGAGATTTTTTTTTTAAGTACAGAGAATATTGTCAAAGGATTGCTTGGAGAAAACATTCTAATAGCACGAAAGATGAAAATATATGCATTAAAGAACATGATGAACCCCAAATAGGATAGACCTCAAAATAAAAAATAACAAAAATACATAACCAAATTGTTTAAAACAAAAAACAAGGAAAGAATCCTCAAGGCAGTTAATGCAAAATGAAAACTTACCTACATAGAATAAATAATAATATTAAGCTCTGAATCCTCAGCAGCACCATGCAGGAAAGAAGGCAATAGGATGGAATACATAAAACTGAAAGAAATCAGCTGACAACTGAGAAGCAAAATGTTGTTGTTGCTAAATATCAAGTTTGTTTGACCATATGATGACCCTGTGTACAACAGAAGGAAACACTGCCTGATCCTGTGTCCTCCTCAACATTGTTGCTTTGCACCCCTTGGTAGACCGCTGTGTTAGTTCATCTTCTGGAAAGTTATCCTCTTTCTTGCTGCTATTCTGCTTTACCAAGCATATGTCCTTCTCCAAGGACAGGTCTCTCCTCACAGTACATGAAAGTATGTGAGATGAAGTCTCGCCATTCTTGCCTCTAAGGATCGTTCTGACCATAATTCTCCCAAGACAGATGTGTTTGTTCTTTGCAGTCCATGACGCTTTCAATATTCTTGGCCAGCACTCCAATTCAAATGCATAGGTGTTTTATCTTTGGTTTTCCTTATTCAATGTCCAATACATGTACTGTTTGAAAATACCATGGCTTGATCAAGCACACTTTAGTTCTCAAACTAATATCTTTCTTTTCAATTATATACTGAAGAAAATGATCCTTATAATATTAAAGCAAAATTAAGACATTTTGAGATAAACTGGAGTGAATTAGCTTGAAATCCTACTGTCACCAGGGCATTTCTGGGATTTATAAAATGCCAAGGTTATTCTGATTCAAACCCTTAGTCAAGAGCCATGTATCCAGACCAAATGATCTTATTTGGTCGAAAATTATCAAGGGCTCATGAGGGAGGGGGGAGTGGGGAAGGAGAGGAAAAAAGAGGACCTGATGCAAAGGGCTTAAGTGGAGAGCAAATGCTTTGAAAATGATTAGGGCAAAGAATGTACAGATGTGCTTTATACAATTGATGTATGTATATGTGTGGATTATGATAAGAGTTGTATGAGCCCCTAATAAAAAGTTTAAAAATAATTAAAATAAATAAAATAAAATAGACTTAGACTCAGAGACTTTCTTCATATATGAAGAAAGAAACTATGTGAGTCGAGACAACTATAGGAAATGACTGGAGACACAGGAGAGCATCAGCCATCAAATGTAGGCAGATTTATCTGATTGGCTATCTGATAGGCTAAGGGATGGGTGTCACAGGTTTTGCTTATTGACCTGAATTAAGCACATAGTTTATTTTTAATATATGTTTCTTTTTTAGCTTTAATTTTTATTATTTTAAGCTTAATTTATTCCTGAGCCATGAGATTTTACTTCTTCAGTTTCTTCTGGGAAATCTTTTTCTTCTGTGTAACCTCCTCTTCTGGTTTGGGACTGATCTGTTCCATCATCTCAATGCAACAGGAGGAGCTCATGTGTGGGTTGATCCGACCATGAGCTCTGTAAGTCTGGCGGCGCATCTTGGGGGTTTTGTTCACCTGGATGTGCTCAATGACCACAGAATCCACATCTAAACCCTTAGGTTCAGCATTACTTTCTACATTTTTAAGCATGTGAATAAAAAATTCAACACTCTTTTTGGGCCACCGACCCTGGGTCAGACCCCACTGTTTGGCCTGGGCACACCTACCAACACCACCATTGTACTGTCGGAAAGGCACCCATTGCTTCTGCAGAGTGACATCTTTCGAGTATTTGGTGGCTTTCTGGATGTGCATGCCTTTGATGGCCTGGGCAGTTTCACGTGTGTTCTTGAAGTGGACCTGGAGGTTTGACCCTCTTGATTTGCAGGATTTTGTAGGGTTTTCTGGGTCAAGTGAGTAACAAACCATTTTGGCAGATCACCTCAGGTCGCTACAGTTAGAGAATATATATTTCTCATTGAGTTTGTGGTTGTCTAATGGACAGGAGTGAGAAGATCAAATATGTTCCTTTAGAAATGTTCATTTACACAGATCCCCTGTCAGTTTGCTGTACTGTGGTGGTTTGTGTGTTGCTGGGATGCTGGAAGCTATGTCAATGGTATTTTCAGATACTAACATGGTCACTCAAAGTGAACAGGTTTCAGCACAGCTTCCAGACTGAGTACACTCTATGAAGACGTAATAGGCTGTCTGCTTCAGAGGAATTAACCACTGAAAACCACATGAACATCAGCATAACATTCTCAGAGGTAGTAGTAGAAGAAGAGCGTCTCCTGTTGGAAGACACTCGATATGACTGAGAAAGGCTGCCTTGTCAAGGTAGAGCTGAATATAATGAGGGGGAAGCTTTAGGAATAAAGCTTTAGGGACACTCATTTACTGGTGGGGAATGACTCAAAATGAGAAGAAACAACTTCAAACAACTATTGATCATTGAATCTTGGAATGCACAAAGTATAAATCTAGGAAAATTGGGAGTCATAAAAAAATAAATGGAGAGATCAATAGTCTAAGGCATTAGTGAGCTGAAATGTACAGGTATTGGCCATTTTCAGATAGTCATATTGTTGACTATGCCAAGTGTAGTTGTTACATAACTTCAAATTAATTTGAAGATATATGAAAATGTAGGAGTGTCCTTCTCAAAAGGGGGGACCAGGGAACATACCCTTCTCTTTCTGCCTTCACCTTCCTTCCTGCTGGCCCTGAGAGCTGCCAGAATCCTGTGATGTTTTCCACCGACATTGGATCCACAGGACTGAACCCACCAGCATGTGATATTCCTATATGCTGCATAATTGCATGTGACTGTGTGAGTATCAAGAGATGTTTGTGGGGTTGGACTTGGCTGGGATTTTGTGATACATAATTGAGTCTCGATATAAAGCTCTTGCTCACACATACTGTGTGAGCATCACTTGTTTGTTTCTCTAGTCAACCCACCCTAACACTGTGTGAGGCATTGTGTCAGCAGAACCAGGCAACACTGCATGGTTTAAAATCAAGAAAGGTGTGCATCAGTATTGTACCCGCTCACCATACAGATTTAAAATATATGTTCAGCAAATCATCAGCAAAGCTGGATTATATGAAGACGAATGTGACATCAAGTTTGGAAGAAGGTTGTGATAACAGATGACGCAACTTTGATCACTGAAAGAGGAGGATTTGAAGCACTTGCTGATGAAGATCAAGGATTGCATCCTTCAGTCCGGATGACAACTCAATGGAAAGAAAACCAAATTTGTCACAAGGGGACCAGTGGGTAACATCAAAATAAATGGAGAAAAGATTGGAGTTGTCAAGGATTTCATCTTGCTTGGATCCACCATCAATGCTCACAGAAGCAGCAGTCAAGAGGTCAAAGGACACATTACTTTACGCAAACTTACTTGGCAAGACCTCCTTAAAGTGTTGACAAGCAAGGATGTTCCTTTGAGGACTAAGGCGAGCCTGATCAACTCGTGATATTTTCAATAGCCTCGTGTGCGTGTAAAAGTTGGACACTGAATAAGAAGGCTGAGGAAGTAGATGCATTTGAATTGTGGTGCTAGCGATGGATCTTGAAGGCACTGTGGTCTGCCCAAGAACAAGGACGTCTGTCTTGGAAGATATACGGCCAGAACCCTCCTTAGAAAGAGGGCTGGTGAGACTCCTCTCAAGTCCTTTGGGCATATTGCCAGGAGAGACTAGTCACTAGAAAAGGATATCATGCTCGGTACAGTATAGGAACAGCAAAAAGGAGGAAGACCCTTGTCACGATGGACTGGCACGGTGCCCGTGTCAATATGAACATGCCCGAGAACAACTGGAAAGAAAGGACGGAATTGTGCAGTGTTTTCTTCCATTCTACCCAGGGTCACCGCAAGGTGGAACTTAACCCACAGCACCTAGCATGATTATCACAAAAACAAACGAGAGCGGTTCACAATATTCACTAACCTCTTCACAAATTCAAGAACATCACCTACCAAAGTTGTAGTGTATTATATTATTTTAGAATGACAATTTTATTTATCTTTTAGAGACACGTGAGCCTGTTAATAAAAGATGAAGTGGTTTGTTGAGTGGAGATTCATGAATGTGTGATAATTGAAAGTCAGTTCTGAGAAAATACAAATAAGTGGGATCTGAGCTAAGAAAGAGTGAAGACGGAGCTCTAGGAGAAGTACGTGAGATTGGCCATTTCTGCTTCCAGGAACATTGTGGATGTAAAAGGCAAGAGACACCTGGTGTGCTCCCGGTTCAGACACCACGTGGAGCAACCCAGCAATTAGAGTGGAATGCTTTGGAGGCAGCGCAATATAAATGCCAAATAGTCACCTTATCCATAAATAATAATGACTTCATTTTCTCACATTGCTAATTAAAATTAATTATCTAATGGTATATTTCTATCAAGGAAACAGACATTAATTAAGTACACTTACTAAGACAGTGATTTAAAATCATAAATATAGCTTTCTCTGAGTTAATAATTTCACATGATCTGAAATAGGGCACCATATGCAAATGTGATTAATACCCCCAAGTGCCAACTTTTATGATTCTTTTAAAATAAAAGTATTGTTGCAGTCAAGTATGGATTATTCATATTAAAACAAATAGAGTTGTTTCATTTATCTTGCATCCTTACTTCCCGAGCCTCAGACAAGGCAGTTCTCCATCTACCGGAAACTAAGGCAGATGACAAGAAAATATGTCAGTGTTTGAGAAGAAGAGATATCGGCATGCTTGAATGGAAAAAAAAATGAAAGGCATATTTTAACTGAACAAAGGTTAGATGATTTAACAAAGAAGGAATGGACATCCCTCAACTATGTGAGTAGCTTTATTATCAGACAGATAGCATTAACATGTCGATAATGGCAGACATAGTTAGATTAAAATATAACATCTTATCATTTGACCTCCCCTTTGACCCATTTAAAGGTGTTTCAGTTAAACAAAAATATGAAGGGGAAATACGCGTGGATTAAGCCTCTAGTAAATACCCTCTGACCACACACCAGGGATATAATGGCCTAGCTCTCATGCAGAATGCATTGGAAAGCGGATTATTGTAGATGCAGTTTAGTTAAAATTTAACACCTTATCATCGATCCCCCATTTGATCCATTTAAAATTTGTTCTAGTTTTTAATATTTTCTACATATGATTGATGTTTTTCTGTTTCTTTTTGCTATTGTTGTTAGTTTTTGTTTGCTTTTAAAAAATGCTTTCCTAAAAAAATGTTTTCCTGTATATGAAATCCAAAATAGGTAGATCTATAGAGACAGTAACTGGCTTCTTGAGATTATGGCAGAGAAGATTGGGGGCAGGGAGGATGGGGAATGATGCGGACAAGAATGAAACAAGTGTTCTAATTGAAATTGAGTTATGATTGTACAACTATTCCTAGTGTGATTGAATTATTGACTTGTATAATATGCAAACTATGTCAACCAAGTTTTAAAAAGAAAGTATTAAGCAAGTAGTAAGAGGGAGGAATTAGCATAAGTGATACTACAATGTGAGAATTGCAATTAATGACATGCAACAAATATGTATGGATTGTTGAATTGAAAATTAATATGCTCTATAAACAGGCATTCAATTCACAGTTAAAAGTGGTTTATATATAAAGTATATGTAAATGATTTAGAATTATCCAAACAATTTGAAAATTTAAGAAGAGTTGGTGATCTTTATACTCTTTGAATTCAAGACATACTCTAAAGACTAAGATGCTGTAGTTTTGGCACAAGGAGAGAAAGCACAAGAGAATAGTCTGCAAATAGGCCCATGAATAGAGGCTCCACTGATTTTTTAAACCATGGAACTAAGCAATACAGTGGGGGAGGATAACCTCTTATAAATTATACTAGAAATTGCACATTCATAAGGAAAATATTGAACCCCTACTATATACAAAATTTAGTGTGAGATGGATTGTGGATTTATACATAAAAACTCGATGTATAAAATTTCTTAAATCAAATATACGATAATATACTATGGTCATGTGAGCTTGAAGATAGTACAGATGAAGATACATCTAAGTGACTATCCATAAAATAAAGCAAAAGCTGAAACAGACTTAATTTCTATTAAAATTTTCCTAATATTCACAGTTACTACTAAAATAGGAATAGACATATCAACAACTGACCTTTAACACGGGTGCTAAGTTTATTCAATGGAGGAAAGAACAATGTCTTCAACTAGTGATACTGGTAAAATTGGATTTACATATAATAATGATACAGGACCTATATAGTATCAAAAAAGCATCATTGTCCCAGGGATAAAACTCAAGAAAGGAACAGGAGAGAAGGGTGAAGTGAAATGGTAACCATAAGGAGGAATAAGGAAGAGTGCTGTTGCATTGTGGGATTGCAAGCAATATCACCAAGCAAAATAGGTGTGGATTGTTGAATGGGAAACCAGTGTGCTCTGCAAACTTTTACCCAAATCTCTCTCTCTCACATATGAAATATAGTGTATTCGATATCATATTAAATAATGAAACAGGACCCATATCTCACATCACACACAAATACATTAAGATTAATAACTTAAAAGTTAACAATAAAACAATAAACTTCTTGGACTACTACATAAGAGAAAAACTATGGGAGAAGCGAAAGTCATGAAAACATTGCTTATGCTCATCAGAGATGTTATCAAAAAAGTAAAATGCAACTCACAGGCTGAAAAATATCTTTGGGACCTACACACCCATAAGGATCTAATGTCTAGATTATATATACAAGTGTTTATTAAGCAATATGACATGTAGCTCAATCAAAAAGGGTAAAAGATATGAACACACACTTCATCTAAAAGCATATTTAAGTGGCCAACAAACACATGGAAAGATGCTCAACACCATTAGCCATCAGAGAGCGGAAAATTGAAATCCTAATGAGATACCACCTTAATTCTACTATAGTGGCAGTGATAATAGACAACAGTAAATGTTGGTGAGGATATGAAAAGATTTGAGTTTTGTGAGAGAGAGAGAGAGAGAGAGAGAGAGAGAGAGAGAGAGAGAGATTTGGGTAAAAATTTACCCAGCAAACTGATTTTCTCATTCAGTATTCCACACATACTTGGTTTTATGCCATTGACTACAATCCCCACAGTGCAACAGCACTCTTCCTCGTTCCTCCTTGTGGTGACCATTTCACGCTACCCATCTTTTCTTCCCCTTCCTGAACTTTATCCCTGGAAAAGTGGTACTCATCTGATATCATATGGTGAATTATCCTAAGTGTGTACCTCCCTAGTGTTGCTGCTCATTTTAGAGGCCCAGCTACCACTGAGTCACAAGAGTGAGTTCTGTTCCAAGCCTGAAGGATATTTATTTAAAGGTCATAGACTCAGGGTTTACACCAGTCTCTCTAAGACCAATAAGCCGGGTTGCTTTTATGATTTTGAATTCTGTTCCACATTTTGCTTCCATTCTCTAGAGCATCCTATGGTGAGATCTCAGTCTCTGTGAGACTGGCCAGCAGTGTTCACTGGGCACTATCTAGTTCTTCTGGTCTCAGGGTTGTGGTGTAGCTGGAGTAATTGTTTCCATGTGTCATGGATTTTCCTCATTTTTCCTTTTCTCCAGATGGAGTAAGACCAATAGTTGCACCTTTGATGGCCACTCTCAAGGTTGTAGGTCTCCACTTTCATCAAAGTAGGATATAGAACATTGTCTTTGTGGATTCTTTATTCTAGTTATTCCAATTCATCTAAAGGACCCTTGAGACTACGGTACTTAGCCATTAAGAATCAGTAACTCACTTCCTTCACGTGCTTGGTTATGGCTAAGAAGTTTTCTTAATTTCCCCCTGAATGATATATTTGCAATACATAAATACAAATTTAGAAATACCTTCTGGCAAATATTTATATGGTATTCATTGACCCATCTGTTCAACTTCAATATCTATCCTCTCATAGATGATAGTCATTACTGGGGTTGCAGGATTGTGCATGTAAAAATATAACACTACCTTCGTAAATTTAATTCTCGTGCTTCTCCTCGTCTTCCTTTGCCTGATCATTTTGCCCTAGCCTCACTCTTAGCATATATTTCCATTCCATGCAAGCAAATTAACACATGTGTACTCTCTATTCAGCTATTTACCAACCCATACACAACCCTCCTATCCCTGGTAATATTAAAGTCTTAACTTTTTACATGCCTCACTTACAGAATTGGTATGAGTCCAACTTGGTCATTTTGTGTATCTTTTTGATAATTTGTAGAATTATAGTTAGAATATTAGAAATAGAATATATTTTAATTTTTATCATGAATTAGGTAAATATTTACACTTCAGAACATAATTAATTTTTGCATTCAACAACTTTAAGTACTTACCCAACCTCTCAATACCTTGGACTGACCCCCTTTAATCTGCTCTCTCTTGTAGAATAATATCCCCCACTTCACCCTAGTTAACTCCTGTAGACCATCTCGCCTAATACTTTGCATTCTTTCTCTCTCACCACCCCCCACCCCTGGTAACCATCAGTCAATTTCTTTTGGTACAAAAACCTTTGTATTGATTGTTTTGTTTCTTTTATAATGGTGGTATCACACAATTTTTGTCTTGTTCAGATGAACTAACGTCACCTTCTATAATGTCCTCCAAATTGACCCATATCATGAGGTGCTTCATGGTTTCCTCATTATTCTGTCTTTAATGGGGAGGTGTATTCCGTTGTGTGTATGTGCCAATGTTTATTTATCTGTTCTTCCACAAATTTATACATTCTTCCATAAATTGGCAGGTAGGTTGTTACTAGTATGAACAATGCTGTGGTGAACATGGCTATGCACATATCTGTTCATGCTATGCCTTTCTTACTCGGGGTCTATACCAGGTAAAGGGATTGCTGGGTCATATGATATTTCTATCCCCCACTGTTAGAGAAAGTGCCATGCTGCTTTTCACAGTGGTGGCACTGTTTCACAGTCACAGCAGCGGTTTATGTGACTTCCAATCTCTCTGGACCCTCTCCAACATTTGTTATTTGCTGTTGTTGTTTTGTTTGTGTGTTTATTTTACTACCAATGCTGGGGTGAGGTGCTATCTCATTGTTTTGATTTATCTTTAGAATAGCTAGTGACCATGAGTACTTTTTCATGTTTGTTAGCTTCCTGTGTGTTTTTTATGAACTATCTATTCAGATGCTCTGATCATTTTTTATTGGAATATTCACATTTTTTCTTGCTGTAGTGTTGAAGATTTCTATAACTTTTTAGAGATTAGTCTCCTTGCCCAAAGTCTGTTGATTCACCTAAGTGTCTCATTTTTATGAGGCCCAAGCCATCTATTTTGACTTCTACTGGGTATGCGCTTTTCATTATGTTTGGTAGTATGTTCATGTCATGTATTAGAATTCTTGATTTGTCTCTGTTTTCTCATTGATTGTATAGTTCTAGGGTTTACATTTATGTTTTCAACTCATCATGAGTTTAGTTTTGTATACTATAATGAGCTGTGGGTTCTGATTCATTCTTCTGCAAATGGAAATTCAATGTCACCATTTGTTGAACAGACTATATCTTCTCCATTTAATGTATTTGGCCCTTTTTCCTAAATCAGCTATCTGTGGTGAATGGTTTTGCTTTTGGAGTCTTTATTCTGTTCCGCTCATCCATGCATCTATCATTGTACCACTATCTGATTTAAAGCCATGCAGGACGCCTCTTTTCCATTCGCACAAATGCCTCTTGATCCATGCACAAGTCCCTTATAAGCACAATGAAGTGTTCTGGAATTCCCATTCTTCTCAATGTTTTCCATACTTCGTTATGATTCACACAGCAGAATATTTTGGGATGGTCAGTAAAACACAAGTAACCATCTTTCAGATGTTCTCTGTTTTGATCCAAGATCCATTTGACATCAGCAATGATATCCCTTGTTCCATGTCCCCTCCTATATCTGACCTGAACTTTCGGCAGTTCCCTGTCAGTATACTGCTGCAACCATTGTTGGATGACCTTACACAAATTTTACTTGTGTTGGGATATCGGTGGTATTATTATACAGTTTGAGCATTCTCTTGGGTCACCTTTCTTCTGAAAGGGCACAAATACGGATCTCTTCCAGTCAGTTGGCCAAGTAGCCGTTCTCCCAATTTTCTAGCAAAGATGAGTGAGAACTTCCAGTGCTGAAACGTCATCAATTGCAGGAGCCTTGTTTTTCTCCATAGAGAAGTAGAGGTGGGCACTGTTGACTCATGGGGTGACCCCATCCCACAGTATCAATAAAAAGTCAAGGGAAAGAAAGAGAAAATAGAGGGATTGAGAGAGAACAAGGAAGAGAGAAAATAAAATCAAGTAGCACCATCCCATCGAGCTCGGCTGGGTGGGAAAGTAATGCTTTTTCTGTGGGAGCATGAGCCTCTACAGGGATGTTCAGGTAGGGATGCTGCTGAAAGTGTCAGAAATGAGCAGACAGGGAGAAGTACATGCTCCACTGGGGAGGGAGGGGGGGAGAAGGAGAGGGAGAGGGGGGGAGAGGGAGAGGGAGGGAGAGGGAGAGAGAGAGGGAAAGGGAGAGAGAGAGGGAGAGGGAGAGAGAGAGGGAGAGGGAGGGGGAGAGAGAGAGGGAGAAGGAGGAGAGAGGGAGAGGGAGGGGGAGAGAGAGAGGGAGAAGGAGGAGAGAGGAAGAGGGAGAGGGAGGGAGAGGGAGGGAGAGAGAGAGAGAGAGAGAGAGAGAGAGAGAGAGAGAGAGAGAGAGAGAGAGAGAAGAGGAAGAATAGTAAAAAAAGAAAGAATAAAGGGAGGTGTTAGAATGAGAAGTAAAAAAAATATAAAGATGGGGGCAACATTGGCAGTGAGGGGTGAAGTGGATGACTATCCGCCAAAGGTGCCATGCCACCACTCACGGGAATGTTATACAGGTAACCGGGAAGATCACACATGGTCACCAATTACCAGTGTGGGTACTGGTGCAATCCTGGGACAAGTGGAGCCCGTTATCTGGCTCTTCTGCCAACTTTAATGATGTTTACGATAAATCAAAACAGTGCGATTGCCTGTTGGCAAATTACCAATCCTTGTTCTCTGGTTTCATTCCGCTTCTTCCTCTCATTGATATTTGATCTGCATTATCTTTCCTTCTGAAGCTCTGGGTTCCAGGAATGTCATTCATATCCATTGCGTTTGCCCCCTTGAGTCATTTTTCTACACAGTCTGCACAGGGGGCTTCACTGCTTTCCATTTTAAGTCTTTCTTCCTTTAACATTGGAGCTCTCATCCACTGCTGGTGGGAGTGTAAAAAGGTACAATCACTGTGAAACACTATGGCAAGCCCTCAAAAACGAAACATGATCCACTAGATAATCAAGTAATTTCACACCTAGAAATATGCACTAGGGACCTAGAACAAAAGATGTGGCTCACAGATGTTCATTACAGTACTACACACTACTCACTATTCACAATAGCAAGATGAGAGCAATAACACCTGTGACCTTCTGTAGATAAACACGGTAACACAATGTGGGCATATGTGCTGTTAAAGCCTTAAAGACAACTAGAGTCCTTATGCAGGCAACAATCCACCCCACGCAAGAGGACACTCCACAAAGTCCAAGGGAAAAACAGACTTAAATAGAATTAAGTTGATGAAGCCTTAGTGCCACAGTGAGATAGATAACCCTAACTTGGCAGTGCAAACCCAAGGATGGTTCCATGGTAACACATGTGGCTTTCTGCTCCAATAGAAACGTTTAGCCTCAGAAACCTGAGGAAGCAGTTCCGTCTGTTCTGGAGGGACACAATGAGGCAGAATAAACTCTATGGCAATAAGAGACACGCAGACATAGTTCAGTTCCTTCTGATTCCAAGACATTTTTCTTCTTGATTACTGTAATGTTTATAGATTGCACATGATAATTGGGAAAATATTTTTACACACAAATATAGAGATTGGGGTTGGGGAGGATAGACTTATTCTTCACCTACTATGCAAAACGTCAAAAAGGCACTTCAGAAGAAGATATATGAATATTAATAAGCATGTGAAATGGTGCTCAATATCAATACTTATCAGGAGAAAGTAAATTAAAATCAAAATTGGATACCATTTCCAGTCTATTATAATCATTAAAATAAAAAATATGATAAAACCAAACTGTCTGTCTGCATTAGAAAAGATGTGAATTAACTATAACTCCCACACATAGCTGCGGGAGTGTGAAATGCAACATTGACTCTGGCAAACTTCTTGACACTTCCACATAAATCTGAGAATCTTTATGACCAAACCACTTGTCTCCTAGCTATTTACCAGAGGAAAATTAAAATGTGCTTACAAAAGAAACTTTGAATGAATATAACAACCTTATTCATAACAGTTGAAATATTCATCAACTAACGAACAACAAACCAAAATGTGGTAAGTCTTCATGACAGAATACTAGTTTGCCGTAAAAAAAAAAGGAATACATTCTGGATACATGAACTATCGTGGTTGAATCATGAAAGCATTGTTTTGAGTGAAATAAACAGCATTATGTATGATTGTGTGCTAGTCTGGGTACTTTAGAGAAACATCTACAGAAACTCATGTATAAGAGAGAATTTTATATAAAGGGTAAGTGCACATCAAGAATACATCCCAACCCAGTGCTGCCCAAGCCAAGTCCAACATTAATTCATATGTCTGCCACCAATCCCCAAAGTCCTTCTCTATCTCACAAAATACACAGTGACGCTGACTGCAGGAGGAAAGCCGAATCAGTGAATGTGTAAGCATCTCAGCGCTGGCAGGGGTCTCCACACGGCTGCTCCAGCACCCAGGGCTGCATTGGAGTAGGTCCATGTGGCTTCTCCTCAGGGATGTCCTAAAGGAAGGGAGCTTTGCTGGCTGAAGCAGGGAACTGGTTAAGGCAGCTGTACCCTAATCCGACCATCAGAAAGCAAGAGACCCAAGAACTAGGAAGGTGAGGCTCACCGAGCCATTTATCCCTCCACCCTTCAATTAACCCCACATATGTTTATTGGCCAGGTGGGCACAATAACCTTTAACAATCTCAGACTCTCCTATGTGAAGTGGAAGCAGAGTTGACTCTAACCAGGATGACAGAATCCAGCATGTTGGCTGATGTTTGCGAAGGGGATTTGTAACTGTAGTTGCCATTGAGTCCATGCTTGGCCTGTACTCAGGGGAATCTTACGTATGACAGAATAAAACGTTGCCCAGCCCTGTACTATTTTTCAACAGATAAATGGTTGGATAGGGGTTGTTGTTATTGCTGCTGTGGGCTGTCTGGTTAAGTCTGTCCCACAGTGACCTATGTGCCCGAGTAGTACTGCCCCCTAGGATTGTGTTGACTGTGATCTTTATGCAAGAAGATCACCAGGCCTCTCTCCGCAATAGCTAATTGAGTCCAACTGTCAATATGTTCATTAGCAGTTGAGCACTGACCATTGTATCTCCAGAGCTTCTAGGTTTTATAACAGGGCATAAACAAACTTTTTTAGATGATGAAAATGTCTGCATTTTATGTTTATTTTTTGTTTTTGCAATGATTTGATGGCAATATATAATCATTAAAATTCACTTAACTAAGCAGTTAAGATGATTATATTTTTAAAAACTAAAGAGCATGGTGTTAAATAAGCAATGCTATCTAATATTACCAATTAAGTTCTTTCTGATATCCTAATTGAGGATATTGCTACAATTAACCAAGATGAAATAGAAAGCAAGGTAATTACCAGTGGTGTAGTTAGGTTATTTCACTTTTTAATATTGCCTGAGATATTGTTTGTTAGCAGGCATGGGGCGTGATCTAAATCACTCTCTTGTGTCCCTCAGATACAATCAGTAATGATTTTCAGAATAAATTTGCTCAAGTGGAGAAACATAGAAGGATGTAATAGAATCAAACTTGAATTTTATTTATAACCTTCCTTTACTCTTGAAGTCTTTTATTTCACCAGCTTGGAATTTTAGTCCCAAACAGAGAGTTGTGCATTTGATAGAAGATGCATGGTCAATTCTGCTTTAGGGCCAAATATATGAAACTGAGTGGAAGAGCACAAGAGTGGTGGTGAAATGATGCTAGAGGAGATGACATACAAAAGGAGAAATAATAAGAAAGAGATGGGTTAGAAGGAGAGGGTATAGTAAAACTATAGTGACTAAAAATGAGGGTGGTTGGGAGATTGCCACAGAAAAGGGAATGTTGTAATCTAGGACATATAATATGCATACTCTCAGAAAACTGGCTTAAATCCGATAAAATTAATTACAGCAAGATCTGAAATTGAAAAACTTACAAACCATACAGGTATTCAACAGCAGCTTAATGAAATAATTACTGATGCGTAAAACGTGCTTAGACAGTGAGGGGAAGGAACATGCAATAGATCCACTTTCCTTTCACTCCCTTTAAACGACTAAAGCTAAGGGTTTCCTTCTGACAAATGACAGTCTCGGGTCATCACATAGATTTATATTTTCTACGTAGATTTATGTATAAAACTAGGTGGCATGAAATAAATTGTAAAAGATACTTTAGTATTCTTGGTCTACGCATGTTGGATATCTCCGCACTTCATAACACCATGATGTCTTTACATTGATCCTGTTCCTTCCAGGATTAACAGCTTTGTCCAAAGCCTGATAATTGAGATTTTATGGGAGGTCCTTTATGTATGCGTTTAATGATCCTAAGATCTGGTGTCTATTTTTCCTCACACTGTTTCTTATCAGTTCCTTGGAATTTCACTTTTGGCAGACATGAATTTATTAACTATTGGGACTCACTCCATGCTAGTATTTAATTCATTTTGTAGAATATTGTGCTTTTGATAATTCATTTATCTAAAGTATGTTCATTCCTGGCTGTCATGAATTGAATTGTGTCTCACAAAGTATGTGTCATCTTCTCTAGGTCTTGATTCTCCGTGGCTTGACAGTACTGTGGTATTTTGATAATAATGTAATGATCTAATTTTCCATCATGACTTGATCTGATGTTGTCAGCTAATCAGTTTAAGGGAAATAAGGTGAATTGCAGCACCCTTTCCCCGCCAATAGCTCTGATTGGATAAGAGGAGTGGTTCTCCTATGCATGGGCTGCAAAACCTTATGTATTACAAGAGATGAAAGTACAGAGCAGCGAACAGAGAGGCTGGACCTCAGGACCACCAACAAAGAAGAGCTGGGTGTGATGCACATCCTTAGAGCCAGCTTTCTTGTGCTGGTAACTTCCTAGTCCCAGGAGAATTTTAATGCCAAGACCTAGGGGGTCTGCAGGGCAGCTGGCCCATAGATATGGAAAGGATACAGATATTTTTCACAGAACTGACAGAAAAATAAAACCTTCTTCCATTACTGATGCCCTGATTCTGGGTTTCTAGCCTCCTACGCTGGGAGATCACAAATTTCTTTTGTTAACATCTTTCACCTGTTTTGTTAACACCTTTCACCTATGCTTACGTTGACAATGGGTGATGGGTTATTGTTGTTGGTGCCATGGAGTAGGTTCCGACTCAGCCCACCCCCTGTTCAAAGCACGGAGTAATGCCTACATGAATACAGTCTCCATTCTTTTCTTGTGAACCACTGAATCATCACTTCATCCACATATCTTACAATTCCTTGCGTCAATTATATCAAGAAGAGTTGTACCATTATTGCCACAATCAATTTTAAACCATTTTCTTCTTCCATGTACTCATTGTTATTAGTGAATTTTTTTAATTGTGGCAAAAATACACATCAAAACATCCTCCAATTCAACAACTTCTACTTGTAAAATTCAGTGCAATGGATTACACTCTTCTTCTCCATGTTGTGCAACCATTATTGATTTTCTTTTCTAAATTATTCCACCACCATTAACAAACTCAATGCCCCTAAGCAGAAATTCTTCCTCCTGGGGAATCGTTGGTCGACTTTGGTTGTCTGTTTAGAAGGGTCCTTAATATAAAACTCATACATCATACATTTCCATAATTAAGTCGCTTTGGCAGAGAGCTGTGTGTGCATCATCACAGTCAGTTTTAGTGCTCCCTCCCCATCTCCCATTCATGGTTCGCTCCTGAACTTCCCTCCCCACCACCCCCACTCCCCGCATCTCTGATAAACCATTGCATCAGTTACTGCCTCCATGCCGCAACTCACTCTGTGCTTCCTAAACTGGGAAACCTAAAAGAAACCATTAAAAAAAAAAACAGAAACAAGATGAAGCAGAAAGAAGAAAAATCATACAAATAATGACATAAAGCTAGAATAAAGAGTAAGAAAAATAGACCACCAGCAATGTTTTAAAGGCCAGAGAAGAAATTTCTCTCACGGAAGATATATTTAAGCTTAGAGCAAATCCAGGTTGAGTCAAGAGGGAAGTCAAGTATTAGAGTCTACTGTGACTGGATCCACCACAGTAGGGTTTTTAATAGTCTCCATCTGGTAGTGAAATTGTTTGAATCCCCAGCCTGTGGCCAGAGGACATCTGCCAGAGGCTTAATCTGAGTAAATACTCTCAGATGCATACTCTCCCAAGGTTACTCCTCACCAAGCCATTGCTTGAAGAGTCTGGCTGTTGTGGTGGTAATTTTTGGTTTCATTTTCCAGTGGTCCTGTCCTGTTTTTCCTGTCTTTGTCCTCATCTCCTTATGCTTCCCTTATATTGTTCTTAGCCCTTGGATAACAGTGACGGCCCTGGTGGAGTGGACTCCTCTCTAGAAGTTCCTGCTGGCTCTCTTTTATGTTTTGGGGGTTGCATTGTTTTTAGTCCTCCAGTGCTTGATCAAATGAATGATAGTCCTCTGGGCCACTTGGTTGCTCAGTTTTCTTACTTCATTCAGTGTCTGTTACAAGATGTGGTAGTTACATAATCTGATGTCAATCTGAGGATTCAGAGTGAAGGGGTGGAGTATAGGCTGCAATAGGTCAGAGCCAATGAGGCCTCTGTGTGGGCATGGCGTTCTCCAGAGGATTCTGGGAATTTCTATATTCTTCCTTGGAGGCAAAAGACACACACTCTCTTTGCTGACTCCCTTGGAGACATCCCTGTGGAGAAGACACATGGAGAGAGACTGATGGAGTCAGACCTCTGGAGCCAGGGAACCCATGTGGAGACCCCTGTCAGCACTGAGATTCTTACAGTGCCACTGGATCCACAAGAATTCCTACCCACTGGCCTGTGTTCTTCCTGCATTTGGCATCATTGCATGTGTTTCATGAATCTGAAGAGGACTTTATATTGGCATCAGACATATGGGCTAATATTGGACTTACGGACTTGATCTGGACTGGGCTGGGATGTTTTCTCAATATTCAATTTCTCTTGAATTTAAAGCTCTTTCTTATACACATGAGTGTCTATGAATTTCTTTCTCTATTCTACCCAGACTAACACACAAGGTATTCAATGAGTTCGTCCTTACTCTTGGACCCCAGATCATTTGTTCGAGTGGATTACTGACCTCGTCTTTCAGGGGACTCTCTCCAGTTTTACCCCCAAAGTCTCTTTGCTTCCCCATCTCCTATCATTTGCCGCTGAATCAATTAGCATCATGAGACGTTCGTGTTCTGTGAGTAGCACTCCCCTACAGTGCATGTTGAACAATTCTAACGCTGAATTCACTGATGAGTATGGAGTAAAGCTTAGTCCTAGAAAACTCCAAACCCTTTGTGAATCCGAGTGGCCTACATTTGGGGTCGTTGGCCTGACACAGGAACTTATGACCCTAAGATAGCCCAAGCAGTGCAGAACATAGTAACAAGGAAACCTGGTCACCCTGATCAATTCACCTAAATCTTCAGGACCCCCTGGCATGGTTAAAAAAGTGTGCCAAGCAGGCAGGTCTCCAGGTTAGGGTAGCAGATTCCTACTCAGGGCCTTTGTTAAAAAAGTAAGAGTCATGCACCACCTAACAACTTGTCCCAGGAAGCAGTCTGGTAGCCAGTTTAAGATGCACCTCCAGGGGAGTCTGACTTCCCCCACCCTGTGTTTAACCCTCACAGAGTGGGCAGCCCATCAGCTCCTGCAGTGTAGGGTGCAAAAGGGTTTTCCCCCAGCTTGTCTCCCCCAAATATATGGCAAACCTAGGACGCTGCTTGCATCACATGGTAAATGACTGTACACTTGGAGGTCAACGCAAGCTGCTTGGAGGTTAGCTCCCTGAGGGTTATCAGTCATCTAGAGCAACCCGACTACAGTCTGTCCCACCCTAAGTAGGACCCACTCCCTTCTGATAAGGATAGTGGATTGCTTCCCTGAAGGAGAGCCCAGAGACAAGGTTGAGCCCACCCAAGGATGACCAATGTTAGACTGCCATCTTGTATCTAGGATCCGCCCAGCTTGTCACATGTGTACCCTTGAATCTTCCCCTTCATTTTACATGTACACTGCTAGATCGACCCCTCCCACTGCTTGTAGTGTCTATGGTACCACCTCTTCCTGTCACATATGTGGTGACCTGCAGTCAGGGGTGCTTGCATGCCCCTAAGGATAGATAAGCCTTGGTTAGAAATATACAAGGGCTCTCCTCCACTCTCTCTCTGCATGCACCTGGCTGCTGAGATCATGTCTGTCCGGGAGGTGAGCATGCTACCGTGAAATATGTCTGATTCCTTCATTTTATCTTTTTTCCTACCTTCCCTATTCTCTATGATTTTACTATCATCTTGATATATTATAACCGTAAAGTTGCACCTGCGAACCTCCACATAGACTGGGCTTTGTCTCTTCTCCACTCCTGTTGTGGGGCCCCTCACAATGTCCCTATCCTGCCCCTATGAGAGGCACCGCACAGGACAGGGGACCCAAGAGACTGACCCTTTTTAGCCCATGACCCTTTTTCAACCAGCAACTTATACAATTGGAAAAATCAGCATCCACCATTTTTTGATCAACCTTAGCCTCTCTGGCTGGTCTTCTGGAGTCTGCATGTCACCCACATTGCCCCACTTGGGACGATTGTCAGGATTATTCATGGTTCTCTTCAAAGAGGAAGAAAGCAGTCACCTTTGTCAGGAAGCCCAGAAAGCCATTCAAGGCTCCGCAGTGGGGGACCATAGAGGAAAGTAGGGACCAACTGGAGGAAGTATCCTCAAAATAGGCCCAAATGGGACCCAAATGCCATGGGGTCTCCATGCTCTGGACTGGTACCTGCTAATAGGACTAAAAGGAGCTGTCGCGGCCCACGGATGTGCTGGAGGTTAGCACTCTTATTCCGGGTCCCAGGAATCCCCTGCTGCTTTTTAAGGCTCCAGGAAGCTTCCTCTACTTGCACCTCTACTGACCCCGAGGCCCCTGAACATAGCCAGGCTCTAAATGTGGCTTTTGTTATTCAATCTGGCCAGATATCAAGAGAAAACTCCAGACGCTGTAGGGTTTTCAAGGTATGAATTTTTCCCAGTTATTAGAAGTAGCCTACAAGGTTGCTGATAACAGAGATGACCCCCAAATTACAACCATTGCAAAGGCAGTTGTAGAAGCCTTACACGAGACAGGGGCCTCTCATGGGAGACACCCACATAATAAGGGAGAAAAGCCCCACCTTGGCAGATAAAGCCACCCTGGGCGAAAACCAATGTGCATCTTATAAACAAGGAGGACACTGGAAAAATTACTGCCCTGAGAAAACAAAGAAGGTCGCAGCCAGTCCACCATGTCCTGTTCTCAGCTTAGAAGAAGAAAAAGAAGATTGATGGGGATGGGACTTTTATAAACTCAGCCCCAAGGAACGCAGGGTCACTTTACAGGTAAGGGGCAAACCTGTCTGCTTCGCAGTAGACACAGGAGCGACACAGTCAGTTTTCACAAAACCACTGGGACCAATGTCCATTGACAGGATTGCCATCCAAGGGGCTACAGGAAAAATGTATACCTGTACTTGGACTACAAAGTGGTCAGTCATCCTGGGGATTAACATGCTCACTCACTCCTTCATGGTACTCCCTGAGTGTGCCTGCCCTTCTTAAGGAAATACCTCTGAAAACACCAAGCCACGATATCCTTTGAAGGACTACACATGGAACTCTGTCTGTCTGTGGCCCCCGCCTGAGTCTTACTAACCTATCCCTGTAGATGAATATCAGTTACAGGACAGCTTGCAGCAGCCAGAGATTGCTCTGCCAGTGAGGGAATGGTCTTCTTTCTCCAGCTACATGCAGCATATAGTTTGGGCAGAACCAACTCTACCAGGATAGGCCAAGCACCACCATCGTATGACTGACGGCGCAGGCCCTGCCTGTCCAGGGAAAACAGTACTCCGAGATCCAGGAGGAAAAGCAAAGGATTGCTCCCCATATTCGACATCCTCTCAAGGAAGGGATACTCACCAAATGTAAGTCACCATGAACACCCCTCTGCTCTCCACCTACAGCCAGGAACAAAAGACTACCGACCAGTGCAAGACCTCTGGGAAGTTAACAAATGAGTTGAAATTATCCACCCTACACTACCCAACCCCTACACTCTCCTCGACTAGATCCACCCACCATTGTTATACTGTTCTAGGTTTGAAGGATGTTAGCACCTGTCAGTCAACCCATATTTGCATTTGAGTGGAAGGGCACTGATTCTGGGGTGGCAGTTCAGCTAAGCTGGACAAGGTGACCTCAGGGGGTCAGAATTTTGCTCGTCTTGTTCAATGAAACCTTAAGCTGAGACCTGGCTGCTTGTGAACCCGGTGGCCTCAGTGTTCCTTCCTGCAGTATGTGGATGCCTTTTTATTGGTGACAGCAAGTAAGCAGACATAGGAAAAGACCACAGAGGCCCCTTTAAATACCCTCCAGACACGAGGCTACAGAGTGCCAGCCTAGAAGGCCCAAATGTGCATCCAGGGTCTCATACTTAGGGTATCGCATTCCAGAGGGAAAACGAACCCTCCCCTCAGTTGATTCACACTCACTACAAAGCGGCAGGTCTGAGAAGTCCTTGGTGCCATGGGGTATTGCAGGCCATGGATTTGGGAGGTTGCTGAAATTGCCAAGCCTCTGTATGGTGCTACTGGGGGAAATGGGCCCCTAACTTGGATGGACTTAGAGAAAAAGGCCATTGAGGAGCTGAAATAGACTCTGGTCTCTGCCCTGGCTTTTGCCCTGCCAGACATCACCAAGCCCTTCAGCCTCTTTGAGTTTAAAGGGAAAGGAGTAGCAAAATGGGTCCTCACACAATCACTTGGCCCGTGGATTCGGCCAGTTGCTTATTTATCGAAGAGGCTACACCCAGTGTTGGCCGGATGTTCAGGGTGTTCACAGGGGATTGCGGCTCTGCCCTGTTGGTACAAGAGACTGACAAACTGACATTGGGCCCAGAGCTGACTCTTGTAGCACCACACACTCTGGAAGCCCTTATCCAGAGCACGCCAAACCAGGGGATACCCAGTGCCCACACGACTCAGGACCAGACCTTCTAACTAGACAAATCCCACATCAGGTTCTGGAAGGCTACTGTCCTTAATCCTGCTAGTCTCCTAGGTACAGAGCCAGGAGGACCTCCGAAGGGCTGCTTGGAACTGGTAGACTCATGTTCCTTTAAAAACTGCAGACGAGGTCTTGTGCACTGGTGGAAGCAGTTTCGTCCTCCTAGAACCAGGTACGCGGAGCGGCTGTTGTTACACAGGTGGAGTCACAGTCTCAGGCCCTCCCTCAAGGGGGCTCTGCCCAAAGACTGAATTGGCTGCCCTCATAAAGGCTGGAATGGGCTAAAGCAAAGGCAGTGACCATTTACATGAGAAGCCGTTATAAATGTGACACAGACCACACATACGGGCAATTGATAAACAAAGAGGACTGTTAACCTTGGCTGGACAGGACATTACAAATACACAAGAAATGTTGGCCCCCGCTAAACGCCATCTGCCAGATGGCCAAAAGCATTGGCCTTACTACATTGCGAAGGACACCCGACAGGCGATCCCCCGGAAGCTGGAAGCCGGAAGCGTGGCGAGCAGAGCTAAAACCAGTGGGGCCTCCTGCCCATGGTAACTCTCTCAGCGCCAACTTCCTCCCTTGCCATCTTATAACCCAGAAGAAATTAACTTCGCTGAATGTTTCAAAGTGAAAAAGGAGTCCTCACGATGATGGATGGTCCTAGAGCTTTTAGGCCACTCTCAGTAAGAGAATCGCACCTGTCCACCCCTTTAGATCAGGCTAAGCTGCGCTGGTCCAATGAAGGTACTCTATCTCCCACTTCAACCAAATTGTTTTTGAAAGAACTTCTAGGTGCCCAGCTTGTGCTCCAGAAATGTGAAGAAATCCAAGCCTGCGGATGCCTGGTATCTGGATGTGAGGGCATGCACCTAGAGAACATTGGGAATTTGATTTTACCAAAAATTAACCCCCTGGCTGCAGGATTATAAATATCTATTAGTGGAAGTCTTCCACACTCGTTCAGAAAGTCATTATCATTCTAAAAAGTTGTTGCATGAAATCATTGCCCATTTTGGCCTCCCCTGAAGTCTAGGGTCAGACAATGGGCCAACATTTATGACCCAAGTGTGAGGGGGTAAATAAAAATAAAATCTTGAATTTTTTTTTTCAGAGCAAACTTTAAAATATTTTTACAGAACAGCTTTATCACCTTCAAAGTCATTTCCATTTCACTTAATATATTTGTCAAGTCTGTGATTCTATTCTTGGAAACGTTTTCCAAACTCATCTGTCTGGATGGCTGACAGCCCCTCCCTCATTTTTTTCTTCTGTGCTGTCAAATTGCTGTCCTTTCATGTCCCTCTGCATTGTTCATGGAAACAAAAAGAAGTTGCACAGAGTGAGGTCAGGTGAATAAGTTGAGTGAGGCAAAACTGGCTCATTGGGATGGTTGCGTGAGCACGTTCATTGTTGTGATGCCAACACTAGTGCCCAATCTGGCACCTTCAGGTCTTTGGGAGTCTCACACTTATGTAATATTTTCAGAACCTTTAAAAAGCAACTTTGATAAACAATCTGACCTGGTTAAACAAACTCCAAATGCACTATCTACCTTCACATCATAAAAAAATAATAAATTAAATAAAAAAGAATTAACCTTGTCTTGATCTTTGATTTCACTTGACTAGCTTTGGGGGAGCAAGGTGATGATGGCATCATCCACGGGTTTGATTGATGTTTGCTCTCAGGGTCCTAAGGATAGCACTATGTCTCCTTACCAGTAATGACCTGCGGTAAAAAACCTGGGTTGCTTTAGAACTATTCTTTCTAAGCATGGCATGTTTCCACTTGATGCTCTTTCCTGACCAGTCAGAACCCAAGACACACATTTTGCAGTGACTCTTCTCATTCCCAACTCTTCCATTAAAACGTGCCGAACTGAGCTCCAACATTGTCCAGATAACTTCCCCACTTCTTCAATGGTCTGTTGTTGGTCTTCAAGCACAAGTGCATAGACTTTGTCAATGTTTTCTTCCATCTGGGAAGTTGATGAATGTCCAGAATGAGGTTTGTCATCAATTCACATTTCACCTTTTCCCCATAGTGCTGTCCTTGTAAGCTGGGTTCAACATCACAACAGTTTCTGCAGCATTTTTCCTGAGCAGGGACCAACATTTCACAGTTGAACACTGTTCTCTTAAATCAGCCATCACAAAAATGAGAAACAAGTGAAACTGCTTTTAAGAAGAATTCACTGGGACCAGAGAAAACCTTCCCAGGTGGCACCACTGGGTACAATAACACAGAGCAAGTTGCTTCATGCTCTCCCAACAGAAGAAATGCATACTACAGAAGCTTTGCTCAGTGGAGCTTTTTTCCATTTGTTTGGGGGTTTTGGAGAAGTACCCCATTCAACCTTTGGCTAGGGTACATATCTCAACTTGTAGCTAGGGTGCTCAGAATTGTTTGGAAATGGCCTATAGACTCCAGAGCTCAGGGCAAGTCAGGAATGAATGCGACCTTAAAAGAGGTCCTCACTGAGTTCACTCTGGAAATCAGTGAAAATTGGACCAACCTTCTCCCCTTCACCCTCCCACATGTCCATTGGTCCCCTCTATAAGCAGGAATTCACCCCTTAAGAAATAAAGTTTGGAAGACTCTCTCTGCTGTTCCTCACACCTGAGGAGACTCAATGTGCAGAGATATATAATCATAACCTGCTTAAATCCGTACAAGTCACACAAGCCACACAGAAACTGCTGCATCAGTCTCTAACTGATGTTGCCCACCCTCCATCCCATCTGTTCCAACCTGGAGACACTGTGGGTAAAATGCTTCTCTGCCCCAGGACTCAGCCATTGCTGGAAGGGACCTTACACCATCATTCTCACCACCTTCACAGCTATTAATGCCAATGGTGTCTCCACCTGGGTTCACCCTCCCACCTGAAGGCAGCCCCACTGGAAGACTCATGGATGATCAGCTCAACCACAGAGGATACCTTAAAGCTAAGACTATTACATGTTTCCTGACATTTACTTTCTATATTTCTGTAATTGCCCAAAGGCCCTAACCCGATTATCTCTACCCAACACATTACCAGTGGACTCTCATAGAACGATCCTCCAGAAGATATATTGTAGACTGTAGCCAGGATAGCAACCCCAACAATTCAACCCTTATAAATTTTTCTGACCCCCGTAGGCCCTGTAGTATACCCCACACCTTGTAGTCCCCAATAAAGGAATAAATGAGGGTGGGTCTGCAAGGAATTGGGGCTGTGGTAGGGTGCCAGAAGAGAAAAGACTGCAACAAACAGAAGTATATTTGCCCAGTTATACCCCCCAGAAAACCTGCAGTTGTTCATTCCTGGTTCCTGCTTTTTCCCTAAGTGGGGTTGTCAAACTATATTTATAATTAATGGCTATTCTAATGAAAATTATCTTTTAATTAGGTTTAGTAGACGCAATCCTCCTAAATCCTGAAGTACTGGTCCCTGCAATGTTATAAACATAATAATAATTCACCCAATCATAGATGGGAGACTTGGGGTATATAGGGAAATAAGATTATATGTCACCAGTCTGAACACCAGCAATCTTTTTACAATACAATGATCCTATCCTCTCCATCCATTGATCCTTATAAGGCCCATTTCAGGAGCACCTGCCCCCACAAAATGATCACCCATTTCCCCCAATCCTTCACTGGCTGTTGCCACTTCCAATGATCCATCTGATGGTGCCTGACTATCAAAAGATATAGCATCTGGGGTCTTAAAGTCTTGAAGGTAAATAAGGGGCCATCTAGCTAAGAAGCAACAAAGCCCACATGGAGGAAGCACACCAGCCTGTGTGATCAGGAGGTGTCAAAACGATCAGGTATCAGGCATCAAAGAACAAAAAATCATATCATTGTAAATAAGGGGGAGTGTGGGGTGGAGACCCAAAGCCCATCTGTAGGCAATTGTACATCCCCTTGTGGAACGGTCATGGGAAGGAGACTAGCCAGTCAGAATGCAGTGTAGCAATGATGAAACATACAACTTTCCTTTAGTTCCTAAATGCTCACCTCACCACCCCACCCCCCCGCCACCAACTATCACGATCCCAATTCTACCTTACAAATCTGGCTAGACCAGAGGATTTACACTAGTACATATAGGAATTGGAAACACAGGGAATCCAGGGCAGATAATCCCTTCAGGACCAGTGGTGAGAGTGATAATACTGGGAGGGTGGAGAGAGAATGGGGTGGAGAGGGGAAATCAATTACATAGTTCTACATATAACCTCCTCCCTAGGGGACAGACAACAGAAAAGTAGGTGAAGGGAGATTCCAGACCGTGTAAGATATGAGAAAATAATTATTTATAAATTATCAAGGTTTCATGAGGAAGGGGAAAGTGGGAAGGGAGGGGGGGAAATGAGGAGCTGATGCCAGGGGCCTATGTGGAGAGCAAATGTTATGAGAATGATGAGGGTAATGAATGTACAAATGTGCTTTACACAATTGCTGTATGAATAGATTGTGATAAGACTTTTATGAGTCCCTAATAAAATGATTTTAAAAAAATAATTGAAAAGAAGTAGAGGCTGGAGAAGGGTGGCACCAGAAACTGTTATTCTGGGTTGACTAGAGAAGCAAATTCATAGACACTCATATGTGTATAAGGAAGAACTTTATACACAAGAACAATTTAATATTGAGAAAACATTCCAGCCCAGGCCAGGCCAAGTCCATAAATTCGATATTAGCCCATATGTCCATTACTGTTTACAAATTCTTCTTCAGACTCACACAGCACATGCTTTGATGCCAAATGCAGGAAGAGAGATCACAGGCTAGTGGGTGGAAAGTCTTGAGGATCCAGTGGCGGTGGAAGCCTCTCAGACTGGTGTGGGTCTCCACGTGGCTCCTCCAGCTCCAGAGTTCTGGCTCTATCAGCAGTGTAGCTCCATGTGGCTTGTTAACAGGAATGTCTAGCAGGGAGTGAGTGTGTGTCCTGCTGCCAGCGAGCTATTTATCAATTTAGCATCTCCAAATGAAGTCATCAAGCTGTGACCTGATTCACAGGTTAGACTCCAGCCCTCCACAAATTGACACCAGATTATGTAAGTACCACACGTGGTCTTGGGTGACCACTCCAATCACAACTTTGGCGAATCCCCTTATTTCGCTATTATTCACTTTATTAGTTGGTTCTTGAGTTAGTCAGGTTTATTTGCTCTACAGTTGACACTGTTTAGCTTATGGTACTGCACTCCCAGTACTCCCCTTCCCCCTAGAAAGTTTACAAAATCTGCAAAGCAACCCAAATGTGCCTTTGGTAGAATCAATTATTTGATTTGTACCATAAAATCAGTGGAGGAGTCTGAGAACCTCTCCCCAGCTTGACTTGTGAGACTCCATTTTAGATTTTTTTAAAATGCTGTTCAGACCTCTCCTCACCCTAAACATGTAAGCCCTCTCTCTCCCATTCCTCGCTTTGTTCTCAATATGTTCTTTATTGTCATTTAGAAACAGAATGTCAGTACCCTCTTGTTCACGGAATGTACCCTCTGTTCCTTTCTCACCCCACCCTACCTCATAAAGTTAGGCAAAGATTAAGGCTTATCTTGGTGATGTCAACTGCTTGATGAAAGGAATGTAGCCCTCAACTGGCTGCGTTTTTTTGCCCTTATAAACCCCACCTAAATAATTGGGAGGGACTCAAATCTCTCAAACTCTTGAGGCCGCGAGAGTCTGGATGCACAGCCTTCTAGGCTGGCACTCTGTAGCCTCGTGTCTGCAGGAAACTTAAAGGGGCCTCTGTGGCCTTTTTCCATGCCTGCTTACTTGCAGCCACCAATAAAAGGCCACCCACATACTGCAGGAGGGAACACTGAGGCCAGTGGGTTCACAAGCAGCCAGGTCTCAGCTTAAGGTTTCACTGAACAAGGGGAGCAAAATTCTGACCCCCCCGAGGTCACCTTTTCCAGCTTAGCTGAACTGCCACCCCAGAATCAGGGCCCTTCCACTCAAATGCAAATATGGGTTGGCTGACAGGCGCTAACATCCTTCAAACCTAGAAAAATATAATAACGTAGGGTCCTATGGAGGAGCCGTGCTCATGGCCTCGGTATTTTGGGAGACTCCAGTCCTCCCATTTGGCCACCAGCTAAAATAAAGCTTCCCAGTTTGGACACTAAATGGCATTGTAGTCGTTTTCAATTTCTTGCAACACATAACACTTGTTTGAATACAAACCTGTAAAACACCTTCCTCATTTGTGTTATGTCTGATCTCACTGCTGCAACAACAATGGCAATCCATCTCATCATGGATGCTCCTCTTTGTCAGTGGCCTTCCACTTGACCAAGCATGCCATTTACCAGGGCGTGGCTTCTCCTAATAACATGTCCAAACGACATGAAACAAAGTCTCATTTCTCACGATCATTTCTAAGGCGTATTCTAGCTATAGCTCTTCCAAGACAGATTTGCTTTCAGTATCATTTGCCAGCACCATAATTCAAATACATCAATTATTCCGGGCTTGGCTGTACTCATTGCCCAGCCTTCACAGGCACACGGGGCTGTAGAAAATGCCACGGTGTGGATCCAGTATCCTCAACGGGATACTCTTAAGATTTGGCCAAGGTAACATCTTTGATTTCTTGACTGCTGCTTCCATAAGCATTTATTGTGAGTCCAAGCAAAATGAAATCCTTGGCAACTTTGATATTTCCCCCATTTATCGTGATGTTGCCTATTGGTCCCGTTGTGAGAATTTTCATTTTCTTTGCATTGGGTTGTAATCAATACTGATGGCTGACTTTCATTATCAAGTGCTCCAAGTTCTCCTTGACTTCAGCAATCGAGGCTTCATCATCTGACTGTCAACAAGTCTTCCTCCAATACTGATGCCGCTTTCTTCTGCCTCAAGTCTAGCTTGTCAGACTATTTGCTCAGCATATAGATTAGATAAATATTGTGAAAGGATAAAACTCTGAAGCACACATTTCCTGATTTTAAACCATGCACTATTCATGCACCATTTGAACAATTGCTTCTTGGACTGTGAACAAGTTCACATGAACACAATGAAGTGTTCTGCAATTCCTTTGTTTCCTATTGCTATCCATAGCTTGTTATGATCCATGCAGGTAAAGTCAATAAAACACATGTTACTCACTTTCTGATATTCTATGCTTTAAGCAAAGATCCCTCTGACATCAGAAATGATACCTCTCTTTCTTTGTCCTCTTCTGAATCTGGTTTTAATTTCTGGCAGCTCCCAGGAAAGCAGTAAGTATGGAAATGTTTAAGTGGCCAATAGTAAAATCTTAGATTTCCCTAAAGCATCTGTTAGTAGAATTAAGCACATCAAAGGTTGTTCTGGTAAGAGCTTACAAGGAAGTGAGGGGAGCCATAAAGACAGTCTTTCTTAGGCTTAGAGAATACTATGGGACCATCAGTGTAATGTTTCTACAAATACGGATGTTAAATGTACTTCTTATGAAGCTCTCAAAGAATATTATGCACATGTAATTGAGCAATTAAGGAGAGGTGGTTCTTTTATGCAGTGACAAGGAATGTCTGGATAATGTTCAAGTGTTGGGGAAAAATAGAACTTGTAAGTGATGAGCTTGTATATCAGGCTTAAGAAATTTCTTAATAGGATCTTAAATAGGTCATTTGGTTTCTCCTTTCTGCTTGTTTTAATCAAAAGGAAAGTGATGGGCTTAACACTGACCTGCGTAAGATTTAAATAAAAGTCAAAGATTTAGAAAAATCTGTTGTACAAACTAAGGACACATATTCTGAAACATTTACTAAGGATATAGCTATGCTACCTTTTCTTAAAGAGATTAAGCCTGTGACGGATGGTTCTAAGCAATTTCCCAAGAGAAAATCCATCATCTTAGACTGAATGGGACAGAGAAGAAAATGAAAGAAAAGAAGACTGTCTATTTCTTCAAAGTCTACAGGCATGAAAGAAGCCCAAGGAGATACATACATGTGGTGTCATTCAAGAAAAGAAAAGGGCCCTGCCTAGAGCAGCTTAGAGATCAGCTGCACTGTTGGGAAGTAGGAATTCCTAGCTTTCAAAAAGTCAAATATTAACCAATTGATTCTAGAATGTGGAGCTGTTGTTACTGTGTGCCAAGGTGATGGTACTATTGCCCAGTGTTGAAGGGGTGGGACTGCCATGCTCAAGGGCTAGAAGAATGGGGCACAGTGGGGTCAAGAGTTTGGGAACATCAATTCTGATTGACTAGGAGAATGGGGTCACTTAAAGCCAGGGGATCCTGACTGCAAAGTCCGTGGTTCAAATCCATCGGCTTTTGCACAGGAGAAAGATGAGACTATCTACACCTGTAAAGAGTACGGACCTGGAAGCCCCATAGAGAGTAACCATGAGTAGAGTTTGACTCAATGGCAGTGTGTTTCCATTTTTCTTTTGGTTTTGGTAAGGTAAGGGTACAGAAATGCCATTCCAAAGCTTTGTTTCTTCCCCTACCTCTCAGATGGAGCTAAAACCCTGGGACAGAGGGCTTCCACCCAGAACCCAGAATGTACGGCCAGATGGTCTTAGAACACAGAAGATTATCTCCAGATCTTCAGAGCTATTGTACTCTGATGTGCTGGGTGTTTTGTTTGTTTGTCTGTCTGGTTTTTAACTTGCTTGGTGCCTGTTATCTGTTCTTTCCCTCCAAATTCTATCATTTTTAATAGAAATGTCTACTTTGTGCCTCTTATTCTATTGTATTTTGGAGGCAGATAACTTGTTTTCTAAATGTCACAGGTTCACAAATGAAGAGGAATTTCTCCCAGGATTGAACACACATAAAGTCTCATGGATATTTAATTTAGATGGCTCAGAAGATGAGATTTTGGACTTGGAATTAATTGAAGACATTTGGGGAGATGTGATAAGATG
Source organism: Tenrec ecaudatus (assembly GCF_050624435.1). Lineage (NCBI taxonomy): Eukaryota > Metazoa > Chordata > Mammalia > Afrosoricida > Tenrecidae > Tenrec > Tenrec ecaudatus. Next base: position 55,691,253 of record NC_134541.1, read on the forward strand.
CATGTGTTTTAAGTTCAAGAAGAACATAAATTTTGAGGGACCAAATGGTGGAAAGCTATGGATTCAATTGTGTCCTCTCTCTCACCCAGTCCTCCCACCCCCAAATGTCATTAATTCTAAAATCTATTGCCAGTAGTTGTAATCTCATTTGGGAATGGGTTGTTTCTGTTACAGTTATGAGGAGGTTTAGTGTAGGGTGTGTCTTGAGTTAATCTCTCCTAAGATAAAGCATACTAAGTGAAAATAGCAAGACCATTTCAGCGTCTGTCTTGATGCACACCTTGTCAGTGATAGAACAATCGCCGTAGGCAGACAAAAGAGACAAGTTAATACTATTACTGGAATTGACTACCCACCAACAATGCCACAAATGAAGAATTTGAAGATATTTAGCATATTCTGCAGTCTAAAACTAACCAAACATAAAATCAAGATATATTGATAGTTAGCAGTGACTGTAATGCAAAATTTTAAGCAAAGAAGAAGGCTTAGAAGTAGAAAAATAGGACCTTGTATCAATAAACAACACTAGAAACCACACAATGGATTTTTGCAAGACTACTGAACTGTTAACTGGAAATACATTTTCAACAACATATATTGTGACCATACACATGGACATTGCTAGGTGACCTTACTAGATGAAGTGTACAGGAATCATATTGAGCTCATCTGCGGAGGGAGACTATGGAACCATTTAATATCATTGGAACAAGGACAAGGTTCAACAGGGAGCAAACCATCAATTACTCTTGCGAAAGGTCAAGTTAAAAATGAAGAAAATGAAAATCCAGGAGAGCCAAAGTCATACCATAAGTGATTTACTGACTTTTACATTTGCTGGACAACAGCTCACTCCACAGTTCTCCAAGTATTCTCCTAAGTACATTGTGCTATTTTTTTTTTACAGAAAATGTAGAATAGCATCTGAAACTCAAAATTAGATGAAGGGTGTGGTTGGCAATCAAAAGTGGTTTTGCACTGAGTAAAAAATATATATAATATATATCTCCTGAATCTAAATTCTAAAGACCAATCAGTTGAAGGTCACCCCAAATCATCAGACACACCTAAAAGTGTGATTAGCCAACCTTACTGTCTGTTGGTGAGTAAATTAGTTGGAACAACATACTATCAGGAAAAAATACTTGACAATGTTATAGAGAACCCAGGGGGCGAATACACCCAATATTATGTTCCTAATTGGACACTTTCATCACAGTTTCTGCACAGGCCTTCATGATCCAGCCATGTGCTATGAACACTTGGAACTTTAGGCTCCATCCTTCCAAACCACCCACCTCCTTAAAGGCTACACCAGAAGGTTCTGGTTTGAAAACCCCCCTGACTGGACTTTTCCTTAAACTCCCAGTAACAGAGTTCAGAAATTGATATACTTCCGAGGACTTGAGGATGAAATGTTCCAGTTTGAGAAGAAACAGATGAACACTGTCCAAAATTGATGGAATCGGTGGTTGTGGGACTTTGGTTAGGGTCTCCTGCTTTGAGGACTCCCAAAGAAGGGTGGCCTGGGAATACCCTGTATTCACTATCTTTCTGCTCCATTTGTCTTTTGGCTGACATGTGTTCTCCTTGCAGGCCTACTGTCTCCTTTGAGAATGTAATGGAAAATGTTGCCCTATCCCCAAACTTCATTGTTTGCATAAATAATGTCCAGTCCTTTAAGCTTGGATTTATACAAATCAACTTTCCGTGTATTATGGTCTGAAAAGATGGTTTATGCATGTATAATTTCATTGCCTCAACAGTGTTTTAAATTCCATACCAAAGATGAGGCTTTCTACTCTCATAAAGCACTGCAGTCATGGAAAACCACAGAGGCAGTTCTATCCTGTCCAGTAGGGTTGCTCTGAGTTGGAATCCACTGATGGCAGTGAGTTTGAGTTTTGATCAATAGAACTACTTTATGACCCATGGGGATACTTTATAATCTTATCTATTATAAAATTATAATTATGTCTCTAGAATAACTAAGGGTATATATAAATCATAGGTATATGAAAGGACTTTGGGTTCACACTTAATCATAGCCCTAATCTAAAACAATTAGTTCCTATAATATGGCCCCACTCAATACTTGCCCTCTTGAAGAGGTCGCTGAAGATATGGGTTCTGTAACAAAGAGTGGTGAAGAAGTCAGATGGTGCCCCACTCTCAGAAAAAATAGCATCTGGGGTCTTAAAACAATCAGCCCTAAAAGTGATGCATCCAGGGGAATCCCACTGACAACAGGCCAGGAAGGTGACTAGCCGTGCTCTCAGACATAACAAACTGTGAAGTCAATTATAGGCTAAGATGTAAGAATGTATCATTTGAGTTCCCTTTTGACTACTTTTACAGTTGTTTTAGTTTTTAATATCTTTTGCTATCTTTTCAAATGAGGGTTTCCCCTATGTTGTGTTATTGTTTATTTGTTTGCTTCTTGTTTATGTTTTGTATGATTTTCTTTGTATGGAACACAGGACATGTAAATATATAGACAATAACTGGATTCATTATTACCCAGGGCATGGCAGGGGAGGTTCAGGGGAGATGAGTATGAGAGAGAAGACCATGTTCTGAAATCGATGGTGGTGATGACTACACTACTCTTCTCAATGTGACTGACCTGTTCATTGCATGACATGTGAATCCCATGCCAATAAAACTACTATTTTTAAAATAAAATTTCAAATATCAATTTTCAAAGTATCATGAGACTGCTACTAAGGGTAAACACCCAAAATCCTTTCAAAGGGAGCAGACTTTAGAGATTCCCAAAGGAGAGAGGCACAGGTAAGGAAATGAAAGAATGGACTGGAAGGTGGACAGGTATTCGGTCAAAGGGAAGATGGAGTTCCATAAGAGAGAGAAGAGGAATCCAGGGTGGGGCGGGGTGGGTGGGTGTGGGTGAGTAATTTAAATTGTTCAATGCAGAATTGATGGTCTGAAATGTAAATCCCTCCGCTTGATTCACAAAAAAATAGTGGCGATTACACAACACTTTTGACTATGGTTGAACTATTGAAATGTATGATATGTGAGTTATATATCAAAACTTTGAAATTTTTCATTAAAAATCTTTTTCCAAATCTGATAAAAAGTATAAATTCACAGGTCTAGAAAGATCTGAAAACTCCAAACCAAAGAAAACACCATAGGTAATAATCACAATAAAAATGCTCTGGACCAATGATACCTGTTAAGTGCCATATTGTTAACGTTGCTGGATATCATCGCCTCATAGGGGTCTTACGTACACAGAATGAAGGAAGCACCATCGGTCCTGTGCTATCCTCATATTTGTTGCTGTGCTTGAGTGCATTCTTGCAGCCACTGTTCCAATTCACCCTTCGAGGATTTTCTTGTTTGCTGCCCCTCTACTTGACCAGGCATGATGTCCTTTGCCAGGCACTGCTTTCTCCTGAATGTAGGTACGTCCAGCACATGAGGTATGGAGTTTCATCACCCTCACTTCTCAGGAGCATTTGCCTGGACTTCCAGTACTCGTCCATTTGTTTTGTGGTAGGCCATGGTGTTTTCAATATTGTTTTGCCAGCACATAATTCAAATGTATCAATTCTTCTTCAGTTCCTTATTCAATATCCATCTTCACATGTGGGGTAATTAAAAATACCCTGGCTTGGGTCATGCCTACCTTCAAAATGACATTAATCTTCAACACTTTAAAGAGATCTTGTGCAGAGATTTACCCAATTCTGGTATACAAATTGTTATATCTTGGACATAACCCATTGTTCAGTGTGTCGAGTAAGTTTTGCCACATGGTGACTCATGGGATGAAAGAGAACTGTCCATAGGGGTTTCTAGGCTAATCTTTGTGTGTGTGTGCATATTTTTTTAATCATTTTATTGGGGGCTCATACAATTCTCATCACAATCCATACATACAACAATTGTGTCAAACCCACATGTACATTTGTTGCCATCATCATTCTCAAAACATTTGCCTTCTACTTGAGCCCTTAATATCTGCTGCTCATTTTTCCCCTCCCTCCCCACTGCCCCCTACCTCATGAACCCTTCTTCATTCATAAATTATTATTGTTTTGTCATATATTACACTGCCCGATGTCTCCCCCTGCCTTCTTCTCTGTTGTCCCTCACCCAGGGAAGAGGCTATACGTAGATTCTTGTAATCAGTTCCCCCTTTCTACCCCACATTCTCTCCACCCTCCATCATCTGTCCTGGATCCCCTGTGTTTCCAGTTGCTCTCTGTATCTATGTACATCCTCTGGTGTAGCCAGATTTGTAAGGTAGAATTGGGATCATGATAGTGGGTGGGAGGAACCATTTAAGAACTAGAAGAAAGTTATATGTTTCATCGTTGCTACCCTGCAGCCTGCCTGGTTCGTCTCCTCCCCACAACCCTTCAGTAAGAGGTGTCCGGTTGGCTACCAATTGGCTTTGAGTCTCCACTCTGCACTCACCCACATTTACAATGATATGATATTTTGTTCCTTGATGCTTGATACCTGATCCCTTCAACAGCTCATGGTCACACAGGCTGGTGTGTTTCTTCCATGTGGGCTTTGTTGCTTCTGAACTAGATAGCCACTTGTTATCTTTGAGCCTTTAAGACCCCAGATGCTATATCTTTTGATAGCTGGGTCTAGGCTAATCTTGATAGGAGTAGATCACTACTCTTTCTCCCATGGAGTGATTGAGTGAGCATTAAATAACAATTTTTTTGTTAACTGTGGATGAGCTCTTTATAACTCATTTATAGCTATTTTAAACATAAAACAACATCTGGTTTTAGGTGGATACAGATTTTAATCCCAATTCCATCAATTATTGATAGTATAATAGAAGGCATGCTATTTAGTTACCATCAGTAAAAGCCATTCTTCTCAACAAAATCATGGGTAAAATATTTTCTCCTTTAAAAAATGAATTTGAGCATTTAGCATAGTGTCTGGATCATACCAGTTACTCAGCAGATGTTAACCATCATTGCTGCTATTAACATCTTTAATGATGCAGTTTATGTTTATGAGTAAAACTAAATCTCCTCATTAGTGAGAGTTTTAAATATTTATTTTGAGAAAATAAGTCATTTTTCAATTTAGGACAGACATTTCAGAAGGCAGAAATATTTCTGAAGGGTCATGTACCTTTGAGTGATGGCTGTATTTCTCAGATTATACACATGATATCACTTGTATAAACTTCAAGAACGAGTAGACTTTCATACGGTCTTAGATTGATGTCAATTGGGTTACTACACGTTCATTGATAATTTAAATATTCATGAAACATATTAATTATCTGGACAACCTTTGTACAAAAAGCAAAGAAGTTGTTCCATGGTCTTAGTAGAGTTATTGAAACCTACAAGCATATTTTCCACTGATACAAAGAAAATAAAAAATTGAGAGTTGCCATTATTTAGAAACAGATATTTTTTCCCAAACAAATGAATATTTTTCTACTCTTAAGTATGTGGCATTTGTCTTTGAGTCAATTCTGATTCAGTGTGATTTTATGGGACAAAATAAAACTGTTCCATTGGGTTTTCATGGCTGTAAATCTTTATGAAAGGGACTACTACCTCCTTCTGTGGCATACGGGTGGCTTCAAGACACTGACCTTGAAGTTAGCAGTCAAGCACTTAGGCACTGTGTCACCAGGTCTCAGTATTCATTCATTTACTCACAGGTATTTACTGAATACTTTTTGTGTGCCTGGTTTTATTTCGGGTATTGTGGCAGTTGCATAATCTCCTGTCAACTTGAGTGAAGGGCTGGAGTCTAGCTTGTCAATCAGGTCATAGTCAATGAAGTCTTTGTGTGGGTATGGCCTTCTCCTGAGGATTCTGGCAACTCTTGTCTTCTTCCCTGAGGTGGGACACACAATCTCTCCATGGAAGATTCTTGTTGACAAGCCACATGGAGCTACACTGATAGAGCCAAAGCCCTGGAGCTGGAGGAGCCAGATGGGGACCCATGGCAGTGCTGAGATGCTTCTACTGCCACTGGATCCACAAGGCTTTCCACCCATTGGCCTGTGATTTTCCTGAATTTGGCATCACTGCATGTGTTATGTGAGTCTGAAGAGGACATTATAGATTGGTATCAGACATGTGGGCTAATATTGGATTCAATGGACATAAACTCGACTGGGCTGGCATGTTGTGTTAGTCAGATAGACTAGAGAAACAAATTCATAAACATGCATATGTATATAAGAGAGAGTTTTATATAAAGGGTAAATTGTGCATTAAGAAACATCCCAATCCAGTCCAGTCCAAGGTTATAAATCCAATATTAGCCCGAATGTCTGATACCAATCTATAAAGTCATCTTTAGACTCATGAAACACATGCAATGAAGCCAAATGCAGGATGATCACAAACCATTGGGTGGGTGGAAAACCTTTTGATCCAGTGGCATTGTAAACCATCTCAGTGCTGGCAGGGGTCTCTATGTGGCTTCTCCAGCTTCAGAGGTCTGGTTGCATCAGGGTGGGTCCATGTGGCTTCTCCAGCTCAGGGCACTAGAGTAGTTCCATGTGTCTTTTCAGCTGCAGTGTCTCCCAGGGAGTGAACCTTGTCAGTAGAGAGTCTCCAAGGGAGTGAATTGAGAGTGTGTCTCCTGCCTTCAAGAAGGAAGCACCAGATTTCCCAGAATTCTCAGGAGGCCATGCCCACACAGAGGTCTCATTGGCTATCTCCAGATTGACAGCCTACACTCCACCCCTACACTCTTAATCCTCAAATTGACACCGGATTAGATGACTGCCACAGATCTTTTCTTAATATACAATTACTCTTTGATATAAAGCTCTTTATTATACACATGTGAGTGTCTCTGGATTTGTTTTCTTATCGACCCAGACTAACGCAGGAATTGAATATAAGAAAGAGATACATTACAGCATGTAGGGAGCTACAGTTACAGAATCACTAACCTCTTTGAGCATATAATATACCAAAGAAGAAAGACAATAAACAAAGAAGTATATAATAGAGCGTGAGCAATGCACATGGAGAAGAAAATAAAGTTAGAGGCAGAGAGAATGACGAGGAGTGTTAAGGGATGGCCAAGTAAGAGAGGACATGAAGTCTGAAAGGATAGAAGCAGTTTTACGGTGTAGACTTGTGAGGACCAAATGAGAAAAGACCTGGGCCTATGAAGTTCTTTTACTCTGAGTAAACAGATGGTCAGATGAAGAGAAACAGACAGAGAGATACAATGAGAAAAAATGGATATCTAACATGAATTTTGTGGGCTGTTTCTATACTGCAGTTGTGGTGGCCTGGCCTCAGTGTACCTCTCCGAGTCACATGATCACATACCAAGAGGCATTGATCGTCAAGGGAAGTAGCCATCTCCTCACGTAGTGCCCTCCAAAAGAGACCTGGGAGAAGGAAGGGCCAAGTCTTTCTCTTCTTAAGGCTACATGATCGATACTTCCACACTGTCAGGAAGACCAGCAACCCAAATGTAAAATAGCCAAAGAGACTGTGGTTTTCTAACATTTTGAATGAACGTCCAATGTACTAAAACTTGGGAAGGGCCGCTCAGCCTCAGGTAGTCCTAAAACTGTGTGTCCACACAGGTATTAGTCCTCATCTACCTGCTCCACCCCACCCTGCCCACTAACTTCTTCCTCCTTGCCTAATAATACAATAATCAGTTTTCCAGAATAAGAACACAGGATATGAAAGATGACGATGCATTATAAAATGAACAAGAAAACTACAGAAAAACAAGGCATGAAGGACCATGAAAGGAAGATTGGTTATGGATTTTGCATTTTCTTTAAGCATTTTCCATGAAGGAGCAGCTGTGACAGCAATGAGCCTGCCTATCAATTGTGTGATCAGAGCGATTGGCTTCTATCACTAGCAATTTATTCCATCTAAGGTCATATCTTAGTTCGCTAAGGCTATTGTAATGGAAAGCCACAAGTAGATTGCTTTATCAGCTTGCGAGGTCATGGTGTCAGAGGATAGACGTCTAAATTCGCAGTGCCAGTCCTAGGGGACAGCTTTCTCTCGGTGTTGGCTCGCCGGTTAGGAGGAAGATCCTTATGTCTTTCAGCATCGCCACACCTGGCATTTCTTGGAAATCTTCAGATATCTTGGCATCATCCTTCCCCTGGATGTAGGAGGATTCTAGCACAGGAAGCTGTGTCCACAGAACTCCTTTCGCTCCTGACTCTTCTTTCTTGGTGGTAGTCCACTCTCTTTATGTCCTTTTCTCTCGTTTCATACTTTATGAACCGAAACACCTAACCCCCTGCCTTGGATTCAGGCCTGACTCCTAAGACTCTATATGACAGGGTAGACTTTCCCCTATAGGGGAAAACTGCCTTTCGATGGGAGTAGAAAGCCTCATCTCTCTTCCAGGGAATGGCTGGTGGTTTTCAATCACTGATTTTGTGGTTAGCAGCCCAATTCATTATCCACGACACCATCAGAGTTCCTCTATATCAGCAAGCTGATAGCTATACCCCAGGAAAACTCCCATTACATCTGATTAGGTCTAAAATGGGATTACAGGTGATGTAATCCATCCATAAGGTGCCCTGGTGACAGAGTGGTTAGGTTGCAATCCACAAGGTCAGCAGTTCGAAACCACCAGCAGACACCCTGTGGGAGAAAGATGGTGCTTTCTGTAGAACTGTAAAAAGTTACAGTTCTTGAAACTCATAAGGGCAGTTCTACTTTGTTGCAAAGGGTCACTATGAGTCGACATCACCTTGATGGCCGTGAGTTTGACTTTGGTTCGAAAGCCTAGCCATAATCATTTTACAATACAAATGTTTGGCACATCAGATCAGATCATGAGAGATGATTGCATGCATAACTGCCAAATTACAGCATTACATACTCGCCAAATCACTGAGATTCAAGATCCAGCCAAGTTAACATATTCTGGGGAAACATGATTCAATCCACAACAAGCTAGTGCCAACATTTATACATCAAAGGTTTGCATGTGGATTAGACTTTAGTGTTAGACAAGATACAAGTACATTTTCTAACTAGTTTAAAAAGGAGCAAGTCACCTAGCCGTTCTGAGCCCTGGATTCCTCATCTGACAGGTGGGTATTGAGATGCTACCTGTGGGGGCCTTGCGAGGATTATTCATTGTACAGACGTCCTCTCCCGGGGAGACGGGCATAAGGGAGCACTCAGTGCACAGCGAGGGTGTTTCTGATGACCCCGTGTGCCACACTGACGAGGACACGCATAGAATCTCACGCCTGTGGTTGGAAAGGGGTCTGCAGCTACCAAAAGACGAAACCGTGTCAGAATTGCTCTATGCAAGACGCTGATGGAGCAGTGACAGTAATAACAATTACTGAAGCAAACACCATGTTTCCAGCATTATTAAGCAGTCTGTAAAATCTATTACTCACCTAATTATCACAACATGTTTTGCATTGATGTTGTTGATCTGTTCATAGCCAGCTAAATCCTTGGAAGTAGACACTGAGATAGAGTTCAAGATTCGGGGATTTATTAGAAATCAGCACGTGTGCAAGTGAAGGAGTAGAAAATAGATCAAGAGAATTTTAAGATCCTAACAGAGCCTTGGTTCACCAGGCACAGAGCTCTGTAAGGGGAAATGCCCTTCAGAATCGTCTCACATGGACACATGGCCAAGCCTCTGCATCTACCATGCTCAATTTTTCCATGGCTGCCCAGCAACACCCTGCTCTCAGTTGTGATAACTTTCAGCAGATGTGGTACTTCATGTACATACGGTACCATTAAATCCAGACACTACAGCTCTAGTGATTGTGTTATAATCACTCTTCAGTGCTGTCCATCAACAGTGGATATTTATGCTGTGCTTGATTTATAAAGTACTTCCACTTGCATAGTGCTACTTAATCCTCCCTATAATTCTATGGGGTTGCCATTTCTACGTTACAGATAAGAAAACAAAGGGTCTTTCTGGTCACCTGACTAGCATAGAAAGTAAGAGGTGGAGGTTGATTTGCCTTTATTTTATCTGGTACTGACTCCAGAGTCACGCTTTGTCCTCTAAGGCACAGTGCCTCCCAGCAGCCTCTCTGAGGCCCAGATCCTCACAGCAGGGCTAGCCTGAACTCTTTTCCTATGCGGTAGTTCTGTCTGAACAGAGCATCACCATCCATGCAGCGTTTAACATGGTTCTAGTTCTGCTCATGGACTATCAGGAAAAAGATCCCTTTGTCACACAGAACAGATGCCTTGCATGGGTGTCTTCCCAGTGGTATCCCAGATGAGGAAAGCCATCTGCCTCAAGAAGATCCTCCTAGCTGGAGGGAGGGAGCCTTGACAAGGGTCTTTGTGCTCCTATCAAATGCCATTCACAGACACACTCTTTTCTCAGCACAAGAGTGGAAATGTCCACAGAACAATGCAAATAAAGCAAGGAGGTTATTGACATGGAAAGAATAGCAATAGGATCCTAATGACTCTGAAATAACATATAATTCTGGAAGGAAATTCAGTCTCAAGTCATGTTCATCAGCTTGGGGAAGACACTCACGGTCATAGCAATCATCAGGCTAGTCCCTAGCACATCCATTCCCCGGGGGCAAGGGGATGAGGATACAGAGGCATCCGGTCACTTGTTTCTGGAGACCTAGATCCTCTCCTCTGTAAACAGGCCAGCATAGTAGGTACTATGAGATTCCTGATTATCCACAACAAAAACAAACAAAACAAAACATATTGTTACCCAGTTGATTCCAAAACAAAGAAGCCATATGGAATAGAATGGAACTGCCCATGGGGGTTCCAAGGTTGTAAAGAGGTACAGAAGTAAACTACTCTATAGTCTCCTCCCATGAAGCAATTGTTGGAACTTGAACTGCCCACCTTTGGCTTAGAAGCTGAGCACTTAAGCTTATGCTCATTTCCTTTCGCGCTGAACCCTCAGTAACCCTCGTAGGAGCACAGGGCTACTCAGGGTTATGGCACTTGTATCTCTTTTCCAGAACTGGACCAACCCTGATGTGCATTTAGTTCTTAGGCACTAAAATTAATAATTAATAATTAGGTTTCTCCCCCGTCTGATCCTCATGAGGGAGCGAAGTGTCCTTTAGAATCCAGCCTACCCTTCTCCAAGTATGTCATCATCAATGTCATTGATATACCCTTCTCCAGTGAGTTACCAGTGACTCAGAGAGATGGTGGCATGAGATGAAAAGTAACTCCCATTTCCCCACCCTTGAGGAGATGGCAAAACCTGGGGACAGAGAGAGAGAGAAAAAGTACAGAATCCTAGAGCGGTACAAGCAACTTTATACGTCCCAACTTCTGTCTGTCACCTCAAGGCACTTCAAGAGTCACAGTGGAGGGAGAAGCAGCCCAGGAATGTCCACTAGCCCACTCTGGACCTGAGCTTCCTCTCTGGAAAAGTTAGCATAGTTTATGGAGATTAAAAAAAAATTTTTTAGAGTTAAAATGTAAAATTTTATCATTTGATCTGCCCTTTTACCAATTAAAAAATAATTTATTGGGGGCTCGTACAACTCTTATCACAATCTATACATCCATCCATTGTGTCAAGCACATTTGTGCATTTGTAGCCATCATCTTTCTCAAAACATTTGCTTTCTACTTGAGTCCTTGGTATCAGTTCCTCATTTTTCCCCTACCTCCCCATGTGAACCCTTGATTATTTACAAATTACTATTATTTTGTCATGTCTTACACTATCCAACATCTCCCTTCACCCACTTTTCTGCTGTTCATCCCCCAGGGAGGGGGTTATATGTAGATCCTAGTAATCAGTTCCCCTTTTCTACTTCACCTTCACCTTACCTTCCTGATATCACTACTCTCATTATTGGTCCTGAGGGGTTTGTCTGTCCTGGATTCCCTGGGTTTCCAGCTCTGATCTGTACCTGTGTACATTCTCTGGTCTAGCTAGATTTGCAAGGTAGAATTGGGAGCATGATAGTGAGGTGGAGGCATGGGGGATCATTAAAGAACACGAGGAAAGTTGTATGTTTCATCATTGCAATACTGCACCCTGACTGGCTCATCTCCTCCCCATGACCCTTCTGTTAGGAGATGTTCAGTTGTACTCCCCATCATTCACAATGACATGATTTTTTGTTCTTTGATGCCTGATACCTGATCCCATCGACACCTCATAATCACACAGGCTGGTGTGCTTCTTCCATCTGGGCTTTGTTGCTTCTGAGCTAGATGGCTAGTTGTTTATCTTCAAGCCTTTAAGACCCCAGAAGCTATGTCTTTTGATAGCTGGGCACCATCAGCTTTCTTGACCACATTTACTATGTACCCGCTTTGTCTTCAGCAATCATATCAGGAAGGTGAGCATCATGGAGTAAGTTTATGGAGATTTTAGAGTCCTTTATTTTAACTTAGACATGAACATCTCTTGTAGCAATGAAGTACCTAAATGGGTTAGAGTCTAAGGCAAGCCCTAAGAAAGATGCCTGTTCTCCAAGCCCATGAAGGGTGGAGGGCAAGGTGAAGATTGCTAGATAGGACACCAGGGGACAGGAAAGAGGACTCAATAGCAAACTTTGCATGTAGGCAGAACTCTTGGGAAGCCTTGAGAAACTCACAATGGAGCAAATAGTGCCGATGAGGATTTCAGGAGTCTGCCTGGTCTCTGTTCTGATTCTTCTCCATCTTGTAACCTTGAAAAAGTCTCATCTCCATTCCGATATCAGCTTGTCCATTTTATGGTGGAACAGGTTGGATGGGGTGACCTCCGAAGTTCCTTCTGTCCTGGTGTTGTTGGTGGGTATTGACTAGGGTTCTCATCTGCTACCATCTTTCATACAATCTCCTAAATTAATTCCCTATATCTTTCTATACATACAGCAGCCTCTTGGTCTACTTTCCCCACATTGATCTCTAGATCTTGAGTCTACTCTGTTCTCAAGATCTGCAGGACTTCTCCAGTGTCTGTGCTGCTTTGCTTAGCAATTTAGCTGTGTCCGTGAGTCTTCAGCTTTGGGGTCAGACCCAGGAGGCATCCTTCCCCTTTCTGTCTGTCCAGAAAAGCGCAGTGGGAGCAGCAGGGTGTTCTGAGAAGTTTATGAGTCACAGATAGTGTTGGATAGGAAAATCAGGCCGAAACATGGGTACCAACTAGCAGGGTTTTTTGGTAAGAGAAACCTGTCAGGCTACTCCAAAAATGGCAAGAGTAGCTCCGATGTGAAGGAGGCACATGGTGATATACTCTTGGGGCTGGAGACTGGGACCTAGGGGCGGGAGAGCACCATGTAGCCTCCTGATGGTCAAGTTTGACTGAGACAGGGTGAGGACCTGGGGCCTTTGGTGCACGAGAGAGGTTGTTGGCATGCTCCGGAAGGTGTGTGTGGGCATGGGGGTGTATGTGGGGGAGTGGGGTGGAGATGGTGAATGGGAAGTATGGAAGTGAGCTGTTTGAATTGGCCAGGGGCCATTTTACACTCAGCTGAATCCATTATCCCTGCCATTTGGTAATAGGGAATAGGGCTGAAGGACTCATCTTCTGTAAGTGCTTTATGCTGGACACGGGTGGTGAAAGACTTCTAGCTGTTCTGTCTCAGCAGGATTAGTTGAGCACTTTAGAGGTTGATAGAACCCAGCCATATACAACTCCATGCTGGTTTGATTGGTGAATTCACACATGCATTGCTGCAAAAATAATGGAAAGTAGCAGAGCACGCAAGTCCCAAAGCACAGAATTATGCATATTAAACGAAGTCCCAGAAGTGGCAGGAGCCATGGGACCCAAGATTTCTAAAAGGCAAAGATGTGTTCCTATGTGGGCCTTATATCTCCTAACTCCTTTAGTCAGTGTTGGATTGGATCCTTTAATTTTTTAACCTTTTGTGTAACTATGCCTGATTGATTAACAAAGTAACCACATTCCTCGCCTAGAAAAATATAGGTTCTTCCTTGAGATAGTAAGTTTATTGTGCCAACCCGACTGATAAACTTGTGGAGTTAATTGAAGGACGGAAGGATAAATGGCTTGATGAGCCTCGCCTTTCTGGTTCTTGAGTCTCTTGCTTTCTGATGATTGGACTAGGGTGAAGCTGTCTTAGCCAGTTCCCTGTTTTAGCTGGCAAAGCTCACCTCCCGCAAGATATCCACATGGACTTACCCTGCTATAGCCGTGGGTGCTACAGCAGCCATGTGGAGACCCCTGCCAGCACTGAGATGCTTACACATTCACTGACTCGGCTTTCCTCCTGCAGTCAGCATCACAGTGTATGTTTTGTGAGATGGAGGAGGACTTTGTGGATTGGTGTCAGACAAATGGGCTAAGGCTAGACTTGGGCAGCACTGGGTTGGGATGTTTTCTTGATGTGTACTTACCCTTTATATAAAACTCTGTCTTATACATATAAGTTTCTGTGGATTTGTTTCTCTAATGTACCCGGACTAACGCACTCCTTTTTCTGCAGTGAACAAATCCAGGCCTCTCCTACTTGCAGTGCAATGCCTGCTAGGGAATTAATTTGAGTGTGTAGCAGTAGAAGAGAAAACAAACAATTTCCCCCATATCAATGCTAGGGGCTCTTGGTAGTTCGTAGTAAAATGAGTAGCAGTTCTGCTTCCTCCCACTCCAGTTCCCAGAGCCGCCGCTATGCTAGTTCCTATGAGGATAGGAGCTACGACTGCCCTTTTGCGTTTGCAGACATTTTTTGGAGGGGATTCGGATGTGTATTTCAGTATGGTGTTTTCCATGTCCTATTCATTTAGGAAAGTTACGTCTGACGTGACAAGGATTGGGATGAATAGTCCTGTCCAGTTAGCTTGTAGGCATGTGTAGACAAATGGACCACAAAGGAAAAATATTCTGGGGGAGGCACTTTGAGCCTCAGTGTTTTGCCAGTGGAGGGTCTGACTGTAAGAGTCAGTAGAGACATTACCTATGGGCTGTAACCTTGTAGGGGCCTGGAGGCCGGCAGTGTCCTGACTGGAAAAGAAAAGTACTTTGATGGCCAATGATCCGATGGAAGGGGTGCTTTAATTATTGTGGTTATGTTGGGGCTACCCATGAAGATGGAATTGGAGATATTTTATAGTTTCTTTTCCTGGGAGAGAGGCATAACCAGCACTGTGTGGTGAGCACTGTTTGGTTAAAAAGTTGGTGGGTGGTGTTAAGGAGAGATGACAGAGATGCCTAAGAGTTAGTTTGTTGCGCTATTTGTCTGAGGTTGGCTCGCATTAAGGCTCATGTCATAGTGGTTAGTTCTGCCTTTTGAAAGGTTGGGTGGCTGGGCAGGAGTCATGCCTCAGCTCTGTTTGAGGAGCTGACTATGCATAGCCAGCCTGATGTACACCCTTGGAGATGAGAGCTGTGTCGCTATCTACAAATCAGGTACAGTCTGGGTTGAACAGGGGTGAGGTAGAGATGTTAGGTAACAGATTGGCAAAGAGAGAAAGCATTTCAGTACAAGAGTGCTGGAGTGGAGATGGAGAAATGGGAATTAGAGTAGCTGGATTTAGTGGTGAGCAGGGCTGGAATGTAAAACTTGAGTTTTCAATGAAGGTGAGATGAAATAGCTATAGACAAAAGGGTGTACGGGTTGACATAGCATGGTGGGTGGCTAGGTCTCATAAATGATGAGTGGACCGAATGTAGGTATTTTGGCCAAAGGTAATTTTTGAGTTTTCTTGGCCTAGGAGAGCAGCTGCTTCCAGAGCTGGTAGGCATAGGGATCATCCGCTGACATTGGGATCTAGCTGTTTAGATAGATAGACTACAGAAGTGAAGGAGGGTCCTATTTCCTGGCCTAGAACTACCACAGCCATGCCACGAATTGTATTCACATACAGAGTGAAGGGGAGGGTTAGATTGGAGAGACAAAGGGACCGAGCGGAGAGTAGGGCAGATAAAAGTGTTCTGCATGCCTTTCCTTTAGATGTTGCTGGGTCTAGAGGTTCAGTGAGCTCCCCTTCTGCAGCTTCATAGAGGGGCTTAGCTAACACACTAAATTGGCAATCCACAGTCTGAGATAGCCCACAAGGCCTAGAAAGCGCAGAATCTCAGCTTTTGTAAAGGGAGTTGGAAGTTGAACAAGAAGTGGTTTTCTTTCTATTGTGATCTCTCTAGAGTGTTCTGTGAGTCAGACCCCCAGGTAGATGACAGAGGGGAGGAGAATTTGGACTTTGGTTGGGGATGTCACCAGGACACCAGAGTTATTGGGGGAGGAGGGTAGAGGCAAGAAGAGACAAGTTTGGAGCCTGGGGGATCCCCATTTATTTAAAAGTTACTACTGTTTTGAATTTAGTATGAATATCTCTGACCAGTAGGGGCATGAGGCATTGTGGGATGACAAGGAACAGGTGTGAGAACTGTACATTGTAAAGGCTACATCAGAGCAGCTGTGTAATGAGGGCTGTGAGGCTATACCTGAGACTCCCACAATAGTGGTGGGGCCAAAGAAGCCCTTCCTGAATGTTCAGGTGTCTGCCAGGTGCACAAAAGGAAAGAAATAGGCTTGCCTGAGATGATGGTAGTTACCCTGGGCTCGTGATGGGTAATCTCCATGGGGGCCGTCGACCCTGGGCACCGTCAGTCCTCTTTGGCCAAGCCAGAAGGCCTGACAATGAGACATCTTGAGCTGGTTGCTCTGGAGGCGTTATGGAAGACGCTATCCTTCCAGCCCTCTGGCAGAAAGGGCAATCAACTCCTTGTTTTCAATCCTTGTTTTCAGTGTTGGCAAGGCTTCAGAGGAAGATAAGGACGGGATCATTTGTGTCCCCAATGTCCCATCTGGGAACATTTGAAGCAGGGTCTGAGTGGCTTGCCCATTCACAGCCTATTGTTCATTGGTTTGGATTCACTCACATTGCCCTGAAGGGCATTAGCCAGCATCTGATATTTAGCTTTGTCAATGAAGTGATACCAGCTGGTGTTGAGGGATCAACCCTGGTGAACTTATGGAAAGCCTGCAGAAGCAGGATGTCCTTTCGGGTCTTGAAGGACTTCTCTACTCTTTTCATAATTGACTGCTTTATTTGCCATCTTTTTTCAAGGCTTCAATGAGGTACATAACCACGCCAACTTGGAGAGCGCTGTCTGTAGGACCGAGCTGATAATTCCAGTTAGGGTTTTGTCAGGGACCTGCATAGGAGTCCATCGGTTTGTTGCAGTCCTGCGTATGCATTTCATCGCCTTTCTGCTGGGCTGCTACCCAGATTCTCTCCCTGTGTTTGGGGGATAGAATAGTTGTAAGAATAATATAAATGCCATGCCAGCTAAGAGCATAAGACTGAGATATCTGATCTCTAAGTGTCCAGGTCAGAGGAAAAGAATCCCAACGGGTCAGAAAGAGAAAAAGGGATACGTACTCTAACAGGTTCCTCAGTCCCTACCACCTCACGGAGAGGGAGAAGCGGGGCAGGGTCTGAAGGCGGGATCTTCGGATGTATGGAATAGGCTTTTGAGCAGGAAAGCGCTGGATGTGAATGGGTGGAGAAGTTGGTGGCAGATACCAAAGCATGGGAGATGGCAGCACTGGGAAGGGAAGTGGTGATGAAGAAGAAGGGGGAGTGGACAATGGGGGAGATGATGGTGCATCCGAAATCGGTGGGTCAGAAAGCGGTGGGTCAGAGGAGATGGAAGCAGCCCAAGTTGGCCAAGGATGAGACTGGAGGAGGATTTTGAGAAGGAAGAGGAGGGGAGAAATCTGGAGCCGATGGAGGCAGAGGAGGGCAGTAGGGGTATTGGCAGATGTGGGTGTGGGTGGAAGGGAATGTTCGGACAGATTGAAGGAAGATTTGTTGGCTGGGAGAGGGAGATCCTCCTGAGCCAGAAGGAGTTGGGAAGTGGGGAAGTTTGGCACAGGGAGGAGTAAGAGCAGAGGTGGGCAAGGCCTGTACATAGGGAACTGCTACGTACTTGTTGTTACATTGAGAAAATTATCAAGACCCTGGAGGATTAAAAATAGAAAGAACCATTTCGAGTCATTGTCTAGTTTGTATTCAGGACTAATGTGATTGGAAACACAGATTGGGTGTGTAATGTATAGGTATAGACCCAGAGGTTTAAGATTAGCAAGGACGCACCCCCAGAAGGGAATTTTAGGGTGGCCTAGATTTGGTACTTCGCATGGTTTGAGGGAGGGTGAGTGAAATTTGAGCTCCCGAGGAGAGACAGACACAAGGGGTGTCCCTGTTGAGTTCATCAGACTCCAGATCCCATGAAGGGAGTAGAGAGAAGGAAGCAGGTCAGGAAGACATCCCATGCTGAGTGCAACTCAAGCCCCAAGGGCCAAGAGCCCACGGACATGGTACCAGGATTTCAAGACAGGGGCCTTTTCGAAAAGGCAAACAGAGACGGTGGAGGACCTGAGGAAGGGATTCCAAATAAACTTTCACCCAGAATCAGTCAGTGTGTGGATGCAGGGTCTGTAATGGAAAGCAGAGAAGGCCCATGGAATATACCTACTTCAGCAGATCGAGAAAGGGAGATGGAAGGCCAATCTACCCAACAGAGGGTGGTCGAAATCCAGCACTGCACCCTCCCGACTTTTGGCACCAAATGATGGAAAAATTGGGCCAAAACACGGGTATCAAATAGCAGGCTTTATTGGGAAGCAAAGCCTTCCAGGCTACTCTCAATTTGGTGAGAGTAACACCATTTCGAAGGGGGCATGTACAGATATATACTCTTGGGGGTGAAGACTGGTAGCTAGGGGCGGAAGAGCACCAAGTAGCCTCCTGATTGGCCAGTTTGAATGAGGTGGGATGACCAAGTCTTTGGCATGTTCAGGAGACTTTTGGCATGCGTGGGAAGGTGTGGGTTGTGGAGAGGGTGAATGGGAACCATAGAAGTGAATTGCTTAAATTGGCCCGGTGCCATTTTAGACTCAGCCGAACCCAATCATTTTCTTATGTGCTTGGGGGCCAAAGAAAAGCCTAACAGGGTGCTATGCCTGCTATTAGATGGTGATGAAATTATCAATTTTCTTTCATGAGTTTGTTGGAATGCATTATTAAAAACCAGAGAGGGGTTAGAATAGCTACCTGGGCTTTTGCCTCTAGTATTTCCTCAAGATGCAATTTCAGACTCATTTCCAACAGAATTACATGCCATGTATCTGATGGTTTGGAAAAGTACAGAGACAGCAGTGAGATCTCAGATTCCCCTTGTCACTCTCACCTTCTGAGGGAATGGACATCATTATTCAATTCCATCTTTCTCCCCATGTCTAATTCCTGGTGAATGAAGCAGAAAGATAATCATCACCTAGGATCATTGCTACTTCCAGAGATGGAAAAAATCCAAGATACTTGATTCTCATGTAGTGAGTTTGTTCTTGACTCTATAACCTCAGGGAAACTCTCCCACACCTTCTGTGATACTGCCTACTCAAATAAGTACAGGTGCATGAATGGAGACACTCACAAGTACACATTCTGCTTATGCTCAGACACAGATACAATAACTCACTGTAATGCCCACCCAGATCAACCCTACCTAAGAACCCTACATCTGTGTACATTAGCCCTTGGTGATCACCCACAGCACCCTGGCAATTGTGGCCATTAAAGAAAAATGGAGCTGGGGCCTTGCTGCCTTGAGGACTGTGATTCAAGATCCAAATAATCTTGGCTTCCAGGACAATGCAGTAGTGGTCCAGTAATAGAATTATCACCTTCCATATGTTATACATAGCTTTATATTTCCATCGGATGCAGCTCATGCACAGCCACCAACTGTCTGTCGCTGGAGTTTTGTGTGCTGTTATGACATTGAACAATTTTCAGTAGAGTTTCTATGCTATGGAAAACAAGGAAGTCCTGGCAATCTACACCTAAAATCCACCTATGGTTCAATACACAGCTGATCATGTGAAAGGCATAGGACAGGACAAATTTTTGTTCTGTTGTGCATGAGTTATGGTGTTGGCAAAGAACATTGAAAGGACGTGGACTGCTGGAAGAACAAACAAATGTGTCTTAGAAGCAGTGCAACCATAAAGCTTTGTTTCCTCTACTCTGGACATGTGATCAGGAGAGACCAGTCCCTGGAAAATGATATCATACTTGGTAACGTGGAGAATCAGTAAGAAAAAGGGAAAGAACATCAAGATATCGATGGACGTAGAGGCTGCAACAATGAGTTCATACATAATGGTTGTGAGGATGGCACAGGATCGGGCCGTGTTCCTTTTTGTCTGTAGGGTCAGTCTGAGTCAGAATGTATTCTTTTCCATCACAGCCATAGCAAAAGGATTGAGATGCACACACACAATCAGCTGGAGACTTCTCATGAACCAGGTAAGGATTGGCCTTATGAGGATTGCCAGATCAGATCACAGCCAGCTGGCTCCTAGGACGTGGAAGTTCGGATGCCCTCTGCTGTGAAGGTTCGGCTCATGGTCTCTGCCTGTTTTATGACTTGATTGACTTGGTTTTTGAGTTGTTGCAACTGCTATAGATGTTGAAGATTAGATCCTTATTAGATGAAATGTTTCAGAAAAATTTTCCCATCTGTATTTTGTCTATTATTTAATGAATATTTTGATGACTGCTAGTTTTTAATTAAAAAAAATCCTATGTATCTATGTTGGAGTCCTGGAGTCATAATGGGCTACACACCGGACTGCTAACCACTAGTTGGGACACTCCATAGGAGGAAGATGAGGCTTTCTACTCCTGTAAAGACTTGCAGTCTTAGAAACCCATTTCAAGCTCTACTTTGTCCTATAGGTTTGCTATGAGTCAGAATAGACTCAATTGTAATAAGTTTGATTTGTTTATTTTGTCTTCTACTTGTGAATTTGTTGTAGCATTTGTCATTCTATTTGTATAAAAGATTAGGTGCCGAGATGAGCCAGTCATAGTGTGATGTAGCAATGATGAAAAATACAACTTTCCTCTAGTTCCAAAATGCTTCCCCCACCCCCACCCCACTGTCATGATCTGAATCCTACCTTGCAAATCTGACTAGACCAGAGGATGTGTACTGGTCCAGATGGGAACTGGGCACACAGGGAATCCAGGGAGGATGATCCCCTCAGGACCAGTGGTGTGAGTGGTGATACTGGGAGGGCATAGGGAGGGTAGGTTGGAAAGGGGGAACCTATTTCAAGGATCTACATGTGACCTCCACCCTGGGGGACAGACACCAGAAAGGTGGGTGAAGGGAGACATGGGACAGAGCAAGATATGACAAAATAATAATTTATAAATTATCAAGCTTTCATGAGGGAGGGGGGTGTGGGAGGGAGGGGGAAAATGAGGAACTGATGCCAGGGACTTGGGTGGACAGCAAATGTTTTGAGAATGATGAGGGCAATGAATGTACAAATGTGCTTTACACAATTGATGTATGGATGAATTGTGATAGGAGTTGTATGAGCTCCTAATAAAATGATTTAAAAAGAAGATTAGGTGCCACAATTTTCTTCCTTTGTTGTCTTGATTGTGTTTTATGGTTTCATTTAAGACTTAACATTTAGGTCTTTGATCCATTTTCAGTTAATTTTTCTTATAGTGTGAGATATAGTTAGATTTCATTTTTTTCTGCAGATGAAAACCCAGTTTTTCCAGCACCACTTCCTAAAGAAAGAGTTTCTACTTCACTAAATGAAGCTCTTGTCAAAAATCACTTGTCCTTAGATGGCTGGTTTCATCTGGGTTTCTCAAATTCTAATCTCCTAGTCTTTGTGTCTTTCTTAAATAAATACCAGGCTGCTTGGATCATAGTGGCTGTTAGGTATTGGGCTGCTGGACCCAAGTTTGGTGGTTCAATCCTACCAGCCTCTTCATGGGAGTAAGATGAGCTTACCTCCATAGAGATTTATAGATTTAGAAACCCTACATGGGCTCATTATGAGTTGGAAGCAATTTGATGACAGTGGTTGGCTTGTGTATAGTACACTTTAATATAAGGAAGTATAAGACCTCTGGCTTTTTTCCCTTTGTTCAATATTGCTTAGACCATTTGGAGTTGCTTTACTTTCTATTTAAAGTTGATCAATAGTTTTCCATTTAGGTAAAGAATGTTGTTGGGATTTGTATCCAGATTGCATTGATTCTGTGCACCGTGTTAGGCAAGATTGACATTTTCACTATATTAAATATTGAGCACAGGATGTCCTCCCATTTTTGTAGGTCTCTTTGAGCATTTTGTAGAACTGTTTTATAATGTTCACTGCATAAGTGTTTTATGTCCCTGATTATGTTAATCCCTACAAATTAGGGACTATTAAAATGATACTGTTTTCTTGATTTATTTTTCAGAGTAGTCTGTTAATTTAAAGAAGAAAGAGGAAATTGGATAGAGCAATACACATAAAAGTGAGTTGGGAGAGAGAGAGCCTCACCTCTTCGGTCCCCTTGATGAAATGCAAGACTGAAAAATCTCTCAAGACACAGATATTGTTCCCCAGTCCCCTGACAATGGTCATGCCAAGTCTCAATAGGTCATTGGGTTGAGAGTCGTCAACTCTGTAGACATTCTTGAGGTCTCCAAACTCTTTTGAGTTTAGATTCAGACAGGCCAAGCGGACCTCCACAATGATAACAAGTGTAACACCAAGAGCATAAGGTTTCCGGCGCATTTTGAGAGCTGGACTGAAGATTCAGGTCTTCTGACCATTGTTTTGTGCTCTATTCTCACAATGTTACTCCTCTCTAGGAAAAAGACACAGGTATAATGCCCTGTATGGCAGCCACTAGCCGCATGCAGATACCTATGCTTAAATCTACTAAAAACAAAAAGTAAATTCAGTCTGTTAATGGATAGGCATGGTTGGTGAAAAGAGGTGCGAATGGTTGGACAACACGAAGACTCTAGTCAACATTTCTGAGTTGTCCATGTAGAAATTGCTGAATTGCTGTATGTTTGCTGGTTATATTTTCAAAAACAAAAAGTGTATTACAAATATAAAATCTAGTTATTCAGTTAGACTACTCAAATGTTCAGAGCTCAAAAACTCTTGCAGGAACAAAGGCTACCATATTGTAAAACACAGACATAAAGTATGTCTATCACCATGGAATGTTGTAGTGGAAAGTATGATATTCACTTTATTGAAAAGAAAGCTGCTGTCATGGAGGAGGCAACGCATCAGTCAGTACCCCCAGCATGGAACCCTTCATTGTGCCACACACCCGTGGCTCTTCTGTGAACAAAAGATTCAAGTTCACCCTGCCCTAGGCTCAAGGAAGAGAAAAAAGGATGCTGACATTATCAGAACGAGCCAGTGCAATAGGGTGTCTCCACTGAGTCCCCCTGCCTACAAAGCTCTGCTTAATGAGCCCTCCTGGACCTCTGATCTATGTCCTTTTTGCACCACCCCCACTATTTTCCCCCATTTGGTAAGCACTGCCTACAACTTTACACTCAGGCCACGGGAAACAATGCCACTCTCTTTTCTTCCTTTCTCTTTAAGGTAAAAACAGGATTTCTCTGAGTTGGTTCATGTTTGACATCAATGAGACAGAAACCAAGCAGAGCAGATGGCAAAGCCTCACAAAAGTGCTGCCTCTGTTGCTCTTTGGACATGAGTGGAGTCTGCTCCCCGTCTCTTGCTGACCTGCCTCATTGTCACCCCTTTGGAGTGCTGCCCCATCAAGACTTTCCCTGAACAGGATCCTCTTCTTAATTCATCCAGGATCAGCTTATTCTTTATACCATAGACACTTCTTGGCCTGAGACAAAGGGGAAAGAGAAATCCATGGGAGTAGTTGGCTTCCAGCCCATGAAGGGTATAGGAAAAATGGGAACAATCACATAAACATCAGTAAGAAAGAATTGGGATTATCTAGAAGGGGTTGCCATAATTTTTGTTAGTGATGGACACCCGTCACAAGTCAACAAGCATCTGTCAAATACAGATAAAACTAACTTAGCGACTAGAGTCTCTTCTCAGACTAGGCAGCCTCCTACATTGAGAAACAAAGTTTCCGTGTCTATTAAAAAGAGTACTGCTAGACTTCGAATTTTACATCATCTAATTTTAAATAATTGTCTCATTATCAATTGATTATTTGTTTCTGAAAGCCTGCTCAGAGTTTGAAACTATGTGGGTTAATGAATGCAAGTAAATAAAGAATAAACTGTAGGAAATGCCATTGGTAGCCATGTAGGATATGGGTGCTGATCTTAGAGCACCCACTGGCACATACCAATCTGTGTCACCTGTGTGACCTTAACTTCTCTGGTGTCACACACATTATGTGACATGAATTCTGTGATTCTGTGGTGTTACAAAGTGTCACATACACAAGATCTCATAATCCACTCTTACTATAAGTACCCAATACACTACTCTTTTTTTGTTACTTTATTTTTAAAACATACTTTTCTTTGACTACAAATGTTGTGTTCCTAATTAAGTCATTGATTCATTGCCTCCAAAGTGCCTGGCCCAAGAAGCTGTGGGTCACACATACTTCCCTCAGCCCCCTGGGTGCCAATTCACTAGGATGAAGGTTCTCCAAGGGTGAGCAGTGCAGGAAAGCCCCTGGAGGCAGTAGTGGAGAGCATTCATTGTAGCCAGAGGTGAGTCGGATGAAGCCCTCCCATGCTTCTTTTCACAGAATCTCCAGTCAGAAGAAAAGTTGTAGCATCTGATGATTTGTTCCTGAATTTACACTTGTTTTCTCTGACTGGGTTGAAGGAGGTGAAGGAAGAGATGGTCATAATGATTGGAAAGAGTCTTAAGTACATTTTAGCCAACTCAGCTATGCTTAACTTGGCCTTGGGATGTTGGTCAAGGTGCTCCTGCAACTTGCACAACACTTAAGCATGAAGACTTTAGTGGTGATCAAGATTTCCAGCTAATCCAAGTACAATGCCCAGGAACATGGTAAACACATCTCAGGTCCTAGCCTTGCTCTTTCCCCGTGTGGACCCCAGTAGTGGTGTTCACAAACCTTACAAAGGGGCAAAGGATGAGGGAGACCAATTTCTGTTCAACAAAAACACTCTGGGTACCCCCGAAGACACCCTATCTTTGTCTTCCTTTTCCAGGTTTTATTTCTCACCCATTCACCATGGAGGTAGAAATCAGCAAACCAGAAGGAGGAGGAATAGGACAAAGAGAGGAAGAAGAAGAAGATGCTGCAGTCTTTCTTTTCAATAACATCGCTGTCTGGAGAAGTGTATGCAAAGACAAAGTAAAACCAAGTGTCTCTTCAGAATCACAAAGTAAAGATTCAGATGCCCTCACTGACCTTTGAATGGACCACTGATGGCATTCCTTTAGGAATAAAGTGTTTACTCAGGCCCTGTGTTCACTTGCACTTGTTGGAGTGTTTAAATATTCCCGGGGTGTTCATGTTTAATTTTGTGCAAATTTTAGGTGTTCCGCACTCCAAGATTGTAGAGGGTGCATAGGACTTCCTGTCTTTCTCCCCAAAACTGTGAACACAGGAAGGAAGAAGGGAGAAGTGAGGGAGGGAGCTGACTGTGTGGGAAAGCAAGTGTGTTAGTTAGCATGTGAATGAGTGAGGGAGGGAGTGAATAAAGGTATGAACCACCTATTTGGAATTTGTACCACCTACTTCAGCTCGTTATTTCGGATAAAAATCATAGTCATACCAACTCAGGGTTATATTAATGTCTCTATCTCTAATCTCTCCATCAATTGATATTTCTGGAATTGCTTACATGAGCATCAATATTATTTGATTATTGGTAATTTGTATCTCTTATGCCAAAAAAACCCCCATGCATTTCAAAGAAGTAAAAGAGAAAACAAAAGCTCAGTGTGTCTCAGGACATTTTTTCAAGCTTTGGACCTGGACTCAAGTTGGCTGGTGCTCCTTCTAGAATAGATTTAGCTCTGACCCAATTCTTTCCTATTTGTTGGATGACTGGGCCCTGCAACTCCCCTTTGAAAATTTTAGTGCAATAAAGAGAGAAAGAGAAGCCAGGCTGTGACCCACTTCTCATTTAATACTGAGGAAATCACTTCAGGATTCTGTCAAGATCCATCTTGCTCTGGGGACAAGATTCCAAACTGTATAAATCCCTGACTCCTTAACCTCTAGAGAATCTGCCAGCGAGTTAATGGTTTTCATAAAAATGCTTTCAAATGTTTATAAGGAAATCCGATTGTGCTGCTCAGCTCCCAAGAAGGATAATTCAGCAGGACGGGTAATGAATTAGTGGGAATCCTGTCCCACACTGTGCTGGGAACCAGCCTGTAAGGATGAGGCTGCAGTGCACACCTTGACCATCAATGTCCTCCCACTCCCTTCCTCCAAAGAAACAACACAATTGTAAATCAGGAGTCTATATAAACAAAACCCAGTTCAAACATTTAATTATTTTCTCCAATTTGAACTCAAAAATAATTTCTTTTGATTAGGCCTTCCTCAAATACAATGCATTTAAATTATTTTTATAAACAGCTAAATAATCACATATTTCTTATTTGCTTGTGGCCACTGCTTCTGTGTATAAAGAAAACAAAATGCTCTCAAATGAACCTATAGAAAATATCATAAATGGTGAAGAGATTGAAGTTATAAAGAATTTCATTTTACTTGAAT
Organism: Tenrec ecaudatus; assembly: GCF_050624435.1. Taxonomy (NCBI): domain Eukaryota; kingdom Metazoa; phylum Chordata; class Mammalia; order Afrosoricida; family Tenrecidae; genus Tenrec; species Tenrec ecaudatus. The sequence continues at coordinate 55,717,724 of NC_134541.1, forward strand.
CCACAACCAACCTTCATTGAAAGAGTGGTAAAAAAAAATCAGTGTATCTCATTAGGTAAATTAGCTGCACAAGATCTATTTATGATGCAAATGAGCACAGAGGTCACTTTGAAGATGAAGGTGCACCTGACCCAAGCAGTGATATTTTCAATAGCCTCATATGCATGTGAACATTGATTAATGAATAAGAGATATCAGAAAGAATTGATGCATTTGAAGTATAGTATTGGCAAAAATATTGATAGTAGTATACACTGTCAAATGAACAAATAAATTTGAGTTGGACGAAGTACAGTAAGAATACGTCTTTGATGGGAGGATGACAAGACTGTATCTCACATACTTTGGATATATTATCAGGAGAGACCAGTCCCTGGAGTAGGGCATTATGCTTGCTAATGTAGATCAGCGACCAAGAGGAAGACCTTTGATGAGATGGATTGACACATGGGTTCAGCAATTGGCTCAAATCTAGCAGTGATTGGAAAGCTAACACAAGACTGGGCACTTTTTCCTTCTGTGGTTTGTTTCCTTCTATCGCACATAGGCTTTCTATAAGTTGGCGATGACCCAGAAGTACCTACCAACAGCAATGTGTGCGTGTGTATTTATGACCTTTGTTTTACCTCTTACTCTCAAAATTTTCAGCTATTGAGAATTTTTCATACTATTTTTTGCTATTTTTCTTTGAAATCTCGTAACTAGATAGAAGGCTCGTGGTAGTAGTTATAACCAAAAGAATGCAAAATCAGGCTTTCATCCGTGAAAATAAACTATCTTAACCATGGCCAGACTTCTAACCGAATAAATTAGGTGAGGCTTCCTTACTCCCCTCTCTTTTAGCCAGATAGCAATATTTACATGTCACGGTTTCTGATTAAAGTTGACTCAACCTTGACTTCTCAATCATAAATATCTGCTTTTCCATTTCAAGGACTACACCTAACATCTACTTGCCTGGGTGGCAACGTGCATTATTTGTTAGATTGTCAACCACAAAGTCAGAAGTTCAAAATCACCAGCCTCTCCAAAGGAGAAAGATGAGGTTTTGTGCTCTCCTAGAGATTTGCAGCCTCAGAAACTCATGGGTAATTATCTACTCTTTTCTATAGGGACACTATCATTCAGAGTTGACTCAGTGATAATGAGTTTAGATCAATTGCAAGAAGACCATCAAAATATTTATACAGTGTGTTTTAGAAAGGTCATCCATCCTATTTAAGTTACTTAAGAGATAAGAAATGGTTAGACAGGAAACCATTCTAAGGACACTTTTAATTTGACAATTATCTATAATTTTCCATTGATGTGAACTTATTTACCTCTGTTTGTTTTGCCAATAAACATTTACTGCTTCTCCTGCAAGCCAGGTCCCATCCCACTGCCTCTTGGAGGGTGTCCTGCAGCCTCGTTTTATGAAATGTATTTACTCCTTTAATCAAATTTACGTGTGTATCTTTAACATTCTAATGGACTTCCAATCAAATATTTTTGGTAAACCATAGGGATTAACCATGTTTTCTAATTTTTGAAAACGAATAACCATAATCTTTAATAAGGGGAAAAATTCACAAAGCTTTAGATATAATATATAATGATGCTGATATCTAACACAATCTGGATATAAATTAGGATATGTCAAAAATGTACTAGGATGATCAAGTTTCTAATATATAAATATTAATAACATTCTAGAGGTAAGCAGAGTAAATCTTTAGTTGAAACTTATGTATTTAGACACTGCTAGATTTAAATTTAATAGAGTTGCAACCAAGTCAGCAATTAAGAATTTTATCTAATATCAAGGAAAACATAAGTCACTGAGATTTGTACAGATTTAAATGGACACTTCTTATTTAACCACACACTTTATGCAATTCATTAAATAAGTAATACATTAAATAATTATGTAGTACCACATTAGATAAGCCCCCCCTTTTTCTAATACCCTTTCTATTATAAAGTAGACACAAATTTTCTGTGGCTTTCCATGAAGCTTAGAAATGATCAGGGTTATAGGTCACTGAAATGTGAGTCTATTTAAACCATAGTGACAATAAAATAATGTAGAAGAAAAATGTAGCTTATTCAAAAGCAGCTGACTTGATTTTCTTGGAAAAAGATGTAAAAGTTAACAGAAACACAGAAATAGTGCTTTGTAGGCAGAGGACACAGGAGACAAACATCACTGCACAGTTGAGGTGAAAGCAATAATTAGTAAACCAAGGAAGCAAGACTATCAAAACTGAAAAAACTTCATTAGATTTTAACACATTTTGCAATTTTCCACCCTCAGGAAAAATAAACTAAGGCAAATTTTAAAATTCTAAATTTTATTCTTTAGTATTATCGTCCAGAACAAACTGATTCATTATTTTACGTTTGATCTCAAAGGTTATGCTAAGTCAGAACTAATTTTTACTGTTATGAAGTTTATTAATATTAATATGTAATGCTTTCACTTTGCTTCCTGCAAGTAGTTTAAGAAATGAGTGCTTAATTAAATATACTCACTTTTAATTTCTGATATGGCTATTGTTGATACATACCCTTCCTTGCTCTAATGAACTTACAAGCTCTTTAATATTCCTAATAAGTGCGAATAGTCCAAAGTCATTTGGATAAATAAAGTCATTTGGATAAAGTTAATTCATTAATTTTAAAATGTTGTTTTTTGGGTATACAATATTAATATTTTCCTAGGGAATAAAGGGATATGTACACATTCTCTGAAATGAAATCTTCTCAGTATATTTTCAAATCCTTAAAAAATGTCATAACTTTAAGAAGTCACTTAGTTCTATTACATGGGGAAAGGAGTCCTGAGAGGGCAGAGTTTGAATCCCTTCGTGACTATCCAAAATTTCAGTGGGTCAAATCCACCACTCCCGCGACCAGGGAAAGATGTGGCAGTGACAGTCCATTTCCATGAACGTGCATAGCCTTGAGGAGCCAGTGGGCATTCGACTCAGTTCCATATGGTTACTTTTGATCCTGAATTGACTCAATGGCAATGGCTACATAGAGGACACTGAGGGGTTGTGTGGATAATTATGAGCTATATTCCCACACAAATTTATCAGCAGACTATTAGGCTAAGAAATCCACATAATACAACTTTCCCTTGATACACTCTCAGAATAACTTATCAAAGTTACAACAAAACCCCCCCAAAATAATACATCTGCTGATAGACCCATGTTTCTGCATACTGTTTCTTTGGCATAAAAAGTTAAAAAGTATATAAACTTAAATTATAATTAATATCTATTCCTTCATTTTAATATCATGAAATTATGCAAATATCTTACATGGTTTTCATTAAGTCTATGTACCACAATGAGCTCACATATAACAGAGATCGTGAGATGAGATCGAGCTGACCAATGCTTCGTGCTGTTGTCCGTGGGGCTCCTAAGCAGGGAGCCAGCTGAGAGCACCCAGCAAAACATACATCACAAGACACAAATTATTGTTGAAATACATTCTTTTGAATAGTTCAAATGTTTACTCAATTTCTTTTTTACTTGACCCACTTTTAAGATTTTATCAACTGAATTTTAAGACACAAGTCTCTACTTAAATCAACCAGTTTATTGATACAGATATAATCTCAAACCTCTCACTAGGGTCAGAAGCACTTTTTTTCATTGTGATTTTTATCTTTTGACTCTTAATACTCTTAATACTCCTCTACATTGGTTCGCTTATGTTGAAGATCCACCCAATTTCTGATAATTTTATTAAGACAGAATTTTTCTTTTTGTTCTTTTTTTTCCCTTTTTTAAAAAATATTTTGTTGGGAGCTCTTACATATATCATAACTTTCCATCAATCACATAAAATAGTATTATACAATTGCTACCACAGTCGGTTTCAAAACATTTTCTTTCTTTTTTTTACATAGATGACATATAATATTTAAAAAATACCAACTTAATATCTTAATAAAGTAACTTTATTAAGATATATCTCATATATCCTATAATCCAATAATTTAATCATATTAAAAACAGTTGTACAATAATGAATACAATCCATTTTAGAACATATTCTTTTTTTAGGGTCTATGTCATTCTATTTGTTTATTATTATTATTTTAAAAATAATTTTATTGGGGGGCTGTTACTGATATTATAGCAATCCATAAATCAATTATATCAAGTGAACTTATACAGATGCTGCCATCATCATTTTCTAAATATTTACTGGCATTTATTTTATGTATATATTTAATAACATCAAATTATGTAAATAGCTTAAATTGTTTTCATCAACTCTATGTACCACAATGAGCTCAATTATAACAAAGATTTTAAGGATGACACAATATACAAATATATTTATTAATCTATATATTAATAAATCATGTTATTGCGGGCTCTAACAGCTCATAACATTTCATACATCAATTTTATCAAGCATATTTGTACATATGTTGCCATCATCATTTTCTAAACATTTATTTTTTATTTGCGCCCTTGGTATCAACTCCTCCTTTTTCCTTCCTTCTCCCCTCCCACGCTCATGACCCCTTGATAAATTACAAATTATTATTGAACATTTTTCTAATTATAAGCTTCATCAATGTTCACATTATTGATCCTATTTTCTAATATGTCTTTAAAGACCTTCATCTAATGGGGAGAGTCTGTTCTTCAAAAGGTATCCTGGTGCTATATGGACCAGCCTCAAGTTTCAGAGGGTAGAGATCCTGTAAGCTTGATTTTGCTCATTACCTCTCTGAGAATAGCAAGAAGAATTGGCAGACTCAATTCATTTACATATACCTAAGTTAGCTAACACATTGCTAAATGATTTTTAACACTTAAATCCATCACACAATTTTAAAGAACTATTTTTAATCATTTTATTGGGGGCCCTTACTGCTCTTATCACAATCCATACATACATCTATTTTGTCAAACACATCTGTACATACATTGTCATCACCTTTTTCAAAACATTTTCTTTCTACTTGAGCCCCTGGCATCAGCTCATTTTACCCCTCCCCTACTCCCCCATCCTCCCTCCCCCATGACCCCTGGATAATTTATAAATTCTCCTTTTATTTTTCAATGTCTTCCATCAACTGCTGTTTCATTTCACCCACTTTTCTTCTACTCTTTTTATTTTGCTTTTGCTCTCAATGTAAGAGTATTTCTTCTTTCTTTTTTTTAACATTTTATTGGGAGCTCATAGATATATCAATCCATAGTTTAATTAGATCAAGCAAAATTGTACAAGTGCTGCCACCATCATTTTCAAAACATTTTCTTTATTATTATTTTGAAACAATCAGTTTCCTTAATTTCAGGACAAAATTACTATCTTTTCCCTTAACCAAATGTATTTTATAGCGCAATCTTACCTATGTTGTTGGAAAATTGTGTTTAGGTTGACATAAAAACTTTGTCAGAATGAATTTACTCTCTTTAATTTCTGGCAGTAACTGGACTGTTAAATGCATTGAAGCACTTACTTATCTTTTAAGGAGTCAGAATAAAGTTCACAGAAGAAATATTTTCCAACTAATTTATCAATACCATCTAGAGATAGGAAAATATTCCATTTTATACCCCATCATGTGCAAACTTTAAAGAATTCATTATATATATACATATATATAATTATTTGTATCTTTTGAGGTCTCATTATTTCGATAAAAATTAACAATTTTCTATGTTCAGTGCACTTTTCAAATTAATCAATTTGCATCAAAATTCCTCATAGTAGTTACTGAAAACCTAACTCATAAGACAGATCCAATAAACAGAGGTTTTATTTGTTTGTTTTATACTCAGAATTAGAGCCACTCCAAAAATATATATAGGAGAAAACATTTTTTAAAAGCATAAAAACAAAGTCTTCAAGAAAGAATCAGTGATAAATAGGTTTATTGTGTCAATTTGGCCAATAAGAACATGTGGGATTAAGAAGGTCACAGTTAGATAGGAGGACAAAGAGATAAATGACTCAGCGAGCTCCACCCCTCTCTCGATCTCTGGTGATCAAACCAGCATGCACCTCTTAGTTTTCTGCCTCCACTTGTGAACTACACTACCCGTGGGACTGCCAACCTGTGGATCGTGTTGCTAGAGCTTGAGGTTCCTTTGAGCCATGTTCTGCCACACTGCTGGTGTATACATCCCTTGACCTTATGACTGTCAGACCTTGTCATCTTGCTGACTATTGGTGACCTGCCCTGCTGTTTGCTGCCTGTGGCCAGACTTCCTGAATTGTCCTACGGAAGACTCAGCTGTCTGCTTCCTTGACCTTGGACCCAGCAGCCCTTGTGAGTTGAAGGACTTCCAGTATATAACTGTTCCACAGAAGTGAGTTGAACTGAGCCCTCTGTACTGCTGTGTGGGCTAATTAGCTGTTATATTCCTTTGTGCTGTATATATCTATTCATATATATACATATATATAATCATAAGTGTCCTGATTTTGTTTCTCTAGAGAACCCTGTCTAACACAGACTCTCATTCAGCTTTATAAATGATCCACTTTAAGATTCATCCAAGTGAGACGTGGTGAGAACTACACATTTGCTGGTTTATGGAACAGCTCAAATTATAGGCTTACAGGGTTTATAACTTTGTTTTACCTTACAATTTTTCATTTTGTGACAATCAACTCTTAAAATTGAAGACAAAAGCAGGCAACACACGCGCACAATTCCAAGTTGTTCCAGTTAGGTTAAAACATCCTACAATTTTTGAGGCCTCTTAAGAAGAAACATGCAAGTAAAACTTTGCTGAAGATAATACTAAAAATGAAAGTAGCAGTACATTGACAGGAGCTGCCATAAATTCAAGCTAGAGTTGAAAGAAGATGAACAAATAGTGATATAACTGCTGACATCACAGGAATCTTAGCTGAAAGCAGAGAATGTCAGAAATATGTGTACCTATGTTTTATTGGTTAGACAAAGGCATTCTATTCTGAGGATCATAATAAATTATAAAGAACAGTGTCAAGAATTGGGATTCTAGAACACTCAATCGTGCCCATGTGGACCTATGAATAGACCAAGAAGAAGTTGTTCTAACAGAAAAAAAGTTGATGCTTTGAAATCAAGAAAGGTATGTGTCAGGATTGTACCCCTCACCATCCTGATTCAGCTAATTGAGCTAATAATGGAAGAACTGGGCAACAGGAAGAATAATGTGTTAATAACCTACAATATGCACATGGCACAATCTTACTAGCTAAAAGGAAGAGGACTTGACATGCTTACTGATGAAAACCAAAGACTACATTATGGATTAAAACTCAATATAAAGAAAACAACAAATCCTCATAGTTGCGCTACTAGTCAATAGCATGATAAGCAGAGAAAACATTGAAGTTTTCGAGGATTGCATTTTACTTCAACACACAATCAATGCTCGTGGAAGCAGTAGCCAAGAAATCAAATGAAGTTCTGCTTTGCACAGACCTCTTGAAAATTTAAACAACAAAGATGTCACAGGGGCACCTAAGGCAAACCATGGTAATTGCCTCATATGCATGTGAAAGCTGAACAATGAGGATTGAAAAATGAAGAAGAATCAATGCCTCTGAATTATGGTGCTAGGAGCAATATTGAGAGTGTCAAGGATTTCCAGAAGAATAAGCAATTTAACTTCATGTCACATACTTTTATCAGGAGAGACCAGTCCTGGGTAAAGAACATCATACTTGGTAAATTAGGTCGGTTAAAAAAGGAAGATCCTTGATAAGATGTATCGAAACAGAAGCCGCAGGCTCAAAGATAACAACAATAATACAAGTCATTGCCGCCAAGTTTCTTCTGATTCATAGAGATGCTTTAGGACAGGGTAGAGCTGCCCCTGTGAATTCCCAATACTGCTGGTGTAGAAAGTCCTGCCTTTCTTCCATGGAGTGCCTAGTGGTTTTGAACTGCTGACCTTGAGTTTGGCAGTCCAATGCCTAACCACTACCATCAGGGCTCCAAAACATGACAACAGGGGTATATTCTATTTTACTTAGACGCACTGTAAGCAGGGGTTGATTTGATGGGCCCTAGCAAAAACAACAATCCTGGGAGAACTCAGTTCAGTTTTCTTTGCATCAAAACTAGGAAACTACTCAAATAAAATTATCTTAGACTTTTGTCACCTCATATCCAAGTTTCTTTGCACCTATGCTAGGACAAATATTCAGATAAAATTACCTGAGGCCTTCCTCAGATCATATTTGATTATATTTATCAAATCCAATCCAAGAAACATTATCAAGTAGTGCAAATGTGACACTCCATATAAAAAGCAAGCAACACCCAGAAGTTCCTCAAAGTGTAAAGGAAAGAAAAGAGAAAATTGGAACCCTTCCCCCAGTGAGGCAACACAAAAGATAATCCACCAAGAAAGAATGTCATAAATGTTAAAGATATAAATTCAGTGAATCTAACACAAAAGAAGTGGAACTCAAACAGAGTTGTTTGATTTTTTTACCAACTTTACCAATCATTGTGAAGGAACATCAGAGCCCATTTCTACTATATTTGTTGAGCTTTTGCCAAAAATAGGATGTTCAGCTCGACATATTGGATCTCACTTCCAACAAAAAAAAGTGTTAAAAATAATCAAAACTAAATGGAATTTGAAAACCCAGCTTATTCTGAGCAGTTATTTTATAGGCATATAAAAAGGATATTTTGACTACCAAAAAAAAAGAGAAACTATTTAGTCAGGTACCATATGGCTTATAAAGAGAAGAGGGTGTAAATATAGATCAATGATTGGCTAATCCTAACATGTTTGATTAAATCCTGCTCTCTCTTTTAGTGTGATCAACTAATATCAAATCACAAAATTTTCTCTGCCTGCCCACCCCTCAGGTATACTTTGTGAAATTCAAATTTAATGAGATTGATTTTGAACATGAAAGAAAAGATCAACAGCTATGAGGTAATGAAAAGCTGTTGTCAAGACTTAAGGAGTCCTGGTGGCATAGAGAGTAATGCTTTGGGCTGCTAACTTTAAAGTCAGCAGTTCAAAATCACCAGTCACTCCATAAGAGACAGATGAGACTGTCTACTCCTGTAAGGCATTACAGAAACCCATGGGGACAGTTCTACTCTGTCCTATAGGGTGGTTATGAGTCAGAATCAACTCAGTGATAGGGAACTTGTTTTAGGTTGATAGCAGGATTAATTTTGGCCATGAATTTCTTTACAGTAAAATATATGGTTTGTGGGTAAGAAAAATCTTAATGTCAAAGGAAGATGTCTGTTTTTAATGTTTTTCACTTTGACATGGGGTCACATTAGAAAGAGGATGCTGTGAAATAGTAGGAACAAATCTTAAATGTGAGGAAAGACAGATACAGGACCCGATGCCTATGTTTGAGCAATGGGCTTCTGAGCAATGCCATGTAAGGGCAGCCGAATGTCTTTTTGTCAACGTCTATCTTACATCGTTGGTAGATTTGATGTGCTAGAATGAAGACCATTTTCTAGCTCGGTTCAGATCACATTCTCTTAGTTTTCTTTTTCGTATTCTCTCTGCATACCTCCCAGTCAGTGCAGACATGACCCGCACCCCATCTCTGAATTTCTCCATTAAGGTTCACTGAGCACCCTGGAAGGGGTCACACAGTAGCCTCTTAATAGACAAGCATAGCTAGGTTTTCCTTTCTCAGACTCCTCACACTCCACTATCTCATTCAGTAGTACCACCTCCCTCCTATATATACTGTGGGGCCTAAGAAATTATCCTGTTGACTGAGAATGAATCTGCGGGAAAAATGATCACACAGAAGAATCACAGTATAAGGAGTCCATTTCTCCCATTCCTTGAAGTCCCACCTTCCCTACTGTACCAACATCTAAAAAGTTTTCACAGTCACACTGCATAACAAGCAGAAGGAGGAGCTTTTATGTGCAAACTGTCCTTTCTAGTAAGTCTAGTAAGCCAGCCAGGGTGTTGAGAATTGTGGCTGCTGTCATGAGTGTTATACGTTAGTTGGCTCCTGTGTTAGTCTGGGTAGACTAGAGAAACAAATTCATAGATACACTCATATGTGTATAGGAGAGAGCTTAATATAGAAGAGCAATTGAATATTGAGAAACAACCCAGCCCAGTCCAGATAATCCATAAGTCCGATATTAGTCCATATATTCGATGTCAGTCTATAAAGTCCTCTTCAGACTCACAAAACAAATGCAATGATGCTGAATGCAGGAAGATCACAGGCCAGTGGTGGGAAGTCTTGTGGATCCAGTGGTGTTGTAAGCATCTCAGCGCTGGCAGGGGTCTCCACGTGGTTCCTTCAGCACTGAAACTCTGACTCAGGGTAATTTCATGTGGCTCTCCCTGGAAATGACTCACAGGGAGTGAGCCTTTTTAGTAGACAATCTCCAGGGAGTGAGCAAAGAGAGTGTCTCCCACTTCCGAGGAAGAATACAGGAGTTTCCAGAATCCTCAGGAGAAGGCCACGCCCAAATAGAGACTCCTGGGTTATATCTGATTGACAGGCTACTAGTTATTGGTGATGAAGTTAAAACATGAATCGAAAAAGGCTTTATAGACACAGCTCGACCACCTGACTTCAGGCAATTTGCACAAAAGAATATAGCTTTCCTTTTGGGGGTTGGGAGTAGAGTTAACAGTGGAGATAGATGCAGGCACTGAGCAAAGACTGAGGGAGGTTGAATGTACATCAAATCGCTAGTGAGTGGGAACAGGTAAGCCATTCCCTAACTCCATGAAGTCATATGAGGGCTAACTGCACATGGTGCAGATAGGGAAACTTAGATGAGATCTCAAGGGGGAGCTTACCCCTGCACCCTGAGCCTGCACAGCCATAGCAGTCTGATAAAAGCATAGAGCAATGGACAGGGAAAAGAGGTCATGACGATTTTGCTTCAAGCCAAGGGCAAGCCACTGGACTTGCATACTTGATAACTAACTTATGAAATAACTGTTTTAGACATTGGGAACTAAGAAGAGGAGAGGAAACGCACAGTAAGGATCCAGTAAACCATCATTTGTAACAGAGTTAGGAAGAACTGCAACCCAGAGTTTGATGGAGCGCCTTCTTCGGCAAATTGGCCAGGCCACATGAAACACTCCCAAGTACAAGCTCAGTAAGAAATATCATTTGATACAAAAGTCTTGTTAATGTCATTAATTTTTTAATGGTAGCTCAATTATAGCTACTAAAACACAAGAAATCAGTTATGGTCATTTATTAAGTGAAAATCAAATCTCGTGACTCAGCAGTTTTTCCACTTATTTAAAATAAAATACCAATCCATACCATTGCCTACAAGGCATACCATCAGCTGGCATGGTCCTCTCTACTGGCTGATCCTATGTCTGTGCTCAATATCTGCCATGTCCGTGCTGGCAGCCTACCTAGCTCAGCCTCTGTCTCTTGAGTTGCACCAAAGTGGTTGAATCTGAATGTGTGCCCGTTCAAATGCTCCTCCTCCATGTCTCCCTGGAGCTGGGGGTAGCTAGCGTAACACGTTTCACGGTAAAATCAATATATTCTTGAAGAAAAAAGTTAACTTGCTTCAGATTTCCTATTTCTTGGCTAAGATATCAAACTGACATAGGCAAGAACTCCTGAAACCGCTCTGACAGTGAGAGATGCACTTTAAATATCTCAGGGCTATGATTCAGAACGTTGCATAGGAAAGAGGAGGTAGCTCTACTCCATATTCCAAAAGACTGCCAGCCGTACCTCATTTGTATCTTCAGCACCCACGTTACAGATTCACACGGTACAGAGTCTGCTAGATTCCATCTGTCATCTGTGGCTTATTATAAACATCTATGTACCCATCTTCCAGCACCAAAGTATCTACCTCAGACCTACTCTTTCATGGAGATATTACAGCAAATTTTAGATATTGAAATCACTTTACTCAAAGGTACTTAAAGTTTTAAAAATAAATATTTTAGCACATAAATGTAATTCTTTAATCTTACCTATAAGACATATTTTCTCTTCTAATAAAATTTCTAGCAAGTTTTTGATACCAACGAACAGTCAATCCTTTTAAAATTTATTTTTTGTCTTCTTATGTTGCCTCAGGACCTATACACGATTTATACTTGGCAATTGTTTTCTTTAGGTCTTCACATTTTTGCTGGATCTCTCTTTTCTGATGTCATTTGATTTACACAAAAATGTCTGAGTCACCACAATCAAGATTTGACTAAGGAGAACATATAGATTAAATGTAGCGTTCGTCTATGGTATAGAGAACTGTTAAGTTTCTATGTTATTTTTATTGTGTTGTTTTAAGATTATTTCATAAGAGGTGTGATAAGACAAAGGACTAGCAAGCTATCTAGACCCTATACAATAAATAAGAAATGAAGTGAAATTAATATAAATGCCAATCCAGAAACCCAGAGCTTTAAAAGAAAGGATCAGAGAGTAGACAAAATATGAATTAGAGAAAAATACTAAATGAAAGCAGTTAACACAGAAACATTTGGAACAGTAAATTGCCACAGACGCAGGCAGAGCAAATCATTTGAGTTATTGCAAGCCTCTTTCCTATTGTGTCAGGCAACTGTTACCTAGGAGTACACAGCAACCAAATCTGGCCTCAGGAACCAGATGTGCAGTCTCCCCCTCCCTGCCCACGCAAACTCAGACCCTGCGAGAGCAGAGGCACAGTGAGCCCACAGCAGCCTACCGGGCCCCCACTCTACTGTCCGTCCAATCCCTCCCTTTTCCTGTCCATCCCCTCTCTTTTCCTTTCTTTCAGTTACTTCAAGACAGCCTCAAATCACACACAGGTGCAGCAGACAAGGTAGTGCAAATAACTACACTACCTAATAAATTCCACACGTATATATATTTATTTAGATCCTTCAGCAGATTAAGAAAGAAATCAAGGGGGAAAAGATGACACCAAAGAAATCATAGATCAGCAGTTCTCAACCTGTGGGTCATGATCCCTGTGGGGGTCAAAGGTCCCTTTCACAGGGGTAGCCCGATTCATAACAGTAACAAAATTATAGTTATGAAGTAGCAACAAAAATAATTTTATGGGAAAAAAAGAAAATTTTATGGTTGGGGGAAGTAACCACAACATGAGGAACTGTATTAAAGGGTTACGGCATTAGGAATATTGAGAACCCCGTCAGAGATAAAATCAGAGAATAGACAAAATTGTAAAAAGAATTCACGAAAACAATATAAGAACACTTGGAAAAATAAAACAATTAGAAATAATACAAAAAGAGCACATTAATCCAGAAAAACAACTCGTTTGCGGAGCTCAGCCAAAAATTAGGTATCAGTTCTGCTGACCTGGTTAGAACCAGCTGAATCCTACCACTGCCGAATATCCAGTAGAAGGGCAGTCAAAATGAACCCCATCAGTATCTTCTTCCACTTTCTCTTACTCAGACCATTAGAAAAAGTTCTTTGGTGGGACTTACACAGACTGTGGCTTAAATAACCTCATTAAATAATTCATTGTACTGTAAAACTCAACAAAGATACAGATGATTTAAACAACAAAATCAACCCATTAAACATCAGAGACATATTCATAGCCTTTTACTCAGTAACCATAAAATAAATTCTGTTCCAGCACACATGGAATGTTCTCTAGAATAGACTATATGTTAGACCATAAAGTAAGCCCCAATAAATTATAAAATATCAAATTTTTAAAAAATATTATCATATCACATGGTTATAAAATTAGAAAACAATTCTGGAAGATGAAGAAAAACATGAACCACTATTGGGTAGTAGAAGAGAGTTTAGAATTCCTGGAATCCAACAGAAATAAAAACACAACATACCCAAACATTTGAGACACAGGAAAGTAATGTCTCATAGACAATTTTATAACCACAAATTTAAAAGGAGAAGAAAACAGGACCAATACTTTAACTTGATAGCTCTAAAAATTAGCAAAAGAGCAGCCAAATAAGCTTATTATCACCAAGAGGAAACAAATAATAAAAATTAGAGCATAAATGAAAGAAGCGGGAGAGAGAAGAATAATGGAATCAACAAATGAGAAACATATGCTTTGAAATAATTAATGCAATTGATGAACCAGGGCAAATTTGACTGATAAGAAGAAGGAAGAGAGGCAAATGCTTGGAACAAGGAATAAAATAAGTGATGTTACAAAAGAGCCGGCTGAAATGACTGGAGAAAATGTTTCTCAGTGATATATTGGAGCAGGAATTAATCTCTAAAATTTGCAGAAAAACCAACAATTCCACAACAAAAAGACAAAAAAATTAATTTAAGAATAGGTAGAGGGCATCAGTAGACCATTTACCCAAGAGGACATTCAGACTGATGACAAGCATATTAATAAATACCCACCTTCAGGGAATATTAAAATCAAATGCCTTTAAGTCAATTCCAACTCATAGCAGCCTTACAAGGTAGAGTGGACCTGCCCCTAAGAATTTCAGAGACTATAAATCTTTACAGGGCGAGACAGCCCAATGTTTCTCCCATGGACCAATGGTAGCTTTGAACCAAGTTTGTGGATAGCAGCTCAATGCTTAACCCACAGCACCACAATGTTCCTTTCACTAGAGAGGTCAATGCAACACTGAGATCTCATCTTACCCAAGCATCAATAGCAAAGTGAAACAAACAAAAGACACAAAAAATAACAAATGCTGGCAAGGTGTGGAGTGAGCTAAATCCTCAAACACTGCTGGTGGGAATATAAAATCATGTGAACATCTTAGAGAATGCTATGGTGTTTCCTTAAAAAAAGAAAAGAAGCAAAGAGATAGAAATACCATATGTACTACTACTAGGTACATATCCTAGGAAATAAGAACCATGATTCAAACAGATATATTCAAGCCATAATAAGTGTCACACTATTCACAGTAGCGGAAAGACAGAAACAACCTAAGTGTTTATCAATTGATGAACAGATAAGCAAAACATATACACAGCAGAATTCTGCACAAATGTAGAGTATACCAGTAAATCTATGAAAATTTTTATAACATGAACCTAGAGAACATTATGTTGAGTGAGACAGTCAATCACAAAAGCGCAAATATTTCAAATTCAAAATGGATAAAGTGCTTCAATGTTCAAACTAAAACAAAGCAAAATAAAACAAACCAAAATAATTTTAGAAAAAATACAATGACACATTTCTGCACCTATGTTTCATAATGGATTATCTAATTTAGTAACAAAAGCACAAAGATCAAAAGACAAAATAAATCTATTAGCCATAACAAAAATGAAAATTTTGTTCATCAAAAAATAGCCCCAAAATTGAAAAAAAAAAACCAAGCTACTAGCTGGGATAATATTTTAAGAAACTGTATTCTTATATTTAACAAGAAACTAATAACCACAATATATGTAAATGTGACCAGTAAATAAGACAGAAGAGAATTGAGGCATTTGAAACATGATGTTGGTGAAGAATATCGAAAGGTATTGTGGACTTTCAGAAGGACAAACAAATCTGTCTTGGTACAACCAGAATGCTCCTTAAAGTAAGCATGGTGAGACTGTCTCACGTACTTAGGACAAGTTATCAGAAGAGACTTGTCCCTGAACAAATACATCGTGCATAGTAAAGGATCAGCAGAAATGTGGAATGCCTTCAATGAGAAGGATAGACAAAATAGCTACAACAATGAACTCAAACATAGCAACTGAAGTGTAGCGAAAGGGGCTGTGAGACGGGGATGCAGGAAGGGCGAAGGGCGAAGGAAACAGGAGCATCCACATAAGCAGAGCTCATCCCGACTTTGTGGACTGCAGGGAATCCCAAATGCTGTGCAGCAGAAGAAGGGCTGAGCCAGAGTGTGACTGGGGATGGAAGTGTGTGAAACAGTGATTTGAAGCATGTGCTAGGCGATTGTGAAGAAAACATGTAGACTATTTCAACCAGAGATATAGCCAGCCTACCCTGACATGGCAACACCAGGAGAAACAAAACAAAACAAAGCATTCAGTCTCCACCTACCTGGGTCCCTGTGGCCAGCAAGTGTCTGCCTCTGGTTAGTGGGACTCGGGCCCTGCCTTTGAGCATTCAAAGAATTTCACAAATAAATTTCTCACATTCAGAGTTCACAAATAAAGAAAAGATGAATATGTAAACAAATTTTGTATCTGAATCTTCCTCTAAGTGCCTGAGCATGGCAGTTCAAGTTCAGTAATCAGCACACTTGTGAAGACACAATCAGCGGCAATCGATGGAGCCGTGAATAGCATCTGTGTCTGGTCTCGAGCACATAATGCCATAGAGGGCGGAGCTGGGAAAAGCAGGAAAAAGAGGCACATTTTCTTTGAATTTCCAGAGAGAAGCTAGCTCCAGAACAGCTTGCCATCGCTTCTGATGAAGTGGAGGAGGCCATCGTGAGTGGCTTCTCAGCGCAGCCAATGTGGTTGGTCAGTCACGATGAATTTTTTCTCTATTTTTGCAAAAAAGTATTCGTTTTATTATTTTGGTTGTAGAGAATCTGCACAGCAAAACACACTTGTACTCCACTCACCAGTGTGCACACGTATGATTCGGTGACTGATTATATTTGTCAAGTTGTACACCTTCTCACCCTCCTTTTCAAAATTACTCTTCACCTGTTAACGTAAACTCCCTGCCCTGGGGATTTCCTAGCTCATCTTCTTGACTTGCTCTTGTTCATTTGATCCCATACAAGCACAAGGCAGATATTCTTGCCAAATTAAGCTGAACTAATGTTCTGTTCTGGTGGTGTAATGGTTACACAGAGAGCTGCTAAGAGCAAGGTCCAAAGTTCGAAACCAGCAGCCACTCAATGGGGGGGGGGGAAGATGAGGCTTTCCATTCCTGTAAAGAGTTACAGCCTTGGAAACCCAGAGGGGCAGTTCTTTTCTGACCTACATGGTTGCTTTGAGGCAGCATCAATTTGATAGCACAGTGAGTTTGTTTTTTTATTACTGGGTTTCAAAAAGACTTAGAGAGATATTTTTTGTTTTAAGGTTTAAGGAGTCTCTCAGAGGTCTAGGAGTCCATTCAACTGCAGTGGCTCCATAAAGCTTGGATTCCATGAGAAAACAAATCCTGTTCTGCATGTTACCCCTTTTTATCAGGATTCTTCTCTAGAAGATAAATCAAAAAGTTTTGTAATGGCAGCCAGACACCATTCATTTCCCTGCTCTCATGCAAAGGAGGTGGTTGTTGTTGAAGGCAATTAATCACACATTCCATTTCCTCTTTCCTAGTCTCCACTCTCTCTTCTTTGTTGCTCCAGGGATACAGAGAGTCACAGCGAATTTTAAGGACATCACAGGAGATTTATTTTATCCCTACTTTGGACTACAGAGTGAGCAGAAAATGCTCAGCTGACCATATTTAACCCCGATCCCCCGATCCAGCACCATGGTAACAACCACACCTTGATGCAGAATATTATGATATAAAATGAAAATGTTTAAGTCCATACATGTATTTGCAAGTCTACACACAGGTGCACTTCTGTACATCAGGTTCGCTCTAGTCATCTTTTCTCCCCATTTTACCACTCAAATCCCTGGGTTATTCACCGTCATTTATTTTACATAAAAAAATCCCTGTCTCATCTATTTATATCTCTTCATAAGATTATCTTTCTCAAATGTCTGAGTGGGAGAGAGCATATCCCATTACTTAAGATTCAGACTGAATTAGTACGATTAAAATGTTTTCCTCAATCTTTTCCTGATAGTTGTATTACATAGGTAGGCATAGACAAGACAGAGTCTAACCATGCCCTCAAAGGCGCCTGCCCTGCATGTAAGCTCTGAGCTCACTAATCAGTCTGAAGAACAGCACAGACATCATTGAGCCAGCCAGAGCATCGGGCCTAGTGGAAGCAGTTTGTAAAGCAAACTGAACCTGTGGCAATGTGCTTGTTCTGGGCCCCACTTGATATATAAGACAGAGTAACTCACCCAAATAAAGCCTATGTTGTCTCTAAAATCCAAAGAAGCCCACAAGTCATCACATTTCCTTTTTAACTGAGGAAAGAGTCAGATGCAATAACTTATCCTTCTCTTTATTAGAAATATCTTGAATTGTCCCATGGTCTTAGACACCAAGAAATCTCATTGCAGTAGAAGGGAAGCACGAATTTTTAAAAATAGTTTTATTATCATAATCCATACATACATCAATTGTATAAAGCACATTTGTACATTCATTTCCCTCATTAGTCTCAAAACATTTGCTCTCCACCTAAGCCCCTAGCATCAGCTCCTCATTTTTCCCTTCCCTCCTCACTCCCCCTTCCTTCATGAACCCTTGATAATTTATAAATTATTATTTTGTCATATCTTGCCCTGCCTGATGTCTCCCTTCACCCACTTTTCTGTTGTCCGTCCCCCCAGGGAGGAGGTCACATGTAAATCCTTGTAATCAGTTCTCCTTTTCCAAGCCACCTCCCTTCACCCTCCCAGTATCGCCACTCACACCCCTGGTCCTGAAGGGATAATCTGCCCAGGATTCCCTGTGTTTCCAGTTCCTGTCTGTACCAGTGTACATCCTCTGGTCTAGCCAGATTTGTAAGGTAGAATTGGGATCATGATAGTGGGGGAGGAGGAAGCATTTAGGAACTAGAGGAAAGTTGTATGTTTCATCGTTGCTACATCACACTCTGACTGGCTTGTCTCCTCCTCAAAACCCTTCTGTAAGGGGATGTCTAGTGGTCTACAAATGGGCTTTGGGTCTCCTCTCCTCACTCCCCTCCTCATTCACTATGATATGATTTTTTGTTCTGATGATGCCAGATACCTGATCCCTTCAACACCTTGTAATCGCACAGGCTGGTGAGAAGCACAAATTTTTATCAGATTAATTTCCTACCCTCTAGTACGTATATCAAATGACCGAATTGGGCAAATCTGCACAAACCTCTTTAAGATGTTGAAGAGCAAGGATATCAGTGTGATGACTAAGGTGTGCCTGATTCACACCATCGTATTTTAAATCATCTTCTATGTCTCTGTAAAGCTTAGATGATGAACTAGGTAGACCAAAAAAGAATTGATACATTGGAATTATGGTATGATTGAAGACCATAGAAAATGCTCTGCACTGCCAGAACAAACACGTATGTCTTGGAAAAGTACAGTCAGAATGATCTTCAGACACCAAGATGGTCACATTTTGTCTCATGTACTTTAGACCTGCTACCGGAAAAGGGCATCATGTTTGGGAACATAAAGAGTCGGTGAGAAGAAAGATGAAGACTCTCAAGGAGATGGGTTGGCCTCTTGACCCAACAAGGGCCTGAAGCATAACAACAGTAATGCAGACAGATCCAGTATTTCACTTCGTTGCACAGAGGGTCCTTAAGAGTCAGAACTAGTTGACCACATGAACAACATGTTGCAGATATCCCACCAACCAGAAAGCAAATTGCTGTGGGTGATCCTTCCAAACAGGAACTGAGCAAAAATTCTTGGCAAGCTCAATAGCTGCATTCAAGGTATGATGGTCTCAAGCAATGAAACCATATCTGAAGCAGCAGCTATCATTGGAAGATACCACTAGATCAGAGTAATGATAATCCACTGTAATCCTCCAGGATCCATCCACACACACACACACCCATGCCCTCAAGGCCTTGTCTAACAAAAACAATACCCAAACCTATTATCATTGAGTTTACCTTCAATCGTACCAGCCCTATAGGACACTGTAGAAGGTGGGTATCCGAGACTGGAGCTCTTTACAGGAGCAGACAGCTTCATCCTTCTCTCAAGACACAGTTAATGGGTGTGAAGCACAGATCTTACGCCAAGCAGCCCAGCATTCAACCTGCTGTGCCATCGGGGCGCCCATGGGCAAGTCAAATGGGACTATGGGGCATCGCCACTGCTGAGTTCTTCAAAGCCTGTAGAGGGCAGTATACCTCCAGGAGTGTGGTATTGCTTTTAGGTCACTATTGACCCATGTAGGAGTAATACTAATGGTTTAAATGGGCCCTTTCATATTATCGAAAATTTTAAAAAAACAAAAAAAAACCTCACTGCCACGCAGTCAATGCTGACTCACAGTGACCCCTTGTAGGTTTCTGAGACTGTAACTGCTCGTGGGAGCAGAAAGCCCAGTCCTGTGGAGCTGCTGGTGGCTTCAACTGCCAACCATGTGGATTTCAGCCCAACGCATAATCACTGTTCCACCTGCGCTCCTTTCATATGAAATAGCCCAGTTCACATAGCGAGGTCCCAGTGTGTGGGCCCTGCCTGGAGATGTGTATGCCTATTCCAAAGATGCTTTCTAGCACTGGGGAAATCACGACAGAATGCATGCAAGGAGGCATGGGAGCCACTGTGAGACAGACTTGGGATATGGCTCCACTAATAACTTGACCCCCGTACGTTCTCGCTCTGACCGATGGTTCACAGTAATGTTTTGGGTTTACTGGAGGTTTTGTCATTTTAGAGACAGTGTCCGGGAATTCCTCCACAAATCTGATTTATTTCTTTTCCCCCAGTACAGAATCACTCCTATACAAAACCATAAGAACCTCTGGGAAAGGCTCGTTGGCTTGTTTGGGCAGTGGGGTGGGGTACTTACTCAAGGGTGCCTGACCTCCCTTCACTCCAGGATTTGTGGTTATTTAACTCAAGCCTGGTACTCTATCTGGTGAGTCAATTAGATTGCCATTCATTTGCTTGTCCAGAGGGGGTTGAAAAAATTCATGGAAAATTTCTCTTTTATTCCATTTTTCCATGAACTTTTAAAGCTTCCTCATACAGATCCAGTAAATGCGTACTAGATTTTCCATCTGTTTAGCTATGTGGCATACCAAACCTAAGTAGCCAAACACCATAAATCTTTATTAATCAGAACCATCTGATCTCTACTTTGATTCTGCTGTCAATTTCGTTAACTATGCCCAGTTGATCTACATTGATTAAGCGCTGCCACTTGGCCTGTGCTGCCATGATGTCCAGTCAGCCTAGTCACCTAAGGTACTTATGTGCCTTAATTCACTTAGGTTATATCTCACTGTCATATTGGATTTACATAAAATAACAATCACAGCATGATCCAAAGACACCGGAGCTTTTTTCACCACTTTTTTTCCTTCATCATTGTGATAAAAGTTATGTTCTTTGGCCACCCTGTGGGTGATCTTATGGCTCTCATTTCATAAATCCACTCCAACATGCCAATTTTCCTGCCTTTAGATACATTCTACAACATACAAAGGCAGGTCTGGTACTTCAGCTTAATTTCGTGTGGGCCACTGCACAATCCATGTCTCTGTGAGCCAATCAAATAAATGAATAGATCCTTTTCTAACCTCTTGAGCTAACACATTGTAAAATCTATACTTACTGAGTCTATATCAATACATTCAAACTGATCTATCTTTGTCTTGACTGCACCATTTCCCACACCCTTAATAGTCATCCTCATATATACTCTCCAGGGTTCTGCTTCTGCATATTAGAAAAATCAAGCACTTATTTTTTAGGTGTAGTGGACCTCTTCCAGGGTCACACTTGGTAGTTCACCTTTTGAGATTTGCTGGAACAAAGTCTAGTGCAGCAGTTCTCAACCTGTGGGTCACGACCTCATGAGGAACTGTATGAAAAGGTCCCCACATTAGGAAGGTTGAGAACTACTGGTCTAGTAATTTGTTGAGAAGTAAAAATGGGTGGTAAACACCAAGACATTCCTGAGAGTACCACAGATGCCCCCACCAAACACAACTAGGTTCATCTCACCAAGTATGGACAGATGTGCTCATAGCTTTACTGGCAATGACATTAACCATGGAGACGGAGTAGTCTATTCATGGGAGGTGTGGTGTTGTTGGCAGGAGAGATTTAATTCAATCCACATATTCTATGTCCCCATTTTCCGGATTATCTACCCACATGTCCCTCTTCCAAATTTCAGGGGACATTTGAGAACTTCCCCTCTCGCAGTAACTTAACCACCATGATGATAAAACTCTGTGTCTGGTTTTCAGCAATATCAGTCATTTTACTGCAAAAAATTACGTTTCTTTCAGGGAACAGGGAGTCATTTTCAGGTCTTTTATGCAGTACTTGAGCCATGATTCTGAAACAATGAGCTTATCTCTTTGACAACTTTCTCTAGTGAACATAAGAAAAATGAGAAATTAAAACAAGAACAACAACAAATAAAAGAGGCTGGGGAAAGCAAGAGAGTAAAAGCAAGCGGGGAGGAGGAATAACAAGGGGGAAATGATATGAAAGTAAAAACAATAGTAGATTAAAAGGAAAGAGAGAAAATAAAATTGGCAAAACATGGAAGGAAAAAGAAACAAAAATATGTAAAAGAACCAAGATAAATAAATGGAGCGAAAGAATAAAATAGAAATAGAAGAAAAGAAAGCGGAAAGCAGGGAAAGGAAGGACATAAAAACATGGGGAGGAAAATAAAACAAGGAAGGAAAGGAGAAAACTGGGGTAGGAACCGAACCTAGAGAGAGAAAGCTGAAGAGAACTGGATTCTCAGTATGGATTACTACCATTGTCCAGACAAGGAGTTCACAGGGGGAACGAGTGGTTAGGGGATGGGAAACCCAATATTTAAGACAGAGTTTCTGTCAGCCTAGTTCCTAGTTAGCAGTCAAAGATCCTGATTACTAAGTACAGGTTTGGGTGGTAATTTAATTTTTACTGTCTTAAAAAAAATCCCAATCCCACTAGATGGGCGATATCAACCATTTTCACAAGACCCAGCCACCTTCTGAAGCCATATCTACGAGGTTGTTAGGTACCTGTACCACTTGATCCTTCATAGAGAGCAGAAACCCCAGCTAAACCTGTCCATCTGTGCCATGTGAATAGCAGAAAGCTACGCACACTCAATTTTATATCAAACACACTTGGAGAAGGTTATGAGTGACTACTGTCTCACAAACATATGATCATCAATTAAATACGAAAATGTTCACTGTCTTGAAGAAAACAGACAATTTCAGTTCACATATAGAAATAAGATAGACTGGCTCAAATAAGGGACCAGAAGAAAAAACATTGGAAATACCTGGTAAGGAATTTAAACAAATGGCATATAAATCCCTTCAATGGATTGAGAGAAAGATAGAAAAGAATAGGGGAAAAGAACTCATAAACTTACTACAAGAACAAACTGACAAAATATCTGAAAAAATAGAAATGGTAAAAAACAGTAAATAAAAACCTAGAGTGTTAATAAAAAGATTTCAGAAATAAATGACTGATTAAATGAGCCAATTAGTAGAGTTAAATCAATGGAGAACTGAATCACTGAAGACATATCTACCAAAATTACTCTCTGTGTTGCTTGTTGTTAGGTACCATTCAGGCAGCTTTTACTCCCAGTGACACCCACCCACCCCCACCCACCACCCTGGAGAAATCATCATCTACACAGGCTCTACCCCAGCTAAGGGTAAAGGCATTCCTTTGTGGATCGATGCCATCTGAATGTTGGAGGTATGGGCTCTCTATTTGCTTGGACAAACAGGATATGAAGTTCAGACTGGGCACTCAAACTTCAACCACCTTCCGTCCATCAGGAATTCCCATTGGATTTTGTGAATACTTTTTCTGAATCAATTCATATGATCATGTTATTTATAAGAAACATAAAGATTATGAATATTAAACATAATCATCTTAACATCTACACACTGGTATATATTAAAATATATACATATGAAGTTATATATCATAATGTGGTTCATGTATTTATCAGTTTTTCAGAGGAGCTATCTCAACAGTGCTTTCAATGTTAATTTTCCCCCATAAATAACTGCATTTATTTATTGAAAATTAAATTCTCTGATTATCTACTCTATTTGTAAGCTGGAGGATACTGTTTTTCCAGAAACCAAACCCAAACAATTTTATTAGCATTCTATTATTAGCCTTCATTTGGATTTAAATATGTTTTAGAGAGGCATCCATTAAGAAAGCTTTTAGAAGAAGATTTCAAGGTGTTAATTGATCCCTCAGGGGCATTTGAAGTTCATTTTTCTTTTGTAGTTTTGGTGGTTTTGATTGGATTCAACAAAGGACAAACCTCTGATGTAAATTTAGTTCCTGCTCTAATTGACTGACCCATGAAAGATCTTAGTGAATATGCTCAAAATGAGATTGACCTGCATTTTACAGAGTTTACAAAGTTTCCTTTGTTCTAAGATTGATACATCTATATTCCTCTGTGGAATACTTCCTCCAGCATGCTAAACACTTTTTAAAAAGATTTTAGAAATACCCAGTGGGTTACACAATAGTCAATAGCTTTAAGTGACTCTGAAAGTTGATGTTTCACTACAGAAGGTATATAACCACATGGAGCCAGGAGACATTCTCTCAGAGCTGACACTGCATATAGGTAATCTTAGGAGTGACATGGACTCCAGGACTTAATGAAGTATCACAATGGTTTTGCCTGAGGTCATTTCCTATCATCCCTAGAAGGAAGGTGAACTAGTAGGACTGCTGGTAAGTATTGCACTGTTAACGGCAAAGTCAAAGGTTCAAACCCACCAGCCACTGGAGAAGGTGGAGGCTATCTTCTGCAGTGTGTCTCCCCATAAACCCAATGTAGGGGTGCTATGACTCGGAATGGATTTGTTGACAGTGGGCTTAGTTTTATTTTTATTCCCACCCCCACCCCAGTTTTGGTGTTCTCTGAGATCCCCCTGAAGCATATGTTGCTTTATTTTATTGTGTTCCACAATTCCCTGTGTCTTTATCTCCTTCTTTGTTGTTTTCTTTCTTTCTTCTTCTTCAAACTCAATCACCCTTTACCTCAATGACTATTCTTTTACAAACTCAAACCTGCTGGGAACTCCGTCATTGCATTTATTATTTCGGTTATTATATTTTTAACTTCAGTAATTCTTGGTTTCATTTTATAGTATTTATCTCTTGGTTACTATCCTCATGTTGTTCATTTATTGTTTTCCTAACTTATCTTAGATTGCTGTGCAGACTTTCACTGTTTTTGAGTTTAATATTGTTTTAGAGTTTTCCCAACTATTCATTATCTAGACTATGATAAACAAAATGTATATCCATTTCTTTTGTTCTTTTTTCTTTTGTTCTTTTATATGAGCACTCTTCTTAAATTTCTTTGTATGCTCTGCTATTTTTTAAATCAAAGACAAAGTATTTAAATGAGTTATCTCTGAAAATGCATGTGCTTCTCAATTCTATTCTATATGAGATTAAGTCAAGAAGTATTGCTAAAGAATTATAGAAATCTGTATTAAATGCAAGTATCAAAATATGAAACTACTGTTTCTATTAATCCTCCATCTACAGGTAGAAAGTTAATCTTTCTCTCTAAGCTTCCCTCCAAAGATTTTTGCACTTTTGAATTTGCATCACCTCAAAGCAGGCATTTGACATCCTTGAGGGTCTTGCATTGTGCTGTTTTGAAATGTTCTTTAAGTTTGGGGGAGGCAGCATCAGGGCTGTAGTGTGGATAGGGTATCATGGCCCAATGAAATGCCAGCGAAAGAACCTTTGCTACCTTCGCATATTGAACAGGTGCATTGTTGTGCTGGAAAAAATTCCACAGCACAATGTTCCTGACCTTTTCCTAAATGAATGCAGTTTTAAGTTTTCTTAAAATGTCTTCAAATAAGCCTGTTGTTATCTGGTGTCCTTTGAGAAATTCTATCAAGATGACACCTTTAGAATTACAGAAAACCCTTATCATATCCTTAGGAGCTGGCCTTTCTGCTTTGAATTGAATGGGTCCCGCAGAGTCCCTTGGGAGCCAGTATTTTGAGCGTACCTTTTGTTATAAGGCACCCTAATGAGACTTAGAGAAGTAAACTGCTGAGCAGACTTGACAACAGCCACTCATTGGTCACAGAGATATGTTTGCACACATTTTATTTTAATAAACCCACGCGTGCATAAAGTGGAGCCCTAACAGCAATATTTGCCAACTCGCCCTTGTACACAGGACTTTTGAAAATTTCAATTCTGCAAAAAGCTTTCACTTCTTTAGTTCCTATGAGTCAGTTTTCTTTTTCAGTCTCACTCGTTAGTCCCAGACCTATAAAGGCAGCCACAGCCTTTAGTTCCACCCTCTGAAAGCTCTGAATCAGGCAAACTGTACTGATCTGTCCTTCAGGCTGCCCACACAGAGATCCACTGAACAATCTGGCAGTGACGTTTGTTCTGCTCAATTTAGAAAGAGAAGTTCATTTTGGAGAATGCAGACAATGGTCAACCTCTATGGCAGCCTCTGAGCTCACTGTTAGCAAACTAAAAGAGACAAAGACAGATAATAGTGGGAAAGATTTTCTTTCTATTTAAACATCATCCTTTTCTTCGTACAACACAGGCTTAATTAGTAGAACCTTCCTCTTGCTGTTTAGGTTCTCACAGAGTTGAATTTGCAGATTTCAAATTGCTTTTCTTATCTATCGTGGTTTGGGACCAAGTCATGGCACCTGTCCCTGTCACTGTCAGCCCAGAAGTTCCTGAACTCATTTAGTGGATGATATTTGTTCATTTTGCTATCCCAGTAACTGGTCTTAGATATACCTTATAAAAGGATATTCTAGGTGTTCCTTATTGAATGTGAATAAACCAAAATACTGTTAAATAGTTCTCTGTCTCTGTAGGTCTATCTAGATAAGATAGGCTGGATAAACAATCTGGCTGAGAAAACACAGGACTGACAGTTCAGGGGGACATGGGAGAGGGGAAGGTGGGAGAAAGAAAGTGGTGTTAAACCCAGGGACAAGGGAATAACAGGTGATTCAAACTAGTGGCAAGGAGGGTGTAAAAGGCCTGGTAGGGCTTGATCGAGGGCAATATAACTGAGAGGAATTACTGAAACCCAAATGAAGGCTGAGCATGATAGTGGGACAAGAGGAAAGTAAAAGGAAATAGAGGAAAGAACTAGGAGGTAAAGGGTACTTATAGAGGTCTAAATATAGGCATGTACATATGTAAATATATTTATATATGATGATGGGAATATAGATCTATGTGCATGTATTTATAGGTTTAGTATCAAGGTAGCAGATGGACATTGGGCCTATACTCAAGTACTCCCTCAATGCAAGAACACTTTGTTCTATTAACCTGGCATTCCATGATGCTCACCTTCCTGACACCACTGCTGAAGACAAAGCAGGTGCATAAGCAAATGTGGTAAAGAAAGTTGATGGTGCCTGGCTATCAAAAGATATAGCATCTGTAGTCTTAAAAACTTGAAGGTAAACAAGCGGTCATCTAGCTGAGAAGCACCAAAGCCCACATGGAAGAAGCACATCAGCCTGTGTGATCATGAAGTATAGAAGGGATCAGGGATCAGGCATCAAAAAACACACACACAAAATCCTATCATTATGAATTAGGGAAAGTATGGAGTAGGGGCCCAAAGCCCATCTGCAGGCAACTGGACACCCCCTTACATAAGGGTCATAGGAAAGAGACAAGCCTGTCGTGGTACAGTGTAGCAATGACAGAACACACAACTTTCCTCTAGTTCTTAAATGCTTCTTCCCCCCAACTATCATAATCCAAATTCTATCTTACAAATCTGGCTAGACCAGAGGATGCACATTGGTCCAGATAGGAACTGGAAACACAGGGAATCCAGGACAGATGATCTCTTCAGGACCAGTCGTGATAGTGGCGATACCAGGAGGATCTAGAAAAGGTGAGGTGGAAAGAGGAAACCGATTACAAGGATCTACATATAATCTCCTCCCGGACTGACAACAGAAAAGTGAGTGAAGGAGATGGACAACAGAAAAGTGGAGACTCTGGACAGTGTAAGATATGGCAAAATAATAATTTATAAATTACCAAGAGTTTATGAGGGAGGGGGGATGGAGGGGGAAAATAAGGAGCTGACACCAAGGGCTCAAGTGTAAAGCAAATGTTTTGAGAATGATGAGGGCAACAAAATGTATAAATATCCACAATGAATAGATGTATGGATTGTGATGAGTTGTAAGAGCCCCCAATAAAGTGATTTTTTAAAAAAAGAAGACCCAAATCCCCACAACTGGACCAATGGGTAATATCATGATAATTGGAGAAAATTTTGATGTTTCCAAGGATTTTGTCTTGCTTGGATCCACAATCAATGCTCATGGAAACAGCAATCAAGAGATTAAAATATGTATTGCATTAGGGAAATATGCTGCACAAGACCTCTTAAGAGTATTGAAGAGCAAGATGCTATTTTGGGAATTGAGGTACGCCTGACCCATTTGCATCCTACGCACATGAAAGTTAGACTATGAATAAGGAAGACTGAAGAATCGATGCATTTGACTTGTGGTGCTCAAGAAGAATATGGAACGTACCATGGCTGCTTAAAGGGCAAACAGATCTGTCTTGGAAGAAGTACGGCCAGAGTGCTCCTCAGACGTAAGGATATCAGGATTCATCTTACATACTTTGGGC
Organism: Tenrec ecaudatus; assembly: GCF_050624435.1. Taxonomy (NCBI): domain Eukaryota; kingdom Metazoa; phylum Chordata; class Mammalia; order Afrosoricida; family Tenrecidae; genus Tenrec; species Tenrec ecaudatus. Next base: position 55,746,101 of record NC_134541.1, read on the forward strand.
ATATTGTTAGAAGAGACCAGTCCCTAGCGAAGGACACTGTGTTTGGTAAACTAGAAGGCAGGTGGAAAAGAGGGAAACCCTCAATGAAGCACAATAACAGAGTGGCTGTATCAATGGACTCAGGCACAGGAATAATTGTGACGACAGTGGCATTGAACCCTACAGTGTTTCCTTCTGCTGCGAAGAGTGTCATGATGGGTCAGTGCCGACTCAATGGCACCTAACAACAACAATACCGTGGCTTGGGTCAGGCACACCTTCATCCTCAAAGTGACCTCCTTGCTTCCCAACACTTTAAAGAGGTCGTGTGTAGAAGACTTGCCCGATGCAATACATTCTTAGAGGGTTTTTTGATGGCTGCTCCCACGAGAATCAATTGTGGATCCAAGCAACATGAAATCTGTCACAGCTTCAGCATTTTACATTTCTAATGATATTTTCTATTGTTCCAGTTGTGAGGATTTTGAGTTTCTTTGCATTGATTTATAATCTGTACTGGGGGCTGAAAACCCCCAGGCTGTAGTATGATCTCACTTTCAACAAACAAGGTTGTTTCATCTGCATATCACAGATTGTTAATAGACCCTCCTCCAATTCTGATGCCTCATTTTTCTTCACCGTCCCATTTTTCACATTATTTTCTCAGCAGAAAAATTGAATAAGTATGGCTCAATATTACAACCCAAACACATAGTCTTCCTGATTTTAAATCATGTAATATTCCTTTGTTCTCTTTGAATGACTACTTTGGGGCTTTTGTAAAGGTTCTGCATGATCACAATGAAGTGCTCAGCAATTCACATTCTTCTTAATGTTAGCCACAGTTTGTCATGATCCATACAGCTGAATGCCTGAACATAATCAATACAACACAAGTAAACATCTTTCTGATATTCCCTGATTTTAACCCTTGTGACATCTCCACTTTAGAACCTGGTTTGAATTACAGCCATTTCCTTGTTAATGCACTGATTCAAAGACTGTTGAATGATATTCAATAAAATTTTCCTTGCGTATGATATTAATGCTATTCTTCAATAATTGTCATACCCTGTTGTGCCATCTTCCATTGGAATGGGTACAGATACGGATCTCTTCCACTTGGTTGGGCAGGTTGCTCTCCTCAAAGCTCCTGTAATAGTCAAGTGAATGCTTCCAGGACTCTATCAGCTTGTTGAAGCACTTCAGGTAGTATTCTGTGAGTTCCTGGAGGCTCTTGTTGTTGCTGTTGTCAATGTCTTCAGGGCAACTTGGACTTCTCCCTTTAGCACCAAATACTTGGAATTGAATAACACCCAACACCCTGACGAAACACTACTAAATAATAGAAGAAATAAGAAATTAAATTTTTTAATTCCTTTAATTGAATGGGTATGCAAGCATGCCATGTGGAAACATTGGGGACATAGCAAAAGCAGTGCTGAGAGAGTAATTATGAAAAAAAAACAACGCAGGCATGAAAAAGGAAGCAAAACCAACATCTTAACCCAATATCTCCAACAATTAAAAGAAAAAGGCAAAATAAGTTTACACCCACCAGAAGATAGGAGATAATGAAAATTGAAGCAGGAATAAATGAAATTTAAAAAATCAATTGAATCAACAAAACAAGGAGTTGGTTCCTTGAGAAGATTAACAAAATCAAAGAACACTGAAAATCTAACCAAGGAAAGTAAGGATAGTATGTAAGTAACATGAATCAGAAGTAAAATGGGTGACAAGCCATCAGAACCAGAGAAATTAAAAGTATAATCGCAGAAAACTACAAAGAAATGCATTAGAATGGATTTGAAAATTTAGAATAAATGGATGTATTTCTAGAAACACACTAACTACCTTAACTAACCTTGACTGTAGCATAAAACTTAATCAACTCATAATGCAATAAGAAATTATAATAAATAAGAAGTTAATTAGATCTTTAAAAAATCTCCCAACAACAACAAAAAGTCAGGCCCAGATGGTTTCAAAATTGTAAAACCATTGGGAGAATAACTGACATCAATTCTACTCAAACTATTCCAGAATACAGCAAATGATGGGAAACTCATGTGAGAGTATGTGTGTTTGATTGGTTAGTTCAATTGAAAGATTAAGCAATGTGGCAGGGCAGAAGATCAACATATAAAAATCAGATTCTTCTACACTAATAAAGGTATTTTGGGGACAGAAATAGAAACACAACTTCATATGTAATAGCCACACAAAATGTAAAATACTTAGAGGCAAATATAACCACACAAACAAAAGACCTATTTAAAAATAACACAAAAACCATGAATACTACTGTAAGAAACAAAAAGATTCCCCATTTATTGATGAATCTACCACATTCATGAATGTGAACAGTTATCACGGTGAACATATCAATACTGTCAAATGATAGAGGAACCTTGTTGGGTTGCTACCTGCAAGGTCAGTGGTTCATAACCACCAGGCCCTCTGAGAATGGCAGAGTAAAGAGTTAGTCTCAGAAACTCAGAGGGACAGTTCTATCCGGTCCTATAGGGTAACCATGAGTTAGCATCGATTCCACGGGAGAGAGTTTAGTTTGGTTTGGGACCCAAAGTGACCTACAGATGTAAAGTAATCTTTATCTAGCTTCCAATATCATTCTTTAAAGAAATGGAAAAACTAATCACCCACTTGATATGGAAAGGAAAGAGAATCCAGAGACGCCAAGCCCTACTTAAAGACTAACAAAGAGTCTCTCACTACCCAGTCACAAAAACCACACAGCTCAGGCAGTCAAAGCAGCCTGGCACTGGCACAAGGATAGATAGACAGACCAGTGTAACAACTGACAACTCGGAAGGAAATCCACCCATCTCCAGAAAGCTGATTTTTAACAAAAGACCAAGAGCCATTACATGGGAATGGGATGGTCTCCTTAAACAGTAGTGCTATCCAAACAAAATGTCCATCTGCGTAACAATGAGAGTGGGCTCCTATCTCACCCCATACAAGAAACAACCTTAAGATGTATCAGATACCTGTGTAGAATCTAGAACTGCTGCAAAGATTACCAATGAAAACTAGGGGTAAATTTACTCCATAAAACATAGCACAACTACCAAACATGTGGAAACCCACAAGCAAAACACTGCCCATTTCCACTCCATGCTCACAATGACGGCATTTCAGCCCTTGGAGGCAGCCACTGGGTCACTATGTCTCGTTGCGAGTCCCCTTCTGTTCTGCTGCCCATCTGCTTTACCAAGCACAGTGTCCTCTTACAAGGACTTACTTGTCTCTCCTAATAACCTGTCCAACGTGTGCGAGATAAAGTTTCACCATCATCACTTCAAAGAATATTCTGCCCATAATTCTTTTTTTTTAAGATTTTATTAGGGACTCATACAACTCTTATCACAATCCATACATATACATACAATTGTGTAAAGCACATCTGTACATTCTTTGCCCTAATCATTTTCAAAGCATTTGCTCTCCACTTAAGCCCTTTGCATCAAGTCCTCTTTTCCCCCCTCCCTCCCTACTCCCCCCTCCCTCATGAGCCCTTGTTAATTTATAAATTATTATTTTGTCATATCTTGTCCTATCTGGCGTCTCCCTTCACCCCCTTTTCTGTTGTCCATCCCCCAGGGAGGAGGTCACATGTAGATCCTTGTAATCAGCTCCCCCTTTCCAACCCACTCACCCTCTACCCTCCCAGTATCGCCCCTCACACCCCTGGTCCTGAAGGTATCATCCACCCTGGATTCCCTGTGCCTCCAGCTCCTATCTGCACCAGTGTACATCCTCTGCTCTATCCAGACTTGCAAGGTAGAATTCGGATCATGGTAGTTGGTGGGGAGGAAGCATTTAGAAACTGGAGGAAAGCTATATTCTTCATCGGTGCTACATCGCTCCCTGACTGACTCATCTCCTCCCTAGACCCCTCTGCAAGGGAATCTCCAGCGCTGGCCATAATTCTTTCAAGATAGATTTTCTTTTCTTTTGACAATTTGTGCCTTGTTCCATATCTTTTGTCAACACCATAATTTTACTGTGGTCTTTAATCACAAACAGTTTGAGCATTTACAGGAGGAAACCTAAAATGCCATGGCAGGAATCAGGCTCCACTTAATCCTCAAAGTAACATCCTGGCTATTGAATACTTTAATGAGGTTTTCTGTGGTAGATTTGCCCAATGCAATACATCATTTGATTTTTTTGACTGCTACTTCAATGAATGTCGATTGTGGACACAAGAGAAATAAAATCCTTAACAAGTGTAATATCTTTACATTTATCATGCTGTTGTCTATTTATCCAGTTTTGAGGATTTTAGCTTTCTTGAATTACAATCTAAACTGTGGACTGCATCTTTTTTTCAAATCACTTTTGGGGGCTCTTACAGCTCTTATAACAATCCATACATCTATTACATCAAGCACATTTGTACATATGTTGCCATTATCCTTTTCAAAACAAGTTCTTTCTACTGGAACCATTGGCATCAGCTCCTCATTTCACACACTCCCATCCCTCCCTCATGAACCCGTGATCACTTATAAATTATTATTGTTTTCATATCTTACACCAACTGCTGTCTCCGTTTACCCCCATTTCTGCTGTTGTCCCCCTTGGGGAAGGAGGAAGTTATACATCCATCATTGTGATGGGTTCCTTCTTCCTCCCCCCACCTTCCCCCCCTCGAGGTACACCTTGGATCTTCATCAGCCAGTTTCAAGTCCTCCTCGTTTTCAGAAAGCAAGATTGTGTCATCTGTATACCGGAGGTCATTTATAACCCTTCCTCCAACCATGATACTATATTCTTCTTCATATAGTCCACCCCCTCAGATTATTTGCTCAGTTTACAGACTGAATAAATATGATGAAATGATACAACTTTGACATACACTGGTCCTGATTCTGAGCCACGCATTCTTCCTTGCTCTGTGCATATGACTGTCTCTTGGCCCATGTACAGCTTCCACGTGAGCACAGTTAAGATTTCTGAAATTCCCTTCCTTCTCCATGCTACCCATATTTTGTTAAGATACGCATGGTCACATGCTTTTGCGAAGTAAAACACACACATACACACTCCCACACATACACAAGTAAGCATCTTTCTGGTATTCTTTGCTTTCAGCCAAGATCCATCTGATGTCAACAATAAAATCCCTCATTCCGTATCTTATTGAGATTTTTGCGTGAACGTCTGGCATCTCCCTATCAATGTAGTGCTGCAGCCACTTTAAAATTACACTCAACACGATTTTACATGTATATGACATTAGGATATTTTTCGATAATTTCTGCGGTTTGTAAGGGTAATCTTAGGAATGGGCAGAAATATAGATCTTTTTCAGGCAATTCTCCCAGTAGCTATCTTCCAAATTCCTTGGTATAGATGAGTGCGTGCTGCCAGTGTTTCATCAGTTTGTTAAAACATTTCAATTGGTTTTCCATCAATTTCTGGACTTTGTTTTTGTAAATGCGTTCAATGCAACTTTGACTTCATCTATATCACTGGTTCCTGACCATATACTCCAAGGTCAAATGTTTGAATGTTGATTTCTTTTTCTTTTAGGCTATAGTGACTCTGTTTATTCCTTCCATCTGCCTTTGCTGCTTCCTGCATCATCAGTGTTTCCCCCAAGTTACCCTTTAATAATGCAACTAGTCTGGAGTTTTTTTCTCTCATGCTTCAGCTTGAGTTTTGCTGGCTATTTTTCTTCTTCTTGGCTTTGTAACTCTAGGTCTTTGTTCCATGCATCCCACTGCTTTACTTTGTCTTCTAGAGCTGCCCTTTGCAACTTTGCTCAGCTCTTCTCGCCCATCATTTCTTCCCGCTGGTTTAGCTAACGGGAGATTAACTTTCAGAGCCTTTTCTGACATTTACTCTGTGATTTCTCCCTTTCCTGTCTGTTGAATGACCTTATTTCTTTGTGTATGTTTTTTTACTAAATAAAAATCATTGCACTTTTAATGTTCATGTTATTGTTCCATCATTATGCTCCTCATCTGCTCCAGAATTATAATTTTTATCTTTTAACAGTTTCATTGGCATATAACTCACATATCACACCATTCAATTGTTCAGTCATAATAAGTGTACAATCATCATGACCAACAACTCTAGACCACTTTCTTTGTTCTTGTCCTCATTGTTATTAGCTCCTGTGTCCCTACAACCTCTGCTACTATACCCGCCAGAAATCATTCATTTAGTTACTGTCTATGTAAATTTTCCAATCCTGAACTTCAAATACAGGAAAAAATACAAAAAGACCCAAGCCAATAATAACAAAGTAAAGTAGGTAAAAAGTAGCAATCAAAAGGAAAGCAGAAAATATTAAAAACCAGCACAAATTTAAAATGGGTTGAAAGTGAGATCAAATGAAAAGGTGTCACATTTTACCCTAACTGCATCTGCCATAATCAAGTTTCCAATATGCTGGTAACAGCCCTTGACTATGGTCAGAGGGAACTCCTCAGAGACGTAACCGACGTATGGATCCCACACATGAATCTTGGGCTTCCACTGCCATCCATAGCTTTCTAAAAACCACGTGTCCACAATTTAAGCTCTGATATCTTTCCCTTCGTTAGATCTGGAAGTTATTATTTACAATTCTTGCATTACACAGACTGATGGGCTTCTTTCATGTGGATTTAGTTAATATCTCTCTTCGTATGATGTTCTTGATCATCGCTCACCTGAATCAGGTTTAGTCAGTAGTACTCAAAGAACCAAAACTGGTTTTGAGATGTGCTCAAAATTCAGATGGGATCTACTCAAGGCCGTATCTTGGTTCTCATGAGCTTGCTTTAATTTTCTTCAACTTCAATCTGGATTTAAATATGAGCAATTGTTAGTCTCTACCTGTTAGTTCCTGGGTCTGTTTGGGCTGATGGAAGCGAATTTCTCCAACCATCTCTTCCCACAGATGCTGTCAATTTGATCCCTATGCACTCCATCTGGTGTTGGCCACACGTATCATTGCCACCATGTGATTGAAAAGTGACATCTCTGATGATGAATTCACTGTGCAATCTTCAGCTCCATTCCTATCACCCTGACCGTATTTTCCAACTCCTGATTCTTCTTTGTTTCCAACTTTGGCATCAGCAATCACTGATAATTACCAATACATCTGATTGTATGCTTGGTGGATTTCACACTGAAGATGCTGGGAGAATTCCTCAATAGCTTTCTCACTGGCTTTAGGGCTGGTATGCAAATTTGAATACTATTTGTATTAACGGAATTTGTCAGTTTATAGATATACTATCTCAGACAACATTGCACTTCAAGATAGATCTTGAAATATTCTTGTTGACAAGGCATGTGATGCCATCCCTTTTGAATATGTCACTCCTGGCCTAGCTGATATTATGATTAACTGATTCAGAATGGCCATTGCCAGTCCATTACAGTTCAGTAATGTCTAGGACATTGATTGTTACATTTTTCTGTCTCATTTTTAATGACTTCCAATTTCCCTAGACTCATAATTTATATATTCCATATTCTGATTATTAATGCATGTTATTTCTTCTCATTTTTTAGTCTGCCCCATCATTAAATGAAAGTTACATAATCTTTACTTCATCTATATCTTCAGGATGGACTCTACTTTGAGAATATGGCTCTTCTTCATTGGTATTTTCAATGCCTTCTATCCTGAGGGCCTTCTGGCACTATATCTACCAATGCTCTGCTGCTATGTATAAGATTTTCAACAACTAATCAGAGTTATCAGAAGTGGATAACCTATTTTAGCTTCCAAGTCTGCTTTGAGTCTGGAAGCTCTGATGGAGACTATCCACCATGAGTGACCCTATTTGTCTTTGAAACGCTGGTGGCACAGCGTCCAGCATCATAGCAACATGACAGTCACTAGTGTAGAATATACTGAGAGATGATGGTGGACTCGTGGTGATGGTGACTCTCCCCCAATTATTAATCCATGGCTCTAGTAATATGCAACATACCATCACCAATACATAAAACATTGGTCAGAAGATAGACTCTGGGTGATCAGAATTTGATACCTTTCTGCAAGTTCATCAGATTGTGAAGTAAAGGGAGGCTAGTTGATTGATCCTACTTCATTAGACAAAGTGGACAAAGAAAGAGATGAATTATTGCATTTGAATTCACATCTGAATTATTTCATTTTTTTAAAAAACTCAAAGTTGCTACTTGCATGCTGAAAGAAATCCTTATATCTTACAGTAACATAGCTGACATTGCTGTAAACCAATCCCAGAGACATTGTAAGAGTGAATTGCAATGTCAATGTAATTGCCAAGTTCAAATGATGTTAGAAGTCAAAGTCAGGGCATTGATTGAGAAAAAAATGGGATTCTGAAATTGGGGGTGGTCATATGTGTGCAATAATGAGGAATCTATGGAAATGATTTCCCTAAATTCCATTAAATCACTCCTGTCAAAAGAACTAGCCCCCTTATCATCATGTGATGAGATTACCCTTCTGTATATAATGAGTTATTATCTGAGATTTAACCTGAGTCACGCTGAGGACATGTCTGGAGCATCACCTGAGATCTTAAAAGACATTGTAAAGCAAGACAAGGAACTCACTAATTTTGCTTCTCTACAGAACACAGCCAAAGACAAGCTGATAACAAAGATTAACCCTGGGGACAGTTAGAGTATTGACATGTTAAGAAATTAATACTCAGAGAGCTTTAGTCCTCCTACTAGTGGTCAATTTTCAATTTTAGCCTAAAGTTCCCATCCCTGGACCTAAGATGTTATTTTTTTTTCACTATATAAAGATACAAACAGTGGTGGACAAAAAACTTCCCAAAGTCTACATGGATATTCTAGGTGAAGCAAGGCCCCTACTATGGATATTCTAGGTGACTATTTAGACTACTATTAGTAGAGACATTACTATCCTAAATTAATGGCCATGAGTATGATCCATTTTAAAGATCCATTCCAGCTCAAGGAGTTGAAAATACAGTCAAAATCCAGAATTAGAAACCTACTTAAAATTTTCTCCTTCAAATTTCAGATGTGACCATCTGGTTAAATGATTCTTACTTGGAGATGCCAAGAGAAAACAGGAGCCAGGATAGTGCTAGGAGAAAATAGTTGGCATGGGCAATGAAGTATGGTTGTCCTGTCTCCTGAATAAAATAAATTCTCTCTCTTATTTATACCCATTCAACATGCAATGTATCACACCCAGTAAGATCTATTGTACCACATAAGAACAGAGCATCACTGTCCTTGCGATAGCAGTCAAGGGAATGGAGATCCGGGCGTTGCCAGCAATGACCCTCATTTTTCCTGTTCAAAGGGAGCAGAAGCCCATAAATTCCTATTACAGAAATAGAAATAAAGACACATAGGCAAGGAGAGGCTCATGTGGAAAAATAGAATGATCCATCACAAAGAACCTGTCTCTACAAGGATAATTTGACTTCATCAAGGGATGAGGAATGACAAGAGAATTTTCCTCGTGAAGCACTGAAAGCATCGTAACCAAGATAGATCAGACCCTGAGTCTGTGGCATATTGATCTCCAGCCTTTTACTCTCCCCTGAGACTTTAAATGTTGGGTGTAATTGAGAAGACCCTTGGAATCAGAAGTACTGGCAAGAATACTGTCATGGGAGGCGGTATCCTTTGGATTTCGTCCTCGTGTTTTCTCTCCCAGCGTGTAGTTCTGGGCATGTCAAAAAGGATAGCAATGAAGGAAAGGATTATTTCGACTACTATTCGTAGAGACGTCACTATCCTAAATTAATGGCCATGAGGATGAGCTGGAACTTTCTAAAGCCTGATGGTTCTTTATTGTAGGATTCAATCTCACAGAAAGCTATTTATTTAGTTATTTGTTCATCCACTAACTGAGTTAATATTAGAGGAGCATGCCAACGATATAGGAATAAGCAAGTTCATCTTTCAAATCTTTGAAACCATTTATAAGACTGAACTTTTTCCTGTCCCCACTACAGTTGTGGATAGTGCATTTGGTAATCATACTTGGTGCGAATCAGATAGTTGGGGAGTTTAGTCTATCCAGAGGGATCTCAAAAGAAAGAACCGGTGATTTGTTTTTAAAAACAGCCCTTGAAACCCCTGTGGAACAAAGTTTACCCCTGACACATGTGAAGTCACCGTGCTCTGGAACTGATTCTCTCTCATCTGGTTTATTTTACTGACTGTGCTGCACTCGTCCTTTAGCTTCCAATGGTCATGCCTCCAAGAAAGCAATTAAAGACAATTTCAATATGGGAATTAATTGGGTTGATGTCAAACCCATCCTTATTGTCTGTCACCCCCTGCCAGGCCTGACAGACACCGTCCTGTCCTCTGGAGTGCGCAGAAAGTTTCCGTTTGCCTTTGAGCTTGTTGTTTCGTTGTTCTTGCCATGCAGTGCATCATTCACTTTCCGTTTTGACAAACGACAAAGCCACGGCGAACAAATGTAATCAGCTGTCACAAATAAATGGAAATTTGGGAAAATGTATGCTACAATTATTTCCAGACCAATGAACAACAGTAACTACAATATCAGGATCCCTGTGAAAGAGGAGATATATGACTAGCTGAGTCCCTCTATGGTTGTCTGATTTTTGAAAAGAATTTCAAGATTCATTGAGGAAGAGAGATTTAAAGAGAGCCTGGTGGCCCCATTGAGTTGCAGAAATACAAATCAGGGCTCAGAAATGTCTAGTCAATAACAAAGAGCTCCGGAAATCTGCACAGAGTCCCTTTGAAATGTTATTGAGACCTAGGATCATGAATACTTAGGTAAAATGAATTTCCCCCAAAGCTGGCTGAGATTAACCATGGTGTTACAAATGGAAAACTCTCAGAGCTCACATACTGTGGGGAGATGTTTACATTTTGAAAAGCCAAAGTGAAGGGTCTTAGTGGACAATCAAGCAGTCATTGAAATTCTAAAAGAGTCACACCTTAGCAGTAGGATTAAACTTTCTCAGAAGTATGACTGTATCCCTGCCCTTGTTATTGTTGTTGGTGTTAGGTACTGTTGAGTCTGTTCTCCACATTGGGATTCTATGTACAACAGAACAAGTCACTGCCTAACTCTGTGCTGTTCTTCCCCTTGTTGCTGTGTTTGAGTCCATTAGTGCAGCTGCTAAGGTATCCCATCTCATGGAGAATGTCCCTCTCTTTGGCTGACCCTCTAGTTTACCAGAATGATGTCCTTTTCTGGGACTGATTCTTCTTGATAGCACATCCTCGTTCTGAGGAACACTCAGGCTATCCCTCTCCCAAGACAGATTTGTTTGCCCTTCTAGCAGTCCATGCTTTATTCAATATTTCTCCCCAGCCTTGTCAGAGTTGGATCTCTCTCAAGACCAAAGTCTCACATAATATAAATGTTTCTAAAACACCACTTACTAGCTTTTAAAGGAAGATAATAAGACCTGTGCACGTGCAATTTCATTTACAATGACCAAGATGCAATCAAAAATGACTGAGTGCATAAGGAAGCAGAAAAATGTGACACCCTCACCAATAAAAACAAAGAAAACTGCAGACATATACGCAAAAATTCTTAACAAAATTTGCAAACAAAATCAGCAAAACATACAAAAGTATTATGAGGCCTGACTAAGTGGGAATTATTGCAGAGATAAAAAGCAGACCATGATAAAAACACTCTTTTAAAAATCATTTTATTGGGGTCTCATACAAATCTTATCACAATCCATATATACATCAATTGTATAAAACACATTTTTATATTCGTTACCCTCATCATTCTCCAAACATTCAATCTCCACATAAGTCCCTGGCATCAGTTCCTCATTTTCCCCATCCCTCCCCACATTCCCTCCCTCATGAACCATTGATAATTTATAAATTATTGTTTTGTCATATTTTACACTGTCTGATGTCTCCCCTCACCCACCCCTCTGCTGTCTGTCCCCCTGGGTGGAGGTTATATGTAGATCCTTATAATCAGTTCCCCCTCTGTACCCCACTCTACCTCCACCCTGCTGGTATCGCCACTCTCACAACTGTTCCTGAAGGGATCGTGCACCCTAGATTCCCTGTGAAAAAAACACTCTTTTTAAGACTTTCTGTCAAGGCTGCAAAACTGATGTCAGGATTGGGGAAGATGGGCCTTCAGTGACATGAGATGGGTGGGTGCCAATTCTGCACACACACCCCTGATGTGGGGAAGCCTACCCCTACAATCCTCCAGTTAGGAATGCCCTCATCCAAGAGCTGGAGAGCAGCCTCTCAGGGCTGGTTTAGGGAAGAAGAGTGCTTTGGTAACCCAAGTGGTCTCAGGTAGAAAGGTGGAGAGAGATGCCTTTCTCATGCAGGTTGGTGTCACTGTTCTTGCAAACTACAAGATGTTTTGTTTTGTTTTGGCTGCTTAATAATGTGTTGTCCTTTTGCAATCCTTGTGGGGGTGGGCGATAGGGTTGAGGTGAGGTGGTGTTGAGGGTGAACCACCACCCACACCCACCTTGGGGGCATCACCATATCCCTCAGGTTTAGTCAGTGTGTTTCCTTAATACTGGCAGAATGCTTCCACAAGTGCTTTTTTCCTTTCTTCTTTTTAAAAAAATATTTATAATGTGATATTTCTGTATGATGTGCATGCAAATTTCACCATAATTTTCTGAAACATTTTTCTGCCTTTTCTACTACATCCCTGTAATTTCAGTACCTACCAATGAGTCCAATATATGTAATTGTAGAATTTAAAAAATGGTAGAAAATACTCTGATGTGTCTATTAATCATAGACCATGTTCCTTGGGGCATTTGCTTTGTTTTCAAAATAAAAAGCAAAACCAAAAAGACAGCAATACCAACCCCAAACAAAAGACTCAATGACCTGGATATAGAATGGACCCTTCTCAACATGGTAAAGGGTAGCTACAAAACACTCACAGCTAATATCAGATTAAATTGTGGATATTACACAGGAAATCAAAAATAAGAAAAAGAATGTCTGCTGTCTCCATTTTTTCCAATATTGAATTGTAAGTTCTAGACAGAGAAATTATGGTAGAAAAGAAATTTAAAATACCCAGATTAGAAAAGAAAACATAAATAAAACTATTGACATTTGTAAATGGCATAATTTTGTAGAAAATCTCAATGATCTCACTAAAATGGTACTAGAATTAATAACATATTTTTCAATTGCAGGATATAAGAAGAATATATTAAAATTTTTATAAGTAAGCAATGAATGATCTGAAAATTAAATTAAATAGTCAGTTCCATCAACAAGAATACCAAAATAATAAAATTTTATAAATAAATTTGCCAAAAGAAATATAGTAGTTGTTCTCTGAAAATTTATTAAAATATTGCTGAAAGAAACTAAGAACAGCTTCAGAAAATAGAAAAGCATACCATGCTCATGGATTATAACATTTAATATTGCTTAGATACCTACACTCCTTAAAATGACCTAGAGTTTCAAAGCTATTCATGTCAAATCACCAGTTATTTCTTAGCAGAAATAGAGAAGTTGATCCTGAAATTCACATAGGAATTCAGAATAGTCATAACAATTGTGGAAAAAAGAGCAGTGTTGGAGGACTCACACTTTCCAATTACAAAGCTGACTACAAACCTACATTAACCAAGACTATGTGATCATGATATGAAAACAAGCACACAGATCAGTAGAACAGATTGATAATCCAGAAACAAGACCTGCATTTTGGGCCAGCTAATTTTCAACAATGATGCCTGTATACTGCATCAGTATAAAACAAAACAACCTAAGTCACTGCCATTGATTGATACTGTCTCGTCATGAACCTACAGAACAAAGTAGAACTGCTCCTGGTAGTTTCTGAAACTGTGACTCTTTACAGGAGTAGAAAATCCCATACATCTCCCTAGGAGTGGCTGGTGGCTTCAAACTGCTGACCTTGTGAGCAGCACAATGGTTTATGACTATCCATCAGGGATCCAAAGAGCTGAACTATTGTGACACCAAGTATCCATTGAGTGAAATAAATTTGGCTTAAATTTCACAGAAGGAATTCCGTTTATAGCTAACAAAGCATACAACCAACCTCTTTCTAAAACTGAAATAGAAAATGTGATGCATTTTTTTTCTGATCATATTTTAGTGTGACAGACTTTCTTCTGATATAGTTACTTGGTGTAAGTGGACCTTTTTTCATCTATGGCACCAGCATTTAATAAGTGGAAGATGGTATCTTGGAATGTATGTTCAAAGTTATTAAGATCAGTGTCTAGAAGGAGTGATCATTTGGTAATGATTCATTTCTGCTGCAGGACTGAGCTTAGAAGTGAGGCCTGCTTACTTCTCTGATGTAGATGTAAGAAGATGATGGATCACCAATTGTAGGCACTAAATTCTGCTTTATGCTAAACTATGATTATATTTTCTAGTCTTACATAAATTAAGGGTAAGCAATATAGATTTTGAAGGCATTATTCTTTTAAAGAATTGCTTTAATCCCTACCCAAGAAAACATTTAGGCAGGGTAAAACATTTGAGTTCTGCATCTGGCTTCAAAGCTCTGATTCCTGTGAGAGCCACTTCTACCTTTCTCAACACCAAGGGCATCAAATTATCATTCCAGATTCTAAAACTCAAGCTGTGGACTAGCAAGGCAAGAATGTGTGAAGACACCTCAGTATTACATTTTCCCTCTTGGAGAAAATAGAACGACCTATTCTCACTTCATATGGGGTGGGGTGGGGTGGGGTGCGCTTTATGTTTCACTTAAGTACCACGAGGAAGACTTGCTCAATACCTCTCCTAACACAGGACAGACCATTGCTGGTGTTTTCGGTGGCTGGATAATAAGAAATCCTTGCTATCCGACAGGAATACAAAATGAAGCGATAAGGGCACATTGAGCAGGAATACAGAGAAGTAGAAAGTGCTTTCTCCCCTCAGGGCACATTTTAAAGCTTTCAGGTTCTAGTTCCTAGTTAACACATTCACATTTCAATTCCCAAGCCCGGTTTTTCTCTGGTCAGGTCAAGCAGAATGATCAGAAGTGCTGAGAGAAGCTGTCTAAAATAGTCTCCTGATAGGGCAATGTTTGCTACCGATCAAACAAAGCAGCTCTGCTAGGTCAGAAGACACTGGGCTCAACTACTCCATTTTCAAAGAAAGGCAAGTCTAAGGGGCTCCATATTTTGAGGGAAAGTTTGTATTTATTGTGCAGAAATTTCTTTGTAGAGAAGAAAGGCGGCAGTCATCAAAGCCAGGTGTGTTTTAGGTCAGTACTCCACGCTGCTGCAGTTCTGAAAGACCAACACCAGAGGAAGCTACTTGGGAAATGTTAACAATGTTATAAACCACTCATTCTTTTCCCTCCTTTGCTTCAGTGTATGAGCACACACGGTTGTGTCCTTAAATGGTATGTACACACATGTATAGTGATAAGTAACACATACTCTAAGAACATGGATTTTGGCTGGAACAAGTCTGGAACAAACACTGGCCTGGTTATATGACCTCTCTGTGACTTCATTTTATCTACAAAATGATGGGAGCATTAAAAGAGTTAAAGTAAATAGACTGAAGCTTGACAAGTATTAACTTCCTGGTTGGAAGGCCAAGTTCACCCAGAGGCACAGTGGAAGAAAGGCCTGACCATAGGCTTCTGAATTCATCATGGAAAACACTACACTGGCCAAACAGAGACCCATGGAATCCTCTAGACCAGCAGTTCTCAACTTGTGGGCCACAACCCCTTTGGGGATCAAACCACCCTTTCAGAGGGATTGCCCAATTCATAACAGTAGCAAAATTAAAATTATTAAGTAGCAACGAAAATAATGTTATGCTCAGGGGGGTCACCACAACATGAGGAATGAACTAGAACCACTGCCTAGACTGTGGCCCTGAGTCAACCTTCAGGCTCGGAACAGAACTCAACCTCATGGCTTAATATCAGGCAAATGACAGACAAATCTGTAAGAGGAACAATGACACAAGGGAAGTATGCCCTTCTTTGCATAATCAGCCATTTGAAATTGCAGGGCAGCATTCGTACAAGAATTAAGTTCTAAAGCTTTAGGGAAGAAGGCAGAATGGAAATGAGAAACCAGGGAGGGGTGGGAGAAGCAAGGTCACGTTGCGGGGACTGCTGTACGTAACATGAAGTGAAGTGCACGTAAGCTGTTGGGTGGAAAACGGATTTCCTCTGTTAACTTTTACCCAATTCCCAAGATAATGTTAAACAAACAAAAAAACCCACATAGTTCTACTCGATACACATGGCATAAGTCAAGGCTGGGTCAGTAATTGGTAGAATTAATTTTATGTGCATATTGGCACATAATAATATGTGGCCTCTATATAGACATATATGTGTGTACATACACATGTGTACTTGTGTGCACAGATATGGATGCATATGGATACATCTTCAACTACAGCTGTGCATGATTAAATACATATATTTAATCCAGTAGGTCCTGGAAGTACGGCAGCAACCGAAAGACCCACAGGCCTTGGTAGCACAGCAGGAGAGAACAACCAGGGCTTAGCAGGCCCGAGTGGTAGAGGCTTGGGAGATCCCATGCAGGTGGCTCCTTGAATGTTCAGCCATGTCCAAGGAGTCTTTGTAGCTTAGAGACAGCTTCAGTAGGCTTTGTGACCCTGCAGAGAGCTGGTGCAGAAGGTTGACTGTAACACTTGTCTGAGAAGGACGGGCCTGAATGTGCCCTGCATATGGGGTTACAGGAGTCTTACTCTGGGCGCTATGCACATCCAGGCTGTGTGGCAGCCTCAAATAGTGTAGTCGTGGCCTGAGTAAGGCAGTCCTTACATGAAAACAGCATTAGAAATGGCCATGGCAGTGCGTGTGTGGGAGTGAAAGAGGGCAGGCTCCCAATCTGGTTGCGTCCTCCGGTTCTAGCAGCTTGGGCGGCTGGCAGCGTTGAAGTGGCCCCCAGCAACCCAACTTCCAGAAATCTCTCAGCGCCCACAGTCCAGTCCACGGGCACCCAGCCAGGGCCCTCCCCACAGGCAAGATGGCCAAAAGGAAGGTCAGCGAGGCTGAAGGGGCGGTGCAGGAGGAGCCCAAGAGATCAGGGAGGTTGTCAGGGAAACCTGTGGTTGCAAAAGTGCAGATAAACCCAAAAAGGCAGCAGGAAAGGATAAATCTTCAGACAAAAACAGTGCTAGCAAAAAGGGAAAGGGGTGCAAAGGGGAAACAGGATAAAGTAGCTTAAAAAAAAACAAAAGAGACCTTACCTACCCCAAATGGAGAAACAAAACTGAGGAGCACCCAGTCTGATGAAGCAGGAGAAAAAGAAGCCAAGACTCATTAATTTTTATCGACCAAGTGCTATCAGTGGGCCCTGTTGTCTCCCTTCTTGTACAATCCAGAGCAATATTTTTATCAACTATTTTGTAAGTGCAAGGTTTAGTAACCCTAGAAACATTTAGTAGCTCTAGGGGAAGGAAATCCTACTTTATCCCATTTTTTTTTCAAGTATAAGTGCTTTTTTACAAAGACATAACATCATCTAGTTGTTGTTTATTTCTTGGCACAACCAGAAAATAGTGGTATGTTGAATTATGGGAAGGTTTAACTGACTAGGGTGTCAACATCACATTCCATGAATGAGGGATTTTCTGTACCCCCAATGCAAAACAGACTTAGTGGCAATTTGGAGTCACTGTCATGCATTTGTATGACTTGAACATTTAAATTTTTGTTTCCATGTTTTTGTTTTAATAGAATTGTGTCTGAAACCCATTCTGTCATCACGGCATTTTTATGAGAGCTGGGGATTCTGTAACACCTGTGATCATGGTAGTTATCAGTTATCAGTTTTCCTGATAACTTTATTATGTGTTGTGAATGGTTGAATATTTGAGTGTGTTGTGTGTGAGACATTAAACTGTGAATTGGTGGAACATAAGATGTGACAGTTTATTAACATTTGAAGATAATGGTCTTTGATAACCTCGTTTTAAAAAATTGTCTCCAAATTTAAAGCTGTAAAGTCACTGGAATTTAGAAATGAATTGTATCTACCTGCCTTTTTAGGATTTTGGTACGTGCATGTTCACACCATCCCTTGATGGCCCAGGGCCCTAAGGGGGACAGCACTGGAGACTCAGGGCCTGGACTGGCCCAGACTGACCCTGTGACCCTGAGGCAAACCACTAAAAGCATGTGACACAGCAACCGTGGGAGCAGAGCAGGGAGCCCCTGAGGGAAAACAAAGGACAGACTCTGGGGCCAAAGCATGGTACCCCCATTGGACCTGACTGAAGGACACGCCTAGAGATCAAAAATCAGATCCTGATCTATTTACAGGTTCTTCTTTCTTTAAAAGTTTTTTTCTTTTAATTAATTTATTCTTCTATGGGTAATTGTTTTCCTTTTTTGTTGTCATAGCTGTGTTTTCACTCATCTCCTATCTTTCTATGACTTGATTTTTGGTGCACATTATTATCTCTACAGATCTATCTAGATAAGATAGACTCGATGGAGGAGAAAACAATGGAACCATTGGTTCCGGGGGGATATGAGAGAGGGGCAGGAGGGGGCAAGGAGGTGGTGCTGACCAACCCAGGTACAGGGGAGCAATGAGTGATCCAAAATCAGTAGCAAAGAGGGTGTGAGTGGCCTGGTAGGGATTCAGCAAGGGCAAGGCAACAGAGAGAAATTACTGAAACCCAAATGAAGGCTGAGCATGATAGTGGGACAAGAGGAAAGTAAAAGGAAATAGAGGAAAGAACTGGGTGACAAAGGGTATTACAGAGGTCCAAATACTCAAATATACATATGTAAATATATTTATATGAGTGTGGGGAAACAGATCTGTGCACATATTTATAGGTTTAGTATTAAGGCAGCAGATGGACATTGGGCCTCCACTCAAGCACTTACTCAATGCAAGAACACTTTGTTCTATTAAATTGGCATTCTAGGATGCACACCTTCCTGACACGATTGCTGAAGAAAAATGCGTACATAAGCAAATGTGGTGAAGAAAGCTCACGGTGCCCATCTATAAAAAGATATAGCATCTGGGGTCTTGAAGGCTTGAAGATAAACAAGGGCCATCTAGCTGAGAAGCATCAAAGCCCACATGGAAGAAGCACACCAGCCTGTCTGACCACAAGGTGCTGAAGGAACCAGTTATCAGATATCAAAGAACTAAAAATCATATCAATGGGTGCCCACCTCCCTGATACGATCAATGAAGACAAATGTGTGCATAAGCAAATGTGGTGAAGAACAGTGATGGTGCCCAGCTATCGAAAGATATAGCCTCTGGGGTCTTAAAGGCTTGAAGATAAACAAGTGGCCATCTAGCTCAGAAGCAACAAAGCCCATATGGAAGAAACACACCAGCCTGTGTGACCATGGGCTGTCAAAGGGATCAGGTATCAAGCATCAAGGAACAAAAAATAATATCATGTGGGTGAGTGCAGAGTGGAGACTCAAAGTCCATTGTTAGCCAACCAGACACCCCTTACTGAAGGGTTGTGGGGAGGAGATGAATGAGGCAGGGTGCAGGGTAGCAACGATAAAACATATAACTCTCCTCCAGTTCTTAAATGCTTCCTCCCCCCACTATCATGATCCCAATTCTATCTTACAAATCTGGCTACACCAGAGGTTGTACATAGGTACAGAGAGCAACTGGAAACACAGGGAATCCAGGACAGAACAGATGACTCCTTCAGGACCAGTAAGTAGTGAGAGTGGTGATGCCTGGGGGGTGGAGAGAATGTGGGGTAGAAAGAGGGAACTGATTACAAGAATCTACGTATAGCCTCCTCCCTGGGGGAGGGACAGCAGAGAAGAAGGTGGGAGGAGACATCAGACAGTGTAATATATGACAAAATAATAATTTATGAATGATGAAGGGTTCATGAGGTAGGGGGGAGTGGGGAGGTAGGGGGGAGTGGGGAGGGAGGGGGAAAATGAGCAGCAGATATTAAAGGCTCAAGTAGAAGGCGAAAGTTTTGGGAATGATGACGGTAACAAATATATATATGTTCTTGACACAATGGATGGATGTATGGATTGTAATAAGAATTGTATGAGCCTCCAATAAAATGATATAAAGGAGGAAAAATAAAACAAACAAACAAAAAGAATTGGGTTCAAATTATTTATAATGTCTCTATGTTGATCTCAAAACAACTAAGAAAATTCCAGTTCCAAAAAAAGAGAGAAGAAATGGACATGGCTAATGCAGAGGCTAAGGATTTCATGTTGGAGAATCCATTTTATTACATATTATTTGCTTTCTAAGAATAAGGGATACCCATTCTGTATCCCTTTCCCCATAGCAAACCTCTGCTGGTTTGGGTTCTTTGCCTGAAGGGGCTGGGTCATTAATAATCCTGTAGGAATGGGGTTGCTGTAGCTTACCAATGACTCTAATCTCTGCTAGTCCGAAGAGGCAGCCTATGGCAGCGCCTGGATCCCAGGCATATTCTTTTTCCCTTCCATTGCAAAATATTTGTCCAACTTCCCCTTGGCAATCAGGATGGATCACATTAGTCTGTACAGTAACATCCTCTTTGCCCTTGACCCAGAGGAATATAGAGCCCAAAATGGCTGGGATGCCTTCGTGCCTTCAGTGGAATCCAGTGGGGGTCTCAGGTATTCTTTCCTTTATTTATTAAAATAATTTTATTGAGGACTCTTACAGCTCTTATAATGATCTATCCATCAATTGTAACAAGTACATTTGTGCATATGTTGCCATCATTATTTTCTAGACATTTACTTCCTATTGAGCCCTTGGTATCAGCTCATTTCCCTTGCCCCCACCCTCATGAATCTGTTATAAATCACATATTATTATTATTATTTTCATATCTTACACCAACTGCTGTCTCCCTTCCCCCATTGTTTATACTTAGAAATTCTGTTGGCATTGAAATTCAGCCACTCACAATAAAACTCCGAATATTGTTTTGGGAAATATCCGCGCTGTTACCACAAAAATTAAGGCTATCTTTTAAGGCATACATAGAAGTCTAATTTAGGCCTTTTATGTGGCAATTACCTGTGATTCCAAAGCCCTGAAATCATATCTTTCGTTCTCCACTTTATTTATTGTAAGCAGTTCTGACCAAGAATTCCCCTATACTTTTCATCCTGATAAAACTGCAGAAAATTATCAAACATAAGATTACCCAGAGCTTCCCTTCCCACCAATACTTTATAGAATGGTGATATTTTACATATTACTATCAATACTTCCTGTTATCAATTAGCAATGCCCTCTTACTAATGGAAGCAGAGTTAGCACTATTGTACGAAACAGAATCGTCAATACCTTAAGAACTAACAAGACTTGAGGATCAGTTTAGTTATCTCATCCTTACAATATTTCTCTAGAACTACTCCGGATGCAAAATGTCTTAGGCTTGTCCTCTAGAGACGCAAATCAGTAAAACATACCTATTTGTTGTTGCTAGGGCCCCTGGCATCAGTTCTGAATCATAATGACCCCAGGTGCAGAAGAATGGAAAACTGCTCAGTCCTGGACCATCCCCTCACAGTTGTTCTGATGTTGAGCCGCTGTGTCACTTGTCTGGGTGAGAGTCCCTTTCTTTTTGCTGACCTCCGACTTTCCCACTAACTGCTCCCTCATGACAACATGTCTTATGCACGTGGGGGAAATTCTCTTCAACCTCACTTCTAAGGAATGTTCTGGCTGTACTTCTTTCAAGACAGACTTGTTTGTTCTCCTGGCAGTTTACGTTGCTGCCGATATTTTCCCGACCACCATAATTCAAGGGCATCAATTCTCCTGGAGTACTCTCATTTGTTGTCTGACTTTCACCTGTGTAGGAAGTGATTCAAAATACCACAATTCTGACTGGGCCACCTTGGTACTCAAAGTGACTTTCAACATTCTGAAGAACTCTTGCCCATCAGTTTTGTTCAATGTTTGATTATTTGCTCCATGGGAATTGATTGCAGACCCAAGGTAAATGAAATACTTGACAATGTCAATCTTTTCTCCATTTACCATGATATTGTCTATTGGTTCAGTTATGAGTAATTTGGCTTTCCTTAATTTGAGTTGCAATCCATACCAAAGGCTGCAGTTTTTAAAAAAAATCATTTCACTGGGGGCTCATATAACTCTTATCACAATCCACCCACATACATCCATTGTGTCAAGCACATTTGTACATTTGTTTCCATCATCATTCTCAAAACTTTTGCTTTCTACTTGACCCCTTGGTATTAGCTCCTCATTTTCCCCCTCCCTCCCCACTCCCCCTCTCATGAACCCTTTATAATTTACAAATTATTATTATTTTGTCATATCTTACACTGTCTGACATCTCCCTTCACCCACTTTTATGCTCCAGGGAGGGGTTATATGTAAGTCCTTGTAATTGGTTCCCCTTTTCTCCCCACCTTCCATCCACCCTCTCAGTATCGCCACTCTCGGCATTGGTTCTAAAAGGATCATCTGTCCTGGATTCCTTGTGTTTCCAGTTCCTATCTGTAGCAGTGTACATCCTCTGGTCTAGTCAGATTTCTAAGGAAGAATTGTGATCATGATAGTGGGTGGGGAGGAAACATTTAAGAACTACAGGAAAGTTGTATGTTTCATTGTTGCTATACTGCACCCTGACTGGCTCATCTCCTCACCAAAACCCTTCAGTAAGTGGATGTCCAGTCACCTACTGAGGGGCTTTGACTCTTCACTCTGCACTCACCCTCATTCACAATGATATGATTTTTTGTTCTTTGATGCCTGATATTGGTCCCTTTGACACCACGTGATCACACAGGCTGGTGTGCTTCTTCCTTGTGGGCTTTGTTGTTTCTCAGCTAGATGGCCGCTTGTTTACCTTCAAGCCTTTAAGACCCCAGATGCTATATCTTTTGATAACCAGGCACCACCAGCTTTCTTCACCATATTTGCATATACATATTTACATATATATAAATATTTAGATATATATATATAAATGCCCTCTGTCTCCTAGTTCTTCCCTCTATTCCCTTTTACTTTCCTCTTATCCCGCTATCATGCTCAGCCTTCATTTGGGTTTCAGAAATTCCTCTCAGTTACATTGTCCTTGATCCAGCCCTGCCATACCTCCTACACCCTCCTCACCATCAATTTTCGGTCACTTGTTGTTCCCTTGTCCCTGGGTTTAACACCCACTTCCTTTCTCCTACCTCCTCCTCTCCCATGTCCCCCCAGAACTATCATCCGGTTGTTCTCTCTTCCAGCTTGTTTATCCTGTCTATTCCATCCAGATAGACATGCAGCAACAACAATATGCACAAACAAAAGACCAAGCACAATGAAGCAAAAATAGAAAATAAAAATAGCTACAACAACAACAACAAGGCAACAAGACAAAAAAAAAACCTATAAATAGTTTGAGGTCTCTGTTGACCTTTACAAGTGTTTTCCATCGAGTCTCATGAGGCTAGTTTGTTATGATCCACATAGTTGAATGTATTTGCATAATCAATAAAACACAAGTGACCATCTTCCTGTTGTACCCTGCTTTCCGACGAGATCCATCAGACATCAGATATTGCTATGCTGCCTCCTCGCCTGAATTCAGCTTGAATTTCTGCAACACTCCCCTATTGAAGTGCTACGCGGTGATCACCTTATCTTTAGGGAAATCTTACTTGCATTTTATATCAGTGATATTGTTGGATAATTTCTAAAATCCATTGGGTCGCCTTTCTTTGGAGAAGGCACAAAGTATGGATATCTTCCCGTCAGTTGACCTGGTAGCTGTCTTTTAAATATTTTGATATGTACAAGTGAGGGCTTCCAGGGCTTCCTCAACTTGTTGAAATATTTGAATTGATATCCCATTCACTCCTGGGGACTTATTTTTTACTAGTGTCTCCAGTGAAGCTTGAACTTCTGCCTTTAATATAATAACTGGTTCCTGATCACATGCGACCCCTTGTAAAGCCTGGATGTTGACTAGTTCTTTTTAGAATGACTCTGTGTATTCCTTCATTCCTTAAAAAAAAAATGCTTCCTGCATAGTTCCACACTCACTTTATGGGACCCTTCAGTATTGCAACTAAAAGTTTGAATTGTTTCTGTAGTTCTAACAACTCGAAATATGTTGAGCATATTCTTTTTGTGGCTTCTTAACTCCATGCCTTTGCAAATTTTACCTTAATCATTTGCCTTCTAGAGCGGCCCTTTGAAATTTTATATTCAGCCCTTCTAATTAAGCATTCTTTCCATTTGTTTTAGAAGAGCAAGTTTCACAATCTTTCTAATATCTTTTGATCTTTTCTTTCTTTCTGATCTTTTTAATGACGTTTTGCTTTCTTCACGCTTAATTTTCTTGATATCATCCTTCAATTAGTGAGATCTTCTGTCATTAGTGTTTAATCCATCAATTCTGTTCTTAAAAGGTCCCCAAATTCCAATGAGATATATTCAAGCTATATTTTGGTTCTGATGGAACTTTAAAATTTTTCCTCATCTTCCACATAAACCTACATATGAACATTTAATGTGTTCCCCAGTCAGCCCCTAACCTAATTTTGGATGTGCAGATTAAGTTTCTCCATCATTTCTTTCAGCAAATGTAGTCAATTTGATTCCTGTGCATTCCCTCTGGCAAACTCCAAGTATCTCTTCACCATTTATATTCTTGAAAAGGGATATTTGCAATGAGGATATCGATCTTGAAATATTCTATAGTGCTTTATTTCTATCACCCAGGCCATATTTCCCAGCAACCTTTCCTTCTTATTTCCAGCTTTTGAATTCCAATCACCCATAATTACTAATACACCTGGATTTCAGGTCTGATCGATTTCAAACTAAAGGCATTGGTAGAATTCGCATTTCTTCATCATTAGCTTTAGTGGTTGGGAGTCAATTTGAATCATAGTCATAGTGATTGAACTTCCCTGCTAGTGTGTAGCTGTTGTCCCATCACAAACAGCTTTGCACTTTAGGATAATCTTGAAATATCCTTTGAGAATGGTTGCAATACCCTGCCTCTTGACTTTGTCGTGCCCAGCATATGCTTATCTGATTCACAGTGGCCTGTTTAAGCTCACTAATGGATAGGATATTGATTAATAAATGTCTCAACTTATTTTTGACAACTTCCAATTTTCCTAGATTTATACTTTGTACATTCCTAGCTCCAGTTTTAATTGGTGTTTGTAACTGTTTCTTGACATTTTGGGTTATGTACTATCAGCAAATGTACAGCTCACTCTATCTGAGAAGGCGCTCTTCTTTACTCAGATTTCAGACAATGTTGCGCTGCTATTCATGAGATTCCCAAGGCTCATCTCTCAGAAGCACACAGCCTATTTCTTTTCCATCGTCTGCTTTTAGTCTGTAGGTGCCTATTCATCTCGGGTGACATTGCTGGTATTTAAAATACCAGTGGTTGAGCTTCCGGCATCACTGCAACACACACAATGCAACTATCAGTATCACAACAACACACAAGCCATCGCAGTGTGGCAAACTGACAGACAAATCGTGAATGCATATATGTAGAGGTTTATTTCAAGAAAAATTACTCACACAATTTCAGAAGTGGGAAAATTGCAAATCCAGACAAGTTTCCAGTCCCTTGATCAGATGTTTGGTTGGAGGATTCTCCTGATCCATGGAGCTGCAGGAATTGCTAAACCCAAGATCAGCAAGAAGATGACGAGATTACGGTTGCCGAAATAAATGAATCTAAGGTCAGCATGTCAGGTTTATGACTGCAGAGGTGAGGTAATTCAAGGTCAGTGAGCAGGATGTCAGACTCCTGGCCACTCCTAAGATCCATAGATAATAACAGCAGACCATTGACTCAAGTCCAAGAAGCAGAAGTTAATGAGCTGGACCTAGGATTCAGACCTAGCAATAAAACAAGTATGCTTTTCCAAAGCACCTACTTATACCATAAGCAGGATACAGTCTCAAGGAGATTTCATGACTACAAGGAGGATTACAAGGTCTTATTTCCCAAATCACTGAGAATACTGGCCCAGCCAAGGTGACACAAAATTTTAACTGTCACAACTACTGATGATGGATATGTTACACAACAGTGTACTGTTTTCTGTTATGCATGAGGTCATGATGGGCCAGGGGTCAATTTAGAGCAGCCAGCAACAGCAGTAACTCTCTTGTCTCAGTGACAATTGCTGAGCATGTTAGCCTGTTTGTCTTCTGCTGTGCTTGGGAGGAACTAGTTCACTCCAATTCTGCCTGAAAACGTATACCAAACATTGTGTCCTGTTCGACTTGTCTTAATCCTATTCATTGTTTTATCCCATTCACACAACAACCCAAGAAGATTCCTCTAATGGGCAGATAGAGCACTTAGAACCATCATGTTGACTTTTTCAAAGTCACAGAGCCGCAGAGTGCCAAGAAGACAGAGAACCAGATCCTCCCCTGGGCTTCCAGCGGCCTGCCCAGCAGCAGGAGTTGCTGACAGCGGAGCTGCATTGTAGGAGGTCACCAGGCAGAAGCTAGTCAGAAATAGCTCTCCCCAGGCATGGCACATGGGTTCCGAAGAGAAATGTTCTGTACAGCCAGGAAAAAAGGGTAAAGAAACATATCCAAGAATGGAAGTAAAATTGATGGCAATAGAAAAGGAATTCTGGTGGCTAAGATAAGAGAATTGCTTTATTTAATGGGTAAATTCTGCAAGATACAAAGAGCCCTTGTACTGTTAATAAACAGATCAGGAACTGTAGAGAGGAGAGATTCCAACCAAGACACATTCTTACTGCATCCATTTGCTAGCCATCCACTGGGCATAGTGGATGTTGGGGAACAGGGCAAGTCCCTTTCATCCTTCATCCTATCCACCTGCCCTGTGGTCTGGGCTCACCTCCGATCTCATCCTGCCTCTGCATTCAACCTCACATGACATCACATGTGTCACAGGCCCTTCTCATGCCTGAAATCCATACACCAAATAAGGCTCCAGACAAAGAGAGAGACAATGTGGGAGGGAAGAGGTCGTTCCAAAAACACAATCCTTTGTAGTGGGACCTGGACTGTCCAGTGTTCTGTGAGGAGTTTTCAGATTTTGCAAACAAGAGCACATTTTTAATTTCAAGTCATTTGTGCCTTTTCTTTCTTTAAATTGATGAAAGAGGCTTCCTGGAGCTGTTGATTTCTGTCTCTTGCATAGAGAAAGCAGTCACAGACATCCCTGAAAGAAGCAGAGTTGTTTATCCCAAGACCCAAAAGCAAAACATAGGGTCGGGGCTGGGGATGCTGTAAACAAAATCTGCCATCAGTTAGACTTGAGGTGGCTAGAGAGTGTCAGAGAAGGGCAGAACTCCAGCTGCTAAGTTCGCTCCAGCACACGATCCCCTCCCAGGACATCGGCCACAGCATAACCTGGGCTTGTCTCTCTCTAGGCTCCTGACCATCGTTTTCATCTCCAGGTCTCCCCGCTCACTGTGCCAGTTAATGTTTTCAGCTGCAAGAAGCAATAAAATCAACCAGCAGTGACTTAAACTATAAAGACATGTATTATCCCAGATTCTAATCAGAAATCCATAAGCAGGGTAATTTCCGGTGTGCACTGGGTGGTAAAGAGAAAACATTCCACCTTCAGCAGGATGGGGTGGAAAGGGGGCACCGATCACGATCACAAGGATCTACATATATCCTCCCTGGGGGTGGACAACAGAAAAGTGGGTGAAGGGAGATGTCAGACAGTGTAAGACATGACAAAATAATAATTAATAAATTATCAAGGGTTCATGAAGGAAGGGAGAGCGGGGAGGGAGGGGAAAATGAGGAGCTGATAGCAAGGGCTCAAGTAGAAAGCAAGTATTTTGAGAACGAGGATGGCCAAAAATGTACAAATGTGCTTGACACAGTGGATGGATGTGTGGATTATGATAAGAGTTGTCTGAGCCCCCAATAGAATGATTAAATTTTAAAAAGATAAGAACACTTCTTGTGTTTTGTCTTTTTGCACTTTTATCCTCACGAACTGGAGGCAACTTTCCTTATGTTTACAAAAGATCTGAAACTAATCCAAACTTAAAATATAGATATGACAGATGAAAAAAGAAAAAAAAAGAGGTCTATCTCCCTTCTGATATTTCCCCCCAGACTCTCCATTTGGCTTTCCCTCAGTTCCCTTGGGTAAGGATTGGGTCATCCGGGATCAGGTCAGAAAATGGGTGGGAAAAGAAAAATATGTGAAACTTCTGATCCACAGCAGGGGTGGGGTGGTGATGCAGCAGCAGTTTCGGAAAGGCTACTATAGAAAGTGCCGGCAACTCCACCAGGCTCACTTCCCAACACAGCAGTCTCCCTGCCCCCAGCCCTACCTTGATTTGGCAAACGCTTACTTCATCTTGAAAGGTCACCCAGATCTGCGAAGGTGCTCAATTGCTCTGCATAAGCAGAGTTGTTCTGTTCGGTCCAATCCCGAACAAAACGTTTTGTTTGTTCCCCGGCCAGTCACTTGACAGTGAGCTCCCTGAGGTCAAGACCGTGTCTTTCTTGCTGCATTCTTCACACTGAAAGTGACCCGCCTCATTGCCAGATACAGCCCAATCCTTGTCAATTCAGTTTAAACCGCGTGCAATCAATTGGAGGAATAACATGAATATAACAAACACCAAGCACCTTTTTTAGCAAAAAACAGAAAAACTGATCCTCAAATTCATCTCTAATTACAAAGGGGCCCAACTACCCAAAGCAAACTTGAGGAAGAATAGTGTAGCCACAAGATGTAACTTCTGACTGTATATCCAGAAAATGTTGTTCCGAAACTTTTCCAATTTAAAAACTCTTGTGATTAGATTGGGCCCACTCAGATAATCCAACATAATTGCTCCCTCTCAAGGCCCATAATTTTAATCACATCTTAAAACCAGACACTTTGGGGTCAAGCAGCTGAAGGGACTATGCCCATTTTCAGAGACCAAATTCACCGCAGCCCCGACTGCAAGTGGCAGAGCTACCGCCCGGCCCATATCCGCAGCACCAAGTCCACACAGAAAATCGAAAGACTTGTCCCGGAGATTGACGCCACCGCACATTTACAGTATGGGCAGGCAACATCCCCCGGAGGCGGCTTGCTGCAGTTGAAGCTGGTTCCTCGGGGCTGCCTCCTGTAGGAATCCATCCCTGTTCTGGATACTGGGACCGTTCACTTTTGTCACAGGTAGGCAGTGGGAGGGGGAAGCAATGAGCCCTTCAGGAAGCAGGGTCAGGCAGGCAGCTTGATGCTGAGCTCCTGTGAGATACCTACTGGTGCAGGGGCTGACGTGTGTGTGTGTGTGTGTGTGTGTGTGTATACGCGCGTGCTTGCTTGCTTAATTATTCATAATTATAAAGTAGTAAGTTGTAAAATACTAATTGCAAACTTGGGGTGCTTACCTTCTGGAGTCTGATGGGGCGACTGTACACCTGTCTGGTTCATAGGAGACGGACTTTACTTTCGGGACCACTGAATTGTCATTGCTGAGGCTCCACACACAGTGGTACGCGATTCATCACCAAGAGCAGACTTCTCTCACTCCGTTTCCCTCGACGTGAGCTGCCTCGTCCCTCGTCGATGGATTCAATACCCTCGTCAGAGGATTCAATTGCCATCCTGACCCTTTCCAGGGCTGTTCATGTCAATTATTTTCAGAATGGGAGATTTGCTGACACCTTCACAATTATCTGTGTATATAATTGAACATGCAGTTAACGTCTTATGGATTGGGGGTGCAGTATTGAGCTGGCCTTCGGGACAGGGAGGGAGGTTAGAGAAAGGCAGGGGAGAGAAAGGAAGCAGCTCGCCTCACGGTACCTCTTACTCTCCGAACTGGCAAACGCTTTTCACCGATCATGCTCAGGCCAGCTTGCTTAGCGCAGGAGGTAGCATCATGCTCCGTAACAGGAATTTCCAGAAGGACAAGGATCCAGTGAGCGAATGGATAGTTTCAGCAGTGGTCTGAGTGTAAGATCCCAATCGTTGATGGTACTAGGGGTCATGAAGCACCGCCACAACGGGAGGACACACTGCCTGATCCTAGGCCATCCTCACAATCGTTGCAGGTGAGCCCATCATTGAGGCCACCTGTTGAGGGTTCTGTTTACCGCTGACCTTCTAGTCTACCAAACCCAACGTCCTTTCCCAGGTGCAGGAGATCAAATGCCTGTTTGAGGCAAATGTCCACCTGAATCAGCAAAGAGACCGTGTTTCCCCAAATGCCCACCCCTGACCCTTTCCTGCTCATTAGGACAGAGTGCAGCTGCCGCTTTAGGTTTCCCATACGGTCAGCCTTTATGGGAGTAGAAAGCTTCATCTTCCTCCTGAGGAGAGGCTGGTGATTTCCATCTGCTGACCTTAGCTACGCCGTCCAGCTCAAAACCCACTGACCACCGGGGCAATTAACCAATCTAAGCCTCATTTTCTCAATCCGTGAAAAAGGAATATAAAGTACGTAATTGTGAATGAGAGACACAATTAGTTAAGGAGCTACATGCAGTTATATTTTTTCTGTGGTTTCTCCCCCTCCACATTACAATATGCAGGGGCAGGCATTGCATAAAAGAACAGAGCATCTTTAGGAAAATTTGTAAATGTGTTTTTTTTTTCTCTTGAGAAGAATAGGTGCTGAGAAAATCAGGATTTGAATCTAAAGTAAGCCACTCCCCATACTACTCCCCCAGCAGGATTCTTCCATTTATTTAGGGTTTGAATAGAACATCATATATCTGTACCTAACTTATGTGTTTGTACTGAAGTCCTAGAGAGTTCAAATTATATCAGGAAATTCACAATGTTCAAAGATGACCATGTTCAGAAAGTTTACTGCCCAGTATAGTCACGTGTTGGGGTATCAGAGTCTTTATCTAAAGCTCAGTGCCCTTGGACCCCAACCCAAGAATGAATAAGTAAGTCTGTTGAAGACCAAAATTCTTCCTTTCATAAAGAATCTCTGGGGAGTCCAGTGCTGCAAACCTGGTCCATATTCTGAGAACCTTTAGGCTGAGAATATGCGCACATCAGACCCCTTGAATACAAGTCCCTCCTTGACCAAAGCGTTCTCTTTCCATTGAAGTCCCTAATGGCAACAAGCACAGAGAAGCTGAGTCCTTGGGTGAGCCACACTCTCCACCCCAGCATGTGCTCTGCAGAGAGCAGCGTCCTGCGCTCTGGGCATGAAGACACTTGGAGTCGTCCTGTAGAGAAGTACCTCTGGAAGGTGATCAGGAACCAAGTCCCTCCTGGGCAATGCTCTAGAGCAAGTGTACAGAAAGGTGAGGCCAACTTTTCCTAGAGGGGTGATTCATAGGGTCTCTATGAATTGGAATCCACTTGATAGCAATGAGTTTGGGGGTGAGTTTTGGCACCCCATCCTAAGGAGCCCAGTGGCATACTTGCTTACGAGTGGGGCTGCTAATCTGAAGGTAAGCCCTCCAAATCCACCAGGCACTCTCCAGGAGACAGGTAAGGCTTTCATGCTCTAGTTCCTTCATCAGAATTGTTACCAACCTGAAATTACCTTACTCTTCTTGACTTTTATCTCCTGCTCCACTCCAAGGCAAAGGGTTTCTATTTCTCTTTCAATCTAGACTCACAGTTATATTTGATTCCTCGCTTTTATAGAGATCACTGGGGTTATGGAATGAATAGAGGGCAAGCAGAGAGGCAACGTCCACAGACATCTCCCAACAGCCCTCATGCTCCCATCCTTCCTGCTATCTTCATACACACAGTTGATGGAGTGGAGTTTCTGACCACACACGAATATGAAATGACTGTAAACAGCACTAAGACACAGAGAGGAATACAGCGTGCCCACCTGCAACAGAAAGTAAGCTCTGTGATGGAAAACACAATTTCTACCTTGTGTTCCCACATCCATCTGGGAGGCACAGCCCATTTGGAGAAAACTGATCTGAGTGAACGAATGAATGAATGAGAGAGAAAGGAATGAGTGATGTGCCTTAGGGATTGCTCACTCCTTTCTCTGTCTGCTCTCCCATCTCTCCAGTACAGAAGGCTCTTTGTCTGGAAAGCTCTCCCTGACCTTCGTAGCCAGGTCATCTCAATATGTGTGTCGTCTCTGTGCCGGCAAGAACCACGGAATTCTTCCGCTCAGAGTACCCAGCAGACGCACACGCACCTGGTGGGCCTGCGTGTGCACCCACGTGCCAAGGACTGCTCGGCCTCGTCGCTCCTCTGCACTATTGTCGCGCTGGGCTTTGCGCTGTATTCAGTGACTGTGCATTCAGTGACTGAAGGAGTCAACTAACATTGGTGGCCCTCCGAGTTCACAATGGAACTTTATTTATATGCAAATGCCTTTCACTATGCCAATCTGTTTGATTCCTGGGTCCAGGTGTGAGAGTTATGATAATAAGAGATAAAGTATTATCTGGACTTCTTTGTTTGAGTTGTAGAAAGCAAATATTGAGAGTGCCAATTTAAAAACAAGGTATCTCAGAATAATTATCCAAGTTCAGATGGTAAGATTTTTTATGTTGAGAGTTGGCTCATGAGGGTTATCTGTGTTCTAACTCAGTCTGCATGCTAAGCACATATGATATGAACAAGGAGCAATATGGTGTCAGAAAGGTGAAGGTCTGCCTAATGACACATTGCGTGTGAATGTTCTCTCCCTGCTTCTTCTGCAGAAACACAAGAGGCTGCCTAAGAATAGCAATGGCATGTCCTGGATTTTCTGCAGAATACTGTATTTTAAATAGTTCAGTCCATTGGCTTGTAGATGCAGGAAGACTCGTCAGAGCCTTGTGCCAATTCTGTCTGGGCCACTGCCAAGTAGATATTGCCTGGTCACTGCTCCATCTGGTCACTTTAGATTCTGACCACCAGACACTCAAGCACCCACTCTCCCCTCTCCTTATCCTCCCTCTCCTACCCTTTAAGTCCCCTCCCCTAAACCTCTCTCTGCTACTAATGCTCAAAAACAGGCCTTCCATCCCCAGGAAGCAGGAGCCCACCTGAAGAGAAATGTCCCTTCTCTGACCTCCTTGACTTACAGAGACCTATCAGAGCAGAGCAAGGGAAATTCAGTACCAGGAATGCCACCATGCCAGGGAGGCAGGGCACCCAGCTCCTGGCTGAGTCATCTTACCAACATCACACCACTTGAAATGTGAGCAAGAGAATTGGCTTCTACATCAGAGAAATTGTTCAGGGCTACAATGTCACAAGACAAAGAGCATGGCCATCAGTGTCAAAGACAGAGGGAAGTGATGACAAAACACTGCTTCCCTATCAGCCAACAAGCCAAATAATAAGCATCAACACAAGGCATAAAGGAAAACAATGAAGGCTCCCCAGGCAGCGCCCACAGATTCCCTCCCTCCTCCTGGTTAGGCTGAAGTCCCTGCCCCCTCATCCTTGAGGGTCTGCTTTCTGCCTGTTCTTTCTGCGCTTGGAGCCGCCCCCCACAGCCTGCCATTGGTCCTTCCAGGAGTCAGACCCAATCCCTGCCAAGGATGCCTCAGCCTAGAGTAGTTGGTGGCTCCCAAAGGGTATTTGGAGACTTTGAGAGCTGGCTGAGCAGAAAGTGGCTCGGCCAAACTCCAAATTGTGCTCTGAAGTTCGCTGGCAGAGCTCAGTGCATGAAATCCTCCAACGACTTTTTGCTAAAAGCTCTGTGCACGTGGAATTGTCCCAGCATCGTCATGGCTTCCGCTTTCCACTGCAATGTAACCACCAGCAGAAGGGGTACCAGGGAGGTTCTGGAAGTTTGCGTGATGGAGATACCTCTTGGCCGAGTGGCAGGACATCTGACAACAGGACTTAGTTCCGCTGGCCTGCCAGTAACTTATTGTGTGATTTTTGGGAAAGTTAATTAATCTGTCAGGGTCTCAATTTCCTGGTCAGTAAGGCAAAAGTCTAAATAAAATTCTCTTTGAAATATTTTTCCTTCTAACAGCAAGGTCAGGCAGCATATGAAGGCCTTCTGTTGACTCAATGCACAAAGCTCAATTAAATTCAAAAGAGGAAAGGTTATCCTCATCCCCCTTGGGCCCACATCCATCACATGCAGGGCACTTCACAAGGCACCGTGAGCTCCAAGAGTCAACCGAGCTTCTCTTCAGAGCCCAATCTTCATACTTTCTCTGCTGCCCTTCCTCAAACTTGAACCAGAAATTTGCTGGCCCTTTGGGGTCACTTATCTCAGCTTCCTCCCAAGGAAGGAGAAGCAAAGGCAAAAGAAAGCTCCAATACTCATTGATTGGGGTCGGTCCCAGTTCATGGTGACCCTATAGGACAGGGAAAAACTTCCCTGAGGAATTTCCAGGATTGTAGCTCTTGATGAGGGTAGAAAGCTTCTTTCTCCCAAGAACTGACTGTTGGTTTTGAACTGCTGACCTTGTGGTTAGCAGCCCATGAGTAACTGCAATTTCATCAGGGCTAGACAGGGGAATTTCAGAGCTCAGAGCAGGCTCCCCAAATGCCTATGCATGTCCAGTCCTGGGACACATGAAACTGAGGCCCAGAGGGCTCGTGGGGCTTATCTCAGCTTTCGTACTTGCTGACTTAGGACTTTAAGCAAATGACGTCCATTCAGGAGCTCAGTTTTCTTATTTTTATAATGTGTACAAACCATTTATTCATAGTATTTTATGAGGGAAAATGATATATAACACCTTACCAATGGAAGATATTCAAAAGTGGATATTTTTAATATCACTAATGCTAAAATTAATGAATAGAAGACCTAAAACTGCACTCCAAGCTTCTTTCCTTAAAAAAAGACAATATTTTAGTGCGAGGTAAAAAAATGTATTCTAACTTTTATAAAAGTTTACATAGGAGATCAGTTGTCCCTTCAAAAATCCAAACACGTTTTGTGTCGTGCTTTCGATTGTACTCCTACCATGTAGTCTCACTTAGCCCACTTCCTGCCTGCTTCCTTCTTTCTTTCCTACTCTATCTGAACTTTGACCTTTGGATCTCAAATAGTGCATTGTTTTAAGGTATGCACACCTCCCTAGTGTCCTTTTCCTTTTGTAGTCCTGTCTATTGCTCCCTGTGTTCTCAGTGTAGATATACACAGCTGTTTTTGTCCCCATTCAGCACTTTTTACACAAGCCATTCAGTGACACAGTTACAGTCTTCACATTGCATGAGTCTTGTTCATATTTCTGTTCTAGTTAAAGCAATTGTCACCATGGGTCAGACATAGATGATTTTTTAAAGGCGCACAATACTTATGGGTGATATATTTTTAAGTAAATGCATTATTTAGCTACAAGGTGATGACCTCAGGGGTTAGTTTTAGCCCAAGGTTTGAAGAGCATGTCAGGGCACTCATGTGAGGGAGTCCTCTAGTCTCAGCCAGTCCAGTAAGTGAGTTTTTGTTCCTGTTTGGCTTTAGGGATTGGGGTTCTATTTCACTCCTGCCTCCCGGTCTGTTCAAGTCCATCCATTGTAGCGCTGATCAGAATGGCCATTGGTGGTCCCAGGCACCATCTAGTTCTTGTCCCTGAGTTTTTGCCCTACAAGCTTGTTTCTCCTTGGATTGTTTAGCTTCTTTCTTTCTCTTTACTCGAGATAAATAGAGACAAACAGTATCGTAGATGGCGGCTTGCAAACTTTTAATATATCATACACTGCTCACCAAGAAAAAGGGTAGAGCATTACATTAAGAACTACATTGTGTCAGTTGACCAAGCTGTCCCAGGAGGCAATAATCCTAATCCTTCCAACCCAGAGATCCTATCCTACAAGGTGTTTGGTGATGTCTAAAATATATCTCTAATGGTGTCTGCTATGTGCTTTATTTTATATATACATGTGCATGCATATAGCCATGTTCATATAGATGCATATACGTATACACCTGTATGCATCTGTTAATATAGGTACGTATATATGCCTACATAAACATAAATCAGTGTACATATATTTGTGTATAGTTATTGCTATTGTTTCAAAAGTATATATGCCATAGACATTACCAAATGGTCCATTTTTGATGTATACTTTTTTAGTGGGATGGTTTACCTTTGTCAAACTGTGTATACATCACTCTCATTTAAGTTACCTTTCCCACCCTGAAAAGTAACAAGGTCTGCTGACTAGAGTATGAATCCTCACTCTCTCCCTATCTTTCTAACCCACTAAGAACCTCGTTTTCTGTATATTTATTTGTTCATACCATTTCATAAAAATGAAAACACAGTATTTTTGTGTGTGCTTGACTTATTTCCCTTATCCATGTATCGAGATATTTGGGGAATTCACTTTTTATTTATTACAGAGTACTATTCTGTTATATGTATGCATCTCATCTTACTTCTCTACTCCTTCATTGATGGTCACTCGGGCTGTTTCCATCTTCTTACATAGGGTCACTATGGGCTGGGACAACAGCAGCTCTTATACTGAGCAGTGGAATTGCTGGGATCACTTGACTCTATGTCAGTGGCAATGGATTTACAAGAGCTCTACCTTTAATTGGGGGGGGGGTGTCTGCTAGATTATTTTCCATTTAACATTCCCACCAGCAATTGTGGTGAGTTCCAATTGCTCCACATCTGCTCTAAGACTTGTTATTTTTCTTTTTAAAAATTTTGGCCA
The DNA here is from genome assembly GCF_050624435.1 of Tenrec ecaudatus. NCBI lineage: Eukaryota > Metazoa > Chordata > Mammalia > Afrosoricida > Tenrecidae > Tenrec > Tenrec ecaudatus. The sequence goes on from NC_134541.1 coordinate 55,782,599, forward strand.
TCTTAAACCCACTACCATCAAGTCAATTCTGATTTATAGCGACCTAAGGAGGCTTTCTGGATTGGAAATCTATAAGGGAGCAGGTAGGTGGTGGGTCTGATTTGCCAGCCGTGTGGATAATTTTTCAACCCTCACCTGACAACATCACCAGGGCTTCTTTGGGCCATCCTGATGTTATTAAATGCTATCTCATTTTACTTTTTATTTGAATTTCTTTAATGGATGATGGCATTGCACATCTTTTCATGTGTCAATTGGCCATTGAATATCCCTTTAGTGTATGTGTAAAATTTCCATTCATGTTCGTTGCCTAGTTTTTTATTGGGTTACTTCAATACCTTTTTAAAAATTAAATACTTTTATTGGGAGCTCTTACATCTCTTATCGCAATCCATACAATCATCCATTGTGTCAAGCACATTTGTACATATGCTGCCATCATCATTTTCAAAGCATTTTCTTTTTACTTGAGCCCTTGATATCAGTTTCTAATTTTCCCCCTCCTTCCCCTGCCTTCCCTCCATCATGAACCCTTGATAAGTTATAGATTATTATTTTCATATCTTACATTATCTTCTGTTGCCCTTCACCTACTTTTCCATTGTTTGTGCCCCTGGGAGGGGGTTATAGGTTGATCCTTGTGATCGATTCTCCCATTCTTCCCCCACCTTCCCCTAATGCTCCTGGTATCTCTATTCTCCTTGTTGGACATGCACACTGCTACAGATAAGAGCCCGCAACACAGGGAATTGAGGACAGATAAACCCCTCAGGGCCAATAGTAAGAATAGAGATGAAGAAATGAGATCTTCAGTGAGCTCTTCATGTGGCCAAGTATCAAGTAGGATCATGTCAAAAGAGCTAATTATTCTTAGATTGAGGCTAGAATTAAGTGTAAGTCCCAGTTCCATTCATAAGGTGATTCTTAGTGATAGTGTCATTAATTTAACTATTGGTATAGAATTTAAAGCACTGTTAAGAAAAGGAAATCATATATGTACCACCTAGCATTTCAGGATGTAATACATGAATTGTTGACTTGTACAGATTAAATGATTTAGTAAATGGAGACTATTTACCCATTACAATAGTAGATGCATGGTAGTCCCAGGCCACCAATCACTGGGCCCCCTCAAAGCAAGAGCTCTGAACCCAAATCTAATGACCACAAATTCTGTAACCTTGAAATAGCAGTCACCTGCTTCTTCTCCCCTAGTTTCGGCCTTAAATCCAAAGAAGTATGTCAGTTCCTTAACTCATCTGAAGCTGAATTGGAGGTAAAGCCTCATTCACTTTGTGGGGTTTCCACATTGAGTCCTTCTGATGTGGCCTATGAAACTTGCTGTGCCTTGAAAGAACAGAGTCGAAAGTCCCAGTCATCTACACCACAAGACTAGGACCAGCAAATCTGGATATAAACGTGGCCAAAAGTGTCCAGTTAGGAACATGGAAGTGGACATATTCTCCTCTTGGATTCGATTTTAGTGTTAAGCATTCCCAACCCCCCACAATGGGAGGTTGCTTTACCACCAAAGTGCCATCACCTTCTTTTTTTAAATCATTTTATTGGGGCTCATACAACCCTTATCACAATCCCTACATACATGAATTGTATAAAGCACATTTGTACATTCGTTACCTTCATCACTCTCAAAACATTTGCTTTCCATTAAGCTCCTGGCATCAGCTCCTCATTTTTCACCATCCCTCCTTGCTTCCCCTACTTCATAAATCCTTGATAATTTATAAATTATTATTTTCCCATATCTTACACTGTCCGACATCTCCCTTCACCCACTTTTCTGTTATCTACCCCCCAGGGAGGAGGTTATATATAGATCCTTATAATTGGTTTCCCCTCTCTACCTTACCATCCGAGTATCACCACTCTCACCACTGGTCCTTAAGGGATCATCTGTCCTGGATTCCCTGTGTTTCCATTTCCTACATGCACCAGTGTACATCCTCTGGTCTAGCCAGATTGGAAAGATAGAGTTGCTATCATGATAGTGGGTGGGGAAGAAGCATTTAGGAACTAGAGGAAAATTGTATGTTTCATCATTGCTACACTGTACCCTAACTGCCTCGTCTCCTCCCCATGATCCTTCTGTAAGGGGATGTCCAGTTCCCTACAGATGGGCTTTGGGTCCCCACTCCACACTCCCCCTCATCCACAATTATATGACTTTTGGTCTTTGATGTCTGATACCTGACCCCTTCAACACCCCGTGATCACACAGGCTGGTGTGCTTCTTCCATATAGGCTTTGTTGCTTCTGAGCTAGATGGCTGCTTGTTTACCTTCAAGCCTTTAAGACACCAGACACTATAGATTTTGATAGCTGGGCACCCTCAACTTTCTTCACCACACCTGCTTATTCACCTGCTTTGTCTTCAGAGATCGTGTTGGGAAGGTGAGCATCATGGAATGCCAGTTTAATAGAACAAAGTATTCTTGCACTGAAGGAGTGCTTGAGTGGAGGCCCAATGTCCATCTGCTACCTTAATACTAGACCTATAAATATATGCACATAAATCTATTTCCCCATCTTCATATATAAATATATTTACATATGTACATGCCTTTATTGCTTCCTAGTTCTTTTCTCGATTTCCTTTTACTTTCCTCTTACCCCACTATCATGCTCAGCCTTCATTTGGGTTACAATAATTCCTCTCAGTTACATTACCCTTGGTCACGCCCTACCAGGCCTACTATACCCTCTTCACCACCGATTCGGATCACTTGTTGTTCCCTTGTCCCTGGTTTTGTTAACACCACTTCCTTTCCCCCCTTCTCCCATTTCCCCCAGAACTGTTGGTCCTGCTGTTTTCTCCTCCAGATTGTTCATCCAGCCTCTCTTATTTAGACAGACCTGCAGAGATAATAACACGCACAAAAATAAGACAGAGCAAAACCAAGCAACAAAGGAAAACAAAACAACACCACCAACAACAAAAAGCCAATGACCAAAAATCACAACACAACAACAACAACAAAAAGAGAAGCTTAAAAAAAAAAGAGAGAGAGAAGCTTGTAGTTAGTTCAAGGACTGTTTGTTGGTCTTTAGGAATGTTTTCCGGTGGAGTCTGATAGGATGCCAAGACCTGGCCCCAAAGTCTTTTTGATATTCCCTGGGGACTTCATTGCTCTTCCCCTTGCTGTTCTGTTCCATGCCCCAGTGTTTTGCCTCGGTGTGCTGGGATTAGGTCAGGTGTAATTCCCACACAGTGTCTCCAGTGTTGCCCCCTCTAGGGATATGGGTCAGTGAGGGATGTCATGTCTCATAGTGGGGCCAGTCATATGGTCTCTGTGAATTGGCTGCTCTGAGCGGGAATATCATCCTCAAGGCTTGGTGGACCAGGATGTGCTCTACTCTCTCCTCCTACCCCTTCATATGCTCCCGTGTGCTCTGGTCAGACATGTCCCTCTCCCTGAGCTGCAGTTTCAGTGCTGTCCTCTGAAGTAAATTCTTTTGGGGGAGGAGCATCTGACCATGTAATTGGGATTGGGACCGGTTCCTCAGACCCCTCCACTGGTTCCCTACTCCATGCTGGCATGTTGCATTCACATCTTAGAGCACCGGGTTGAAGTCTGTTATCACCTTCTTAAAGACATTAACTTTTCTCTCCTCCCATCTTGACTTGAATATCCTATAATATTCGCTTCACATTCTTGTGTGAGTATCTGTTGATTTGGGATGACCAAATCACCATGTTTTATGGCAGCAACTTATGGTCTTCTCCCTCTCCCTCCATTTTGGGAAACTGACCCCAGCTGAAGTGAGGTCTCCTCCATTATGACTATTTAACTATTTTGTTTCATGTTGCTTGTGTATTCATTGTTGTGTTTGATAATTCATCATTGATAAAAATTTAGATTCTAAATTTTTCTCCATATTTTCTTCCAAGAACTTTATTGTTTTAGATTCATCATTTAAATTCTCAAGCCATTTGAATTCATTTTGTGTATGGGATGAGATATGAATCTTATTTCATTTGTCTGCATGAGCAAGTCAGTTTTGTCAGCCTCATTATGGAAGAGACTATTCCTTCTCTATTGAAATGATTTGGCACCCTTGTCAAAATCAGTTGGTCATATATGTTTTGATTTACTTCTGGATTTTCAACTTTGTTCCATTGGTTTCTGTGTCTGTCATTAACTTGACATCAGAGTATTTAACTATTGTATTCTTGTAATGTGTTTGAAGTCAGGAAGTGGGAGACCAGCTACTGTGTTATTCTTCAAATTGGTTTGACTATTCTATTGGCTTTCAATGTAAGAGTGAAATTCATTTTTTCCATTCCTGTAGAGAATGTTGCTGGAATTTTTATGAGAATTTCTTTGTACGTGTAGATTGCTTTGGGTAGAATTAACATTGTGGCAATATTAAGTCTTCCAATCCATGAACATGGACTGTCCATCTATTCAGGCCTCTTTAGTGTCTTTCATAAGTGTTTTATACATTTCATTGTATAAGTCTTTTCATGTACTTGAGAAACTTATTCTTAGATATGTGATTCTTTGAGAAGTTATTATAAATAGAGTTGTTTCTTAATCTCATTTTAAGATTTATTATTGCTGAGTATAGAAACAAAATTGATTTTATGTTCAGTTTGGATCCTACTTTCAAGAGGAAAATTCTCCATCTTTTTGTATTAAACATAATGCTGACTCGTTTTTTTAAACTTCCCTTAATTTTGTTAAGGAAATTTCATTCTTATCGTGTAAAGAGATTTTATCTATAAAAGGTGCTAGAATTTATTAAATGTTTTTTCCATAAACTAAGATAATCATGTGACTCTCTGCTTTAATAATATGACATTGGCTGACTTTCTCGTGTTCTACCAATCTTGTGATCCATGAATAAATGCCACTTGATCATTATGAATGGACTTCAGATTTCTGATCACCTGGCCCATATCTTTCCTACCATAATGTATTGCTCTGGAAAGGATTGGTACTACCACCACCCTGTCACTCTGCTAAAAGGAGAACTTGAACAAGGGCAGAGGGGGAGGGAGCAACATATTTTCTAAAAGACCAGAACCTGGATGGGAGCAGAGAGGTACATTAGACCAGGAGTGTAAAGATTTGCACTACAGTGTAAATAGCTTGGTAACTAGGCAAACTTATTAAATAAGCTACACCTCCAGTTTTGGATAAGATGTTGTTAGGATATAGGATAGGTAGGAAAAGACTTAAAACAAAACAAACCCAAGCTGGTGTGCTTCATCCATGTGGGCTTTGTTGCTTCTGAGTTAGATGGCTGCTTGTTTACCTGCAATCCCTTAAGACCCCAGACGCTATATATTTTGATAGCCGGGCACCATCAGCTTTCTTCACCACTTTTGCTTATGCATCCATTTGTCTTCAGCAATCATGTCGGGAAGCTGTGCATCATGGAATGCCAATTTAATAGAACAAAGTGTTCTTGCATTGGGTAAGTACTTAAGTGGAGGTCCAATGTCCTTCTGCTGCCTTAATAGTAAACCTATAAATACATGCATGTATTTCCCCACCGTCCTATATAAATATATTTATATATGTACATGTATGTATTTAGACCTCTATAAATGCCCTGTGTCTCCTAGTTCTTTCCTCTTTTCCTTTCTTCTTGTCCCACTATCATGCTCAGCCTTCTTTTGGGTTTCAGTAATCTCTCTCAGTTACATTGCCCTTGCTGAATCCCTACCACGTCTCTCACACCCTCCTTGAGTTGTACGATTTTTTTAAAAGAAAGAAAATAATAATAATAAACCCAAACTGGATCAGTAGAAAGATTTATTGTTATAAGAAAAACCAAAACCAAACTCACTGCCGTCATATCAAATGCTGACTCAAGTCTAACCGCTGTGGGTTTCTGAGTGTGTAACTGTTTGGGGGAGTAGAAAGCCCGGTTTCTCTTCCGAGGAGCTGCTGGTGGTTCGGAACTGTCCATCATTCAGATTGTAGCCCTATGTGTAACCACTATGTGTAACCACTACAAATCTGTGTTGTTCTGAACATCCAAAAAGACCCTGTGAGAGGAAGGGTTTATGAATTTTAAAATGTTCGGCAAATGTGGGATACATTCTATTTAAGAAATTGATGGCTAACATATGTAGGAGCGGCTGGCTTGAGACACCTCAGCCTGACCTGACAGAGAGAGGACACAGGACCTCAATTTCCTCCTGGGCTTTCTTCTGTGCCTGTGCCTGATGGTGTGCCCTGACCGAGATAAGAGCCATGGGCAGGCTCCCAGCTGAACTTACTTCCCTGCCAAAACCCCTTCTGCTGCAATCCCACTGATCTAAGCAGCTTCCATTTGTCAGAAAGGGCAGCTTTGCATAATAAATTACATTGGTGTAATCAAATATTTCCATAGCTTGGATTAGATTTAACTTGTTGTTCTCAAGATGTTTCCCTTTCTACCCCAGAGAGATGATTGCCCTTCTTGCTGCCCCTCCTGACTCTTATAGCAAAGTAGCCCTAGAAATAGCCCCTTGAGACCGAAGATCTCAATTGAATACACTGGGGAATTTGGCTGAAGTTTGGGCACAGTTACCCTTGGTGCTCCAGATACTATTCCATATCAGTATTTAATGAGTGTGAGCCAATTGTTTTTAATAGCTACAGAGTATGTGATTTGATGGCCCTGGAATGATTGATTGATTTGTATTAATGGAACAAATTTAAATAGCATCTCAACCACTGACTCACTTGAACAAATCACTTTATTCTTGAATCTAAATAGCTCTTCAGTGAAAAGAAAGAGGCCAATCCTGGCTGTGCTGACTTTCCAGGGCAGCTGCCGGGCAGAAACCATAGTATGAATTGAGGGATTAGTACATCCTAGAGATATACTTTGCATGCACCATTCCCTTTGAGCCCCAGAATAACCTGATAAATCAGGAATTTTGTCCCCATATTCAGATGAGAAAACCAAGGCAGAGAGATTTTCAATAGCATTTCCATAGTCACATAGATGATGTGGTGTAGCTGATACAATAGCAGATTCAAAAGAAATCGATGTATGAAGAGGGGGTGGGTAATTGTAGGAGGAAAGCTCCCAGGAGGTACGCTCCCAGGACATACTGCACTATGTCAGGAACTGCAAAAAGTGTCCTCACTAGGTAGGATGTCCATCCATCTACTTGCAGATGTCATACCCTGGCCCAAATAGAATAGATTTGAAAGTGGCTTAATGTTCAACAAGGGAAGAGGTCAGGCCTTAGTCCAGGTTTGCCTGCCAGGACTCTAAGTTTCCAACGGTGCAGATAACTCAGAGTTTGAGACATCTCTGCCTCTTTGCAGCCTTCCTGTTCCCCCACAGACTGTCCTCCTTCCTTCGTGCTCCCATGCTTTATCAATGAACCTACTCTATTTACCACTAATGTTCTGACTATTGTCATATGTCAACAGGTTTGCCTCCATCACCAATGACCCCAATACACAGCTTACTACTTAGCATGGAGAGATGTCTAATAAACATGTTGGGTTACATAAACATAAACAAAAATGCAAAGAACACAATGTTGAAAAGGCTAGCCTATAGATGTAAGAATGGTAAGTCTTTTGCACTTTGTAGATCACTTTTTTTGTAGAAAGCTTTTGCTGACCGTGTCCTTGTGAGGTCCAGGTGACAATGCTTGCCTTCATGCAGCTCCGAAAACGCACTTCCTCTTCTCCTCCAGTCAGAGAGAGTCCTAGAGAATGAATAGGTCTTGGCAGGGTAATGGTCAGGGTGTGGACCAGCTGGTGTGGCATGGCCCAACCAACCATTCAGAGGAGAAGCCAGGGCCTACAGTGGAGGACTGGAGACCCCAAGAGCTAGCTGCCACCCTTGACTGCTAGTGCCAAGCGAACCAGGATAATTTAAAGAATCCCAGAGGGAATCCAAGAGATCTGGACAACTCAGGCTGAGATGGAAAGATGGGCATCAGGGTACAGCGATGTGCAGACAGACAGCCCACCTGGACATGAAGGAGGAGAAATGTCAGAATCAGAGGGAGAGGAACTGCTTCTCAGATGCGTTCTCCCCTTGACATGGCAATGGAAGTTTGACTCCAGTCCATCAGAAGTTTCTGAGACAGACTCCAATCTTAAGGCAGCACGAAAATGCCTAGCAAGCCCCACGCCACTGGCTAAACCTAGTAAGTCTCCCCAGAAGTGCCCATTTCTGTTATGCACAGCTGGACCCCTGAGTAATGGGGAGGCCAGATCAATGCTGGTCAGAAGGAGGAGCCCCAGGATGCCTTCCAGCATGTTTCAACCATAACCCGCAAAATAATCTTTTTAAAAAATAAACCTACTTTGAGACTCAGTTGGAAACAGCTTCCTAAAGGAGAAATTGGATACTTTATTTCAGGGGCTGGAAACTGGGCAGCTGAGTCGCTAGAGGAAAGGGCAGTTCATCAATTCCTGCAGTGCTGGAGGTCAGGGCTCACCCAGAGCCACAGCTGCAAGCTCCCCCCAGTGGCTCCCACTGCTCCTCCTCAGGAGAGGCAGCACCAGCCTGGGCGGGCCCTGGAGCTGCCATGTAGCCCAGGAAAATAACCGAGTGTGGTTTAGGGGTCCAAGTTCCCCCAAATGCAGCCCTTCCGTTTTTCTCAAGACAGCATTAACAGTTGCCATCTATTTGACTCTAATTCCTTGTGGCCCGTGTGTGTCAGAGAAGTACTGTGCTTTGTAGGGTCTCACTGGCTGATATTTTACCAGGCCATTCTTTTGAGCCATGGATGGTAAGCTTAAACTTCCAGTCTTCCGCTTAGCGGTGGAGCATGTTATTGTTCAGTTGAACCAACTAAGAACAGAGGGAGCATTAGCCCGATTCTATTTTACTGAAGATTTTAATCTGAAAGACATGGTCTAAGGAAAACTTTTGGACCAAGTAAGTGAGTCCTAAAATCTACTACTGATTTTGAATAAAAAGAAATAATAATAGTTTCGCCAAACTGTGCCATCTGTGGGCATTAGGCTAAATAACACCAGGATGTGTATTTTAGTGTATTTTAAAGAGGAACAGGATTTCTAGCTGAGCAGAATTTACATGTACCTCCTCACAAGACTATTTCATTTAACCGTCACGACAGCTTTGAGAAGTACATAATTCTATTTTCTCCATTTAACGGTTGTAAAAACCTAGAATACTAAGGCTTACATATTTTCCACAAAAAAAAACTGCATGTTAGTGAATGACGGAGCTGAAAAATGAACCAAAGACACTACCTTAAAAACTCACCGTGCGTATATTCCTGCAGTGGAGCGCAGCCCTTTCTCTCCAGTGGCAGTGACTTTTCCTAGGAAGTGATCCAGCGAGGGGGCACTGTCAATAGCACATGAGCCTTAGGAAGTAGAATATCGAGCATCAAGCTCTCATTGCTCTGGAAGATGAGAGGATTCTGTGACACAGAGCTGACCTATGTCCCTATCCCGTGCTGTTAAGGACCTGTGGGGCGCGACCCTTTGGGGAGGGTGTTGAACAATACATATCACAAATAGCGTAGTGGTTACTTACTGGGGTGCTAACCAAAAGGTCAGCAGTTCCAATCCACTGGCCATTCCATGGGAGAGAGGTGAAGCTTTCTACTCCAGTAAAGAGTTACAGTCTTATAAACCCACAGGAGCAATTCTACCCTGTGCTACAGGGTGCTGTGAGTCAACATCAGCTCTATGAGAGTGAGTTTGGTTTGAGTTTTTTGAGGTGAATGAATAAATATATGGTGTTTACGAGTAAGAAAGAAGAGAGGACTGCAGAACCATAGCAGAGAAAATGCTGCAGAGTGTACCGGGGTTGGTGAAGAACACTTGCCGTTCCTATCAGTCCCTAAGCAAAAGTTACATGTTTTGTTTTGTGAATTAACATCTCATGACAATTCATTTCCAAGTTGGATCTGTAATATGTTAAAACAGGTGTCCTCGGAAGTACTGATTTTACACAAATATTAAATAAAATGGAATAATTGTAAAATTCTTTGCATGGACCCTAAGGGCCAGCAATTAGAGGGAATTGTATAAGAAAAATCTAGAGCTCAGTAACTTGAAAGGCAAGCCACATTTCCAAGTAAACCAGGCATGCGTAACCTACCAGCCCAATGGGGAAGAGAAGAAACATGTGCCGCCAGCAGCTTCATGCAGCTAAGAGAACTGAGGCCTCAGTGAGATGTAAGCGCCTTCTGCTATGAGCACAGACCTAGGCCTGCAGACGCCAAATCCAGGCTCTTTCCACCACCCACTACACACTGGAATAGGTTTTCGGCAAGACCAACTGGATTGCTGGGAGTGGAGGGGGGCCTTGAGGAGGTCATATAGGAGGGAGAAGCCTTAGTCATCATCTCACACGACCCCTCTAGAACTTTCTGTAGGAGAGTGCTACAGCCAATCTCTGACCATTGACTCGAGACAAAGAGTGGGGTACACAATTAGCAGGACAGTGAAACCCTTTTCTTTTGGAGCTAGACAGTATTTCCAGAGCTAAGGACAAGCCAGGCTTCTCCAGAGGTCTGGAAAGCAGAAGAACCAGGGAGATGGGAGACCAGCAGGGTCCCCAGAAAGATCTCGATGAAGAGCGAAGCAAGAATTTCTGGGCTGCTGATCTAAGCCACTCGCTGACATGAATTTGTGCCCAGTACCCACTCCGGGAGTCCAAGGCCCCCCGCCTGGATACAAGTTGTAGTTCAATCCACCCTATTGCCCATAGCAAAGTCCCTTGTCAAGCAAATGTTTATCCATAGCCCCATAAATCACCATGAATGGCATAGTCTGTGCCAGGCCCAAGAGCTGTGACACTGAAAGCTACCTGCACGAGGAGTTGGGGTGGAGGAGGAAACTGGACTCCCCAGACAGAGCATGACTATGTCCGGCTCCCTTGATGGTGCTGATGAGCCCTGGTCCCTTGATGGTAGCTATGTTAGGCTGGATTGACTAAAGAAACAAATCCATTGACAGTCATATATGTGTAACGATGAGTTTCATATCAAGAAGTAAGTGTATATCAGGAAAACATCCCAGTCCAGTCCAACTCACATCCTATAAGTCTGATACTAGTCCATAAATCCCTCTTCAGATTCATGGGGCCACATGCAATGATGCAGAATTCAGGAAGATCACAGGCTGATGGGTGCAAATTCTTGTGGATGCAATGGCGGTGGACATGTCTCCAAGGCTCTGGCAGGTCTCAAAGTGTTTTGTCAGCAGAAAGGTGAAGGCAGAGAGAGAGGGCTGGCTCCCAGGACCATTCTTAGAAGGCCACACCCACAAGGAGTCACCATCAGACTGTGACCTGATTGACAGGATAGGCTCCACCCCTACACTTTTATATATCTTCAAGTTGAGCCAAAATTACATAACTACCACAGTAGCCGTGTAGGTAGTTCATGACAGAAGGTAGCTACAGAAAGTGGACTAGGAGAGAGCCCAGATCCCTGTTCCAGAGGGCTCTGTAGGGATAAGGCAGCTGAGCATCGCCCACTTTCTTAAGTTACAGATCACCCTGCCTAACCCAGGCAGGGCTGTGGGCCTAATGATTTAGAATTCAGAGAAGAAAATAGCATTTCCTGGGCATTGTGCTGCCAGTCCTCACCAACTCTCAACGACTGCTATCCAGTGGGGAGATGAAAAACTCCAAGTGAATGTTTTTGGTGTTGTTTAAAAAAAAGAGAAAGAGAGAGAATAAGGAGTTAAAAGGCAGAAGCACAAAATCCAATTGCCGCTGAACTTCTGGGCAAACCAAGGAATGAACCAGTCCTTGACAACTTCCCCCCACTGCAGGCGACAGGATAATTGTGCCTAATTTCTTAATTTTAATGCCGAGGTTGCATTTGGCTTCTGCTAATGAGATGTAAATATGTGTTGCCAGTTTGTGGATTTGCTTAATTGCAGGGTAGCTAAACTGCAATTGGCCAGAAAGATGCTCTGTCATTTATTTATTTATTTGGTTTTTATTTTTATATGCCCCTGAATGGCAATGGAAATGAAGTGGGAAGGGCTGTTTTGGAGGTGGAGACCCATCTTTTTCTCTAGTCTCTCTTTTTGTGGAAAGAGGAAGAACATCCAGAGCTCCCCGGGATTCAGGGAGGGGCGTGGTAGGCACAGTTCCTGAAACCTCCTCCATCAGCCACAGGCAAGCCTGCTGACACATTCCCCTCCGACCCACCATCACCGAAGAAGCTGCGCTTGGAGCTTGACTGGGATGTGGAGTGTAGGATAGGTTCATCCCTTGCAGATGGAGAGTCACATTAGCAGGGGTGGGAGAGCTAGAGTGGACCCCCAGGAGAACCACAGGGAGGTGATACTGAAGATGGGCGGGAGAAGGTGAGGTCATGGTACTCTGTCCATAAGGAAGCCAGAGAAGAGGGCTCAATTGTTCCAACCAAAAAGCAGAGGATGGGGGCTGAAGGACCTGAACAAGGAATGTAGAGTCCAGGAAGAAGTCTGCACTGAGGATACTGTGGAAATGCCCAAGTCCATTACTAAAGGTGGTGACTATTACTGGGTTCTAGGTATGTTCTAGGCCTCACATCATCCGCTCCTCCCCAAGACTCTAGGAGAAAGGGGCTATTTTTACCAGTTTCTAGTGATACCTCATTGGTAACTGGATGGCGCTGTCAGAAATATCAATAGCTTGCTCAAAATCACAGAGCAATGTGGTAGAGTTGTATTTTGAACTCGCAGAGCCAGATTTCCAGGGAAATATTCTTATTCTGCGTCCCACCTTCCCATCAGCCACTACCCCACCAGTCTGTTACTGCGCCCTGTGGTGAATCCCTCTTTCTGAGCATCTTGCAGTGCCAGGGGAAGAGATCGGAATCTGAGAAACCATAGAGTCTAACTCTACATGGCAGGACCGTGTCTGGTCCTCAGGGACATCCACACGTCCACCTGCTCCCGAGTAGCACACCTTTTCATGAAATTTAACCTAAGTCCTTAAACCGTGTGACTGTATTTCTCTACAACAATTCTTCTTATATAAGAAGAAGGACACTGGGTTCCTATCTGCTAGGGATGACACTCATTCTGATTACCTTCATCCATTTCTTCTCATTCTCTGAGATCCTCTATGGGTCCACTGAGACTGATAAAAATGATGGATCCCAGATTGGCCCTGGGACGCACTGTAGTTTGAGTCAAACAGCAAAAATAGGCCTTTTTGGTTTTCGAATAAATGGTACTCAGAAATGCTTCTTTGAAACATTTTTGCATCTCATCCCTCTGTCTGTCCCTCCGTCCTATCCCTGAATTCTGTTTCTAGACCACACAATGCTCTTGCTGAGAAATGACCTACTAAACCAGTCTTCTAAATAATACCTTGGACATTAGCTGTCTCAATGTTACATGCATTTTAATTGACATCTTCGGATAGACTGAACCGTTTTTATAATCCTGAGAAATTGATCTCTAAAGGTTCAATTTCCTAGTAAAGAAATAACAATTGATTTTTAAACCCTTTTATTATGAATTAAATGAAGGTTTACAGATCAGATAATCAGTTTTACATTCAACCCTGCATATGCACGTTGTTTCATCCACTGTCAACCTCTCAATGCACCATCCCTCATCTTACCTCCGCCCTGTTTTCTGTTTCCGCTGCTTCTTTCTTATTTTCTAACAATTTTTATTTTGTTCTCAGGTAAATACTTCCTTTTGTATTCTAGGTGGTTTGTTATTCTAAAGTCGGGTGAGTTCAGTTTCAGACCTGAAGGTTGCTTGGAGGCCATAGTCTGGGGGTCCTACCAGTCTCTAGCTGACCAGGAATGTTGGCCTCTTTTATAATTTTGAGTTCTGCTTAACACTTTCTCCTACTCTTTTCAGGACTTTCTGATGTGATCTTTCCAGAGTAGTTGGTAATCACAGTCAAGTATTATCAAGTTTTTCTTGTCTCAGCGTGAGGGAAAATGATGTTTGCATGACCCATTTATCCACTGGATTAATTAATTGTGTCCATTTGTCTTTCAGTGATCTCCTCTCTTCTTTCCTCTGGAAAAGGACCCATAATTGCACAATAGATGGCCACCCAGGAGCTTTTAAGACCCCAATTGCTACTCGTCCAAATAGAATGTAGAGCAAATTATGTGAACTAAGTTATGTCAACTAACCTGCTGTCTCCTGAGACTGTAGTCCTGATCTCTCCAGGTCCAATGACTCATGCTCGTATTTGATTATGTCTAATAGGTTTTCCTAACTTTGCCCCCTAGTGATTGACCACACTTATGGATATATTTGCAGAAAACTTAAATAAATTTATACTAATATTCTTTATCAAACCTACTTATGGGATATTCCTGCCCTCCCTCTTACACCTAGTTAACCTTCTTCTCTGTACAAGTGTCTTTTCATAGATCACCACTATTGCAGGATTGTATTTATGAACAGCATTTTCCTCTGTTACCTTTAACTCATAAAACCCACTGGATGTCTTACCCTGCCTCCATCATTTGAATATTGTCTTCCCTTTTACCCCAAATTGATTTGTAAAAAGAATTTTCTCAATGGCCACCAAGTACCTTAAACGATGCTGTTGTTATCGTTAGGTGCTTTGAGCTAGTTTCAACTCATAGCAACCCTTTGCACAACAGAATGGAGCATCGAAAATTCTGAGCCACGCTAACAATGGCTGTTATGTTAAAATCCAATGTTGCAGCCGTTGTGTCAATCCATGGGAACTATTAACACCACTTCTAGGTAAACAGCCAGAAGACTTGAAAGCAGAGTTCAAATAGAACTTATGCATAAATGTTCATTAAAGTACTTTTCACAGTAACCAAAAGGTGGAACAACCTAAGTGCCCATCAACAGAGGAATGGATAAACAAAATATTGTATATACACACAATGTAATATTCTCAGCTAGAGAAAAAATTGAGACCTTATAACATGTTATAATTTGAATGGAACTGGAAGACAATGTGCTGAGTGAAATAAGTCAAACAGAAATGGGAAAATATAGTGTGAACTCACATATAAAATGATAAGACACACCAAATGTATAGAGGCCAACGTTTATTAGGGCTACCAGGGGAGAGGGTGAGGGAGAAGGAGAGGCTAACAATGATGGGAAAATTACATTAAGGATAGTCAATTTGTTTTATTTGTTGTCAATAAATTATACACTTGTAGAAAAGTTGAACTGGCAAAAGTCATGTGGTAACTATATATGCAACAATGTATTCTTTAAGCGTAACTTCGTAGACTGCTTATGGAAACCTTATGAAATTTGGGTCCTTGGTTTTTAGGTACAGGATCATGGTTTCATGGGTCATCCCAATTCATTTGCCTAATAACACGTTTAGTACTTTTGTTATCCCTCCCAGTTTGCTGTGGATTACCTGGGATCTTAAAAGCTTGCAAGCAATCATCCAGGGCACAACATTTGGTTCCTCTTTTCCTGGAGAGAGCAAAGTATAGGAAGAGAATATGGAATATGTAGCTAATCTGAGTCTATAGAAAAATCCTCATCAAAATGGTGGAATACAAAATTTCAGAATCGCATGGGCTTCAGATGTTCTGGAACCATTAAAGGTGGATGAGCCCCTATAACAATAATCCTGAAATACTAATACTAAAAAATATGCCCATTAGACCACACCAGAAATATCTGCTTTGGAAACCCCACTAAGTGATTCAGGCTTTACGTTAAACATGCTTGTAGTTTAAAGAACCTAAATACTCCTTTGAACATAAAAGTAAAACATCCAATGGTTAGAAGCAAATGACGGAAAACATTGGTCTTTCATTCAAATCTCTTTCCTTTGATATTGTGCAATAGTTGGCAATTTAAGATTACCATATATTTACTAATTACTCTATTGCTTTTCATGACATATTAGTCCTTCAGACCTAGTTTATCCTTAATAGTAAAAGAGTATTACTGTAATGTTTACCTTTTCTTTTTTTTAATTAATAAATCTTTTTATTGGGGCTCATATAACTCTTATCACAATCCATACATACATCAATTGAGCAAAGCACCCTTATACATTCATTGCACTCGTCATTCTCAAAATTCGCCTTCCATTTGGGTTCCTGGAATCAGCTCGGTTTCCTCTTTTTCCCCCTCCCCCTCCCTTTCTGCTCCCCTCTTCCCCCTGGTCCCTTAATAGTTTATAAATAATTATTTTATCCTGTCTTACACTGTCTGGCATCTCCCCTCACCCACCTTCCCATTGCCCATCTCCAAGATGAGTTCTCCCTTTCTACACCCCCTTCCCTTCTGGTGTCGCCACTCCCACCGCTGGTGTTGAGGGGTTCGTCCGTCCTAGATTCCCTGTGTTTCCAGATCCCTGCTGCACCGCTGTATATCCTCTGATCTAACCAGGTCCGCAAGGTAGAATTGGGGTCATGATAATTGGGAGAGGAGGAAGTGTTCAGGAGCTAGAGGAAGGTTTTGAGTTTCATTGTTGCTACACTGAAACCTGAGTGGCCCATCTCCTCCCCACTACCCCTCTGGAAGGGGTGTCCAGCTGTCTACAGGTGGGCATTGGTTCCCCATCACGCACTCCCCTTCATTCACGGTGATGTGATTCTCACCACCACCCCACCTTTGTTGTTTGAGACCTGGTCTCCTCTGCCCTTCACGATCACCCATGTTGGTGTGCTGCTTCTGTGTGGGCTTTGTTGCTTCTGGGCTAGATGGCCGCTTGTTTTCTTTCAAGCCTTTAAGTCCCCAGATGCTATATCTCTCAGTAGCTGGGCACCATCGGCCTTCTTCACCACACTTGCTTATGCACACCTTCATCTTCAGCATTTATGTGAGGAAGGTGATCACACAATGATTGTTTTTGTTCCTTGGTGTCTGCTACATGGTCCATTCAACACCTTGTATTCGCTTAGGCCATGTACTTCTTCTCTGTGGGCTTTGTTGCTTCTGAGCTAGATGGCCGCTTGTTTGCCTTCAAGCCTTTAAGACCCCAGAGGCTATATCTTTTTGATAGTTGGGACCATCAGCTTTCTTCACCATGTTTGCTCACACACATGTCTGTCTTCAGTGATCATGTTGGGAAGGTGGGTATCATGCAATGACCGTTTAGCAGGGCAAGGTGCTATGTTTACCTTCTTTTCAACCTTCCTTTCTTTCTTAACCATTGTGTAAATGAACATTCTATGAGCTCAGGTAGTGTAGTGATTATGCACTGGAAGATCAGCAGTTCAAAACCATCAGCAACTACGTGGGAGAAAGAAGAGGATTTTTTATTCCTGTAAAGAGTTACAGTCTTGAAAACCTACAGAGGCAATTCTACTGTGTCTGATAGGTTCACTATGAGTCAGAATTGACTCAATAGTAGTGAATTTTGAATTTTTAATCTATGTACATTTTCCTGTTCTCAATAGCATTCAAAAATCTATACTATTGGCTAGATTAATTATTTTATTATTATAATTATCAAATGTGGTATGAAAGTTATTTATATTATTTCTCATAAAACTGATGATGCTGTCCCTTAATTGAACCAGGGATATATAAACTGCATATATATGTGTGTATTTTGAACTAACACTTAATTGTAAGCCTTAATCTCAGAACAATTAGTTCTTATGATGTGACCCTGCTTAATACTAGCCCTCATGAAGTGATCATCGAAGATATGGGTGCCATAGAAAAATGTGGTGAAGAAATCAGAGGTGCCCAGCTATCAGAAAGAATAGTTTCTGGGTATCATCTATATCCACACAGAAGCACACCAGCCAGTGTGATCAAAGGGTTGCTAATAATAAAGTCCATAATCAGAGGGGCTAACTGTATTACAACTTAAAATTTGAGCACCAAGCTTGTAGAAAGATACATAAGACAGTGAAAAATCAAAATCCATCAGCTGAGCCCTTCCATTGAATTTACAGCGTCCCATTGAATTCCCTCAGTCTATTGAACAAAGACGTGAATAGCCTTGTTCTTAGACAGAGCGTACTGGAAAGTAGACTATTGAGGAAATATCGTATATTCTCGAATATAAGCCGACCCGAGTATAAGCCGAGGTACCTACTTATTACCTGGGAAACCAGAAAAACTAATGGACCCGTGTATAAGCCTGGGGTGGGAAATGCAGGATGTGAATTAACACAGAGACCAGAAGGGAGAGATGGAGTGCAGACACAGACACATCCTTACCAGTTCAGCTGCAGATGCAAGTGAATCACTACAGGTGCTTCTGCGAAGGGAGCTGTCCATGTCACAGGACAGCTCTGATTGGTTAGATGTGAGTAAATAAACATTCAAGGCCCTGCAGTGTCAGTGGGGCTTTGAAAGAATAGCAGAGAAACAGCAATCAACCATGAGGTGTTACATCTCGCTGGGGTACCACTGACCCGTGTATAAGCCGAGTCCCAGATTTTCAGCACATTTTTTTTTGCTGAAAAACTGGGACTCGGCTTATACACGAGTATATACAGTAGGTTAAAATTTACCATCTTACCATTTGCCTCTCCTTTTGTCCCATTTTTAACTTGCTCCACTTTTTATTACTTTCTGCTTTGTTTTGGATTGAGATTTTTTCTGAGTTCTATTTTGTTGTCATTGTTGAGATCTTTTTGTATGCATAGGTGCTGTCCCTTCTGGGAAGGATGACATGTGTCAGGAGAAGCATCTTCCCATGCTTTCTTTTTTTGAGCCCCTTTTCTCTACCTCCATGCTGCCTTCACGTGATTGTCTCTCCAATTACTCTTCTCATTTACTTGCAAGGAAGCAACCAGGCCAAATAGAAAGTGCCTTGACTACATGTCAGGAAGCCTATCCTCTAGTCCCGGCTGCAGATACCTTCCAGAAGCTCAGAGATAGTACCACCTTACTCTTCAAAGGTAGATAATCCCAGTTTTGGAAACAACCAATAAGTTACCAGATCTTCCCCCAGTTTGAAGTGCAAACATTTTGCTACACCATACAGGATGAGTGCACATCTCGCTGTTCCTGGATTCTTATGGAAGCCTATGTCATCTTAACACAGACCCTCTCGGTCTTGAGAGCCCTACGAGTAAGGCCTTCTTACCTTAAATTGGCTCAAAGCAGGCATCCTGGTTGATTTCCTGGATTCTGCTCTAGCTGGAGAAGACAATTCATTGCTAAGTGGGAAAAATAAGGAAATCTGTGGACCTGGATGCATCCTTCCTGCCCATATGTCGAGGGCACATCATTTAACCTAGCTTCTACATCTGTAAAAGAAGAAGAGTAATCACAAGTGGTTATCATGAGGATTAATTTAGATAATGTATGACAACTCCCTGACAGGTAGTAATAGGAGGATGGTGGTAATCATAATGGCTTAAAATGCACCCCTCTAGGTAAAGCTTCTTCAATGTGTGTATGCTCATCTCCTGCACATTTAGCCATGCTTCATGTGAAAGGGCGCAATATCCTGTCAATAATTCTGTTTTCTTCATTTGTAATATGGTAGCAGTCTCATTTGGACCTTCTACATTAAAAGCTTGTGGATTATTGCAGATGCAGTTAGGTTAAAATTAACACCTTATCTTTTGATCTCCCTTTTGTTCTATTTTAAATGTGTTCTGGTTTTTAATATTTTCTGCTTTCTTTTCAATTGAGGTTTTAATCTTTTACGTTGTCAATGTTATTTGTTTGTTTTAAGTGTGTCTGTCTATAAAATTCAGAATAGGTAAATGTATAGAGAGAGTAACTGGATTAATGACTCCTTGGGGGTACAGCAGAGGAGGGTGGGAAGAAATGGGGAGCTAATAATGATGTATACAAGAATTAAGAAAATATTCTCAAATTAATTGTTGTAGGGGCGTGAGGGGCGAGGCTGGGAGAGTGGAGGGTGAGTGGGTTGGAAAGGGGGAACTGATTACAAGGGTCCGCATGTGACCTCCTCCCTGGGAGACGGACAGCAGAGAAGGGGGGGAAGGGAGACTCCGGATAGGGCAAGATATGACAAAATAACAATGTATAAATTACCAAGGGCACATGAGGGAGGGGGGAGCGGGGAGAGAGGGGAAAAAAGAGGACCTGATGCAAAGGGCTTAAGTGGAGAGTAAATGCTTTAAGAATGATTAGGGCAAAGAATGTACGGATGTGCTTTATACAATTGATGTATGTATATGTATGGATTGTGATAAGAGTTGTATGAGCCCCTAATAAAATGTAAAAAAATTAATTGTTGTGATAATTGTACAACTCTTGATGTGATTTAACTATTGAATTATGCTATGTAAATTATAAGCCAATAAAACCGTTTTTTTTAAAAAGCTTGTAGAAGTGTCAAATACAATGATACATTTGGCTGTATTTCTAAGTTCTATAGAAAAGTTAGGTGTCAGTTCTTCTGATTGGCTTGTGTAGATTTCCCCTCTACTCCCTTTGCATCTTTGCGTGTTCATTCCTCTTTTTCATGCCTCCCTTTAGCTACTGCCTTAACCATCAGGTCGCCTTTCATCTCTTCTTTCTTCCTCCAGCTCCAGTGGAAATACCATAGTGCTTCTTGCTGGGCTAGAGAGCGGAATCTGATGACTGCTGTGAGGTGCATAACTGGCTCTGATCTTACAAATCAGACGAGTTTGAGAGGGTGTAATCTGCAAGGAGAAAATTTATATACAAAAGGGATTGTCAAGTTTGTAAGGGAGAATTAGGGTCATGACGGTGGCAGGGAGGAAGCATTAAAGAACCAGGAAGCTGTATGTTTCATCGGTGCTACCCTGCACCCCAACTGGTCCATCTTCTCCCCATGACCCTTCTGTAAGGGGATGTCCAATTGCTTACAGATTGGTTTTGGGCTTCCACTCACTCTGCACTGCCCCCTAATTCACATTGTGATTATTTGCTCTGGGCCTTTGATGCCTGATACCTGATCTAATCAACACCTTATGATCACATGGTCTGGTGTGCTTCTTCCAAAATTCTACCTTACAAATCTGGCTAGACCAGAACATGTACATGGGTACAGATAAGAGCTGGAAACACAGGGAATATAGGATAGATAAACTCCTCTGGACCAATATTGAGAGTGGCAATACCACGAGGGTAAGGGGACGGTAGGGGGAGAAAAGGGGAACAGATCACAATGACCTAACTATAACCCCCACTCAGGGGGATGGACAACATACAAGGGGGTGGGGGCAGACATCAGACAGTGCAAGACATGAAAAATAATAATAATTTGTAAGTTATCAAGGGTTTATGAAGGAGGGAGGGAGGGAAAATGAGGAGCTGATACCAAGGGCTCAAGTAGAAAGAAAATGCTTTGAAAATGATGATGGCAACATATGTACACATGTGCTTGAGACAATGGATGTATGTATGGATTGTGATAAGAGTTGTACAAGCCCACAATAAAATGAATTTTTTTAAGAAAGAAAAAGAAAAGGGGGGGATAGTTAAAAGTTGAGTCATATGCGTTCCTACAGTATAGACACTCCAGGGCTTGGTGCTTTATTTGAGGCAGGTTTAAATACTCTTCCTGCCTGTAGCCTGGAACTCATGACAGGATTGCACAAAGGGACATTTTGCAATTCTTTGAAGGGTTACAAAAACACATTAACACACCAGCCAACTTATTCACAGAGGGGAAGGGAGAACAAGGTTGGGAGCATGAAGTAACTGATAAGTTTACAGACTGTTGTCTTCTGCAGCTTTAGTCTGGGAACAGGAGGCAAGTGGCCATTTATCTGCAGCAGAGAGACAGACCAGCCATTGCTGCAGTGGCTGAGCCATCAATATTCTTGCACAGGTGATGAACAACGGAAGGTGGTAGTCTTGTCCCATGTGCCTTAGGGCCAGACAACTTTACCCTCACAGCATCCTAACTCGTATCTGCTCTAATTCATTGTAGCCTGGTCCCAGACCCATTTGATGAAAAAATATATTCATATTAGTTTAACAATAATACTATGTATGCTAGAAGCAAAATCATGTGCCTGCCTCACAAACAAAATGCCCTTTATTGATAACTCACATAGTAAGACCTCTGTAATATAATTAAAACTTAAATCTATCTCACTAAAAGTTATAACTCCCTTGCCTAACTATGCCGACATCTTAGTTTCATCAGCCCAGCTTACTCAAGATAACTTGGCTAAAAATGGAACTCATCCGTAAGCCTTCCTGACAGGCCTGAAAAATCAGACGAAAGAGTACATGATAATAAACAAATGCAAAGGAGCCTAGTTTTTGTTTGTATGTTTCCTCTTCTTTAGGAGCAGTGATTCTCAACTCAAGATGCTTGGTAAAACTGCAAGAGATTTTTCCTTGCCGATACCTGGGTCTCACATCTTACCAATCATATTAGTCTGTATTGAATAATCTGAGTGTTTTCATTGTTGTTATTAATGCTATTTGTCAGGGTGTTTGTTTGTTTGTTGTTTCTGAGAGTTGAAAGAAAAGCAAACAGAATCCCCCAGACGCAGGATAGCTTCTTGAGAAGAAGGCAGTAGTGCTGAGTCCATGACAGAGCAATGACCAGAACTGCCTCTGCCCTTGGCCTCCTGAGCCAGCTGGTGCCTTGGAAGTAGTGGTCAGGTCTATGTGTTCTCTCATCCCAGCGATGCTACCTGTCCGCTGTGCAACTCAGGGAAGTTGCTTGGCTTCTCTGGGCTTAACAGCCTCATCTCTAAAATCACTATCATCCACCTCATAGACTAGTCACAAAAGCAAGAATGAATGCTCTGGAGCAGTTAATGCAGGGCCTGCCCCAGAGAAGTGCTGGTAAGTGCTGGCTCTCCCGCTCTGATTATATATCCCAAGACTCCCTGCCCCTACAGGGACTCTTGGGCAGCTCTCTAGGGCCAGGCACTGGCAGCCTAAGGAGCTCTTCCACTGGGGTAAGACAGTTTGTCCTCTTCCTTCCCTCTCTCCACTGCCATGCTTCCTTTTAGGATCAGCTCACCTTTACAGAGAAAGCAGTGGGTTAAAAGAACCCAGTAAGCTCCTCGAACAAGACCATGAGGTAAGGAACAGTCAGGCTGTATTCTCTTCTGGCAGTTTCTGCGACTAAAAGTGAGAAGGTACAGCAGTCTCATGTGGTGGCTTTGGAGATGAAAAGGCCTGGATGCACACCCCTCAATTTCTTTGGGGGATGTTCTGAATACCGAGCCAACGTTCACAACTGGTCCGCACAAAGAGGGACTCTCTCTGTGACTCCACCATTGGAACTAGCAGGGAGGCTGCCTTGGAGTCTCTGCAAGCTGAACCTGACCAGAGAGAACAATTTTACCACCACCTCCCTCATCCGTCCCCCTTTTAGATGGCCGTCCCTGTCCTTGCCTATCTTCATTCTCCCTCCAGCAAATTTGAATTATGTATTAAGGCTGCCTCCAGCAGAAGGGTTATGAGTAATTAATGTTGGCCCCACAGTAGATTCCAATACAAACCCCATGCCATTGCATGCAACTCTACTCTGATGGCTATGTGCTACAAGGCTTAATCCCAGACGTCACTGTGAAATGTGCCCTCTCACAACCTGCTTGGCCCTCAATGCCCAGGAAATTAAAGTAGTACAGAGGAACAATCGAGATACCAGGCTGTCTGTGTACCTGGGAGGAAGGCTGTCAACCCCGCTCCGCTCGCTCAGTCATGATGCTCAGAAAGGAAAGAGCACATACTCCTGCATCATGTAGACCCAATGTGGAAACAGCTCGGCCACTGAAAAGCTGTATGGTGCTAAGACGTTCACTCAGTGCCTCAGAGCCTGTTTTCTCATGTATCAAAATGAAACAGCATGTAATATACAGTCCCAAAATATTTGTGAATATGAAATCAGATACTTTTTATGAGACGCTCACCACATAAGCAGGCACTGATAATGCATTTAATTATAACTCCTGATGACATCTAACAATATGCCTGTGTGCCAGGCCCTGTACTGACTCACTCAATCCTCATGACCACCTAGGAAGGTCCTCTTCGGGATTCCTTGAGTATTTGGAGTGAAACTATCAGTGATAGTAAAGGTCATGTTGATTTAAGGAGGAGATGATGCTCAGTGTTTTGGCTTTTCCATTAATGTTATCATGTTCTTTGATCTGATATGAGCTGTCAGTCCGTTAACAGAGAAATTTCGTGAGTGGGGTAGCCTGACTCCACTCTATAACTGAAGCTCTGGCAAAGCTCACTCTCTTTCCTGACCCTGCATGCTTCTCGCTGCCTGACCTCCAGTCCTGAAAAAATACACAAACAGGCTTGCAGACGTCTCGGGTCTGTTACCTAAGCTTCAGATCTTAAATTCACCAGAGGTTACAAAGCAGAGGCAGCAAAGGATTCCAACCTGCCTCCACCAGAGCCAGACTTGGGACCTGCTAGTTCACACTCATGCAAATGTGTATTTACTTATATCTATCTATCTATCTATCTATCTATCTTCTTCCAAAATGTTTGTGGCCAAAGGGCATTGTTTTATGAACTTATTAAAATTTTGAGAGTCTTCCTCTTTTTCACTGACCCTGGACTTTACCGAGCATAATGTCCTTCTCCAGGGGTGCTACCTCTTGATAGCATACCCAAATACATTTTGCCACACTCATTTCTAAGGAACATTTAATCTGTGTGTCTTCTAAGATAGGTTTGTTCAAAGATAATCTTTTTGATATTTGAAGCACCAGAGGTATAGCAATATGCAATGATACCACAGCACAACACACTGACAGGCAAGTGGTCAGAGGGCGGTTCTATAGGAACAAAATCTTTCTTTCTTTTAGTTTTTGATGAAAGTTTTTATAGCAAATTGGGCTTCCATTTGATAATTTCTTTGCATATTCTTCGGTAACATTAGTAATATCTCTTACAATATGTCAACATTCTCTTTGTGTTTTGTTTTACTTTTTATTAAGAATTTGGAGGGGATTTACATTTCAGATCATTACCTTTGTGTGCAACAATTTCCACAGTTTATAAAAACTCCTAATGGCTTTCCCTGTCCCCTCCTTTTTGTCTCCTCTTCCTCTTGAAGAATATCGTCAGCCTTGTCACCTTGGCTAACTCCTATCAACCCTCCAGTCCATTGCTTCTTTCTCTCTCCCCCTTCCTAACCCTATCACCCAGAAAGTTATGTCTCTTTTGACCTGAGAAAACTTTGTCCTTTGGTGGTTATCAGGAGTGAGGGCAGAAGGGAGGGAAATTGCTAACTAGAGAGCAGACACATATTAATTTGGGTGAAAGGGTGGCAGTACATCATAAGAATACATTAATAAAAATGATGAGGCCAAGGGAGAGCCATTCTCATTTAATTTTTTATTAAACGTTGCATTACTTTTTAAAATAATTTAAATTAGCCAAAGTGCAACAGTAGAAAACAAAGGACTGCCTGAGACAATAGTTCTGCTACTTTGTTTAAATGCAGAATTAACCTTAGCCAATGAGATCAACCTTTAGCAAAATAGCAAAATGACACCAAAAAGGAAATTATTGCTCGCAAAATTGCTGCTTTGCTTCAAAACCATCCATATAACACCTAACAGTGAACAATTATTAAAAAGGAAAGATGGGAAGATAAGTGGTCAGGGAAACTAGAGTACTGGAGATAAAATAGGCAAAAAGCAAACAAATTCAGAGCCATTTATATTTTCTATTTCTTTAAAGAAGGGTAAGGCTATATTATATTTGTAGATTGCTTTGGGACATAGATTTTTACAATGTTAATGTTAAGACTTCCTAATCATGAACATAGTATAATCTTCATTTATGTAGGTCTCTTGCTTTCTTGTAGTAGTGCTTTCTAATTTTCATTGGGATTTTGTATCTCTGGTTAGATTTATTGCTATATATTTCATCTGTTTGAGGTTATTGTTAATAATATAACTTTCATGCTTTGTTTTCAGAATTGTCTTTCTTTGCTTTAAAGAACCAGCTGATTTTTGCTTGAGGTCATTGCTCTCTGCCATTCGGTTGAGTTTTGGGTTTTTTAAAGATAGTTTTATGTATTCTTTTCCATGTTGGATCCATTTTCCTTCCCTCTCTTGCCTTATTCCTCTAGCTAAGACTTCCAGCGTCAGACTGAATAGGAGCGGTGATAAGGGGCATCTGTAGCACTTTCATAATCTCCTGTCAACTTGAACAAAGGGGTGGAGTCTAGCCTGTCAATCAGGTCATCACCAATGATGCCTCTGTGTGGACATGACCTTCTCCTAAGGATTCTGGGAACTCCTATCTCCCTCCCTGGCTGTAGGACACACACTCTTTCTGCTAGACAGGCCTGTTGGCAAGCCAGATGGAGCCACATTGATGACAGCCAGAGACCTGGAGCTGGAGGAGCTACTTGGAGAGCTGCACCAGGGCTGAGATGTGTCCACAAGACTTTTGACCTAAGGACATGTGATCTCACTGTTTTCAGCATCATTGCATATGCTGCGTGAGTCTGTAGAAGAATTAATGACTAGCATCGGACTTATGGGCTAATAATCAAACTATGGACTTGATCTGAACTGGGTTGGGAAGTTTTCTTAATATACAATTACTCTTGGATATAAAACTCTAATATATATATGATAGTCAATGAATTTGTTTCTCTAGTCTCTCCAGACTAACACAGTATCTTGTAGGATGGATATCACAAGATGTATTCAGTTCCTCTCCATTGAATTGAATGTTGGACAATGGGTTTTGTATGTTCTTTAACTGTCTTGAGGAATTTCCCTTTTATTTTATTTGGGTGAGCATTTTAAATAAGGAATTTGTGTTGACTTTTGTCAAATGCCTTTCTACATCAATTAACCTGATCATGTGGTCCTGTTAGGTTTTTATTTTTATGTGAGTTAAAATGACTATTTTTCTAACATTGAAATATCCTTTAATACCAGGTATGAATCTCGTATGTTCATGATGAACTTTTAAATATGTTGTTAGATTTGATTGGTAGGTATTTTGTTGAGAATTTGTGCATCTATGATAATGGGAAGATGGTTCTGTAATTTTCTCTTTTAATTATACTTTTGGGTTATGCTCACTTCATAAAATTAATTTTGGAATATTGTATATACTCGTATATAAGTCAAGTTTTTTTCAGCACATTTTTAATGCAGTTTTGTGGTAAAATTAGGTTCATTGGTGGATATTTGGGTCAGTTTATACTTGAGTATATCCGCTGTTTAATCTTCTACATCCTGAAATCACTTGAATAGAATCGGTGTCAGTTCTTTTCTGAATGTTTGATGAAGCTGCGTAAGATAGGCCCTCTAGTTATGTATTTATCTATTTTTTATTTATGGTTTGAGAGGGTAATGACCTATTCAATTTCTCTAAGTACCATGAGTCTTATCAATTTTTTAACCACAGTCCGTGTTAGTTCTGCTAGGTAATGTATTATGCTGGATTGTCTAGAGAAACAAAAGAAGACTCCAAAATAGACAGAAGGCGTACACAGAGTCACTAAAAAGAACTAGCTAATATTCAATCATTTCAAGAGCTAGTTAGTGATAGTAAAGGAAGAAATTCAAGCTTCACTGAAGGTATTAGCAAAAAAACAAGTCTCCAGGAATTGATAGCATACCAAATGAAATGTTTCATCCCACTAATGAAGCACTGGAAACACTCATTCATCTATGCCAAGAAATTTGGAAGGCATATACTTAGCCAATTGACTAAAAGAGATTCATATTTGAACCCATTCTAAAGGAAGGTGACTTAACAAAATGTAGAAATTATCAAACAATACCATGAATATCACATGCAAGTAAAATTTTGCTGAAGATCACCCAACAATGGCTGCAGCAGCACATCCACAGGAAGCTGATAGAACTGAAGGAGAGTTTAGAACAGGATGTGGAACATGGATATCATGGCTGATATCAAATGGATCTTGGTTGAAAGCAAAGAATACCAGAAAGATGTTTACTTGTGTTTTATTGACTGCAAATGCACAACTGTGTTGAACATGACAAACATTGGGAAGAATGTGAATTCCAAAGTACTTCATCATGCTCATGTGTAACTTCTACATGGACAAAGAGGCAGCTGTGCAAACAGAACAAGGGAATATTACATGGTTTACATTCAGAAAAGGTGTGTGTCGGGGCTATATCCCGTCACCATACTTATCCAAATCTGAGAAGCTGGAGTATGTGAGGAAGAATATGGCATCGGAATTGGAGGTAGACTTATTAACAACTGGAAACATGCAGATGACATAACCTGGTTTTCAGAAAGTGAGTAGAACAAGAGGCACTTTTTGATGATAGTCCAGGACTGCAGCCTTCAATATTGATTACAACTCAGTGAACAGAAAACAAATTCCTCACAACTGAACCAACAGGTAGTATATAAACAGAGAAAAGATTGAAACTGGCAAGGATTTCATCTTGCTTAGATCCATGATTAATGCTCATAGAAGCAGTAGTTAAGAAATCAAATGACATCTTGCATTTGGTAATTCTGTGCATGCCATCACTGTAAAGTGTTGAAGAGCAAGGATGTAACTTGGAGAACAAAGGAGCGACTGACCCAACCCATGGTTTTTTCCATTGCTTCGTGTGCATGTGAAAGTTGGATATTGAACAAAGAAGACTCTACAAGAATTGGGTCATTATAATTGTAACGCTGGTGAAGAATACTGAAAGTACTGTGGACTCCCAAAAGACAGACTTATGTCTCTAGGAAGAGGTACAGTCAGGATGCTCTGTGGAAGGAACAGCTTTTGGACTTCAACTCACATACTGTGGACATGTTATCAGGAGAGACTATCCCCAGAAAAGGACAGCATGCTTGGTTAAGTAGAGGGCCATTGAGGAGAGAAAGACCCCCGGCAAGATGGATTGACACAGTCCTGTCACAACAGGCTCCAATATAAGGAAGATGGTGAGGACGGTGTAAGACAGGCAGTATTGCGTTTGGTCTTACATTGGGCTGCTATGAGTTGGAATCAACTTGATGGCACCTTAGCAACAGCAACAACAACATTGTGGGAGCTGCTTTCTAACTGCCAAAAGGGGAAATAATCAAGATGTAGTTCAATAGGTCAAAATATAAATAAGCT
Source organism: Tenrec ecaudatus (assembly GCF_050624435.1). Taxonomy (NCBI): domain Eukaryota; kingdom Metazoa; phylum Chordata; class Mammalia; order Afrosoricida; family Tenrecidae; genus Tenrec; species Tenrec ecaudatus. The sequence continues at coordinate 55,811,474 of NC_134541.1, forward strand.
GTCTTACATCTATAGGACGAAATTGTATTCAGAGATAAAAAGAAATGAACTATCAAGCCACAAAAAGTCATGTAGGAAACCAAAATGCATATAGTTGAGTGAAAGGAGCCAGTCTGAAAAAGGCACATCTTGGGAAATTTCACATTACATGATATTCTGGTAAAAGCACAACATTTAGAGACTTTAAGAAGCTAGGTGATTGCTTGTGGAGGTGGAAGGATGAAGGAATGAATAAGTGAAAGACAGGGCATTTTTAGGGCGGGAGAATTACTCTGTATGACACATAATGATAGATACATGACCCAATGAGCTTTATCAAATGCCACAGAAATATCCAGCACAAGGAATGAACTGTAATGTAAAACATAGACTTTAGTTAATGATGCATCTATATTGGTTCAACTTTAAAACTTTAACAAATGTAATGAAACATCCAAGAAGTTAATAATAGGGAAAACTGTGTGTTGGGAACAGAATAGATATATGGATATTGGGTATAAGTTCTGCTTAATTTTTTAAACCTAAAACGGCTCTAGCAATTAGATAGATGGATGGATAGATAGATAGATAGATAGATAGATAGATAGATAGATAGATAGATAGATAGATAGATATCATTTTTAAGTGGAAGTGATGAACATAGATTGTAAGCTTGGAAGTGAAAGTTTAAGAAAGGGTGAATGGGCATAAAACAAGGGGCATGTTTTATTGCCAGGTGAGGAGGATCAAACTGAAGAAAAATAGTTCCCTGAGTCCTGAGAAAATAAATTTCCTTCAGACTGGCTCCCTGGCTCCCAGGTTTCCCATAGCTCCAGGCAAAAATACCTCCTCAAAGCTTCTCAACTTCTCCTAAGAACTACCCACAACTCATTATATTGAATATATTTCCCCCTGAGTATTTCTGAGCTATTCACCACTACCACCCCATATAAACAGCAGGTCCATGCTGACATCAACTGGGTGTTAATGTGCACATCTTCTTGAGTATCGCCTTTCACACCTTGTTAAGGAGCCTTCACTCCTGTTTTGTCACCAAGTCCGGTACTTTAGTTGATTTCAGTGACCTTATGTTTATGAATCTCTTTCTTCCTCACTTCTCCTGATCCAAATCTCCCAAGTCAGTCATATTTCATTCCTACCCACCAACGTGGCTTAGTAATGGCCAGATCTTCACACATGACACTGTCTTTCATCACAAATCCCAGGGCAAAATCCAGGCTCATTCTGGATGAACTCTTTTTTACCTCCTCCAATGGCACCTGCTGAGTCAAGGTGCCATCATCCTTCTCTTCAATTCTGTGACAGACCTGCCTCCAAAGAGTCTATGTGCCCCCCTGACTCTCTACCACATTCCTCCCATATCAGCCCAAGTCGCGAGTCTGAAGGTAGATCGGTCTCATTAGTTCATTAATCAAATCATTGACTAGATTTTCCTTATAATCGGAATGTAATCCAAGTTGTAGATCATGGCCTTCAAGCTCCATAGGATCCAGTCCCTTTCCTTCTCCCCACGGTTCTCACTACTCTGCGCCATGCACGCTTGCTCGCTGCAACCACATTGTGACTGGTTTTTATTCCGCAGGCAAATCAAACCCAGTCCTGTGTCAACTGAACTCTTCTCTTAGAGTAAGGAGTCCCAGTGGAGTAGTGGTTATGAGTTGGGCTGCTGACTGCAAGCTCAGCAGTTCAAAACCACTAGCTGCTCTGCTGGAGAAAGGTGGGGCATTTTATTCCCAGAAAGAGTTACAGTTTCTGACACTCACAGGATCAATTCTACACTCTCCTACAGAGTCACTATGACTTCAGCATTGACACAGTGACAGTGGGGTTAGTGTTTTCTCTGTTAGAATGTCATCTCTAGACATCAGCATAGCACACTTTCTTCCCTTATTAAGGTCACTGCTGACGGGATCACCCCCAGGCCATGTCCCTGTGTAAATAGCCCTCCGCCCGGCGCCATGCCACAGGAGCCTGTACCCTGAACTTACGGCACTTCCGAGCACCCATAGAGAAAACAACAGCTACCGTGAAGTCAATGCCAACTCACAACAGTGCCCCGTGTGTCAGAGTAGCTCTGGGCCTTATGGGCATTTCAGAGGCCAAGGTTTCAGAAGCTGATTGCCAGGCCTTTCTTCCAAGGCACTTGGGGGCTTACTCAAACCTCTGACCTTTGGGTTAGCAGTCAAGCATGGTGACCATCTCTCCACTCAGTGACGTCTGTAACTACCTGATATGACCTAATATTATAAGATATATGCTTGGTTATTTGGTTATCTTCCTCAAGAAAACGTCAGTTTGGGTTATGGGTTTAAAAATATATCTTTTTTAACTACTACATCCTCAAAGTGTTTCAACATAGTAGAATTTCAATGGATAGATATTGAATGAGGAATGAACCACATAAAATCCCATAGCCCTTCCCCACTACTTTATAATAAGTAGGTTAGAAAGCAATGCATGAATATGTTTGTGTGAGAGGGCTTCAAAAACTTCACAGGAAAACTCCACTGCTTTTTAATTTCATTTTTCACAAACTTCTCCTTTACATGTAACTCATATGTACTCATCTATGGAACTCATATATAATCATATCTATGGTATGTGGGAGGGGGAACCTCAGCAAAAAAAGTGATCTAACCTTAGTTCCAGGAAGCCACACACCACACGTTGAAAGAATACATTGGATAAACAAACTCATCTTCACAGACACACATCAATTTTCCCTGGTATGGAGGAGTTGAATATGTAAATGCAGAGGAACATCAGCTAGTTTGTAGCTAGTGATTCAACAAGGCTTATTTGCTGCCCAGTAAACCCAGAGTCATCACCGGCAGTGAAGGGGCCACTCCAGTCATCCTGCCTTTGCTACCCTGACAGCTTTGACTAAGAAGGAGATAGAGACCACGCTGTTAAAGGGAAAGGCCATGGCCCCAGATGGGAAACTGCACATCCAGGTTGGAACTGACCCTGGAATAATCGAGGACCAGTGAGGTAGTTAGCTTATTGTGCCAACCTGGCTGATAAACAGATGTGGGGTTAATTGAAGGACAGAGGGATAAATGGCTCAGTGAGCCTCGCCTTTCTAGTTCTTGGGTCTCTTGCTTTGTGATGGTCCGACCAGGGTGCAGCTGCCTTAGCCAGTTCCCTGCTTCAGCTGGCAAGGCTCACTTTCTGCAAGACATCCCCAAGGAGAAGCCGCATGGACCTACCCCGATGCAGCCCTGGGTGCTGGAGCAGCCTGCCAGAGCTGAGATGCTTACACGTTCACTGACTAGGCTTTCCTCTTGCAGTCTGCATCATTGCATGTGTTTTATGAGATGTGCATTGGTGTTGGACATATGGGTTAATGGGTTAATGTTGGACTTGTAGGCTTGGGCAGCACTGGGTTGGGATGTTTTCTTGATGTGCACTTACTCTTTATATAAAACCCTCTTATACATGAGTTTCTGCGGATTTGTTTCTCTAACGTACCCCGACTAACACAACCATTCATACTTAAGAGGAACTTATAGGAGGTCTTTGCCCCACTTATGTTCTGCACCCCTGGAGTAGAGGCAGGGTGTTTCCCCTGCCTACATGCTCAGGTACTCGGGCATAGGAATGATTCTGAGAATGGTGCAGGCCCGAGCAGTGTTTTGTTCTGTTATGCAGAGGGTGACCGTGGGTCGAAGCTGACTTGATGGCACCTGACAACAGCAAGTGCTGGGGTGCCGCTATTGAAGATAATACAAATATCCCAAACCTTGACATTTGAATACCTGAACTGAAATACTGAATTCACCCTGGCTCCTTGGATAAAATTCACTCACCTCTCTGAGCTTCACGTTTTCCATACGTGACCACATGACTCGGTTTGCTTGGGATCAGCATGGTGGACAACTTGTGATCTAACACAATTATTAATTACAACCTTTTTAATGGAAATGATGTTTACTCGATTCTTTAAATACAATTCTATTTTTTTAAATCATTTCTTGGGGGCTTGTAGAACTCCATACGTACATCCATTGTATGTCAAGCACATTTGTACATTTGTTGCCCTCATCATTCTCAAAACATTTGCTTTCTACTTAAGCTCTTGGTATCAGCTACCCATTTTTCCCTTCCCTCCCCATTCCCCCCTCCCTCATGAACCCTTGATAATTTATAAATTATTATTATTTTGTCATATCTTACACCGTCTGATGTTATAACCCTTTTTACTTCAAATAGGATTGATTTTACGCAGTGAACCATATTGCTACTTTATTACTAATAGCACCTATATAACCACTGTGTAATAATAACACCCCATGTATATCCATTTTGGAGTTTCATAGGTGTTGATTGCTAAATGTGTGAGAGTGGTCAGAACAATGTCTGCCGCATGCATCTCAATATGTTTGTGAATTACTTAGACATAAGATCATGCCAACATCCTGTCCAGCCCAACACCAGGGTGCCCTACCTCTCACACACTAGGTCTGTGTTTCACCTCTATGCTCAGTGTCTCTGAACTCTATTGTTCTCCCTTACCCCGTGCAGCTTATGTGTCCCAAAATCTCTAGGTGTGGATCTGAGTGATTCATGGCCCCAGGGAGCTTTTAGAGAACCTGGCCCTTCCCACGAGCCATCACCTCTACACAACAGATGCTTCCCCATTCTGGCTAGACAGGTAATGAATGGCCAGGCTGCTGTGGGAATATCCCTTATCTTATGCTGGCAAGGGTTACCTCTTCCTTCTTTTTGACAAACGGGCAGCTGGCTGGCCAAGGAGTGTGAGCACTACATCACAGAGCCATCATCCAGGCTGATGGATGGAGCTCCTTCCCCTTCCAAGGAGAAGTTGTGAAGCAATACCTATTCTCTGGGCTTCGCTTATCCTGTGAGGACACCTGGACTGTTGAGACTGGAGGGAAGCTTGTGTGCAGCCATCTTCTTACACAGACACAAAAAGAGCAGCTCTGAAAAGAGGTTGGCTCAGTTTCAGAGACCGAGGTCTGGAACCCACGTCTGTACCCACATCACTTTCATTGTGCGAGCTTGTCAGATGCATACAACCAATTGTGGAGTCAGAGTGAAGGGGGAGGAGAACCAGGCTGGGAATCTGGCATAGAAGCTAGGCACATAGAAAGAAGAGAGCATCCTCCTAAGTCCAGCCCTACTTAAAGCGTCCAATAGCCGACAGGCGCCAACATGAACCCTTTGAACACTAGTCCGTGTGACTGTAACTGGATCAGCTCTGGATTCCAGTCCTCCCTCCACTCCTTTGTGACTATGCACACGTGATCATCAGATTCAGAAAATACAGACGCATAAACATTCTGCATGATCAGGACATGCACTTTAAAAAATGACATTGTGGTAGTTACATAATTTCATGTCAACTTGAAGATGCATAAAGTATAAGGATGGTACTCAACCTGTCAATCAGGTCACAGCCTGATGGTTCCTCCTTGTGGGCCTTCTCATAAGGAGGGTGCTGGGAGTTTCTCTCGCTCGCTCACATCACCTTGCTGCTGGTGAACCCTGGTGGCTGCCAGAGTCCTGTGATGCAGCCACTGTCATTGGATCCACATGACTCTGCACCCCTAAATCTGTGATCATCCTGTATTCTGCATCATTGCTTCTGACTGTGTGCGTCAGAAGGGGGACTTATTCACTAGTAGTGGGCTTATGGACTTGAGTTAGACTGGGCTGGGGTGTTTTCTTGATATATAATTCTAGATATAAAGCTCTTTCTTGCACATATGTGAGTGTCACTGGATTTGTTTCTCTAGTCAACCCAGCATAACACAGTCACTCATCTATCTGAAAGGCAAATATTTTATTTGACAAGCATGTATTACAAATCCTTCTCTGATCAGTTTCCACAGTACAAGCAGGTGTTGCCAGAGTATTCTGCCCAAAGATCAGGGCATCCGTAGGCTACTAGGCTGCAGCCCAGTGTCAAGATCTTAACAAGGCCCAACAAGAGGATGCAGTGTGCCAAGCAACAGAGAATATAGTCTCTGAAGGTCTTTTCCCCAGGAGGGATGATTGGAAGAAGATGGGGATGTCTCTTGAAAGTTCATGCTAGAGACCAAAGTGTATTCTTTCTCCTCTGCAGATTTGTCAGAGAACCATGCACTGCTGTTCTGATTGGGGGTGGGTGGCAGTGGCAAAGCGAAAATAGCAAAGAGACCTGACCCCCAATTTAAGCCATCCTGCTCACCCATATGGGATCGCTCTCTGATTGATGCACAGACTAAATTAGTTAACTAAATTAGTTAAATTAGTGGTACCTGAATGAAGAAACAAATGAACTCAATCTAAAGCTAATATTTCTTGGATTAATGTGCTCATGGCTTCTGAACCCAAATATTCATCTCTTTCATCAATTTTGGAAATGTCTTGAGTACTTTCTCACTAAATATTAACTGCGCCCTCATACCATTACTTGCTGCTATTATTTGAATATGAGACATTCTCTATTTTTGTCTCTTAACTTTCCTACTGTTTATTATTTCTTTATCGCCTGCATTGCATTCTGTATAATAACCTCTAGCCTCTACCTCACTCATTACTTTCTTCATTGCATTAAATAAACTGTTTCATGAAGATTAATTCACTAATACATGCATTTGTTCATCAACATTGATTCCAGTTACACTGAGAAAGCAGCCACCGTCTCCACTATTTAGGAGAAGACAGACATGTGAACAGACAATTAACAAATTTGCCATACGTATCTGCAAAACGGTTGTAAGAAAGCATCTACTAGTCAGCTGCATAGGACAGGCCTGCTGCACAAGGGAGATGGACATTTGAAATAGCCAGTAGGTCTCAGAGGTGGAGAAGAGCAGACAAAGGGGCTTAACCACTGAAAAGATGGAAAGTGGAGGGGATGGGCTGTGCGGGGTCTGACAGATCGCAGTGAGCTCAGGCTGCAGTCCTGGAGGACTGTGAATGAACCAGCAGCTACTTGCCCCTGTGCACAGAAGTCCGATCGCTGACACTGGTCCTTGATAACGAAAAAGTACCCTTACTGTAAAGCACTGAGCACGGAGCAAACAGGACACTTCCTCAGATATGACTCCTCACTTAGCTGCAGGTTTTCATTTTTACAGGTGAAGCATAAGGGGAGTTATAAATACACACACATTATTTTTGATACCTTATGTTTAGACATTTTTTGTGGCTGCTCTGGGTGCATGTACAGCAGTCATACATTCTATGCTCCAAAAATGGCATAATTAACATCTTCAGTGGGGAGATTCTCACAGGAGATGGCCTGTAAGGTCATCTTTAGGACATGACCAGGTCTCACTACATGCGTGGGCCACAATGAATTGATCCCCCACAGTGATCCCAACAATTATTTTTCTGCAAAACAACCTTAAAGGAAGCAAGACAACAAAATAGCACAGAGGAAGTAAGTCAGCCTTCCTTTCCCCCACCCCCACCTGTTTTATTTCTAGGATTTTCTCAGTTTTTAAATTTAACCTACTCTAGGTGGGCTTCCATGCCATGAAGCCATAAAACCACAGGGCATTCACAGTCATATCTGGATCTTAGGAACATTACTTGGGCTCAGATTGGAAGAAGGGAGTTGGAGTGGGGCAGGGAGCGACGCTTGTTCCAGAGGAGCTGTGATGAGGGTAGTAGGGATGAAGGCCAGAGGGTCAAGTTTGCATCTCCATAGGGCCAGGCTATACAGAACGTGAGGACTCATTTGACATCAGGGTGGGAGCTGGGGAATCAAAGATGACCTTCTTTCAGGATGCTGTTAGTTTGCTAAGAGAATTGTGGAGAGGAAAGGCATAGGGCCAATTTCTTGAGATGCTACCTGGAACCACTCCTACAAATCTAGCCTCCTCCTGATCCTAGACATTTCACTCTTCTCCAGGGGCCTGCCTCTCCATGAAGCATGCTGGTGTGAGGATGGTCAGACTGGTCCTCCCCAGTCCCAGTGAAGGAAGGAGGGGCAGGAGGCCCTACGATTTCAGAACCTCATCCATTGTTCATGCCCCCTGGAGACTCCAACACCCCCAATGCAACTGCATTATTTAAAACTGGCTTAAATTGGCCTAGAAGAGATAAATTCATCTTTCGTTGATCATTATCCCGTTTCCCGGCCGGTGTCTCCACTGTGTCCTTATCAGAGACAGCTGTTCAAGCTGGGAGTTGAGACTGGACGCTCTGCCGGCAGTGCAGCACTGGGATCCCACAGCAGCCGTTTTTCTCCCTTTATTCTTTGCTCTAAAGTGGAGAAGCCATTGTAACTCTCTCTTAACCCACCCAGATCCTAAGGAGAACAAAGAATGCCCATTTCTAATAACATATTGGGGCAAAATTCAAGTGATTTCTATATTTGTATAGTTTAGCATATACATTTACACCTGCTTTGTTCGGTCATTGCTCCAGGCTTTGAGACTAAACATGCCTATCTACAGAGGAAAGACGAGATGATCTGCTGTCACAAACATTCATATTCTTGTAAACTTTATATAGTCTCTGTAAATCTGAATTGACTCAACGGCAGTAGGGTTAGTTGGTTTGAATGCTTTTACCAGATGCAATAATTAAAGGAATAACTAAATAAATCATTAACAGTGTCTCATATCTGAAGACCATCCAGGCTACTCCACCCAACTATTTGGCTCAACAATCCAAATTGGGAAATTCATCTAGTCAGCACGGCATCACTCTGCCATAAAGTGGTGGGACGAGTATTAATGGGTCACTTGGTAGATATGGTTGAGTTGTTTCTGACGAATGTCGTTATGTGCCTTCAAGTTGGTTCCAAATCACAGTGACCCTCTATACAACAGAGCAAATACTGTTCAATCTGGTACCATTTCCACAATCGGGCTCATGTTTGATCCTGATTTTGAGCCACTGTGTCAATTCATATTGTCAAAGTCTTCCTCTTCTTTGCCGCCCCTCTATTTTACCAAGCATGATGTCCATCTCCATGGACTGGCCCCTCCTGATAAATAGCATAGTGTGGGAGTTACATAATCTGTTCTCAATTTGCGACTTATGAGTGAAGGAGTGGAACTCAACTGTGAATCAGGTCGCAGCTTGATGACCTCTTTTGGAGGTGTTAAGGAAATAAATAGTTTGCTGGAGGCAGGACACTTGCTCACTCCCTGAGAGATATTTCTTATAAGAAGCCACATGAAGCTACCCTTATGCAGCCAGAACTTGGAGCTGGAGGAGCCTCGTGGAGACCCCTGCCAACACTGAGATGCTTACAACACCAATGGATCCACAAGACTTCCCACCCACTGACCTGTGTTCTTTCTGCTTTCAGTGTCATTGCATGTATTTTGTGAGTCTGAAGAGGACTTTATAGATTGGTATCAGACACATGGGCTAATATAAGACTTATAGACATGATCCCAACTGGGCTAGGACGCTTTCTCAATATTCAATTGCTCTTGCATATGAAATGCTTTCTTATACACATATGAGTTTCCCTGGATTTGTTTCTCTAGTCTACCCAGAATAACACACACACCCAAAGTAAGCTTGACAAAGTAATTAGACAAAGATTCACCATCCTTGTCGCTAAGGAGTATTTTGATTGTACTTCTGCCCAAACAGATTTTGTTTTGTTTTGTTTTGTTTTGTTTTCTTGGCCATCCATGGTACTTCCAATTTACTTCACCAGCACCATAATTCAAATGCATCCATTCTTCTTCAGTTCTCTTTATTCAATGTCTAACTTCCACACGCCTTTAAGATCATTGAAACTACCATGGCTTGGATCAGGCACAGCTTAGTTCTCAAAACATCCTTGCTTTTCAACACTTTAAAGAAGCCTTTTACAGATTTACCAAATGTGATATGTCTTTTGATCTCTTCACTGCTGCTTCCACAAGCACGGATTGTGGATTCAAACAAGACAAAATCCTTGTCAACTTCAATCTTCCTTCATTTATTAAGATGGGACCGATTGGTCAAGTGTGAGGGTTTTGATCTTTGTCACAATGAGTTATAATCCATATTGAAGATTGCAATCCTTGATCTTCATCAGAAAGTGCTTCAAGTGCTCCTCATTTTCTGTAAGCAAGGTCGTGTCCTCTGCAGATCACAGGTTGTTAATAAGCCTTCTTCCAAACTTGATGCTGCATTCTTCTTCATATAATCCAGCTTCTCTGATTATCCGAATAAGTATGGTGAGAAGATATAACTTTAACATACTCCTTTCCTGATTTTAAACTATGCTGCATTCCCTTCTTCTGTTAGCACAACTGCGTCTTGATCCACGTACCAGTTCCCCATGAACACAGGAAGGGTGCTGGAATTCCCATTCTTCTCAAGGCCATCCATAGTTTATTATGATCTTCACGATACAATGCCTTGGCATAGTCAATAAAATAGAAGTAAATGCCTTTCTGGTATTCTTTGCTTTCAGCCAAGATGCATCTGACATCAGCAATGATATCCATTTCCTGACTAATAATACGATAGACTGAACTATTGCTCAGTCCTGCACCATCCTCAAAATTGTTACTTTTGAACATTATTAGTTACTTTGTCCTTGCATCTTTTTGAAGGTCTTTTTCACCGGTTTTCTAATTGGCCCAGCATGATATCCTTTTGCAGGGACTGATAGCTCCTGGTAACATGTCCAGATTATGTGAGATAAAACCTTACCATACGAAATTCTAAGGACCATTCTGGCTGCACTGATTCCAAGATGTATTTATTTGCTCTTCTCTGCCAATATCATTGTTCAACTGTGCCCACTCTTCTCCAGTCTGTCTTGTTCATTGTTCAGCTGTAGTCTCTCTATATGGCAATAGTCATCTATGTTTCTGGAATTTATAACCACCACCGAGTCCAAGCTAAGAGAACACTTAAATACTTGATAACCAAGAACAAGAAGATGTGCCTCAAGATGACTCAGTTCTAATTCTGTTCTCTGTCACACACACACACACACACACACACAGTGCATCCACCCTGTGTTGATAAGTTATTGTACTTGAGAGGCTACAAAAGCCACCGTTGAACAAAACCCATTCCTCTGAGTTGATTCTATCTAATAGTGACTCTGTAGGACAGAATACTGGAACTGCTCCATAGAGTTTCCAGGGCTGTAATCATTTATAGAAGCAGAAAAACTCATTTCCCTTCCATGAAGTGACTGATGGTTCAAACCACCCACCTTTTGGTTGACAGGCCAACACTTACCATGCTGTGCCAACAGGGCTCCTAAGCAGCTGCAATCGTGAGAGCTGACCCACATACCAGAGAGCCAAGTGGCTCCCCCACTAGCTTCATGTTAAAAATGCTGCAGAAGCTCGCTACTGAGTTCAGATTCGCTCACAAGCATCCCAGCATACATTTCAAGTTCCAAGCACGTGGCCATTGTGATGGGTCTGTGATTAGCCACAAGTGCCCTGGTTGGCAGTCCTACCCGTCGTGTGACTGGCGGGTACAGTTCTGTGTGATCCTTATGATTGTTGCTATGTTTGAGCCCATGAGCACAGCCACTGTGTCACTTTATCTAGTGACTGTCTTATTTCTTGCTAACATTCTGCATTATCTAGCATGAGATCCTTCTCCAGGGATGAGTCCCTCCTGAGAGCAGATCCAAAGAACACAGGAAGAAATCCTACCACCCTTACTTCTAAGGAAAATTCTGGCAGTACTTTCAAGACAGGTTTGATAGTCCTTCTGACAGTCATGGTTATATATTCAACATTCATCAGCAACATCATAATTCAAAGGCACCAATTATTGTCCAGGCTTCTTTCTTCCTTATAGTGTTCTCACGTGCATATGTGGTCATTGAAAATGGCATGACTTGTGTCAGATACATCTTGATCCTCAAAGTAACATCTCTGCTTTTTAACTTCTAAAGAAGAGTTAGAGTCTCTTGTGTAACAGATTTTCCCAATGAAATGTCATTGACTGTTGCTAGCATGAGCATTTATTATGGATCCATATGAAATGAAATGCTTGATAACTTCAACATTGTTTTCAGTTTATCACCAAGTTATTTGTTGTTCCCATGGTGAATATTTTTGTTTTCTTTATGTTGAAGGGCAACCAATACTAAACACTGTAGTTTTATCTATATTAATAAGTGTTTCAAAGTGATCTTTGCTTTCAGCAAGCAAGGTTGTGTCATCTGCATATCACAGGCTGTTAATTACACTTTCTCAAACCCTGATGCTACATTCGACTTTTTATAATCCAGCTTGTTGCATTGTTTTTTCTGGCAGCTTTGTTCATTACTTGTTCAGCAAACAGATGGAATAATTATGATAAGAGGATCTAACCCTGACACACACCTTTTTCAAATTTTAAACACACAATGACTCCTGGTTCTGTTCAAACATCAGCTTCTTTGTCTAACAATTCAGTGTTCCAAATTCTCATTCTTCACTTTGATGCCCACAATTTGCTATGGCATACAAGTGAATGCTTTCTCATAGTCAACCAAACACAGGTAAGCGTCTTCCTCGTATCCTCTGATTCTAGGCAGCATCCATCTGACATGAGGTATGATAGCATTCATTCCATAGCCTCTTCAAAGTCTCGCTTGGCTCTCTGACAGTGCCCTGTCAATGTACTGCTGACACCACTGTAAAACTTGTTTTCAACAAAATTTATCTACCGGTATGTGTGATAGTGATAATATTTTTATATTGTCTGGATTCTATCGGAAGGCAGACAAATATGGATCTCTTCCACTCAGCTGTCCAGGGAACTATTTTCCTATTTTATTAGCATAGTCCTAGTAACCACTAGGAAAAATGTTTAGCACACACACACGGGAAGGGAAGCAAAATAGCCTATTACAACAAACCCACAAAGCACAAAAGCAAGCAGCAGTAAAAGACAAGGACAAAGAGAGCTTTAAATTCACATAAAGAACAGAAATAACAGAAGTAAATCAGATATTTCAATGAAATAAATCAATAACAAGATTAATCCTCCAATCAAAAGGCCGAGAATAGAATGGATTTAAAAACATAAACCTATATTATGCTGTCTACATTTAAACCCAAGGATACAAGCAGGTTGAAAGTAAAGGGATAAATATATACGTATTTCATGCAAATAATTAGCACATCTTACAATGTATATTTTAAGGTCAAAACCTGTCAAAAGAGATATATAGATGGACATTATATAATGATGTCAATTAATCAAGGAAATCTAAAAAACCATATGGTTCCATCATCAAGACACCTAAATTTATAAAGGAAATAAACACTGTTAAAATTGAAAGGATAAATATATTATAGTACAGTAATAGTTGAGCACTCATATAAAGCACTTTCCAAATAGGACAGGAAATCTAGCGAGAAGACCAACAAGGAACAAGAGGACCGGAATGGCACGACTGTACATACAAATGGAACAATATGATTCCTATTCCAGGAGGATCCAGTGGATCATTCTCCAAAATAGATCAGAGTTTAGGCCACACATTTTAAAAGATTGTAATCATATAAAGTATTTGCTCTGATCACAATGTACTGAAGCTAGAAATAAATAACAGGAAAATTATGGAAATAAATTACCACACAGAAATTAAATAACTAAGTATTAGACTAATATGTCAAGAAAATTTAAAGAGAAATCACAAATCAGAGTCAAATAAAAATAAAAGTGCATCATACCAAAGAGGATGGGATGCAGTGGAGGCCGTAGTCAGGACTTACAGTAATAAATGCTTACGTGGAATAAGAAGCACATGATTGAGTTAGCACTCAAACTCGACAACTCTAAGAACTAGAGAAGAGAGGAGCTAACCAAACATAAACACGCCACAAGCAGGGAAATAATAAAGAGAAGAGCAGAAAAATAGATTAAGAGTAGAAAAACAATATAGAAAACCAATAGCACCAGAAATTGGTTAACTGAAAAGATCCACAAAAATCAAGAACTCTTTCGTTGGATTGACAAAGAAAAGAAAGTTGCAAACAACCAAAGCAAGAAATGAAAGAGGGGACATTATAGCGATCTGAAAGAATATAAAGGATTTTGGCAGAATGTAATGGACATCCGCAGGAAAACAAACAAGATAACCTAATGAGAAGAACACATTCCTAGAGGAGCACACCTAGCCAAACCGATTCCAGAAGAAACAAAATGCCTAAGAGAGCAGAACAATACGCAGTCCTACAGTGTCCGCCCAATCATTTCTCTGCTCGAGCCCGTGGTTACAACCACTAGGTCAACCCATCTCCTTGAAGGCCTTCCTCTTTTACCCTACCCTCTACTTTACCAAGAATGATGTCCTTCTCCAGGGACTGGTCTCTCCTGACAACATGCATGAAGTACTTGAGATGAAGTCTTGCCATTCTTGCCTTGAAAGAGCCCTCTGGTTGTACTTCTGTCAAGACAGATTTGTTTGTGCTTTTGGAAATCCATGTTACTTTCAATATTCTTCCACAATTCAAATTCATCGTGGTTCCCCCTCCCACGCCCAGTCTTCCTTATTCAATGTCCAACTTTCTCATGCACACAAGGTAATTGATAATACCATGACTTGGGTCAGGCACAACTTAATCCTCAAAGGCATTCTTCCTTTTTAATACTATAGCAAAGTCTTATGCCGCAGATTTACTTAATATAATGCATTTTATGATCTTTTAATTGACGCTTCCATGAGCATTGATTGTGAACTTAGGCAATACACAGTTCTAACAACTTCAATTTTTTTTCTCCACATATGATGATGTTAGCTATTGGTGCAGTTGTCAGGATTTTGGTTTTCTTCACATTGAGTTCTAATCCACATTGAAGGCTGCAGTCCTTGACCTTCATCAACCAATGCTTCAAGTCCTCCTCACTTTCGGCAAACAAAGTTGTATCATCATCATATCACAGGTTATTAGTAAGTCTTCCTCCAATAAGTCTTCCTGATGCTGCATTCTTCATACAATCCAACTTCTCTGATTCTTTTCTCAGCACATAGATGGAACGTGTATGGTGAAAGGATGGAACCCTGACGCACACCGTTCCTGATTTTAAACCATGCAGTATTCCCTTGTTCTGTTAGCACAACTGACTCTTGGTCCTTGCACAATTTCCACATGAGCACAAGAAAGTGTTCTGAAATTCTTATTCTTGTCAAGGATAGCCATACTTTATTATGAGCCACAGAGTTAAATGCCTTGGCACAAATGAATATCTTTCCAGTATCCTCTGTTTTTCAGTCAGGATGGACAACAGAAAAGTGGGTTAAGGGAGACATCGGTCAGTGTAAGACATGAAAATATAATAATAATTTATAAACTATCAAGGTTCATGAGGGAGGGAGGTTTGGGGTGGGAGGGAATGAAAAGCTGATATCAAGGGCTCAAGTAGAAAGCAAATGTTTTGAAAATGATGATGGCAAAAAAAGTACAAATGTGCTTGATACAATGGATGGGTGTATGGATTGTGATAATAGTTGTACGAGCCCCCAATAAAATGATTAAAAATTAATAAATAGATAGATAAATAAATCTTAGATACATTTTTTAAAAATATGTATCTGACTCAGCAATAATACCCCTTGTTCCATGTCATCCTCTGAATCTGGTTTGAAACTCTCACAGTTCTGTGTCCATGTACTGACGCAACTACTATTGGATGATCCTTAGCAAAATTTGAATTACATGTGATATCAAGGATACTCTTTTATAATTTGAACATTCTATTGGGTCACCTTTCTTTGGAATGAGTTCAAATATGGATCGCTCCTGTCGGTTAGCCAAGTAGCTGTCTTCCAAATTTCCTGACATAGATGAGTGAGTGCTTCAGTGCTTTCTCTGCTTGTTGAAATATTTCACTTGGTATTCCATCAACTCCGGGGGTCTTGTGTTTTGGCGAATACTTTCAGTGAAGCTTGTACTGTTTCCTTCATTGGTTCTTGCTCAGATGCTACCTCGTCATATGGCTAAGTGTCAACTAGTGGACACAGAGACTCTGTGTACCCTTTTCATCTCCTTTGCATGATTCCCACAGCATTCGTTATTTTTCCCATAATCTTTCAATCTTGCAACTCATGACATATTTTTTTAATTTACTTTTTTAAACATTTCATTAGGGACTCATACAACTCTTATCACAATCCATACATGTGTAAAGCACATCTGTACATTCATTGCCCTCATCATTCTCAAAGCATTTGCTCTCCACTTACGCCCTTGGCATTAGGTCCTCTTTTTTTCCCTCCCTCCCTCCCTGCCCCCCCCCATGCGCCCTTGATAATTTATAAATTATTATTTTGTCATATCTTGCCCTGTCCGATGTCTCCCTTCACCCCCTATTCTGTTGTCCGTCCCCCAGGGAGGAGCTCACATGTAGATCCTTGTAATCGGTCCCCTGTCATATTTTTTTCTTGAGCTCTTTCAGTTTGAGATATGCTGAGAATGTCCACCCTTTTTGGTTTTCTAACTCTAGGCCTTGGCACATTTCATTTTAATATTTTTTTTGTCTTCCCAAGCTAGCCTTTGAAATTTTTCATCTTTTCTTCCATTTGCTTTTATGATTAAGTGCAAATTTTAGCACCTCTTCTGACATCCATGCTGATCTTTTCTTTTTTACCTGTCTTTTGAATACCCTTTTGCGTTCATCATGAATGATGTTCTTGATGTCCTCTCACAGGTGAGCAGGTCTGTCATTAGTATTCTATGCAGCGAGTCTGTTCCTGAGCTCTTCTTCAAATTCAGATGGGACATATTCAAGGTTTAGTTTTGGTTTTGCTCTTGTGAATTTGTTTTAATTTTATTCAGGTTCAACCTGTACTTACAAATAAGCAATTGATGATCTGTTCTACAGTAGGCCTCTCATCTGGTTTTAGCTGGTGATATTGAGTTTCTCCATAGTCTCTTCCCACATAGGTAGTTAATTTGATTTCTGTGTGTTCCATATGGAGAAATCCATTTATATAGTTGCCTTTTGTGTTGTTCACAAAACTAAATTTGCTATGAAAAAGCCATTGGTCTTGCAAATTTGATCCTGTGATCTCAAACTGCATTTCTGTCACCAGCATCAGATTTTCCAACTAATGCTCCTTCCTCTTTGTTTCCAACTTTACATTCTAATTGCCAATAATTATCAATACATCTTGATTGTGTGTTTGACCAATATCTGCCTGAAGACGTAGAATTCTTCAATTTCTTCCTCACTAGCTTTCTTGGTTGGTGCATAAATTTGACTAATAATTGTATTGGTCGGATGTTTGAATGCAGCATTGTACTTTAAGACAGTCCTTCTAGAGAAGAAAGCAACGGCATTCCTCTTGACTGAGCCGTCCCTGGAATTATAAACTATATGATTTTCTTATTCAAAATGGCCAATACCCGCCCATTTCAGCTCACTAACGCCTACGATACCAATCTTTATGCATTCCCTTTAGTTTTGATCACCTCTAATGTTCCTAGATCCATGTGTCATACACTACAACTTCTGATTATCAGTAGATTTTTTAAAACTGTTTCTATGTATCTATCATCATTCACCATCAGCAAAGAAAGATCCCGTAGATTGTCCTCCTTTTATGTCACCACAGTCAATTCTACATTGAGAAATAAGTTTCTCCTTAGTCACATTTCAAGTGCCTTCCACCCTAGAAGTTGCACCCCCAGCACTACCTCTGGATTATTCATTGATCTTCCATATCTGACAGTGTTCCAATGCTAGGCATGAGGTTTTCATAGGCTACCTCCTCTGTGGTGGGCAGCTGGCTCCTTCTTTGTAGTCTATTCTTAGTCTGGAAACTGCTGAAACATGTTCACTTCAGGTACTCTCCTGGCATATGCAATACCAGTGACATATCTTCCAGCATCACAACAACATAAAAGCCACCGCAGTATGACAAACTGACAAACAAGTGGTGGGGTGGTGTTGTGGGAAAATTTAAAACCCTTAATTATTGCTGGTGGGAATGTAAGATGATACAATCATTGTTTAAAAAACAACCAGTGCTGTGGTTCCTCAAGAAACGAAAACTAGGACTACTGTCGAATGCACTCTTCCTAGAGATTCCTCTCCTAGGCATTTTCCCGGAGAATCCGCAGCAGACCCCAGACATGTACAGCAAGTCCACCGCAGAAATTCGCAATAGCCCAAAGGTGGACGCCACCTCCATACTGAGAACACATGACTAGATAAACAAGAGGTAGTGCATGCATCCAACGGAACACTACTCAACCAGTAGAAGAAACAAAGTGTTGATTCATGATAAAATGTGGGTGGAGGTGGAAGACTGTGCTGACGGAAACACAAAAGGATATATGTTGTACTACCCCACTTACATTAAGAGGAAAGACATGTTAAATACATACAGACCAAGGTTTATCAGTGGTGATTAGGAGCATGAGCGAAGGAGAAAGGGGGGAATGCTGGTAGAAATATCACATTGATTACTGATAGGGTTGCACAGTCAATGATTGCTATTGCTGTCAATAAGTGAACACCTGTAGAAAGCTACACCACAAAAGGAAAACAATCCCTATTATGTGCAGTGCTGAACACTGTAGCCAAACTGGGGGACCCGCCAGCTGCCCGGGGAAAGAAGATGTAGCGGTCTTCTCTCGTGAGAGTGTAGTCTTGGAATCCTGGCAGGGTGGCTGTAAATCGTGACTCAGAGTCCACTACATAGCAATGGTTTCACTGAAGAAAACGCTAACAGCTTTTTCAATGATTTAAGAGTAGCATGTGTGGTAAATGAAGGTGATAACAATGAGTAATTTATTGTAGTAAAAGTTGGTTTAATCATTTCAAATGAAGGGCAAATTTACATAATGTTATAGGGCAAGTTGTCCCTAAGCTGTATGTTCCTAACCAGGTAGGGTGCACTGTGCTTGTACTTTGATATTCTGCACACAGACCATTTCATACAAGTCATCCAGTCAAAAAATTCTGAGGGCCCTGCTCTATGGGAAAGCAAAGCAAAACAAACAAAAAAGAACAATCAAAAGGAGTTACTTTCTTGTCCCGAGCAAATATGAGTGACGAAAACCAAACACACAAAGAAAGAATTCGTCTACAGGACTGATGAACCACATGAACCCCAGCCTCCATGGTTTGAGGTCCAGAAGAACCCGCTGGTGCCCACTCTCCCTGCTGACCACACTGAAAGGGATCACAGTAGGAGGTGCTCGGTAGAGCAAGAGGAAAAGGTAGAACAAACTCAGAATCACAGAAAATATAAGGCTTACTGATCTAATTGAAATTGGTGGGATCCCTGACTTGATAGTCCTAAGACACGCTTGAGGACTGGAAGTAGATTCCCTGCCATGACTCAACTTTCAGCAAAATGATAGACAGAACTATAAGATGAATACTAGCCATAGGGATGTACACTCTCGTTAGAAGGGTCAACTATATGAGGCCAGCAGTTCACTTACCCAGGGATAAGGATCAGAGGCAGGAAGGATCAGGAAAGAAAGATAAAGGAAAATGAGAATCATGGTGGAGATTGCAATCAATATCAATATCACAAAGCAATCAACATCAATATCACAAAGCAAAACATGCATGAATTGTTGGATAGAATACCAATTTGCTCTGTAAAATTTCACTAAAATCACAACAGTTATGTTATAGATAAACTATTTACAACAATGCCACCCCAATAAAAGGGTAGATGCTTATATTTTTTATGGACAATCAAAAACATGGGATTTGGTGTCTTGGTTTGAAGTTTGGGATACATGTTTCATGGGATATTCCATGACCTAATAATATGTTTAGTACTTTTGCTCTACCTTCTAGTTTGTTGTGTCGCAATTTAGTTCTTAACAGCTTGCAAACAGTCATCCAAGGTATACCAAGTGGTCTCTGGTCACTTGACATACAGCAGAAAGATGCAAGTGGAGAGTAAGAGGAAGATATATGCGTGACTAATTGCCATCTTGTACAACTGCCTTCTTTGCCATGAGACCAGAATACCTGGCCCATCTATCATTCCTAAACATTTTATCAAAGATTCCGTAAAGAAATCCTGACCAAAATGGTTGAAACATAGACCAGAATTTCAAATTCTCATGGACTCTATATTTCCTGAAACCAGGAAAATTTAAAGTATGGCCCTGAGATAATCTTTAAGCCTTAAACAAAAATACCCGTTGAAGTCTCTGAAAATCAAACAATAGTTTGGCTTAATTAGTAAAAAATGTCTGCCTTAAAATGTATAGTCCTCTAAAGCTCTCTGTACAGGAGTGCATTCACAGCAACATCTTGAAAAGGCAAATAGGGAGCTTAGAGAGAAGCTAACTTATGCTAATAAGGGTGAAACATGCAGGAAATGGAGAGTGAGAATGGTTACATTACTCAAGGAATGTAATCAATGGCACTAAATGGCACTGGTACATATACATTTTGTTCAATTGGTGTTATAGATGCTATATATTTTCAACAACATCCATAAATAAAATTATATTTTAAAGTTTTTAGGTATTTTCATGATTTTGAACAATGTCAGTGCAAATACTTCACATCTTCCAAAAGTCTGGCCACAAATTATTCTTTTCCTAAAGCCATCATAGTTCATATATATATGTTCTTATTTGTCTACTAAATTTGCAAATTATATCCACCTACATGTAGTCCATATATTTTTAGAGGGAGTGGTATACATTCAAAGATAGCTTTAAAAAAAGATCTGACTACCTGAGGCTGCATTTGCACAAAGTGGAATCTGGAGTTTTAAAAGTAGCAATCCCTCCTCCCCTAGTGAGATTCAACAAAACAGAACTCTGTTCTCAGAACTAAGGAGCCATTATTAACAAACAGAAGTATGTTCATAGGGGGGACGCAAGGCAAACCAGGATCTGGAAGTAACTTCTTTTGTTTTAAATAGTTTTGGGGGGCTATAATTAGTATAGCATACAGCTGAGAAGTTTGATTTTATCAAGCAAGGGTTTGCACTCATCAGCATAACCACTTCAGAAGCTTGCCTTCCTTTTAGTACCCATTCATGTTGACGCCTCCATTCCCTCACCCTCTCCTTCCATGCCCTAATGCAGCCAATAACGCAGCGACCGCCTTCATAAATCTGCCTCTCCCCATTGGAAGCTGTTTCCTATGGAGCTTGGAACAAAAGAAAGCTTGGTGGAGCATGATGAGAAATGAGGAACCCAGTGGCCTTGGAACAGCCTGCGGGAAACCATCAGGAAAAGCGATGAAGTCTTTTCTCCAAATGGGAAATTAGCATGTCTATGGTGAGGCTCTGAGAACTTCCTAAAAAATAAGAAGTGTGTAAAAAAAAAAAAAAGATTATTCTCTGTGAGTAATGAGTCCCTTTCTAGGATAAACCAGAGGTGGCAGCAGTCAGGGTAGGGTGCTAATAAGAATTACTTTTCCCTTAAATAAAAGAATGGGTTAGACATTTTCTCAAGACCCTTATAACACACAAGACAGAATTTACTGAGCAGCCACTAAATGTCTTATAGATTGATTGAATGATGTCTACTCAAATAAGCATCGTCAATCTTACACCAGGGAGTGGGGTGCTACCTAAAATATGCAAGTTGTTTCAGGATTTGGTAGTGTACAGAATCTGGAATAATTTTGATGTGCTTCAGGTCCAAATCAGAAGAAGCACAACCAAGAGCAGAAAAACCAGGTGAAACAGATACAGGTGCTAATCCAGGGACCCTGAGCTTCATATTAAAAAAAATTGAATGAACACCACCTGGAAAAAGAAACAGAGAAAAATAGTGATTAAGAAGAGAGACAGGATAGGAGCTCATCACAGGTGGTCATTTTGAGACACAGAAAGCGATACATACAAGTGGGGAGAAGTCAACTTCCGGAAATCTTCATTAAGACAGAGATGTGGTATAAACAAACCTAGAGGGAAACCCAGTGAGCAGAACGTGAGCAAGATCTGAGTGAACACATGAAAGGGAACGGTGAGCATGCCAGCGGCTCAGGGGACTGCAGCGTGAGGAGGGCACAATAAATGGGGATGAAGCCACTCCTCAATAGTGAGCCCAGGTCATTCGAGGGGAGAGCCTCTGCAGAAGGGAAGCCTGTGAGGTGATGACTGGTGACCCCGAGCATCAGGCAGTACCCCACCCCTTGATTGAGCCAGGGCAGGAACTGGAAAATTCACTACACTCACCTGCCCATTCCGGTAAGTAGAAACCATAGAGTGGGTGATTGTGATTCTCTCACAATCTCTTCCCAGTAACTAGATGTGATACCCCCACCCCCACCTACCAGGTGGCTAGTTACAACCTCCATGGTATCCTCCCCTCACGCAGTCTATTCAGACCAACTGACCCTGACAGTGATCGCCTGTCACACGGCACCCATGTAGGACTGAGCTGACTACCAGTGAATTGTACTCGGCACACATGGTACCCTTGGGATTGACAGCATGTTTCCATGTGTGGGATCTAGCTGACATCCAGATGGGTCTTAAAGTATGGTTGTGTACTTGAAGGGAAGAAATTAAAAGGCAGACAAAAGTTTGGGGGTGCTCACCTCCTCCATGGTATCAGGTACCAGATGCAGGAAAGAGAAAGTGAGAGAATGTATTTTTACATAAATTTATAAAGTCTTGGCATGAAAGCCCCCTTAATTACAGGTGACCACTTATGTACCAAAGTGGGCTGTACTTTAACCCTAAAGATCCCTGAGTTCATTGGAGAAACTTAACACCAGTGCTGTGGGCAGGATATGGGGGAGTGACTGTCCCCTGAGCAGGGAGAGCAATTGCAACATGTCTGCTCCTACAGATAAAGCTGCCAGCCAGATGGCAATCAGCCATGTGCTTGTAAGAGGTAACTTTAAGGTAGTACTATTATTGGAGGATATTGTGGGGATTAATCTTAATTATGAGGATGTGATTGAGACTCACCACTAACACAAGGGTAAAGGTCTGCCTCCACCCAGAACCCTGGCCTCCTAGACTTCTTAAGTATGAGACTTGTCCACATACATTCCCTTCCCAGTCCTCAGTTACCCGCACCATGAACTTGAAGCCATGCACTCATAGTTTCTGCTACTTCATAGGCTCTGCTATAGCTAGTGCACACACATGAGGACTGTGTGCCAGAAGCTCTGTCTCCATTAATGGAGGTAGACATAAGCACAGACCGCACACCAGGCATCCATTGCCTTTGTGGCCACAGCACAAGCATGCACAGAATGCACAACAGGATCAGGAAATCGCTGTAATCAGGGGCATGTACACAAGGAGACCACCTAATATGCTTCTTCCCCTTACATGCATGGGGACATACCTATACAGGGATCATATGACTGGCATTGTTCATCTCCACCTTCAAGGGTAAGAGCATGCACAAAATGCATGCTGGCCACCTGTCACATCTGTGGGTAGGGGCACCACAGGTCTGGATTAGGAGTTGGGCTTCTATGAGCATAAATTTTTCTTTTTAGTTGCTGCCTCTATTTGGTTATTTTTTCTGTCTTTTTCTTCTTCTTTCTATTTTTAATCACTTTTATTCTTCTCTTTTTTATATGCTCCCTTATGATAGGAGACCAATATTGTTTCTCCACAAGTCCGCCACACTTACACCTTTCTCTAGTGGCTGTACCCAAATGGCAAGTGTCACTACCACCTGCTTCTGCACTACTGAATCACTGAGAGATGGAGCACAATACCTACTGACCCTGTCCTTAGCTACTCTACATGACCATCAGATAGCCCCATACACAATCCCACCAGTGACTCAAGCAACCTAGTGCTGCTGAACTAGAAGCCAAAGTAGCATGCTCAACTCACCCATACAAATATATCAAAACAGAGCAAAACAAAAATCAGAGTGAAGCCAATGCACAATCACAAACAAATACAACTAAAGTCCTAAATATCTGAGACAGCAGACAAATTCAAGGCAAACAAAAAGCAGCACGAGATGCCGCAAGCAAGTGACCAAAATAAAGTACCAGAAAATGTCAGAGAGGAAGTAGAATTACCTAATAAAGAATTTTAAAGATTTATACATAGAACTTTCCAAGCAATGCCCCCACTCCCCAGAAAACAAAACAATGAAGCAAACATAAAAGAAACTCACTGCCCAGTAAGGGTACGATGAAGCACCGATGAATAACACAGCTTTCCCCAAGATCCTGGATGCTTCCTCACCCCCAACTACCATGATCCGAATTCTACCTTGCGGGACTGGATAGGGCAGAGGTTGTACACTGGTGCATATGGGAGCTGGAGGCACAGGGAATCCAGGGTGGATGATACCTCAGGACCAGGAGTGTGAGGGGCGATACTGGGAGAGTGGAGGGTGAGTGGGTTGGAAAGGGGGAACTGATTACAAGGATCTGCAAGTGACCTTCTCCCTGGGGGACGGACAACAGAGAAGGGGGTGAAGGGAAGTGCAATGAATGTATAAGGGTGCTTTGCTCAATTGATGTATGTACGGATTGTGATAAGAGCTGCATGAGCCCCAATAAAAAGATTTATTAATTAAAAAATAAAAATAAAGCTGAATTCAGATACTAAAAAAAATGAGTGTCTATGAATTTTGTTTCTCTTGTCTACGCAGACTAACACAACCATTTTTGATGAAGGACAAAACAAATAGAAATAAACTCACAAATACAGAGAAGATTTAAACAACACTATCAACCAACTTGATCTTATAGATTTATATACGACATGATCAACATTTATCAAGCTTAAAGAACTGAGGAACATAATTCAATCCTTGAATTACAATATTGAAGGATTATGTGAGTAAATATTGAACAATACAGGAAGATTAAAAAATGAAAGGAAGAAATAGAGTAATTAGAACAAACTAAACTGGTCAATATCCAACCATTCAAAGCCTGGTAGTAATGAAGGAAGAGGTGTGAGCTGCACTGAAGATGTTAGCAAAATATAAGACTACAGGAATTGACCAACTACTAATTAAGATATTTCAGTAAATTGATGAAGCACTAGAAGTATTTATTCATCTACCACAAAGAGTTTGGGAGAAAGCTGTCTGACCAACCAACATCAAGAAATTTATGCTTGTGTTCATGCCACAGGAAGGTGATCCAAAAGAATATGGAAACTATCAAACAATAACATTAATGTCATATGCAAGTAAAATTTTGCTGAAGATAATTGAAAAATTGTTTCAGCAATGCAAGTATGAACTGTCAGAAATTCAAGCTGGATTCAAAAGAGGTATGAGGAAGGTTACACCTGATATTCGGGACTTAAGAGGAAAAATATGAGCTCCAGGCAGAGTCTTGAGTGTCAAGACATTTCTATTTGAAAAGACATAGAAACCTAACCAGAATTTCTGAGGGGGAAAACTTGCTTCTTAAAATTTTGAGGAAGTGGTTTGCCTTTGCACGTACCTAGGCAGAAAACAGACTGTATCCATCAGAAAAAACACCCTTCTAGGACTGAAAGCACAAAGGATTCGGCAATAAGCCTGGTATGCTTGCTGTTGTTACCACCTGAGTCACCTGGTGAGTGGAAGTGGGGGGAAATGCAGTAATGAAGAGACTGGATAACTTGGACACGTTCCTGAGGTCTTATAGGCTTGAAAATAAACAATTAGCCATATAGCTGAGAAGCACAAAGGCCACTTGAGAGAAGCACACCAGCCTGTGTGATCATAAGGTGTCAATGGGATCAGGTATCAGCCATCAAAGACCCAGAACAAAAAGTCATATCAATGTGACTGAGGGGGAGTGCAGAGTACAGACCCAAAGCCCATCTGCAGACAATTGGACATCCCCTTACATAAGGGTCACAAGGAAGAGACAAGCCAGTCAGGGTGAAGTATAGCACCAGTGAAACATACAACTTTCATCTAGTTCTTTAATGCTTTCCCACCCCACCCCCCCGCCCCAACTATCATGATCCCAATTCTACCTTATAAATCTGTATAAACCACTGCATGTACATGGGTACAGATAAGAGCTGGAAACACAGGTAATCCAGGACAGATATATCCCTCAGGACCAATATTGAGAGTAACCATACCAGGAGGGGAAGGGGAAGGTAGGGGAGAGATGGGGGAGGGGCTGATCACAATTATCTACATATAACCCCCTCCCTGTGGGACATACAACAGGAAACTGGGTCAATGGAGATATTGGTCATGTAAGACATGACAAAAATAATATCGATTGATAAATTATCAAGAGTTCACAAGGGAGGGAGGGTGGGGGAGGGAGAGAAAATGGGGAGCTGATACCAAGGGTTCAAGTAGAAAGAAAATGTTTTGAAAATGATGATGGCAACAAATGTACAAATGTGCTTGACCTAATGGATATATTATATGAATTGTGATAAGAACTGTATGAACCCCCAATAAAATGATTAAATAAATAAACCTGGACATCTTCCACTGGCACCCATTGACCTGGCCCATAGAGATTCAAGATGAGAGAGAAGAGAAAGCTCTGATTGGTTTAAAGATTAAAGAGTTGTGTGGAACCTGAGCCTACTTGCATGCCCTAATCTCAAGGGGCTAGAGCTGATGCGAGTGGGTGAAAGAGTGCGATTGTCTAAAGTGCAGGGAGGTACGTGTGAACTCCTAAGTTTCTTGCGAGTGCCCATTTTCTCTAGCTTGGCTAGCTAGGGCTGAGAACCCAACCAAATATGAAGAAAGATGCTTTATACTATGAACTGGTGCATATTGCTGCAATCTTAATGGATGACCTACACTTGACTGTACAATGCTTATGGATGCAGACATTCAAAGTTCCAACCAGAATGAAGATTCTGCATGTTGAAGAGCCTGCCTGTTTTCTCAAAATACTGAGTTTATTAAAACACAACTCACTGCCATTGAGTCTATTCCAACTTATAGTGATGCTATAGGACAAAATAGAACTCCTCTGGGTTCCTGATAATGTAAATCTTTACAGGAACACAAAACCTCATATGTATTCCACAGAGAGGCCGATGCTCCAAACTATAATTAGTGGTTATCAGATTAATGTATAACCTACTTTTCCACCAGAAGCACTTCTTCTTAGCCAAGAATCTCATCTCTTTCTAGTCCTCACCCGGCAGCCATATGATCCCTTGGTTTCTGCCTTGCTCTGTGGACAAGGAAGCCCACTTGCTGCTCTGCCTCATGGTCTTGTATTCTCTAGTCTCAGAGCTGGGACCTCACCACTTCAGACAGGGGATTATGCATCCATTACGCTGGTGACTCTTCTTTCTTGATGGTCCCATGATTCCTTCTGTTCTTCTGAGATGGCTCTCTTATCTACAGAGGAATGGCAAAACTGCGCAGTCCTTGAGTTAGAATAATCCACACCTTATTTTCAAGGTCTTACCTAGTCATTTGGTAGGATTTAGAGTCCTGGTGGTGTAGTGGTTATATGGTGGGCTGGTAACTCCAAGGTCAGAAGGTCAAAATCACCAGCCTCGCCATGGGAGAGAGATGGGCCTTTCTACTCCCATAAAGAGTTACCATCTAGAAACACACAGGACAGTTCTACCCTGTCCTATAGGCATTGACTCAATGGAAATGAGTTTCATTTTGAGTTTACAGACAAATGGATATAGAAAAGCCCTATTTAATGATATTCACTTCATCACAGACCACCATATGGCACTTCTAGCCTTTGTGTCCCTCATACATGAAGCATTAATTATACCCTCTTTCACTTATATTTTGTAAAATTGCAGTTTTACGATCACAATTAACCTTGTTTAAAATCACCCACACCTGAATTATACAATCTCAACATCCTCCCCCCACCCCACCCCCCACCACCCTCTCTTTCTAAGAATCATCAAAAAGCAAGAAACATCGACACATGGCCCCCATCCCAGAGGCATGGACAGCAGAAAATGGGTGAAATGAGACAGCAATTGGTGTAAAACATGGTGGGGTGTAATTTATAAATATTCAAGGGGGCGTGGGGGAGGAAGGGAGGTAAGAAGGTCTGGGGAAGGAGGTGGGGAAGGAGGAGCTGATGCCAGGGGCTCAAGTATAAAGAAAATGTTTTGAAAAAGATGATGACAACATATGTAAAGATGTGTTTGACAAAATGGATATATGTATGGATTGTGTTAAAAGCTGTAAGAGCCCCCAATAAAATATTTTTAAAGAAATAATTCAGTGTGGATCTTCTCCTATTCAACTCATTTTGAGACTAAGCATGCCCATGAAAACTTGGAAACCAGCTACTTGGTGTTGATAGCTTCTCGCATTGTTTACACAGTGTGCAGATTAAATCAACTGTGAATAATAAAACTGTGAGCACACCTTGCCTGATTTTAATCGTGTGCACTCCCTTTGTTCTGTTCTGCTGATTGTCTTCTGGACTGTGTACAGGTTCTTCGTGAGAACAATTAAATAATGGAATCCCTAATTTTTTATAATCCACACAGTTAAATGCCTCTGGATAGTCAGTAAAACACAAATTAACATCTTTCTGGCATTCCTGCTTTCAACCAAGGTCTATCTCATGTGAGCAATGATATCCCTAGCAGCATATCCTCTTCTAAATCTGTTTTGAATGTTGGGCAGCTCTCTGTGATGTTACTTTTTAATTATCTTCAACAAAATTAAATTGTTTGATAATTTTCACATTCTGGTTCGTCACCTTTCTTTGGGATGGGCCAAATATGGATCCCTTCGAGACAATTGGGCAGGTAACTGTCTTCCAAATTTCCTGGCTTCCAGTGCCAAGATGTTTGTTGAAACATTTAAATTGGCCCCATCAATTATATGCTCTTGATTTTCATGAATGTCTTCACTGCAGCTTGGACTTCCTCCATCACTCTTGATCACGTACTACCTCTTGAAATGGTGAAAATGTCTACTAATTCTTTTAATATCAAAACTTTATGTATTTCTGCCATCTTCTTGTGATGTTTCCTGTATAAAAAGTATATTTTGTCCATAGCGTCCTTCAGTATTGAAACTTGAGGCTTGACTTTTTTCTTCAGTTCTTTCGCCTTCAGACACTCCGCATGTTTTTCCATTTTTTTTCTAACTCCAGATCTTTGCAAATGTCACTGTAATGCTTTACTTTGTCTTAAGCTGCCTTTTGCAATTTTCTGTACCGCTCCTTTACACTATGATCTCAACCAGTATCGTTAGCTAGTCTGCATTCAAGAACGAGTTACAAAGTCTCTTTTGACATACTTGTTTGTCTTTTGACATACATGTTTGTCTCCCATCTTTGAAAGGTCTCGTGTTTTAATCGTGTATGATCTTCTTGGTGTCATGCCACGGTTCATCTCAACTTCGGTCATCGATGTCCAATGCATCACATCGCTTCTTGAGATCATCTGCATATTCAGATGGGTATTGATACTAAAAGTCCTCGTTTGGGTCTCATTGGACTTATTTTAGTTTTATTCAATCACAATTTACATCGGAGCAGTTGACAATCTGTTCTACAGTCAGCCCCTTATCTTCTTTTAGCTGCTGATATTGAACTTCTCCATCATCCCTTCTCATAGATATAGTCAGTTTGATTTCTGTGTCTTGCATCTTATGAGTGCAGTTTATACTGTATAAAAAATGGTGTTTTCAATGAAGTTGTTTGGCCTTGAAAATTTCTAGCATATGATCTCCATCTTTGTTTCTACAACCAAAGAAATATTTTTTCAATTACTGATCTTTCCTTTTTGTTCCAACTTGGATATTATAATCATCAGCAACTATTAAGACATCTTGATTGCATGTTTGATAAATTTAATACTGAAATTGATAGAGTTCTTCAATTCTTCAATCATTGCCATTAGTGGTTGTTGTGTAAATTTGAATAATAGTTGCATTGCCTTGTCTTCCTTGTAGATGTATAGTTATTCTTATCACATACAGCTTTGTAATTCAAGAGAGGTCTTGAAAGTATACTTTTGATGATGAATATAGCACCAATCCTGTTGAATTTGTCATGCTTGGCATAGTAAATCATATGATTATGTGATTCAAAATGGTCCAAACCAGTTCATTTCAACTCATTATTAGCAAATATATCAATCTTTATTAGTGCCATTTCATTTTTTATGACTTCTAATTTTCAAATACTTTGTACATTCCACATTTAGATTTTTGATAGATATTTGCTGCTTTTTCTTCTCATTTTATGTCATGCCCCAACATCAAATGACCCTAAAGCTTTGCTCCCTGCCTGTCATTAAGGTTGACTTAATAATCAATACATCTTGTTTGCATATTTGATCAATTTCAGACTAAATAAGTTATAATTCTTCAACACATGATTTAAGATCATTTTGAATAATAGTTGTATTGACTGTATTTCCTTGTCTGCACATAGATCTTATCCCATCACAGACACCATTGTACGTGGAATGTGCTCTTTGGTGATGAATGAGATGCCGTTCCTTTTGCTTGTGTCATTCTGGCACAGTAAACCATATGGTTGTTTGATTCCAAGTGGCCAGTATAGCAATCCATTTCAGCTCACTAATATCTAAGATATGGATATTTATGCATTCCATTTCATTTTTTACAACTTCCAATTTTCCTAGCTTTATACTTGATATATCTCAAATTCCAATGATTAATAGATGTTTATAGTTGTTTCTTCTTATTTTGAGTCATGCCCTGTCAGCAAAGAAAGATCCTGAAAGCTTGGCTCTACCCGTGACATTACGATCACCTTTATTTTGAGAACTCAGCTCTTCTTCAGTCATAATGTGAGTGCCTTCCAACCTGAGAGGTTCGTATGGTATTTTGTCATTATATCTGACAAAGTTCCTCTGCCACTCATGAAATTGTCAGTATCTGACAATGTTAAACTGTGATTCATAATACTTTTAGGGACTGATTTCTCAAAAGTGGGCAGCCTGTTTCTTCTTCCTAGTCTGTTCTGAGTCTGGAAGTTCTGCTGAGAGCTGTTCCCTTTGGGTGTTCCTGCTGGTGTGTGAAATACCAGTGACATCGCTTCCAGCATCACAGCCAACACCGTGTGACAAATGGACAGACAAATGGTGGCATCAAGTGAGGAAAGTCTGATTTGAAGCCACATCAAACCAAAGCCTGAAACCGGCACCATTGCATCGTCTGGCCCCGAGGGCAATGAGACAAGGGTTGCCTCGGAGGAGAAAAGACTGATTTGCGGGACCTGTGGGTGGCAAGTTGTGGGAGGGGAAGTGGTGCTCAGTCCTGAAGTCTTAAGAATGACACAGTAGCAGCCATGCTGGTTCCTAAGAAAGAGGCCGATGCAAGGGTGCCCAGCTGCACACGACCCTGTGCAGACCCTTCTCCTTCTGCATCACCTCCCCCAGCACCGAGTATCTGCTCCACCCCAGGATGGACAATGGCATCTGGGCTGTTTTGTTTTGTTTGTTTGAACAACACGCAAGAAAAAAACACTTACCGGGTTTCTCACAGAGGCACCTGTTCCTGGGGGGAAGTAAAGCTTCCTCAGTCTGGCAATTTCAGCAGGCAAGAGGGACTTTCTCCATCAGTCCAAAACCAATCTTCTTTTCCTCTCATACCACTTAGTGCCCAGCAGGTGAGCAAAGTGGGGGGTGAGCAGGGTAAGGATACACCTCCTTTGTTCCCCATTGTCCACACCGCTTGATAGGCCCCACAGCTGATTCTGATTTACTCAGCTCAAATGAAGTCAGATACCTGCATAGAGAAGACAGAGTGCCCTTCCTGAAGCCCTGGAGCCAGCCCCACCACTCACCAGCTGTTAGACTTGGGCCAATTTCCCACCTAAGTCTAGCGTCCTCATTCAAAGCGGGAGTGGTGATACTGAGTAGGGGGAAGAAATGAAGCAAAAGCACCAGTCCTCATTTACAGAGCATTTCGAGTGTCTCTGGTGTTGTGATAGCCCTCCACAACACAGCTTCCTCTCCTCCAAAACATATCTTCTCCCCAGGGGTCTTCATCCATCCCATGGGAGTCTGCACACGCACAGAGCGTCTGTTCCAGGCTGGGGCTCACCAGGCCTGCCTCCTCCACCCACTGCATTCACGATGCCCGTGAAACTGCCCTGTACCTGTACAGTTTAGGTCTCGGAAGTACCTTCATTGTCTGTTAGTTCATTTAACTCCCCCAACAGACTCCAGGGTGAATGAAGGCCCGTTAGCTCAAGGAACATACGCGACTTATTTGAGACCACAAAGGTACTTAAGGTACCTAAAGGTACCAAACAAGTTAAGGCCTTTGTGATTTGATGGAGCAGACCCATTTTGGAGTCCTCAGTTCGCAGACAGACTCTGGTAGAAGAGAGCCAAGCTGTTGCCCGCAGATCTTTGTCTAATACTTTCATATCAACAACCCCGACCTAAACAAGCCAGCTGCACAAGACACTGTCTTCCCCTCTTTGAAAGGCAGGCTGCTCCTGTCTTTGCCTGCTAAGGAGTAGTGGAACTAGGTGCCTTTAGTTTGGCTTGAGGACGAGGGCTTCTCTGAAGAAGGAGTCATAGGGTGCTTTGGTAACCTTAGGTTGAGAGCATCTCTAAGTCGGCGTAGCTTCCAGGCATACAAGGGAACAGGTTAGGGGAGGCAATGGAGACTCATAAGTTATACCAGAAGTCACTCGCATCTACTAACCCGTAATATTTCTGCCGCTTTCTCTTATGATCAAATAAAGATGTAGATTTTTGCACCCATGATGCTAATTCTACTTGAAGAGGTCAGGACAATTTTCAAACATGTAGACAAGTCCTGAAATCCTTCTTGGATAATAAGGGAGGGGAGGTCACTGTGTTCGGATTCCCAAACTCAGCGTTCAAAGTCTGAGACTTGTTTGAGTGTTAGGAGGTGAAAGCCAGGTTCTTCTGGGACAGGTCTGCTGGTCACTGAGGGCAGGATACAGACACAGAGCACAGACATTCTAGCCCTAAGCTCTTTTCTCCCCCCCCCCTCAGGTGTCCAGTCATGAATAATGAATCGGCAGATGTCAGTCTTGGGCGGTTACAGTTAGTGCGAGTAAGAGCTCTTCTTGCAGCGGGGCACTGGACATGACTGACAACAATTTAATCTACTGCCAGCACTCTGAGCCAGTGCATGAGTTGAAATGCACTACACACACACAGACACACACTGGTGCACACACACATGCCCAGGCATGGCTGGCTAATGATGGCAGCTCCACTAACCTTGTGACCAAAATCAGTGAGGCAAGTGTGCAGGAAGCCCACACTGCACACACAGCAGGATCACAAAAGGGTGAAATATGCATTTATTCTTCTGATGTATAAGCCTTTTCATGGTGACGTCTCTTACGATACTTTGTTATTGACCCAGGTCTCCGTTATCACTGTGTAGGTGTGTCCATGAGAATGTGTGCATGAATATGTGAGTCTGTGAGTGTGTGCTTATGTGTATGCATAAGCGTGTGAGTATGTGATCGTAGTCAGTAAATGGATGTGGGTGCATGAGTGTGTGTGTGTGTGCATGCATGCGTGCCTGCATTTGTATGCATGGGCCGAGGCTTCCAGATGTGAAGGTACAAGCCCCAGGATCAGCAACAGTGGAGCCCAGGAGCTGGTGGAGAGCCAGAAGCTAGTCTCCTGGGAGGTTCAGCCCACAGCACACCTGCTACCCACCCTCCAGTCTTCTCTTCCCTTGAGAAGTCTGACTCCTACATCTCTGACCTCACTCTGGGCCCTATGGGGAGAGCAGCAGAGGGGGAAGCTACATCTGTGCATATTGGTCTAAAAAGAACTAGAGTCAGGGTCTTCTACAAAAGGGGGAAAGCAGGAAGGGGTACCCTGCAACAATTGCACAGTAAAGAAACTTAGACACTAACAGAAAAGGATGGGAGGAAGCCCTGGCATGGATTTTTCAGCCTGAAAGGATTAGGGGGTCATCATGTAGAGAAAGAGAGAGGTGGGGGATTCATAAACTTCACCCTTCTGTTGGAGGACCGACAGAGGGCATCCACCCTCTGTGCCAAAGGACATCTATGATTGCAATATGAGGTTGGAGGGATGGCGCCATAACTCAGGCCAGGGCAGCAAATGCGGGGGGGGGGGGTGAGCATCAATGATGAAAAAGAGAGAAGAAAGGTAAGTGTGAAGGGAGGAAGCACCCCAGTAACACTAATATAGCAACCGACAGGCGCCACAGGGCAACCTTGAGAAGGCAGCAAGGAGAACATTACTTGTCAGAGAGAAAAGCCATTAGTTATGTGTCTTCACAGAGCTGTGCTTTCCATCAGAAAATAACTGAGCTTAGTGTTTATGGCCTTCAGAGTAGCTCTCTGACTGTGCAGCTGGAGCTGAATCGATGAGGAGATGCAAAGACGTGCACGCATATGCTGGTGTGCAGGTGTCGGGACACACCTGTGAGGAAGGGCATCGCTACCAGTCAAATCCCTGAGAACTAGGCTTGATCTCAAGAAACAAGATGAACCTTCCTGTCTAAGGGGCCTTGCTCTGCCCCTTTCCTGTGTCTTTCAACCCCAACTGTCTCCCAAACACCTGCTGCTGTGGCCCATTGAAGACAGGGAGGCTTCACGTCAGGATCATGGTTAATACACCTTTGAAAAAGATGTTTAATATTCTACAAGTGGGTTGAACCGATGGGTCTGGCTGAAAATGTGTGTACCCAGTTACAAAGGAGCCTATTTTGATAGATACGGTTGTAGGTAGAGCGAGAGATGTAGGAAAATTGAAAGATGATATAAGGTCTTAGTTAATCTTCTCAATGTTATCTCAAAGTTCTAATATCCATTGCAATGGCTGCACAGAACTCACAGACAAAATTCATGATTAAAGGGTTTATTAAGGAAGTTAACAGCTGTACTGCCAGTGAGAAATGCCCAGTGTTGAGTTGTTTATCAGGACACGTTGCTAAGTTCTGACTGATCTGCTAATAAGAGCCCAAGAGGCATATCACTCTGCTAAAAACCTCAGCTAGAATGCAGTCAGCTCAAGCTCCTGGGTCAGCAAATCCAGCACCCTGGGTTAAGTGCCCGCTTCCATAAGCCTCAGCCTGAAGAGTCACCCCACTGAGAGGAGGCCTCCTGCGCAGAAGCGCTCGGCTGCATTTTTTTCTGGGGGTTCGGAAGTCCATCGCTTTCTTCCATGCTCTTGCTTGAGGTTCTTCTGTCGCTCCTCCGATGGGATAGCTCTCTTCTGGATCCTGGAGATTCACTGCACAGGGATTTCAGGTCCAGAGGACATGCTCCCCTGGGCTCTTGCTGGTAATGAGCTCCCCACTCCTGCTTCTCAGAGGGCTCATTTTGTACACAGCAGGATGGCACACCTGGGAATCCTATTCACCATTACCAGTACCCACAAGTGAATCATGTTAGTATCTCACCGCACCTTCTTAACAGTCCCAGACATGAAAATCTCTTTTAGTGTGAGTTAGAAAGTTTGTCTAGAAAAGCCACATTAAATCATCCACTGCCCTTGCACATGATGACTACACGGGATTTTTGAAGATAGGTTTCTGGATGGGAAAAAAATAAGCTACGTAAAGGAGTTATAAAATCAATAAGACCCAATGTTTTCAATTTGATTCCAACTCATAGAAATCCTACATGGAGCTTCTGTGAATGTGAATCGCTGTGGGAGCAGCCAGTCTCTTCTTTCTCCTGAGGAGGGACTGCTGGGCTGGAACGTTCAGGCTTTCGGTTAGCATGCCAGGGCCTGACTCACAGTGCCATGGCAGCCCTTTCGAAAACCCAGAGAGCCCCAAACAACAGCTAGAAAAACAAACATTGTGCTAATCTGGGTAGACTAGAGAAAAAGATCCAGGGAGACTCATATGTGTGTAAGAGAGAATGTTATATCAAGAAATTATGCATCAATCAATCATTCCAGCCCAATCCAGATCAAGTCCAAAGTTTACTATTATTAGTCCATACGTCTGATATTAGCCCATGAATTCCTCTTGAGACTCACACAGCACATGCAATGATACCGACTGCAGGAAGACCACTCTGGCATCAGCGTGGCTCCATGTGGCTTGTCAACCAGATGGTCTCCAGAGAGAGCACATGGAGAAAAAGAGGATGTTCCCTGAATCTTCCTCGTGAGTGTCACCTGTGACACCAGGCTAAACTCTACCCCTTCACTCAAGTTGACAGATTATGGAATTGCCACAAAAATGGATAGAAAATAAGTAAAAAAGAACACGTTTATAAAATTAGGGGTGAAAATACAGTCAGTACCATTTTTTTGGTATAGGCAAAGGAACCTAGAAAACAAGATAAGTCAGCTACTCCCCTGTGTGGGCGCTGCGCTACTAGGCCACCCACCTCATCTCCCTTATTCCTTGCAGCAAGCTGATGGGAAGATAGATTTTCATTATCCTGTTTTTCAAATTAAGGAACACAAGCACAGAGTAGGTAATGTGCTCCAAATCACACAGGCTGTGGAGACAAAAAGATAGAAGTTAAGCCCAGGTCTGTCTGACCCATCCCTAGGACAGAAAAAGGTAGAGTGGCCTACAATAGGAAAAGTGTACCTGTATCACTTTGGCCCAAGCCTTCTACCCCTGCTCCTGTCCCAATTCTCCTAACTAAAGCAAAAGCTCTACAAAGCCCTCCCGTTCTTGCCCGCCCCACCCCAACTCTAGAAAGGGACTGAAATATAGACCGTATTACTGCAAGCAGTGAGAGAGGCCACAGGTCCCGAGAGACCTAAGCAGACGTTGTTTTCTCTAGAACGCTGCTTTTCCTTCAGTGTCCCATCTGAAGCTTTGCCTAACTCGCGAGCACTGTGCCAGCCTCCAGCGTGTTGGTTGCATTGACTCTGACAGGTCCCAGTGACAGCACCTGCCTGAGAGATAGACTTGGGATTCAGCATCAAATAGCTGTTCTCTTTGATAGCTTTGGGGTCATCTCACAGCTTGTCTTCCCTCAAACCAGCTTTCTAGAGAAGTCTCTAAAAGGTAGGCATCAGAGAAAGAAGATAGTTTGGGAGCATCAAGCGTTAGCTATGTTCGTCTCTAAAGCTGTTAGGCAAGGCCTGGGGAGGTGCTCTCCTGTCTGGGAAGGGCGTCCTCACAGACTCTCCTGAGGCAGAGCCAGGCCTTAGGAGCTGCCTGGATTTTTCAGTTGCCAATAGGCTTGGCCAGAAGGTGTTCAGTGAGATTACAATTTTTTTTAATCATAGAAGATGAAGCCTGAAAGGAAACCTACATCTGGCACCAGGAGTCAACCTTTTTGATGTAGAATTAGAGAAACAGAAGCCCAAGGATTCACTGAAGGCACTCCAGTCACATGGTATATCCAGAACCCCGTGATCCGGGAGCTCCCTAACCAAGGCTGGGCCTCGGGTTACTCCCATGCAGCTGTGGGTTGTTTGTGTAACAACTCACGACTTACTGCAATGCCAGCGTTAAAAACATCATCAAAATGATAATTAGAGAAATAAATCTTTCTCAAGCACAGCATCTGCATCAATCCCAACCTCTTTCTGGGTGGTCTGCTCCCTTAGACTTAGCAGAATACAGTCATGTGCACTCCACGTCCCCTTTCCACAGTCTCTCCCATAGAGGCTTCATTGATGACAGTCAGGCATCAAAGCATCAAGCAGAGTGCACACAGCAAGGACCAGCACGGCCATTATCTTCTTGGGACTGCTGCTAACCACGCAGTAACTCATTTCGCATTGAAACCAGCTAGGGTGCTCTTGGGTGTGGACTTTATCCTTGGCCTTAGGTATCAGCATGGGTCTTGACCACAATTCACTGCACCACAACCGCCAATTCAGGCAATGAGAAAATAGCAGTGTTCTAGGATACTGCGTGTGGGGGAGCGCAGGCACTGGCTGGAGCAGGAGAGGGAGTGAGGGAGGCGGATATCTTCTGTGTCACCTGTTTAACTCGGTGCTGCTGCACCCATTTCACCGATGAGAAAACGGAGGCTTGAACAAAAAGAGTCTGCACAAAAGTGCATGCGTCATAGTTATGAGGATGAGCTTGGAACCCACCAGTGAGCTGGATGGACACAGCGGCTGCAGCAGCGAGCTCAAGCACGGGGACGATGGTGAGGGGGTGCAGGACCGGGCAGTGTTTCATTCTGTTGTGCACAGGGTCGCTGTGGGTCAGCACCAACTTCGTGGCACTTATCAACAACAGCATGAGTGAGATAGGCTGCCCCCTGCTTTGGGAACCAGGGAAAGAGACCATTAGCACCGTGGTTAAGAACACTAAACCAAAAAAAAAAACACTAAACCTAGACCCAGGCTGAAGGAATCAGAATCCTGCTTAGCCACCTTGGGTGGCATTCTCTTGGACCAGTTTATTAACCTTCCTGGACCTCAGTTTCCCCATCTATAGCATGAGTCTGATAGTGACGTCTGCCCAATATGTAAGCGCTTGATGAAATAAATGTGTATGCCCTTGAAAGTGTGCCTGACACATAGGAAGCACCACAGAACTGTTAGCTCTTGTCAGCATTGTTTCTGCCTCTCTCCTTGCTTCTCAGAGCAACAGCGCCAAATGCTACCTTGGTTCATTTACCTGTCATCTGCAAGAGTCCCCATTGTCCCCATGGAGTCGGGTCTATAGCAAATCTTCAGAAAAGAGTGTGAGTCTACTTAGAAAGCAGGCTGCTCCAAGCAAGGGCTGAGCATGATGAGAGGCACGGGGTCCCCCAGAATCAATTGCATACCACCATGCCATTGCTGGTGACACGTGGGCAATTACCATCTTCCATGGAAGAGCAATGCCCCGTTCCTCTCCTGGATCCAGTCCGCATAATCTCTGGCACACGTAGAAGCCGGTCTGTGAAACTGTGTGCCAGTCCCAGTGGGTAAAGTGTCCCCAGCCCGTCACCCAGGAAAAAAGGAGATAGGGAGTTTATCAGACATGCCAGCTCCTACATATCTGTTCACATGAGTAGCGGTGACAGGCTCTGCGTGATATCCTGTCAATGGGCTCTCTTCGTCAGTAGGAGCCTTTCCTCCTGTTTTTTGGGTGGGGCGAGAGTAAAAGGCTTAGCATTTAAGTGCTGACATAGGAAGGTCCTTTATACACTCTCCATTCTTAACTGGCCTTGGCTATTTGTTAAAGGTTCCGAGGAAAGGCGTAAACAAGCAACGAAACAACAAAACCCCGACATTAACCCAAGCCTGGCTTGCCTTGTTTGTACCTGATTCCAGCCCCGTGCTATCACAGACAACAGAGGAGGAGATGCCCCACACATACGGTGCCGACATCCCTTCATCAGTGTCACACACGACAATGGAGCCAGCTTGCCTCGAGTCCCCTATGTTTTCCCCCACGGCACTGGCATCTCTCTGGTGCATCAGATCAGAGGGCCGGCCAAGTGAGCAAGCACTATCACTCACAGAAATTTAGCTCTCCTTCCTGCTCACAGGCCTTTAGCTCTCCTACCCAGTCCCGGCACCACAACCGCATAGGCCAGGAGACAATGAGTGCTGCTCTAAAGGTCAGGGTGTCACGATGGGAGCCAGGCTTGGCATGGCCTTGAATAAGCCACTGCTCACTCTCAACCTTGCTTTCCCACCTGCCGTTTGGGGAACGGAGGTGGAGCCATGTGCCCTTAAAGCTTCTGGAGCATCTCGGTCCCAGCCAGCTGAAACCCTACCCGTCCTCTGCCTTTCCCATCGCAGCCAGCCTGAGCTGGAGTAGCGGATCTCCCTCTGCACTGCCATCAGCGCTGGCCTTTGTCCCCTGCTAGTCTCACCTCCCTGTGGAATGAGACATGGTGCTTGGGCCACTGCAGGTATCCAGCAAACGTCTCTGGAGTGCGAGCCCAGCACTAGGTGGATCACCAACCATGTCCCAGACAAAAGAGATGCAGACAGACCCTGCCAGGTCTCTACTTGTGAGGTGCACATCATCACTGGGAACTGGAGTGTAGACAAAAAGGCAAAACAGCAGGTACCGAAGGTGCACAGCAACCATGTGGTTATCGGGCCACAGCAGAGGTGTGTTCACCTGAGGTGTCATGGAGCCACTCAGTCGGTGCACACTAGTTTCATGTACGAGGGGTTGTAGCAAATTCTGGATATTGGGACAGGGTTCGGGAGCGAGGCTGGGAATAACATCAGACGAAGACCCAGACTCGAGCAACCTTGCCTTCTCCTTCGGTTGGTCCTCACCTTCAGTATAGTTGCCCAGGTGCAAATGGGAAAAAATTTGTCCTGCTTTGAGAAGGGGGAAGACTTTGTGCTTGTCCAAATTTCCCCCTTAGAGACCCACAGCACTGATATCCCACGAGTTTCGTATTCCAAGCCTAAGCGACTCATAGGAGACGGGAGGAGAGACACGAGTTCCACTCATCCATTAAACCCGACCCAGGGACACCTCCTCCAGGAAGCCTGCTGGCACCCCCACCACTGTGGACTATCACCTTCTCCTGAATCGCCAGTGCCTACCAGCTTTACCACTATTAAAATCATTCATTCCCTTCTTGCAGTTTTTAAAAAGTGCTTGCCTAGATGAACGATATTGTTCTGGCCTTTCCTATTTCCTCTCCAAAGATGGTGGACACTAACTGAAAGAACCGACACCACTGGGACTCGGGGGCTCAGGGAATCTAGACCCAGAAACCACCTTGGTCCTTACCTCTTCAATCAGGTTACTTTCTAATGAATGCGGGACAAAATGAAAGAGGACGGAGGGCAAATGAGCTAAGGAGAAGCAAAAGGGCTTCAATCTGGTAAACTCGAAAGAGGAAGAAAAGGGGGGTGGGGTGCACCGCCCAGGAGCCAGAGCCCTGAAGTAGCTGTGTGCATGCCCATCTGTGGTCAGTTACTTCCTGGGGTTCATATGCGAAGCCCTTCCACTGAATCAGGGATCCACACTGTGCCACTAAGCATCTGCTGACGTTGAAAGTGTTAGCGATAATTACCAGCCAAGTGCCAGGTTATTTCTGTCTCCAGCAGGAGGACAGCAGAGCAGGAGGGGCAGAGTCCAGAAATAGCAAAGCAATTAGCAGCCACGCTTCCGAGGGCAAAATTACTGTGGGAAAGTGTGGGCCTGGCCAGGTGAGCCCCGGCCTAGGTCCCAGAAAGGTAAGCACTGAGGGGTCATGAACCTCACCAGATCCAGAGATCCAGGGATACGCAGCTCTGCAGGCTCAAGAATATCTTCTCCATACAGGGCCCTGGAGACCCTGGAGGGGGGTCGAGATGCTTCCCGGTGAGGCTAGACTTCCATGTCCTGCAAAGTGAGCACAAAGGCCTGGGACGCACTGAAGGGCATAACAAATATTCTCTCCTGCGAATTACCAAGTTGTGGGGCCTAGAAAACAATTTAGGGACTGGGCCCAGGGTCATGGAGGGAATACTAGGTCTCAGTCAAAAGACAAATTTGGGACTTGCCCTCCTGAATGCTGTGCCCTTGGACAAGCTATTTACTTCTTTCCCCACACTCCGCCCTTTTTCTCCGGATAGTCGGTAGTATTGTTTGGTATGGGTCAGGTAATAAGACTTAACAAACAACTCCAAGTTTTCAAGACTGTATCTTGAGTGTACGAGGGGGTAACCACCAAAAATTGGATTTGCAATGGGCAGAGTAGAGCGTTTTTCCCACTAGGCAAGCATCTAGCAACTCTCTCTGAGTAAGTGCACCCAGTGGTGTTGCCTGGGAAGGTTCTCTCTGGTCACAGTGAATTTTTTCGTAAAAACTGTTTCACTGGGACCTCATTTTTCGTGATGACTGATTTAAGAGAACAGGGCGTGGCTGTGAAATTTTGTTTCCCAATCAGGAAAAAAGCAGCAGAAACTGTTGTGACATTGAGCACACTTTACAAGGGCAGCGCTATGGGAAAAAGTTAAGTGTACAAGTGCTTTTCTCATTTCAAAAAGGTGAAATGTCGCTTGATGATAAACCTCATTCTGGACATCCATCAACTTCCCAAGCGGACAAAAATGTCGACTTGTGGTGCATTTGGAGTTTGTTCCACCAGTTCAAACTATTAACCAAGTTTCCTATTTAGAGACTCTGAAAAGATTGCATAAGAATGTACAGCAAAAAGGGCCTGATTTGTGCAGACGGGGGACAGGTTTTGCCACCACAACAATGCACCTGCTCATGCAGACATCTCAGTGTGCCAGTTTGGGACCAAAAAAACAAAACAAAACAGCATGCCTCTCTTGAAGCACGCACCTGACTCACCTGACTTCACTCTGTATGACCACTTGTGGTTCCGTAAATGAAGAGGGACATGAAAGGACAGCAATTTGACAGTGTAGAAGAGGTGAAGCGACACTGAAAGAGGTGCTGTAAGCTTCTAAACAGATGAGTTTGAAAAGTGTTTCCAGGAATAGAATCGCAGATTTGACAAATGTATCAAGTGTCACGGAGAGTATTTTGAAGATGATAAGGTTGTTTTGTAAACTATATAGATCTATTAAATGCATAGTTTTGGGGAAAAGATTCCAGGTTTTATTTTGGGGGGTGCTCCCCTTGTATTTCTCATTTACACACATCCCCTGAGTTGACAGCTCTCCCAGGCAGCTTCCCTTGCAGGATGCAGTGATCCAGATGGCAGCAGGAGTGGGTGGCTCTGCTACCTGAACACAGGCTCCATCCCTGTTTGTTGAGTAGGCTAGAGAAGAGCTTCCCTGGCTCAGGCTACAGCATTGCTCCCCCTTCTGCCAGCAGGTCACCGAGCCCTGGCCATGGATGAGGAAGCTGCGAAGTTGGATTTCTGTGCTCGGGAAGGAGAGAGACCTGGACAGCGAGGTCAAGTGTACTCATCACAGCTAGGTTACCACTAGGAGTCGTGGATAACTGCAGGCCCCACGTCACACAGTCATCAGAAGTTGTAGCTGCCACTGCTTTCTGCTCTCAGAAGTATCCCCTCTTTCTGTCCCTATTCGTTTCCAGCCTCTACTAAGGTTGAGAATGCAGCCACGGCATGTAAGCAGAGCCTGCCCTGCTCCAGGCAGAGGCAGCGGCAGGGGTAAAGCCTAGTTATGGGGGAAGGAGTTAAGTTAGATGGCCACAGTGCTTAGAGGGCCTGCATTATCCGGGGCCATGAACTTCATTAGGGGAGGATGCCTGGAGGTGAGTGACAGGAGAAGGCCTGACTCGCCCAGCTTCCAGAGCAGCATTCCCTTCCCTCTGCCCTGCTGATCTCTTTGCCTCAGTATTTGGAACCCCTAGCCCTTCAGTCACACACTTTTTTCTCAACAAGCAGCCTGTCACACAGAATGGACAGGTGGGACCCAAACGCAGAATGTCAAGCATCTTGTCAGAGGTCACAAGGTTAAGTAGAATGACTAAGACCTAACATGGGTAGCCTGGCATCCACCGTGAGAAGAGTAGGAGGCCTCTGGGCATCCAGGAATCTCATGGTTGGCAGCAAATCTCCACACATCCTCTCCCACCCCCCGAGTCTGCAGATTTCCCAGCCCTGGCAGAGCCGCTTCCTCCCTGCCATACCGGCCCTATATCATAGCCCCATGCCCACCACTGTGAAAAATGGAGGGCTGTGTTTGTCCAGAGGATTTTTTACTACTGACAAATGCAGCATCGTCAACAAAAGAAGGTGGAGATTGATGTCAAGGCAGCTAAGTGAGCTGCACTTTCCTTCTCAGCATGCCATGCATCGACAGTCTGTTCATTGAGTGTTTGGGACCCAATGTAGAGCTAAAAAACAGGAATAAAAACATTCTTAGCTTTTGCTTGCTGACAACCCTTGGGCTCGCGTTTAGGCTAGGTGCTAGACCTCACTCAGTGCTCCCCATCCAGCTCCTGCGACTCTTCCAGACCAGAGTAGGCAGTGCACACGAAAGAATGCGCTCCTTCTCTGGGCAGTTGCATGTGGCTCTTACTGATCTGTGTCAGGCTCTACTGGTTAGAGCTAGTTACAAAGGTAGCCACACACCCCACACTGGTCCAGAAAGAGGTCTGAGTGACAAACAAATCCACAGATACTCGTGTATAAGAAAAAGTTTTATATAAAGGA
Source organism: Tenrec ecaudatus (assembly GCF_050624435.1). NCBI lineage: Eukaryota > Metazoa > Chordata > Mammalia > Afrosoricida > Tenrecidae > Tenrec > Tenrec ecaudatus. The sequence goes on from NC_134541.1 coordinate 55,855,193, forward strand.
AAAGTACACATCAATAAAACATCCCAACCTAGTGCTGCCCAAGCCCACAAATCCAACATTAACCCCTATGTTGGACTGCAATCCACAAAGTCCTCCTCCATCTCAAAAAACACGTACAGTGATGCCGACTGCAGGAGGAAAGCCGAATCAGTGAGTGTGTAAGCATCTCAGCATTAACAGGGTTCTCCACATGGCTGCTTCACATGGCTGCATCAGGATAGGTCCATGCGATTTCTCCTTGAGGATGTCTTGCAGGAAGTGAGCCTTGCCAGCTGAAGCAGGGAACTGGCTAAGGCAGCTGCACCCTGGTCAGACCATCACAAAACAAGAGACCCAAGAACTAGAAAGGGAAGGCTCACTGAGTCTTTTATCCCTCCGCCCTTCAAGTAGCCCCACATGTGTTTATCGGCCAGGTTGACAAGATAAACCAACTACCTCAGGTATAGAAATGAAGTGTGGCAGGAAAGCTGAGATGCCTAGACGTTTCTGTAAATTTTTGTCTGTTAAAATGATATCTTCTGACCTAAACTCCACCAACAGCACTGTGCATAAAATCTATTGAGGAAAGTAAAGAAGACAAGGAGGCGTTGCCTGCGCATGCTGAGAACCATTCCAGTGCACAGTATTCAAATGTCCAACATCCACTGTGGTCCAATCACTATGCCCAGTTCTGGAGGGAAATGGGGAAACAGTCGGGATCTTCGCATCTGGTCCTCCTCTGAGGATAACAGCTACGATTCAAAGCGCAATCACTGGGGGTCTAGTAATTCACACAGGTTCCTTACTCGCCTGACAATAACCCTCAGGTTTGGTCTCACTGAACCCACTCTAAAGATAACAACCACCATATATGTGTGAGTTTGTCCTACTGCGATGACTTGTGCACGGCTGTGATTCTGGAAGTCATGTCACCAGCATCTCAAATGCCAGTAGAGTCTCCCACAGCGAGCAGATTTCAGCAGAACTGCCAGACCAAGAATGGTCCATGGAAAACGCCTGGGCTGTCCACCTCTGAGGAATGAGCCACTGAGCACCTTATGGACAGTGCCAGAGCTTTGCCAGATACCGCGCCGGAAGGCCCTCAGCAAGATAGATTGACACATTGGTTGCAATCAAGGGCTCAATTACCACAATTGTGAGGCTGTCATAGGAACAGGCAGTGCTTCATCAGCTGTACGTGGGGTCACTGTGAGTCAGATCCGACCCAGGGGCATCTAACAAAAACAACGACAATAACAAATAGAGGAAATAAATTTCCCCAAATCAGACAAATAGTAAGAAGCTAAACTGGTATTTGAATTCAAGTCTGTGTAGCACACCATAATGCAGGCTTTTGCATGTTGAGAGGCAGGAAAACAGATGGTGTTTTATAATTCAGAAGATTTCAGTGTGTCTCAGACTCCCCTGAAGGGTTCGTTAGACACTGATAGTGGGTCCACTCTATGGTTTCCCCTCCAGTAGGTCTGGATGTGCCCTGAGAATATGCAGCTGGTGCTCATGCTGTCGGCCCAAAGACCACATTTTGAAAATCACCAGGATAGAGAATTGTATCATCAGGTATCTTACAGATCCCAGGAGAACAAAACATTGTTCAATGAACTTATCCCTGAAAGTTCAATGGCAATCTCAAGGCCATTTGCAAGTCTCTGCTCCAGAAGTTACAACCACCATCTGGCCAAACCCTCTGGCCCTACTCTCCACCCTCGGCTCTCCCTAGCCTTTCTTTCCCGACATGAACTTCCAGATGGTAAGGGGCTCCTAGCAAGATAAAAATACTCCCTTCTTTGTGGTCCTCTGATGTTGGCCGAGTGAACATTCTGTCTTATTAAATATGCTTGAGAAACTAATAATTAATATTTGTAGGAGTGCTTGTAGGATTTCCTAGCTTGTATGTCCCCCAAAACATGTAGACATTTGGATGATTGTATATTGAGATTGCTCCTGGGAGATTAAGAAGATCTGGGAACTTGGGTGGTGTAGTAGTTATGCATTGTGTCAGATGGTGTCACGATTGTGTCGTGATCCACAAAGTCAGTAGTTTGAAACCACCCGCCACTCTGCAAGAGAAAGCCTGGGCTTTCTGCTCCTCTAAAGAGCTACAGTCTTGGAAACTCACAGGGGCGCTTCCACCGTGTCCGGTAGAGTCGCTATGAGTTGGCCTTGATTCAGCGGCAGGGAGTTCAGGAGATACTAGTCACTTTTCGTGTCCAGGAATCAAAGACCTGTCGAGTTCTCCCACACTGTACAGCTACCAATAGTAATAATAGCAATTAGCACACACATTTAATCTCATTTAGCCCTCATAAATTCTCCAAGTTATTAATGAAAACTACGCTTATCAAATCCCTACCATACATGTGGCTGTGTGCTAGCCCTTTTACCTGTATTGTCTCATTTAATTCGCACATTCACTTAAATAGCTAGGTATTAAGTTATCTCTTTTTTTTTTAAGAAAAGAAAACAGAGCAGCCACTGACGTCCCTGACCGGATGGTAGAGTTTTTAAACTGGGCGGCTGCGCCCTCTCGGGCTTCCCAAGCAGGTTCATTGCCTGCTCTCACTGCTGCCCCAGGGGTTGGTAGCAGCCGCAGAGGAAGTCACGGGCAAGCTACAGTCCAAGCCAGGCTTCCTTCAGGGCCTGGAGAACACCATCTGTTTCTGATGAAGCTAGGCAATAACTCCAAGACTTGGGCCCTAAGGCCGAATCCTAGTCACGATCCTCCACCGCAGAGCCCGGAGCCGTCTCTAAGGTTAGACCACCTAGTGCTCCCAGCGCCTTGGGTACACACTCGGGGCATAGGCCCACCCTCCATAGCATCCTCCGCCTGCGTGCTATACACCTCCCTCGGACCTGAAGACCCGGCGGAGAGGGCACATTTTCCCAAGAACGCGTGAGCAGTGCGTAAGCAGGATTGGATGAAAGACTAAATCGGATAACATGACCAACGTCATGTTGACAATTTAGAAAGAGTGTCCTCTTCTTTCCCCTACCCTGATCTACGTCTGTCTCAGGAGCGCTCTCGCTCTCCCTCTCACAAATGCACGCACGCGCGTGCGCGCACACACACAGAGGGAGGGAGGGTACTTCAAGAAGCATCTGTCATGAAGTTATTTATGTGGCCTCTGGTTGCTATAGCACCCTTTTAAAGATAACTGTGCGTTACTGGCCTGTGGGGGAGAGAAGGTAGGTGGGGATACATGAGTTACAGGGAGAGGGGCTGGCTCGGAGCTCTGCGGAAGCAGTAGAGGTAGCAGTGACACAAGGGGCAGAGTTGGATGTGCCTGGTAGGAGCTTACCATCCAGGAGCTCCCTCCCCAACAAGGGTCTCCATGTGCTTCTCAACCGTGCATGTGAAAAGAGGCAACATGACTGTGGCCTTGAAAGAGTGGAGGAGGTGGCTATCCAGGCTGCCTCCTGCCTGTTGTGTACTTAAATCTGCTCTGATTTCCATACCCATGCCCTCAGTCTGCTGCCTGTGGATGCATAACCCTTTGGTAGACAGCAATTAGACATGTAGATGGCAGAGCCAGGTACTAATCGGTCACTGCTGATGATTAACTGCCAGCCGAGTAGGACCACACCAGGTGCCTGGCACACACTTTGGCCCACTTCCTCTCAAGGAGCGGCTTGCCTGAGGATGCTTGTGTGTCAGTGCCCTTACAGGATGAGGCGGCGAGGGCAGCCAGAGGGCAACCTGAGCTGGAGAACCACGGGGGGAAGCCCAGTGGGCCCCAAGCATCAGCATCTGTTCAGCTGCACAGATCTGGCCTCCAGATCCCACAGACAAGGCTCCCGCTGGCTGCCAGCCACTCCTTGGATGAAGCATATGGAGTCTCTGGGAATATGCAGGAAGTGGGCTCTGCCGCCTGGCTGAGTCAGTCCTGAGAGGGAACACAGCCAGAGGAGTCCGGAGTTTTAGACTGGGAGTTTCTAACTGTGGGAGAAGAAATGAAATTTTTTTTCCCCTACAAAACTCTAGAAGAGAGAACAAGAGCCAATTGGCAGAATATTCAGGAAGACAAGTTATTGACTGTTTAAAAAGAAGCTTGTTCTCACATTGAAATTAGAATCTGTTTCACCAGAAATTGTGAGAAATCCATCACTGAAGCGTTTCAGCAGAGGCTCTCTGGCAGTGGGGATGCCTGCGTCAGGAGGCAGCTTGCTCTGGACAGCCAACACGGCCTGCCTGCTCGGAGGCTGAGTTTCCCAGACTGCAATCCTCGGCCATCTCTGGGCAAATGAGGGGATGCAGCCCGACCCATCACTTCTGAAAGTATTCACAGAGACCTGTCCATGCCCACAAGGACAGATAGCGATCCTGCCCTCACGGAGCTCATAAGAAAGCTAAGATGGTGGTGACAGAGTTACAAGAGACTATTCAGGCAACACTCAGAAAAGCTTCAGGAGACTAGTTAGGAAGCTCACATAAAGTGCAGTCCAAGAAGGGGCAAGAGTCCGCCGTAGGAGGGGAGGCAGGAAGAGAGCAGCCCCGCTGTGAGGAAGCATCGTGAGGAGGGTGAACTGGCAGAGCGCAGGTCAGTCCTATCATGAGCCTATGAGAGGCTCCACGGAAACGCTTCTTACGGCGGTCAGCTCTGGGAGGGCTGCTGGGGAAGTACCCAACACCTAATTCTGAGCCACAAGACAATGATGCAAATGGATTCTGCTGCGCAACTCCCATCCCCAGCCCAGTACTGAGCTTATGGGCTTGTCGTTTTCAAAGAGAGCGGATAACCATTTGTGTAGAGTCTGGGTTTTCTATCCAAACCTTGACCCTTGACTCTCACACCACCCTGATCAAATACACGTATATAAATGTACACACACATATCCTCACATAAAATAATATTTAAAGTAAATCATTGCTACTAAGCCAATGATTCATACATTTTAAGGTAGAAGAGGGGGTCTCCGCTCTTGAATGCTGGCCCGGGGCCTAGTGGCGTGATATCCCAGACCTACAGAGCAGAGAACACATTATGGGAAGCATGGGTCTAGGAACGTAGACATCTCTGAGCCTAGAAAAAGCTGAAGGAAGCTCAGGTAAGCTCAGTGGACGGTGGGAAAATGCCTGCTACAGAACTCAGTGCCCACCAAGTTTACCAGACTAGCAGATGCTAGCAATTGGCATTATGATCTTAGTCCTTCATCACCCACCACATGCAACCACACTGACCTGCGGACCCTGAGTTGCCAAGCCTTGCTGGCAGGAGGAGGTCTCTGTGAGACTCTTGGCAAAGCCTGGCCTCGTCTTCATTGTGCACTTGTTTACTCTTTATCGAGTCATTCAATCGATGTCTGTGTACTTTGCCTAGGTTTGTGGCAGTGTAATCTAAGCGAATATCTATTCCCAACAGCCAGATGGTAGACACAGTGCAATTCTGAGCCCACAGGGTCCACAGTGAGTAGATGGGGTATTTCTTCAGGGAGTCTGAGTCTCTATTTGAACTGATTTTTTTAAAGTTTTAAAAATAGATAGAGGTCATGGTTACATATGGTGAAAATAGTTGATTTCATGGAATAGTACACTTAAAGGGGGTGAAAATACAACACAATAAATAAAATAAAAACTAGTAAAAGTGGAAAGTACTTTGTTATAGATATTTTATCACAGTAAAATTAAATACACACATCCATATGGAGAGCTGACTTGTCCATCCCCAACCAATCCTTCCTCCCCTAGGACAAGGCCCACCTTCCCACAGGGCTCACCTCTCTAGGGTCTGTCTATCATGCTCCCACCTGGGGCTGAGGTATAACAGTCAGCCACCTCCTCTTCCTCTCCCTGCTCAAATGACTGTGGAAATGGGCAGCTGCCCTGTGTTAAAGGAGACAGCACCTATAAGGAGTGGGAAAATGGAAGTCGGTGTAGGAGAGCAATAGTGGAAATAGGATAAGAACAGCCGTGTCTTTCCAGCCCCACCTCCATGCTGGTCCCTCCATTTCCCTACCTGGGCAATGGCAGGCAAACGTGTACAGTCGAGCCTGTCTTTGCCCTCACACGGCGTTGGCAAGCAGACCCTGGGTGCAACTCTGCTAGCCCATCGATTGAGACCGGACAGTGAAGGAAACAGAAGACTGTTCCCCGGTGGGCCATCGTGACCCGGACTCCTGCTCCTCTGCCATCGCTCTGCATGGAGGTGCCCCCGCAGTGATGGGTCATCAGGTGTCCAACCTCCCAATGCTCATTTAATACCACTGAATAAAACATTACTCACAGATTAACTGCGCAGTGCTAAGTGAACAATCATTTTCATGTGTTTTAAATTTTCATGGGTACTTTTCTGAAGAACAAGTACATGGTCAATAATTGAGGGGAAGGAGACCATGTTTCTCCCATGATTTTAATGAGGTCCTACTGTGTCCAGTCAGGTGTATTTAAAAGAGCTTCATTTTGCCCCCGAAGTTATTTCATTCGAGGAGAGCAGTGGCAGGGCAGGTGTGGGAGGACTCCAGGCCAAGAACGAGAATGCTCAGAAATGGGATCAGATGAAAATAAGTGAGGTCATGGGGTTCGGGATCCAGGAGTAGGGCTAATCTTGAGATCAGAGATCAGAGTGGGCTAGTGTAAGAGTCACTGTTGCCCCCTCAGGGGAAACGGGGACAAAAATGGAGGTGCGTTACAGGAATGTCATTTCCTTGAAACACTTGAGCAGCAAGATGAATGAGGAGAGCAGGGCGCTGGGCCTCAACTTCATACAAATGACACTCACTGGGTGTCTATGACCCAGTACCATTCTCAGCTTACAGGCGACTATTCAGTCACAAGACAACTAACATTGATCAGTTCTTAGTCCCATGCCTGCCTTGGTCTAATTTGGGTCTCACAATTATCTCTTTTTACAGATAAGGAAAAGTAATGCATAGACAGATCGAGCAGTTTGCTTAAGGTTATACATTTAATTAATAGCATAACAAAGATTGGAACAGGTCTGCTTGACTTTAGATGCTAACCATTTAACCCCATTGCAACACTGGGAAGAAATGACGTGCCACAGGCCTGCCTTGACTACAAGGCGACCTTTCTGTTTCTGGGGTGGGTTTTCCCCAGGAAAGACAGTCTATGTGCACCCTGGGTGCCAGGGACAGCAAGGTTGATCCTTCCATGACCTTCCCACACCCTGCGGCTCCACGGTCCTTCTGCCGCTCTCCTTGTTGTGACTCTGACTTCTCTCCTGCCCATTCTTATTAAAGACTTGCCGGCGTATCTTCTGCACCCTTGCCAGGTGAGCAAACTCTAGTCAGCTTTCAGGACAAGGATGAACATGGAGAATGAGGCGGGGGGAGAGCGGCAGCAGATGTTTGAGGAGAGATAGGTTTGCCTGCCACAGTTCTGGCTCAGACTGAAAGCCACTCAAGTGGCTGATTTAATGCAATAAGCTGCTAGAACACTTTGTGAGAAAAGCTTAAACCATCTCCACATTAAAACTTTACTGGAAGAAGCAACATTTAGTGTTTAAGCCAGGGAAGAAGCAGCCTTACTCCCTGGACAAGTTTAGAGGAGCAGTTCCTGGACTGGGAGGAGTCAAAGGTTAGGGGGAGCCATTCAATCTCAGGAAGTACAGACAGTCTCAGGGAAAAGTTCTGGGGAGACATCTGAATACTTCCAGTCATATATGGAGGTCTAGACAAAGACATGTACATGCAAATATATGTATGAGGATAGGGAAATAGATCTATGTGTCTATATTTATAGGTTAAGTATTAAGGTGGCAGAAGGACCTTGGGCCTCTACTCAAACACTCCCTCAATGCACGAATACTTTCTTTTATTAAATTGGAACTCTATGATGCTCACTCTCCCGACACAACAGCTGGAGCCAAAGTGGGTGAACAAGTAAATGTGGTGAAGAAAGCTGATGATGCCCAGCTATCAAAAGAGACAGTGACTGGGGTCTTAAAGGCTTGAAGATAAACAAGTGGCCATCTAGCTCAGAAGCAACAAAGTCCACATGGAAGAACACACCAGCCTGTGTGATCGAGTGGTTCTGAAGGGATCAGTTATCAGGCATCAAAGAACAAAATATCATATCATTGACTGCACACCTCCATGATAGGATTGCTGAAGACAAATGGGTGCATAAGCAAATGTGGTGAAGAAAGCTGATGGTGCCCAACTATCAAAAGAGAAAGTGTCTGGGGTCTTAAAGGCTTGAAGGTGAACAAGCGGCCATCTAGCTCAGAAGCAAAAAAGCCCACATGGAAGAAGCACACCAGCCTGTGCGATCACGAGGTGCCAAAGGGACCAGGTATAAGGCATCATGCAAACAAAAAAAAGATATATGTGTGTATATGTATGTGTATGTATGTATGTATGTGTGTATATGTGTATATATATATATATATATATATACCATATTGAATGAAGGGGGAAGTGCAGAGTGGAGACCCAAGGCCCAAGTGCCAGCCAATGGAGATCCCCTCATAGAGGGGTTTAGGAGAGGAGATGGGTTAATTAGGGTGTGAGGTAGTACCGATGAAGAACACAGCTTTCCCCCATATCCTGGATGCTTCCTCCCCCCAACTACCATGATCCGAATTCTACCTTTCAGGGCTGAATAGGGCAGAGGTTGTACACCAGTACATATGAGGGCTGGAGGCACAGGGAATCCAGGGTGGATGATACCTTCAGGACCAAGGGTGTGAGGGGCAATGCTGGGAGAGTGGAGGGTGAGTGTGTTGGAAAGGGGGAACTGATTACAATTATCCACATGTGACCTCCTCCCTGGGAGAGGGACGGCAGAGAAGGGGGGGAAGGGAGACTCCTGATAGGGCAAGATATGACAAAATAACGATGTATAAATTACCAAGGGCACATGAGGGAGGGGGGAGCGGGGAGGGAGGGGGAGGGGGAAAAAAAGAGGACCTGATGCAAAGGGCTTAAGTGGAGAGCAAATGCTTTGAGAATGATTGGGGCAGGGAATGTATGGATGTGCTTTATACAATTGATGTATGTATATGTATGGATTGTGATAAGAGTTGTATGAGTCCCTTATAAAATGTAAAATTTTAAAAAAGAGCAGAGAAATAAATTGGAAGCTCACATTGTCTACCATGTTATGTACCATTGAGTTCGGGTTCGCTGTAAGGCCCGGGGCCATATCTATACCTGTAAAATAGGAGGTCTCCATTGGGGCTTTAGAGATTGCCGAGTTAAGATCTCCACAGCACAGTCAGGGATGAATTGAGGACCATCCAAGCAGCAAGGCACCTGATCATCAGGCCATAGCTCTGCTCTTGACGTGATGAAGTGGTCCCAGAGCCCAGTGCATGACTCTGTCGTCAGTGGTCTCTACAAAGACTATCTGAGGTATCCGGGGATGCTCTTTCTAGTTCCTGCATGTTTCTGAGCACATTTGTCTTTCCTTCTCTGGGGTCGTTTTGTAAAGACAAGGTGGGATTAGACCCCACGGGGCAGGCACACAATGTGTTTTAGTGCAAAGACATAAATTGGAGCTTGGGCAGAATACAAGTCCTTCTGTAGGTACACAAATTACCTCCACCTTTGTACACTCATAAACACACATACGCTGACAAGCAATGTGCACTGCACACACATTTGACATGGCTTTTGTAATTGTCTAATTCATATATGTCCCCCTACTAGAATAAAAGGGACATAACAGTAATGAGTTTGTTTACCCCAAAACACAGAGTAGGCCTTCAGTAAGCACCGATTGAGTGGAGGAGATCAAGCGCTGGCATACGCATATACATACTACATACACATGCACATGCAAAAGCACGCATAGTAGGTGTGTACATGGGTGTGCATATGCCTGTGTGTGCATACATACACCGGCACAGACAGCTTATAGAACATGCATACCCACGAACCTTTGAACACTGTCAGATCTATGTCCATCAGCACAGCCCATCCACTGCATGCATTGTATGTATGTACACACAGGCTTTCGCATGCAAGCACTCTTCTTGTTTCTCTCAACTCCTCAGAGAACAAAGCAAAGCCCTTGCCGAGCTCCCAAGGCAGACGGATGCTGAGTATACATCTTAGCAGAGTTTGCTGTTTTTCACGATCAGTTGCCTGGGGTACGCTATCGAGATGGTCTGCAGGGGAACTGAGCTACAGCTGGAGGCCTGACCACCTCAATCCAGACGGCGGCCAGCACATGGCAGTCACAAAGTCTTGTTCAGCTGGAGCCCAGCCTTTGTGGCCCTGGCAGCACCATGCAGTGAGTGCTCAAAGGCCACGCCCTTCTCTTCATGGTGATTTGAGCACAACTGTCCCTGGAAGTGTCATCCAAGGAGGCCTTGACACATGAACCCAGAGTCTAGCGGAACCCTGATGGCAGAGCACCAGCAACCCCACAGCGCTCTCCTTCTGTGCCTGGTGGGGTTCTTGCTGCCTGGAGGGGCCGCATGTGCTCCAAGTTAGCGTTCAGTCCCTGTGTGGCCCATCACACTCTCCTCCGCATCCCAACATCAACCAGAAGCCTCGTCGGGGATTGTGGATGAAGAGAGAGGTGGCGAGAGAACAAAATGAACCCACTTTATGTAGAACCTCTGTGAAAATGAGGAAAGCCAGACCTAAATAGGATTGTAATTTCTCAGCAGAGAACTCTCTACTACCTGAAGTACACAGAACCCAAAGCCGAGCCTCTCCAATCCTTTTCCATGAATTCATCTCAAAGTCACATTCACACTCCCATGTGTGTGTGCTCACACTTGTACACACACTGAGCACCAAGTCAGTGGAAGATCCCCTGCAAGGGGCCTAGAATTATAAGGCAAAAATCATACCTCACCCCCAAGAAGCTTTCAATTTTGCCTCTCTGAGTACCTTCATAATGCAAATATTAACTTAAAGTACACTGTGTTATCCAGGTTGGTACTCAGGAACCATGGTAAGCACGGGATTACTTTTGCTTGCTTAATAATTTATCGTGAAAATGTTCACTTTATTTTTCGATACATCAGAGATCCTACAACTAGATTCGGCTGACAGAGGTGAGTCTTTCACAACCTCACAGCATTTTCCTAAAGAGTTAAGCCTTTTTTCCTTCAAATTTACAATCCCTGTCAGTGATGGTATACCCAATAAGCAAGGTAAGCACAAGATTAATAAGAAAGCCAAGTAAACTTGTGCTTACCTTGCTTATTGGGAAATCCACTCTTGATGCCATCCCTATCTTTAAGCCTTGCAATTAATTCTCAAGATCTAAGGTCATTTTTCTGGTTGGAAGATCTGAGCTGGCCTGGCATCCGTTCTCTCACCTCCCCCTGGTGGTTGCCTCCTCGGCCACCTGGATTCGTGCTTCTCCAGACTCCAAATTTTCACGGGGAAAACAAATCTCACTGTCTGTTATGAATTGGGTGAAGGTTTCCAGAACAGAGCACTGGTTTTACATTCGACAATCCATCTGCATCTTGTTTCAACTCCTCTACTGCAATCCCCTCGTGGAACACCCCTTAGTCCACTGCCTCCCTGTGTTTCCTTGTCCCCGTTCCTCCTCATTTCCTAGGCTTCTGAAGTTCATCCTTGGCTGAATGTTGCCCAGCTGATCTTAAACGGATGATTACTCCCAAGTATGCATACCAGGCTATTGGTATTACTGCTGTATCCGTCTATTTTTTGGCTAAAAATTGAGTCATGGAGTCCATTATGTTTTCTTCTCAATTTTCCACAAGCATTTGGAAGCCCGCAGATGTGCTCAGCTCCCACCATGTGCCAGTCACTACTGTGGCACGGAGTCATAGCAGTGACCACAATAGACAAAGATCCTGTGGTCTGAGAGCAGACCCTCAGCCCTGGGCAGGTAGCATTCAGACAGTGCTAAGTGAAGGTCCTTAGAGACTGTGAGGGCTCTGGGGATCAGCACCTGGGAACAAAAGTGAGATGTCAGCACCGAGGACCTTAACTGGTGCTTTATGGCCGGGGGGGGGGGGGGGTGCTGAGAGGCCTCTCTAATAGGTGACATTTAACAAAAACACTGAAGCGGTGGTTATACTGCTCCCAACTACCACAACTCTTTTTCCTTCTGGGCAGGGAGTAGGACAACTCACTTCCCTCCTCTTACCATTTGGAGGCCTGGGGTTGGGCTTAACTGGACAGCAGAATATGAGTGGAAAAGTCACATATGACTCACATGTCAAACACAGTTGATGTACACATGGATATGTACCCTGTCTACACATATCCTCCTCGGTAGCCCAATTGGATGCCTTCTATTGGCTTCCAGGATGAGAGACATGGACTAAAGGTCCTTGCCTCCCCAGAAGGGACATGACAAAAACCACATGGCCATCAAAGCTGTTGTTTGGTGTATAAGAGCCAACTGAGAGACAGAGGGAACTCCCTGCACTGTTGGTGGAGCATGTTCAAGAGCTCTGTCTGAAGTGACAGAGGCATCGGTACCAGATGCAATGCCCCAGAGCCTCCGTGAGGTGGTTAGTTTATTGTGCCAACCTGGCCGATAAACACATGTGGGGTTAATTGAAGGACAGAGAGATAAAATGGCTAAGTGAGCCTTGCCTTTCTAGTTCTCGGGTCTCTTGCTTTCTCTTGGTTGGACCAGGGTGCAGCTGCGTTAGCCAGTTCTCTGCTTCAGCTGGCAAGGCTCACTTCCTGCAAGAAACTCAGGGAAACAGTGCCAACACAGTGGAGTCCCTTCTTCTGACCTATGGGACTATGAGACACAGAAACACATGGAAAGTATTCCTAGCCCACAGAGGCAGAAGCCAAGGAACCACGTGGCTAAGAGGCGAGAGCCTGAGAGAGACTTAGCTGTTGGCTGAGGAGAGGGGTCGCTGTGGGTCAATGACCATCTTTAATGTTCATTGATCCTAACTTGTGGTGACTTGTTCACTTCCTGAATAACTCTCCCAAATTGTGAATATTATCTGTGAGCTCTGTGTGGCCATAGTGCTGAATTACTGAGCCCAGCGTAATAGTAGAGTGCTGCAGGAGGGATGGTTGGTGTCAGAAGAGAGTAAAGATGGAGGGTGAAGGCATGTCTAGTCCTTACCTGTGGCCATAGGGAAGCCAGAGGAAGTCAGAGATGGCCAGCTCTCCATGCCATTTATTACTGTCAGGAACATACTTCATTGTCTTAAAACAATTTCAAAAGCTGTGCCATTGAGTTGATTCTGACTCAGAACAAACCTATAGGACAGAGTTTACAAGATTGTAAATTTTGATGGGCTCCCACAACCTCATCCATTTCTTGCAGAGGATGGGTTTTGAATGCTTAATGTCACCGGGCTCCCTTTTATTGGTTTTGAGTGCCTGATGACTCTGGGTTTGGATACTGCAGCCCATCCTGACAGATATACACTTGAAGGAAGTAAAGGATCGGTCATGCACACATGGGGGTGAGAACAGCCCAGCCTGCGGAGAAAGCCAAGTGCAAAGGTTCTGAGGCAGAAACATATTTCATATTCCAGGAAAATAAGCCACCACATGATTGAAGTAGAGTGAGCAAGAAGCAGAAGGGCAGGAGATATGTGTGCTGGGTCTGGGGGCAGAATGTATAGTGCCCTCAAGGCCACTGTTAAGACTTGACTGTGAGAGGTGAGAAAAGGGACGGCAGAATTTACATGGAGGCATCCTTGTTGTTGTTGGTGGTGGTGGTGGTGGTGGTGGTGGTGGTAGGTGCCAGTGAGCCAGTTCCAAGCCATAGCAACTCGATGTCCAACAGAATGAAACACTGCCTAGTCCTGCACCATCCTCACAATTGTTCCTGGGCCTGACCCAGCCCACTGTTGCCGCCACCACATCAATCCATTCATTGAGGGTCTTCCCCTTTTTTGCCACCCTCCCCTTTACCAAGCATGATGTCTTTCTCCATGGACTGCTCTCTCCTGACAACATGTCCAAGGTGTGTCAGAGGGAATCTTGCCATCCTTGCCTCTAAGGACATCCTGGCCATAGTTCTTGCCACATAGATTTGTTTGTCTTTTTAGCAGTCCCTGGCGATTTCAATTCCCTACTCCAGAACCACAGTTCAAATGCAGCCATTCTTCTTCAGTCGTCCTTATTCGATGTCCAATTTTCATATGCATGTGAGGCACTTGAAAATACAATGGGGTGAATTCAGCAAACTGTAGTCCTCAAAGTAAAATCATTGTTTTTCAATATTCTAAAGAGATCTTGCGTAGCAGATTTGCCCAGTGCAATGTGCCTTTTGATCTCTTGACCGCTGCTTCTAAGAGGACTGACTGTGGTGCCAAGCAAGACAAAATCCTGGAGAATGTCCACCTTTTCGCCATTTATAATGATGTTTCCTCTTGGTCCAGTTACGAGGAGTTTAATCTTCTTTACATTGAGTTGTAATCCATAACGAAAGTTGAAATTCCTGTTCTTCATCAGCAAGAGCTCCAAGTCCTCACTCTCGACCATAGTGAGAGTGACAACATTGTGTCGTCTCATACCACGGGGTTTCACAGGCCTTCGTCTAACTCTTAACTCTTCATCATGTACTCCAGCTTCTCTGGTGATTGAATAAGTATGGTGAGAGGACACAGCCCTGACGCACACCTTTCCTGATTTTAAGCATGCAGCCTTCCCTTGTTCGCTTTGCACTGCTGCTTCTTGACTCGTCGTTCACAAGTCCCACGGGAGCACAAGAAAGTGCTCTGGCATTCTCATCATGATCCACGCAGTTGAATGCCTTGGCAGAGTTTAAAACAAAAAAAGACACAAATAAACATCTTTCTGGAATCCTCTGCTTTCAGCCAAGATCCATGTGGTAGTTATATAGTTTCATGTCAACTTGAAGATATGTAATAATATTGTAGGGGTGGTTTTCAACCTGTCAATCAGGTTAGAGCCTGATGATGACTCCTTGTGGGCATGACCTTCTCATAAGGAGGGTCCTGGGAACCTCTCTCCCTCCCTTCACCTTCTGGCAGGTGAGCCACTCTGACACCTGTTGAAGCCCTGTGATAGACTGCTCCATTGGATCCACACAATCTCGCACCCACTGCTCTGTGATCTTCCTGCACTCTGCATCATTCCATGTGGCTGCCTGAGTCTAAAGACGAACTTATGGACTAATACCAGACTTACAGACCCGAGTTGTACTGGAATAGGATGCTTTCCTGATATGTAAAGCTTCTTGATACAAAACTCTTTCTTACACATATGTGAGCATCACGGAATTTGGTTATCTAGTTAACCCAGCCTAACACAATCCATCTGACATCAGCAATGATATTCCTTTTTCATCATCCTCTTCTGAATCCAGCCTGACCACCAGGCAGTTCCCTGCAACTGTTGTGAGATGCTCTTGAACAAAATTTTTCTTGCATGCGATATCAACGATATTGTTCTATAGTTTGAGCACCGTTGGGTCACCTTTCTGTAGAATGGGCACTAATATGGATTCCTTCTAGTCAATTGGCCAAGGAGTTGTCTTCCCAAGTTCCTGACATAGATGAGTGAGTGCTTCCAGAGCTTCATCGGCTTCTTGAAACAGTTCAATTGGTATCCATCAACTCCTGGAGCCTTATGGAGATCCTACATATATTTAGAACGTCTTCCCAGCTGCTGGACAGATGATGCAGGCTAAAAGCTGAAGCAGGAGAATATCTAGAAGGCAGTGAAGTCCTCCAGTAGGACTCTATCGGGATTCAGATCCAGGTGACAGTAGTGGGAAAAGGGGGAAATGGCTTCCGGAAGGATGTTGAAGATAAAGCAGGCAAGATCTGTTGATGTGGAAGGAGCAAGAAAGAGGAAGTGGAATCAAGGCGACTTCAACACTTTTGACCAGAGCAAAGGAAAGAATGGGGAATGTTCCCACATTCACCGAGTGGGAAGACGCCACAACGCACAAACCTGGAACAAAACCAAGATCTGCATTTGGACTTTACAGAACACCTGTGTGGACTCACAGGGATGACAGCCATCTGAGAAAAGTCCTGTACATACCATGAGATCCTGGAATCTGAGCACGACACTTAGTTTCACATCTTGCTCATGCAGAATCCACAAGGTCCCGTCTACATCCCATCGCTGGCTATGTGGGAATAGAATTCAGTTTCCTCCAGGAAATTTCTCCAAAAAAGCATGAGCTTCCCCAGCTTCCCATGATGCCAGCAAAAGTGTTTCACACCACTGAAAAGTTCATCTCTTTTCCTCCCTTTTTCCTTTCCTCCCGTTCTCTCCCTCTCACTGCCATTTTCTCTGCAGACACACTCACTGAAGACCTTCAATGTGGCAAGTACAACAATAGATACATTAAAGTAGAGATGGAAGACTATTCAGATAAGGTAATTCCATCATATCCCTCAGTTTTAGCAGGGCAGACAGATAGACAAATCAGTGGCCACAGTGTACAAGGCTAGGTAATGTTTCACAGAGAATTTAGAAGAGAATTATGGAATCTTTAAGGAGGTATTTTTGTAAAGAACAACATCTACAGATATACCCTAATGCAGTGGTCCTCAAACTATGGCCCACGGGCCACATGTGGCCCACCAAGGACATTTATGTGGCCCGCCGAGTGTTTTTGCCCCATTTGTTTTTGTTTTTTTTACTTCAAAATAAGATGTGTGCAGTGTGCATAGGAATTTATTCATAGTTTTTATTTTCCATAGTTTCTTTTTAACTATTGTCCGGCCCTCCAACGGGTCTGAGGGACAGTGACCTGGCCCTGTTTACAAAGTGTGAGGATCGCTGAAAATGCTTATACAAATGAATTGAACGTGAAGAGCTAGTAACTTATCCCTCACTTGCACCTGCTCCTATCCTTGGTTTTGGACCAGATATATGAAGACTTTCTTCCATTATTCAGAATGATAATGAGATCTTCTAAATGTGTGGCTCAGGACAATAACATCTCCTGGTTGTCAGCCCCCAGCTGTTACAATAAGACAACAGAGAAGACCAGCTTTCAGATCCAGTACTTTTACCCCCTCTCTGGGTAACCTCGTCTCTTCCTTCCAGTCTCCAAAGTAGCACACATTTTCTGATAACCTTGGCTTCTAAAGACCACTCACCAGGTCTCCTTCTCACTCCAACTCTTCCTGAACTTCCACCTACTCCTGCTCTGAATCCAGAGGTCCAGGCTGAGAACTCAGCTTTTGACTCTTCATCCTGCCTCCAAGCCACACCACACTGCAAATAGTTACCCAAGTCAGATTTAATTTTATTTGGATTAAAAAGAAAGACTACAGGGAGATAGGAAAAGGAAAGAGAAAGCAAGCCGTATCTGGGGCAATGTACAAATCTTGGCTCATCTACTCCCTGCATGGCTGGAACAGCTATACCTATCTGTATTTCATTCTCATCATCTCAAAATTAAAAGTAATTCCCTTCTGTAAGATGACTGTGAAGATGAAATGATATCACAAATGATAACTCATGTAAAGTACCATCACCTTGTCTAGCACCTCATTGTGGTGTTATGGGCCATTGAGTTGGTTCTGACTCATGGCAACCCTATATAAAGTAGACTAACACACTGTCTGGTTGTGGAGCAACCTCATAATCTTTGGATTACATATCAGCCAATATTATACCATTACCTGCAGGCAATCAGACACACATTTGAATTTGTCTCTACCACTCCACTTAATTATTGCTGAGCTTCAGGAAAGTTGCATCTTTGTTTTCTCTATGGTAAAAGAAGTAATAAAAAATACACTAGAATGTATGCTCTCTGAGAATGAAGCTTCTGTCTACTGGCAAAGTTTTCATCATAGAAGGTCTTAGTACAAACGACTTGAACTAATACATGGGGGGAATTACCCTCACCATACCAAGTGATTGCTTAAATTAGAATTACAAAGGTAAAATCCCTACATACGACAGAAATGATGCTGAAGGGCACTTCCAAATACAGGCCTTGTTCATTTGGATAATTCTAGGAGCCTTAGGTTATTCCCTGGGCCACTAAACATCGTTCATCTTTTTCCATGGCACATCATAATGCACACAATGGGTTGCTGTTTATTGGCTTCCCTAATGTGTGGGATCCTACGTTAGACAATCAGCATCCCCAAACACTTACCCCCACCCTTTCATTTCTGTCGAACTGAACTTGATTAAGCATGGTTCCCTCTTCAAACATAATCTGCTGCCCATATAGCCAGACCCCATCTCTGCCTGTGAATACCTACCCGTGATCCAAGACCTTACCCAAGTGCCATGACCTTAACACCCTCCCCAGGACCTCTGCTGGCACGGAGTGTATTTTCCTAGTGTGAGTTAACTGGGCCCTGCAAGTAGGGACAGACACTACATCTCTCCACAGAGCTAATTCCAGAGCCAAATTAATACTGAGTTAAATTCACCAAGTTAATTTAATTCCAATGTCCATCTGGCCAATTTTCTTCTCAATTCAGTCTGAATTAAAATATGTCATTCCAATAATGCCCTGGCCTGTGGTTTCAATAACCATTAGCTACATTGAGAGCTGCAACCTGGGTGTTTGAGAGTCTATGCAGCTCCCTTGTAATCACACACACACACACACACACACACACACACACACAGGGAACTTAAGGCCTTCAGAAGCAAAACAGAACAAGAGCAGAAAAGGTGGCATTCTGGAAACAAGGGAATCTCCCTAGACCTTCAAGTCCTGGGTGTGTTACCCACTTCCAAAATCAGTCTTTCAGGAAAAGTTGCCTTTGCCTCACCTTTCTGGACACTTGCTGCAGAGCATTGTACAGAGGGAACTGAGTCTTTATTGGCTTTAGAAGTCCGTCCCCTCGGAAGCACTCCCAGTGTGCATAACCTCAGGACACTGGCTTCTCCCTGTTGACCAGATGCCAGGGGGAGGTGCATGGCTCCTCCAGGGACTTTCCTTCCCATAGCTTCTTTCTGTCTAGGACTTGAAAAGAAAGAGGACTCTTTGGTCAAGTTGTGGTTTGTATTTGAGCCACCTCATGTGTGCATATTCTCAACACAAGGCTTCTCAGAACACATACCAAGGATCTGCCACACCAGGCTACCAGGGCCTCCTTTAGAAATGCACAGTCCTGAATCCAATCAGACCTCCTACTCATTCTTGGGTTGGAGTCCGAGAGATACTTGGTCTTTGGCTTCTGGTCGATTCTTATATGCACTGAGTTTCAGAGCCTGATACCCTGATGTGCTGCTAAGCTATGTTGGGCAGTAAGTATTGCGCATTCACCTTTCTGGATATATATATATACACACATACATATATACTTACATATATGTACATATATATATTCATTTCTGCCCATTGCCATCTCAGGACATTGTCAATTTTCAGATATAATTTAAATTATTTAGGTTGTTGTTGTTGTCGTTAGGTGCTGTTGAGTCTGTTGAACTCATAGTGACACTATGGACAACAGAACAGAACACCTCTGCTCCTGCATTATCCTCACGACTGTTCTTGTGTTTGAGCCCATCACTGCAGCCACTGTGGCAAACATTAACACCTTCCTATTTTTTTGTTGCCCCTCAACTTTGCAAAGCGTGATGTCCTTTGACAGGGACAGGTCTCTCCTCATAGCATGCTGAAAGTATGTGAGCTGAAGGCTCGCATCCCTTTCCTCTAAGCAGCAGTCTGACTATACTCCTTGCAAGATAGATCTGGTGGTTCTTTGGGCAGTCTATTGTCCTTTCATTATTCTTTGTCAATGCCAGAGTTCAAATGCATGGCTTTTTCTTCAGTATTTCCTAATCAGGGTCCAACTTTCACACCCATATGAGGCAGTTGACAATACCATGGCTTGGATTATGTGTATAAGCATTGAAGACCAAGCTGCACGGAAAGCATTAGCCAAAAGCAAGGCAACAGGACCCCAGTACGCACTAGTTAAGTACAGGTGTGTGACACTCCACACAAACACCAAATGAAATGCAGAGTCCTCAAGGGGAGTAGGATGGAGAGTGACTTACCCAACATCCAAACTCTGATTCACTCAGCACCTCCTCTCCCAGGAGAACAAACATCTCACAGCCTTTCCCAAAGATGCTCTTTTCTCCTTAGCAACGTCTCCTCCTGTCCCTTTTAGTTTAGGCACAGAAAAAAAATTTACAGAAAATAAAACTCATGTGTAGATTATTAACCAATTATTTATTATTTATAGACTTAAACAATTATGTAAAATAAGTATTCTCATATTCCCATTTTATTGATTTAAAAGATGAGGCTTAGCTTATTTAATTAGAATATCCAAAGTCCCCAGTAAAGAGTTGTCCGGACCGCGATGTGAATCAGCTCCGGTGTTGCCAAGTTCATCCTTCTCACTACATTCTTCTTCCCCTTCCCCATTTCTTTGACCCAACTCTCCACAGGGACACTCCTCCGTCCGAGCTTCTCTGAGCTCCTCCTTAGTACTCTGCATGCCGCTACAGTAGCCTTTCCTCTTTAAATGTGTTTCATCTACCCGTTCCCTCCACCACAAGAATTCTTGGAGACCAGGCTCTGGATCTTGAATATTATGGAATCCATAAACCTACAAGAGTGGTGGCTTCCCGGAAGGTCCTCAAAGCCCTGGAATGAATGGTGCAGATTTGAGTCCTTGGAACTAGGAGTGGAGGGTGGCTTCACCAGCGATTGCTCTTCCCTCTTTGAACCTCATTGCAAGCTTCACCTGAATTGTGCCAAGTTCAAATTCTCCTGAGCCCGCACGGCGAAGGCCCTGCACCTCACGGAAATCCAAAGAGCAGTGCGGCTCAGACGGGCTCAGCAGGAGCACATTTTTCACATTCCTCCTGTTTTCAATTTCAATAAAAAGGTTATGATGACTTTATTGGGGATTAAATTGCAAGGCTTTAGCTTCCCTTCTTTATCGAATGGAAGTATTCCCACCATTTGTGGTAGAGAAGAAGTTTGGGATCAGGAGGTGAAGCATTGGCTTCTACTTTGGTTCCTGAAATGCTAACTATGCGGCTCAATAGCCATCAGCAGACCAAGCTCGAGCATAGCAGGAGGCACCGCGCGGGGGGCATTGCGCCTTCAGTGGCTGGTATTAGCGGGAGGGAGAGGAGCTAGTGGAAGGGAGTTTGGCTGGCAAAGTAACCCACCGGTCTGGGTGTCACTTGACATTTCTGGGAGCTATCGACTTCTAGAGAGTACACAGGCATCATTAATCTAGCAAAAGGCAGCTCCTCTAGCTAACAATCCTTTTTGCTTCTCAGCTTCCCTTGTGTCTCTTGACACTTGCCGGGATTTCATTACCATTAACAGCTCTACATATTGCACTGTCAGCAAAATGCCCAGATAGTTAATAAACCACTCCTCAAGCAATGCCTGGTAGAGGGGTCTCTCTCTCTCTCTCTCTCTCTCTCTCTCTCTCTCTCTCTCTCTCTCTCTCTCTCTCTTTCTCTCTCTCTCTCTCTCACATACACACACACACACACACACACACACACACCTAATAAAAGGTTCAACCCCTTGGCATGTATTCTGAGTGTGAAGAAATGGCTGTGATGTTTTAGAATATGAGAGGCAAATTCATCCTGAATCCCAATCAAGACTTGAACTAGGACAGCTGGTATCTCATTCAATTTGGAGGTAGAAGACGTAAGTTATATCCCAGGCTCCAATACCTACTAGCTATATGGCCTAGAAAAATGCCATGCCTCTGCATCTCAGTTTCTTCACATGTAAAGTAGAAATAGTATCTTCTGCACAGTGTAGTTGATATGATGATCCATGTAAAGCAATTAATAACATAGCACAGGGAAAGGATTCAAAAAATGTTACTTTGCTGGATCCAAGATGGTTGACTATGCAGATACCCTATCCAGATCCTCTACAACAAAGATATAAGAAACCAAGTATAACAGTTGGTAATCCTGGAAATTGCAGATTCAAAGGGAAAGGAGGATGGTGGGTGAAGAAGATAAAAAATACAATGAAAATGGAGGTGTGTGAAGCAATGAATTGCCAACTGGTTATTTTGAATTATTGCAACCATCAAAGCAGGAACCAGATAACCAGATCCATTCACCTAGGACTGCACCGTGCCTCACGTTGGTGATGGTGACCAGAGGTGTGATTCCACTCTCCCCACTCATCTTTCACTACCTTCTGTTAACTACCCGTTCAGCAACATACCCACACAGGTAGCTGCTGGGCAAACCTCCCTACCCCACCGCCAGGGCAGTGCTGCTTTTTCCTTTGACTTTCCCCCTTCTCTTGAGTTCTTCCATCCTTTCTCCTTTTGTTTCTTTTCCCCTTTGCATATTCTTCCCCTTCGCTTTTATTTTTTTGATCTCATAGAGCAGGTGCCCCTCTTACCGCCAACATGGTTGGCAATTCCTGCATTTGCCACTGTCATGAACTCCAAAGTCCGATCCCCTAGAGAAGGTGTCCCAAGCTCTGTTGCCACTCAGGTCAGCAGTGTTTGCTGACCAGAAGCCTGGGAGGCCATGGCTCTGGATGGAGGGAGCCCTTCAAAATGTGAGTTAGAGATGAGTCCCAATCATATTTTCATAATTAATATCAATCATCACAATATCTTCCCATAATAGTGCTACCTTAAAGTTACTTAAGGTAAGTTACCTACCAGTAGATGGCTGATTGTTGTCTATCCCACGGCTTTATCTATAGGAGCAGACATGTTGCTATTGCTCTCCCTGCTCAGGGGACAGGTACTCCCCTTTAGCTGGCCCAGCTCTGGTGTTAGGTAATTCCTTCTTGAACTCAAGGAAGCTCTAGAGTTAAGGTACAGTCAACTTTGTTACTTATGTGGTTACCTGCAACTAAGGGGGTTTCCGTGCCCCGAGACCCTATATGGTGAAGTAAGAATACATTTTCTCTCTCCACCAACCTGGTTCCAGATACCATGGAGGTGAGCACTCCAAATCTTTTTTCTGAGGGCTGGATCCCACAATGACAGGATTACGTTGCTTTGCTCTCTCTTTTTATCCCTTTCTCCTTTGGCTTGACTCGTCCTTACTTTCCCCTTGTTTGTTTCTGCATCCTTTTATTTTTTTCTCTACTTCTTTCTCTGACTCTCTCCCTTTCCTCCATCAGCGGCGAACCAGCAGGATATCGCCAAGTCCACCATATCTGCTACCATACATACTCGGCGAGTGAGAACGTCAGCAGCATGATATGCAGTGACCGAGAGCCACTCAGCCTGTCCTCAGCAACTCTACGTGACTAGTGACAAGAAATCTGCATCCACACACCACATATTATTAAATTCACATGGAGATGGGATGAGCACCCCAGGGCTGCCAACCTAGTGACCAGTGTAGGACCCCCATCTCACTGCCTGACTATAGGAAAACAAAACAAAAATTAGGGTGAAGCGAACCAACATATAAATGTATACAATAACACCATATGGCTCTAAGTCAACAAATAACTAAAAATTATACACAGGAGTAAGCAGAACAGAACAAGATGTCTCAAGAAAGTGACTAAAACACAGGGGAAGAGATTCTGGAGAACAAACGGTTTTGGAATTCAAAAGAATTAGGATGATGTGACTCTGCTCAATATTTCCCTTCATGAAGTGATCACCAACGATAAGAGTGCTATCACCAAGCATGAAGAAATAAGATGGTGCCCGTCGATCCGCAGGAATAGTGTCTAAAAGTCCTAAAGGCTTGTCTTAAAACAAGCAGCCATCTAACTTGGTGTCAGTTAGGTGACACAGAAGAGTACATCAGCCAGGGTCATCAAAGAAGATTATTAATAAAATCCACTAGCAGAGGAGTGGCTGTGGTAGAGCTTAAAATCTGAGCATCGAGTTTGCAAAAGGCTATGGGTGACAGTGAAGGCAAAAGTTCATTAAAGAGCCTCCCCTCCTCTCCATGGATTAATCTTCCATTGAGTTCCCTCAGTCCACTGACCAAAGATGTGAATAGTCTTGTCTTCAGAGAGAGAGTGCATTGGAAAGTGGATTGCTGTAGCTATTTAGGTTAAATCTGACATCTTACCATTTGTTTCAAGTTTGAATTATTCTCTACTTACTTTTGTATTGTGATTTTTCTGTTTTACTTTGTTGTTGGGACCTTTCTGTGTGATTTTCATTGTGTGAAATTCTGGACAGGTAAATCTATAGATGTAGTAACTGAATTAGTAGTTTGTCTGGCTATGGCGGGGAAGGTTGGGGGCAATGGGGAGTTAATAATGGACACAAGAATGAAAAAAAGTTCTAAAATTTATTGTGGTGATGATTTCCCACCTTTTCTTTTTATATATTAAACCACTGAATTGAATGGTGCATGAATTATATGTCAATAAAACTGCTTTTATAAGAATAATACTTAGGGTCTTTCAACAAATTCAGAAAGACGGAAAGTAAAGCAGAGACAACATCAAAGAACTCATAGACAAAATCAAGGAAAATAGTCAAAACACATCGACAAATTTGAAACCCTACAAAAATAGTAAACAAAAATCTAGAAAGCTAATTTCAACATTTCTGAAATAGATAACTCATTGGAAGGGGAAAGAAATAGAATTAAAACTATGAAAAACATAATTATCAAAATTGAAGACAAATCTCTTAAGGCTTATCTGTTAGAAGATCAATCAGGAAGAGAAGTCTAGGCATGATATGGGACATGCTCAAGAGAAATGGCATCCACAATAAAAAATAAAGGGCAGGAACTGACAAAGGGAAGGCACCAAGAAAATTGTCAGGGTAAATTAAATAAAGAAAATTGTCAAAGATTTATTGTAAGAAAACATCCTTCATCTAATGAAAATCATGAATTCAAGAAGCCCAGTCAATTTCAAATGGGATGGACCTCAAAAGAAAATTATGAGGCTATAACATAATCAAACTTTTTAAAAAGGAAGATTAAACAAGAATTCTAAAAACATGCTGGGAAAAACAAAAATTTATCTATAAATGGCAAAAGCCAGGCAGTCAATAAGGCAAGAGTATGACTTAAATAAATCACTGAAATTTAAAATTGCCAATATAGGATGATATACTCTGAAAATTTTTCCCTTAAACGTAATGGAAAAATTAGGACACTCTCAGATAAACATAATTTAAGAGAACTTTTAATAACCAGAAAATAAATATTAAGGGTGCTATTCAGACTGAAAAAAAAACATTAAACAAGAACCTGTGATGAAGTATATGCCAACATCACCCTGGTCACAGCTAGCTGTAGAACTAATAAAAATAAATATATATAACTGACAACAGGGAACAAAACTTTCTAATTTGTGAATAACAACAGCAAAAAGAAGGAATAAATTCTGTAGTTATAGAATGTTTAAGTAGAGATCAAGTCAAAGCTATATCAAGATAGATGGATTGCCATAAATTTGGAAAAATACCAATAAATTACAGAGTATCGTCAAAGAAAATTAATGAGTTTTCTTGACAAAATTTTTAAAAAAGGAAATTATAAAGATTCAGCAAACACTAGTGCAACAGCACAGGGGAAAAATGATAATAAAACTCATGAACAAAATTAACTCAGCACAGAAAAAAATATAAGAAACAAACCCCTCCCCCTCCCCCAAAATTCATCAGTACTACGGGAGGAGTAAAAACCAAACCAGTATTACGACAGCACTACATTTATATCCATCTATGATTACACTGAATCTAAAGAAAGAACATACCAGTCAGGGGACAGAGAGTAGCCGCATGGATAAGAAAACATGACCCATGCGTGTGCTGTCTACAGGAGACACATGGTACCTTAGACATAAAGGGGGGGGGGGGAAACTAGCTAAAAATAAAATGATTGAAAACATATAGAAAATACATGGCAGCCAATAAAGAGATGAAGTGGAACTATTAATAGATTATAAGAGAAAAACCAGCAAAAGAGTCATGGAGTGACATTACATAAGGAGGAAAGTACCATTCTAGCAAGAAGAAACAGCCATAGTAAATGTCGATGTATCCAGTGAGAGAACCTGAAAATATGAATCAAACATTAAGAAAATTAAAATGAGGAAAAACACAACTCCACAATAATAGTATGGGACTTTAATACACAACTTTTGATGAAGGACAGGACTAGAAATCAATAAAGATTCAGAGATCTAAACAACACAATCAATCAAATTTAATTCATAGATTTGTGTTAGTCTGGGTACTTTAGAGAAACAAATCCACAGAAACTCATGTATAAGAGAGAGTTTTATATAAAGGTTAAATGCACATCAATAAAACATCCCAACCCCGTGCTGCCCAAACCCACAAGTACAACATTAACCCATATGTCCAACACCAATCCACAAATGTCCAACACCAATCCACCATCTCACAAAACACACACTATGACTGCAGGAGGAACACCAAATCAGTGAAACATGCAAGTATCTCAGTGCTGGCTGGGGTCTCCACACGGCTTCTCCAGCACCCAGGGCTGCACTGGGTTGGTTCATGTGACATCTCCTTGGGGAGTTCTTGCAGGAAGTGAGCCTTGCCAGCTGAAGCAGGAACTGGCTCAAGCAGCTGTACCCTGGTCCACCCATCAGAAAGCAAGGTACCTGAGAACTCGAAAGGCAAGGCCTACCGAGCCATTTATCAATTAGCCCCATGTGTTTATTGGCCAGGTTGGCACAGTATACTTTAACTATCTCATGTGTATACAGAAGATTCCACCCTATGACAGCACAGTAGACAGTCTGTTTCAGCTCATGGAACATTCTTCAGAAAACACCGTATGTCAGCTCACAAAATAAACCTCCATAAATTTAAAAACAGCATTTTCTCAGACTTCAGTGTTATAAAATTAGAAATCAACCACAGGAAAATCAAGAGAAACAATCAATATATGGAAGCTGAAGAGCATCTTGATTAAAAACTACTGGGTAGTAAAATAAATAAAAACTGAAGTGAAAAAAAATTCTTGAATCAAATAATTCCAAAATCTTTGGATACAACAAAAAACAGTACTCAGAAGACAATTTATAACAGTAGATGCACACATCAAAAGAGAAGAATCAAAACCATAACCCAACAACTCCAATAATTAGAAAAATAACTACGAAATAGCCTGCAGTCACCAGAAGAAAGATTGTAATAAACACTAAAGCTAAAGTAAACAAAACAATAAAACAATAGAATTAACAAAACTAGAGGTCCATTCTTTGAAAGGTTAACAAAATTGACAATCCACTCGTAAACTTAATGAAGGAAAAGTAGGAGATGATAGAAATAACGTAAATTGGAAATGAAATGGGTGACTTTATCTCAAAACCAAGTGATATCCAAAGCATAAATAGCAGAATACAAAAAAGAACTGTAATCCAATAAATTTCAAATTTTAAAGAATAGATAAATTTATAGAAACAAATCATCTACTTGCGTTATCACAATCTGAGTAGGAAGCTTGAACAGGCACACACATACAAGACACACGCACGTGTGTGTGCATGCACGCGTGAAATTGAACAGGTCACAAAGTAAAATAAAATCCAGGCAATCTATACAATTCATCGTCCATTCTTGATTTTTAAAAAGCACTCAATAAAACAGGGCTAGAAGGGAAATTCCTTAATATAGTAAAAGCCATCTCTGCAAAACCTGGGCCAGCATTTCCCTCGATGGAGAGAAATTGAAGGATGTCCCCCTGCAAACAGGCACCAGACAGAATTGCCCTTCATCATCACTCATGTTTAATATAGTCTTGGCAGTGTTACCTAGAGCTATTACACATCGAAAAGAATCAAAGGCATCCAAACTAGTAAAAAAGAAGCAAAACTCTATTTGAAGATGATATGATCTTATATATAGACAACTCCAAAGACATGATTAAAAAATTGCTGGAACAACTTGAAAAATGTGGCAGCATAGCAGGGAATTTATTATATATATATAATTTATAATAACCTTTTAATGATCATTTTTTAGAATTAACCTAACCAGAGAAACAAAAGGCTTATACAAATAGAACTATAAAATATTATTTCAAGAAACCAAAAGAGACTTATGTAATGGGGAAGTATTCCATATTAATTGATAGGAATATTTTATTATTAATTCAATGCGATTCTGATCCAAATCCCACCACATTTTTTCAAAGAAATAGAAAAATGAATCACCAACTTCATATGGAAAAGAAAGAAACCCAGGATAAACAAAACAGTACTAAAAAACAAAAGCAAAGTTGGAACCCTCTCACTCTCAATTTCAAAACCAATTACCAGACAAAGTATTCAAAACTGCTTGTATTAGCACAAAGAGATATGTAGACAAATAGATCAGGACAGAGAACCCAGAAATAAAATTAAACACCTACAGACACCAGATTTTTTATAAAGGACCCCAAAACGGAAACCAAACTCAGTGCCATGGAGTCGATGCTGATTCATAGTGACTCTAAATTTAGGACAGGGTCGAACTGCCCTCAGAGTTTCCAAGACTGTAACTCTTTACAGGAGTAGAAAGCCCGTAGAGTGGCCGGTGGTTACAAACTATGAACCATGTGGTTAGCAGCCTGATGTGTAACCATTATGCCACCAGAGCTCCTTGATAAAGAACAAAAACACATTACACGGAAAAGAGAGTGCTGTGGCTTTTTCCAACAAATGATGCTGGGAAAATTGGATCTCCACCTGCACATGAATGAGACAGAATCTATGCCTCACACCACATACAACAACAAACTCAAGCTGGATTAAAGACCTATGTGTAAAACCTATAACGACAATTATCATCATTTTTCAAAAAGGAACAAGCTCAGAGGCCCTAGTACAATACCAAACATAATGATACACACACTACAGAAAACAAAATAGAAAACTAGGATCTCCTAAAAATTAATGTAGATCAAAAGACTTCGTCAAAAGAGTAACAAGTGAAACCACAGAACGGGGGAAATCATTGGTAATTAAGCATCAGATAAGGGGCTATTCTGGAAAAGCTATAGCAAATGGCAACATGTCAATAAGAAAGGCACAAATAATTCAATAAAAAATGACATGAATAGCTAATTCACTAAAGATGACAACTTAGCAGCCAACAATCAAATGAATAAATGCTCCTGATCAAGAGATGTAAGACAAATGCAAATTAAAACAATGGTGAGACACCATCTCACACCAGCACTGAGCAAAAGACAGAAAGAAGAAAGAATGTTGGAGAGGATGCAGAGAGGCTGGAACACACAGACATTGCTGTTGGGCTTGCAGAATCATACAGCCTCTATGGGAACTTACTATGGCTCCTCCTTAAACCGATATGAATAGAAATTTCATAAGACCCTGCACTTTCTCTGCTCGGTGTATACCCCAAAGGGGGAAAAAACCAAATATAAACAGATATGTGTACATCTATGTTTACTGTAGTACTAACTACATAAGCAAAGAGATGGAAACAATCAAAAAGCCCATCTAAGGGGAATGTGTAACTAAACTCTGGTACAAGCATGGAATGGAATGTCCTGCATCTCTGAAAAACAAGAAAGGAACTTCCAAACAGCTCGTGACATGGATGAACTTGGAGGATTTCATGCTAAGTAAAGGCAGTCAAGCTCATAAAGACAAACACTGCAGGCCTAGTTGGCTTTGGTTTTCACACCAAAGAAGCTGACTTTGAAGGCAAGGCTGGGTGGAAGGGGGAAGGAGGGAGAGGGCAGGAGAGAGGAAAGGAGGGAGAGAAGAAGGAGAGGGGCTTACACAGGGGGCTGCCTGGGGTCATTTTTGTGGGGAACTGGGTGAAAGTTTACAGAGCAGATCACCCCTTTTATGTTCTACAACCTCGCAAATCGCTGTCTTTCCTTGTTACTCTCACCCCCTGCCCCCACTCCCACATCATCCTGTCACTGGTACATTTTCCTCCTTTGCTCAAATAACATCTGACTATTGAGGAATCTGGCCCTTCCTTTTCTGCTCTCGCCTGCAACCCTTCATAACCATCAAAATCGTTTTTATTTTTGTGTGAAAGCCTTTTCTTTTCACAACCGTGGTCTCATACAATATTTATCCTTTAGGGCTTGACTTACCATATATACTCCAGTATAAGCTGACGCAAATATCAGCGGAGGCACCTAATTTTACCACAAAAACTGCATTAAAAATGTGCTAAGAAACATGGCTTATACACAAATATATATGGCATTAAAATTAGTATAATATCATCCAAATTCAACCAAGTCATGAGGTGGTTCACAAATTGATCTTTATTTGTTTATATATTATGATATGTAATTGCCAATTTCCCACCAACTCAGGGGTTCTCTCTATGCTTTTTTGATGCACATATGTGTTTAATTTTTATGAGGTTCAAGTCATCCGTTTTATCTTCTGCTATGTGTTTATTTCATTGTGATTGATAGTGTATTTATATCTTGTTTTAGGACCCTAAGTTGTCCCCATTTTTTATTGAAAATCTCCATAGTATACGGTTTTACATTTAGGTCTTCAATTCATCTTGAGCTCATTTTGCACATGGAGTGAGTTATGGGTTCTGTTTCATTCTTCTGCAAATGAAGGTCTGTTTTTGCCAGCATTATTTGTTGGAAACGGTGTGCTGATTACACAACTCCCCTTGCTGAAGAATAAGAGAAGTTGAAGTACTTACTGATGAAGATCAAAAGCTACAGTCTTAAGTCTAGTTAATAACTCAATATAAAGAAAGCGAGAATTCTCACAGCTGACAAAGCACGAATACCATGATAAACGGAGGAGAGCTTGAACTTGTCATTGATCCACAATCAACACTCATGGAGAAAGTAGTTAAAAATGAAACCCTGTATTGTGGTGGGTAAATCTGCTGCCCAAGACCCACTTATAAAGATCAAGGATGTCACTTTGAGGACTAGCATTTGCCTGACCCAAGCCACGGTATTGTCAATCACCTCATATACATATAAAGTTTTCCAATGAATAAGAAAGATCTGAAAAGAATTGATGGATTTGAATTATGGTGTTGAAGAAAGCTACAAAGTACCGTTAACTGATAGAACAAACAGACCCTTATTGGACAACCAGACTAGTCCTTAGAATCAAGGATAGTGAGATTTCAATTCACACACTTGGGACCTGTCATCAGGAGGGACCAGTTCCTGGAAGAAGACATTATGCTTAGCAAATGATGAGCAGAACACGAGGAAGACCGTGAACAAGATGAATTGCCACTGTGGCTGCGATAATGGGCAGAAACCTAACCACAATCACAGGGATTGTGATTGGACCATTGTTCCATTGCTATGCACTGTCCTCACGCTGTGTCAAGATGAACTAAAGACCTAAAAGTAAAACTTAATATTATGGAGATTTTTCAACAGCTATTTCAACAGCACTTAATAACAACAAAAAAGATAATTTCACTCTTGATATTCTCTAACCAATGTCTACAATTCCCTTAGGTCTGTAAGTGCCTCTTTCTCTTCCTTGCTGTAACCATCTCCTCCGCTCCATTCTGAACTCTGGAGGTCAATGGTACCCATTGATTGGCCCTGACACATTCCATATCAATATTTTCCTGGCTGCAGATATGAGGGCACCAGAGAACAGAGTATTGTGACAAAATGATCCATTAACCAGCTGTGTCCCAATTATTCCTGAATCCAGATGGAGCCAAAATCAGTTAGGCCATGTGATGCTTGGAAAGGAGTCCAGACCACCTGGAGTTATGACAACTTGGTTGAAAGGGAACAAGAGAGATCACACTCACACCACCCCCAAACCATGGTTACTGGTGCTAGGCCAGAAAGAAGTTTGGCTGAATTGATAAAAGGATACCGTCCCTCCAGGGACTCATTGCCCTGACGAAGCTTTCGGTGAAGATGGCTGTTATTGTCAGAGTAATCTGTGTGGAGAACTAAGCCAGAGTGGAATCGATTTTCAGAACCTGGCTGACTGTCGATAGAGTCTGGTGAAATGAAGGATATAAATCATTGACCTTTTGAAGATTTGTTATAACTATAATGATTATTTTCCGCCTGTACCAAACCCAATGTATGTCGTTGTGTTGGGCCCGCTATAGAAACGTTTAAAAACTGCTCTGGGAACCACCTCTGACCTCTTTTGACTTGAAAAGGTGGGAAGAAAAATTGTCATTAGCATCAGCTGCCTACGTGCTATGACGCAGGGACCAGACATGCCTCTACCTTCCCACCTTCTTTACTAATTTTGTAAGCAACTGCCCCCTCTTACAGTACTCTTTATTTCTCAGCAAGGATCAGTAACTAATTTCAAAGGCCCCATAGGACTCACAGACAAAACTTACCATTAGGGCAGTTATTAAGGAAATTAACAGTTTACCATTCAGGTGAGAAATGGTCAATTGTTCAGTCAGGATAGCCTCTTCTCTATGCTGTCCACAGATGAGCACTTCTGGTTCTCAGTCTCTTGACTTGGCCTCTGCCCTGCTCGGTTAGTTTTACAAAGCTGTTTTAGGGTAGCCAATAAATGCCCACAGGGCACGCCACTCCGCCAGAAGCCTCAGACTAAAGGTACTTAGTTCTTGCTCTGGGAGTCAGCAGATCTAACTCTCCCAAGGCAGTGGCTGGAAGCACCCCACTCAACAAGTGACCTTCCCATCCACAGACAATCAGTTTTAATTGCTCCACGAACTAGAGAGTCCATCCCTCAGTCTCATAGTCTGGCTTTTGGTTGTGCTGCTGCTTCTCTGGGCTCACAGCTGACTCCTGAATAAGGAGAATCGGTGTATAGGTATCTTAGGGTACAAAGGATGCACTCTGTTCTTGTCTCTTCTCTCTTCTTGGTGACGAGACTCCCTCCTGCTCCTGGAATTGCTTATTTTATATCCAGCTGGACGGCAAAATTAACAAAGTCCCACATTAGCGTTTCAAGCTTTTACCATCACAACGAACCCTGTCAATAATCAATTATGACTGAAACCAAACCCATCGGATAACAATCATTTGATGGAAATTACGAACATCATTGCTAAGTGATTCACTGCACTGCACTGCACAATATTCCAAAGGGCTTGCCCTCCTGCTCACCTGCAGCTAGGTGGTCACCTGTAGCTCTGTCAGGTAGTATCGCACCAGGAGCAAAGGTGGTCTGAAGCTCCTTCCAGCACAGACTGTACGAATGGCCTTCAGCAAGTCACTGGACAACCCGGATCATGAATTTCCTCTTCAGGAAAAGGAATACCAACAATAGTATTTCTAGTTCATAATTCATAAGCTAAGAAAAAGTGCGTAGAAACCTTGGATGCAAAATATCCAAAATAACTCCAATCCAACTTGTTAAACCAAACTGCCAACAGAGGGATGTTTCTGGGCTTGTTGTTGCTTTTAATCGAGTGACTGAATCGTGCCATCCCAAACCTAGGTACTTTCCACATTTTTGTCGTCCTTGTTCATGTTGGGTCCATCCTCATACTAAGTTGCTCTGTGGTCACAGGGGGCTGCTTAATTCCTTATAGCCTCTCACATGGAAGAAAAGTTGAACTTTACCCAAGCTCTTAGTTAAAGAACCCCTTTGTTTACCACGTATTTTTATGTACTGGAAAGTTGCAGGGCTTACTGAGAGTAGAATTAACTGAACAGCAACTCTTTTCAAATTTTTTTTCATTGAATTTCACCTTTTAAAATTTTACTGCAAGAAAAATAATCATTTATTCTGTTTGGGCCATTTTAGTTTCCCCTTTCTGATCTCTCCTTCCTCTTCTTTGGTCTCTCAGGATCCATAAAAGAGGTAAAACTTTCTAAGCTAACCAATCCTAACTCAACTTCAGTACTTGATTTATCAGACCCCTGGATTTCTCTAAAGAGTTTGCAGTCCTGGTTTCTCCTCCCACTGCAGAGACGGCTAACCCCCACTGCAGGGCTCTGATGGTATCTCCTTCCAAAATCAAATTGAGGCAGATGATGTTAATAAATAGCATTAAAAGGTGTTGGACAGAATAATGTAAAAATTTAAATAATTATTTCTTAAACCTGTAAGTACATTTAATTACATAGTAATACCAATTTTTAACTTTTACTTTTTGAAGCATTTGCCGAAGGTTTTATTTACAGTATTACAAAGAACCCTTATATCGAATCCATCTTAAATTGTGGGATAGAGCCCCACAGTCAAACAGGTCCTTAGGAGCGACATGTGGAATTATGGAAGATGATAAACAGCGGGACAGAGGGGGTCTCATATCCAATGTCGGAAGCAGAGAGAGCTAGTTTATTCAACAATGCCGCGTTTATATAGTTGTGAGGCCTGCAAGCCTCCATCAGTCACATACACAACAGAATGGGCAAAGGGTGAAGCTTGGACATCCTGAGCTCTTTAGGGGCCCACTTCATGCTAAGTATCAGATGAGTAAAAGACAAAAGGAGTGGTTGGCTCCTTGAGTGACAGAGACAAAGGATTCCGACTGCTCTTCCAGATAGGCATCCTTTAGCAGCATAGAAAGGAGCCAGGAGCCTGTGAGAGAGCTTTTTTCGCATTTCGATGGAGGGTAGTTGTGGAAAAATCTCTCTCTCTCTGGAGAGTGTGTCTTTTCAGCTTTATTTATTATCTCCTGACTGTGGAGGGCTTCTTTCTATAGGACCTACACAGACACTGGTCTTCCAAGCCCTGTGGTCACAAGTGTGGAAATTAGGCTGCATACACTGTCATCCATGTTCTCAGTCCCCCACAACCCCTCCTTTTGTTTTGTGCTTTAAATTCAATGGCTACTTGGGATACATCAAAGCCTTCTGTAAAAGCAGCAGGTAACGGCAAAGACAAAATCAATGACAAGGACACAGCCAAACCAGAACCCATGCTACATGTAAGACCTGTACACAAGGCGGGGGGTCAAGTCCCACTAGCCCATCCACCAGTTGTTTCATCATGCCAGTACTAGGGGATGATTTTAACCCATCCCTAAGTGGACTGAAAATCTTCTTTTTAGCTGTTTGCTATCTAATGAGATGTTTCCTGAAAACCCCTGCAGATGGTTTCTAGCTAAGAACCAAGCTGATAAGATTTCACTCATGACAAAATAACAATCTATAAATTATCAAGGGCTCATGGGGGAGGGGGGAGTGGGGAGAGAGGGGCAAAAAAAAGAGGACCTGGTGCAAAGGGCTTAAATGGAGAGCAAATGCTTTGAAAAATGATTAGGGCAAAGAATGTACGGATGTGCTTTATACAATTGATGTATGTATATGTATGGATTGTGATAAGAGTGGTATGAGCCCCTGATAAAATGTAAAAAAAAAAAAGATTTCACTATATGGATAAGAGGTTACACTAATACCTGTAATGTTCCTATCACATTCCTGCAGCACTTGATGCTCTAGGTCCATATAATGATCTCCAAGCCATTGGACAGACTGTTGTCACTCAGCCACTTCCCTTCTAATCTGTCATCTGTCTTTGCATAAGTGGCCCAGAGCTGAAGGGAGTCCACTTACCAATCCTGCACAAAATGTTCAGTATTTGTTTTGTTTTTTGTCAAGCACATTTGTACATTTATTGCCCTCATCATTCTCAAAACCCTTGCTTTCTACTTGAGCCTTTGATATCAGCTCCTCATATTTTCCCCTCCCATGCCATTCCCCCTTCCTTCATGAACCTTTGACAATTTATAAATTATTATTATTTTATCATGTCTTACACTGTCTGACGTCTCCCTTCACCCACTTTTCTATTGTCCGTCCCCCAGGGAGGGGGTTATATATAGATTCTTGTAATCAGTTTCCCCTTTCTCCCCCACCATCCCTCCACCCTCCATCGCCACTCTCCCCCTGGTCCAGAAGGGGTCATCCGTCCTGGATTCCCTGTGTTTCCAGTTCCTATGTGTACCAGTGTACATCCTCTGGTCTAGCCAGATTTGCAAGGTAGAATTAGGATCACGATAGTGGGGGAGAAAGCATTAAAGAACTAGAGGAAAGTTGCATGTTTCATCAGTTGCTACACTGCACCCTGACTTGCTCGTCACCTCCCCATGAGCCTTCTGTAAGGGGATGTCCAGTTTCCTACAGATGGATTTTGGGTCTCCACTCTGCACTCCCCCTCAT
The DNA here is from genome assembly GCF_050624435.1 of Tenrec ecaudatus. Classification (NCBI taxonomy): domain Eukaryota; kingdom Metazoa; phylum Chordata; class Mammalia; order Afrosoricida; family Tenrecidae; genus Tenrec; species Tenrec ecaudatus. Next base: position 55,890,998 of record NC_134541.1, read on the forward strand.
TCACAATGATATGATTTTTTGTTCTTTGATGCCTGATACCTGATCCTATTGACACCTTGTGATCACACAGGTTGGTGTGCTTCTTCCATGTGGGCTTTGTTGCTTCTGAGCTACATGACCGCTTGTTTACCTTCAAGCCAAAATGTTGTTTTGACCGACTCATGGCGTGGCCCTGTAGTGACAGAAGCAGTGGTAGAAAAGGTTAAAAGTCCCAGAAAGGTAGCAATTTCCAGCAACTAGAGGAGAGAGCTTTCTGGGCTGTCTTCCCATCGCCCATGCTAGGCCATCAATTTCTCCCTGTCTTGGATTGCACTCGTTGAAGAGAAATCCATTTTTGATCTCCTTCACTTGTGAAAACACAAAGCATAGCCCTGTCTTTTGGGATGTTAGTAAGCTGGGAACAGAATCAGTGTTAAGAGGACTGGGTGGTTTCTTCTACTTCTCTTCCATCACTCTCCACACAAGGTCACACTCTCCTAAGGGGAGTCCACCTGTATTCTCCGCCACCATCTGTGAAAATGTAAACATATTCCTGGCCCTTAGTGGTTAGCAAACCCCATTCCCAAATGCCATATCATTCTTCCACCAGATCTTCTCAGAATCAGCTTTCTCTGTGGAGAAAGTGCTTTTGCACCCTAGTTATGTTAGAAGCTTTTAGTAGACAAAAAACTTAAGAGTTAATCAGGCTAAATGAAGTTTGTCGTGTATAGAATTTCTTTTCATCTCCCCCTTCTGTTTTCAAAGTTGAGATCTTATAATATTGTGAGCAAACACAGATAATTTGTTTGGCTCCAACCCTGTCAAATTGGTTGCATTGTTATGCAAATTTAGGTGCTCAGCTCTCAGAAAAGAGAAAGCAATACCAGCTGAGTTAGCCTACAAAAAGTGACACAAGGTGGCGCTATCGAACTTCTTGACACGCAGGAGAATTCCAAGGGCTGAAAATGTAGTGCCTGAAGTTTTCCGTTATTAAGGGACTACTGTTCTATCCATAGTGGGTCATTGGATTTCCAAGAGTTTAATGGGTGCAGGCTTTAAAATAGCAGCCAGGGTAAAAATGTGAACACCCTAAACCATGAGGGTTATATGTAGGAGTGGTCTGAGTTAGAGAGGGAGCTCCTCATTCGTTTTTGCCAAGCCACCCGCCCCCACTCACACTTTCTATCCCATTTTCTTCACCATGACTTGTGCTGTAGAATTTTGAGGAGTTATGTACAGCCTAGCCCCTAATTATTTTAACAAATCCTATCCCCATAAATGTATAGAGGGAGGTGTGACAATGGGCTCACATTAAGCTGGACTGCCCTTCAGGCCCTGTACTTTGTGGGGTTTTCCACTCTGCTATACTTTCTCCTGACTAACCTCTCTTACTCCTCCCAGGTTAAATTCAAGGGCAGTTAGTGGTCATTTCTTGGGCCCTTGTTGATGACTCAGGACAGTGGTGTCAGTTCCTAAATCTAAAAGCCCTGCCAACTTTTTGCCCTCAATTATTAATTCCATATAGGGGCATTCCTTTCTATCCATAACAGTGTTCCAAACTATGCCATGAACTATGGGCAAGTCCAATTCTTCAAGCACCCTTTCCTGAGTGGTGTTCATTTCTCCCATAGGAATGTAAGAAAGTGATACTAATTGGCCTATGTGATCTCCCTTTTTGATAGCCCAGGGAATTTCAGATTAAATTACAGCTTTAAGCACCCCTCCATAATCTTGAGCAATAACTCTAGTAACAATTTGAATATCTTGAGTATTTAGGCTAGAATCCCCTACTAAACGTCCTGTTCCATCTGGTAGAGGCCCCCACACTCCGGTTTTAACAAACTGCTATGGGCTCTCAGGAACCTTTTCTTGGCTGGTTCAGTTCACAGCAAAGAGGACACAGACCAGGCTCTTTCAAGTCAACTGCGGAGCTGACTCTGGCTGCAAGACTGGGGGATGGCCACTCTGGCTGCACTCCTTTTGAAAATGTCTGATTTTTCCACAACAAAACATGTTCCCTTCAGTCTATTTTGTAAATCTCCTTCTTCTTATTCTTGAAAGCATACAGCTATGCTTAACAGCCCTAATCTCATCTTCCTCTCATGCTTTATTGCCCTTGAGCCGGGGAGGGGGATGGGGCAGAGGTGGTGGCACTTCTCCTCCGGGGGTGCAGAGGAACCAGGAACCCTAAGAGATGGCTGTATAGTAACCTTTTAATGGAGAGCAGTTGTGGAGAAATCTTTGTATCTGGAGAGGGTGCACTGTTATCTCCTGTGCACCAGGAGGGCTTTTTACCCTCCGCTGCTGATCTCCAAACCCTGTGGTCACAAGTGTAGAGATGAGGCTGCACACACTTTCATCCGGGTTCTCCATCTCCCACATTAAATCTTCCTAGCAGTGTTTCATTTGGCTCATCCCTGCTGCCATGCCTTCTCTCCTAACTCAACCAGATTTCCATCGAATTCCTTTGGGGAATTTTCATGTACCCTAGCTAAAAAGTCAACCTTGCCAGTTCTTCTGCTTTGGGTTGTCTTCTCTAAGCCCCTTTCTGTTACCCTTCTCAAACCTTTAGAAATGTGATATAGATATATAATTTTAAAATAAACATTCCAGTGTATCATTTCCTACAATCCCATAAACTTCCCTGATAAGTCATGGTGGGTATCCTCCTGCTTTCTTTGATATTTTTCTTTCAGATACATTGGAAGAATGAAGAAGCTCACAGCAATTCATCCTTCTGCAGCCATGGGTCCTTGTTGCTTGGAAATGGCAGGATTTTGTGCAATGAAGAAAAATTTGAGTGAATCTAAGAGTGTGGTAGAGAAGAAATTGGCAGAGTACAAATGTACAGAGTACCAATACAGCAACTGAACTAAAATTAGTGAAACTGCTTTTGGTCACATAGACCTGAAGATCCTTTTATATGATATGCTGGTAGACTGTCAATAATGTTCTGTGTTGAATATATATATATATCTTAAATTGATGAGACTGTTGATTGTGTTGAAGGCAAAATTAGACAGATCATTCCACCTGGATTTTGCACAAACACAAATGATTTTCTTTGTTTGCTAAAAAAAGGAAGTTGATTTCAAACCATTTGGAAGCTTAAACTTTATTTTTCGGATTTATAAGGCTGACATGACATGTGGAGGCTTTCAAGAATATCATGAAAGATTTCAGACCATTTAGATGTGGCTTTTAAAAGCTGTTTTTATTTGAGAAGTTTAGTAAGGCGGGAGCTATGTTCTTTGTGACCGTAGGTTACATGAGAGTCTATAATTACTCTGTGTGCCCAGACAAAACCTGGCCACGGGAAAGTCAGATGCTGCTATTGATTCCATTTCAAAGTCAAGGCCATGGTGTTCAACTTCTTGAAACAGTGTGTAGATGCTACATTGGCTCCTTTAGTTCTGGATATTACAGTGGAAAGAAGATCCAACTAAAAGCTGTGTGAAATTAAGAGACGTTGTGCTTGTGAAGCTTTGTCAACATTTGTCTTATTTATCTCAAGGAAAGCTAATGCAAGGAATCAATGAAGATGGAGCAATAGAGTCACAAAAGGAGTTCAAGATCAATAAGCAACACACTAGATGGGTACATGAAATCTTTGACTGTTGGTAACTGACATAAGTGATGCTGACCAATACAAGGACTATAGACTGGATAAAAAAGCAGACTGATTAGTCCATATAAGAAAAAGCAGAGAGATCTTGCGACAATAATAACATGTCTTAGACCAGAACAACCGACAAACCAGATGAACCAAGTAGAAAGAAGCATGCAACATAAACAACCGGAAGAGAGCTTTCAGGAACTCGTGGAAAAGTATCAACATGTCAATGAACAGCTTGCTCAAGCATGGATGTGCAAATCTCTGTATGGTGTGCTGTGAGAAAGCCCATGATTACTTTAATGTTAATATCTTGTAACATTTTACTTACATTGAAAGTTATCTTTAGTTGAATAATTTCATTTGAAGTGATAGTACATTTTAAAATACTATGTAGAATCTATGAGCATGTATTGCATTGAAAAAGTTATAGCATCTAAAATACCACTGTAATTGCTTCTTAAACAGTATAAGCTTATATAATAAAATTTTGATTGTGATATGTTAAAAAGAAGAAGCTCACAGCCAGTAATTGTTGTGGGTGCCAACCTAATGTCGCTGTGGCCATGCTCTCTAGCTCTGAGCCCCAGGTCATCTGTACCAGGTCATCAGAACAGGACGGAAACAGAAGTCAAGGTTAGGCTATAAACAGTGCAGCTGGCCCTGCTGTGAGTGTAGTCCAGTGCCTCCCTACCCCGTGCCCCGAAGAGGTATGTGCACGGTGTGTCTGTAACGGCCTGACAGGGTGCACAGGGGGCCCCTCCATGAGCACAATGCCACCCCTCACATTTGCTCCATGCGGACACAGGAATATTGAGTTAGGTAGCCACAGAGGCAATCTGAAGGGAAATGGCAGCCAGTCAGTAAGACTCCTTCTCCCCAAAGAAGGACATCTGTCAATTCGACACCTGTTCTTCATTATCCACGAGCTTGCATCCGAGGGGCCATTTTAAAGCTTTTCATTTAAAGCATTTGAAGCTTGTTAAAGCAGAAGGTGAGATTTTATGAATCAGCTCAATTTAGTTTATAATTGTATTCAGGCTTAAATTATATTAATTGGTTTTCATAATGGACATTTCCATTCTCTTTCAGAGAGGAGAAAATAGCCTTCGATCCAAGGGCAACGTGAAGTGAGAGACACCATGTACTCAGGCAGTTTGAAAGCCTTATAATATCAGAATTTAGGGGTCATTTAGTCCAGACTTCGGCCAGAAAAATCCCTTTTTTTTCCTCTTGCATTTCAGGAGGAGGGAATTGGCCCCAACTGTTATTTGAGATTGCAGATAAGAAAGTGTGGGTTGAACTTATATGTAAAAGCCCCAGCAATAAAGGACAAAAGGAAGCCATTTCAATTGCCCTTGTTAGAAGCCTTTGTCTTATGTAAAGAATATCTTTCTAAAAACTCTGTCTCTCACCCCACTGCCTCCCTCAACCTCTAGGTGGGAGGGGAATAAGGAGTTCATTGTGAAAAAGGGAAACTCAAGCACCGAAATAGCCTAAGGTATTTTGCTGGTGGAAATATTACAAGATTTCATTCTAGCATAAAGCCCTCCCCTTACACTAGCCTACGGGTGCAGTATGGTAGTTTTGAATGTATAGATTCATGTCCATTTAACCAGTACCAGTTGCCTGTTGAGTAGCACATGGAGACCCCATGTGTGTCAGAGTACATTTGTGCTCCATCAGATGTTGTGGAGGCCTTTGTGGAACGTCAGAGTGGGCTTGAATCTCTAAGTTTTTGGTAGCAGACAAGTGTGTTAACGTTGCAGGAACTCAATGCACATTCAAAGGAGTTAAAGTAGAAAACAAGCCAGTTATAAACAAGAGTGAAAAAAATGAACAGCTAAGTTTGAATAAAAATGCTGCAGCTGTAGAGGTTAGACAGTGAAGACTTCTTGGAGCAAGAGAGCATCAAGGAGCGTCCTCAGGGGAAAGGGTAGGTTTACAGGTCTGGCACAAGCCCAGGAAACTGGCCCCATCTCCCGGGACTATGGAGTGGGTATACAGTCATACAAGGGCTCTGACAAGCCATGAATGGTAGATGTCCCCATGGAGGTAACTGGCCCCCTTCTTGTCTAGCCTTCAATCTTCTATCACGTAGGCTCACTTTTAATAAGCCATCCAATAATGGGGGAGGCTGGCCCCCAGGGAGAAAGAGCAGACCCAGTGCACCTTGGCTACCCATCTTGATTCACCCTCCAATCCCCAGCATGGAACCCTCAAAGAACTGTGACCACACAGCAGCACCTCCTGAGAAAGTGGACAAAGGCAAAGGTTCTGGGAGCGTTTGCCTAATTAGGGAGGGGCTTTCCTCCTTCTCATTGTGGCATGCCTTCCTTTCTTCTCCCTCTTCCTCTCTCTCTCCAGCTACACTCAGCTCTTTCTTCCCAGAAGAAATTCCAAGCCCACACTTGCTAGGGTGCCAAGAAGCACGTGGGCCTTTGCACTGATTTGTTTGCAGTCTCTTTTCATATGTGTTTCTTCTCCCCACTTCCTCTCCTCCCCCCCTTCTTCTCCTTCTACTCTCCTGTCCCTCCTCTCATCTTGCTCCCACCTCACTCTCAAGGAGAGTGAAGCTCTCATTTATCATGGCATTCGTTCTGCTCAAAATCCCCCCATTAGACCCTGAATTGTGTACATTCATTATCAAACACATTTGATACCCCAACTCTTCTCAAGTCTTCAATCAACCTTCTCTCACTGATATAGAGACTCCCACACTACTTTTTTTACATCAGTTTCAAAAATCCCAATATTTATAATAGCAGAGTTTCAAAGATTCCAGTATTTATAATAGTGGAGCTTCAAAAGTTCCAGTATTGATGTTCAGACTACCCTAACTGGAGTACAGGCTCCTGAAGGGCAAGGTCAGTGTTTGCTAGTATTCTTCCTTGGCATCTGGTACACTATTGAACAAGACCTTAGTACCAAGTCCTTCTAAGTGAATTTGCGTTCTAATGAGAGTGGATACTTAAACAATGGAGAAAATTACCATGCTGGGAACAAATCTTTGAAGTTGCACTACAGGGGAGGTATTTCTGAACAGGAGTTTCCTTGGATCCATTTAATCACAGGGCACTACATGGTTCTGAGAGCACCCACTGGCTCCTTCTCCAGAGAACTGACAGAAACTTCCCTGGGCACTAAGAGCACTGCAGATGTCTCTGCTGGAGAGCTGGGAAGCTCCGGCCTTGGGAAGATGCCCACTTTGGCAAGGAATCCAGATGCAAGTATGACAATATGTAAGCTTCCTTTGCATCCCATGTGATGAATAGCAGGCAGATTGTACTTACCATAGCAAGAGCCGTAAGAACGTGGACCAGTTAAGCCTCCGTCTCCACACCCCTTGGATAGACACTCTACGGTACCATAACCCAGTCCGCATTTGGTTCCCCAGGAGACACCATGCAGAACCACTCTTAGGCATTGGGGGTGGGTGGGTGGGTAAGGGGAGGCGCATCAGCAAGAGAGAATAGTCTCAGGGAACAGTTAGGGTTGGTTCCAAAATTGAGCCCATGAAGGAAATTGAAGCCACCAAATTCTAACCCCAGACATGGGATGTTCTCTTCCCTCCCTCTACACTCCCATTGTCTCTGTGCCTTCCATCTCTAGGGCTTAGAAACCTTGTCAGTCGTCATTCCACTGGACTAGGAATAACGCATGCAAGCTTCATACGGGACAAGGGAAGGAAACTGCCTCAAGTGTGGACATGGTCCATTAGAAAGGGGAAAGAAACAAGAACAGTAACCCACACCCCTAGTCATTCTTGTAAGGACGAATCTTTTTTAAAGGAAACAGAAGCTGGGGATAGGGGTTCAAGCACGAGATGATTAAACTTTTCACCCTGCCTTGGGAATCTCCGAAGATTATTATATGTGATTCGTAATGGAATGTCATTGTGGGAAGAAAGAATAGGAAATTCATCGAAGCTGTTGTTAGTTATTGTTAGGTACCTTCACGTGGTTCTAGCTCATAGCAACCTATGTACAGCAGAACTAAGCACTGCCTGCTCCTACATTCTCCTCGCTGTTATTTGAACCCGCTATTGCAGGCAGTATATCAATCCATCTCCTCTAAGGACTTCCTCTTTTTCGCTGCCCTTGCACTTCACCAAGCTTGATGTCCTTTCCCAGGGACTAACACCTCTCGTTACGTTCAAATACACAGGATGAACTCAGGCCATCCTTGATTCTAAGGCGTATTCTGTCTGTACTTCTTACAAGACAAATCTGTTTGTTCTTTTACCAGTTTATGCTACTTTTACTGTCATTTATCCACACCGTAGTTCAAATGTATCAAGTTTTCTTCCGTCTTCTTACTTCATTATCCAGCTTTCGCATGCCTACGGGGCAATTGAAAACACCAAGGATTGGGTCCTCAAAGTGATAACCTTGCCCTTCAACACTTTAAAGAGTTCTTGTGCTTCCATGAGCATTGACTGGGTATCCGAGCAAAATGAAATCCTGGACTACTTTTATCTTTTCTCCACGCATCACGATGGTACCTATTTGTCCATTTGTGAGAAGTTGGGTTTTCTTTACGTTGAGTCGTAATCCATATTGAAGGCTACAATCCTTGATCTTCAGTCTCCCCCTCACTTTTTAGCAAACAAGTTACTTTACCTGCATATGGTGGGTTGTTAAAAAGCCTTCCTCCAATCCTAATGCGAACTTCTTCTTCACCTTGCGCAGCTGCTTGGATTGTTTGCACAGATGGAACAAGTGTGGTGAGAGGTCACAACCCCGGCCCTCTTGGTACGAAGCCATGCAGTATTCCTTTGTTTCCTTTGAACGGGCGCCTCTTGATCCACGGGCAGGAGCTCAGTGGATCCCTGTGAGCATGAGAACGTGTTCTGGAATTCTCAGTGCTCTCCGTAGTCTAGCATGACCCACAGTCAAATGCCTTTGCACGGTCAGTGAAACACAAGTCAACCGGTGTCTGGAACCCCCTGCTGTGAGCCGAGGTTCAGCCGAGGACCCCAATGATATCTCTTGCTCCACCTCCTCTTCTGTCCGCCTTGAATCTCTGGCACCTCCCTGCCACGGCAGTGCTGTAACTGCTGTTGGATGAGCTTCCATAACATTTTACTTATATGTGATATTAATGATATTGTTCGATAATCCCCGCATTCTGTTGGTTCACCTCCTTTGGAATGGATACAAATAGAGACCTTTTTCAGTTAGTTGGCTAGGTGGCTGGTTTCCCAATTTCTTGGAATAAGTGAGCGAGTCCTTGCAGCCTTTCATCACGTATATGAAATATCTCAGCTGGTATCCCATCAGTTCCAGGAGTCCTGCTTTTAGTTCATGCCTTCAGTGCAGTTTGGGCTGCTTCAGTATCATTGGTTCTTGATCCTATGCTACCTCTTGAAATGGTTTAATGGAGATTATTCGTTTTGGTTCTGTATTCCTCCCATCTTCTTTTGATGGTTCCTACATAATTCAATATTTCATTCACAGAATTAATCTTGAGCCTTAAACCTTTTCTTGAGTTCTTTCAGTTTAATATATGCTGGGAAGCTGTTCCTTTTTGGTTTTCTAACACTAGGTCTTTGTGATTCTCATTATAATATTTTATTTTGGCTTCTTCAATTCCCCTTTGAAATTGTCTGTTCACTTCTTTTACTTCATTATTTCTTCCATTTGCCGTGGCTACCCTACAACTGAGAGCAAATTTAAAAGTCTCTTCTGAAGTTCACGTTGATCTTTACTTTCCTCCCTGTGTCTTTAGTGCCTTTTGTTATCTTCATGTGTGATATTCTGGATGTCAGGCCTTCTGTCATTAGTGTCCAATGAATCAGATCTAATCTTGAGATGTTCTTGAAATTCAGGTGGGATATACTCAACTCCTATTTTGACTCTTGTGAACTTGCTTTAATTTTCTTCAACTTCAACCTGAACTTACAAATTATCAAGTGCTGGTCTATTCCATACTCAGTTTCTGGCCTCTTTTTAGTTGTTGATATTGACCTTCTCCATTGCCTCTTCCCACAAATGTAGTCAATTTGATTTCCGTGTGTTCCATCTTGAAAACAAAAAATCCATGGGTAGTCACTATTTATGCTTTTGAAAAAAGGCATTTGTAATGAATACATCATTGATCTTGCAAAATACTATCCTGTGATCTCCAGCTTAATTTCTATCATCAAAGCCCTACTGTCCAACATCTGTTCCTTCCTCTTTGTTTCCAACTTTTGGATTCCAATCACCAGTAATTACCAATGGATCATGATTGCATGTTTGATACATTTCTGAAGAAGTTGGTAGAATTCTTCAACTTCTTTTTCACTAACTTTAATGGTTAGTCCATAAGTATGAATGATAATTGTGTTGACTTTATTTCCTTGAATGCATTTTGATATTATTCTATCACAACAGAAGTGTGCTTCCAGGCATATCTTGAAATGTCCTTTTGAGGATGAATGCGATGCCATTCCTCTTGAATTTGCCATTTCAGGGAGAGATGGTCTGATTGAAATTGGCCACTACCAGTCCATTTCAGCTAACACCTAAAATATTGGTTTTGATGTATTCAATTTCATTTTTGATGATTTCTAACTTTCCTACATTCATATTTTGTACATTCCAAGTTACAATTATGAATAGATATTTACAGCTTTTTCTTCTCATTTTGGTTCATGCCCCATCCATCAGAAAATGAAGGCTCTATTCCATCTATATCATTTTAGTCAACTCCACTATGAGTAGTCACAGTTGGAGTCCCTTCCAACCTGAGGGACTCATCTTCCGACATTATACTTGACAATGTTCGGCTGCTGTTGCTGTGGTTTTCAGTGACTAATTCCTCAGAAGTATACAGCCCATTCCTGTTTTATAGTCTATTATCGTCTGGAAGCTCTATTGAAACCCGGCTACCTTAAGTGACCCTGTTTACCTTGAGTGACCCTTCTGGTACTGGAAAAAAAACAGTGACCTGGATTCAAGCACCACAGCCACACACAAGCCACCACAGTGCATCAAACTGGCAGGTCAGTAGTAGCCATTGAAGCTAGAGGAAGGTACACTAACCAACTGACGTCAAGTCAATTCTTATTGATACAGCTAGGTTCTCATCTCGTCTTTACTGAATAACGATGCAATTTTCGACAAATTCTATAATCTCTCTGAGCTTCAGTGCAGCTTTGAAATGGGGAAGATTCACAGAATTTGTTTTAAGTGTAAAATTACATTGCCTGCTTCAGACGGTCCAGCCGGGTTCTACGGCGCACTCGCTCGTGGGCATTTGTGTCCTTCTCTCCATCCCAAAGGCTTCTGCGTCTCCTAGTTGGCAAGCAGAGTCCTCTGTGCTCAGCAGTTCCTGCAAACTGGGCCCCAAGGAGCACTTGCCAGACTGATGTCCCTGATTCAAGCTAACAGCCAAGCTGAGGATCAGTTGGTGGCACGTCAACAGCTCCTTCCTTAACTAAGTAATGCCTCCACAGCCTCGTGCTATGAAAGTCTTTTCCCTGAGATGCAATTGTGCCCCTGTTACTCCTAGATTGGCCACTTTTTCAAGAGCAGACGTGAGGAGGCGAAACCGGACCTAGGCAGGCTGTCTTCTTTCTCAGTCCCTCATTTCTCATGGCTGACACTGAGTCAATCTTAGGAACAGAGATCTATGTGAGCCTCTCCAGGATGTCCACGTCACTCAAGGAAGATGATGAATGTCTTTGCCTCACAGCCAGTGCCTCTGAAACCAGGAAGCAGTTGTGGTTGCTCATGACCATGGCCCAGCCACCCCGTCCACCAATACCCTGTGCGTTGATGCAGCACCCCTTGCCCCGTGTTCCGTCACCTCTCTGTCTTTGCCAGGCTGCATCCTCAGCTGAGGGTCCCTTCGGTCTTCTTCCTGCTAAGATTCTTAAGGCCTGTTGCACAGTCCCACTTGCATACTTCCCAATCATCAAAGATGCTTTTATACAAGCCAAGAGATCGGCAGCTTCTAGTTGGCGTTCATTTCTCCACTCAGGCATGCTCAGATGTTGCATGGAGGAAGAGGCAGGAAGAGGCGAAGACTCTGAGGTGGAAGCCTGACGTTCTAGTTATGTCTGCAGGGTGGGGGACAAAGATGCAGAAGGGTTTATTATAGGGAGTGAGGGTTCTTGAGGTCTTGGGCAGTCACTTCTGAAGCTATAATGTTTAGGACTTGTCTCTGAGTTCATAGTAACCCGACCGGGGCACAGTCTGCTGCTGACTTGCCAACAGGTGCCAAACTCTCAACCTGGAAGCAAGTGACAGACAGCATCCTCTGTGACTCTCCTCCACCTCTGCCTCTTTCTCCTCCACAGGCTATTTATTTATACACTTTCAGCCGCGCAAACATTAATGACCTCACAACTCATTTTCTAACCCAGTAAGCAGACATGGACTGGACTCCAATTAAATAGGCAGTACGCTGGTGAGTCGAGAGATACTGAATGGGTGAACTTGGACATTATGGGGAGACATTTGGTGCCCAGGCATCCACGGTGCCAGAGAGAGCTGGAGTGACTCAGCAGAGACATGCGCGTTGTGTGTGGCAGCTGTGGAGGGGGCAGGAAGCAAGGGACGGAGAGGGCTTCTGGAGGGCACACGCCCGAGCCAAGTTCTCAGGATGTGGAGGATCACCAGAAGCAGAGTGAGGGCGAAGAGTTAGCCAGAAAGGAGGAGTCCCCAGGCAATAAGCAGGAGGAGGTGGGTGATTAGGCATTCACCATGAAGAAAGACAGAGAAGAGCACTACAAGCAGACCTGCCATCAGCACCGCCTGGTGGTGAAAGCCTGTCTGTTTGGAAAGGGAAGCTCTCCTCAGCTGGAAGCAATGGCCAAGGAGGCAATCAAGCAGCAGGATGTCAGGTGGCCTGGCCACAACGGATCTTGGAATCCTCTTTCAGAAGGAGAACGGCTGTATTCAGGCAACAAAAAGAGACTATTAATTTAGGAAGTGACACAGTTCAGAATGCACTTTAGCTAAATTGCATTGGCAATAGAGGGAGGATGAATTGTTGATTGATTAGGGGTGCATGGCCAAGCCATTGGAATGCTTTGGGCTTTAAGTAGCAGAGAAAAAAAAGTGTCTGGCGTTCAGCCCTAGGTCCCCAGGTATTAGGCTCATGAAATGTGGTGGCTGTGGGTAGTTCCATCAACATGAGCAAGATTTTCACCCACTCTGGTTCTACAGAAAGACCTCAGCAGAGAATTGCTCAAAGGCCCCTGGCCTTGAACTGAGAACACTGTTTAAAAGGCAATTATTCTGCTCCTTACACATGGATGGCTTTGCATGGTTGACAAGGCTCCGGTTGTGCACATAGTGCCGCTCCCCAAGCGGCTGTCCCAGGCACCTAGGAAAAGGAAGCCGGGCACACCCACCCATGAGTTAAGCCGGGCACACCCACCCATGAGTTAAGCCGGGCACACCCACCCATCAGTTAAGCCTGGCACACCCACCCATCAGTCCTGTGCTCCCTATGCTCCTACCCTGCTGAGCCACACAAGGCTCACTCCTCCAGGATCCCGCAGAGAGATGGAGGATTGGAGGATGCCCCGTGTGGCCTTGTCTTAACAGTTGATGGTGCAGCGCCCTGCACAGCTGAGCAACTCTATGTCCCTCAGCAAGCTTGCTCTGCTTACAACGGTAGAAGATTCTAGAGCTGCAAACAGCCCGCCGTTTGCTCCTAAAAACCTACTTAAATCTAGATGAGTCAAAATGGACAGACATCCATTGCAGCAAGGAGGAAAGAGATAGTCAGATACAAACTGCGCAGGGTCCTACTCCATTGAGGTAGATTGACATGCTCTGTCAAGATCACTGTCATAGAGACATCAGGAGGGCCAGTGCCCTGATCATAACACAGACAACACCCCACTCCCTTCCCTAACACCCAGCGAAAGGGGTGTGGCTGCAGACTATTTCCTTCTTTGTACTTTCTGGCATTTTACTTTATAGTCATTTGGAAAAAGAGAAGATTGACATCGGAAGTTACACTGCACTGTTCCTATCCAGCGCATCTAAAATGATCTACTCTTCAAACAGCCGCATCTTCTGGCACGAGGCTTCTCCCACAAGGGTGATGCACACCCTCCATTGACGATGAGACTCCCCCACAAGGGTGATGCACAAGGGCGCTGACTCAGTTGTCTCCTTTTAGTCAAATGAGCTCAGCCCTGTCGACTGGCACTCAGCCAGACAACTGTCCCCAGCAGCGGACACACCCATCCCATCTGCACCTTGGGCCTAGGGAGAGCGCCTGGGGAGCCCCACATCCCCGGGCCCTCGGAAGAGGAGTCGCCGCCCTGTGGTTTCTCCCAGCAGCGCCCTGCCCCACAGGCTTTGGGCCAGCGGCCATGCAGAACTTGCCTCCTCCTGGCCACAGTGGTGGGTGGGCACCTTCCTCACGGCAGCCCGTCTCAAAATGAGATTCCATCTGGGACCTGAACATCACCAGGCTGCTGCCCCTCAGGCAACTCCAGGGGAGAAGGTCAAGGCTGGGAAAGGCGTGAAGGAGCAAGGAGCACAAAAAGAGGAGCGAGTGGAGGGCCAGGAGGACCGGCACCTGCGCTCCATCACGGCTAAAAGGGCCCTGTGCATTGACTGAAGCTCCCTATTAACATCACTATTTGGGTCCAGAGATCCAAAGTCCTACTTAAAATGCCAAGCAGCTATCCAGAAGGGAAAACATAGTAACAATAGTGTCAAATATTCGCATAAAATTTTACAGCTTATCAAGAATTTTCTCACACGATATCTTATGTCCTTTGCAAAATGACTCCATGAGGTAGGTGGACGGACAGACTAAGCACAGCTGCAGGGAGTCAGGAGACAATCAAGCACAGGGCCTGTGTGTTCAGGACTGCCTCCGTTATCTCTGCAGCTGTAACAGAGATCACAGGGGGCAGTTTCCTATCTCACTGCCCTCAAGCCCACGTCAGCTCAGAGTGGCCCCACAGGACGTGGTAGAACTGCCCGGGTGGGTTCCTGAGATTGTGTGACTCATGGGAAGAGAAAGCTTCCTCCTTCTCCTGCAGAGCAGCCGGTGGTTTCAAACTATTGACCTTGCTGTCAGCAGCCCAACACAACCACGACACCACCAGACTTTAGCAAACCAAAATTGGTTCTCTCACAGTTTAGAAAATGAAAAGTTCACAGCCAGGGTGCTAGCTATCCAGGAAGGCTTTCTCCCTGTCTGCTGTGGGGGGAAAATCCTCTTCTTTCGCTATCTGTGGACCGGCATCTGTTGGAGATTTCCTTGTGTCTTGACATCAATCTTCCACTAGGCTTAGGAGATTCTCAGCAGAGGCCAGGGGTTAAAATGATACACTTCACTCCTGGCTTTTCTTTCTTGATAGTCTCTATATCCATGCTAGTTTGTTTAATCTCTCTTATATCTAAAAAATACGTTGACTCAAGTTAGAATCTCATCTCCTAGATTGCATTCTTCTTCATTAACATGACTGCCTATAATCTTGCCTCATTCATATCAGAAAAGTTAGGATTTACGTAGGATAATTTCATCAGAGGAGATCCTGGAGGGTAATTACATAATACTGAGAATCTTGGTCTGGTTAAGTTCACATATTTGTAGAGAACACATTTAACTAGATTTCCAGGAGTTAGACAGACATGACTTGGGTGAGATTTCCAAGACTGTAAATCTTTATAGAAGCAAACTACCATGTTATTCTCCCCTGGAGAAACTGGTGGGTTCAAACCACTGACCTTATGGTTCAGAGCTGAGGGCTTTAACCACAATGCAATGATCATCCTTCATGAACTAGTAGCCAAACATAACTCCTAGCTGTCTCAATTTCAGCACTAAGTTTTTTCCATCTGAGTTTCAGCCTTTGTATAATAAGGACAACAATATATCCATTTCCTAGATTTTTTTGGCTAGAATTTAAAGACATGATATACAAAAAGTTCGCATTGTAATAAAAGTCGTTCAGTGACAACGTCTGTGTTCGCTAATATTGTGTCGTTGCTGCATTTATTAGTTTACCCCAGAATATAGACAGAGGTCTTCTGAGAAACTTCTTTCTTTTTTTCGTTTTGACACCCTAAAATTAATGGAATACTATTCTTAGTTTAGGAATAGAAATGTGATGAAGGGTGGCTTGGTGCCAGCAATCATAGCAAACTGTGGCTTGTGGCTAAGAGCATGCCACATTTTATCACGGGTAAACATATTCAAACTCATTCCAGACTTAAAATACCTGTTACTTCGATGATCTCCTTTAGGCCATGAGCCCTTCATTTCCACGTCTATGAGATGGTAACACTCTTATTCAGAGTTCACTTCAGAATCAGATGAAATAAACTTCCTAGTACCTATGAGTCTTTACTGTGAATAGAGAGCAGGTCTTACTATTGGGTGAGCGGAAATTCAGCTCTTTGCTTACTAGGACACTGAATTCTCAACATGCATTCCCCCCTGTAATAATAATATGTTGCCAATGATCAAAATTGTTTGAAAAAAGCTTCTTTTGAAATTCATAGAATCCAGGTATATAAAAATCTTATTTCTAGGCAAGCACAATGGCTGTGAGTTCAGATTTTGTTTTTACTTGAGGAGAGTGGTAGTATTTCATTGGAAGAATGTGCCGTAATTTACTCTACCAATTCACCATTGATAGGTATGCTGTTTGTTCCTAGTTTTGTGCGATGATAAATAACATTTTTATCAACTTCCTTGACTATATAACTTTGTGCTCTGCAGCAATTTCCTAGTTAATAAATGTGGAAGTGGACTTCTTGGTTCTAAGGAAAATCCACTTACATTTGCTGTGTATTGCCAAACTGCCTCCCAAATATTATGACAACATCAAGTAACAAAGATTTGAAACTGCCCAAATCCTCACAACATCTTTAACATTAGGTTTGTCTACCTTTTAATATGTACAGCTTGGTAATAAGGAATATATATCATTGTTGTAACTTTAAGCAAACACAAAGGCTTTGCATAGGTTTATGATGAATCTATATCTTACCCCCATGGACCCATATGCATGCTGTGTGTGTGACCTTATCAAACCCAACTCGTTTTCCAGTAAGTTGTTTCTTTCTTCTTCATTTGTAAAAATATTGCTCAGTGGTTAAGCGTGTCAGCTCCAAAGTCAGACTGCCAAGGTTTCCCCTGGGATCACTTTACAAATCTATCTAAACCTGGACAAGAGCTACCTGCTTTGTGTCACTGTGTCTTCTTCTATAATAACAATAATAATGTCCCCTTTGTGGGGCCCTTATGAAAATTATATGTCATCAAACTTAATTGTCAAGAGTGCTGGGTACACATAAAAAGCACTCAGTAATTAAAGGGGGTCTTGAGGTGATACAGATGGCTAATGTGCTTAGCTGTTAACACCCGGAAGGGACTCTGAGGAAAGCTCTGATAATCTACCTCTGAAAAACCAACTCTTGAAAGCACCTTGGATGACAGTTCTCCTCTAACACAAAGTGGAGTTGTGGAGTTGCTATCTCTAGTGTGTTGGGCCAGGTTGACTAGAGAGACAAATCCAGTGACACTCTTATATGTATAAGAAAGAGCTTTATCTCAAAAGTAATCATATATAAAGCATCCCAACTCAAGTCAATAAGTCCATAAGTTCAATTCCTGTTCATAAGTCCCTCTTCAGTCTCACTCAGCCACGTGCAATGATGCAGAATGCAGGAAGGTCACGGCCGGTGGGTGCAGTCGTGTGGCTCCAAGGTGAGTGGAAACATGGCAGGCTCTGGCAGCTCTACATGGCAACCAGAGTCCCAGCAACCAGGAAGGTGGAGTGGCAGAGAGAGGAGGTTCCCATCGGCCTCCTTATGAAAAGGTACACTCCCAGAAAAGTGCCATCAGGGTGTGATCTGATTAACAGGTTGAACTCCACCCCTACACTATCATACATCTTCAAATTGACATAAAAACATCTAACTACCACACCCAGTATGGGATTTCATACCATACCATACACCCATACCATCTAACTACCACACCCAGTATGGGATTTCATGGTGTCATCCCTCCCCCAAAGAACCTCCTCCCACACCAGGCCATCCAGAATCTTTCATCGTGTGAACCATAAACTTTATTCATAGAATAATGTGTGATAAATATAGGTTAAATTGCTTAAATATTGTATTTCTTAGACCATGTAAAATTAATAATAAAATTGTTTAATAAACTATTTCTACATTAAATTACATTATCTAGATATTATATGTACATTATAATTACATTGTATATTACATATGCATTACATGATAATATTATGTATTACATTAATAACTGACCTGGTCTTTTTATTGTTCACCTTCTTTCCCTTTATTTATGACTTCATTGTCAAATAGCTATGGGGATTGTTGTTAGGTGCTACAGAGTGCCTTCCAACACTGGTCTGTTCTGTTGACACAGAGGCACTTTGGGGAAACATACTCCATAGTGCCTAGTAGCAATCTCAACCATCCTCACGACCATTACTACATTTGAGCTCATTGTGGCAGCTACTATGTCATGCATCCTGTTGAGGGTCTTCCTCTCATCCACTGACCCTGTATTTCACCAGGGTGATGTTCTCCTCCAGGGATTACGTCCTCCTCATCTCATGTCCAAAGTACATGAGATGAAGTCTCACTTCCCACACTTCTCTAATGTGCTCTGGCTATACTTCTCCCAAGAGAGGCTAACCCATTCTTATTCTTCACCAATTCCATAGTTTTTGTTTGGTTGTTTTTTCATAAAGTTTTGCTTGGCATCCATATTGAATAAATATGGTGTAACAATAAAACTCAGGTGCATACCTTTTCTGATTTTAAACCAGTGGTATTTCTTTATTCTGTATGTACTATGTTCAGGATTTGCTTCATCACAATTACCATATATACTCATGTATAAGCCGAAAAAAATGTGCTGAAAAACTGGGGTTCCTCTTATACACGTGTCAGTGGTACCCCAGTGAGGTGTAACAGCTGCCACCCCGCCCCAGGTAATGGGACTAGCACCCGTTATCTCAAGGGCGATTGCTGTTTCTCCACTGTTCATTCAAAGCCCCCCACTGACACTGCAGGGCTTTGAATGTTTGTTTACTCACATCTAATCAATCAGAGTCATCCTATGATGTGGACAGCTCCAATTCTCAGAAGCACCCGTAGTGATTCACTACACCAGCAGCTGAACTGGTAAGGATGTGTCTGTGGCTGCGCTCCATCTCTCCCCTCTGGTCTCTGTGTTAATTCACATCCTACATCGCCTGCCCGCACGGAGGGACCACCCCTCCTTCTCCTGGCTAACATGTCGGTGGGGGGGGGGGGCATTACCATGAAAGTTTTTTTCAAAGTCTTGTTTTTTATCCTATTAGAAATGGATACTCTTGAACCAAAACAAAAATACCGGTCATATGAGGCTGGTTTCAAAATGAAGGTTGTGTCAAGAGCAGAAGAGAGCAATAACAGTATTGCAAGTAGGGAATTCTGTGTTGAAAAGCAAGTGAGGGAGTGGCAGAAAATGAAGGCTGACTTGGAACAGATTCCAAAGATAAAAATGCTCGTCGTGGTTTAACATCTTTTTATGGAGCTCTAGAGAGTGAATTGCATAAATGGGTTATGGAGTGTCATCAAAATTGTTACTGCATAACACGCCTGGGAATCCACATACATGCTCTACAAATGGCTAAGGATGACAAATATAAAGCACCAGGTATTGAAAAATTTGCTGGTCAGCAGGATGGTGTACCCACTTCATGAATAGATTTGGCCTACTATGTTTGAGACAAAGAACAAAGATTTCCCAGAAATTGCCACAAGACCTTGAAGAAAAAATCATGTCATTCCAGTCATTTATTATAAAACAAAAAAGGATTTATAATTATGACCTGGCAGATATTGGGAATATGGATGAAACTGCCATGACTTTTGATTTTCCAAGCAACAGAACTATGGCAAGTTTAGGAGAAAAAATCCTTTTTCTCAAAACCACAGGAAATGGAAAAAAAATACTTTACAGTTGTTCTATCATCTTTGGCTAATGGAACTAAGCTGCCTCTGGTCATTATTTTTAAAAGAAAGACCTTGCCTAAAAAGATCAATTTCCCACCAAGAATTACTGTGCGTGCACATGTTAAAGACTGGCTGGATGAAGACAAACAAAAAAATGGCTGGAAGAAATTTGGAACTGACGACCAGGAGCAGCCTTAAAGAAAAAGCCATTGTTTTACTTGTTTGGGATAAGTTCAGAGCCCACCTATGGGATGACATAAAAATATTGGCAAAATCTAGTAAAGTTACTTTAGCCATTATCCCAGGTGTGCTTACATCTGTATTGCAGCCTCTGGATGTATCTTTGAATAAGCCTTTTAAAGACCGTGTGTGAAGGATGTGGCATGAATGGATGTCATCTGGTCAAGCCCGACTAACAAAAGGAGGAAATCTCATGAAGCCTGACATAGAGTTAATAGCAAAGTGGGTTCGAGATGCATGGCAGTGAAGACTGCGCTTTGTATGAAAATGACAGCAGTGATGGTGATGACGGTGATCTTAGTGAGGACAGCGTCTATGATGACCTCACACCAGCTGAAGTTCTGCACTGGGATATGGATGATGATGAGGAATTCAGTTTTGAAGGATTTTAACTCTTTACATTTTAGCTTGGTTGCTGATTGAGCTCAGGATATAGTACTCTTAAGGTATCATTGTTGATACCTTACTGTTTTTGTTGAACCTATTTTCCACTTACTGTGCTGATTTACTAATGTTAAATGACTTGTCCTTTTATTTATTTAAATAAATATTTAAATACATTACCCCACTGATATATCAATTTTTATTAATTTTATTTGTTTTGATGATTGAAACTCACCAATAGTTCCTGCATATTCCACCCTAGGCTTATACTCGAATCAATCCGTTTTTCTGGTTTCCCAGGTAATAATTAGGTACCTCAGCTTATACTTGGGTCAGTTTATATTTGAGTATGTATGGTAAGTTTTCTGCAAGTCCCTTTTTTTAATGTTACCTATGTGTTATAATTCACATAGTTAAATGTCTTTGCATAGTCAATAAAACATAGGTTAGCATCAATTCTAGTACACTGTGTTTTTAGCTAAGATTCATCTGACATAAGTAATTGTATCCTTCAATCCATCTTGGATTTCTAGTAGTTTCTTTTGACATACTGTTGCAATAATTTTTAGTTATCTTTTAAAAAAATTAATTATCTTAAGCAAAATTTTTCTAACATGTGATATTAATGATATGGTTTGATAATTTCTGATTCTGATGGACCACATCTGGGTGGAGTGGGCATAAATATGGTTGTCTTTCAGTAAGCTAGTCATGTAGCTGTCTTCCAGATTTCTTGGCAAATATGAATGGGTGCCTTCAATGTAGAGGCTATTCCTTGAAACACTTCGCTTTTATGCTATCAATTCCTGCAGCTTTGCTTTCCAGCATTGCCCTCGGTACAGCTTGTACTCTCCTCCAGTACCATGAGACCTTGCTCATGAACTACCTTCTGAAATGCCTGAAGATTAACCAATCCTTTGGGGTATCTCACTGCCACTGAGATGAGTCTCCCATAGAGTCCTTTTATCTTGTAACTCAAGGCTTGAGGGTTTTCTTCAGTTCTTTCAATTTAAGAAATGCTTACCATGCTCTTCCCTTTGGGTTTTCTAACTCTGGTTCCTGATTCATCTCATCACACCTTGGTTTCTTGAGTCACTCTCTGAAATTTTCTATTCAGTAATTGGATTTCATCATTTCTCCTATCCACGTTAGCTATTCTACATTCCAGAAAATATCTGAGTCTCTTCTAACATCTAGTTTGGTCCTTTATTTTCCCCCTATACTGTGGAATGCCATTTTGCTTGTTTCATGTATGTTATTGTCACACCACAACTCATCTGATCTTTAACTAGTAATGCTCAATGCGTTGAATCCATTCTTTTCACGAACGTAGTAAAATTTTTCAGTTATTTTCTTTTTGATTTTAGTGCATGGTGAGTAAATTTTAATGATAGTCATAGTAACTGGCCTTCCATGTAATTGGATGAATATTATTGTATCACTCATAAAATATTATTCTATCACTCATACTTATGGAACCTTGAAATATTCCCTTTTGACAATGAATGTCATTCCATTTTTCTTCAGTTTGCCATTCCTAGAATAATGGACCAGTTCCCATCCAGTTAAGATCACTGGTATTTAGGATATCTATCTGTATGTCTTGTGAATAATTTTTTATGACTTCCAATTGTTCTAGGTTCACACTTAGTACATTCTATGCTCTGATTATAATGAATTTTTGTAACTGTTTTGAAGTCCATCTACATGCGTAGTGTCAACTCTGGTTTCAGGAGGCAGATCTTCCCCAGCCGTGTTTTGTGTACTTTCCAACCTGTGGGGCTCCTTTTCCATTCCTCTGTCAGAGGACGCCTGACCGCCATTTGTTTTTGTCTTCTTTTTTTAAAAAGCATTTTATTGGGGGCTCTTATCACAATCCAGACTTACACCCATTGTCTCAAGCACATTTGTACATATGTTGCCATCATTTTCAGAATATTTTCTTTCTACTTGAGCCCTTAGTATCAGTTTATTTCCCAGCCCCTCCCTTCCTCATGAACCCTTGATAATTTATAACTTTTTTTTCATGTCTTAAAGTGACCACTGTCTCCCTCCACCCATTTTTGTGTTGTTCGTCCACCTGGGAGGGGGTTATATGTAGATCATTGTAATCGGTTCCCTCTTTCTGCCTCCACCTTCCCCTTCCCCTCTGGTATTGCTACTCTCATTATTGGTCCTGCGGGGTTTATCTGTCATGGATTCCCTGTGTTGTGAGCTCTTATCTGTACCACAGTACATGCTTTGGTCTAGCCGGATTTGTAAGGCAGAACTGGGGTGATGTCTGTGTGTCAGTGGGCGGGTGAGAGGAAGCATAAAAGAACTGGAGGAAAGTTGTGTGTTTCATCGGTGCTCTACTGCACACTGGCTGGCTTCCCTGTGACCCTGCTGGAAGGGGATGTCCAATTGTCTACAGATGGACTTTGGGTCTCCACTCCGCCATCTCCCTCATTCACACTGATATGATTTTTGTTCTGGGTCTTTGATGCCTGATACCTGATCCCATCGACACCTCAGGTTCACACAGGCTGGTGTGCTTCTTCCATGTGAGTTTTGTTGCTTCTCGGCTAGATGACCGCTTGTTTATCTTCAAGCCTTTAACACTCCACATGCTATATCTATTGATAGTCAGACACCATCAGCTTTCTTCACCACGTTTGCTTATGCACCCATTTTGTCTTCAGCAATCATGTTGGGAAGATGAGCATCATAGAATGCCTGGTTATTAGAATAAAGTGTTCTTGCATTGAGGGAGTACTTGAGTATAGGCCCAATATTCAACTGCTACCTTAATACTTAACATATAAATATATGTACATGGATGTGTTAGTCTGGATTGACTAGAGAAACAAATCCAGGGAGACTCATATGTGTATAAGAAAGAGGTTTGTGTACAAGAACAACTAAATATTGAGAAAACATCCCATCTCAGTCCAGATCAAGTCCATAAGTCCAATATTGCCCATATGTCCAATACCAATCTATAAAGTCCTCTTCAGACTATCAAAATATGTGCCATGATGCCAAATACAGGAAGGTCACAGGCCAGTGTGTGGGAAATCTTGTGGATCCATTGGCATTGTAAGCATCTCAGTGCTGGCAGAACTCTCTATGTGGCTTCTCCAGGTCCAGTGGTCTGACTCCATCAGCCTCTCTCTACGTGTCTTCTCCACAGTGATGTCTCACAGGGAGTGAGCAGAGAGAGTGTGTGTCTCTTGCTTCCAAGGAGGAATAATACAGGAGTTCCAAAATTTCTCAGGAGACGGTCATACCCACACAGAGACCTCATTGGCAGGCTAGCCGGATTGACAGGCTAGATTCCACCCCTATACTCTTAATCCTCAAATTGACACCAGATTATTTAACTACCACAATGGATCTATTTCTCTATCATTATATATAAATATATTTGCATATGTACATGCCTGTATTTAGACCTCTATAAATGTCCTTTGCCTCCTAGTTCCTTCCTCTATTTCCTTTTACTTTCCTCTTGTCCCACTCTCATGTTTGGCCTTCATTCAGGTTTCAGCAACTCCTCTCGGTTGCATTGCCCTTGATCAAGCTCCACCAGGCATCCAATGTCCTTCACACCATCAATTTTAGATCACTTGCTGTGCCTTTGTCCCTGGGTTTGTTGACACCCCCATTCCTTTCCCCTTCTCCGCCCTCTCCCGAGTCCCCAGAACTACTGGTCCAGTTGTTTCTCCTCTGGATTGTTTAGCCAGCCTATCTTACCTAGAT
This sequence comes from Tenrec ecaudatus, assembly GCF_050624435.1. NCBI lineage: Eukaryota > Metazoa > Chordata > Mammalia > Afrosoricida > Tenrecidae > Tenrec > Tenrec ecaudatus. The sequence continues at coordinate 55,914,908 of NC_134541.1, forward strand.
AGAGATGCAGAGACACTACTAAAGTTGACAATACTAAAAACAAAAAACAGGACAGAACAAAACAAAACAACAACAAAACAAACAAACAAACATCAACAAACAGAACAGCTGTGTCTGGGTACATTAGAGAAACAAATCCACAGGAATTTATATGTATAAGAGAGAGTTTTATATAAAGGGTAAGAAAATATCAAGAAAACAGCCCAACCCAGTGCTGCCCAAGCCCACAAATCCATTAGCCCATATGTACAAAACCAATCCACAAAGTCATCCTTCATCTCACAAAACACACACTATGATGCCAACTGCAGGAAGAAAACCGAGTCAGTGAACATGGAAGCATCTCAGTGCTGGCAGGGGTCTCCACATGGGTGCTCCAGCACCCAGGGCTGCATCAGGGTAGGTCCATGTGGATTCTCCTCAGGGATGTCTTGCAGGAAGTGAGCCTAGCAAGCTGAAGCAAGGAACTGGCTAAGGCAGTTGGACCCTGGTCCAACCATCAGAAAGCAAGAGACCTGAGAACTAGAAAGGTGAGGCTCACTGAGCCATTTGTCTATCCGCCCTTCAATTAACCCCACACGTGTTTATCAACCAGGTTGGCACAATAAACTTCAACTATATCAAAAGCCTATAAATACTTCCAGGTCTATTTATTGACATTCAGGAGTGTTTTCCTGTAGAGTTTGTTGGGGTGCCACGCCCTGACCCCAAAGTCTATTTTTGTTATTCCCCAAGGACTTCATTGCTTTGCTCCCTTGCCACTCTGTTGCCCGCCCTTAGTGCTTCACCCCGGTGTGTGTGCCCCTCTACTCTTCTTAAGGTTTTCAGTTGCCAACTTTTTTTTTAGAAATAAATCATTTCTCCTATCTTGAACTGTAAACTACTGAAATTACTGTCACCCAAGGAAGGTCAACCCTGCTAGTATTTGAAATACTGATGACATAGCTTCCAGAGTCACAGCAACATGCACGCCACCAGAGTATGACAAACTTTACTGCACCGGAGAATTTGACGAAATTGGCAGATATAAAAAGATCAACAGAAAAGAACCTAAACAGACACTACTGCAGAGAACGTAGTCAGGAAATCTGAAACCTCCTTAGAAAAAATTGGCCATTACTAGCCAGTTGTTGTTGTTGTTGTTGTTAGGGGCCATCAAGCTGGTTTGGACTCATAGCGACCCCATGTACAAGAGAAGGAAGCACCACCCAGCCCTACACCATCCTCACAATTGTTCTTGTGGAGGGCCTTCCTCCTTTTCACTGTCCTTCTACTTTACCAAGCATGATGTCTTTCTCCAGGGACTGGTCTCTCCTGACAACATGTCCAAAGCATGGGAGACGAAGTCTCACCAATGTTTGCCTCTAAGGAGCAATCCCAGTGGACTTCTAAGACAGATTTGCTTGTTCTTCTGACATCTTTCAATGTTGTTCACCAGCATCATAATTCAAACACACTGGTTTTTCTTTGGTCTTTCTTATTCAATGTCCAAGTTTCACATGCATATATGATAATTAAAATTATGATGGCTTAGGTGAGGTGCGCCTTAGTTCTTAAAGTAAACCCCTTGATTTTGAACACTTTAAAGAGGTCTTATGCAGCAAATTTATCCAGTGCAATACATCCTTTGATATCTTGGCTTGGACAAATGCAAATCAAAACAACAAGAGAATCTCATCTCAGAATTAATAAAACTCGATGAGACAGAAAGCAATAAATGCTGGTGTGGGTGTGGAGAGACAGGAACCCTCCTTTTCTAATGGTGGTGCTGTCGAGTGATGAAACCACTGTGGGAAATGATACGGTACATCATTTAAAAATTGGAAATGGAAATACAATGATCCCACTAATAGCTACATATTCTAGAGCCAGATACATGCATACCTATGTTCATTGAAAGATTATTCACAAAAGCAAAAGGATAGAAATGACTTAAGTACTTATCAAGGGGTGAATCTATAAGCAAACTATGTTATATACATATTATAGAATAATACATAACATTAAAAAGTAATGATGATTCTGCCAAACCCCTTAGAACATATATAAACCTAGATGACATTATACTGAGGGTAATTATTTAAACATAAAAGGATAAATATAGTGTGATACCACAACTAGAAAAAAAATCAAGAAAAGGTTTACACACACAGAAAGTCTGTGGTAGTTACATAATGTTGTGTCAACTTGAAGCTATAGAAGTGAAGGGGTGGAGCTTAGACTGTCAATTAGGTTACAGCCTGATGGTACCTCTGAGTGGGTGTGGCCTTCTCACAAGGAGGTTCCTGGGAACTTCCTCTCTCTCTCTCTCTGCTTTTACCTTCCTGCTGAGGTCCACGAGAATCTTGGAGATGCTTCCAACACCACTAGAGTCACAAGACTTTACACCCACTGGCCTGTGATCTTCCTGTATTTCACCTCATTGTATAAGAATGCATGTGCTGCATGAGTCTGAAGAGGGATTTATGTGCCCGTATAGGACTTATGGGTTAATATTTGACTTGTGGATGTGACCTGAACTGGGATGGAATGTTCTCTTAATGTTCAATTGCTCTTTGATATAAAGCTCTTTCTTATATACATGTGAGTGTCTCTGGATTTGTTTCTTTGGTCAACTCAGTCTACATCAGAATCTTTAAAGATTAAACCTCACTTCTACTCCCACCTTTTATCATCATTAATTAGATAATAGAAATGTATACACTTGAGTAAGGGGAAGAACAATATACAATTAGGATATCATCAAAATATTGATCAAGGCACAGGATGATACTGGTATGGGCACAAGAGTTAGCAGCAACAAAGGAACATACTATTACATACTCAATTCTGAACTGACACTAATCTATGAGCGTATACATGGCTAGGTACTCAAACTGCACAGGGGTGAAAAGGTGAATGTCCTGAAAGGTGAATGTACAGCAACACACATGGATAGGTTTGAGTGAGTTTCTTTCTTCTCTCTTTTTTTTCTTCTTAATACAGTATTTATTTGCTTCTCTCTGTCAAACTCAGAGCCAATTACTTTCCCCAGGCTCCCCAGGGGAGTGCAGAGAAAGGAGCATATAGGGCAGAAAGGAACATATTGGGCACCGGAGAAGAGCTGCTGCTTCCGAGAAGTGTCCCTGGCATAGCCAAGGATGAGGCTCCCACACGCAGTCCTAACCCCAGCTCTAGAGCCTTCCACTTCAACTGTGGCAGCCTCAGTCCCAAGGAACTTGGCAGCTGTGCCACTGCCTCTTGAGATGGTACTGGTTGGGAAGCTGTGACTAGGGATGTCTAAGGTCAGGGAATGTGAGGCTGCCAAGCTGCTGAAATGCTCACCTGTCAGGGTCCTGGGCTGTTTCTGCACCAATGCAGCCTTAGCCAGACCCTGCTACAGCTGACAAGGCTCACTTCCTGCAAGACACCCTTGAGGAGAAGTCACATGCAGCCCTGGTTGCTGGAGCAGCTGTGTGGAGACCCCTGCCAGCGCCGAGATGCCTACACATTCACTGACTCAGCTTTCATCCTGCAGTCAGCATCATTGTATTTGTTTTGTGAGATGGAGGAGGAGTTTATAGATTGGTGTCAGACATATAGGTTAATGTTGGACTTGTGGGCTTGGGCAGCACTGGCTTGGGCTGTTTTCTTGATGTTCACTTACCCTTTATATAAAACTCTCTCTTATACATATGAGTTTCTGTGGATTTGTTTCTCTAATGTACCCAGACTAAGACAGAGGCTTGGGGGAAAATTTTTGAAAACGTCTTAGACAAAAGTAAATACCTTGAGAGAATGAGTCACTGGGCCTGAGACCCAAGACCATAGACTCAGGGGACATTCAGATCAATTGATATCACATGGTCCACAAGGTAATGTGAATGATCCCAGTTTGCTCTATGTCCTACTTTGCTAAGTAGTGACTGGCACCTTAACACTGGTGAGTTGTCACGGAAGGTACAACTGTTGATCTCTCCCCATCTGAGTAAATAAAAGTGAAGAAAACCAACAGACTACACAAACAAAGCCTCCAGGACCCTAAATCCAGAAGAACTAGAGGGGACCCAGTTATCACTGCTCACCACTTTGACAGGTAGCACAGCTGGAGTTCCTTGATAGAGTGGGAAAGCTCAAAATCATAGAAAATATCAAATGTACTATTCTAATACAGACTAGTGGAACTCCTGAGCCTATGTCTTTATACATCCTTCATTCAGGGAACTGAACTCACTCCCAACTCAACTTTCAGTCAAACAGGAGACAGGCCTATCTATATGATCAATAACACCACCAGGAAAATATACTCTCCTTAGAACAATCGACCACATAAAATCAAAAGGTCAGTGTCTGCCCAGGAATAAAGCTCAGAGGGTCTGAAGAGATTGGAAAGAAAATTAAATAGAAACAATAAGCAAGCAGAAAGTAGAAAGGGTGCTCTTACATTTTGGGAATGAATATCAATATCAGGAAACCAAAAAAAGTGTATGAATTGTTCAACGGAAGACCAATGTGCTCTGTAAACTTTCACTCATATCACAATAAAAAGTTACAAATAGAACAAACAAACAAAAATACTGATAGCAATGAAAACAACTGCGCATGCTCGTAACCGTGTAGCGAAACCACGTGACTCAAAGCATTACTGTGATTGGGTAAGAACGACTGCCCTGTAAGTATATTGATAGGTGTACATTAACTTCCAAAGATATTTTTATTATTATCATTAAAGGAATTTGTTTACTAAAATACTAAATTTCTGCTGGAACATTGCACAACTTTAGAGAAAGTCATTTTGATGTTCCGCTCTGAAATGTCACTCAGTGAGGTCTGCAGAGGCACACCTCCTGGCGATGCTCCGCCGAAACATTTAGGATCACTGCCAATGAACGCAATGGCAGGCGGGACTGGTAGAGAAGGATGACGCAGAAGTCAATAGACTGTAGTGAAATTCAAGATAGGTACGTCTAGAGAGATAGTAACTGGATTAATAATTTCCGGGGTTGGGGAAAAATCGGGAGCTAATAATTAGGAATATAAGAAAGAAGAAAACGTTGTAAAGATGATCGGAGTGATCATTGCCCAACTCTTCAATATGTAAAAGCCATTGTATGACACATAGATTATATGTCAACAAGGCAATAAAACTGTCAAAAATATTTTTTAAGAAACCCAGAGGGCAGTGAAATTATGCTGATAGGGCAATAAGAATGCAGAAAAAAGGAGCCTGAGTATGGTTGTACAGCTCAAAGGTCACTGAATTGTACATGGAGAATTTGTAGAATTAGTGTATGCTTTTGCTCTGCCTATTCTTGACAGCAACAACCACAATAGAAGGAAATATTAAAGTTTTCTCTTTTTTTCTTTTCAGGTCAAAAGATTTTAACAATTGCATGGCAGGCCACCCGGTAGTTAGGAAGGAACTCCTGTGTAACCCTGAGGCGACACCTGGAGCAGTTGGAGTAACAAGGGCGATGGGGACACAGGAGAGCAGCTCTTGGTTCCCTTAACAGGAGACTTCGATTATTCTAACAGTGTACCCTGCTTTGAGGCCCACCCACTGCACATGATGAAAAGCTTCTCATTTACCTGTCAGGTTTTTATGGTTTTCTAAAATTCTACAATTATACGTGATCAAAATTATTCATTTACTTCTTGGTTTTTTTTGAAAGGCATCATCCATCCCAAGATTATTTAGATATTTGCTCATATTTTATTTTGGTATTTTGCTGGTGTCTTTTTTAAATCAGTTTATTGGGGGCTCATACAATTCTTATCACAATCCATACACCCATCCATTGAGTCAAGCACATTTGTAAATTTGTTGCCATCATCATTTTGAAAACATTTTCTTTCTACTTGAGCCCTTGGTATCAGCTCCTCATTTTCCCCTCCCTCCCATTCCCACCCTTCCTCATGAGCCCTTGATAATTTGTAAATTGCTATGTTTTCCTGTCTTACACTGACTGATGTCTCCTTTCACCTACTTTTCTATTGTCCATCCCCTGGGAGGAGGGGGTTATATGGAGATCATTGTGATCGGTTTCCCCTTTCTCCCCTACATTCTGCTGGTGTCTTTTTAACAAGTCAAATCTTTCAGAATGAATTTGCATTATCTTCTGAGGTCCAGTCCTTTTTATGTAATTCATTGGTATTTCCAGAAACCATACTGTGCAGGTAGCAATTGTAAGCAATCAAAGTCTGTGCCAACCACATAGGAGGGAAGTCTCTAATTGCTGCCACGATTGAGGAGGCATCTTCCAAGCACTCTCTGGATTCATCTGATGTGACCGGATCTCAAAGGGGTCCCTTATGGCCCTCACCGCTCCCAAGTAGCATTCCTCATTTTAAAGTTGCTTGTTTGAGTACTGGCTTCGCTTCCACACACATCAGTTCTTTCCATCAGGGCAAAGCCAATGTCCGTTCCATTTGCCCAGGAGAAAAGCACAGAGCTGGCACACAGCAAGAGATCGATAGATGGCTGTTGAAAATGTGAATGAAAGAAGCAATTTGTAGGGGAACACGCAGAAGGGAGAAGGGGAGGAAAAGATGAATGGAAAACATGAGAGAGGAAGGACGAAAGAAGGGAAAGGAGCCTCTTTTTCATCATCTTTGTGGTCCTGTCTCTCCCCACCCTGAGGCCGTCACCCCGCTGTTGCATGCTCAGCACAGATGGTTCCGTTTGGACCCCAAGTGAGCAGAAGGTGGATGATTGACTCCCTCGTTCGTCCCAGACACATGGAAGATCTCTTAAGACTGCCGCTGTGTGCAAGCTAGCCCTTTGTTTTTATCCTGTTTTCTCATATTGAATTGGAAACGCCTGGAAAACAATGATCCCTTATCATTTATTTTGAAAGCACTACCCTCATTGACTACTTCTATTCCTGGCTGTAGCTTAGACAGTGGTGAGTGGAAAGGGGCCCTCGAACACCTCACCCTGAGCAGCAGCCAGCAACCTTGGTTCCCAGCGCCTCCAGCCATTGGGCAATGGCTCTCCTTACAAGATTCTCTATCTGCGGCCTTCCCACTTCTAGTCAAAATTACATACTCCTGCCTCGTGCTAGCTGTGTTACTGGATGTGTAAATTACTGTCCATTGAGTGACAAAGACTTAATTAAAGAAGGCAATCGGAAATCAAAGCCTCCGCCTCAGAGGAATCAGGTTTGACAAAGAAGAGATTATAATCACCATCTTCTAAAGAGCTGTGCTTCACAGCGAAGCACCTTCAGGAGTCTCCCCCCCCCCCCCAGACACACACACACACCCCTCTATCTCTCCTGTCTGCATGGTGAAGCGCCGGACTCCACACAGACTGTTGGCCTAGAGCCTTCACTAATGTAATGCAAGGCAGGTCTAAATGCAGACAGCTCAGCGAGGCTCTGCAGCCAGTGCCGGTGCCAGTGTCCTGGGCCAGGCTGTAAGCTCAGGCACGGGTCAGGAGGAAATACTAGGCTCCATCTGCCACCCACTGAACCCAAGATGAGTCTGGATCCTACCAGGAGAGAGATAAAACCCTAGACACATCTGGCATCCCCCACACAAGGGGGTCTTATGCAAGGAGACCTCATTTGCCGTGTGAACACTGAGCGCAGCTTTGGCGAGTAAGACGTGGTCTTTGGCAAGCATGATGTCTAACCATGAGTTGGCCACCCCCTCACTGGTATTATCCCAGGGATCAATTCTATGTTGAGATCATTCAACATTTGCATGTTCCCATTCCCCCAATTTGAAAGGGGAAAACGTTTCAAGACCGCTGTTGTCACCGGAGACAACCAAGAACTTACTCTATCTCTCCTGACGACAAGGGCTACCTTCTCACCCGGACCGCCCTCGTTCGCCTGTTTCTCCCCTGCTCCTCAGACTGGGCCATGAACATGCACCTTCTTAGACGTACCTCTGCGAGCAAGCAAAGTTCAACCTTCCTTACCTGGTGGTTCAAAGCCACCTATATCACTTTATTTCCAGGGAAGTTTTCTCCCTCACTACCTTCTCCATTACTCTCTGCCCCCATCTACCAACCACGGAAGACCGCTTCTTATTTTTAATAATATATAACCACGATTCCAGACTTCATCAATTCTGTTACATATGAGCTCACAGCACATGATACCTCTGCATGTAAAGCCTTCCTACTTTCCCCAATTTTTAAAATATTTTTGTCCACCAGTGGATGATGTACCCCTGGAGGGTGTTCCATGCAGAACTCTGCTCAGCAATATTATATTAGATAATATTATATTACATTATCAGAATATGCTTTTACATGAGCTAAACACATTAATAAATGAATGAATGACAAATTTGACTTGTTATGATATATTGAACAACAGTGCTTCGCAATTTGAAAATAATTATACAATTTTGGACAATTGCTAAAGTGATCATTGTAGCTTTTCTTTCTTAAAGATCTTTTGATCTCAAACTCAGATCATGAGTTATCCCAAAGGACTAATTTATTTGTCTTGGCTTTAGTCTGGTCTGGTCTAGTCAGTCAAACTGGAGATCTGCAAAGGGCATTTGAGAGAAGCTTAATAGAGCATGTGTAGGCAACAACCATGATCCTGATGGGTGAGAGAGATGTTTCAGTGACAGATGGTGACAAGCACCTCTCACGTCACCAGGAGAAATGCCCTTCCCGACACGTAAGACAAAGGGCTCTGAATGCCCCATCCTTCCTTTCTGCGCATGGATATTGTAAAATGAAGGAAGCATTAAAAAGTGACAGGGAGGCAGGTGGGCCAGAAGAACCTGAGCTCTTACTAAATGGGAGTATCCTGTGTGTTGGAAGAAGGGAATGACCTGGCGAATATGCCCGGCTAGGGACAGTCAACCATTCCACACCCTTTTTGGCACTCAGCACTACAACTGCATTCCCCACAGTCGAGGAGCGTCCTTTCTTCCATGACAATCCACAGTCCTCTGAGAACCTGGGGTGGGCCAACTGCTCTTCCTAACAAGCTCGGGAAGTACAAGTGGATACGGACTAGAAGGTAGGAGAAACATACAATTCCAATAAGCCCCTTGCTGATCCTAAGGACATGGACAAAACCTAGGCCTCTTGAAAGGAAGTACCCTACTCACAAGGACAACTAAGTGGCCAGTCACGTCTATCAAGAGCTGCAAATGTGGCTGAAAAACGTAGGGCCAGAGTCTCTTACACTAACTTCCCGGGTTACATCACTGTTCCTGTTCATCAGAGTACCAAGTCGACCATTGTTCTTCAATCTACTCTAATCAGACTTTCTGGATGAAGCCATTTCTAACCTCTGCCTCTCCACTCTACCTCCATTAACCAGATGGATGTGGTTCTCTCAAAACCCCTTCCTGATGAGACTTACACGGAATATGCGTACACACAAGGGATCTGTGTCCAGGGGCACAAAGCAAATCTCTGGTGGACAGCCTGTGGCAGGAGTTTCTCTTTGTGGCAATCCCATACATGCCCTAGATCTACCCAGTCCCACCACATCATGACACAGGAGTCTATTTAGGCCACTGTTTCCAAAATTGATTTGAAATCCTGCCAGATATTTCTTCCTCCTTTCAGTCAGTTATTTTTCACCAGAAAGGAGAACAAGCCACCATAGGCAGAGTTCTTTAAAAAGACACTGAAAGTACTGAACAGATTTCAAAGCAAGGAGTAGGGCTCTCTAACCAGTTAATAGGCTCCCCTTACTACATTGCCCCATGCTTTACTAGTTGTATGGACTGCGATCTGAATCCCCCTCCCACCTGTTAATCTCCCTTGAACCATTCAACAGATTCCTCATATTCATGATTATAATATTTATGAATGTGAATATGTATTGCACTTTCAATCCAAAGATATTTGCCAGACACCAGGCAGAAGATGGCGACTTGGGAAAGTCTTTGCTTATATACATAAGAAGCATAAAAATATTAGAAATTATGTAGCTATTCAAAATTGTTGGTAGCGCCATTTAGCCAGCAAAAGGCGTACAAGAGAACAAAATATTACCTGGTCCTATACTACCTTCCTGATCATTATTATATTTGTGCCCATCACTGTGGACATTACGTCACATCTCCCAATCTCGGGAACACGTCTTCTAGCACTCTGCCAAACAGCATTCTGTTCTGACCAGCAGGGTTCCCTCGGGCTAATTTTCAGAGGGACTTCCAGGGCTGTCTTCCTATCCCGTCTTAGTGCTAGCGCTCCGCGGAGCCCTTCCTAGCAGAGTGACCCCAATGCTCTTTCAAACACCAGTGACTGACTTCTAGCATGAGAGCAACACACAAGCCTCTACAAGGGCTCTGGGGCAATGTGGCCAGTGACACAATGGAGCAGGATAATCACTGTCAAACGGGAAGAAGGCAGATCCAGACCTCAGCCCTGATTTCCACTGTCAAAGAAATCGAACGCCTTAGAGGCATACTCTACTAGTGGAAAAAAATAACTTTTTGAAATTCGAGAGCCACTGTGGATTAGAGTTTGACGATTCCTCCACGAAGGAGCATAGACCTACCATATGACCCAGGGATGTCAGCCCTATGTATGGACACAGAACACATGAAGCACAGAAACTTGTACAATAATGTTCATTGTAAAAATTTTCACAATAGCCAAATATAGAAACAAATTACGGCAGAGAAGGGGGGAAGGGGAGACTCCGGATAGGTCAAGATATGACAAAACGACAATGTATGGATTACCAAGGGCACATGAGGGAGGGGGGAGTGGGGAGGGAGGGGAAAAAAAGAGGACCTGATGCAGAGGGCTTGAGTGGAGAGCAAATGCCTTGAGAATGATTGGGGCAGGGAATGTGCGGATGTGCTTTATACAATTGATGTATGTATATGTATGGATTGTGATAAGAGTTGTATGAGCCCCTAATAAAATGTAAAAAAAAGAAAAGGGGAAAAAAAGAAAATGATTAGGGCAGGGAATGTGTGGATGTGCTTTATACGATTGATGTATGTATATGTATGGATTGTGATGGGAGTTGTATGAGCCCCTAATAAAATGTTTAAAAAAATAAAAGAAATGTATAGAAAATAATGGTGACAACATATGTACAAATGTGCTTGATACAATTGATGCATGGAATATTACAAGAGCTGTAAGAGCCCTTAATAAAATGTTTTTTAAAATGTGAAAAAATATATATATTCATATATACACAATGGAATACAATTCAGCTATAAAAATAATTAAGTCCTGATGCATGTTATAACATATATGAATCTTGAAAATACCATACTGAGCAAAATAAATCAGCTACAAAAAAATAATAAGAACACTCTATGGTCTCACTTCTTTGAAATATGCAAATATATAGAAATCAAAAATTATTGTTGTTTTCCAGGGATAAGAAGGAGGAAAATATGGTAATAGAATGATTTGGAAATGGATAGTGAAAACAATTGGCCAACTTGAAGAAATAATAAATGTTATTGAACTACAAAAGTATAAACTATTAAATTGGCCTACTCTGATATATATTTTTACAGCAATAAATATTAAAATATTAAGAATATTTAATATTACACTCCCATTTCCTATTAAAATGAAATTAAGTAGATGATATGTCTTACAAGACATGGAATTTCATTGTTGTTATTGTTGTTAGGTTTCTGCCAAATCCAGCCCAATCCAGTGGCCCTACGTGCCACGTAACAAACCACCACGTGGATCCGGGGCACCCTCCCGATTGTTCCTATGTTTGAGCCCATTGTTGCCTTCTTGTCAATCCATCTCGTTGAGAGTCTTCCTCTCTTTCCCTGGCCTCCTGCCTTAACAAGCATGCTGCCTTTTCTGAGGACTGGTCTCTACGGATAACATGTCCGACATACATGAGACAAAGCCTCACCATCCTCTCATCTAAGGCACGTTCTGGCTGTACTGTCTTCAGATTTATTCTTCTGGCAGTGCAACCCCTTCATCCAAATGCATCAATGCTTCTGTGGTTCGCTCTTCATTGTCCAAATTTAACATGCATATGAGGGGATCAAAATACCATGGCTACACATAGCCTCCTCCCTGTGGGATGGACAACAGAGAAGAGGGTGGGGGAGACATCACACAGTGTAACATATGACAAAATAATAATAATTTATGGATTATGAGGGGTTCATGAGGTAGGGGGGAGTAGTGAGGGAGGGGGGAAATGAGCAGCCAATATTAAGGGCTCAAGTAGAAGGTAAATGTTTTGAGAATGATGATGGCAACAAATGTACACAATGGATGTATGTATGGATTATGATAAGAATTGTACGAGCCCTCGATAAAATGATTTTAAAAAAAACAAGTGGTAGAGACAGTATGCTTAAGTGCCCAAGAACAAACGAGCATGTGGCTATTACAGGGACCTGCCAGGCGTTTGTTCTGCTGGAGTTCAGAAAAACGGAGGGGGAAAGGAAAGTGTTTTTTATAACAGATATATCATAAAGTGCATTACTTTAAATAATAGAAATTTATTTTCCAAGAGTTTAAGAAACTAGAAACCCAAATTGAGGGTGCTGGCCGGAGGGGCTGGCTTTCTCTGTCAGCTCGGAATGAAGGTCCTTTGTTGCTGTTGGGAGCCGTGGAGTCAGTTGCCACTCAGAGGTGCCCCAGGCACATGCAAAAGAACGAAACCCTGCCCGCTCCCAAGCCATCCTGAAACGGTCCTTACGTTTGAGCCTGCTCTTGCAGCCACCGTTTCAATCCATCTTGTTGCGGGCCTTCCTCTTTTTCGCTGCCCCTACACTTTACCAAGCATGATATCCTTCTCCAGGGACTTGTTTCTCCTGATAACTTGTCCAAAGTATGTATGAAGTCTTGTCATCCTTTCTTCTAGGAGCATTCTGGCTGTACGTCCAAAAGCAATGTTTGTTCTTTTGGCAGTCCATGGTACTTTCACAATTCTTCTCCAGCAGGGTACCACCATTAAATGCATTAACTCTACTTTGGGCTTCCTTATTCAATGTCCAACTTTCACATGCATATGAGGCACTGAAAGTCCCATGCCTTGGGTCAGGCACTATTCGTCCTCAAAGTAACCTTGCTTTGCAACTCTTTATAGAGGTTTCGTGCAGCGGATGCACCCAATGCAATGCACCATTTGATCTCTTGACTGCTGCTCCCATGAACACTGATTGCGGATTCAAGCAAGATTAAATCCTTGACAACTTCAATCTTCTCTCCATTAATCATGATGTTATGAATTAATCCAGTTGTGAGACCTTTTGTTTTCTTTACATTGAGCAGAATTCATACTGAAGGCTGCAATCCTTGCTCTCCATCAGCAAATGCTTACGTCTTCTTTACTGTCAGCAAACAAGGAAGCTCCTGTCCTCTGTAAGTTAATTAGCCTTCCTCTAATCCTGATGCCACAGTTCCTTAGAGATGTCTATGGGTTTTGGCATCTGTCTTTCCCATCTCTACCTGATAACTTTCATTTAATCTATTTTATATCTCAGAAGAAATTGGTTCAAGATATACCAATGCTGCTCATTAACATAACATAAACAACCTATTCCCAAATCGAATTATGACAATAGGCGTAGATGTTAGTTTATAACAGATACTTACTTTTAAGATACACAATTCAATTTACAGCATTCTGTCCTTTGGTTTCCGGGACCATTCCCCCCGCTCCCGCCCCGCTCCAAAAAATCATGTCCTTACCATATGCAAAACACATTCATTCCATTCATGATTCCTAAAGACTTAAATCAGCTTCAAATCTAAAGTTTCGTCTTCTCAGTCTGTTGGTGAAACATTAAACCTATTCCATGTGGAGCAAAATTCTTTATCTGAGAGTCTGTGAAATCTACAACACAAGCTATCTGTTTCCAAAACAACTTGGTAGAACAACCCTAAGTATAAATTTCTATTACAAATGGGAGAGATCAGAAGGAAAATGGATGCCAAGCAAGTCCAACTCAGCTCATACACGAGTATATACGGTAGGTAACTGTGGTCCCACTTTGTGAAACCGAAAAGGCCTTGCTCCCAGTGAGCTACCAACACTTCTGCTCACCACCAAGCTGCTTCACCCGTGACCCTTTCCTTTCCTTGGAGGACAAGAGCTGTGTGTTCTCGAGCCGATCGCTGCTTGGAGAGCTACAGGAGGCAGACCGTATTCTCGCCTTTGGTTCTTGCTCTGCCTCCTTAAGTCTACGTTAAAAGGCTTTCTTGCTAGATGGTGTCGTCACATCCTTGGTGAATATTCAAGGATGCATGTCCTTCATTTGTGCAATTTTCTAAATATTTATATTTTGTTTCCATTTGGCATAGTTTGTTTTTAAATACATCTCTTTCCTCTCACATTTTACTATAAGAAATGAGGAGAATTCCACAGCCATTTTAAGAGCTTGCTTAGAAATCTCATCAGCAAGATATCAAAGTTCATTACTTAAAGTGCTACCTTCCTCCAAACATTTGAACAGAAATCAGACAAGTATTTTTGGTGGCGAGGATGCCATATGTATTTTCTAAAACAAAAGGAACTTTATAGCTCTTCTGATTTCCTTTTGAGCCCTCACCAGAATTGCCTGTAATGTCTATAATTTCACACCCGGTCTCTTCAAGGAAATCTCGGCTTTTGCTATTGCTGTTGCTGTTAGGTGTCATTGAGTCAGTTCTGACTCATGGGTGCCCTGTGCACAATAGAGAGAAACACTGCCCAGCCGCACACCCTCCTGACAATTGCTCTTATGTTTGTGCCCATCAGGTACTTTAAAATGCTTACAGCCTTTAGGCAATTCCACATCATAGACACTTGTCAGAGTAGCACCCTCAAATACTGTCTCAATTATCTTAGTACAAAATTCTATCTCAGCTAAGTGCTTGTTGTTGTATTGTTTCTGTGAAGGGTTGTCCGGTTGGCTCCACTCATATCAACCCTTCAGACAACAGGGCAAAGCACAGCCTGGCCTGCACCGTCCTCACACCTGTTGTTCTGCTTGAGCCTATTGTCGTCTATTTCTTTGAGGCTTCCTCTTTTTCACCGCCCCTTTACCAAGTAGGATGTCTTAGCTATTCAATCTGCTAGTCTAGAGATACCACAACCAGGTAGCTTTAACAATCAGAAGCTTGTTTGCCTCACGGTTTAAGAGACTAGACATCTAAACTCGATATGGAGGCTGCAAGGCAAGGCGCTCTCTCTGTGCGTCAGCTTTGCGGACGGGCCTTGTCTGTTTTCAGATTGTACTCCTGAGGGAGCTTCTTGTGAAGACGAATCTTCCCTCATCTTTGCTTGTTTTCTTATTCTACTCTGGCCTTTTTATCTCTTGTTGGACATTGACTCAAAACACACCCTGCCCTATGCCAATTCTACCTCATTACCATAGAAAAGGTATGTCATTCTCAGTGTGGTTATAACCAAAGGCATTAGAACCACTGCCACCAAATCAAGTTGGGGGTTTGCAGTACATATTTTAAGAGGGCACGATAAATTCATGATAACATTGTAGATGTAAAAAAGTTCAGATGGTGAGGAGTCAAAAATTGTGCCTTGTTCTTTTCTTTCACTCTGTGTCTACCTATATAAGATAGGCAGATAAACCATCCTGAGGAGAAAACAACTGGGCCAGCGGTTCTGAGGAGGACATGGGAGAGGAAGGGGTGGGTAGGGGGAAAGGGGACACACAAATCTAGGGAAAAGGGAAAAACAGAGACCTAAAATTAATCGCAAGGACAGCATAGAATGCCTGGTGTGGTCTAGTCCAGTATAATGTATCCGAGAGCAATCACTTGAAGCTGAGTGGAGGGTGAGCAGGATAGTGGGACAGGAGGAAGGTAAAAGGAAATAGAGGAAAGAACAAGGAGGCAAAAGCTATGTATAGAGGTATGAATATAGGCATGTCTATATGTAAATATATTCATCTTTAATATAGGGATATAAGTCAATGTACATATATTTATACATCAACTATTAAGAGAGCAGAAGGAATTTGGGCCTCTACTCAAGGCCTCCCTAAACACAAGAACACTTTGTTCTACTAAGCTGACGCTCTTTGATGCTCACCTTCCCAACACGATCGCTGAAGACAAAGTGGGTGCATAAGCAAATGTGGTAAAGAAAGCTGATGGTACCCAGTTATCAAAAGATATAGCATCTGGGGTCTTTACGGTTTGAAATTTAAAAAGTGGTCATCTAGCAGGGAAGCAACAAAGCCCACATGGAAGAAGCACACCAGCCTGTGTGATCATGAGGTGTCAACAGGATCAGGCACTAGGTATCAAAAGATCCAAACCAAAAAAACCTCTATTGATGTGAACTAGACTGGGTGGGGTTGACGGTGGGTAGTCAGAGCGGAGACCTAAAGCCCATCTATAGACAATTGGACATGCCCTCACAGAAGGGTCACAAGGAAGAGATGAATCAACCAGTGTGCAGCATAGCACTGACAAAACACACATCATTCCTCTAGTTCCTGAATGCTTCCTCTTTGTTGTAAGCAGGTCATTGAATAAACAAAATGAAGAGAGTCCAAGTGTAGTTTAAGAGGTTTATTGGGTCCAAACACAGACGCAGCATTGAGGGACCACACTAGACCCTGTTGAGTGCCAGGTGTGGACCCCAAACTGAGACCGGGGACAAGTTTTTACAGGCTTACAGTTTAGGGTCACACAGAAAGAAGGCGGTACTTTGCATTATCTTTTAGCTTGCACCAGCATGTGCTTTTCCTAAGAAGCTTCAGAGTACAGGAAGTGGAACATTGTTGCAGTTAAACTGATCTTTACACTTTCTTGGGATCATCCTGTGTTCTTCTGTTCTTATTTTAAACTTAGAACAATTTAGCCCACAACAATTCCAACTTTCTTATCACATAAAACACTGGTTCTCAATCTGTGGGTCATGACCCCATTGGGGGTTGCACAATCCTTTCACAGGGGTCGCCTAAGACCATCAGAAAACACATATTTCTGATAGTTTTGGAACTGAGACATCACTCCTCTATCCATCCCAAGAGAGGTCTGCCCACGTGCAGACTCAACCACATATGGATACCCAGCATGATGACATCATTGCGCCAACTCCCTCACATACACCCCCTACAAATACAGGTGTGTGTGACAGGATTGGTGCTATAATGTACTTATATGGACCAGTCACACGTGTAGAGAGCAGCCATTGTGTAGAGAGCAGCTACTGTGTTAAAAGTAGCTACTATGTTCAAAGCAGCAGCATTGGAGGTAAAATATTTCATGAATTATAATTACTGGGTAAATATAAAGTCATGTACTATAAAATCATCAACTACTGCAAATCTGTATATCTGTACCATGGGAACTTAATCTGGATGTTGATCAGTCTTTTTATATTCAACTCTGGTTGATGTGAATATTGCCCCCTTGTGATAGTAACAGGTATGTAAAAATAAACACACACACACACAACACAGAGACTGGCAAATCATAGGAAACTTTGATGAACTGTATTGATGGAACTATGCCATGTATCATCTTTTGCATTATTAGAGCTATTGGTATATGTTATTTTCATTAGCAAACCATCCCATGACATTGGATCGTGTAAAGAAGAATGTTAAGAAAAGAAAATGTAGGAGGATTTTTACAGCATGGTTTTACCTCAATAATTACAGCAGGAATTGAGAAACCGAAATGTGCTATTTTTTGTGAAGTTCTATCAGCCGAATCCATGAAGCCAAACAAACTAAAGCACCGTTTTGATAGCAAGCATCCAAGCTTTTTCAGCAAGGATACCAATTATTTTAGAAGCAAAGCTGATGGACTCAAGAAAGGCAGACTTGACACTGGTGGAAAGTACCACAAAAACAAAAAAACAAAACGTAACAGCCATTGAAGCTGTTTTATATTTGGTGTCACTCAGAATCGCCAGAGCTATGAAACCTCACACCATTGCCGAGGATTTACTGTTGCCAGAGGCCAAAGACACTGTTCAAGTTATGATTGGAGAAGAATTTGTTACAAAATTGAGAGTAATTTCCTTATCTAACAACCCTCTCCACAAAATAGATGACATGTCTGCTGATATTCTTGATCAAGTAATCCAGGGAAATAAATCTGCTCCACTTCCAATATTTAGCATCCAGCTTTATAAATCTACAGATATCATAAACTGTTCACAGTTACTGATTTATATGAGGTATATTAACGATGGTGACTTTAAAGGTGAGTTTCTTTTTTGCAAATCTTATAAAATGACATCTACTGCACGTGATGTATTTGACACAGTTGGTTCATTTCTGAAAGAACATAGGATCTCTTGGGAAAAGGTTTGTGGTGTTTGAACAGAATGTGCTCCAGCTATGCTAGGATATTGATCTGGATTTCAACATTTGGTACTGAATGAATCACCAAAAGTCATCGGGGCAGTACCATAGCCATACACATCACAGGAATGGGATGTACTATAGGCATAAGCGTGACAGGAAGGAGATGAGCTAGGGGTGTGCACATTGGAATGGGAGGAACTAGAGGTGTGACAAGATGGGCAGACCATAGATTCATAATGGTGGCCTAACCTTGCTCACCCTTGGGTGGGCTTGACCTCTCTGGGGTCTCCTACAAGGAAACAGTCAAGTACTATCCTTATCAGAAGGAAGTGGGTCCTACTTGTAGGATAAACAGTGGTGACTGCTTGCTCTGGATGGCTGATAACCCTTGGGGAGAATAACCCCTGACCTATTTCTATTGACCTCCAAGTGTATAGTCATTCACCACGTGTAGCAAGCAGCTAATTTTGGCATATATTTGGGGGAGACAGCTTGGAAATCTTTCTGCTTCCCACAATTGTCCTTGGGGATTTGCATTGAAGATCCAATGTTCTTTTCCATCAAGCATCTGATTTACTCATAAAGCTAGACCACAATTCCATCCGTAATTCAAATGTGTCTTCTCCTCCTTGCAAAGCCAGAAACCAAGAATGGAGCACCTATTTTGGAGGATTTCTGGGACCGGACTTGGTTCCATGCACTGGGAAAGTACCAATTTTCAGCCTGCAGGACAGCAGGGCAGGGTAAGCGGAAGCCCCCTTGAAAAAGCTGGCCATCTACAGAGGAGCCCTGGGCTCCTCCACACCATTTAACACAGAGGGGGAGGAAGCTCAGCAACTAAGTGAGACCACCACAAGTGCCAATCCAAATGACAAAGGCCACACACACAGTTCCAGATGGTGGGCAAAGGCAAGCTTCAAAGTTTCTTTCATTTTCCTTTCCTGTGCCCACGTGTGACTTGTGATTGAAAATGCCTGTCATTAAGCAAACATTCATGAAACTCCTACACCATGCCTAGCTGAAAGTAGAAAAAGGCTGGGTGGGTGGGTGGGGTGGGGGTGGTGGTGCTGTTACAAAGATAGATAAAGTGTCATCTAGCAGGGAGTCACACAAATGCTAAGTCACACAGGAAGTCAGTGGCCCTGCGGTATCAGCCTTGGACCCACCAGTAGCTCAATAAAACTGTCTTTGGCAGGACTAATGGAAGGTACCCAGTAAAGAAGCGGGACTCTGGCTAAAGGAAAGACAAATGGGCAGCCCAGCTTCCCCAGGAGCTCACAGATAGATGGGCTGAGAGGGAGGTTCTAAAGGAATATGCAATCAGCCAGGCAGCCTCCATCCCAGTGAACACCCCACCAGGTTTTGGGGGGAGCGATCTCAAACTCACTTCCCAGAGCTCACATACCCATCTCTTCCTTGCTCTGCCATCAGTGACTCCAGAGTGGATATCTGGGAATCGGCCCTGATGGATGGAATCTCCTACAAGGAATTGATCCCATGCAAACGAGCATACACAACAAAACAAGGCTTCTCTTTTTCCTGCCAGTTGTTAAATATTTGCACACCATAGCCCCTAACCCATCCTACCCCCACCCGCCTCAAGCTGGAAATGACTGGCATAAAATGAGCGCTGGTTATCTCCAGTCTATTTTAAAACTGATTCCGAGACTTTATGTCCTTAAGTCTGTAAGACATTGTTAAGAGGGAATCTCCGAATACGTCTCACTCACCCTTCCAGAATAAAGAGAAGGCATCATCTCTCCCAACTTTTCCACTTTCGGCCTGGGTTTGAAGAAATAATAAAAAATTTGAGTGATCACAAATGTGATCTACTTATCTCACACTTACACACTCTCACAAACACACATTTTACACACGTTCATGTACACACACTCAGATATATATACGTTGTCACACATATGCTCTCACATACACACCTCTATTACACAAATAGACACCCTCTCACACAATTCTGGCTTTCACCCCCACACAGTTCACATTTACTATGGATATGACAAGACGTTAAGTACTTTACATAATTAATTTACTCCTTTTAAAATGCAAGGAATAGATACTATTTCCACCTTTACTCTATAGATAAGGAAACTGAATCTCAGAGATCATAAAACTATTGACCTGGCTCCACAGGGAGGACTTCAGGATCATCCAGTATTGTATAACTGGGTTCAAATCTCAGGAGATTTCTCAGCAATCACATAGATAGGCCCAGAAGAGACTGAGTGACCTGTCAGAGAATGGAGGCACACAGGAGATCTGGCTTTATCCCCAAACAGGTATATGTGTAAACTGCTTGTTTGAAGGACCACAGAGACCAGGTTGGTGAATGACACTGACTCTCTAGATGTCAACATGCTCTCTCCATGCTCAGCCCTCTTGTCTCTGATATGGTAAGCTACTTACCCATAGGTGACAACAGAAGAAAATAAGCAAAGATCCACTAGGTCAGCATTAAGGGGGTCTCCTCTTTGTCAAGAACTTGCTCAGTGAGGCTCAAAACAGCAGAGGGTAAGAGGGGCACCTGGACTGGAAGAGTGTGAATTTGCCAAACAGTGATTAACTCTGATGTGAAGATACTAAACTTTTCTTAGACGGCCAGCAAAGAAGTCAGGAAACTCATAGTTTCCCATGAAGCAAAAGCAGTGAGACTCTGAGACCAGTGTCCTTGTGTCCCCAGCTGGCCTCCAGGGGTACAGATCCATAGGAAAAAGGGAAAAGTACAGTAGGCCAGGAGTAGTGAGGCCCAGACTTCAGTCCTTTTGAAAGGGTGGAATGAAGTCTCTTTAAAGTCGCATCTGACCCAAGTGTTGTTGCTCAACCACTCCTCCTCAGCCTGGTGCTCATCCAGGAGAAAGGTACAGTGGACCCTCCACAAACCGTGAGTTCCACTTCCCCCTTCTTTAGCTTCTGCCCGCAGACAGGTAGCCTCCATGATATGACGAAGTCATTGAAAGTATTGCACCAGATTATTTGTTAAAGAGTGCTAAGCAGGTATTGGAAGTCAAGCACCTAAGACAGCCAGGGTAACTGGGAAAGTTGGGCTGTCTGATTTGTTGTTTAGCAATAGATTTTGATTCTAAACACGATGTTCATTATTCCACTGTGTGGATTCTAATTAAGTGTCAGAAAGGCATTGTTGAGAGGATGATGAATTGTGCTGGGAAACTATTAATACAGCTCATTCAGTGCTGCCCATGTGCACGTCAAACCCAGAGAAACTGGCTTCAGAGATGCTGAACCTCAGTGAGAAGGTCTTCAGTGGCCTCGGCAGAGCTAGCAGCTAGGAACCGACTAATCTGACCAGCCTTGCACCTGCAGCAGTAGAGACCCTTCTCCTTCCACATCCCACTCCCAGAGCAGGCGATGCAGTGGCACCAGATGAGTCAAGCAGGTGCTCTGAGCTGCTTCTGTTCTATAGGGCTGCTTTGAGTTGGAGTTTGGTGGGTTTTTTGTTTGGTTTGGTTTATAGCAAGGGCCATTGGGTCAGCACCAGCCACTTGCATAACCCCATGGCAAAAATAGTTGTAAAAATGGCATGGAGACAGGATGCTTTCTCCTCTGAATTGACCACGGGGAGAGGGAATCAGCAGCAGCACCGCCCAAAGCTGATTCCTATGAGGCGAAGGTCAGCCAGACCTTCACCCTCAAATTCCTTTACCAATTCTGGCCCCAGCAGTCCCTACCACCGCACTTCCTACTTTTCAGCTGTATTTGACAATCCATCGCAAGAGCTACAGAACCCACAGACAAGAGCATAATTATGGGGTTTATTTAGGAAGCTAACAGGTGACAATTCAGATGAGAAGTGATCAGGATGCAGTTGCTTAGCCAGGACACCCCCGGCCCGAAGGTACTCGGTTCGAGTTCCACAGGTCCCAGACCTAGTTCTCCAATTAAGTACCTGGAAGCACCTATTCAACAGGTGATCCTTTAGATCAGAGGCACTTGCTCTGTGTGGTAGTTACAAAATTTCGGGTCAAATTAATAAATAAGATTAAAGGGGTAGAGTTTTGACTGTCAATCAAGTCACAGCTAGATGACCTCATTTGGAGGCATGACCAAGATAAATGGCTCTCTGGAGGCAGGCTACACCCTCTTTCTGTGCTTCACATTCTTGTCAACAAATCACGGGGAGCCACATTGATGGCAGCCAGAGCCCTGGAGATGAGTCCACTGCTATTGGACCCACAGGACTTTCCACCCACCAGCCTGTGATCTTCCTGCATCAGGTATCATTTCATGTGCTGTGTGAGTCTAAAGAGGAATTCATGGGCTAATATATTGGACTTACAGGCTAATATAGAACTTATGGACTTGATCTGGACTGGGATGGGATGTCGTATGGATGCACAGTTGCTTCTTGATATGAAGTTCTCTCTTATACATATATGAGAGTCAATGGATTTGTTTCTCTAGTCAACCTGGACTAATACACTCCAGGAGCTGGGAGCTTGCCAGCTCTGCCTCTTTGTTCTGCTGCTGCTCCTGTGCCATTCATCCGCTGTCACAGAAATCGGTCTGTGGATCAGTTCACAGGGATACCCATGTCCAAAGTGTACACCCCACTCCTGGCTCTTCTCTCTTACTGGTAGTGAGAATCTCTCCTTCCTTCCTGTGTGAAAGATGGCTCATTTAAAGCCCAGCAGGATGGAAAAACTGAGTAATCCTCTTATCAGATTCCAAGATTTTATCATCACATTTAATCCTTTTAACAATTACTCACAACTGAATGATATAATGCTATAAATATCTTCCTCCACATTCTCTTACTCAGACCCATCCAGAAAAGTTATTTAGTTGAAGTCACAAAGCGTCATATAAATAACTATAATTACACATAAATCTAAAAGACCAACCCCCTTTGTCTCATACTGGTTTTACTCAATATATTTTTAAAGATCCACTGGCAAACTAACCTGAAATCATTCAGGTTCATCATAGGAAATTTTCTTTTCTTTTTGTATTAATCATTTAATTGGGGCTGCTCTTAAAGATATTATATCAATACACAATTCAATTTTATTAAGCACACTTGCAACTATGTTGCCATCAACATTTTCAAAACATTTTTTTTCTACTTGAGCCCTTGGTATCAGTCCCTGCCGTAACCTCCCACCTTCATGAATCCTTAATCAATTATATATTATTATTGTTATGTCTCATCTTATACCATCCATTGTCTCCCTTCACCCACATTTCCATCACTCATCCCCCTGGGGGGTATATATATCCAACCTTGTGATCGGTTCCCTCTTTTTACCCCTCCCCACATTCCCCTACCTTCATAGTATCATTACTCCCACTACTGTTCCTGAGGGATTTATGGGTCCTGGATTTCATATGTCTTATCTGTACCAGTGTGCATACTCCTGGTTAGCCGGATTTAAGAGACCAAAGACACTTGTGGCATGCCTGATACTGTATTTCAGTGACTCTCAGACACTAACGACTAGAATCCATTGATTAACTTGGGTGCTACTTATTGAACGAGACCTTGCAACTCAGCGGTTAAGTGCTTGGCTGCTCGTCAATGTTTGACATCAAAACTATCGAATGGCTCCACCTGTCAGCGGACTTCAATGAAGATTGCCGCCTAGAAACACCTGTGGAATTATTCTCTCTCATATGGTGTTACTGTGAGCACAAAATTGGCTCATCGGCACCCAAGAACAACAGCACAACTATCAAGAAGGACGGAATTCTGTCAATTAAATCGGGACAGACGGAATTCTTTTGACAAAGTGTTTCTTATGTTTGCTGGAAGAACTTTTTGGGATTTAGTTCAACTTTTTTTTTTTATCAAACACTACTTAAAATATCCTTTTATTGGGGCTCATACAACTCTTATTTTGTAATACAA
Source organism: Tenrec ecaudatus (assembly GCF_050624435.1). Lineage (NCBI taxonomy): Eukaryota > Metazoa > Chordata > Mammalia > Afrosoricida > Tenrecidae > Tenrec > Tenrec ecaudatus. The sequence goes on from NC_134541.1 coordinate 55,938,975, forward strand.
AAGTGAACATATAAACAAAATAGAGGACTCTATTCCTAAAAGATGAGGGGTGTGCACGGCCTTTCTATCGTGCAGATTGCACTTGAAAGTGGATTATTGCAGCTGCAGGTAAGTTAAAATTAAGCTCCTTATAATTCTCTCTCCCTTTTGAATAATTTTAAATTTGGTCTAGTGCTTAATAGTTTTTCTCTCTTTTTGATTGAGGTTTTGCTCTATTTTACTTTGTTATTGTTGTTAGTTTATTTGCTTGTTTATGTTTTTCTCTATATGAAATCCAGGATAAGAAAATCTATTGAGACGGTAACTAGATTGATGGTTCTTGGGGCTTAATAAGGCAAGAGAGGTTGCAGGGAAGTGAAGGTCTAATAACAATAAGTACAAGAAAGGAAAAAAGGCTCTAAAATTGATTGTACAACTCTTATCAACATGTTTGAACTATTGTATTGAATGACATGTGCGTTATATGCCAATACAGCTGTTTTAAAAATACAAAGACCAGGTCATTCCACAGATCAGCTTTTTCAAGGGAGGAGGAGAAGCAGGTAGCCCCCGAGCCCAGACCCTTGGACCTCTTATGCCTCCAGCACCACACAAACAGAACAGAATTTCTTTTCTCTGTGTTAACTTTTTATTGACTATTTAAATGGTGGTTGCATACAATATTTGTCCTTTGGTTTTTGACTAATTTCACTCAGCACAGTACGGTCTATGTTCATCCCTGTTAGATGTTTCAGATTCATTGTTATGTTATTGTTTGCTGAACACGTGCATATACTATAACCTTTTTGTCCATTCATCCATTGATGACACTTAGCTTGTTCCATATTTTTACTATTGTGAACAATGTTATGATGAATATGGGCAGGGATACTCATGTCTTGGCCCTTATCTGTCTGGGATATGTGCCTAAGAGTGGGATCATATGGTATTTCCTCCAACTTTTTAAAGAATGCAGCATTTTTATAAGACTACACACTTGTATAAGACACCTAATTCTTGACTCTTGTCTTCACTTGGGAATGTTGCTAGTGTGGTTATTAGGTACTAGTGAGCGAGCTACAACCAGTAGAGACAACACAACTAAACAGTGCCTGGTCTTACACGGTCCTCACCACTGTTGTGATGCATGAGCGCATTGTTGCCGCCATGTTGCTAAACATGTGTAATTCACTATTCCCCATAGAACCTTGGCTCAGTTGCATGGATTAGAGAAATATTACTCGGTTGTCTCCTAGGTGGCCGTCAGGATCCCTGGCATGCAATCTGCACACAATGATGCTCATGCCTTCTATGTCTGCTCAGGCGCAGGCAATAGCAACTATGGGGTGATTGTCATCCAGCTGTCAGATATTCCTAGTGCAGAGGTGATAAAATAGGGATGCATTTTTCATCAATAAATTAACATCAGGCCATTATTGAGTTCTTACAGTGCGGTGGTCACAGAATGCCTGCGAGGTAGCCGAACTGGCAGCAAAGGGCACAGTCCTCCAGACTGCCAAGCTTGCCAGGACTTCTGACGCCAACGTCAAGGGATTTTCCAACTTGCAAAGTCAGAGGCTTGTTGTCCATCGAATTTCTCTGCCTTAGACATAGCAGCAAAATCGGGCTTTTCCCTAAACCAATCTGTTTCCATAATTCCATTGAATGACACAGAGAACTCAGAAAAGTAGTACACTTAAGGGATTGTGGCTTTATTCGAGAGAAAGGATGTGAATTAGAACTAACCGAAGGTGCAGAGCTTTAGGGCAGGCCTGGAAAAGGCCCAGCTGCGGGCCTCCAGCGTCCTCCCCTTGTGCAGCCCCAGTCAGCGCTCTCCGCTGGATGTAAGACTGGGACAACAACCAAGACGACTTCTAGGCAAGGAAGCTCACCCAGCTCTGTCATCAAGAGTTTTTCATGTGGCTCCTTGGGCAGACAGAAGTTCGTGAGTTATTGCTCAGATGACTGAACCAAATCTTCAGTCCTTCCGCTTCCTGGAAGTCTAAGGTCATGGGGTCGAAAGTCCCAACTCTCTAATCACAAGGGTTGTATTTCTGGCTTTGCCAGCCCCACCTGGAATCATCTCGGTAACATGAACTATTCCGTGTGTCCCTACCACAAGTAATAAAATCAAGTTCAAAGGCCTTAGAAGTTGTCTTAAGAGGCAGGCACAGAGGCCAGACCTCTCTTTAGAGGCCAAATTCTTTAGTACACACTAGCCAGGGAGCTTCACACATTGGACTGCGTTTCATGCTCACACTTTCCATATGAAGGCAACACCTCTATCATTCCCATTTCCACTGAGAAAAGCAAGCCTCAACAGAGTGACATGCTGTACCCACTTGAATTAAGGAAGTGAGTTAAGTGGAAACATAATACAAGTCTATTTGACTAGAGGAATTGCATTTTAACAAACCACTCGGAGGGATGAAGTTAGAGCATGTCAAGTTTGTCCTGATGTAGCGACCTCTGAGCTCAGTAGCATAAAACAGGGCCCTGCCTCGCACACCATCCTGAGACCTGTTACTATTTTTAAGCCATATTTGTAGTCATTGTGTCAATCCACCTCATTGAGGATCTTTCTGCTTTTCACTGACCTCCTGTTTTTTTCAAGCATGATGTCTTTTTTCAGATACTGATCTCTCTCATGTACATGACCAAGGCCCATCACCATCCTAGCTTCTAAGACGGATTCTGATGGTACCGCCTCCAGACAGATTTGGGTTTTCTGCCATCCATAATATATTCCATATTTTTTAACCAGCCACTAATTCAGAAGCATCAATTCTATTTTGTGGTCCAGCTATCACATATGTATCAATTGAAAATACCCTGGCTTGAGTCAAGCTCATTTTCATCCTCCAAGTGACAGCTTTGCTTTTCAACATTAAAGTGGTCTTTAGCTTCAGATTTGCAAAATGGAATATGTCTTTTGATTTCTTGACAATTACTTCCATGGTGGTTACTTGTGAACTCAAGTAAAATGACATCTTTGGCAATTTAATTTTTCTCCATTATCATGATGTTGCTTGACCCAGTTGTGAGAATATTTGCCTTCTTTCTGATAGTCTTTGATCTTCATCAGCAAGTGCTTCAAGCTCTCATCACTTTTCAGATTGTATCATTTTCATATTACAGGTTGCTACTTACTCTTCCTCCAAACCTGATGGTACATCTTCTTCATATGGCCCAGCTTCTGGGAGAATTGCTTAGTATACAGATTGAATAGGTACAGTGAAAAGCTACAATTCTTTAAAAAATACACCTTTCCTGATTTTAACCAGTATCCTTTGGTTCTCTCTGAACACAGTTTCTGCTGGTGCACAATTAAGTGTTCTGCAATTCCCAGTCTTCTCAATGTTATCCATTATTTATTATGTTCCATAGAGTCAAGAAAACACAAACATTTTTCCTCTGAAAATTTGTTTTTTCTAGCCAAGATTCATCAGACATCAGTAACAACCTCTCATACCCCATGCCCTTCTCCAAATCCAGCATGAGCCTCTGCTGTGCACCGCCATGACTATCCTTGAACTAGCCTAACCAAATTTTATCACTGTGTGATATTGTTAGACAATTTCTGCATTCAACTGAACAACAGTGTTTGAAAATGCCTGAAGTTTTCTCATAGGAAAAAAAATGCTTTCTACAATTCTGATATCAAAGGAAGTGGTGATTCAATGGTTGAATTCTTGCCTTCGATGTAGCAGACCAGGAATTGATTACTGTCCAATGCAAAGCCACCACCCCTCGATGGGTAGAGGCTTGTGAGTTACTAAGATCTGAGCAGATTACTGAGCAGTAAGGCCTAGGAGGTCTACCTTCAACAAACCCCATGGAGCAACTGTGGTCCTATGGTCCTAGCTCATTATACATGAGGTCACTGTAAGTCCAGAGACACCGCAGTGACAGCTAATAATTAGCACAGTGGTATAATTTTTTTAATTGACTGGCAAAATATAAGTTGAGGATAATGATAACTTGCAAGAGAAGAACAGAAATTAGGGGCAGTCAGCACTCCATTACACGGTGTACACTGGTGTTCTTGTCTATGGCATGGCCAAGGTAGGCCGTCGATATTGTTTTCCCAGTACTGTGGCTACAGGCCTAAGGAGGAGCACACATGGGAAAGCCCCGTCCAGCACACCAGGATGAAGTGAGTTATTTCAGCACAGCAGTCACAGACAGAATTTTGAGAGCTTCTTGTCTTACATTTCCTTCTCTGGGCACAGGGTTCTTTTGATGAGAGATCCCGCCCCCCACCTCAAAGAAAATACTATGAACTACTTCGTGTTAGTAGTAGAGAAAGAAAATCAAAATTTCATCCAAAAAAACCATCATTAATATTCCCCTGGATAAACCTAAGGAACCCTGATTGATCTTGAAGACATTGCTAGACATATGCATATACCCTCCGCCCAAATTTCAAGTGGCCTTTTAGAAATTTACTAACTTATAATACCAAGTTTATATTCCATTCACCTGCCAAGTTTCACAAAGCTTCCTCTCTCCAATTTCATTGTCAAAAGGTCCTTTCCCCGGTGGATCACAGGTAACATTTGAGCTTTTACACACTGTGTAGGAAGGCCCCCCTTCCCTCCGTCCGCGCCGAACATGGCCTTAGTGCACAGCCACCCAGGGCAGAAACTCTGCTCACTGATGTCTATGGATCTGCTTCCTCACCCTCTAAAAGTGCTGTAACGTTTATATTTCCAGTTCCCATTTATGGGCATATCTTACCTGTACTCATTCCACCTGGGGGGTGATGATCATTAGCAAATTGCTTACTATTAGCTGAACTAGTAAGCTCTGAGCAAGAGACAGCCTCTTGGATTTGACTAACGGAGATGACATCTTTGTTCTACATCTGTGAAGTGAGGCTAATCAGCGGTGCCTCCGACTACGTGGCCTGATCTTACCCTGGTGGTAAGATGTCTGTGGCTGATGTTAGCCATCGTAATCTAGATGTGAACAGCCCTAACCAATGTCAAAGTAATTATTTCCCCTCTGTAGAAGCCATACTAGATCTCTGTGAAAAGGCCTCTCAGGACCGTGAATTTCAACAAAGGACGCGGACTGAAAAATGACTCTCACCATCAACCTCCTTCAACAGCCCCAGCAGGCTGTGGAGTTGAGCCAAGGACCAGCACGAGGCCTGGGTCTTCACGGAAATTGTGAGAAGCTCAACTCTGTGACGAGGGAAGCATGGCAGAATTCCAGAATGTGAGGAAGGACTGACTTGCAGAATCACGGAGCACGGGGTCTGGAAAGAGCCATGATAAGAACCATATCCTTAGGTGCTGGCAATTGGCAAGTGGCTTCTTAGAGTGACCATGGAGGCTTTCAATGCCCAAACCACTGATACCAAGAAATATGAAAAGATTTTTTAAGTGTCCAAAAATATATTATGAAAAACATAGACCAAAATATTTTATGTCCTTTTTAATAGTGTATTAGAGTTTAATTTCTAAAGCATTTGGTTTGTGGAAGATTTCTGTCTATAGGAGGAATCTTAATACCATTTTCAGTCTAGATATAAATTTAAATATCATTTGAATTTTTTCTGCCCATCAAACCAGCAATATGGCTGTGCTGAGACAAATTTGGGGCAAGCCCAGAGAGGGGCAGTCTGCCTTCAGGCATGTAGAGAATTTACCTGGCTGTGGCCTTAATGGATTATAAAAATAGCTGCACACTATTAGTTTCCCTCCTCTTGTCTGTCAGTTTACCGCACTGTGGTTGGTGGCTTGTGGGTTGCTGTGATGCTGGCAGCTCTGTCACTGGAACTCCAAATGTCTACAGAGGAGGAATCAGCTGCCCCCTTCAGAGGAAATAGCCACTGAAAACCATCTACATCGCATGGGCACATTGTTAGCTCCTGAAGGTCTTAATGGATGGAAGCAGAACATCACCGGAGATTGGGCCAGAGGATTGTCCACTGGGTCAGCAGGCCCAAGCACTGGGCTTGATGAGGAGCAACTTTCTCAAAGTAGAGCCACTACGCTGACAAGAATGGAATAAAGACGGGGGACTGGACCTTCATTTACTGATGGGGCACAACTTAAGTTAAGAAGAAGCTATTCATAAATCTAAAAATCTATTCATAATCAGAACTTGGGATGTACGAAGTCTAATTGTAGGGAAGTTGGAAATTGTCCAAAGTAAATGGACTGCAGAAAGTGAGATGAAGTTGACGGGATTGGCCATGTTCAATCGGAAAAGCGTCAGGTCTGCCACGCCGGGAGTGACACAAACAAGAGATTGGGGTTAGATCCCTGGACAGAAAGGGTGTTTCCAATCTGTTTTGTCACGGATTATATATTATTTACTTATTCATTTATTTTCCAAAACCAGCGCATCAGGATCCAACACAGATACCATGTCATTCCATAGCTCAATCACATCAAGCAATATTGGATAATTGCTACCACAATAAGTTTCAAAACATTCTCCTCCTTCTTAAGTCCCTTGACATCAAGGCCCCTTTCCCTGCCCGCCCCTAACCTCCTCGGGAACTCTGCTTCTACTTGTTGTCTCTATAAGTTTATCAATCCTGGGTTTCATGTACAAAAGAAAAACATATAACAAAAAATCATGAGGGCGAGATGTAAGACAGGGTAAGATATGACAAAATAATAATTTATAAATCATCAAGGGTTCATAAGAGAGGGGGGAGCGGGGAGGGAGGGGGAAAATGAGGAACTGATGCCGGGTCTCAAATGAAGAGCAAATGTTTTGAGAATGATGAGAGCAATGAATGTACAAATATACTTTATACAATTGATGTATGTATGGATTGCGATAAGAGTTGTATGAGCCACTGATAAGATGATTTTTTTTAATTCATGAGGGCTACTTACAATGACAAAATATATCAGAGAGAAACCCCAATATGAAAAAAGAAAGAAAATGCTGAAAACCAGATGGGCCCCAACGTGTATCAGAGGGAGGATCAAGTGACCAGGTGTTAACCAGTCAAGTCAGGTTGATCATTCTGATCTCCTACAGTGCTCTCTCCCATACATTGTTTGGTAACCAGAGTCTTCCCAGCCCTCCTTTATGAGTAGAGGGAAATCACCAGAGGCTCATTTCCGGTATCAACTTCACAAATGTGTCTTGGACTTCCACTGTTCTCCATAGCCAGCTACAAACCACAATTTCACAAGTTAAGCTCTGATACCATTGCCTCCACTGGTTTCAGATGATATGATTTACACTCCTTGAGTCATTGATGTTGATATGCCTTTTCCAACATACTTAGTTGACATCTCAATAAGACAGTTTCTTGTGTGGAAGCAAATCTTTAAGACCCCGCACACTATTTTATCTGATAACTGGGTGCCATCTAATTTTGTCCCCACACTTTGTTATATCACATATATTTTCTGTGTCCCTTTCAAAAAGATGAGTATCAGATCTCTCTTGGAATACAATGCTGTGATTGATCCTCCCTCGAGGAAATCCAATCAATACAACTAGTATTCAAATGTATGCACCACCATCTTCTTCAGTCTGAAATTGTCAAATATGCACTCAAGATGTAGTGATGATTATTCATGATTAGGGGGAAAAACTGGAAACACAGAGAAAGGAACAGTAGTTGGAAAATATGGTCTTGGTGAGAGAAACAAACCTGGAGATCACATGATAGGATTTTGCAAGACCAACTACTTATTCATAGTAAATACCTTTTTGCAGCAACATAAATGGCAACTATACCCAGGAACTTCTTCAGATGGAATAGACAGAAATCAAATTGACTATATCTGTAGGAAGAGATGATGGAGAAGCTCAAAACCAGGAGCTAACCCCAGGCCAGGAACTGACTGTGAAAAAGACTTTCAATTGCTCTTATTTAAGTTCAGGTTAAAGATGACGAACATTAAAACAAGTCAACCAGAGTCTAAATACAGCCTTGCATGTATCCCACGTGCATTTCCAGAGTACAGGTTTGATGTGTTGAACACTAATGACAGAAGAGTTGATGAGCTGTGGGAAGAGATCAAGAACATTTTTCAAGAAGAAAATGAAAGCAATCGGTAATTTAAAAGATAGAAAAGAAAAGATTAGCTGAATGTCAGAGGAGATTCGGAAACTTGCTCTCAATCATAGGGTAGCTAAGGCAAATGGAAGAAATGATGAAGCCAAAGAGCTGAATAGAAATTTTCAAACGGCAGTTCCTAAAGACAAAATCTAATATTATAATGAAATTTGCAAAGACCTCGAGTGAGAAAACCAAAAAGGAAGAACATATTCAGCATATCTTGAACGGAAAGAACTCAAGAAAGATGTCAAGCCTTCAGTTACAGTATTACAAGATTCCACAGCAAAATATTGAATGATGCAGGAAGCACCAAAGAAAGAAAAAAATATGGAAGCAATACACAGTCACTGTACCAAAAAAGAAATGGTCCACAGTCAACCACATCAGGAGGTAGCAGATGAGCAAGTGCCCAAGGGGGTGAAGAAATGCACTCAAAGTATTAGTCAAAAGCAAAGCTTGAAAACCAATGGGATACCAATTGAAATGTGTCAACAAGCTGATGCAGCACCGAGCACTTTCTCATGTATGCCAGGAAATTTGGGAGATGGCAGTTTAGCCAACTGACTGAAAGAGATCCATATTTGTACCCCTTCCACAGAAAAGTGACCCAAGAGAAGGCTCACTATAGAACAACTTCATTAATAGTGAGCAACACTAACAACAAATGGTAGAACCAAACTCATTGAAAGGAGAAACATGTGGGGGTTATGCTTAATTCCTCTCTCAAGAAAAGCTTTTGGAATTGTGGAAAGATTGTAGCAAATCTGAGTTCAGAAGTCCTTGTGGGAAAAGCAAACAATTGCCTAAGGCACCACGGGAGAAGCTGACAAAAAGAACCCCAGAACAGAGGGGGAGGGAGAATCTGTAGATCCTATAGAACAATATCATTGACATCACACGCCAGTAAAATGTTGCTGAAGATCATCCAACAATGTTACAGGAGGACATTGACAAGGAACTGTTCAACACTGACACGGTTCAGGCCAGATTCAGAGGAGGACATAGAACAAAGGACATCATAGTTGATGTCAGATGGATCTTGGCTGAAAGCAAAGAATAACAGGCAAAAAATGTTTGCTTGTGTTTTATTGACAATGCAAAGGTATTCAACTGTGGATCCTAACTATGGTCGTTACATAATCTTGTGTCAACTTTAGGGTATTTTGAGTGAAGGGGTGAAGGCTGGCCTCTCAATCAGGTCATAGTCAATGATGCCTCTGTGTGGGTGTGGCCTTCTCATGAGGATTCTGGGAATGACCACTCTCTTGATTCTGCCATCAGAAAAGGTGGGTCACACTCTCTCTGCTTCACGGTCTTATTGACAAGCCCCATGGAGCCATGCTGATGGCAGCCAGAGACCTGGAGATGTATTCACCGCCATTGGATCTGCCTGTGATCTTCCAACATTCGGCATCTTTGCAAGTGCTGTGTGAGTCTAAAGAGGAGTTGATGGAGTAGTATCAGAGAGATGGGCTAATATCAGACGTATGGTCATGATCTGGATTGGGCTGAGATTTTTTTTTCAATGTACAGTTGTTCTTTGATAATAAAGCCCCCTCTTGTACATGCATGAATGTCTCTGGATTTGTTTCTCTGGTAAACTGGCCTAACACAATAAGAAATTATGGATAGTCTTGAGAAGAATGGGGATTCCAAAACTCATCATTGTGCTCATGCTGAACTTGAACATTCCTCAAAGGCAGCTGTGCCAGCAGAACAAGGGAATACTGTGTGGTTTACAATCAGCAAAGATGTGTGACAGGGTTGCGTCCTCTCCCCATACTTATTAAATCTGTATCCTGATTTAATAATAATCAAAGAAGCTGAATTAAATGAAGAAGAGCGCAGCATCAAGATAGGAAGAAGGCTAATTAACAACCTGCGATGTTCATAGGACACAACCTTGCTTGCTGAAAGTGAGGAGGACTTGAAGCACTTGCTGATGAAGATCAATAATTGCAGCCTTCAGTATGGACTATGAATCAATGTAAAGAAGACCAAAATCCTCACAACTGGATAAATAGATAACATGATGATAAATGGAGAAAAAAATGAAGTTAGCAAGGATTTTGTCTTTCTTGGATCTACAATCAATGCTCATGGAAGCAGAAGTCAAGAGATCAAAAGACACATTGCACCGAGTAAATCCACTGCCCTAGACCTCTGTAGAGTGTTGAAAATCAGGAAGTTTACTTTGAGAACGTCACAATGTGCCCAAGCCATGGGATTTTCAATTGCCTCATATGCCCTTGCAAGTTGGACAGTGACTAAGGAAGACCACAGAAGAATAGATGCATTTGAAGTATGGTGCTGTTGAAGAATATGGAAAAGAGACCTGTGGACTACCAAACACAAAGTCTGTCTTGGAAGAAGTATAGTTATAAAGCTCCTAGAGGCAAGGGTAGTGAGGCTTTGTCCCATGTATTTTGGACTTGTCAGTAGAGAGCAGTTCCTGGAGAAGGACATCATGTTTGGAAAACTAGAAGGGCAGCATAAATGGGCAAGGCCCTTCGCTGAGGGACTGATACCGTGTCTGCAACAACGGGCTCAAACACAAGAACAATTGGGAGGATGGTGCCGGACTGGGTAGGCTTTCATTTGTTTCCATAGGGTAGATATGAGTCGGAACCAACTCGATGGCACCCAACAACAGAACAACAATGAGTCTTTGTTCAATCTGGATGCCATGTTCTTTGTATATGTACACATGTCCTCTGTCAGACCTACATATAGATCCATGGGTGTAGCCCCATTTACATTTGCATCCCCATTTACGCGAGTGTTTGTCTAAACATCCATTTATGTGTGTTATGTTCAGTCCAGAAGAGACATTGATTCTGCCTGAATTATCGCACTCCAGTGCATGAACAAGTCAGGGTGGCCTCTTCCACAGTGTAAGGCAAGTTAGTTCAGGGAAATGAAGGACAGATGAGCCCCACTGCACTCTACTCATCCAGAGCCTAATGAATAGCTTGGGGACCAATGGAAAACAAAATCAAAACCAACTTTATGGTCAATGCTGATGGGGACCAATACATGCTGTTAGTCCCATAGTCCTCTACTGACACCACCACCACCCCTGCCCCACGGGTATAAGGAGGGCCAGGTGAATGTTTTAACCCAACTCAGGCAAAAGAATCCTCTGAGAATCCAAAGCTATGCCTCTCAAAAGCTTTACAGAGAGTCCACACCCCAAGAGTTTGCACATAAACATATTCAGGGGACTTCAAAGAGTTTGTGAAAAAAAATTCCATTATTGTTTTATTTTTCCACACATGTTTAAAAACCACAGGAGCCATAGAGAAAGTATTGAGTGTGTGGTTCCAAGAGTTAATCCTTCATAAAATGGAGAGGTCACAGTAAACTAAGTTAGTCAGGCAAGACTTTCTGAGGAAACTGAAATTATGCAGATGGATAATCAAGACTTTGTCATAATGGCAATGGGTATGAAGAGAGATGTGCTCTCTAAATAGGTAAAATGAAATAGAGTATTCCAAGAGAAAGACAAGGAGACAAATAGGCTCAGGATACTATCAAAGTATAGGGTCCAGTTTTGAATACAAACAAGATCAGTGTTTCCAGCTAGTCTGTCTGGTTCTAACCTCAATGTGCTGGCTCCCGTGCTCTCATGCCTCCACCCATTGCAGGACAAGCCTCATAGTCTGGCATTCTGGAATCCTCACTGGGGCCACGCACTGTTCTGGGGATTAGCCATGCCCTAACTCATTTATTAAATCAATAGTTCTATGTCAGACTCTATTTTATACCCATTTTGCGGGTGAGAAAAAGACCTGAAGTTAAGCGGCTGGGTCCCATGGTCAGTAAATACCGAATTTGACGCCGAATCCATAAATTATTTTATTTCTTAGTGACTTTGTTTGTTTCCCAGTATTCCCTTCTTCATTATTACTCTACATGGCAGCAACATCAACGGGCTTTAACAGAAGGGTCCTACCTGCATTTACCTACCCTCACCCCATCCCGAAAATCAAAATGTTTGTCCCAGTTTCTGTTTTCTTTCAATCCTTACCACTGAGTTGGTACAGTTGGGACGTAAGTTAGTTGCTAAAGAGCTGCTGCCTGAAGCCTTTTCATCTTGTACCCTGCTCATCCCAGCACCTCCATAGAACCCAGTCTCTTTCCTTTCCAGCAACTGAAGGAACAGATAGGTCGCATTTTAACTGCTGTGATGTATTAATTATCATAGGGTAGTTCTAAAAGTGTCCAGAGGTAAAAGAAACTCTCTACCATTGAGTTGATCCTGACTCAGAGTGATCCTACAGGACAAAGTAAAACTACTCCTTAGGGTTTCCAAGATGGTAAATCTTTGCCAGAGCAAAGAGCCTCCTCTTTCTCCCATGGAGTTGCTGTGGGATTGAACTGCCAGCCTGGTGGTTATCCGCCCAATGCTTGCCTCACATCACTCTCAGGGTTCCTCACAATGTCCAGAGTCATGATTGTGATGGCAGTGAGTTGTGAGTGGTGAGTAACAGGAAGGCAATCTTGGAGCCCAGGTGTCCTCAGGAGAAAGCAGTTCCATCGGGGCCTGAATCAGACTCATATGATGTAAGTTGAGACTTAGGGAAGAGGCAGAACTCAGCACTCCCATTTTCAGAAAGGTCCCACTTGTCATGGCAATACTCTCCTGAGAAGCATAAATAAGGAGCCTTCAGGCCTGGTGACAATTTTAATGGGACGCTCTAAAAAAAATCTGTAAAAATGGTTAAGACTTAACATGACTGAGTTCCCTGGTGCTTCTATTTATGTGTCTATAAAAGTGATACCATCCAAGCAGTAGTGGAGATGATTAATCTGGCTGCAATCTTCAGGGAGAGGTTGGAGGCAGGGTGCCCAAGTAGGGATAGAGGCAAAGATCCAGGTGATGTTCAAGGGTCCAAGTCAGGCAGGCCTTGGAAAGATAGACCATGGGAAGGAAGAGCAAGGAGTCGTCTCAGGAAGCAGATGGGTGGAGTGGGAGACCATGGTCCTCACAGGGGAAACGCTGCCAGGAATGGAAAGAGCGATGATGAGGGGATTTATTCGTACGTGTCAAGTTGGAGCTATAGGCTATAGCCTAAGCTACAGAGAGAAGGAAGAACCAACGTCAGCACTAGGCGGAGGGTGCTGTTGTTATTAGGTTCCTTGGAGTGGATGCCTACCCATAGTGACTCTTGGCACAACAAAAGGAAACACTACCCGTCCCGCACCGGATTTCCTCAGAATTGTTCCTATGCTGGAGCCCATTGTTGCCACCATGGTGTCAATCCATCTCACTGAGGGCCTTCCCCATTTTCAATGCCTTTCTACTCTACTGAGCATGATGTCCTTCTCCAGGGACTTGTCTTGCCTGGCGAGATGCCCAAAGAATGTAAGATGAATTCTTGCCACCGTTGCCTCTAAGGAGCACTTTGGTCTTACATCTTCTAAGACAGATCAGTTTGTCCTTTTAGCAGTCCATAAAGCTTCCAATATTCATCTCCAGCACAATTTAAATGCACCCACTCATCTTCAGTCTTCCTTATTCAATGTCTAATTTTCACATGTATATGAGTGAATTGAAAATAGCAGGCCTTGGAAGAGGTGTGCCTTCGTTCTCAGACTAACATCCTTGCTTTTCAATACTCTAAACAGATCTTGTACAGCAGGTTTACCTAACTGTCTTTTGAACTCTCTTAAGCTGCTTCCCTGAGCACTGATTGTAGATCAAAGCAAGACAAAATCCTTGACAACTCATCTTTTTCTCCATTTTTCAGTAGGTTACCTATTAGTCCAGTTCTGAGGATTTTTGTCTTCTTTACATTGTCATAATCCGTACTGAAGACTGCGATCCTTGATTGTCATCAGCAAGTGCTTCAAGTCCTCCTCCCTTTCAGCAATCAAGAGTGTGTCATTTGCCTATCACAGGCCATGATTAATAAGCCTTCCTCCAATCCCGATGCTGCATTCTTCTTCATATAATTCAGCTTCTCTATTTATTCAGCATTCAGTTTGAGCAAATATGGTGAGAGGATGCAACCCTGTCACACATCTTTCCCGATTTTAAACCAGGCAGTATTCCTTTGCTCTGTTCGCACAACTGCCTTTTGATCCATGCACAAGTTCAGCATGGGCACAATGAAGTGGTCTGGAATTCCCATCCCTCTCAAGGTCATGCACAGTTCATTATAATCCACACAGTCGAATGCCTTAGCATACTCAATAAAACACAATAAAACACAAGTATTCATCCTTCTGGTACTTTCGGCTTTCATCCAAGGTCCATCTGACATGAGCAATAATATCCACTGCATTCCACATCATCTCCCGGATCTGGCCCACACCTCATACAATGCACTGCTGCAATCATTGTTGGATAATCAGCCACAAAAATGTATTTTCACATTATATCAATGATACTGTGCTATAATCTGAACACTGTGTTGGCTCACCTTTATTTGGAATGGGCACAAACACGAATCCCTTCCAGTCAACTGGCCAAGCAGCTGTTGTCTGAATTTCCTGAGTGTTTCTAGGACTTCATCAGCTTGTTGAAAATTTTCCATTGCTATTTCCTCAACTCCTGGGACCTCGGTTTTCACTCAGGCTTTCAGTGCAGCTTGAACTTCTTCCTTCAGCACCATTGCTTCTTGCTCATATGCCACCTCCTGAAATGGTGGGATGCCCACTGGTTCTTTTGGGTACAGTACCATTGAATATTTTGTCCAGAGAATCTTTCAATATTGCCACTGAGGCTTGAGTTTTTTCTTTAGTTCATTTAATTTACGATATGTTCTGCGTTTTTGTCCTTTTTTGGTTTTCTAACTCTGCAAGTTTGCACATTTCACTATTCTGAGTTTGACGGCAGCGCCCCCATATTCACAGGGGGACTCTCCAGTAAAAGGATCATTGTCAAGGGCAGGAATCGTTAAGATGTGGAGAGGGGCCAAGCTCTTTGTGGCAACATGCATGGAGAGGGAAGGGAGATGAGGAGAGGGCCTCACAGCTGCCCACTTCTAGAAGGCAGGAAGGAAAGGGGACCGGAGAGAGACGCTTTAGGGGAGTAAAGAACAGTTACAGTTTCCATTAATATCTCATTTCCATGTGAGAGAAATAGCCAGTGCACCTGAGGTGTTGTGGGTGGGGTTTCACATCCTTCACTCTATAGAAGGTGATCAGGCCATCACCTAGTAATTAAAATAGGTAAGTCCCTGTAAGGTCAGATGAAATAATCTAACTGATTCCTTATTCAGATTGTCCCTGCCCATTTTCGTATATCCTGATCAGGAAGGGGGTTGTGGGCGACCCAGAGTCCTAAAGTGGTACCTTCCGGGGCAACTTCAGCAATGACCCTAGGACTATGATGAAGCCTTCCTGGAAAAACTATTTCCTTTCTTTCCTAAAATCCCTCTCGAAGACAGACAACCCCACTGACGCTGGAAGAGGAAGCAGACCTGAGACCTAGCAGAGTGAATGGGTTCTGAAGGAGGTGATGGTCACTCTGGACAATTCTGGAGCACAAGGTTTAAACGTCTCCTCCTATACACAGGGGGTGAGACGTTCAGATTTATATGAGCACCAGAGACACAAAGGCCTTGTTATAATGCATCCAGAACATCTACCTCTATCTGTTCAGTTTTTCTCTCTTTCCCCCCCTTTTTTGCTGGTGATTATGAGCAGTCTAATCTGTGAATGAGGAGATGTAGTAGTATAGTTGATAGCGCGTGGCTGCTAACTGAAATATTTTCCAATTGAGTCTATCCAGTGACCCCCACAAGAGAATGTCCCAGTAATCGGTTTCCATAAAGATTACAGCTTAGAAATCCTGATGGAACTTTTCTGCTCTGTTGTATGAGGTCATCATGAGTAAAAATGTACCCTCAAACTACCCTGACAACAATGTTTCTTGAAGGAAAGAAAGTTAACACAGTCCCACTAGGGAATTTTCCATAATGCCCAGAAGGTTCCATGATATCCTCCACCTAGAATCTTTCAACTACATGGCCTCAGCAGAGAGCAGACCTCTGAAGGCACCGACTATGCATAAAAGATCATTGATGCTCATTAATCATGCATGAGCCTTGGGGGGAAATCAGAGAACTATTAAATCAAGGCTTTCCTATGGCGGACTATTAGAAAAGCCTGCTCCCTTGAGAGGACTGAGGAATGGTGACAATTTTAAACCCTGAGCTTTAGGCCTGCATTAGCTGGCCCAGTGGACCTTTTGAAGTTCTCTGGCTTTGAGCTGGATGTGGCTATGGGGAGTGGGAAACACCACCCTCAGGGGCAGGCCCACTGTGCATGTACAACCCACTGCAGTCCTCAGGGCCTACAGCAGGGTGTGTGTCTAAGTCACAGAAAGCTGAAAAAGCACTACATGGAAACGTAGCTCTAAATGGGGCTTACCTGAGCTTGTGGAGTGCCTGGTCCACCAAGAGAGCTGCTGGGTGGGGTGGTCCAGCCAGGAGGTAGGTCCTATAGGAAGAATTAATGGTCTTAAAATTAACACCCTCAGGGAAAAAAGTGAACATCTTGTTGGCCCTTTAAACACTGTTCTCATTCAGTAGATGATGACATAGAAGTTCAGAGACGTTGAATAGGTTGCTGTGGTAGTTACATCATCAATGGTCAGTTTGAGACTTACGAGTGAAGGGATGGAGTTTGGCCTGTCAATCAGCTCACAGCTTGATGACCTCATTTGGAGGTGCTAAGCAGATAAATAGCTCGCTGGAGGCAGGACACACCCTCACTCCCTGTGAGACATTTCTGATGAGAAGCCACATGAAGCTACCCGGATGCAGTCAAAGCCCTTGGAGGTGAAGGAGCCACCTGGAGACCCGTTCCAGTGCTGAGATGCTTACGCCACCACTGGATCCACAAGACTCCCCAACCACTGGCCTGTGATCTCCCTGCATTTGGCGTCATTGCATGTGTTTCATGAGTCTGAAGAGGACTTTATAGATTGGTATCGGACATATGGGCTAATATCAGACTAATGGGCGTGATCTGGACTGGGCTGGGATGATTTCTCAATATTCAATTGCTCTTGAACATCAAGCTCTTTCTTATACACATATGAGTGTCAATGAATTTGTTTTTCTAGTCTACCCAGACTAACAAAGTTGCCTAGGAAGTAAATGGCAAGCACATGCTTAGAACCCTGAGGCCTTTTGAGAAGACCAAACCAGCTGCAATTGTATTGACTCTGATTGATGGTGACAATGTGTATAAAATAACAAACCCAATGGGGTGAGGACAGGGCTTATGGGATGATTTTTTTTTTCAAGTAGAGCAAGTAGAATGCCAGACTTTTCTTTAAACCCACCTCTGAGTGGACTCAAACTTCAAACTTTTGTTTCGTATCTTTGAGCTTAACCATCCATGTGGAAGGACAGAGGTAAAGAAAAGGAGGACGACAGACCATTGGGGTTCTGAAAAGGCAGCACTGTCTCAGAAACACATTACAGGTCCTCCCAGGCAAAGACTTTGAATCCAGGTTCCTAAGCAGTTCCTAACTTTTCTACCATAATCCCGGCTCTAGAACTGGCATGGCTCATTCAAGAAGGGATGGGGTGTCTGTGTTCCATTTAGCCTTTCCAGAACCTTGCTGCTGTTGTTGTGAGGTGCTGTTGGATAAATGCTGACTCCTCACAGCCCGATGTAACACAATAGAGCTGCTCCATGTTGTCTAGGCTGCAGTCTTCACAAAAGCAGATTGCTTGGTCGTTCTCCCCCAAAGACGCTGAGTGGGCCACAGCTGAGAATCTTTAGGTTAGCCCTTAAGCATTTAACCATTTCGTCCTCTAAGCTCAGTCCTGCAGAACTTTGCCTGACTCAAATATATTCAGTGACAAACTTTTCCCTCTCTGGGATAAGGATTTGGCATTTTAAAAAACAATAGCAAACGATAAAACCCTTTTACTCAATGCCCCAATTTTAGCGACTTCCTTGCATTTGTCCTCTCAGCTGCTCCCAATGACAGCTTCCACCTGCTCTATGTCCTTCACTCTTCATCCCTTCTATGAGCCCTGGACCACCCCATGTTGCTTTCGTGTGATTCAGACGCAGGAGCAGATAGGGTGAGCTGTGGCCTGGGACCAGGTTGGGTAACAAAGATATCTACCGCCCACCAATGGTCTGACTCACCCAGGAAGGTGGAGAGAATGCCTGGGAGACCTTCTCTTGGCAAATCTACTCCTTCAGAGGTGAGGGATTCTCTGTGACCATGATGCGTCAGCAACTTCAGAGCATACTGATCTTACTGCAGGCTTCCCTATGAGAGGAGTTAAGATCCAAAGAGCAGCTTTAGTTAAGGGGACAAAGAACAAAATTTGTTGGAATAAATACAGCTCACAAGACAGCACAACCCTATTGAGCAGTTTTCTGGTTTCTTTGCTTTGGGGTATTTTTATGTTTGTTTGTTTGTTTGTGGGGGAGGCGTGAGCTTTTCTTCTCCATGCTTCTCTTTGTTAAGATGTTTAGTGGATCTCATATGAGATATAGACAGCTCCTCTCAGAAAGATGGTCTGTGGAATAACATGGAGTGGATGGTACTGATTTGATGCTGAAAAAGTGCCACTTGGGCTAAGAGAAGGCCCAGAGTTCTGCCCTAATAGGCCAACCTGCAGGAATAGTTAGGGATCCACATTTATAACAGGTCAGGCACCCCTAGAACTCCTCGGACATTTTGATGGAAGCCCTCATCTCTCCTTCCCACTTTGTGTTTGGGTGGCTGTGTGGGCAGCAGCAGACTGGAAAGACTACAAACTGTGTGAGTTTGGGTATATTAGAGAAATCCACAGAAATTCATATGTATAAGAGAGAGTTTTATAGAAAGGGCAAGTGAACATTAAGAAAACATCCAAACCTAGTGCTGCCCAAGCCCACAGGTCCAACATTAACCTATATGTCCAACACCAATCCACAAAGTTCTCCTCCATCTCACACAACACACACTATGACGCCGACAGTAGGAGGAAAGCCAAATCAG
Source organism: Tenrec ecaudatus (assembly GCF_050624435.1). Taxonomy (NCBI): domain Eukaryota; kingdom Metazoa; phylum Chordata; class Mammalia; order Afrosoricida; family Tenrecidae; genus Tenrec; species Tenrec ecaudatus. Next base: position 55,957,964 of record NC_134541.1, read on the forward strand.
TGAACGAACATGTAAGCATCTCAGCGCTGGCAGGGGTCTCCACACAGCTTCTCCAGCACCCAGGGCTGCAACGGGGTAGGTCCACGTGGCTTCTCCTTGGGCATGTCTTTCAGGAAGTCAGCCTTGGAAGCTGAAGCATGGAACTGCTAAGGCAGCTGCACCCTGGTCCAACCATCACAAAGCAAGAGACCCAAGAACTAGAAAGGCAAAGCTCACCAAACTATTTATCTGTTTGCCATTCAATTAACCCCACATGTGTTTATCAGCCAGGTTGGTGCAATGAACCTTAACTATATCGAGAACCAACATCCAAAATCAGGCCAGGGCTCATTAAAATCTTGTAGCCTTGTTTCCCGACCTGCAAGACCCTCCACTCTAAATAAAAGTCTTCCAAAAGAATCTCATCACCCCATCACCCTAGGGAGGGGAAGAGGAGAGATTGGGTCATAAAGCACTTGTGTTTTTATGAAAGACTTCTGCCAGGAGTTATGATATCAAATAATAATGTCATTATCATCACCTACATTCAATCATAAAAGAAATTCAGATGCATTCAGCACAAGCTATGTACATGAAGGTACTCTATGGATTGGGGGTGTTTGGGAGTATAACACCAAACTGTACCACACCAACACACAGTCCTCAAGAGCTTTTGATTCACAGCCCCTTTCACGCACCATCTAACCACATCACCTCCTAGAACCCAGCATTTAGCTAGACCCCTCACATAAACAGATTCCGTTTTCTCCCCATAGAGAACGTATTCATCCCAGTAAGTAGTAATGATTCTGAATCACAGAAAGACACAGGAGTAGTCAGAACAGGGTGACTCTTGACCTGGGATCCTGGAGCATCAGGAGGCTCTCAACAGATGGAAAGGGCGAGAAGCATGCTAAGTGAAAAGTAATACAGTCAGATTAGGGAGGAGGGTTAAAAATGCAGAAGCAACCTGGCAACAAAGGATAGAATGCGATATAAAGGGTAAGTGCACAAGAAGAAAACATCCCAACCCAGTGTTTCTGACAATAAATACTGGCAAGATGGAGAAAAACACTGCTTGGATGAGAATAATCAGGAAAGGCTGCATCGAGCAGGTAAGGTTTCCAAGGATCTTTCTTTGGCAGATGGGGAAAAGAAAACTGCAATTGATTTGATTCTGATACCTACAGGACACGATAGAACTTCCCCCTATGGGTTTCAAAGACTAACTCTTCTTTTTTTTAACATTTTATTGGGGAATTATATAACTCACCACAATACATACATTGTGTCAAGCACATTTGTATATTTGTTGCCATCATCATTCTCAAACACTTGCTTCCTACTTGAGCCCTTGGTATCAGCTCCTCATTTTTCCCCTCCCTCACCCACCCTCCATGAACCTTTGATAATTTATAAATTATTATTATTTTGTCATGTCTTACACTGTCTGATGTCTCCCTTCACCCACTTTTCTGTTGTCCATCCCCCAGAAGTAGATCCTTATAATTGGTTCCCCTTTCTACCCAACCTTCCCTCCACCCTCCCGGTATCACTACTCTCACCACTGGTCCTGAAGGGTTCATCTGTCCTGTATTCCCTGTGTTTCCAGTTCCTATCTGTATCAGTGTACATCCTCTAGTCTAGCTGGATTTGTAATGTAGAATTGGGATCATGATAGTGGAGGGGGGAAGCATTAAAGAATTAGAGGAAAGTTCCATATTTCATCATTCCTACACTGCTCCCTGACTGACTTGTCTCTTCCCTGTGACCCTTCCATGAGGGATGTTCAGTTGGCTACAGATGGGCTTTGGGTCCCTGCTCTGCACTCCACCTCTTTCACACTGATATGGCTTTTTGTTCTTTGATGCCTGATACCTCATCCCATCAACACCTCATGATCACACAGGCTGGTTGGTATCCTTCTCCCATGTGGGCTTTGTTGCTTCTCAGCTAGTTGGCCACTTGTTTATCTTCAAGCCTTTAAGACCCCAGACTCTCTATCTTTAGATAGTGAGCACCATAAGCTTTCTTCACCACTTTGTCTTCAGCATTTGTGTCGGCAAGGTGAGCATCATGGAATGCCAGTTTAATAGAACAAAGTGTGTTGAATTGAGGAAGTAATTGAGTGGAGGCCCAATGTCCATCTGCTACCTTAATACTAAACCTATAAATATATGCACATAGATCTATTTGCCCATTATATATATATATATATATATATATATACACATTCCTTTATTTAGACCTCTATAAATGCCATTTGCCTCCTAGTTCTTTCCTCTATTTCATTTTACTTTCCTCTTGTCCTACTATCATGCTTGGCCTCCATTTGTGTTTCAGTAATTCCTCTTGATTACATTGCCCTTGATCAAGCCCTACCAGGTCTCATACCCTCCTTGCCACTGATTTTGGATCACTTGTTGTTCCCTTGTCCCTGGGTTTTTTTTTCCCCACCTCCCCCTTTCCAATTCCCCACCCCTCGGCAACCTGGAACTGTCAGTCCCATTGTTTTCTCCTTCAGATTGTTTATCCAGGCTATCTTATCTAGATAGACCTGCAGAGATAATAATACATACAAAAACAAGAGAGAGCAAAACAAAGCAACAAAAGAAAACAAAACAACAGCAACAAACCAATGATGAAAAAAGAAAAGCCTGTAAATAGTTCAAGGTCTGTTTGTTGACCTTTAGGAGTTATTCTGGTTGTTTCTGATGGGGTACCATGCCCTGGCCCCAAAGTCTATTTTTGGTAATCCCTCAGCACTTCCTTGCTCTGCTCCCTTTGCTGTTCTGATGCACGCCCTTAGTGTTTTGCTTCAGTGTGCCACCACAGATCTCCAAGACTAACTCTCTATGGGAGTAGAAAGCCTTGTAGTTGGCAGCCCAACATGCAATGACTACACCACCAGGACAAGGTATATTCGAGCCAATATTGCAGCATGCCTTGGACTCTTGGACCCAGATTTAAGAGTCTATTGTTAGAAATAGGCAACTATGCAATCAAAGGACAGGAAAATGGCTCGAAGAAAGTAATGTTTGTTTCCCCTATTTGGGAGAGACAATCCTGTCACTGCAGGGATTCAGCATCTGTGGAAAAGTCGGAGGGGGAGTGGGAAGGGAAGTACTAGAGCTCACTTCCAGCCCCCAGGCTGAAGCTCTCCTGGGAGACAGGACTCCTCTCCCTTTCCACTATTCACAAAGCTGTCCTCCCTTGCTGTCCCTCCAACACAGTTCACACCATGTGGGGAGTATTTGTTGTTCTTTATAAAGAAAGGTTGTTTTTTTGTCTTTATCAAAACCAAAATGGAACTCTCAATGTCTTCTGAACACAACTTACTTAAAAACACAAATTTCCACTTGCTCTCTGTGGGTTTTTGTGTAGGTGCCCTTTTTCCACTATTGCTCTCGGCACACTCCTAATAAGATGTGTGGTTTCTCTGGAAGCTTTGGCGCCCAAGTGACCTTTTGTGCTATGTTTCATCACAGCCAAGCGCCCATTGGCTAAGCCTGAGGACCCACCAGCAGGGCCTGTGGGAGACAAACAGGAAGGGAACAGCACTCAAAACCCAGGCATGACTCCAGAGAAAGGAACAGAGGATAAAGAATCAATTTAGTGTATTTCTTCATGGTGTGAGATTACAATGATACCATGTTATGTGTATAATGAGTGTTCTGCCTCCCCCCCCCCCTTTCACGTAAGCATTTCCCCATGTCAGTTTGTGACATTATCCTCCTTAGATCTCTTTATCTGGCTAACTCCTGCTCACCGTCATTGCCTCAGCATCCATAGCAGTACTTCCAGAAAGATTTCCCTGAGCAGCAGCATCGCAAGTGACAGGCTCTCTTATGCATTGCCTTATTCCTACATTTACTTTCTCATAATCCTGATCAGTAATATTCTAATTTATTGGTTACATGAGGGCATGAAATAATATGAGGAGTAATTGTATCCTTTATGCCTAGCATGGCCTCTATTGCATATTAAGCATGCAATAAATATTTGTTGAATCAATTAATGGATGGCTGGATGAAAGGGCTGATGATGAATGGATGAATGTCATCTTTTATAAATTTTCTTTTTAAGGGTGCATGTTTTTTATTGTAATAATATACCATAATTTTACCTCATTGTAATTGTTTGTTAACACAATGTGTTCTTTATTTTCCTCACGAAACGCTGAACAAAATTACAATATGTAGAAGACTGTGGCTTAGATAGACACACCTTGATATCCCCCTACAACAAGAACTTGATAAACCAAATAAACAGATACAAACAATGATTCCAGACACTTGTACATCAAAGGGAAGGTTGAAAAAATTGGACTGATCCCATTTGGAAAGAGAGTTAGAATGAAATCAGAAAGAACTCAGAGGTTCTCAAAGAGTGCTTGCCCAGCCAGCTGGCCCAGCACAGCATGGTTATTTTGAGACTGCAGCAAATAGCATCCCTGGGCAAAGAGCCCAGGAAGGCAATTTCACAGAAAATGCAGCTGGATACTAAGTGAATGAGCCCGGGAAGAAATGAGGTGGGTGGGTCATGTACTGGTCCAAAGTAGCCTGAGGAAGAAACACAGGGAGTCCCATAGCTTTGAAATAGGGGAACACATGGGAAGTGCCCCTGGAACAGAATAAGCAGACCAAATCATTGGCGCTTCAGAACAAGAGATTGATGAGACAGGAATATAACTTCATGGAGTGAGTAGGGTGAGTGAGAGAAAGTGGGAGTGAATTTCAGAATACCTGATGGAATGCAGAGAAAGGAGCCTTGAAATTAAGGCCAGTGGTGGTACACCTCCATTTGGACAGTAGCTATCCATTGAATAGTGTAACAGCCAGAAGTTTCTCCTTGACCAGTCTCACGATGATCCCTCTTCATTTCTTATTCAAGAATCCCTACTTTAATGTTCTTATAAGATTGGTCTAGCTGCCCCCAAATCCTATAATTTTTGTGTACATGAAAGTATCCTATTTTCACTGTCATATTTGAGGGATAATTTTCCTGGTATGTAATTTGTATTTGGCAAATTGCTTTTCTTTTAGAGTTTTATAAGTGCTATTCCATTGCTTTCTTGCCTACATTGTTTCTGCTGAGAAATCAGAGCTTATTCTTATTTGCTTTCCTTTGCAGGTAATGTTTCACTTGTCCCAAATAGATGTTAGGTTTATGTATTTGTCTTTGATTTGGGAAAGTTCAACTATGATATGTCTTGGTGGTTGTTTTTCTCTCTGACCGTTTGCTTCATTGTTTGTTAAGCAATCTGTACTGTTTAAGGGTTTGCTAAGATTCGTTTTGTCTTTCATAATATTAGGGAAGTTTTTATACAACAAATTCTCAACAGTTTTCTCAGAGGGTTTTGTTTGTTTATTTGGGTTTTTATTGTATGTTTGTCTCTTTCTGTCCTGAAACTGATCACACTTGATAGATTTCTTTTGATATTTTTCTACATAATTCTTAGGGTTTTTAATTCTTCTTCTCATTCTTCTGTTCTGTTTTCTGATTGTCTCTCTGGAAAATTAGTATTGAGAGGTTTTTCTGTTATTTCACTAACTCTGCTTTCCAACAATCCAATTCTATTATTTTCCCCATTCAATGTATTATCTAGCTCTGAAATTTTAATAGTAATTATCTGTTTGCTGTTTTGAATTTCTGTTTGCCATTTTGTATGGTATCTCATGTCTTGATTATTTTGTGAGTTTGTTCTTAAAGTGTCTTCCTGAATTTTTCAATACTTCTGCCCATGTTTTACTGTATTTTACCTGTAGTTTTCTTGCTTTTTCTCTCCGCCTGCTAAAGGTGCATAAATATTGTTCTTTTCAATTCTTTCTCAGGTATTTCTGATGTTATTTCTTCCTCAGAAATGTTTTCTGACTTTATTTTGGTCACTTTTTGAGCCACTCTATCTTGTTTCTTTGTGTGAATTGATGCTAGCTGTTGTTTCGGAAGCATTGTATTTTATTGGTGATTGTAGGTTGATGTGATGTTTTCTTTCTTTTTTATTAGGGAGCAAGTTGGTTTGATTTTACTTTATTTTGTATAGCTATACCTGAGTGAGTGAGGTGAGTATACTGCTCTGCTCCCTAGCCTGACAGGACTGTGGCACTTATTACCTGTCTCCTGGTGGATGTAATAGACGATGGGATTGTGTACACATTTTTAAAAATTGTATGTTCATATAGAGAAGTTGAGGCTGTATTGGATTGGTGTTGGCCTTTATTATTGATCAGGTAGTAATGCAGAAGCAGATGATTACTCTCACTCAGTGAGTAGGTGGGAGTAGCTATGACTGAGCAGCGTGAATACAGTTGCTATCTCCTGCAGTATATAATAATCAACCAATCAATCAATTGATGAATAAACAAAGAGAAAGGAAAAAAGAAATTTTAAAAGTAGAGTGATGGGGATTGAAAGACATATGTAAACAATTAGTCCAGTGGACTAATAGGCCATGCAAACATCAGTAGAGACAACTCTGAAACCAAAAGAACTGTGTTATCTGGGTAGACTGAAGGTAAAAAAAAAATCCAGGGAGACTCATATGCATATGAGAAAGAGGTTTACACATAAGAGCAATTGAATATTGAGAAAACATCCCAGCCCAGTCCAAGTCAAGTCTGTAAGTCTGATATTAGCCCATAGGTCCAATGCCAATCTATAAAGTCCTCTTCAGATTCATGAAACACAAGCAATGATGCTGACTGCAGGAAGATCACATGCCAGGGAGTGCAAAGTCTTGTGGATCCAGGGGCGGTAGAAGCATCTCAGCACTGGCAGGGGTCTTCACGTGGCTCCTCCAGTTCCCAGGGTATGGGGTCTATAAGCATAGTTCCATGCATCTTGTAAGTAGAGCATCTCTCAGGGAGTGAGCAGAGAGAGCAAGTGTCTCCCGCCTCCAAGGAAGAAATACACCAATTCCCAGAGTCCTCTGGAGAAGGCCATGTCCACACAGAGGCCTCATTGGCCATGACCCGATTGACAGACTAGACTCCATCCCTTCACCCATAATCCTCTCAAGTCCCAAATTGACACCAGATTATGTAACTTCCACACTTGCTCATAACAAATACCTTTTTCAACAACCAAAAAAAAGTGACTATACTAATGGACATTTCAAGATGGAATAAACAGAAATCAAATTGATTATGCTAAAATAGGACAGGAGCTGACTATAGAACAGACTATCAATTGCTTATATGCAAGTTCAGGTTGAAGCTAAAGAAAGTTAAAACAAGTCCACTAGAGGCAAAAGTTGACCTTGAGGTTATCCCAACTGAATATTGAGAACATCTCAAGAACAGATTTGAAGCATTGAAAGATACCTGATGAGCTATGGAAGGACATCAAGAACATCATTCATCAAAAAAACAGGAAGTCATTTGAAAGACACATGTGTTTTTGTGGTTTGGGGTATATGAAACCCAGGATTGACGAACCTGTAGAGACAACAAGTAGAATAAGGGTTCCTGGGAGAGGGAGGGGCATAGTAAGGGGGTGGGGGGCATAGTTCCTGGGAGAGGGAGGGGCATAGTAAGGGGAGCTGGTATCAAGGAGTTCAAGAAGGAAGAAAGTATTTTGAAACTTATTGTGGTAGCAATTCAATATTGCTCAATGTGATTGAACTATGAAATGGTATGTTATCTGTATTAACTCCCAATAAAATGGTTTTGAAAAGAAAAAAAGAGAGAGGAAACAGAAAATTCAAAGTGATGTCAAAAGAAATTCTCAAACGTGGTCTTAATGATAGAGTAGCCAAGAGTAGCTAAGGGCAAATGAAGAAATGATGAAGTCAAAGAGATAAACAAAAAATTTCAAAGGACAGTTCAAGAAGACAAAGAAAATGCTATAATGAAATGTGCAAAGACCTAGCATTGGAAAAAGGAAGAACAGGCTCCACATATCTCAAACTGAAAGAACTAAAGAAAAAGCTGAATCCGAGTGGTAATACTGTAATATTCCATGGGCAAAAATGTTGGACGATACAAGAAGCATCAAAATAAGATGGAAAGAATAGAGTCACTGCGCCTAAAATAACGGCCGGCATTCCATTATTTCAGGTGGTAGCATATGAGCAAGAGCCTAGGGTACTTGAGGAACAAGTTCAAGTTTGCATTAGCCAAAAACCAGGGTCCAGGGAAATTGATAGAATACCAATATAAATGTCTCAACAAGCTGATAAAACACTAGAAACAGTCACTCATTTATGCCAGGAAATGTGGGAGACAGCTACTTGGCCAGCTACCTGGAGGCTATCCATATGTGTGCCCATTACAAAGAAATACTCAAATTATAGAACTCAAATGATATCACGTGCAAGTCAACTTTTGCTGAAGATCATCCAGCAATGGTTGTAGCAATATATTAACAGGGAGCTGCCAGAGGTGCAGGCCAGATCCAGAAGAAAATGGGGAACATTGCTAATGTCAAGTGGATCTTGCTGAAATCAGAGAATATTGAAAGATGTTTATGGGTGTTTTGTTGACTCTGCAAAAGCATTCAACTGTGTAGATCTTAAAAATCTATGGATAATCTTGAGAATAATGGGAATTCCAAAGTCCTTCATGGGGATCATACAGAATTGGTACATGGATCAAAGGGGAATGCTGCATGGTTTAAAATCAAGAAAGGTGTGAGACAGGCTTGCATCCTCTCGCCATACTTATTTTATCTGTATGCAGAGTAAATAATCAGAGATTACATGAAGAAGAATGCAGCCTCAGGACTGGAGGACAGCTTTATCAGCAATCCACAATATGCAGATGACACAACCTTGCTTGCTGAAAGTGAGGATGAATTGAAGCACTTACTGATGAAGATCAGAGATTGCAGCCTTAAGTGTGGATGGCAACTCAATGAAAAGAAGGTCAAAATCTTCACAACTGGATGAGTAGGTGACGTGATAAATGGAGAAAAGATTGAAGGTGTCAAGGATTTTGTCATGCTGTATTCACAGTTCATGCTCATGGAAGCAGCAGTCAAGAGACCAAAAGACATGTTGCCATGAGTAAATCTGTGGCACACGGCCTCTTTAGAATAGAAAAGGAACAAGGAGGTTACTTTGAGGACTAGGGTGTGCCTGACACAAGGCATGGTACTTTCATTTGTGTCATATGCATGTGAACGTTGGATGCTAAATAAGGAAGATGAAGGAAGGATAGATGCATTTGAATTGTGATGCTGTAGGAAACTATTGAAAATACCATGGACTGCCAAAAGGACAAACAAACCTATCTTGGAAGGATTTATGACAGAATGCACCTTAGACACAAGGATGGCAAGCTTTTCTTACCTCCTTTGGACACACCATTGCGTGAGACCAAACTCTAGGGGAGGACATCAGTAAAAGAGAGGCAGCCAAAAAGAGGGAGCCCCTCCACAAGATAGATGACACAGGCTCCAACATAGGAACAATTGTGGGGATTGTGCAGGATCGAGCAGTGTTTCGTTGTGGATCAGGACTGACTCGAAGGCACAGAATAACAACATCCCAATTGGAGAAGAAAGAGAGGCTCTCAACAGCTGTAAAGAGTTACAGTCTCAGAAATCTACAGAAGCACCCCTACCCTGTCCTCTAGGCTCACGTTCAGTCATCATTGACCTGATGACCGTGTTTGTGTTGTTGTTTTATCCCATGTGGAATGCTGCTAGCAAATTTCACAATGACCTCCTTGTATTTGGACCAGTTTACAATCCACTGTTCCTCTTGTCCCCTGATTTCTGTTCAGTTTCTCCTAGTCATGTTCCATCCACTTTTTCCTTCCCTTTCCCCTGCAGTTTCAAGTTTATCATTCATATCTACTTCATTTGGTCTCTTCTGACTTTGTTGGACTGTCTAGGTAACCTGTCTGCTTAGCCTTCCATCTTGCCAGAATTCTGCCATTTTCTTTCCATTGAAAGTTCTTTCTGGATGTGTTTTGTTGTGAAGGGTAAGAGGTAATGAAGGGCCTTCTGTGGCCTTGTGAACAGGAGGTTTTTCTAGCAATGTCCTCTACTGGGGCATCCTTGGAGGTGGAGGGCCAGGGCTCCTTTGTTGCTTTGAGGGGTCTTTGAAAGTGTGGTGCTCTCTGAGAGAGCTGGCATGAGATCTAAGCAGCAATTATTCAGTTAAATTATAGCCCAAATGAACATTTTGATCCGATTTAATTTGCTAAATTAGGCCAAAATTAAGATGAGTAAGAGGATGTAGAAAGTACTGACATCATAGCATAATTACCCCAAAATGCACCAATATATATGAATCTTAATCTCAGCATCTCTGCTTACCAGTTGTGCAGAGAAATAGCTTCATTTTTCTGCATTTCAGTTTTCCCATCTGTGAAATAGATATGTTGAACTAGATCATTATAAAAATTGATTATATTTTCTGAGTGTTTACTAGCCAAATGCACAACATATCACCTATATTTGCTTACTACTTGGCACAAAGATGGCTGCTTTAATTCACTGTCTGTAACTTCAATTATTCCCATTATAATTTAACTTCACCATTACTATCTAAGACTTTTGCAAGAAAATGCACTGCTTGGGAATTGGATCTAATTCCTAGGGATTTCCCATAGTGAGGAAGCAGAAAACAGAGCAGAAGGAGCCTGGGAATCTTCCTTCTGTCCTTCTAGTCTATCGGATCACGACTGGATACAAATGGTGATTGCCTACAGTCCCGGCTGGTCTTTCCACCTTGACCAGTCAGGTAGTACCAATGTGGGGACCAGACACACAAGCCCATAGCTCTCAGACATCTTAGGATTGGCAAGGAAAGGAGATGCTATGCTACTGAAGGGAAGCAGACATCTGAACGTACTGGATACAGTGAACACTCTAGCTACACAGAGGCTCACTACCTCTGCTCCTAAACCTCCATATCTTCAAGAGATCACTGTCAGATCTGAAGTAGCCTCAAAGGTAAGGTCAAGACTCCAAGTCTCCTAATATTGCAGAGGTGAGTTCTAGTTCTGTGATTTTGCCATCCCAAAGAGACAAGGCACTGCAGCAGACCTGGAGACCTTGGAAAATGAAAAATTTTTGACTGGCTCTCCTTGTTCTACCAAATACACAAATTGTGATGTGTGGAATCGCTTTGCAGAAAGTCAGTTGGCCTTTGTTCTCAGCTGATTTGCACTACACCAACACTGAGGCCAATGAGTGGAAGTGAATCAGAGCAAAGGGGATGGCCTAAGGGTCTAATGTTGACTACTTTCAGGAGGTTTGCTTGATGTAATCTATGATTTCCTCATAGTGAAGCTAATCAGAGGCCTGAACTCATGGACTTAGATGATCATGCGCAGGAGAGTAGCATGTCCCTCTTTGAAACTTGGAGGCTGTATGTTGGGACACCTCCCACAACTCATCCGATGCATCTCTTGAATGATTAATTTTTCTGTTATAATAAAGTTGTACTCATAAGTATGATGTACACTGCATGAGCTTCTGTGAGTTGTTCAGCAAATCAATGAACTCAAGAGGCAGTAAGAGTCAGCCAGGACTGGTGACTACCTACTTGATAATCCGAAAGAAGTTGTCCTTCTAACATGTGCGCTCTGACCCAACTCAGGCTGGCTGAGGCTGCAAGGCACTGTGTGTCTAATCCGTGAGCTCTGATCCAGCCCCAGGTGACTGGGGTTGAAGAGAGAATGCTGGTGTAAGTGACTGGCAGTGAGGACTGAGTAGCAGTAAGATGAGGACTGGATCCGTTTCCACACTTTGGAGACTCAATTCATGCTGAATCTCAGCACACAGGAAGAAAATTAGGATGTGCTTATTGTGGCCCTTCTGTGGTACCCATGCATGAAAGGCTCTGTTGTCTAGGCCTATGAGAGTCCATAATATCAGAACTCATAATATCAGAACCCTATCACAGAGCCAGAAGTATCTGGAGGCTTCATGGAAAGAGGCAATAGATAATTAAATTAAACAGATGTGACATCAAAACCCAGTTCACCACTTTTCAGCTATATAACATTAGGAGAAAGTTATTGAACTTCTCTAAGCCTCAGTGTCTTCACCTATAAAATGGGTATTATTAATGTAAACGAGCTAGAATTTGTGCAGTACCTTTCATGCAGAAGGAAAATGATAAATTCTTGGGGGGGGGGGGGTGTTTCTGTCTTTCCCCCAAGCCAGTAGGAAAAAGAGCTGCAGTGAAATAGCAATGTCTATTTGATCCTCTCTTGGAACTTTCCTCCCTCCTCAGTGAAATGGCAATAACTGTGCCCACAACAAATGGACAGAATGAGCTATCTGTGGGCATGAATTTCCTTCTAAAACTTTAAAACTCATTTTAAAGGATGGGGAGGTGGGTGGCCTCTTTAATGATCCTAGTGTTTCTTATTTTTGCCAGAGTTGCACATGGGGTCATGTCCAGGTAATTGGTGGTCATGTTCCCATCATTCGGGAGACCCTCTCAGAGAAGCGCTGCTTGCTGGCTATTGGCCTCCGGCTTACTAATGCTGTTGAAGATGCCCTTGTCATCCTCTGGGAGCCTACCTCACCAGACAGCTAGGAGATATTCTGTGTCTAGCTGTGCCTACCACAGCTCTGGATAGCAACCTCTGGGATGAATCAGGAGAGTCTCCTAGGTGATTTTCTTTAGTGAAAAGGGCAGAGGTTTCAGACACACTTCCTGAGTTACAGACCCCATGATCACCCTGTCTCTGGGTCTTGGAATGTGCCTTCTCAGCTTCCCCTCTCCTGCAGAGCTCCTGGTCCGTTTCCCTCAGAATTCACCATGATAGCATGACTTTCTGTTTTCTTGTCCCTTTCCTTCAATATTGCAAGCTCCCCGCAGATAGCAATTGTGATGTACTCATATGTCTATCTATAATGCCTAGCTCATCATAGGCATTTGGTTAAAATAAATACACAGACTCCACCTCCATCAAATATCCATGGTACTGAAGAACCAGAGCCATCTTGTAGGGATAACTCGGGGTAAGGAGCTTACTCATGGTCAAGATGGGATGCACATGAATGAGAGAGAGAAAGCCCTGGCCACGAGTAGATGCTTCCTTGAGGATACAGTCAATTGGTCTGTGCTGTTGCCCCTGTGGTGAGAGCGAGGCCCTGATCTGGCCAGGAGACACTTGACTACTTGCGATGCTACCCTTTATAAACCCCACACTGGAAAATAGGGACAAAGTCAAGTTGAAGGTGGTAATCTGTTCCGCTGCAATGAATCTATTCTGTCTCAATGAATGCAATTGTGGGATTTCAAAAGAACTTTATAAAATCCACAACCTATAAACTGCTAGAAAAATACTTCTACATGGCAAGGGGTTGCTCTTGTTATCTGCTGCCCAGTTAGTTCCAATTCGTAGGGACCCTATGTTCAACCGAATGAAACATGGCCTGGGTCTGTGCCAGCCTCATTTTTAAAATGTTTAATGTGTGAGCCTATTGTTGTAGCCACTGTGTCGATGCAGATTGTTGAGTGTCTTCTTCTGTTTTGTTGCCCTTCCACTTTACCAAGCATGATATCCTCCTCCAGAAACTGGTCTCTCTTGACAACATGTCCAAAGCATGTAAGATGAAGTCTCACAACCTCGCTTCTATGTAAAGTATGGAAGGGGGAGGGGAGTTGATTCATGTCACCATGGTCTGGGTTGGATTGTAAAGTACCTGCTCCTAAGAAAACTGGTCACAAGCTTGGCAGGTCAGTGCTCTGCAGAGCGATGTGAGAGTCTGCTCTTTCTCTAGAGTTCCAGCTCTGGTCTTTCTTTCGAGGCCAAGGAAGTCCCCTTGTAGCTCAGCTCCATAAGAAGCTGACCTAGGAAAGGCTCTAGGCTCTTTGGGAAACCTCCCCCACTGTCCCAAAGCTACGGAGAGAAGAAATGTGTCCCTTTCATCGTCCTCAGGTCTCACCCCACTGACCAGACATACGAGGTAGATCTTCTTAAAGACTGTGGACTAGGAAGCTAGAAACTTGGGTTGTAATGGTGGCATCCTGGTATTGTGTGATGTTGGGGAAGTCCTCTTGAATTTCCGTTTCCATGAGCATAACAAGAGAGCATTGGCCTTTCAGTGGAGTCTTGGAGTTCCGCAGAGGGCCCTGGGAAGCCCTGTGGAAATTCTCCAAGGCTCCAACCGCTCGGTTCCCAGTCACCTCCCCTTCCCCACAGTAGGACAGTAACTTGTTTGTCTTTTTTCAGACACTAGAACTCACCACATGAAGCCCTGTTGGCACTGTGGGTCAGGCTTTGGACTGCTGAAGAGGTCAGTGGCTCAAACACACCAGCTGATCAGAAGTAAGGTGAAGCTTTCTTCTCCTGTAAAGATTCACAGTCTCTGAAACCATCAGTTGCTAAGAGTCAGAATCGCCTTGATGGCAGAGGGTCTTAGTTTTAGAACTCATAACATGATGCTGTCTGGGGAAAAAAGTCGCAATTTTGTTGGAGAAAAAATTACATAAATCATTGTAGAAACCACTAGAATAGAGGAAGAAGAAGAAGATAAAGAAGAAGAAGAAGAATCTCTCTGACTTTTGTCCTCCGGTCTTAGATAGACTTTTCTCAGTGAAATGAGAGAACCAGTTGAGAAAATACTTTACTTTCTTAGTAAAATAGCGCACATAAGCAAAGGCATGAGGACTTACAGTTTAGATTTTCTACTACCATCTAGCTATGTGACCTTGAGTAAGTACTTGAGTCTCCCTGAGACCACTTCCTCTTCTGTTCAATGGGTAAAGTGAGCAAGACTCCCCAAAGGAGTAATGGGAAGCATGAGAGCCCTGTGTACAGAATGTCTTTGCACGTGGGACACGGTCTTGAGATGCCCACTGGCTTTCTCTGCTATGAAAGGCAAGGACACTGGCAAACTGCCTCTAAGAACTAGCATTCCTTTGTTCAGGTTTCTAGTTTTGGTTTGTTTAGGGGTATTTTTGTTTTGTTTTTTCACAGAGGCTTAATTGGGAACAAAATGTACACAGTTTTCTTGCATTACTATTAAAAGCATAAATTAATCCTACCGTGAAGCACTGTGATTTACTTGGGAGGGAATGAGGAAAAGTAATTCTTGCTCCAGAAAGTGCTCCTTGTTAGTTCATAAACTCCCCAGGATCCTGGGTTTCAGCAGGTAACATTTCTGTTCCTAATTATGTAAGCAGGCCCAGGAAGTAAGCCCACTGCCCCTCCCAGCCCCGCCCCAGAATCCCACATAAGCCCTGGCTGCATGAGTATCCAGGAAATAGAAGTGTTTGCCTTGGGTCTTGACCTGAGAGTGCATGTCTTGGAGTGTGTAATCCTTCACAGCTAATGATGCTCACCTACCTGGAGGGCTGGGAAAATGTACCTTGGTCCCTGAGACGACAGGCATTGTGCCCTCAACATCTAGCCTTTGCCTCCTTCTCTTGTTTGGGTATTAGCTCTTCTGCTTTCTGCTCAGCGCCTGCCTTCCTCTAGCGCCAGTGTCAACACCTGCCTGACAACCTAACTTTCTCCTGGGCTCTTTTGTGCCAGTCCCCCTAAATTATTGACAAGCCCCAATTTCCCTTGCCCTAGGGGGGAGGGGGTTCATTTGGTTGGTTCTCCTGCTGCCCAGCATATTCTGACTGCTGCCCCTGGCTGTCCAGTCTCTTGGTCCCACCAAGTTCTTGTTGTTGTTAGGTGCCATTGAGTTGGCAGTGACCCTCGGTGCAACTGAATGAAAATGGGCACGATCCTGCATCATCATCCTCACCATCATCCCTATGCCTGAGCCTACTGATGCAGGCACTGTGCCAAGCCTCCTCATGTAGGGCCCTCCATGTTTTCTTCGTCCGTCCACTTTACTAAACATGATCTCCTTCTCCAGGGATTGGTCTCTCATGACAACCTGTCTGAAAGTCTTGTCATCCTGGACCCTAAGGAGCACTCTGGCCTTACTTCTTTCAATATAGATCAGTTTGAACTTTGAGCAGTCCACGGTACTTCCAATATTCTTTTCCAGGACCACAATCCAGATGCATCAATTCTTCTACAATCTTCTTTATGCAGTGTCCAACTTTGGCATGCAGATGATGCAATGGAAGATACCATGCCTTGCATCAGGCACACCTTATTCCTCAAATAACATCCTTGCTCTTCACTCTAAAATTTTGGTCCTACCATGCCCAGGACTAAAAACCAAGTAGACTTCTGGCTTAAGACGACCTCCATTCTAAGAACTTTCCTAATCCTTTTGAATGGTGTCAAGCCATCAACATACCTGATTTACCTTAGGATTTAATTTTAATAGCAGTGAGTCAAAACATTTCATCTAATCCACTGTGGAAGTGACTATGCCTAACCTTAGACATGCTTTCAAATTTAAGGACAGCAAGAATCCTAGACATGCCTTGTCTGGTCCAATGAACTTATATGAGCTTTTAAAAAACAAACAACCTCAAGTTCAGAGCGGAAGTGAATATTAGTGGTCACACAGCAGCCAGTCACAAAGATATCAATGACCCTCTGGCAGCAGCAGGGGATGGAGGTGGACTAGGTGTGGTTCTGCGTGGAGATGAATGAATGGTCTCTACACTGAGGAAGCCAGGCTCTGCAGTAGAACAACAGAAAACAAACAAAGAGAGCATCGCTGGTACCTCAAGTGGATGTTAATAGACCTTTGGCCCTAAGAGATACCAGACACCAGCTCTGGATTCTCAGCGCCTCTTATGGAGACATATTCCATTCACATCACAGGACCAGAACCTAAAGCAAACTAGGAATTGGTTTTTAAATTCCTGAGCAACCAAATGTCGGACATGAGGACAATGTGGAAACGAACCTGTGCTCTTTCTGAAACCCTACTTCCTGGGTGGGTCTCTTTCCAGGGCCACGCTCCTGGGAGGTAGGTGAGGAGGCGTGCAGGTTAAGCCAGAGGGACCTCTCCTATGTCGCATGGGGACGCCGCAGAGTCTGAGTGCCAGGCACTGTGCTCATGCAGCGATTGTACGACAGGAGGATTCGAAACTCACAGAGCAGAAGGACTCCACTCAATCTGCAGCTTGTGGGAAGGACTAAGTGGCACCTAATTCAGTTCAAAGAAAAGGAAGCAGATCTCATCACAACAGTTGAAAACATGGAAACAACAAATAAACAGCTGCTTTGAGCCGGCAACAAGAAGCCAATTTGATCTTTGGATGGGGGAAAAAAAGTGGTATCGTGTGTGTGTGTGTGTGTGTGTGTGTGTGTGTGTGTGTGTGTAGGGAGGGGTGGTTTTCAAGCAAGTGCAGCTGTGAGCAGTTCAGAAAACCGCCTTAACCAAGTTCCTGGAACAATCCGCTAGATTAGAGCTACCCCAATTCAGAGGACGCAGCGGTGGGTCCCAAGTCGAACCACAAATAGACTACACCCACATGTGTACCAGCCCCAGAGAACACACACACACACACACACACACACACACACACACGTACGTAATTTATTGTCACTGGGCTGTGAGGGAAAATAGTTGGTCTTTAAGAGCTAAATTGTCCCTAGACTTGAAAATACGCTCTAGCCCTCCCGCAGCCAGCCAGGGGAGATGGCCCGACAACTAAACAGAGATTCTCTGATTCCTTGTGTGGGAGGCAGAGCACCTGACACAGAGCCGAGAGGCACACATGAAACAGGAAAATTCCTGCGCCAACTTCAAGTTTACAGTTTCCCGGGGTGTGTGAACCTGCATTTTAACAGGGACTTCCCGTGATTCCTTTGTCCACAAAAGGTGAAAAACGTACTCGAAGACATACTGTCTCTGAGAGAACTCAGCGTAATAAAAATAAACCTGCCAAATCTCAGGGGTCTCAAACAACTGCCGAACAGCTGTGCGTTCTCACCGGTCAGCGGCGGAACAGGAGCGCGGTGACTTTTAGTTATAGGTCTCTGGACACTGAGGAAAATGACCCAGCTAAGGGGTCCAGCCCCCCCAAAAAAACGATCTCCTCGGGCCCTGGGCAAAGGAGGAAGAAGATCATGTAAAAGCATACACACGTTCTCAGAACTGGTCTGCTTTCCTGCATTACCCTGCCCCTACCCTCCCACCCAGTGCAAGAGCCAAACTACACTGCCTGCAATGAGACCATGACCAGAGTATAGTTTCAGAGATAGGTGAAAAATCGCAGCCAAGATTCAATCGCCCATGTAGGCTCAATCGAGGCCACGCTGGTTCTTAATCTTGTTACCTGCATAAAGAGTCCTAATCGTCAATTATTCTATTTGTAAAATGGGTGAAATAGTGAGGCCAGCCTTTACCTATGTCGTGGAAATCCGTTCAGGATGAGACAAGCTAATGCATTTGGTAATGCTTTCTAAACACTACAGCATGACATCCACCACTGCTCTGTCACTTTGCCATATGGACTGTGGCGGTACATGTGTTGCTGTGATGCTGAAGGCTATGTCACTGGTATGTCCAACTCCAGCGGGGCCACCCAAGGTGAACAGGTTTCAGCAGAGCTCCAGACTAAGAGCAGACTACGAAGAAGAAATAGGCTGTCCACGCCAGAGGAACCCACCCCTGAAAACCTTGTGGACAGCATGGAAACATTGTCAGTTACTGACAACCTAAGCAATAGAACCAGAGCACTGGCTGAGTGACTGCCAGAAGAGGAGTCCCTCAGGTGGGAAGGCGCTCAAAGTATGACTGACGAAGAACTGCCTTCAGAAGCTACGGAGACCCTGATGACACAGATGGACTGATGCTTGTGGCCATGAAGTCTTCTGGGTCTGCATTGCTGATGAATTATGACTCAAAGTCATCCCCGTCACACATGTCCAGAAAGGTGGATGGAGGAGAATAGTTGAGTAAATGGCCTCTAAAATCTGCCAGGCTCCCTAACTCTATGTCACGAGGCTAGATTGTATGTTACTGCATATGTTTATTAATCTACACATCCTACCTGCTCTGTGTATTCGTCCCAGGAAAAATAACAAGAGGACACCCTCTTTTGATAGATCCAAGTGTCCCTGATGGAGAGACCACAATAAGATCCCCAGGGCCCCCGGCAGCTGAACCCTGTGCCTCTAACCCCAGTCTTCTGTGAGCTTGAGACGGCTCTGTCCTTTGTGACTACCGTACCCCTGCTCCTATGGGCTCTCACTAATTCAAGTCGCTAGGAAGGCGTACACGTCGGCTGGTCAGCAATCATATCACGCTCAGGATATTCAAATCGCCAGCACTTTTGGTAAAGACGTGTACTGTTTGATTAATTTATTGTGGCCCTGCGCCCTTTGTTGTGAAGAGCTCTGCCAGTACCTTCATCTCCAGGAAGCCACAAATTGATGTGGTGTCCATGCTCCATTACATTGGTCATGGGAGGTCAGCTGGAATCATGGCCCCGCGCTTCACCACTCTTTGCCCACAGCACATGGCCTGTTATTAGGTCACCTACATACCTCGAGGTGTGTGTGCTGCCTGGCCACAAAGAATCCCGGAGATCTGCAATATGCCCATGTCTCTCATGTGTGAGCCAGACATGCGTTTCCTGGCTGATAGTCTTGAATATGCATCTCTGATTTGGCTCATTTCACCTTTCTGGTGATGGTCTCCGGTTATGTCTGAATCCCGCTATCCCTGGGAGAGGTGTGCGCTAAATCATCCCCTTTCCCCATCAGCCTTTCCCACTGAGGGTGGTGGTGTCTGTTGAGCTTTTTCCATGGCTTCTCTCTGGGCCGTTAGTGTGGATTGAGGCAGACTCCTTCCCTGGACTTGATGGGGATGAGTGAAGACATGACTTTTATACTTTTCCTAACATACACGTTAACTAGGATATTTTTCTTCTTTCCTAGTTTTTTTGTCTGTCTCATCTAGAATCCAATAAGTTTTATTCAACCTACAGATTCAAATCTTTTGATAAACCAAGAAAAATGTGCTGTATTATTTCTTTATATATTGCCTCTCTTCCATCTGCTCCTCTTTCTCCTTCTGGAACACCGACTATTTAAATATGAAGTCTCCAAAAGCAATCCTTCAAATTCCTTACTCCTTTTCTCCTCATAATTCCCAGCTCTTTATTTTATTTATTTATTTATTTTGCTGTGCATACGAGATATCACTTCTACTTGGTCTTCTAGATCACTAATATATTTCTCAGTGATTGCTATCAATTTCCTTAGGTCAGCTACAGCATTTTTCAACTAAGGAAAACATACCTCGTCGATTCAGAAGGTATTTGCTGTGCTAGAGCGTGATGTCTTTTAATGGTCTGGGTTTCTAGCTACTGCTTGAGGCTTTTATTTCTGTGTACTCTAGTACAGCCTTCTACTCTGATAGTCTGGTTATTTTCCATTGTGTATCCTCCTTAGATGGGACTCACATTGACTGATGACCTCTTTTAAGCAGTTCAGTTTCCCTAAACAGTGCCAAATCATGGACCACGACAGCTGCCAATAAGTAGCACCCTGCTTCTATCTCCTTAACAGCCTGGAAGCATCTATCAGCTCCAGGGTAGAGATTAAAACATGCCTGCATCCCCCAGAAACTTCTGTGGACCCAGAGAGACTAAGTATACCCCTTCTCTATTTAGACTCTTCCCTGAAAATCTTGAACATTCAAACTTAATGTCCAAATCAGACACAATTCTTCCAAGAACCCTGATCCTGTCCCACCCCCGTCCCCACCACACCTTTTATTGGTCTGCTTCTTCTTCCATCCACCTCCCAGAAGTTATCCTTGACACCGCAGGTCCCCACATCATGCACATCCAAAGCCTAGCAAGTCTTCACAGTTATCTCGGGTCTAACTACTGCATTTACCTTCTCAAGATACGGTTCTTATTTCTGTAACAATCGTATTTTCTTTATTAGGTTTCTAAGTCCTGGGTTTTCACTTCTTGTTGATAATTATTTATTCGGGCATCTATGACCTCAATAAAGATATATTAAGTATCTACCATATGTCAGGCTTACCTTAGGTGCCTGTGAAGCGATGAGCGAGTCTTGGTCGTTGCCCGCAAGATGTTTGAAGCAATAGGGAATGTTGCACTGAGGCCTCGGTGCTACATAAGGATGAGGGCCGAGTACTGTGGGATCGCGCTGGGTGGATGAGCATTGTCTCTGCTGCATGTTCAGGGAATTGACTCCTTCTTTCCTCCCGCTCCACAAGATCCTCAATGGCCTGCCTTCAAGCGCATGTCCAGCCTCTGCTCTGGGCCCTGCCTTGCTCGGGATGAGCTAAGTGAGCCAGCAGGGTCAGCACCATCGAAGAATTGTTTTCGCAGTGCAGGATATGAAGCCTACTGAATTAAAATCTATATTTTAACAGGATTTCCTCAGGAGATTCATAAGTACTTAAAAGTGAGAGTCACTTCCCTAGAGGGTAATCCTGGGGAAATTAAAGGGGAGCACGGTTCAATTTCAATAGACAGAACTTTATAATGTAGGGAACTGACCAATGATGGAATGAAATAGATTAGAGGCTATTGGGATCTCTGTCGCTGGGTTAAAAATGTCTCAGGGATCTCACACAGGAGAAGAGAGGATGCTGTGGGTGTGGACGGGGTAGATCAGATGAACTGATTTCTGGGTTCTTGATACCTTAATATCTAAGGTTTTGAAATTATGGCCCTGCCCATTGCCTTGGTTGTGTCCAGGGGACAATGAAGGCAGGCTACAAATGCACTAATCTACTCAATTTGTTGTGGTACGCTATTTACATCCATGTAATGGATGGAGGTAAAGCCAGGCAGAAAGAGTGACAGGGCCCTTCCCTGATTATATGTCCTTTTTCCTCACCCACACCCTCTACTAGGAAAGCCGCAGGGCAATCCACAGGCTGGGCATTACTTTCCTGACCTGACTGTAAAAGGCCTCTCTTCTCCCTTCCTGGTCAAGAGCCTGGCTTCTCAATTTAGAATCTAAATCTTGTTCAAATTAGTCCATCTCACAGATAGAATTAGAAGCTGGGTGATGATTTGGAAAAGACAATCAATTTGGTCCAATTGTTCTTGCATGTCTGCTCCATCCAATAATGAATTTTCTCCTCAGGCCTAGTGCTGACAAGAAGCCATTATCTACAGCAAGGAAATTAGTCTGATAGAACACAAGATCCAAATGGGTTAAGGGCTGCTTTCGGTTCTAATAGGGGGCCAGGGCTGGGAGGTTTGCAAGGGCATGGAGGCTGGTGGTCAGATTGTGTGCATGGAGGAAAACATCCCCACAGCAAGACAAGACACCTGTGAATCCAGACCCTAGACAGGATCCAAAGCAAGAGAAGGCATCCACTAGCCTTGCCTCGCTTTCCTTCTGTCTAATTGGGGTGTTGATGCCTATCCTCCCTAATTCATGAGGTTATGTTTATAAAAAAATAAAGAACATACCTTATGCAAGACCTCATTTATTCCCTAATTATTTACAGGATCTGATGTCAAATAAGCACATAGGATATGCCCAACCCTAAATGGAATAAAAGCGATGAATTAGTGAGTAAGAGAGAGTTTGAAAACTCAGCGCACTCTGTAAAGTTACACGGACCAAATAAGTAGCAGAGAAGGCAGTACAGCAGTGGTGGTGGTCAGGACGAGGGTAATGGTGACCACAATAAAGACAGGCACTCACTAGAAAGGATGGCTCGTCGGTGCCTGGTTTTAATGTGTACCGAAAGACGATTCTTTCCGTTGTTCATCTTGGCTCCGAACAACAAGAATTTAAAATACTTTTCAATGAGGAAAACATTATGCATATTTTATGAAATACATCTCTCTGCCTGTTTAATTGTGCGATCTTGAAGAGGGTCAAGAAGATTCACTACTCACCATGGGACAAATGGACAGAGCTTCAGCCTGAGAAGCCCCTGACCTTTGAAAGGCCCTTCGTTTCATTTACACTTCTGATGGCAGAGAACACCAGAAACCTAGTGACCCTGAGCAAGTTTTTCCTTCCCTGGCTCTCAGTGTACTCACTTATAAAATTAAAATTCCCATTTCCCACTGCTTACAGTTTCCCAAGACTGTATTATCACAAATGGACCTGCAAGGCTGTCCCAAAGACGATAGGGACTGAACAGAGGACAAAAATAAGGCCACTAGAAATTTCTTTTCCCAGAAACATCGTGGTGTGTCTAGAAATCACCATCTCAGATTGTTAGAAGATTCTCTGTTGGTCTTCCCAGTCTTCACAGCCAAGATAGTCCCATTCCATCACAGTGATCATCAGGGTAGGCCTGGACATATGGACTCTTCCAAAAGCAATGTTGGGGACCCTAAATGTAGTTGCAATTTGAGGATACAAGGAAGCAAAACAATGCTCATTTGTTTTGGTTGTTTTGCTTTTTATGTGAGGGGGATAGTGCATAATCAAGGTTTCTATTTAGAGGTTCTGAAAGATTGTGTAACAGTATGTGACAAAAAAGACCTAACTGTGACAGACAGGGGACTGGTTTTGCCACCACAACAATGCACCTGTTCACGCAGCCATCTGAATGCACCAATTTGGGGCAAAAACAGCATGCATCTCTTGCTCCACACACCTGACTCACCTGACCTCACTTCACTCCACGTGACTTCTTTCTGTTTCTGCGAATGCAGGGAGTCATGAAAAGACGTGATTTGATGACATAGAAGAGGAGAAGAAAAAAACCAGACAGGCGCTGTCAGCCATCCAAACAGATGAATTTGAAAAATGTTTCCAAGAATGGAATCACAGATTTGACAAATGTATTAAGTGTAATCGAGAGTACTTTGAAGGTGATAAGGGTTTTTTGGTTAAAAAGTAATAATAATTTAAGTACTTAAATTTGAAAAATAAAAATATATGAGTTTTGGGGGGAGGTACCTCCTCATATTCTGAATTCAAGGGATAAAAACAAAGCAAATCCAAACAAAAACCCTCCCTGTCATCAAGTCGATGCTCACTCATAAGGTCCCTACAGACAGGGTAGAATTCCCGCTGTGTGTTCCTGAGACTGGAACACTGTCCAGGAGTAGAAGCCCCATCTTTCTCCTGCAGAGACACTGGTGCTTCCAAACTGATGACACTGTGGAAATAGCCCAATGCGTAACCACTATGCTGCCAGGGCTGCGGGACGCAGTGGTAACAGTCTACCAGGGCACTGTGGGTGGCCACAGTCAGGTGGGGGTGTTGCAAGCACCATAGCTACAATAAACAGGCAAAAGTCATTTAACAAGGTCTTAACACACTGATCAATATGCTGATGATTCAGAGCTTGCTTTTCTGGACCTCAGAGCTAACTCTTAGAAATTCTGCATCCTATTTCTGCCAACTGAACTGTTATCATGTGGAACTTGATGTGACTTGATGTGGAACATCATGTGACTTCTTGTGTGGAACCCACTGGACCAGGACCAGGACTTAATCATACCTTCACTACTCCAAGAACATGGCATCAATCTCATCGAACATTGTCCAATAGATAGTGTTTCTTCATTCATTCCTTTTCCCTGCTGACTGTAGGCTCAATGAGGGTGAGTAAAATGTGCTACCCAATAACAAACGTGTTAGTTCAGCAAGTGAATAAATTAACAGATAAAAAAGAACTACAAAAGAGAACACATGGAACCAGATTTGAAAATACATAGAACATGTGAGCTTAAAGATAGCTTAGATATTGCTAGTTACTGAAAATGGAACACACACCATCACCATCCTGCTACCCACTCAAGACATCAGTTGTTGGTCAAAGCACTCTGTCCTGCCAATAACACATGGAGCTTAAACACAGCACTTCACACATCCACAACAAATTCACTTGAAATTGGCATGCAAGAAAAACTGATGTGATATCCCTGATCTAGTTCTGTCCTCTTATTTGGAATATGGGTCTTCCTAATCTCTCCAGTCCTCCTCATGCCTGGCTTCTACTCCTGTGTCTTGGCTAATTATAACTTTAAAGACGATCCTGTCTTGTTTATTTTATTTTTTTTCAATGAACACAGACAGCCACAAGGCCTGGAAACAGGCCTCTGTGTGGATGTCAGCATAGCCCTTTTGCCAAACCCAAGTGGGCTCCCAGCACCCTGATACCACTCATATCCTAATGTAAGAACATATGCTGCTCATGAGTGTCGCTGGCCATGGTGCTGGAAGCATCGATAAGAATATACGAGACTGAAAATTCTATTACTACAGATTTAGAGAGCTTGCTTTGCTAAATGAGAGATCAGAGACCAGAAAGCCCCAAATGACCATCTATTTGCAGAAAATAGAGCTGAAGAATTTGAACTATCAGATGTGTGCTAAAATTTAGGGGACATATTAGAGCTTCTCTCAACTTCTTAGATCCTTTATCCATCACTAGACTGGACAAGTTCAGATCACCGGTCCCCAACTAAGATTCTGAATGTTTTCAGCTAGAAAGTGTCCACCAGATTAAAAAAAATCCAGACAGTGCGTTCTGTCATCTCTAGGATGTGTAACCTGGTAAGCAGTCACTCGGGCTACCTTGGGCACTAGTTGATGAGGCAGGAGGCCCCAGGCTGAAGCTGTTGAGATTTTATCAAAGGGGGTTCTACTTCATGTTCTGAGAGCACTCCTACCACATTTCGTAGAGTTCAAGTATCCACTTTGTCCACAACCTTTAACCCTCTTTCTATTTGGGGATCCATGCAGTCTCCTCTCTTCCTGTAGACCTAACCACTGTGCCCATCTTCACAAAATCAGTAGGGAAATTGCTCTCCAGTTCCTCTAAGCCTCCATGACCAAAGAGTCTTCCAAGGAATATTTAACTTGAGTTATTACTTTTCCTATGTGACATAACACACAATTAAGGCCCCACGCAGATTTTGGCCAAGAATGATAGGGTCCACTGATTCTGAGAAACAACACAGAGAGAGGATGGAAGAGAGCCAGAAACTCAAAACCTTCTGAAACATAGGAGAGAGAGTTGCTTCTCTTACATTGAACTATACTTCTCTCCAACCTTGTGTGTGTGTGCATTATTCTGTTTGTTCTCAACAAAATTGTTTAAATGGGGGGTGGTGGTGCTAAGGGGTTTTCAAAAGCCTAGGAATACAAGGGAAATTTCTCAACATGGAAAAGCATTTACAAAAGGCTTACTAAGATTGCAACATGTCTTTCAGAATGCACCTGGGTAAAAAAAAAATCATTGTTGTGAGTGTGCAATATTTATGCTTCCTCTAAAGACCCCTCTTCCCCACACTCCCACCCTGAAGAGTCACTATACCCTGCATCATGAGAGATGGCAAAAGTAATTTGAATGTGGCTCTTTTCTGCTTGTCCCTTTCTCCTCCTTCTCCCAGTTCTCCCATCTAGAGCAGCCCCTAACCAAATTTCAATCTGCCAGACAATTCGCTCTTCTGCCCACCTGTCTTTCTTTCTGAAGTGGTAAGGCACAGGGTTACCTGATCTTATCTGTAGATGAACAGATAAGACTGCAAGCAGAAACTGGTCTCTCATTCATGTATTTTTCAGTGCTAGCCAAGTGGAGACAGAGGCTCTCAGAAGTGATTTGGGGAATGAATGAATGAAGCACCCATAAAAGAAGATATCTAGTTTTTTCTTTGTGTGTTCCAACACTTGAAGGGAGGGGTGAAGATAAGCTCAGAATAAGGCACCATTTTACATAAGTTCTGCTCACACCCACAGGTCTGCAACGCTAGCTCACCACACAGCTGTGCAGAGTTTGAACTAGAAATCCAGCGACATCCTCCATCCTACTACTGAATAGTCACTCTGCATAAGAGACCAGAGTGGCAAAGGGAACGCTCTTCTCTGGGCACACTACTCTCCCCTCATTCACCACACTTCAGCCTCCTTGGCCGCATTTCTGCTCCACACATATGCCGCGCCTTTTCCTGGCACTGCTGTGTCCCCTCTTGCCCCAGCCTTCCCACCCTGAAAACAGCCATCTGTACAGCCTGCGGGTCTCAGTTCCCATGATACCTCGTTAGCATGCTATTTCCTGAGCCACCGTCACAGAGCCTCACCCATGATTCTTTCCATATCCTTTGTGCATTTCATTCAATATCTGTGTGAACTTGTGTTGCTTATATGTGTGTCCTACACCCCCTTGCATGTAATATCCAGAGGAGTACACTGGGGCTGAAGGGCAGATGTTTGGGAACTAGAATGACAATTTTGGCACTAACCAAATATAAGACTTTGATTATATTTCCTAAATAAGAGGCCAGAGATTTCTCATATACACAGTGAAAATTATCATAGAATTTTATTATCATTATAGATGATAGAATTGTATCATTGTAAAATTGGAAAATGACAATAGAATTATCATTATAATAAAATCATCACCTTTGTCATGAAATTAGTTAATGGACATGAAGACTTAGAACATGACTTGGCTTGGACAGAGAGACAAAAACAGTAAACTTTTGTTATTGTTATTGGTTATTGCTATCTCGCTGGTGTCCACCACAGTAGCTGGCACATGATTGGGGCTCAATCAATATTAGCAGAATAAGAGAAAGCACGAACCCCTGATTAGAGCCTCAGAGATTCCAGATGCAAGGCTGTGACCCAGAGAAGGGCAGTGGCTTCTGAGCTGCAGGGATCCAGAGAGGCTGCAGGAAAAGAGCAGACACATCGGAAGGGCCTTGGCAGAACATACTGAGTCCAGCACGTGCTTTCCTGTGAGCCAGAGCAGAAGCTCTAAGGAGTTGAAGGTTGAGACATGGGAGGAGCAGGCTCTGAGGAAGAGTTGGAGCCACTTGGCTTTTGTCGTCTTGTGTTGTGTTTTTATAATTCCCCAAGAGGACAGAGTATGATCCCAGGTTTGCCTTGAGGAGAAGCCAGGGATCTACTCTACCACCTCTCAGGTCTCCCTCGGGCACAGTATATATAAAGCACAAAAAAAATTATATGGCCTTGGCATTGGGAAGACCTGCAAATGGCCCCATCCCATGAGAGCAGGTGTATGGAAAGGGCAGGAGTCTACCTCCTTGCTGCAGCTCAGGAAGCTGCTGGGGAGGGAGGGAGAGGGGGGGGGGAGCTCAGAGCCTTTGTGAGAGCTAACAGCCAGTTCTCATTTGTGAGAAGGAAAGCCCAGACTGAACAGAAGCCCAGACTGAAAGGGATGCGTTGCAATGGCCCCTCCCGTTTTCAGCTCTGAACCAGGAGCTCAACCACTGCGGGCAGCACATGCACACACATCCACAGGGAGCTGCTGCAGCCTGTTCCGGACGTGCCGCTCAGACACTGTGAGGCATAAGGGGCCCCCTTGGGAATTCACTCTGCCCAAGACTTAGTAGCAGCTTTCCTTCCCCACTGCCTCCCATTGCCCAAGCCTCCCTGCCCACCAAGACCAGGTACAGAGGAGGAACCTAGCGGTGAGGTGAAGGGAGGGCAGGTGGCACGATTGCACCCCTATCTGAAATGATTGCCTCGCCTCATGGTGGTGCTGGGGCAGAGCTTTCAGAGTCTCCCTTGGAACTGATGGCAGCAAAATCACTGCTGTGCACTTTGGGGAGAGGGGCAGATAACTAGTCAGCCCTCAGATGGGCAGGCTGGGATCCCAGAGATCCTGGAGCAGGAAGTGGCTCTTTGCTGCATCAGTGCATCCGATCTGGGATGGTGAGCTGAGAAGGAAACACTGGCCCCCAGAGGAAGCCTAATTACAAATCAGAAGCAGACCAAAGCGGCTGCCTAGAGAGAGGCCAAAACAGGAAGAATCCACGAGGGGTACAATTAACTGATAAGAGTAAACTAATTGTTATTCATATTAAATTAGGGCACAGGTGAGTTGGAGGAAAAACCTACAGACCCTCCCAGATGTTTTGCACGGTTGGCATTGCAGATGATGGCTTTATGGGACCCGTCTGGGATCTGATTATAGGAGCTGGGTCACGTCCAGAGCGGGGGCAGGGTTCCTGTCCTGCTTAACTACACAATAAACACATAACGGTTTGTCCCCGAGGACAGACCCGAGCTTTGCATACTAAACATGTCAGTGCTAGGCTTTGGGGTCCTGTGAGAGGAGGGTCTTCCTCATAGAAGGAGAAGAGTGAGGAGGGGGAGATCCTTGATACAGGGAGACCCTGAAGCTGCTCCCAATGTTTAAAATTAGCGCCAGTTTATGGGGACACCATAACCCCAGATGTAGAGAGGATAGTCCTGTATTTCTTCAGACCTGCAGAGACCCAACAGAAAGATAGAAAACAAGGGTAGGAAGATGGTAAGTATGGCCCAGGGCCACCATGTGCAGACCGGTGTATGTGAACAGTGATCTGTATGCACACAGGTGGGTGCAGCTCTGTGATCCAGGTATATGCAGATGCATGTATAGGTATACATAGACATATATGAGACTATACTGTGCATATAGTTGGCTCCCCCTCTCCGTCCAGGGGTGGTGGGGGAGAGGAGGAAGCAATGAAGCAGTCAAAACAATCCCTCAAAGACGAAGCGGGAGAGGAAAGTGCTTTTTACATAGAAATTGCATTATATTACATAGGATACATAATATAAAGATGACTTAAATAATTTCAGAGGATGTGGGTAAGTTACATGCAAATATCAGTCCATTAGTAGAAGGAACATGAGCTTCTGAGGATTTGGGCATTGGTGGGAGGTCCTGGAAGCAGTCCCCGGAGGAAACCAAGGGACAACTGTATTTGTGTGTTCACATGTATGGATGACTGTAGGTGCATTTGCATGTGCTTGTGTGTGTCCATGCATTTGAGGTGTTGCCAAAACTTTCTATCCAAACAGGACAGGCTGGCCTCCCTCGTCACTAACCCTTATCATTCTACTTTTAGTCTTAAGTTAGCTCTAGAAACTAGTTTTTTAGAATGTCATGAACAGAGCCTAGGGATACATCGCACGAGAGGTTACCCTAGAAAAAAAGGGGTTTATTACCACTTCTTATAAGGTGCTCTGGTGGTACAATGTTTAAGTGCTCAGCTGCTGAAAGAAAAGTAGGTGGTGGTTCTGAACACACCAGCTACATGCCAGGAGAAAAGAACTGGGGGTCTGCTCCAGTAAATAAAGAGTAACGTCTAAAAAACTCTGGGTTGTTCTACTTTGCCCTATCAGGTCGCTATGAGTTGTGATTGACTTAAAGGCACAACAATGGCTCCTAAAACAATGGTGAGGGTACTGGGCCCTTTCCTATTCCACCAGGCGACCCTCCCACTAGCTAAAAGGAGTCTAAGTCTGAATGTCTACCTCGCCAAGAGCATGGGCATATTGCAGATAGGAGCCAATGGTCACTACCTGTCAAAACTCAAGATCATTTAGTCCAACCTTCTTGCTTAATTTAGTATTGATAAGACTCTGACTCAGAGGGAATGTCACTCAGCTACATCACTAATCTGCTTTCAGATTCGATCTGGAAGTCAGACCACTTCTCTGAGGGTAAGCCTGGTCCTGAGCCTAACTGAGAAGTTGAGGTATTTAGTTTCTTGTGCCAACCTGACCGATAAATACATGTGGGGTTGATTGAAGGGCAGAGGGATAAACGGCTCCGTGAGTCTCGCCTTTCTAGTTCTCAGGTCTCTTGCTTTGTGATAGTCCGAGCAGGGTGCAACTGCCTTAGCCAGTTCCCTGCTTCAGCTGGCAAGGCTCATTTCCTACAGGACATCCCCAAGGAGAAGCCACATGGACTTACCCCGATGCAGCCCTGGGTGCTGGAGCAGCTGTGTGGAGACCCCTGCCAGCGCTGAGATGCTTACATGTTCGTTCACTGATTTGGCTTTCCTCCTGCAGTCGGCATCATAGTGTGTGTTTTGTGAGATGGAGAACTTTGTGGATTAGTGTCGGACATATGGGTTAATGTTGGACTTACAGGTTTGGGCAGCACTGGGTTGGGATGTTTTCTTGATGTGCACTTACCCTTTATATAAAAGTCTTATACATGGATTTCTATGGATTAGTTTCTCTAAAGCACCCTGACTAACACAGAAGTGGCGTGGTCCCTATCACCAGGGGCCTGGCAAAGCACGTCTCCTCTGGAGGTTTCCATTTCTTTGCTTAAGACACTAGGAGTTGGAACCAGAAATTCTCCATAGTGACTTCTCCTTCGGCTCAGCTGAGAAAGAAGTAGGCTTGCTATTCTGGCACACTAATGGGCCGGTCATGTCTCTGTATTCTCCCTATTCCCCTGTCTTGCGCTTTCCATTGTTCCCCCCCTATTTGGGGTTGGAGTCCGAGGAGAAGCAGCATAGGGGTGGGGGAAAGAAAATAAGGGGAAAACTGAAAGTAGCAAGGGTTATTCCAACAGGGAAAGAAAAAAGCAGGGAGGCCTGGCTGCCACTCGTGGTCCATTAAGATAATAAGGAACTGATCCTGCACTGCAGCAAGAGGCATGCTGGCTAGATTTGGGAGGTGATTTGGAAGAACTTCCTTGCTGGCAGAGGGCTGTCGAGCACTGGACTAGAACAGGGGGAGGGAATTCTGCCCCTGGAGAGGTAATTAACTATCTTCTCAAATGTCTGTGGGGTGGTGGAACCTCTTCCTCACCTCACCTCTTGACTAAAGCGGCAGCTTCTGAAGGCTCTCGTCCTGCCCCCCACCCGTTGAAATATTAGGGCCTGACTTGGTGAGATCCTGTGACTCTCCACATCAGGAAGCAGGAACACATTGCCTACTGATGCAGTTCTGATGAGAGCAGTGCCTGGAAGCGGGCCACAGGCATCAGAGCCTGGGAGAGGATTTGATCTATTAGAGAGATTGATCCCCTTTGGCCCTGGTGGGGACAGAGTCCGGCAACAGGAGCTGGTCGTCCACGCGGGCTATGAGGAGGACACAAGTGGCAGTGGCTCCCCCACAGGTATTCAGAAGACAATCATTCCAGGGGGCGGGAACCTTGAAACCATGTACAAGGATCGCTTCTCAGCCGGCAGTGTGGTGAGGGAGCATTTGGAAATCTCTCCTTAATGGCTCCGCGCCCCTGCGACATCTGCACGCTCACAGATGGGTGCTCACAGACACGCACACATCCATGCCTGCCTTCACAACACCTCAGCTGCTGCCTGCTCTCTGGGGGTGTCTTGAGGGTCGGGGAGGGATTGAGAGCAGACGCTGCATCTTGCCAGGCCCATAGAGAGGACCGCAGTGCCTACAGGTGGTGGCTCCCGACTGGTCTGAGCCTTGGGATTGCACCCCCACCCCACACAGTCCCAGCGGCCATCCCCGCTCGATCCAAGCGGGCGTGGGCACCCACTCCCCAGCTCGGCCTCTTAGTCCCCACGAACCGCCCTCCGCGGCCCGTCCCCGCAAACAATCGCCCTTTGAGAGACGCTGCCAGGCTGGGCGCCTGAACTGGCCGGCTGGAGGCCAGGGGGCGGGCGGGGCAGGGTCGGGGAGCGTTAACTCTCGAGGGGCGAGGCCCAGGCGCCCCGAGCCCCGGCCCGCAGCCACTCCCCCGGCCGCCGCGGGGCCCGGCGGGGACCCCGGGATGATACCACTCCCGCGGGGGCCCTCCTCGCGCCGCGCCGCTGAGCCCCCGCCTGGCCCGCGCCGTGGTACCGGCAGGCAGCGGAGCGGGCCGGGCGGCCGCGCGCTCGGGGGCGGGGCGGGGGCGGCGCTGTCGGAGCTGCGGGCGCCCCGCGCATCCCCGCCGCCGCCGCCGCCGCGGACTCCGTTCCAGCGGGCCCGCCGCCGCGTCCGCGCCCGAGCCCGAGCCTCGCCGCGCGGCCGCCGCCTCGCCGAACCCAGCAGGGCCGGGCGGCACGGGGGCGGCGGGCCGGGGCTGCGGCGGCGAGCCCGCGAGATGCGGAGGCCCCCGGGGGCCCGGAGCCCGAGCGCGCCCGGCGAGGGAGGCGAACGCGCCCCACCGCGCGGCCGCGGGCAGCAGCCCCGGGGCGCAGGGCCATAGGGCCGCCGGCTCGCGATGGCCCGCGCCGGGGAGCATCCCGACTCGCCCAAGCAGGTCAGTGCCCTGGGCCGGGGCCCGCGCCGGCCCGCCGCCTCCTGGCCGCACAGAGCCCCTTTATGCGGCCCCATCAGTACCCACGCCATGTCCGCGCGGTGTGTGTGTGTGTGTGTGTGTGTGTGTGTGTGTGTGTGTGTGTGTGTGTGTGTGTGTGTGTGTGTGTGTGTGTGCGTGCTCGTGCCGCGGGGAAGCTGGAAAGGCGCTGGAAGCCGGGCTGGCCAGGGCTGGGAGGCGGCTCTGGCCACTGAGGAAGAACGGCCGCGCCGGGGAGGCTGCGAAACAAAACCAGACCGTGGGCCTGCCCGCCGTGGCCCGGGATGAAGGCGGGCTGGTGCTCAGGAGCTTCTGGACAGTTGTCTCTGGCCTTTGACCCGTCCGTGCCCTATCCACCCCAGCAGGTGGTTCCTGCCGGGACCAGGACCCTCTCCCCACCCTCCAACAATCATTTCCAAGCGCCTATGCACCCCCACCCTTACCCGGAGGCACTGCAAGTTAACTCTTTTTCAGGGTACCCAAGCTTTGCAGCTCCACTGGGGTGCAGAGGGGATGAGAGATGCCAAGGGCGTCAACGGGTCCTTGGGCCCTTTCTTGGTGGCAGAGAGGAAGGTGTTTTGTCCGGTTCGCCGGCCTTTCCCTCCATCTTGGGTTCCGGCGAATGACCCCCACCCCTCCAAAGCCAGAGCACACAACTTCGAAAAAAAGGTGAGAGCTGAGGTAGGAAAGGAGGCGGAAGCAAACTACCAGATCCATCAGTGCCAGGGAAAGATGAGAGGACAAGCCCACCCCACCCCACCCCACACACAACGCCTAAGTACAGCCCTGACTCAACCTCCCCTTCCCCGGCCCAACCAGCCCTTTGTGCAGCCCCGCACCTCAGAATAGCTTCTCCGGAAACTGCACTAAGAGACCAAGACCCAGCTCCTTACTGACAGTTGCTGCCCAGGCTGGTGGGAGCACCTCCAGGGGCACCAGTCTGAGTGGTACTCCTAGAACTCGGGCTGTGGGATCCGTTCTCTCTCAGAAGACTGGAGATGCTCTATTGCATACTGCAAAGGTTTTGCATGTTTGCATGGAAGTGGGAGGAACGCAGCTTCATAAGTTACTGGAACCCAGTGTGAGTGTGTGTCCCCCCGGGACTCGGTTGTCCGAGGTCATTCCAAGTTTGTGTTTTGTTTGGTTTTTCTTGCTCTACCCGTCTCCCTATCTCTCCCTATGCAAAGCTAGGGGCAGTTTTTCCCAGACCTGCTTAGCTGATGACTATTATGGACCGTTATTGGATGAAGCATCAATCCTTAGACCCTCAATGATACTGTCCAGTTTGCCCTGTCTATACCCAGCCTTCCAAAGGTTCTGGATCCAAATGATATTTTCTCTCTGCCCTTTTTAGTGGCGATCCAAATGCTTGCCAGTGCCACTGTAGCAGAACAGGCTAATGCATTTTGCTTTTCATTCAGCACTGGAGCCGATGGCTGGCTTCACCCATTTCTAAAACTGATCCGTAAACACTTGGGAACCACAGGCATGGTGGAAGTTCCAATGTGACGTGTTGAGAATGTGTTTACGGATGAGCTGGTACCAACTGCCCCACCATCAGTACGGAGCAAGTCCGTCATGGAGACGGAGTAGTCCAGCCATAGGATGGGGCCATTGGCAGAGATGAAGGCTGCAGAAGAAAACACCCATAAGCTAGCTCAGCTCACCTCCTCCCACTTCTGGATGGATTAGAATTTCCCACATAGCTCTTTGGGGATCAGAGCAGCAAACTAGTTTTCCTTTTCCTCCCGTGACAGGATAGGGGAGGAGCTTTGCAAGTGTAAGCAATTGCGGGGGCGGGGCGCTGGAGGGGCCAGGCATGGTGGCTCAATCTGACTGGATGTGCTGACCCAGAGTGCGAACTGTCCCTCTGTGAGATCTGGAGAGGAGAGACAGGGCCCTAGGGAGACAGGGGGGCAGTCTGAGAGCTTCTAAATCGTCCATATGGGAGAAAGAACTGGAGGAAGAGGAGGCGAGCAGGGCCACAACAGCCCACTTGGAGAAAGACACAAGCGCTTGGAGATGTCTGGGACGGGCGTGGGAACGCAGCCATACTCCTTCCACCCTCCAGCTGAGGAAGGACTTTCCTCTGGTTTTCACTAATGCAGCGTAGTTCAGTGGGAGGCTGACGGCAGGGCCACAGAGAGCTTGAGCATGCGAGAGATCCAGTCACCCACTTCCCCCACCCCCACCTGGTACTGAGGGTCCTCTCTCCATCGTCTGCCCCCCCCCCCCTCCCCAGTCCTCTTGGGCCTGAGAATCTGGAGAAGGGTAAAAGACCTTCTTTCATATACCCTCTTCCCCAGGATTCCAGGCAGGAAGACCATTCAGGGCTCTCCTGAAAACCACCTGGGGACCCAGAGACTTCAGAACAGTGGGCATGTCCTAACTCTGGGTCGGGCTGCATGCAGTCGGCTCAGCACCTTCCGGGACCAGTTGAGCAGACGTTAGGAAACTCAGAGCCCCCTCGGCCCTGATTGACGGATAGTTTGTCAAATGCGGAAGCTGCAGCTCACCAAGCTGTTTTTTAAGTGAGTTGCAATATATACGTCCTGTACACACACACACACACACACACACACACACACACCCTCTCCACATCCTTCTAAGATCTACGGAGCTCTAGAACTTTGAATACACACTCTCTAAGAAAGCTAGCTCTGGAACCAACCGCGGTGAGATTGATATTGATGTAGTTTCCCCATCTCCCAAGCGAACCCTGCCTGAATTGCTGTTTCCAGGCTCACAGGCAGATCCAGCCATAATTAACAAACCCCACAAACCCAGCCTGTACCTTTTTTTGCAAGGTACCCCCGTTTCCCTGACAGCCTGCCAAGGGATTGGTGCTTCAACAATAACAACAATCTTGTCGCGCTTAATGTGTTAAATTTGATCATTCCGGCTTATCGGCAAACGGTTGTCTAAAATGTTGTGAAGTGTACACACTCCAGATCGGTGATCTCTATTATCCTGCAGCGAGACAGGACAGTAATCAGAGATACCTACTGGGCTCTAGGCTCCGGGTACCGCAGACACAAGACAGCAAGTATCTCAAGTCCTTGTTTCCTCTTTAGCTTTGGAAGGAGTTCTTGTGGGACTTTTTTGTTTTGTTTTTTTGTGGTGGTGGTGGTGGTGGTGGCGGCAGTTTTGCTTTGTTCCAGCTACTGTAAATTTACGTTCCTAATGAGATCTTGCTTTGGCCAACACTAAAACAAGCCTGCACTCCGTACACACACAGCTGACAGCAGGCCAGGCAGGAGCCACCAAGAAGAGTACCTGGTGAAGACTACAGCTCTGTGACCACTGAGTCCGTCAACGGAGAGTCAGAGTTTGGGTCAGTAAAGGTTAACTGCAGTCAAGATTAAACCTGGCCTGTGGGTCTTGGGCCCTTGCCCAGTGCCAGTGCTCAGTGCCCAGTGCTCAGAGCCGCGGAGAGCTATGGAGGGAAAGAGAACAGTGGAAATGGAGCATGCCATGAAACTTAGGAAGGATTGTGTATTAGGAATTGACCTGAGGCTGGAGAGTTAGGCTCTCATTGATCCCCGTCCCCTGGCTATGTGAGGCTCTGGAAATTCTTTTGTCTCTCCATCTTGCTTCCTTCTTTCCAAGGCCATTGTCAACCTGGCCTCTGAGATCCCTTGTAGCTCCAGCAGGCTGAGGTTCTGGGATGCTCCTTTGACTTCCTTCAGAAACTCCCATTCAGAGGTCTGTGGGAGGTGGGGGGGCTCACCCTCATTTGCATGAGTCACATGTCAGGGGCTCCATAGCCCATGTGGCTTGTGGCTTCCCTATTGGATAGCACAGACACAGAACATTTCATCAACACAGAGCACTCCCATGGACAGCCCTGTTCTAAGTAGACATTGACCCTAGGGGAAGGATTTAACAAGGTGACTAACAACATGGAACTTAGATCCAGGTTTCTCTGCCACATGTAAGCTGTTAAGAGCTTGGAACTCAGCCTTTCTGTGCCTTAACTTCTTCCTTCTAAAATGGGGGTAATAATAGGATATTTATAAGGAGTCATAGAGTTAATCATGTGAAATGTTTCACAACTCTCACGCTATCAAGTCGATTGGGAATCACAGTGACCGTAGAGGCCAGCTGAGCACTGCCCGGTGAGCTGAGATGGTAATGCTTCATTGGAGTAGAATGCCCCATCTCTCTCCCTTGGAGCCCCTGGTGCTTGTGAACTGCACACCCTGCAGATCGCAACCCAATGCATATCCACCTCGCTGCCAGGGCTCCTTAACATGAATGCTTCACCATTGTCATGGTGAAGTGTATTTAGAAATGTACTCACGATGTATTGACTAGCCCACCTCATGTGAGACCTGGTGACTTCTCTGAGCTTCAGTCACTTCTCTGTGCTAGGAAGATTGTAGCCCCTGCACCCCCATCCCCAGGGAGATGATTGGCATGAGGTATTTGTTCTTACTACCAGGTAAAAAGGGAAGAGTGTGTTTAGAAGCAGCTGCCAGGTAAACAGCAAGCTGTGTTTGGAGCCAGACCCCAATGGAATCCTGATCTATTGCTTATCGTTCTCCCAAAAAAGCAATTTCTAACCCCTGGACATCAAAAATAGAAAGCGCCGACAGAGCCCAGTTGGCCGCTTCCCACACCTTGCTGACTGGGATGAAGGAGGCAGGCGCTGCCCTCACACTCAATTGGACTCTGAGGGAAAGAAAATTCTCTGAGGCCGCCTTCTGAGCTCTCAGCAGGCAATCCTGAGACGGCTGGCATGAGGTCAGGGGATCGGATACTAGTCACAGCTGTGTCAGCTGCTCACAACGTGACGGTCCCTTTGGACCTCAGTTTCTCATCTAAATAGTGAGTGAGGGGGGTGGACCATGATCACATTTCCCAACAACCTAGAGCAGGAAGCAAGAACAGGAAGGGCTTCCAGGCAAGCTGCTGGAGGCCGAAAGGGAGGGGGGGGGGCTGCCGAAGGGAGGTGCCATGTGAGCCAGACACGCCAGACCAAGGACGACAGAATTACGATTCTGACTCAAGGCCAGGCCTCTCATGTTCTAGATCAAGGAGTGGAATGTTTAGTGAGTCCCACCCTTGTCTAAGTCCAGAGCAGGTGGGTACCTTGGCCCAGACTGTGGTCTAAGTCCCCCAATTCTGTACCTCCCTCTTGTCATGGTATTGTCTTCAGCTCCTGGCATGCAGAGGTAGATGTCAAGAAGCAGAAATGACCCCCAGAGCTCTCTCTTACCCTGGGTGGACGGGTGCCTTCCCTCCTCCGTCTACAACAGGGCCTCCTTCTTAGAATGCTCCTGACAGAAACCTGGAGGAACTTAGACCCTTCAGGCCATAAGCAATGAATTAAGAATACATCTAAGACTGCAATTAACTTCATGCACGATGATGTCAGCGTATAGTCTGACCACAGGAATAGGTCAATCTAGAGAAAATTACGCAAAGTGCACTCACAGTCTCTGTGACTCGGGGTGCCTGGCTCCTATTTAGCTCAGCCCAAAGCCCTCTGGGTCCCTGTAAACTAACCACAGGGCCCAGCGCGTGTGTTCTTAAGCCTGAGAAAATCGAACATGGTTCTCAGCCCACCTCCCCCATCACCGGGGACCTGACAGCCAGAGAGCTAAGCCCCCGCTTTCTGGAGGCATTGTGGACCTATCCTTCCAGGGGGTGAGTGGCTTCATAATGCGGCCAGGCTAGCAACTCAGACAGTGCCTTCCCCCAGCCACTCCGCCTCTCCCCACGTGTTCACCTTGGCCCTTCATCCCAGACCACCTACCAGGTGGAGCCTCAGCCAGCTCCTCTAGCTCACCTCCCTGAGACCCACAGCGACACGGGGCCGACTGGAGCAAGCAGCCTTGGTCCAGAGTCAGGACCCTGGGACACACGAGCCCTGCAGGTCGCCTGCTTAGGTTGATGTATAGCCTCTCACCATGGTATTTTCTTTTTCAGTCAGGGAGTTGCTGAACTCGGGCTGAAGGATTACTGTCCTAACTCATCCTTTGTCAATATTAACTTCCGCTCCTGCCCATAAATCTCTCTCAGAGCAGACCTTCCCAGCTGCTTGCTCTCTCCCCAGCCCGTGCGGCTGATGATGCCCCACGATCCCCAGGCTGCCGTGTGTTGGTGACTCCACAGTCCCTTGTCCGGCCCACTCCTAGTGGCAACTTCTGGGAGAGCGGAGGGGTGCTTCCTGCAGGCCTCCCATGCCAGTCTGCCAGGACCATGCTCCCAAGGCTCCGCCAAAGGGAGGTACATGCAGGGCCCACAGTCCCACCTCTGACGATAGAGGCACTGCATGGCCTGGGGAGTGCTCCAGGGTCCTGGGTGCTAAGGAGTTGTCACCAGGCTAACCTGCCCACTGTGGACTGTCCAGTGGGTTTTGCTCATGCCAGATTGTTAAGGAGAACACACTCAATTAGGTTTAGTTCGCCTCCGCTTCCCTCGCAGGGAATGGCTAGTGTGTGGGAGGCCTGTTGGCGACTTCTTAGCTACTGGTTGATCTCTGCCCAGATATTCTGGAGCACACAGAAATGGAGCCAGGTTTTGATTGAGAGTGACATTGGCTTCAGGTTCTCTAATATCTCCACGCTCTGTTGTCTCCCGGTGCCCAGCACTGTGAGGCCCTGCACCTGACCGTGTGATTTAAGGCTGCACCGGACCCCCCATGTAGTGAGGGAAGAGCACCCTGGCAGAGGTCCCAGGTGGTAGAGACAGACCTCCATGCTGTCCCAAACATCCCCATCCTATGAACCATCCCAGGACCCAAGGAGAGATCTAACATCCCACCCCACCCACACACAAAACAGCTCTCCAGAACCCCTGGAAGCCCCTGAAACTCCCCAGGTGCAGGAGCCTGCCTGGTGCCCATGGCACTGCCTTTGCAGAATCAGCCCGTCCCATCCAGGTGAGCCATAGCCGCCCTGCTGCCCGGGGGTAATCTACAACCTGTGGAACAAAGACAGGTACTGTCCGCACCGTCTACATTTGCCAGCCTCAGATTTAGTGACCTCTCCATCCATCATGTTTATACCTGCCCATTCCAGGATGCACCCTCCCTGCCCATGCCCCTCCAGCTCCTCATTTGAACTCTTCCTCACCTGGTCCGGTCCGTTTGACTGACGTCCCAGAGGAAGAGGTCCCGGAGCCGGGAAGTCCATGAGGCTTATCTTCCAGCCATGCTGGGTTACATCAAGAGGTGCGGGTAAGGGTAGAGAACACGGGACCTCACAGGAGCTGGCCCTGTACCTCACTGACCACCAGCTCTCCTCCCCAAAGAGCCTCAGCTCTGGAGATCAGAGAAGTGGACTGGGGCATTGGACTACCCAAAATTGTCCAGTGGGTGGCGGCAGGGCCACAGAATTGGCCTGTGCAGTTGTGTGTCTGGCGGGGTGATGTAAAGATGATTGGACGTTGTGTGTGAGAGGTGGCTGGGCAGAAGCTCAAGGGTCATCGCTAGGACATGGGGTGGGTTCCAGCTATCTATTTTTAGCAAGACCCTTCAGTTTGCGCCTCAGCTTCCATGCCTGTAAAGAGAGATAGTGGACCTGGTGCCCAAGCTGTAGTTGGTTTGAGGCTTTGTGAGAGCACATGCGCAGGGCTTTGTAGCCAGGCTGCCATAGATGGGCCTGGCACAGCCTGGGACGGAGCGGAAAGGAGGCGGGCCAGGAGCTTGAGCTCTGGAGGGGTCAAGCATAGGATCATCCGCCTGCATGTAGCCAATCAGCCTTCTCTAGGAGCTTCTGTGGATCATTGCCACACCCGACTCCACCGCCATTGGCCACATTGCTGCATGCCAGGGCACCTGCTGTCCTCAGAACTCAGGCCTTGCTGCAACCTTGTCTCTGGGAGGGAGAATTTGCTTAAAAAGCTGACCCAAAGTCCACACAGAGCTGATGACTCATAACGGAGATGCTGAGACACCCCTGTCTCTTCTTCCAGCCACCCGGACTCAGCGATTACCACCACTATCCTATTTCATAATGTCTAACTTCTTTAGCACTGGGGGCCTGCCAGACCTTGTGCTAGAGGTTTCCATGGAATCCCTTACTTATTTGGGAAGCACCCTGTATGAGAGACAGGTGAGGAAACTGAGGAACAGAATCTCGAGCCCCAGGTGGGTTCTATGGTGAGCATGAAGAGGTGAGTGAGGTGCAGTGCCCCCAGGCTCCTGCCTGGGCACTCAGAGATCACTGTGAAGATGGCACATGTGCTGGAGCCATCTGAAGAGGGTACTGTGGATGCAGAGGTCTGGGACCAGCAGGTTCTGAGTGGCTTCAGAGTGGGTATAGGCAATGCCTGGAATTCAAAGCTCAGTGACTCTCGCCTTGCCTCCACCTTCAGCCAGAACAACAAAGACTTCAGAACCCAGGAAGCCAAGGCAGAGGGAGCCCCATGATGCACAAGAAGGAAGAAGGTAAA
The DNA here is from genome assembly GCF_050624435.1 of Tenrec ecaudatus. Lineage (NCBI taxonomy): Eukaryota > Metazoa > Chordata > Mammalia > Afrosoricida > Tenrecidae > Tenrec > Tenrec ecaudatus. The sequence goes on from NC_134541.1 coordinate 55,999,115, forward strand.
AGGACAATCCTACTGGGTCAGGGACTGGCTGCTTATACCCCACTGCAGGTCAGCAGGCGTCTGATTTCTCCTGGCCTGGAGCACTGCATACCTACCCTTTGTCTGGACCACCCATACCCTGAGCTTGCAGTCCCAGGTTCAGGACCCCTGGGACAACTGGTCTGACTACATTGGTTCCCCAAGACCTTGGCAAGACTGACCAAGTACCCGCTGACCAAGTACCCACTACAGAGGCACTGACCGATAGCCCAGAGTCCATCACTGGGCCTGTGTGCAGCCTGGGCTCCTAGCTAGCCCCTTGGGCCTTTGGAACAGCAGGTCTTCCTGTGCTCTGGGTTGTTCTCTGACCTAAGCGCTGAGAGGTGGCATGCTGCCCCCCTCCTCGTGCCAGGCCATCCTGTCGGGAATGGAGGAGGTTACCTGGCTGTGGACACTGAGGTTCCATTAGCAGCTGTTGAGGCATTTGTTCTTGCTCCTGGCCATGTTTGGTGTGTCTGTCTTGTGCCAGAATATGCTGGAAGGCTGCCCCTCCACCCCAGCTCCTGTGTCCTTCCATGCCCCAGCTCCAGCAGGAGCCCTGGTGGGGCCATCCCTTCATATGCAAATTGATGTCTGTCTCAGATGTACAAGGTCTTGCATAGTCTCATCGGACACTAAGCATTGCAGCAAGCCAGGGCTGGAGAAATGCAAAAGGTTGGTGTCTTTTGGAGCGTTCTATTGTAACTATATTCAGAGTCAGGGGAAGAGCAGCGTCTTGGTGTGCCCCAGTCTTAGAACCTAGAACTGCAGCTCCATCGGGCCTAGCTCCAGGGAGCTCCATGAAGCTGGACGGTCCAGAGTGAGGTGATGGCTGGAACAGTGGAGCCCCTCTCTCCCAGAGCACGGAGAGGAGTGGACCTTTCGGAGCTTGCAGGTTTCTGAGGGCTCATTTGTAGGGCCTTCCTAAGGAGTCCTGGTGGCCCTATAGTTTGAGCATTAAACTCCCAAACACAAGATTGGCAGTTCAAATCCACCAGCGACCTCACAGAAGATGAATAAGTCTACTTACTCCCATAAATACATACAGCCCCAGAAACCTTATGTATGGTCACTGTGAGTCTGTAGGTATGCACCTGGCAGGGGGGCACTGAGATGAGAAACTGTGGCAAACATCCACTCCACCTTCGCCAGCATCCAGGCACCTGTGGGCACAAGGGTGGCTATGAGCTAGAATCAGGTGCCCCTGTGCCCTAATGTGCCGGCCTCACTCTTGTTGGCAACCTCTCACTGTCAGATGTGTTCCGGCTCGGATGATAACGTAGATAGCCACAGTCGCACTAACGAACAAAGGGATAGAGTGGCACTCACTGAGCTTCCCGGCACCTCACTTGTAGAATAGTTTCACAGATTAGCAAAGAGAAAAGCTAGGTTTCAGGCAAGCTGAGGGCACAGGAATGAGCCGGGCCTAGGTGGGCAACTATCCAGAGACGGTGCCAGTGCACCCATGTACTGTCACTAGCAAGAGAGGGATGACAGTGCCACACTTCCTGGACCACTCCCATGGCTTCGTCACCCAGAGACAGGAGGAGAAGATCTTGGGCATGGTTGGGGTGTGTCTTCTGCTACCTGGGAGACCCTAGCCCCCACATGTCTCAGACTCTCCACCTGTAAAACAAGAGCTAAACTTTGGCATTCCAAAGGGTTTAATGCGAATTGAGAAAACCACTGTGAAATTGTGTGCACAGTGGGGGGGGGGAGGTGCAAATCACCCTTTAGAATGATTTTAGGGGAGATTGCGCCTACACTCCGCACCATCTGCCCGACCTCTAGGACAGTAGGGTACATGAGCTCATCTAGTGGGTGAGCAGAGACCTGTCAACAGGAGCAGTGACCAAAGCCCAGCCATAGGTGGGTGCCCACATGCACACGAACATGCAGGCATCCCTCTGGTGGATGCACACGCATGCCAAGGCATGTGAGGGAACATGCCATTGCCCATACAAAGTATTTAGAAGGGGGCTCAGTGTGCATCCAGGCCGGAAGACTCAGCCCCAAGGGAACTGATAAATACCACATCCAGGACCAGGGACAGGCTGACACCTTTTCTATTCAGACAGAGTCCAGAGGGCTGGGTCAAAAGGCAGAAGAACTCAGCAGTCCAACTGTACTCAGGCTCACACATGACACAGATCCTGTGGCAGTCATTCAGACAGGGATATGCATACTCAAGTACACACACACATGCACATGTGTGTGCACACCTAAACATAGCCTGGTCGTGGTAGATGGTTGGCAAAGAGGAACCAGCAGGGTTCAGGGGTCAAGCTACAACTTTGCAGCTAGAGGGAGATGAGATCAAAAAAGCCTCCCATATAGAGAAAATTCAAAACCATCTGCAAGAAAACCTGTAGGGCTAATAGAGGGATTTTGTAGTTGCAGGGTACAAGGTCAACAAACAAATATCAGCTGGGTTTCAATATAGCAGCAATGAGAAACCTGAAAGGGAAGCAGAAGAAACAATTCCATTTATAGTAGTATCTGCAAGAATAAACTACCTAGGAATATATCTAACCAAGAACATGAAATACTTACACAGTGAAAACTCTAAGGTAATGTTGAATGGGATTAAAGATGACTTAAATAAACGGACAGATGAACCGTGTTCATGGATTGGTACACTTAATATTGTGAAGACAGTAATAATACCCAAAGTGATTCTATAGATTCGATGCAATCTTGAATAAAATTCCAATAGCCTTCTTCACCGAAAAGAAAAGAAAAAAATAATTAACCCTATCTGGAAGGGCAAGAGGCCCCAAACACCTAAAACAGTGTTGAAAGAGGATGAAGTAGAAGAATTCATATTCCATCATTTTTAAAACATACTAGACTACAACAGTCAGTAGGTCTGGCAATGCTGTTGGGTAAATGCTGGACTGCCAACCGCGAGGTTGTCAATTCAAATATAACAGCTCTTCCTCGAAGAAAGATGAAACTTTCTGATCCAGTAAAGAATTACAGCCTTCCAAAGCCTATTTAGGTGTCTGAGTTGGAATTGACTGAACAGCAGTGGGTCTGGGTTTGTTTGTTTATTATACAGCTACAAGAATCAAAAGAGACTGCTACTGGGATAACATGAGATGTGCTGTTGAATGAGATAGAATTGAGAGTCTAGAAATAAACCCACATATCTCTGGTCAACTGATTTTTTCAAAGGGTCCTAGGAACTTTTCCATCCCTTCATTTCCAATGTTTCCCATCATTTGACGAGAAAAGAAGAATGTCTCCAATAAATGGTTCTGACCAAACTGTATTTCCACACACAGAAAAATGAAATCATATCCGAGTGTCACATCACACTCAAAGAAAAATTCAAAATGGATTAAGGACCTAAATGATGTACAAATGAAAAGCATAGGATTCTTAGAAGCACAAGCAATACTTTCAGGTCTACCATTCAAGGAGGGGCTGTCAAGTATCATCAGAGAAGCAAAAGACAAAATAAACAATGGGACCTCATAGCAATTTGGAACTCTTCTTCTTCAAAAGCTTTACATAAAAAGTGGAAAGACAAGCTATCACCTGGGACAATATCTTCAGAAACCATATCTCTGACAAGAACCTAATAACCACAGTGTCTATAAAACTTCCACAGCTTAACAATAGAAAGGCAATCCAGTGATAAAGTGTGCAGAGGAACTTAATAAAGTGGACATTCAAATGACCACCAAGCCCACGAGGAGATGCTCGGCGCCATTAGGCATCAGACAGATGCAGGTCAGACCCACTGGGCGATGCCGTTCCCTCCTAGGAGGCTGAGAAACCAGCAACCGGGAACCCAGGAAATAACAAGTAAATGTCACTGGGAAGACGAGGGACTCGGGGCTCTTGTCCATTGCTATGGGAATGAAAAACCATACAGCTGTTGTAGAAAACAGAGTAACAACTCTCCAAAAAATTCCAACTCGAACTACCATATGATCCAATGATTCTGTTCCGAGGCATAGAGATGCAAAGAGACTTGTGCCCCAATGTTCATTCTGCATCGGCCAAACATGGAAGCAACCTAAATGCTCCCCAAGAGACGAATGAGTTTTTTAATGTGGTGCATACGTGCGATGGAATATTATTCAGCTAGCAGGAGAAATGAGGTCCTGATATGTGCTGCAATAAGGATGGAACTTGAAGGTTTTGTGCCATCGTAAAAGTACAAATATATACCATGCTTCTATAAAAAGAAAAGACGGGCTAAGTGCCTAGAGACCAAAGTTGATTCGTGATTACCAGAGGCTGGAGCAAGGAGGAAAGGGGTGGTTTCAGGGGGTGAGACAATTGCATTGATTAAGAGAGGCCTACAACCCGCGTATTATAATTTCTCTCAGCAAGTTATATACGTAGGAGAAGTTTAATCGGTAAAAGTCGTATGATAGATGTTTTTATAATGATGGAAAATACGTGTAGCTGCTGAAGCCGCTGCTGTGCAACTCCACGCCCACAGAGTGGTCGTCCTTCATTTGGAGGCTCAGAGCCGTGCTTTTGTGGGACACCTCAGTTAATTGCTCGAGCTATATGTGTGGTCCTCCTTTTCTGCCTCCTGCTTCATTACTTCATGTCTGCCGTCTTCGATGCTGGCGAGCTGCCACCTAAACAAGGCCCAGCGTCTGGTCTCTATCCACCCGGAGCCATCGAGAACACCGGAGTCGGGATTAGGAGGAGCGAATGAAATGCGTGGCTAGGTGCCTTCATAAACAATTGCCTTCTGTGACACGAGACCAGAGAAACTGGATCTGTCCTCCTCCTACCATCACTGACCATTTTGATCCAAGATTCCTTAACAAATCCCTGATCAACAAGGAAGAACTGCAGAGCGGGGTTTCAAAGTCTCGTGGGTTCTCCATGTCCTGGAGTTATAGGAGCTGGATGAGCCCTGGAACTATCGCCCTGAAATAATCTTTACAGTTTAAGCCCGAGATGTCCCCGGCAGTCATCTTAAAACCAAGCGGCAGTTGAGCTTAACCAATAAACAAGGCCTGCCTTGAGCATCATGGTTCTCAAACAACAACCTATATGCCACCAAATTGGCAACTAAGAGAATTAGGTAAGAACTTTAGAGAGCAATGAGTTTATGTTAATGAGAGAAGAACAACGTTAAAATGGAGGCTGGGAAGGATTCCACAAATTGAAGGATGTAATCGTGTCACTTAGCTGTGCATATAGAAACTGTGGAATTGGCGTATGTTTCGCTCTTCCCAATAACGCGCCGTCATCAAGTCCACTCCACTTCATAATGACCCAACAGGACAGAGTAGAAATGCCCCCTTTGGGTTTCTGAGGTGGTAAATCCTGACAGGAGCAGAAAGCTGCACTTTTTCCCCTAAGGTGCAACTGGTGGATTTGAACTGCTGACCTTGCAATTAGAAACTTGATATAAAACCAGAGCTCCTTTCAACAGCACAGAAAAGTAAAATTTAGAAAGTAAGCTGGGTGAGGGCAGATAATAGACTGTGAGGAGTGATTCTTTGGACATCTTAACTAAATTTTTAAAAAGAATTTAAAAAAAAACCTTTCCCAGAGCTGGCTCAAACTCTGGCTCCAGGTAGGACGGGGAGTTAGTACCACCTGATATGATGAGGCCCTATACCTGTTATTGCATAGGAGCATCGGGTGACCCTGCCCGGAGTAGGACTGACTGCCACAGACAGAAGCTGGAGCGAGAGCAGAGCAGACCCATTAGAGAGGTGGGCTGTGGTGACAGAGTCTAGAGAGCCAGGTGAAGTGGGGGAGACCCGGGATGTCTGAGCAGATGGGTTTAGGAGGCAATAGGCAGGTTCTAGCTTGAAGAAGCAGCACTAGATGTCAGAGATTGAACTAGAAAGCCATTTTTGGCAGGAACAAAACACAAGGCCAAGAGTTTGCAGGGCAGCCACCAGTAGACCTGAGGGAGGCCTGAGCAGTACAGGGAGAAGAAGGACGGAGGGTGTCAGGCTGAGGGCTAAGCTGAGGGTTCTGATGGTGGGATCTTGGTCTTGTGAAGAAGGGGAGACAGGAAGTTGGTTCCTCTGACTATCTCAGCCCTCCTCAACAGCCCTCTGTTCCTTGCTGGGGCTCCATGGGCCTCTCAGGGCCCGTGACTTCAGCCTGCATTCGAGCAGACAGAGGTCCAGCTGAAGGCAGTCAGAGGGGGACAAGCCTAACACGCTCACTGTATCCACTGCAGAGCTGCCAGGTTAACCACAACAGTAGCCATAACAGTGAGAAGCCTTTCTATTGATAGGGCGCCAGCCATGGCCCAAGGAACCCTGGTGGTATAATAGTTACTCAGTGGGCCGCAGTCCACATGGTGGGCAGTTCAGAACCGCCAGCAGCTCTGTGGGAGAAAGACTGGGCTTTCTACTCCTGTCAACACTAACAGGCTCAGAAACACAAAGTTGGGGGGGCGTCGCTAGGAGTCAGCACTGACTTAATGGTTTGGTTTGGTTGAGTTTGGGAAGCCATGTGCCATATACTAGACATTGATCTTTTCCTCCTAATAATCATCCTGACTACCTAGGAAGGATGAACTACTATTATTCCTACTGTACGCTTAGAAAAGTCAGGGCTCCGAGAGGTGGCCTTGCCCAATCACAGAGCAGAAGACGAAGGCTAACTGATCCAGAACCTAGACCCTTTCTCCAATCACACTGTTCCTCCACACCGTTCTTCTGGAGCTGAGTAGAGCAAAGAGAACTAGGACAGAGGTATGAAAAAACTTTGACTGGGGTCAGCTTCTGCCATCACCCTTGGGTGCTCCAAGGACCAGATGGCAAGCTCTAAATGGCTGAGAGCCAGGGAGAGACCTGGCTGGTGGAGCCCATCCACCCTGAGTGGTGAGCAGACTCTGAGGGCCCTTGGTTTCCTCCTGACATTCATGCCCTCCCCTTGGGGGAGGATTGCACCTGCGATCCTTCTGGACAGTGTGCTGTGGCAAGGTGAGGACTGCCGTTCCCTCGTCGGCCTCTGTTAGATGTACGAGTCTGTCCTACCAGCGAACTTGCTCGGGAGTTCCTCCTTGCTGCCTCAGTTAACCATTGGTCACCTTGGAGAAACCCATGCAGCTGAGACATCCAGGACACCTCTCAGAAGAGGGTAGCCTCCACAAACAAGCCAGCATGAACGATGGCCATCGGCGCACAACTGCACGACAGCACAGTTCACCACCAGTCTACAGGTGCTGGAAGCTGGCCTCCCACCGCTCCATCTCCAGCTGAGGATGCACCCTGCCAAACTTGGACTGCAGCCTGTGCGAGCCATGGACCAGCTGAGCCATGCCCGAGACCAAGATGAGCAGCCGCTACAAATGCGTTCATTTGTCATTCAGCAACCAGCAGGCAGCACACTTGTCCTGGAAGCTGGACCATCTAACCCAAAAGTTGTTTTCTTGTTCATTTTTTCCTGGAATAATGCTCCCCACCAAGAAAATCGATGGATTACATTATTCTGATGCCGCTGGAATAAAGCCAAAGCATCACAAAATATCCTTGACACTGAACTTGTCATTTCCTTCTGGCAGAGCCGTTGGCTTAGTTTTCCTAGTCAGAAGGGAGGAGGTCGGTGTGACCTGGAATGCAGCCTGCCCTCCTATCAGACGGCCCTAGACGTGAGAACCAGGGTGACCAGAGCTGGTGGAAGAAACAACCATCCAGGGGACTAGGCCTCTCCTGGGAAGCACCTCCACACCTGAAGCCCCCAGAGCCTCTCCTGGCTACACTTCGGACCAACCAAGACCAGGAAACGTCTCTGGGAATGAAGTGCCCAGTGAGGGGGCCTGGGTAAAGAATGGTGTGAGTGTCCATGAAGAAGGGAGACTGAGGACATGGATGTGATGCTCTACCCGGAAGCCCACATCTGGAAGCTTCCTGTGATTTGGGATCCTGCTTCATGGGGCTTCTGTGAAGATCGCAGGAGAAAGCCCACGGGGCAGGCTTTAGACAAACGGTTCTCGCTGCCCTTAGTCAGGGGTAGTGGCTCCATGACAGAATCCTGGCCCGCCATATGTGAGAATTGGGTTCGATTCCCCGTCTGCCCACTTCCCGCCTAGCCACCCCTCATCGGTCAGTGGAGGTGAACATGTTATTACAATGCTGAGCAGGTTTCAGCCGAGCCGCTGGACTCCTGTGGACTAAGAAGACAGACCTGGCCCTCTGCTTCTAAAAACTCAGCCAGTGACAAGCCGAAGGCTTCCCATAGTCCGACCCCAAACTGGTCAGGAGGATGTCTCCAAACCTGGCAGTTCCATTCTGCTTTTCCATGGCATTGCCACAAATAGGGACCCCCGAACAGCCTTACTAAGGTTTCCCATTCCAACTACAAGTATCCCTCAAGTCCCCCATTTTCCTTTGAATGGCATCTTCTGTTCCACCCACCCTGGGTCACATGTTGCAAGAGAGGCCCCTCAGAGGAGCCAGCTCCTCCTCAGCCCCCAGCCCTGTATGCCCCGGCTGGTGAGCAGCCAGAGGTGCCTCCTCCATGCCCACAGGAGGGTATATTCAAGGAAGGGCTGAGTGGGGGGTAGGAGAAGGAGCCCCGGTGGCTGGAAGCCAGAGCCAGGTCTGGGGCAGTGGCCAGGGGAGATAGGGGGACAGGCCTGGGTTAATGAAGTATGGATTGACTGGGTTGAAGCTGATTAGCTCTGGCATTGGGCTTTTCCTAAGCAGCAGCAGCAGCAGAATCAATACTAATCCCTTGATCCCATTAGGGCTCCTGTGGATTTCTGGGACACAGCCTATGCTGCACTCTCCAGCAGGGGCCCTGTCTGCGCCTGGAGAGGAAGGCAGAGCCTTGACCAGTTATTCTTTTTAATTAAACTGTTTTCGCTCTCTGCCGCCTACCACATGCTTCCTGTTGCCCTCTCTCGGCTCACTTGTTGTCCCTTCCACCGCCGCCACCCACCTCCTTAGCCCACACCCGCATCCCTGGCCCCGACCAGTGACCCAGTCACCCTCTGTATTAGGAGGTGCCTCATCTGCCTCTGCCAGCCTCAGGGGTCTGCTCTGGTCTCCCCTCACCCCATGCTGAGAGCTGCCATATTTCCCTTCACCCCTGCACTTCAACAGCAAGTGTGGCAGTTCAAGCTCACCAGATTTCTCTTCAGGAGAAATGTGCAGCTATATGCTCCTGGAAAGAGTTAGTCTCAGAAACCCTGTAGAAGGGGGCTCAGGCCCAGAATCCACTCCCTGGCTGCGGCTTTCGGCTCCATGCGACAGGAGTGCTCTTCCATGGCTTCTGCTTGATGAACTTAGGAAAGGAGCTAGCAGCTCCATTCTCTCAGCAGAACGCTTAGCTGAGCCTATGGCAGGCGGGAGCCATACGGTATCTGCGGCCTCCCGTCCCACAGCGCCTACACCGCGGCTCGCACATGAACTCCGTGCTTACCAAGAGTTGTAACGCTGGTTCACGCCCCTGTTCCCCACAGACACATGTGGGGTTGTTGTCATGGGAGCACAGCAGTCATTGTCATCTGTGAGGGTTGAAAAGAGATCAATGTGTGGTTTCTGTGGAAACTGGATTCAAGACTGATTCGATGAGGTGAATGTGGAAAAGAGGTCTCTCCACTAGGTGAAGATTGGTGGGCAAGCCATACAAATTCTAAGAGAACGCTGTCTTCCAAGTGCTCGTGGAGTGGCCTCAAGTTCTCGATCACGGCATTTCAATCAGACAGCAGGTGCAGGTGACGTCAACGAGCCAGTGTAGGACTTCTGACAGCGGACTCCTAGACCAGGGAGAGGCCCGAGCCCTGCATCCAAAAGCCCAACACCTGGGGATAACAAGCGGTGGGGAGTTTGGACAACAGGAAAATGATCATGTCTTGCTCAATTGTGGGCACAGGTCCTCTGTAGAACAACTGGCTCCTCAGCTGTTGCTTTATTTGAAATATTTACCATAGGCATGTGTCATGTTTATAGTATTCTTTAACAGACATATTTGATTAACCCACTACCATTGCCCACTAGCTTACTGGGTAAAGGGGCTTCTGTTTTCCTCCAAGGTCAAGTGGTTGGATGACCTCTGAGCTTGTGTGCAACCTCACTCTATCATTCATGCATGCACACACACTGAAACACCATATACTTATCACGCCTTGACTCCGTCTTTGAACCATCTGATTTCTTTCCTAGAGAAGGAAGCCAGCTCCCCACCACCAACACCAGCCCCACGACACACGAACCTTGCTCACCATCCACAGAAGGAGCTAGCACAATACAGTTGCTCAAGTAACAGCTTGCTAAGTACAGTTGCTAAGCTCAATACAGTTGCTCAAGTAACAGCTGTCAAGTGGAATTAAATAAGCCCCCTCTTCAGAGACAAGGGACAGGGCTATGGGGCATTGATTGGGTTACATTTGAACGCATGCAGCACAGGAGAAATCCTTTCCTTGCATTCAAACCTGCTAGCCTGGAAACCGATCTTGTCCACAGCTCTGCCTTCCCAATCTTGCCTACTGAACCCCAACCTTTGACAGAGTAGAGCCTTCCTATCTGGGTCCAGTCACCACTAGTTCCCATTTTCAGCCTGCAATATCCTAGAGTTCATAGTCAAATTGCTATAAATAGTTCTCTCCCATTGTGGCTAACGTCTGTGGTCCTAAAACCACGATTGAGTTCCTGAGAAACTGCTCTGTTGGGCACTGCCTCGGACTCTGCCTGGGTATGACCTCCAGACCTTAACTAACCCTGCCCAAACACTCCCTTTTCCTCAAGGAGTCCTGACGCCCTGACACTCCAGTTTCTTATATGGCAGTAGTGGACATTCAGAGCCCAGCTCCAGGTTTTCTGTATAAAAGCTGAGGAAGGAGGAATGTGCCTATGGCTAGGCCTGGGCATCTTTCAGGCTGGTGCCCTCCTCCACTCTCCAGGCAGCTGCCTTCTGAGGCCTGCCTCCTGTGTTCTCGTCGTGGGTCAGCCTCCCCCCCACCCCCCAGCCTCACCCATTCCATCCACAGTGTAGCCTTTGTCTCAATGGAAGAAGGCCCTCTGAGAGCACAACAGGGAAGGCCTCCCTGTGTTTGCACTGCTGAGAGAAAGGATGGCGCCAGAGGGGTCAACCACAGGCGCAAGTGTCCATAAGATGGGTATTGCTCACAGAAGACCTGAACCAGTCTCACGTAGGCACACCTGGTTTTCCTTTGAAAGCGCATGCCTCCTGCCACACCTGTAAAATTCAGGTCCTCAACCACCCCTGCTGTGGTCTCCTGACTCTTCTCCAACACACCATCCTCCCCTGCAAAATCACAAGCAAAACTCAGAAACCATTGCAGGCCAGGACAAGTAGAGCCTGCAGAGATGTGCAAGCCACCACAGGCAAGCAACACTTCTCTGGGCCTGGCCAGCCAGTGGCAGGCTATGGAGAGAGGTCCATGCAGGGCCTCAGATTTGAAGCAGGCATAGTACTGGCCTCTCTCCCCCACCAGGCCCTGTTCCTATGAACCTGCCCCCTGCTGGCCAGCTGGCTTCAAGGCTGAGCTCTGTTCTGCTTAATAACCGCTTGGTAATTAGCTTCACAATTTTGCTACTATGCTTATAATAGCTTCCATTAAAGTTATGGGGTTTTCAAGCTATAATGGCTTCCAGAGTAATTAATGCACAACTGGGTTTATTGCTAAGTTTATTTTTAGAGCTTTCCCCTCTCCTTCCCCCTCCCTTTCCTTTCACACATTTTAACTAAAAAAGACTCCATGGTATCAGAATGGTCTCTCCACTGCCCGCTGCACATTTGCCTTCTTCATTCCCCTCCCCTTCCTGCTCCAGGCTCAAAGGAGCCCTGGGACCCCAGAGTGGAAGCCACCGGCACCCAGGAGGGCAGCTTGAGGTCACTCCAGTTCATCAGTCTCACCACATGAGAGCCCTGTGTTCCTGGGCCCACCTGCCACTCACCCAGACCTGGAGGCTCTGGGCTGGAGTCTCCTACCATGCTCTTGGGAATTGTGTAGAGCAAAGGATCGGGTATTGGATTCCAGCCCCATCACTTATTAGCTGTTAACCTTGAGCAAGTCATCCAGCCTCTCTTGTTTCAAATAATTCAGCTGGAAAATTGAGATAACAACAGGGTCTACTTCTCAGGTCTCTTCCGAGTATTGAAGGATCAGATACATAGATTGCAGGTTCGAGATCAAGAGGGCTGCTCAGAAGAAGAAAAAGAAAACTGTAAAAGCAAGGAAATACCCACTAAACCAACTTCAATTTCAAGTATTGAATGGAACTCATGCTCACCTCTCTTTGCTTTGATGTCTTCCCCCTGAAATCTGCACCTTTGAAGACTCAGGACTATTGATAACGCTCCCAGGAGTCCCTGGGATGTCCTGGTCTTCCTGTCTCTTGTCAGGCCTCGCCTCAGAGCTCCCAGCTGAGACATGGCGGAGCGCCGAGCCCTGTGGAGCCCTGCAGTAGGTACTGCACTGGGTATGGGGCTAGTTCAGGGGGCGAGGTGGAGGCAGGGGCTGGCCTGCGGGCACTCCATGTAAGCATAGAGTACATGAGACCCAGTGTGGGCCGCTGAGCCAAGCTATGCCACTTGCTAGGGCCACTGGAAGGAGTTTGCACACTCATGCACATATATGCACACACACACACACACACACACACCCATCCATGGTCCTGGACCTTAAATGAGCAGCAGTGGGAAATAACATGTCTCCATCTCTGCAAGACAAAGCAAGGATAATTGGGCCAAAGACACCCTCATGCTGACTCAAAATCAAAAAAGGTCACGCTGTCCCCACCTCTGCACCTCTCTGTAGGTGCAGGTTTCTGGTCTGCGGCGGCCATCCCACCTGTCAGCAGGGGTAGGTGTGCTCCCTACACGAGCTTTGTGGGTCATCTGGCTGTGTGGGGCATAAGAACAAAATACTGGGTCCTCAAATAAAGGAAAGCTAAACAGTTCTCATCACAACAATGGTACGACAGCAAACCAAGCCGTATTCGGTGTTTTAAGAGGGGAGCCTGCAGAGTGTGCATCCTTCCTCCCACCGCCCCTTCCCGTCAGGGGGATATCCTAGCTGTGTGACTTGTTTCTCTGTCCCCAACTGAAGGAGCCCTGGAAGCACCCTCCGAGGGCTCGGGTGGACCCACGTGCTTTAGATGATATCATGCCAGTTGCAAGTGTCATTGATTGACTGACTTGTGCAGTGTCCCACCCCTCACAGCATCACTGATGGGGCGGCACTGTTATCCCATTGTGTAGATGATGACATGGAGCTCAGAGAGACTAAGAAACTTCCTCTTACTGTGCCCACTAGCAAAGCCGGCTGCAGATCCAGGGCTGAGGGACTTCTAGCTCCACACTCTGGATCTTACACTGACTCAGAACTGGAAGGAAACTAGGAAGTCATCAAGCCCAGACCTCTGTTATACACGGATAAATATTTTAAATGTTGCTTAAAAAATCATCAAAACCTTTAGTAAGTAAAAATATCCAAATGTGAAGCTATTGTTTCTCAACCCATCCTCCACCTAGGCCTGCAGCTTCTTTCTGATGGCGGTATTTCCATCTCTGTAACTCTCCCTCGAAGAAGTCTGCACTCTCCTATCAATACCTCAGCACAGTAACAGTTTGACTGGCCTCGTGGGCCCAGTTATGTTCCTTTTCGATGTTCTTTGAGTTTGGAGGATGAAAAATTGCTGACGTGGCAATACCAGGGCTATAGGGTGGATGGGGTAAGGCTTGCCAATGAAATTCTCATAGGAAAATCCTTGTTACACTCAAAAAATAAGTGGGCGCATTGTTGTGATTGGGGGGGGGGGTTCTCAGTGCAACTGTCCCAAACTTTTTACACACCAATGCAGTTTTTAGTTTTCATAAAACTTCTTTATAATAAACCCCTGTGCCATCCTGTATCCTTCAAGAAAATTTATCACAACTGCCCCTTTCGGAACTGACCCCTATGCCTTGAACTTAACTAGCCCATTCAATCCCCTCAGAAGGCAATGCTTTGGTTCTATTCCAGGCCCTCTGCTGAGACTTAGTGGCTTCCTTGTTGTGTATTTGGATGCTAACGGCAAGGTCAATGGTTTAAAAGCACCTGCAGGGCTGCAGGAGAAAGACTCCATCTTCTAGCCCTGTAAAGAATTAGGTCATGAAAACTCAGAGCCATGGTCATCTCCAGGCATTCTTTCCTTTGCAACACACGGTATTGCCTGCAGTTCTCTGTGCCTGCCTTCTCCATCTGACCCCGAGAAACTGGGGCTTTTCTGAGTGTCCTAGCCCCACGGAAACCTACTGAGTCATTGCTAAGGCCCTCGCGGCTTTCCTTAGAACTTACTTACTTAACAACTAAGTGGCAAAAAGGAAGAGAGAACTTAACCTAACGTGGGGATGTGAAATATCCCCAGTTGTGCTACTGTCACAAAATCCCCAAGTCAGACACACCCACATACACAAGCCCACGTCCTTGAACACGTGCATGTGCACACACGCATGCATGAATGTGCACATGGACGCACGCATGCACACCCCCCTGAATGGCTGATTCACTCTGTGCTCCCACTGTTGGTTTGACCATTCCAGTGAGCTGGCCAGGGCTGCGCATGTCTGCTGACAACAGCACTCTGGAGGCAGAGGAGGCTTTTGCTGGTAAATGAGGCTCTTTCCAAGGGAGACAATACCTAGCTCTTTCACGAGTCCTTAGAACAGCATAGAGGTAAAGCCAAACAACCAGAGGGAAGTACACTCTTTTAAAACACTGTGGTGTCACCTGCCAGGTGAGTCCTAGGGGTGCAGGCACCTCAAAGCAGGTGGGGTCGTCCTGCTGCCCCCACCATGCGCTCAGAATCACACAATCTGCCTCCCATGCAAGGTTCAGCACCCAAGTAGAGGAAAGGAGGGGAAGGGCATCATGTGTCAGTCTCCATGGTAGTTGGGAGAGGTGGGCCCCACTTTGGGGGTACTCCGTCTACCCTCTGGACCCTCATCACACGAGAAGACAGCTCAGCAGATGTCCCTGCAGATGCTCTGCAGAAATGAATGGAAATCTGAGTCAAGCTTATGCTTCTCAGGATATAGGTACCAATCCAGGGACCCTGCTACCAATGCTCTTTGTACACCTTGTGGCCACTGGCCAGGGCCAGCTCTCCCCCTGATGATCCCAACTCCAGCATCTGGCATGCAGTCCTCCCCTGAGTGATATCCCACCTGAGTTTGGGTTCATCATGAAACTCATGGAGTTTCCTCCCAGCACCCTACTCTAAAGCACCTCTTGTTCTTCCTCAAAGGGCTTGCCATAGCTCTGATCCTTCATTCCGATCTGGAAAAACCTATCATGACCCAATGTATTCCCGAGAACTGCTTTGTGAAGTAGGTGCGGATGCCACTTCGCTGTATGGATGAGGACATTGTGGCACAGAGAAGTGGCATAACTTGTCCAAGACCACATAGCTTGTTGGTGGCAGAATGGTGACATTTGCCAGGGCTGTGTGTCTCCAAGAGCTGGGTCCTTTGCCCCTTCATCATTCACTGACTCTCATTAAATGTACCTATGACATGCCCAAGGTGTGCCAGTCTGGCCAGCCAGCAGCCAGACGGAGGGGGTCCTTGAAAGGAACCATCCGACTCCCAGAGACCGCCTGCTCCAGCATGCCCCACGGTCAACTTGCCCTGCCCGGCATCCCTAGCTCATGCCCAGGTCCCTGGCTATGCTTTTCTGCTCTCTCTTGTAGGTATCTGCCTCCCAGGGTTCCTCACCTCGCCCCTGACAGCCACCTTTGCCCAGACTTCAACAAGGCCGGCCTCTCCGAACCTGCTTCCGCAATGGGTGGGTTGTGAGCGCGGGTAAGATCTGCTAGCCAACGTTGCGGCTTCTCTGCCCTCTCTTTGTCTGGGCGGCCTGGCCCATTCCTTCTCTTTTCTCCCTTGTGCTGCCGCCACCCCGCTGCCACCCCTCTCCTGACCTTGCTGCCACTCAGGTAATGAGGAGCTGTGGGCCCAGCCAGCCTTGGAGATGCCGAAGAGACGGGACATCCTGGCGATCATCCTCATCGTGCTGCCCTGGACGCTGCTCATCACCGTGTGGCACCAGAGCACCATTGCACCCCTCCTCACTGTGCACAAGGGTGAGCCCTGCCCCGGCCTCGGTGCTTCTGTGCTGCAGGCCGTGGCAGCCAGCATCACAGCAAGGGGTTGGGAAGAAGTGCAAGACTCGTCCTACCAATGCTCTTGAGCTCTTTGAGATTCTGCGGAAAGGTTGCACACATAGACCTAGAGACGAGCATATGAACTAAGGCAGACACACCGACACAGCGTGGCTTCACAGACAGAGACACACCCATACAGAGATGCATGATACATACAGAGACACGTGCTCACGCGACACTGACACACAGAGACACCACACCCAAAGGCATGCATGCTCAACGCAGACATGCACAGAGAAATGCACACTCCCACGCACATAGACACACACCCTCCTCCAGGCTCTTCGTTCCCCTTTGCGTCTGATTTTCAGTCAGTATGCATTGGGGCTTTCCGCAGTTGGTATGTGGGAGAGAGTTTTGGTCTGTGCTGTGTCTTTACAACTTTCAAGGACGGTCTATTGTTTTCTCCTCTTTCCGTGTGTGGAACACCTGGTTCAGTGCTAGCTGGGGGACACAAGTCTGAAGAAGGGAAAGCTCCACGGAGTCTACAAGCACCAAGTAGAGAAGCGGAGCCTCTTCCCGGCCCTGAGCGCACCAGGTTGCCTCCCCCTCTGCACACTCCGGCTCCTGGAGCCCACCCTCGACCCTCAGTCCCTCACCAACCTGCTTCCTGCTTCCTCGGTCTAGAGACCACCCCCTCCTCTGCTCGCTCCACATCCCGAGGAAAGCCAGAAGGCTTTGCCCTAGGGCTCCAATTGAGACGTGCGCGGGTGTGTTCCCAACAAAATGTGTTTCAATATGTGTCTGTGATCGGGGGAGGGTTGCAGACAGGTTCTCTCCAGGATACACTTGTCTTAGTCTGGTGAAGGTGTCTTTAAACGACTCTCCAATCCAAACAGACACTTGCCAAAGATCTGCTGAACCAGTGAAGTTCACGGCCGAGCGGTTGTAGTTACTGTGTGGAGGGAATCTGCTAGGTGTACCATCAATAGATCTTCTTGAAGGACCCAAGATGATCATCAAGAATGATTTGAAGAACTTCTTACTATAAACTAAGCTTTAAGAGAATTGAAAACAGCACTGGTGACAAAAAGCCAGGAAAGTTGCACCGAGAAATGTCTTTTTCCATCACAAGAATGTGCCTGCTCGTTCTTTGCGATAACGGGCGGAGGCTGTGTTCTGTGAATTTGGTTGGAGGACCTGGCCCTTAGCTTGCTCCTTCAGGTTTTTTGCTTCCCAAACTCAAAGAACATTTCAAAGGAACGTTGTTTGAGTCCCTCAAAGAAACCACAACGGATATTTTGGCTTCGTCTAAATGGACGAGTACAGACTTCTTCAAGGAAGGGCTACATAAAAGCACGCACGTCCTTCAGAAGAGCGTGGGCCTGTGGTAAGCCTCGCGCAGTCTACAAGGAGAGGGTCCACGTCTTCCGTTGATGAGTAGCAACTGGAGACTCAATCGCTTTTGAGCGGCCATTTAAAGTGCAGCGTATTGGTCTATCCCCGTCGGGAGCAAAGAAGAGTGAAGACAATCCAAGAGGCATAGAAACAATTAGTCAAGAAAAAAAACAAATGGACATGTAAATGCCAGTGTCTATGCCCTTGAGACTAGAAGAACTAGCTGGTTTCTGGTGACTATTCCTGGTATCTCCTAAAGGACCCCAAGAGGAGGTACTGGATAGAGTGGGAGAGAAATGTGGAGCAACGCTCACAACCATCAAGAAGCCCGGATTGCCAGGTGGACAGAGACTGGGGGCACCCTTGATGGCTCTTAGACTGTTCTCTGATTCAGGCCTGGAACTGAATTGACCCCCATGTCTTAACCTACAGCCAAATGATTTACCTGCCTGTAGGATGAACAACATTCCGTATGCAGAGAAATGCACGCTTCCCAGAAGAACCAATGATGTAACATTAAAAGGGCAGTATTTGCCCAGGGATAAAGCTCCATTGGCTGGAAGGGATAGGGAAAAAGAGAAAGGGAAATGGGGAGCATAAGGAGGAAGTGGGAAGAGTGCAATCACGTTGCGGGGACACCGATTCGTGTCGCAAAGCAAAATGGGTGCAGAACTGTGTAATGAAAAACCAATTTGCAAATAATAATAATAATAGGATTAATAATAAGATGTCAAAAGAAAAACCAATTGGCTCTGCAAACTTTCACACAAATTACACTTTTATTTGAAGAATTGTTAGAGCTGGATGGGGGGATATGTCACATCTTGATATTCCTTGGTTTGTTTAATATATGTTACTATGATTTTGTAGCAGCCTCTTACTTTCTGCTTTATCCTGTGAATCCCATGCTCAGTTCTTAGCATAACCCTTCTTGCATAGACATGTCCATCCTTTTACCGGGATACTGGATTGAATACAGAAATGGGAGCCTCTCCCAGAATGAGACACCTAGGCCTGGGGAAGGGCCTAGGTGTCTGCAGTTCACCTGCCATCCCATCTGATGCCGATGTCACCGGGTGTCCAAGAGGCACCACGTTTACTATGCTCGTACCATAGGCAAGTGTCACAGTGTGCTCACCCCCAGGGTGGCTCAAGTCACAGCAAGGCAAGGTCCAGCTAAGCAACTAAGACCCTACCCCACTTCCGGGCTGCTAGATCCTCTGACTGGCAGCACCTCCCCAGCCTCATCCAGCCCCAGCTGGGCTCTTCTCATCACCACGTAAATACATTATTCCATAGAAGGTAGAACTGCCCACTTCCACACCGGTGTACCATCCCATTGCTTACTCTGACAGCACCCTGCAGTCGGGCTGCACTGCTAGGCCCTGGTGGCACTGCCCAGGGCCGGGGCCTTGGCTTTCTTGGTGTCCCTGCAGGTAGACCAATGGAAGTGAATGGAAGGTGAAGCTTTGTGAATTAGGAAAACTCTACTGACTTCATGACTCCTCGCTTGCAGTGCCCCGAGGAACAGATCCTAGAGCAGTGAGCTGTGGGAGAGTCCTGATCCACAGGCACTTCCATAAGGAGCAACAGGGCCACCTGCCGGGATGATTCTTCGGAAGGAAGCAGAAGGCTAGATGTTGTTGTTGTTGGGTGCCACCTCATGGTGACCCTATGTACACAGAGTGAAACACCGCCACGTCCTGCGGCAGCTACAATTGTTTTAAATATGAATCCATGGCTGTGGTCTTCTTGTACTTTAACAAATGTGATGTCCTCTTCCAGGAACTTGTCTCTCCTGCTGTCCTGTCCAAAGTCCTTGAGACATAGTCTCACCATCACTGCTTCTAAGGAGCACTCTGACTGCACTTCTTCCAAAACAGATTTGTTTGTGCTTCAGCGGTGCCTGATTCTTTCCATATCCTTCACCAGCGCCAACATTCAAATGCCTTGATTGTTCCTTGACCCCCTTCTTCAGTGTCCAACGATCACATGCATAGGAGGCAATTGAAAATACCATGGCTTGGGGCAGGGTAACCCTAGTCCTCAAAGTCAAATCCCAGCTTTTCTTCCCTTCAAAGAAGGCATCTGTAGCAGATTTACCCAATGCAATGCATTTTTTGGTCTCTTGACTACTGCTTCCTTGACATTGATTGTGAAGCCAAGCAAGATGAAAGCCTTGACAACTCCAACTTTTCCCCTACTTATCACGATGTTACTTACTGATCCAGTTGTGAGGCTTTGGGTCTTCTTTCCATGGAGTGGTAATCCATACAGAGACTGCCATCCTTGATTCTCATCAGCAAGTGCTTGAAGTCCTTTTCCTTCAATAGTGTCACCTGCACGTACCAGGTTATTAAGCAAGCCTCTGTCCAATCCTGATGCCCCATTCTTCTTCACATAATCCAGCTTCTTTGATTATACTCAGCACACAGTTTGAATAAGTATAATTGGAAGACACCACCCTGATGCATACTTTTATTAACTTTAACCCATGTAGGATTGCCTTGTTCTGTTTGCATAACTGCCTCCTGATCCAGATGCAGGTTCTCCATTAGCACCATTAAGTGATCTGGAATTCCTGTTGTTCTCAAGGCCATCCATACTTAGTTATGGTCCACACCGTCTCACACCTTTGAAGAGTCAGTAAGTAGTAAGTAACCATCTTTCTGGAATTCTCTGCTTTCAGCCAAGAGCCATCTGACATCAGCAATGATGTCCCTCGTTCAACGTCCTCTTCTGAATCTCACAGATCCCTGTCAATATACACTACAATCGCTGTTGGATGATCTTCACCAAAATTTAACTTGCATATGATATGAGTGATATTGGAATTCCCATTCTGCTTATGGCTACCCATAGTTTGTTATGGCCCACATAGTGGACAGCTAGGTAGAATGGCTCTCAGTCTTATTCTCAAGCCTCGGTTTCCCAAACGTTCCTGACTGCAAGGTAAATGTTACCTTACAGCCTTATCAGCCCTCCTGCAGTGTTTTTCCTCCACCCTCAACTTTGATCTTTCACAGTTCGATCCAAAAAGTCTCCAAGAATGACCTTTGAGAAACGATATCTATGCGACTCTGTCTCCCTCCCCTAGACCTTCAGCTGTACATCAGCCAGCGCAGATCTGTGGCCTGGTAATGAGCTCTCAGTGAGGGCACGTGCATCTGCATCCTGAGAGCAGAGGCAGTGCCTCTTCTCCGTCACCCACATCTCCTCCAAGAGTCCAGCCCCTGGTTTCACAAGGCACCCAGCACACCCACACACGACCGAGGAGAGCGATGGCCTGCAGAGAAGGTGATCGACTGGTTGCTTCAGAGTCCTGCCAGTTGTGAACTGTCTACAATGTGTTGTGAGCACACAGCTCACGGGATCCTCCCCAGAGTCTCCTGAAGTCACTAGGAAGTAGGATTGGCTCCTGTCCTCATTCTCTACATGTAGAAGTTATAGTTACTGGTCAGGCAGTATTTATTGTGAGTCCATTCCTTCACATAACTCTATAAATGAGATACTATTATTAGCTCCATTTTACAGCTGCCAAGATTGAGGTACCAGAAGTTAAGTGGGTCATAAAGTGAGTAGTAAATCCAGGGCCAGAGCCTGAATGTTTTGATTCTGGAGCCTGAGAAGCTCCAGCTGAGATAATGTGAGAATAGGACAGTCAAGTAGTAGGTTAGTGCCTGCCTCCTTCAAACAGAAGAAGGTCACTTGCATCCAGGGGTACATTAAAATCAAGAATACTGGTGGCATTGATTTCTCTTCCTGCCAGAATGGCTAGGTTGGCCAAAGAGGAAAATGTCAAGGATACAGAGATAAACATTGCAGCAGTTGGAGCTGCCCCGTGGGAGCAGGCTGCCTTCAGGAAGCGATGTGGCCCAAACCTCCTCTCCCCAGAGGCTGGGCATCTACAAGACAGGGTCGTCCATTCTATGGGGAGGAGGATGAAAATGAGCTGGATCCTGGGACACTCAGGTGCAGGTAGTGCACGTGGGCTCCCAGAGGGAGAACTGTAGGTGCAGATTCGGAGAGTGACGTGAAACCCCCAGAAGAGCTCACACATGTCCACCCTGTCCTTTTGTTTTTTACTAAAATGCAAGAATAATTAAAATCAGGAACTAAAGGTTCAAAATTCAATATTACCCTGAATACAATAGGGAAAATACACTTGGATAGATGCAGTCGTTTGGTAGGTGGTTTTTTTTTTTTAGTTTCATTGGAATGTAATCAACATATCATAAAATTCAGTAGTTCAATCTTATCAAGAAGAGTTGTACAATCATCACCACAATCAGTTTCAGAACATTTTCTTCATCCTTGTACACACCATAATCAGCTCCCATCTCCACCCCACCCCCAAACTTTCCTCCTCCCATACCCTCAAGGAACCATTAATCCAGTTACTTATCTCTATAGATCTACCTATCCTGGATTTCGTACACAGGAAAACATTTTTTAAAGACTAATAATAGTAACAGTAAAACAGATAAAACCTCACTTGAAAAGAAAGCAGAAAATATTTTAAAAACTAGAACAAATTTAAATGGCTCATAGAGGAGATCGGTGGATAGGGCGCTAAATTTTAACCTCACTTATGCAGTACTTATCAATATTAAAATCTGCACCAAGATTCAAAGTCTCAATAGCCTAAGGCCAGATGAGAATGCCCCGCTTAGCTAGAGGGCTCCTGAAGCAATATGGAATGCTGCCTGCAAGCCTCTTAGAAGTCAGCATTGGTCTGCAGCTACCTAAGCCCAGCCTCACACGATGGGCCTGACAGCTTCTCAGCCACCCAAGGGGGGTGATCCCATTGCTCTGTCCTGGAACCAATTGTACAGATAGGCACATGGGCTCGAGGCCATTACAGACGGTGGCCGGTCTGGACTATGACCGATGAGAGCCCCAGGCACATAAAAACCAGGGACGCAACCGTGGAGTCTGTACAGCTGCGTTCCAGGGCTACAGTGCTAACCACTCTGAGGAGCGGGGTTCCACAGCTACAGAGCTAACCACTCTGAGGAGCGGGAAGGGGCCGTTTCTGTGTCATGCTTTCCAGTGTCAGAACTTGGAAAATCCCAGACAGGCAGGGCCAAAGGCCTCGATCTGAACTGAAGCATCTCTAAACACTGACACTGGGAAACAGGGCCTGGTGGTGGGTGCGCAGGAATGGGGTGGTGTGGGGCGTGGCGAAGGTGGCGGAAAGCGGGCAGGGAAGGGATATCCCGGCAGAGTCTGAACCCAGGCCCAGCATTGCCTTCCTCACCCCATGCTGCACCTTGTTCCCACAGATGACGGCAGTGACCCCAAGCGCAACAGCCCGGGCACGGACCCCAGAGAGTACTGCATGTCCGACCGCGACATCGTGGAAGTGGTCCGAACTGAGTACGTGTACACACGGCCCCCGCCCTGGTCGGACACGCTGCCCACCATCCACGTGGTCACGCCCACCTACAGCCGCCCCGTGCAGAAGGCGGAGCTGACGCGCATGGCCAACACGCTGCTGCACGTGCCCAACCTGCACTGGCTGGTGGTGGAGGACGCGCCCCGGCGCACACCGCTGACGGCCCGCCTGCTGCGGGACACGGGCCTCAACTACACGCATCTGCACGTGGAGACCCCCCGCAACTACAAGCTGCGCGGCGACGCCCGCGACCCCCGCATCCCACGCGGCACCATGCAGCGCAACCTGGCCCTGCGCTGGTTACGCGAGACCTTCCCGCGCAACTGCAGCCAGCCGGGCGTCGTCTATTTTGCGGATGACGACAACACCTACAGCCTGGAGCTCTTCGAGGAGGTGGGGCAGGGGCTCAGGGCAGCACGGGGGGCTCGCAGGACCAGAGTGGGTAAGGAGGGCAAGCCATCAGATGTGAGGATGCGGCCCCAGCAGTAGGAAGGTGCCCTAGCCCAGGCGCGGGTGCTATGGTCTGAGTCCACAGGGAACCCAGGAAAAGGGGGGTCATGCTGGGGCTCGATGCTGATGGGAGAGAAGAAAATGAAGGGGAGATCTCACTGCAGTGTAAACAGCCCCCCGCCACCCTTAGAAGAGCGTTGGTCACTGAAGGTCCTCATCTTGGGATGCGAGAGGTCTTGGCTGCATGAGGGCTTTGGGCGGGGTCATTCTGTGTGCAGCCGTGGTTGGAACCCCAGCTTGGGCTTTCTAATGGTTTATGGGCTTGGTAGTCAGTGGCATGCAGGTGAAGCTCTGAATGGTAAAGTCAGAGGATTGGGCAGGAGAGCCACGTGGAGAAGGGGAGACTGGCTGGTCTGAGGGCAGGTCCTTTGCAGACGCCACCAAATGCAGAGGCAGGGCCAGGTGTCCCTCTGTATTGGAATGGACACATTTTACTACACATGGGGGAGGGGGAGGCTCACCCTGACCCACAGGCGCTTTGATTTGTAGATGCGAAGCACCCGGAGGGTGTCTGTGTGGCCAGTTGCCTTTGTGGGTGGCCTGCGGTATGAGGCCCCACGGGTGAACGCAGCCGGGAAGGTGGTTGGCTGGAAGACGGTGTTCGACCCTCACCGACCGTTTGCCATAGACATGGCTGGGTTTGCTGTCAACCTGCGGCTAATTCTGCAGCGAAGCCAGGCCTACTTCAAACTGCGTGGTGTCAAGGGAGGCTACCAGGAAAGCAGCCTCCTTCGAGAACTTGTCACCCTCAGTGACTTGGAGCCCAAGGCGGCCAACTGCACCAAGGTAGGTTCGCAGAGGTGGCCACCCTAAGACAATCATGTCCACACCCATCCTAACACTTCTGATGGATGGGAAGAACCAAGCCATGGCCATCGGGCCGATTCGGACACATAGCAAACCTGTACAGGCTTTCTAAGACTGCTGATCTTCACGGGGACAGACAGCCTCCTCTAGCCTGACAGATAAAGGAGAAAGAAACGAAGGTCTCAAAATGCCTTTGCAAATAAGAGCCAGCTGTCTGAGGTACCCAGTGCTACTAAAACAGAAATGCCACGAGTAGATGGTTGGGGAAAAAAAAACCCCAGAAAGTTATTCTCTTACAATTTAGGAGGCTAGATGTCCAATTCAGGATGCCAGGGCTATAGGAAGACTCTCTGTGTGTCAGCTCAGAGAGGGAAGGTCCTTGCATTCATTAAACATCTGTGGGCCGGGCAGTCCTAGGGCAGTTCCTTGAGTCTTGACACCAGTCTTACTCTGAGATATGAGGTTCTCAGCCAAGGGCCCCAGCCAGGTCCAAAGGACGTGTTCTTCCTGGAGCTCGTCTCTTGGTAGTCCTGAGCCCCCTCTTCCTTTGCTCCCTCCTCTCTCTTATTATCCTTTGTAAGATAAAAAGTGATGCAGTCTGCGCCCCAAGGAAACTTCCCATGCCCAGATCTGAGTAAGAGTGCTGTACTCCACCCTGCCCCGCTTCCATTCCTTGGCTGAGCAAATCAGATTACACCACATTTCATAGGGCATGATCGCATCGTACCATAATGGCCACATTCTGGCATTACAGAATTGCCACACCCCTAGGAATCCTGGCCCAGTCAAGTTGACATGAATTTTTATGGATACAGTTTGATCCATATCAACCCCCCCCTCCCCTTGCCGTTGCTGCTGTTCATTGCCATCAAGTCAGTTTCAACTCACGGCAACCTGTGTACAGCAGAATGAACCATGGGTCAGTCCAGGGCCATTCTCACAGGTGCTAAATTTGAGCCACTTGATCAATCCATCAGGAAAGCTTTTGCTTTCCTGGTGACCCTTTACTTCATCAAGGATGATGTCCTTTTTCCAGGTGCCCCTGATAACATGTCAAAGTATATGGAATGAAGCTTCACCATTTTTTATTCTAAGGAGCATTCTGGCTGCACTTTCTCCAAGACAGATTTATTTGTTCTCCTGCCAGTCCATGGTACTTTCAATATTCCTCGCCAACACCATGATTCAAATGCATCAAGGTTTCTCCATTCTTCTGTGTGTATTGTCCAGCTTTCTTGCAGACCCAAGATGATTGAAAATACCAGGGGTTGGATCAGGTGCACCTTGTTCCCAAGTCTCGGAGATATCCTTAGCTTTAGTACTTTAAAGTGGTCTTGGACAGCAGCTGTACCCAGTGCAAGACGTCATTTGATTTCTTTACACTACTTCCATGAGCATTGATGGGAACTAACTCAGACACCCCAAAAGTCATGTCCTCGCCACATACAAAACACCTTTTCGCATCATATCATCCAAAAGGCTTAAATGAACTCCAAGTTCAAATTCTATCCTAGGACAAGATTTCTTTTCATCTGTAAACTTGTGAAAGCTATACTACAAGTGAGCTGCTTCTGATGTACAATAGTCGAACAGGTTATATATATATATATATATATATCCATTATGAAAAAAGGAGAAGTTGGGGAGAAAGAAGGGCACTAAGCAAGTTTTTTTTTTTTTAAAGACCCATTGACATTATTAGCTTTTAAGGCTTGCAAAGAGCCCTCTGTTGTCTGAGGCCATCTAGTCGAAGGCTGTGGCTGCCATGCTCTGGGCATCAGCCAGGCTCTCTGCATTTGGGATGAAGCTCCTTAGACCTGGACTCAAGCTCAACCTTCCAGACCCACTGGGATAGTAACTCTGCCTTCTTGGTTCGGGGAAGCCCCATTTTCCTCCACCAACAGGGTGCTAGACCCTGCCCCCTGAACACCACCAGGCCCTATTCCTCTGCCCGTTGGGCATGGCAGCCCCACCCATTCTGCTTTCGATCTGGCCCCATTCCCCTGGTGTTTGTGAAAGGGCAAAGAATCCAACCTCTTCTCCTAGATGCTGTGTCCAGGACCCCCACAATCTGGAATCTCGTTGGTAAAGTTATCTCTTTGAAAGCTAGGCGTTCAAGGTCTTATCTTTTGAGATCAAGGCAGCTTCTTGTATCTTCACATTCTGCTTTCTGGTCCTTGGGCCTCTCAGTCCCTGGCCCCTGGGGCTTCTTGAGCCAGCCCAGACTTCCTCACGTTGGCAAATGTTACAGAACTCCGTGGCTGTATTGACAAGTGCCCAGAGGCACCGCACTCCGCCGCCGGTAAGCCCTGACCCAAAGTGCTCAGCTCTCTCACTCCAAGGACTCACCTTAGCCTCCTGGTTCTGCTGCCACAATTTCTCCATTGCGGCTGCTGCTTCCTGCTGTGTCTGCCATCTTCAGTGTGACAGATCTCCTCACTTCCTCCTGAGCCCTCACGAGAATTGATATCCAAAATTCTACCCACAGTCTGTTCAAGCAAATATGGGGTTTTACTATTAGGCACTTTAAAATGCTTCCAGCCTCTGCTGAAATCCCAGTTCTTAAGCCAGTTACACATTTTGGGTAATTGTTAAAGTAGCACCCCAATCTGAGACCAGGTTTTGCCGTAATTATCTAGGGTCACTAGAACAGAAATGCCACACACACGGCTTCAATAACAGGAGTATATTCTCTCACAGTTCAAGAAGGTAGGAGTTTAATTCAAAGTGCTAGCTCAAAGGGAAAGCTTTCTCTCTGGGTCAGCTCTAGGGGAAAGGTCCTTACCTCCTCTTAAGATCTTTGGGCCCAGTGTCCCTTTGAAATCTTCACTTGTCTTCATATCAGTCTCTCCCCGAGATAGGAGATTCTCATCACAAGAACCCTAGATCCAAAAGAAGTGCTCTGCTTCCAGTTCTTCCTTGGTGGTACCGAGGCCCTTCCTTCTCTGCTTCCTTCTCTCTCCTTTTATTGCTTATAAAATAAAAATCAATGCAGGCCACATCCCAGGAAAAAGCCCCTTCTATGAGTCCAGGGCTTGTCCAGGTGTTGGATCCCACCCTACTCCTATTACAACTGACTGGCTGACAATATCAGATCACTTCATGGAGGATGATTACATCAGTACATAACTGTCAATCACTGAGCATGCCGGCCAAGCCAAGTAGGCACATATCTTTGGAGGAACACATTTTAACCCATGACATCAGCCTAGATATTCCATCACGATAGTGACAGCGTGGAACCACATCTAATCTTTTCTGGCTTCACTAGAGAAAAGACGAATCCAAGTGGACAGCTGCCCATGGAGGATTCCTATGAAGCCGAGATCAGACATGCCTCTCACCGACAACCTTTGCTATTCTAATCTGACACCAGCAGTCCCCTACTTCTCTTCTAGAATCAAAAATCTGTTGAAATGGCCACATAGAACTCACAGACCGTACTCCTGATTATAGTGTGTATTAGGGAAGCTAACCGGTTGAACATCAGGACCAGAAATCTGAAGGATACAGTTATTGTTATTTTGCCTGTGGCACCTCTTCTCAGCCATGCACGCAGGCATGTCTCTCTCCGGCCCGCAGCCCCTCAGTCACGCAGCCCCTAGGCCTCTGCCTTGCTTCGGCAATGTTACAAAATTCCTTTAGCACTGATAATGGCCAAAGGGCACCCCACTCCGCAAACTGGTCTCCTGACCAGAGGCACTCAGCTTTCCTCATCCCGTGGGCCAGGATGGGGCTGTGCTGCCGCCGCCACTCCTTCACACAGGGATCTTGGATGTGCCCTCCTCGTCCCTCCTTTTTCTTGACGGTGATGGGATTCCCTCTGCTCCTGCTTCCGAGGTGGCTCGTTTTCTATTTAACAGAATGACAAACTAACCATCCCCTCACGGTAGTCCCCTAGACTTTACTTGCTTACTTCCACATAGTCATTTGGTGGGAGTTACAGAGACTATGGATAGAAGAGCCAAACCCAGCAAGTTCACATCACTGCTCCTCCCAAAAACGTCCTCTCCGAGAACACTCACACCTGTAAGGCAGCCGAACTAAAGGCAGGCAAGGAACCAGGAGGGGGCAGTCACCAGGGAGTCATAAACAAGGACCTTGTCCCCTCCCTTAAAAGAGTTGTGCGCCACAACCTCTCTGCCAAGACACACACACACACACACACACACACGCGCACAACTATAAACTTCTCAGGCTCTTACGTGGCTGAATTGAAGGGTCCTGCAGACTCTCTCTCTCTGTAGAGATACCCATCAAGAAGCAGAGGGGAGGACACCTTAGGACCTGTGTTCTGCTTGCCTTACCTGTAGCCCTCATGTTTTCAGCATAGATCGTGAATGCATCCTGTGTCCAGAGTGAAGGGGTGGGCAAAACTAAGAAACAGTCAAGAAAGCTTGACAGGACAAGGGCCAGGTGGGAATGGGGGTGTGGGTGGGGGGTTAGAATTGCTGTGGGGTGTGGGAGGAGTGAAGGGCAGGTCACGGCCAGGGACCACCCACTCTGCTATGTCTCTGGACACAGATCCTGGTGTGGCACACACGAACAGAGAAGCCAGTGCTGGTGAACGAGGGGAAGAAAGGCTTCACGGACCCCAGCATGGAGATCTGACCACGGGGACAGGTATGAGGAGATAAAGGCAGGGGGCCCCAGCGTGGCAGACACAGTTTGTCATAGAATTCAGCCTCAATCTCCCGCAAGCTATCCTCCCGCTGTGCGAGGGCAGAAGAACGGAGCCAGCAGCAGGCTCTCGCCTGATGAAACCTCTGAAAACCAGCAGGTCCCAGGCCTCTTACACAGCCCGGTGCATCTGTCCAAGACACCTGGAATAGCATTACCTTCCAAACACTTCCTTAGAGCAATTAGCAGGATCACTGTCCCAAAGAAGCTGGACTTTGACTCTCCTATTCCCAGGTCTGTGGATGTCTGCCTGCCTCCTCATGCTGGAACGAGCACCGTTTGCACACTGCTGGTCACCTTCTCCAGCATGTTCACCTGTTACCACTGATGCCAGCCCTGCCATTTTGAACTCTTTCACTCCATTTAACTTGCTTGATTTTACTTAACTCCTCGGGGATGGGTTGTGGGGACCCAAGACAGGCTCTGGTACACAAGTCCTGTGGATACTGTCATTTTCCCTGGTGGCAGTTCAGAGGCTCTGTCTGCATTGGTAAGTGATATTCCGAGGTGTCAGGTGACGTGTCTAAGACCACACAAGGAATGATTTGCAGAGCCAGGGTTCCCCTGTGGGCTTCTTCAGACGAGCCCCTCCTTCTGGCTTGCTTGCCTAGATTATGCCAGACCAGAGTGAGAGCTCACACAGGGCCTCTCTGGGCCTGGAGCTTCTGTATGACATTTCCATTTGTCCTGCCCTCAAGGACCCACAAGCTGTCACTCAATGTTGTCCCCTGAACTTAGAACTCTCTGTTGCCAGTTCTGTTTAGAATGCATGCGCACTGCTTCCCACCTTCCCTGGGTGCCCTGGGCAAGCCCGTCTCAGGCACCCTCAGTGAAGTGCAACAGCAGGCCCTCAGGGTAGCTCTGTCATGTGTCTGGTGACCTCTGAGCCTCGTGTCTCACCACTCCTCTTCTCACCCCACAGGAGCCTCCTTCTCAGAGCCCAGCCTTGGCCGGCCACCCTCTCCTGGCTGATGGGCTAACCAAGGCTACCTCTTAAGGAATCGCCCTCCCCTTCCTTGCTAAGTTGAGGGCTTCCGAGAGAGCCCAGCCTAAAGCCAGGATGCAGGACAGACAAAATTCAAGCACAGAACCCCAAACCTGTTGTTCTCTTCCATCCGACATGACCACGGGCCCGAGACTCCAGGGGCAGGAGCACAGAGGTACATCAGCCAGGTCGCAGCAGGTCCTTTGAAGAGGCCATGTGAACAACGAACAACAATGCTGCTGAGGCTCCAGCCCCATAGGGGGGCTGAGGGGTGAGAGCACACCTGGCACCTGGCTTCCTGCTTCAGCCCAGCAGCCATCCTGGACCTCAGCCGGAGAGCGCAGCTCAGAAGAGAGCACAGCAGCCACTGGGCAAAAAGGACACGTGGCCACTCCCACTTCATTCCTCTTCAGGAGGGCTGCGCTCCAAGCAGACATACCTCCTGGGTTTACTTTGGTTCATGTTTACAGAATTGGCTGTCTGGGATCCCAACAGACTCTGCATGGGGGCCTGAGCCTGCCCACAGGCTCCGTGTGCCTCAGGCTGCGGCGGGAGCAAAGGCCTTCCTCTGGCCCCACATCCCCCAGCCTTCTCCTCCAGCACCAGGATGAAGTGGGCACCAGAGCCAGCACAGGTCACAGAAGGTACTTGGACTAAAAAAGAAGACACATGTGTGACCCACTGTCCACAGCACTGCCTCCCTGTCCCTGGGCTGTCCCAGCCCTTGCTTACCCAAGGACAGAAGACCAGGCCCAGCTAAGGAGCCTCTTCAGGAGGGGGCTTCCCTTCCAGTCTGCAGGGAGGGAGGGAGAGCTGCACAGTGCCCTTCCTGTCCCTGACAGCAGAAGGGTTTAGGGAGCGGGAGAAGAAGAGGTCATGTGGACCTTAGGAGAAAGGAGACCTGAGCACACTGCTTTGGAAATCATTGTCTTCAACATAAACATTTTTTAAAAAGGGAAGTTCACTTCTCTGTGTCTGGGGAACAAACCCATCTCCTCCCCAGTTGCCCCGACCCCCAGAGAAGGAGCAATGACCCAGATGGTCAGTGCCCAAGACCCACTATCAACTCCCTTTCCATGTTTGCCCTGTCCCACTGGTCCTGCTTTCTCACCAGCGATGGCTCCCCTGGTGGTCATTGTGATCGAGGTCTAGAAAGTTGGAAGCACAATTTTCCTCCCAGGTGAAGAGAAAGGGAAGGGTCCCTATTGAAGAGGTATGAATTTTTTAACCGGTAACAGCCTCCACTCTGTTTCAACTCATCGATAGGTCTGAAGGCCAATCCGAACCCATTCCTGGGTGGGCAGAACTCAGGCCAGCGATGTAATCTTCAAACATAACACCATCTCCTCTTTTGAAATGTGTTTCCTCTGATGGGGTTCAGACCCTTGAGACCAGCCTCCCTCGTAGGAGGTTTTCCCTGGCCTCTCCACTTCCCGAGGTTGCTTTGGAATGGGCCCTCCGTAGTCGTGGCATGAAGGAGGGGAGGAAGGGGGTGCGGGCAGCCAGCGATCTGCGGACGAGCCTGTGCCTTGAGCACAGTAGAACCAGCCCTCAGGCTTGCAACCTTCTTAGCCAGAAACACAGGCTCATTTTCGGGAAATTGATGTTGAACCACCAAACGGGACATTCTTTTTTTGAAAATAAGGTATTACCCCACCTCACCCCCCCACCCCACATCTGCCCCTGATGTTACTTCAGTTGTTTTCCCCTATTCTCATATTTTAGCTGCATGTGTATTTATTTATAATTATAACCCTGGTGGACTGCAACCTCCATCTTTGTTGGGAATGAGTTTGTTAGGAGTCATGACCGCCCCTTGTTTTCCGAGCCCAGTCTGCCCCCTGCTCCTCCCCGCAGGCCCCGTGCTGAGGGCAACGAGCCCTAAGAACGCCGCAGGAGCACAGAGCCCCGTGCACCTGCATCTCGGGTCTCTTCTAACGTAACCGTATTTAATTTGTCTCAAAATTAAACATCAAATATGGTTTTTAACAGTCCTAATCTTCTCCAGTCCTGTCTTATTTTAGTCTCCTTTATCGCTTTAACCAGCAAATATTTATCAGGTGCCTACCTACCATGAGCCGGATCGGATTCTCAGAGCTAAATGTTGTTTTTCTCTCAAGGGACCACATAATAACTCCATAGGTATCACAGTAGAACTGTATTCTAGCGAGTGTTCAGTGGCTGTGATTTTACAGATGTAGATCACCAGGCCTTTCTTCCTTGGTGCCCCTGGGTGGATTTGAACTTCCAGACCAGGTTAGTCCCTCAGACTCACTGCCTTCAAGTTGATTCAACTCATGGTGGCCCTGTAGGATAGTGTAGGACTGCCCTTGTAGCTTTCTGAGACGGTAACTCTTAATGGGAATAGAAAGCCTCATCCTTACC
Source organism: Tenrec ecaudatus (assembly GCF_050624435.1). Classification (NCBI taxonomy): domain Eukaryota; kingdom Metazoa; phylum Chordata; class Mammalia; order Afrosoricida; family Tenrecidae; genus Tenrec; species Tenrec ecaudatus. Next base: position 56,031,357 of record NC_134541.1, read on the forward strand.
CTGTGGAGCAGCTGGGAATTTGGACCTGGCCTTGTTGTTAGCAGCCCAATGCATTGCCGCTGTGCTGAGCACAATCATTTGTGCCACCCAGGGACCCGGGAGCTGGCCCACACCATGGAAACACGCAGTGGCTCCTTCCTGAAGTCCACATCGAGAAGTCAGACGAGAATACCTATAGTACCTCAGGTGTGGGCTTACGGAGAAGAGAGGAGACTGGTGGTAGGGCTGGGGAAGGGGCTAAGACCCCCTGCAGGGCCGTCAGAAAGGCCTCGCTGCTCAGCAGAGAAGTAACAGGCAGACACACAACCAGCTGCCTCAGTGTGTTCTGGGAAGAGACCTCTCTCCAAGGTGTGAGAGCACCTGGCACAGATCAATACAGAAGCCACAACATCTGTGGCCTCACTCAGTGGCCACAACTGAGTGGGTGTGAGAGGAGGTCGGGTGAGATGTGTGGGAGGAGTCAGAGGTGTGGCCTCGTCATCTTGATTGTTGATGAGTGAAGCCGGCAGCCGCTGGAGGGGTTGAGGCAGAGGACTGACATGATGTGACTGGCCTTTTCAGAGCCGATCTGCGTACTATGCTGACCATCACTGGAGGGTCATGGCAGCCTGAGGGAAGAGGCGATGGTCCAGACCAAGAATGGGGGAGGGGTGCTGGACCACAGTGGTGCTCTAGGACAGAGAGAAAGGCTTGCTGGGTGGAGCCACAGGGAAGGACTTATGAATCAGCGTGAAAGACAGGCACCTTGAAGCACCTGAGAAACAGGCCGTGTGCAGTTCCCATGTCCCAATAGGGGCAAATGAAAGAAAACCCAAATTTGGGTGAGCAGCAGGCAAGAAATCGAAAGATGTATTGCCTCAGGCAAATCCTCCGCAAAAGAACTCTTTAAAGTGCTAAGGTGCTAAGCCAGTCCCTTTGAGGGCGGACGAAGGGACACCTGCCCTAAGCTGTGGCACGCTCAATCGTCTCGTGTACACGGGAGGACTGTGGAAAGCTTCAGGCGTTTGATTCCATGAGCTGATGGTGTGTCTCACATATACAATGGACCGCCAGAAGAACTCGCAGGTCTGTCTTGGAAAGAAGTAGCCAGAATGTTCCTTAGAATGGAGGAACACTGTGAGACTTCATCTCACAGGCTTGGGATAGGTTAGCACGGTGGTTCTCAACCCTCTTAATGCTGCGGCCCTTCAATAAAGTTCCCCATGATTTAAATAAATTAAAATAAAATAAATAAAATGCCATAGGCTACCAGAAAAAATTAAAATTTTACAGCTCAAAAAATACAGTTCCCCATGTTGTGGTGACCCCCCCAACCATAAAATGATTTTTGTTGCTCCTTCTAACTGTAATTATGCTCCTGTTGTGAATCGGGCAACCCCCTGTGAAAGGGTCGTTTTACCCCCAAAGGGGTCACGACCCACAGGTTGAGAACACTGGAGGAGACATCTTTCCCTGAAGGAGCGCCGCATGCTTGGAAAAGTAGCGGGTCGGCCAAACACAGACAGAAAAGAGAAGCCCCTCCGAGAGGTGGAACATGGTCGAGATGGTGAGGACGGCACGGGACCCGGCACTGCTCCCTTCGCTTTTACCCCTGGTTGCTATGTGTCGGAACCAACTCAGTGGCACCTGGTGACAACCACCTGGGCAGAGCACAGGGAAAATCAGGGGTTGAGTTTTATCACCCATTGGGCACCTGAAGCAGATAGTTGCCGAGCCCTGGAGCCAAGTTGATCAAGCTTTCAGTTGGAAACGAGAGAGTTTGCTTGTGGGCCCAGAGGAGACAGCCTGCGAGGTGTCCTGGGGACGTGTAGTTGTGATGAGGGATCAGCGAGCAGCAAGCAAGTCACAAAGTGGGTACGATTTGGACAAGCAGTCCTTTGTGAATTCTGAAGTACAATCTCTGACATGGTGCTTTCAGAGAGCTGCTGTGGGCGGCTGTTGACCAACAGGAGGAGAGGAAGGACTGGTTGGGGCAGGAGGGACTCGCTCACCTTTTGAAAGCGCCAGTGCATGCCTGTTATGATTTGTGTGGAGGAATAACAGGGAGCAATCATCGCAAGATCCCTTGAAATACCGGTTCTCTGTCAGAGCAGAACTTCCCCAGCAGAAGCCAACTTACCCTTGCAGCAGCAGTTCTGCCTGGAAAATAAGGCGGAGCTGCCCTGTCCCCGCCCTGAGTGACATCTTGGCTCTGCTATCAATTCCAAGGAGAATTGATAAGTTCAGACACATTTGGAGAGCCTGTCCCACCTTGCTCCCAGGCACTGACCAAGACTGTGGTGGGTAGCGCCATTTGACCCAATGAGGGATATGTGGGTCAGTGTGACTCTCCGTTCCTGACCTTATTCAGTGCTGACAAGTGCCTGCAGCTCGCATATACTGCCCTGGTAGGGCAGGGGGCATTCTCAGCAAAACACCGAAGGGACAGCCTGTGGGTCCTCTGAGAGCCCCACGGCCCGCTCTATGCCTATGCGATCTTTTACTGACTGCTATGGGCAGGCCTGGGAAGGTGTCTGCTGACTGGACTTAGACCATCACTGAAGGCCAGTCGTTTGTGACAATAGAGGTCAATGTCATTTGTATGGAAAAGTCCACTTACTAGAGTTGCCTCAGCTCTTGCTGTCTAACATATTCTTGTCCCCCTGCTCCCTAGTGCCCAGAATGGATTCGTCTATGACTTCTCCCACGACAGGGTCCCCTCCAAACCACGGTACCGCTGCAAAGGGAGGTCAGGTCAGGAGAGCCTAGTGAGCCAGGAGCAGGGCTCAGTAGTCAGTTTCTAGATCCAACAGCTGGGCTCAATGTGTGTCCACCCCTCCTCTAGCTAATCACCCTCAGGTGCGATCCAAGACATTTCACCAAGGAGGCTTTGGTGAGCTCAATAACTTTATTGAAATTCACAGCAAAGAGCTTGTACCGACTTCTTGGACTTGATCCCTAGAGCAAGCCCCTCAAACTGGAGCAGGAGATGGCTGAGGAGAAGGCAGTTCTTGCCTCCCTGGCAGACTGGTTACAGGAGGAAGAGGGGAGAGTGAAGTTTGGAGGTCAGAACAGGCCTGAATGGGCCTGCCGACCATGGCTACACCAACATTCCATGGAGGCCCCTAGCCAATGTCAGCCGAGTGTCCCAGGTGTTCCGATTTGGGGAGTCAGTCCTGTAGAGTCTTTATTTCCTCCTCAGTTGATGTTTCATTTGTCTCATTAAGCAAAGTTGAAAGAAAAAATAAACCTCTAATCGGGAAAAAACCGTGGTTGGGTATTTTTGCCTCTGAAGTTTGGGTTTCTCCTCCTGATTTAAAAAGGTAGAATGGGCACAGGCAGGAACATGCCTCTCAAACAGGTGTTGTCCAGAACTTCAGGGAAGAAGGGGAGTGGGGGATGCGAAGGAGAAACTGAGCCAGCACAGGCACGATGCCCTCCCCTCTGGAAATGGCCCCGACCCCACTGTTGCAGAAAGGAAGGGTGGTAAAATCCAGTTGCGAAGACTGCATTCGCGGAGCATGTGGGCATCAGCCGTGACTCTGAGCCAGGAGCGAATGCTCCCATTCATCCACATGGGCTGATCTATAGGCACTCACCACACGCTCTCTGATTCAAGTCCCCAGGCCCGCAGAGATATGTCTCTGTCTTCATCCAGAAGGTAAGGGGTTAGGATAGGCGCCACCACTGTAAACCACTGAGGTATGAAAGGGCCCCCCTTGCCTCACTCACACCCCCTTTCTTCAGTCCTCCAGGCTGTGGGGTGGAGGCACAGATTGAGATGGAGCCAGCCAACACTGCAGCTGCTACCTGAGAACGCTAGCCTCCAGGAGAGGGGGTGAAGGAGCTGTCTTCTGTCCTCTGGTCAGCAGGAGGATGCTGGGTGGCCCCTAGTTAATGTACTGGTTCCTGCCTAGGTGAGGTGTTTCCGTGGACTGAATCATCGGGCCTGCCATCCTCTCCTCGAACACAATGATCTGGGAAAGAAAGCGTGATGGGCTCTGGCCTGACAAAACCAGGTAAGTGGGGCACCACTCAGAGGCCTAAGGACGCCTCCCTCAGGGTGTAGGTGATGGAGAGAGGGCTGGAGAGCCACGCCGGAAGGAGCAGAGATCAAGAGTTCAGCTGAACCTGGGAAGATGGTGACGCATCTGCCCACTCACCTGCCCTAACTAGTCTTTAGAGGCAGCAACTACCGCCCCCAGGGGTACATTCTGACATCTGAGAGGGCAGGCATGAGAATGAGCCACACAGAACGGACTAATCTCCCACCGACCTGGGGTTTCCTCACAAATACCAATCCACATGGAGCCTCACATTTAGAACTGTACCTATGTGACCAGAAGAGATGCAGCATCCCTTCCAGACTGGGAAGCTAAGAGGTGAGGGCATAGTGACACATCCTGGGGCCACTGTGTCGCTTGTGCCACTAGATCTGCCAGCCTTCTGGCTTCTCCCCTCTGTCTATGGGAAAGCCAGCCCAGGGGGCATGGGCAAAGGGAAAGAGACTGGACATGTTCTCACCTGGTTGGGCCCTGGGTTCAACCAGGCTCCTGGAAGATAGAGGGTCTCCTGGGGTCCAATGTTCCAGTATCGCCCGAGGTTTTGGCCATTGATGAATACAACGCCCTTTTCCCAGCCCTTCAGACAAAGTAGGGAGAGGTTAGCCAACCACGAAAGCCATCACATTTTAACATCACACATGAAGGCAGAGACAGTGTGCCAAGGCCTCCCATGCTTCCCTCTCCCGGGATACCATGGGGAGTGATCTCTTGCCAGCCACGAGAGCTAGACAAGGGGTTCTTTGTGCTCTCAGCCCCCTTTCCATTAGGCCCAGACCCCTGAGGAACGGCACTCACACTCACGCTGGAGTAAGAACCAGATCCCCGCAGCAGTCCCACCAGGTACCAGGGATTTGGCATTGAGCTCACCCAAGTCAGGGGGTCCCAGGGTTCAGAAAGGGCAACATAGAGGCAGGGAGACCACTTGACAGGTCACTGTCAAGGGTGCCAGTCAAGGACAAACAAGAGGGGCTTCTGGTTGAGAATCCTGGGGTGGGAGACGGGTGAGCCCTGGTAGGGAAGGGCGGCTTACAAACCTCCAGCTTCAGAAAGGTGTCAGCAGGGGAGGGGCCAACTGACAAGCCAAACAAGAAGAAAGCAGGGGACGTAGGTACTTCTGGGATAGAGCTCCACTTGTTGATGTCAAACCTAGGGGCAGAGGGGGGTGGGTACAAACAGGATGGGAGCCCCCTGGCCCCAAGTCTACATCTACTTCTATAGCACTCGTGGACCTACTTCCAAAGCAGGGGCACAGGGAGGACAGCAGGATGCATGATGGAAAATCCTCCAGCAGGAAAGCGCTCCTGCTGTGCCTGCTTAGGAAAGTCACCTTCCAGTGAATTTCGATCTGGAGAAGTGGGTGAGGCTAGCAAGCCCCCAGGGCATGCTGGCTATCCATGCATTTCCCCTTGGCGTCAACACCCTGGTCCAGACAGGCACTTACTTCTGAAAGAAGCTCTTTTTCATATCCAGGCTGTAGATTCTAAATTTTTTCAGGGGCAAACCATTTAGGTAGAGGTCTCCAATTACACCTGTGGTAAGGAGGCAAGGGGACATGAGCAAAGCTGCCGGAGGGCAGGGGGCCGGGGTCTGGGGGCAGGCACTGGCCAGTACTCAGGGCCCTACATGCGAAGTTTCCACAACAGTTTGGTGGTATTTCCTGGAGTTAGTACTACCTAAGAAGCTCTTCACTGGGCATCAGACCTTTCCTAAACATTCCAAAGGATTTGAGAATGATCAATACCAATGTTTTTCCCAATTATAGCTAAGGATTTGCTATAGGGAAGGGACACAGGAGAGGGCAGTAACAGAGCCCAGTCCTTCAAGGAGGCTGTCACTGAGACCATGAGACTGCAGTGGAGCAGCTTGCTAGACTCGGGGGCTGTGAATTCTAATACAGTAGATTATAAGGCCAAAGGGTAGCTGAGCAAGATATCACCGGGGTTCTGCCCTAGCTTCAAGGAGCAGTACACTTAGCATCTCAGTTTAAATAGTCCTAACAACTCCATCCGAAATATTCTACAGGAATTAGGGTCAGAAACATTGTAAAAGCAGTTAAATTGAGAACAGTTGCCAATATCATTTAAGTATCAACTCTGAGGAAGTCAGCACACTTGCCTCACTGCCACTGAGTCATGCTGACTCATTGTGACTCTGTAGGACAGGACAGAACTCCCCTTATGAGTTTCTAAAACTCGCAGTGTTTATGGGAGTAAAAAGCCCTGACTTACTCCCTGGGAGCCTCTGGTGGGTGTTTTCAAACTGCCCACCTTGCAGTTGGAAGCCCAATGTATAACCACAATGCCAAGTATCAGTTAATTATTGCCTTGATGGATGGTCAGCTAGGTTAGGTCCAGAGTGGTTCTCTTGATCGTGGCGGTGCTGAGGTGCCAGAGAAGAAATTTGTATGCATAGGGTCTGAAGATGCACATAAATTGTGGGACTCAGTGTGTCAGGAGCCACACTATTCTTCTGAAAGGAGGTCTGTGATCATAACTCAGAGGATGGGACTGCCCATGAGGGGCTAGGACATGCCTTGACCAAGGACCTGAGGTAGCATGCTAGGCATCCCTTCCAAACTCCAGAAGAATCAAGGCTATAAAAGTAGGCCTGAAGAGAGAGCCAGCTGGGGATGAGGCTGAGACTCCGAGAGAGACCCTGGGGAACTGTTTAGGGGGGAAAGGAAGGTGAGCTGGCAGTGCTGGCAGACACTCTAAGGGCCTCTGGGAAAGATGGAACCTCAGGACCCAGGACACTCCAACAATGGGGCCACATTGTGTCCCTGGCAGGTGACCAGAATGTGCTCTGATTAAAAGCCTCTTCTTGGAGCTTGCTGGAATTTTGACCGAAAAGATGTACATTCATTGGAAAGGTAAAGCCTTGAGGGAGTTGAGACGCCCCTTGTGTTTCTTGCCACATGTGACCTATTCTGTCGGAACGGACTTTGACTGCACTCAGACGGCCTGCCTGCAGACAGCCCACCCAAAGGAGAGGAGAGACCAAGAGTGACGGGGATGGCATTCAAGGAGCATTTTGTTACGGAGGTGTTACCTCCTCCTCTCCCTCACACCTGGGATCCTCTGTAGGCTTCCAGGGACAGATCAATGTGGGGACTCAAGAAGATAAGGGTCCCTTGCCCTTCTCTTGGTTCCTGGGAGTCCCCTTCCTCGACACTCACAGCCACTGTCCAAGCAAGCAGTTCCTGGTAGAGCAGACTGTGTCCCCAGGAGAAATGGAAAGATGGGGTTGGCCATCCCCATGTGTCCAGAATGAGCACAAGGGCCAATGCACAGCGAGGGACATGGTCAAAACACAGCTGAGCGTCTCTGGTCCCCCAAGCCTGCCTTTAAGAATGGGCCACTGCCAGCCTCCAGAGCCCCACCTCGCTCCCCAGGCCTCTGCCATGCCAGTTCGCCCCAGGAGACTGACAAGGCCTGCCCGAACCCTGATTTGAAGAGATAGCCACCCACGGGGTCGCTAGTATTCTTCTCCCACCTGGGCTCTGACCCACCTTTGCGCTGGTCATCGATATTGTCCCCGTAGTTGACACGCCCACGGTTCTCTACCAAGATCCTCAGCACTGTGTAGCCCTGCCAGGAACATAGTGGCCCATGATGATTGCCTGATTTCCCAGCCAAAAGGTCAGCGCTACAACTCATGGCTTCTATTGCGGAAGCCCAGGGCTCCCCAAGCCCCGAGGCTAGAGGTGACGGAGTCCAGCTGAGCGGAGAGCAAAGCGCTGCTGCTGTCTCCACCCTGCAGTCTGCGCTTCAGAAGCCTCTCCTCATTTCAGTTTTCCCCTTTGGCTCCCAGCAAATTTGCTCCATGTCCCGTCCCCCCCGCCCCCCCGCCCTCACTCCAATTGGCCACCTGACCCAGTGGAAAGCAGCTAGTGCAGCCTTGACCCAGCTTCCTGGGACAACCAACCTGAACCAAAGGTATATCGATCTGTTTCTTGTTGTAGTCCAAGTAGCCTATGGACACTGTATTCACAAACACCTGCCAACAAAGACACACGGAAAGCACTGCGGCTCAGTAGGAAGTGAGAGATGAGCAGGAGGGATCTCGTTCAACCCAGGGAGAGGTCAACATGGGGCACGCAAGCTCTGAGGCGGGGTGGGGGGGGGGGGTTGGCTGGACACCGAAAACACAGGAGTCAAACAGAAAGGGCTATCTGAGTGACTGCGTTGGGCCCTTTTGACTCCCTGATACAGTGGGCTCCCTGACGGGGTACAGAGGTCATCACTGGGGTATATTTCAAGGTTAATCACTAAAGAAGGTGGTGGGAACTCAGCAAAGACACCCCTACCTGTCCCCGGTCGCGCACAAGACCACTGAGGACCCCAGAGGAGGCGATGTTGGTCTCGTACAGAGTATATCCAAAGGACTGTCCACTCCCATCATTCACAGGCAGGTTCTCCATGTTGACTGGCTTCTCACACTTGATTGGCTACGCATAAGAGACAGAGCCAGGCTGCAGAAAAGGAAGCCAGCAGCCTCACCTGAAACCTTCCTGGAGAGTGGGAGGAGTCGGGTCGCTCACCACTTTATTTCTTGTATTTTGACTTCTCACTACTCAAACCTGTGGGCCTCATGACTCAAACATGGGAGCCAGTCCATCCAGCTGGCTCCCCAGCTCTGATTATATGAAGTCCACAGATCTGCAGTCAGGGAGATAAAGGGCATGGAAAGCAAAACAGCGGGCTGGGACTTGCAACCCCACACAGATCCACTGTCACTGGTGTGCACAGCCCTCTATGTGGGAGGTGTGACCCTCAAAGGAGCAGCCTGCTCCTGCTGCCACCCCCTCCACCTGTCCCATTACCGTGGACAAGGGCAACGCCTGCTGGGCTATCCCCTATGGTGAGCAAGTCCCCCTTCTCCTCCCCACTTCATACTCCAGCACGAGACGGTCCACTCCTCTGTCTGGAGTCCTAAGGGCTTTCTGGAATGAGGTGCTTCCCAACACCCCCCTCTGGGCCATGTCTGGCTTCAGCCAAATGTCCCTTTTCCTGCTCACGCGTCTGGACTGGCCCTCGCTCATGGCCAGTAGTGCTTACCTCCCCCAGGTACTTCAGGACATCCCACAGGGACAGGTAATATGCTGGCATCAGTGGCTCATAGGTGGTCTTCGGCAGAAGGTCAGGTGGCAGGGGCAGTGGGGAACCTGAAACACAAACAGACCACAGGGCCATCTCGTAAGGACCTGAGCGGTCACTGCCTCCTCCAGCCTCCACCTACCCAATCCCCAGTTCTGATCCGTGGGCTCAGCCTGCTCTTTACCTGAGAGCCAATAGGAAGAAGACCCCTTCGCAGAACACATCTGGGAAAGGAATGTTGGGGGTTGAGCGGTGGGGAGGAGCTTTCCTCTATGGCTGAATTCTCTACACCTACATCACACTGGGGAAGCTAGCGCGACACCAACTGTGTGAACGGTCTTTCGTTTCCTTCTCCTTACCTAGGACCCCCCTACACACAAACCCACTGGGATTGAGGGGACGAAAGGGAGGAAGGAACTGGAGTTTCGAAACTAAAACAAGGACCCGCGCTGGTCCGGGACTGGCTGTTTGCTGGGTACCTGAGAGGGAGCCAAAAAACTCGCGAAGCTTGAAGTACTTGGCTGTGTAGTCCCCAGCCTCTGTCAGAACTGCATCATAGTCTGCAAGACACCGAGGACCCAGCACCGGTCACACACGTCCCCGCGACTGCTCGTGCGGGGGCAAGGAGAGAACAGAGGCGGGGGAGTGCTGCAGGACCCGTCCGCGATTCTGGAGACGGCACTTCAGTGGGGTCATTTAGTCAGGACACCATCGCTATGAGGGTCTCTGCCCAGGATCACTGTCTGCCCCTAGCTTTCTAGTCACAGTCTGCCCCTAAATTTTTAGTTAAAAACAAGGCCACGGTCACCACATCTCAAGGTCCAGAGATGGAAGAAGAGGCTGCCTTGCCCTAGAGGACTCCCCCTCTGTATGTTCTAGCGTGACTCCTCTCATCCCTCTAGGCAGTTTGGGAAGTGGCATCTCAGCAGAGGAGATAGTTCACAAACACTCAGGCAGGTGTAGGGCCCCAGTACTCTCTCTGGATACCTAGAGGTTACCATCCACACACACTTGCAGCTCGCCAGGTGTCACCACCGAGTCCAGTCTGATTCAAAGCAATGTGTAAGGACAGGCTAGGAGAGCCCCCTAGGGGCTGTTACAGAAGCAGATGGCCCTATCTTTCCCCTGTGGGGTGGCTAATGCGTTCAAACTTTGCCTCTTTGGGCTAGCCACTGAGCACGTTACCTCTGTGCCGCTGGGACTTCTTCAGGTACTTTATACATAAACACATAAAAGGACCAGAAGGCATCCCAGAAGGACTCATTGACAAGCCCCAGACACACAAGGGTTGGGGGATCCGAAAGGGGGGCTGCTAAGCAGTACTTGCCATAGCTGGTGACATCGGACTTGTATTCGTTAAAATGCATGGCTCCGTTGATAAAGCCAAAGTTGGTCCCTCCGTGGAACATGTAGAGGTTGATGGAGGAGCCAGCGTAGATGATGGCAGACACTGTTTTTAAAACCTCTGTCGGGAGAAAAGCATGGGAGTGTGCAGAGGGGTCAGGGTTCCAGACAAGAGAGAGCCTCTGCAGGAGCCTCGTCCTGCCCAAACTTGTCCCCAATTCAACTGTGTTATTCGTCCATTGGCTTCCATCAAAATCTCAGCTAGGAGAAATGACCCCTGAACAATGACCTGCAGGACTTGAGGCTGCTCATTGTTTCTGATAATCACTGTCAACGCCCCACTAAGTGTGTGGTAGAGAACCTACAACCCAGGCTGCCCCCATCCCACCCTGGCCAGGGGCTTCCCACTGTGAGCATCAGCTTGGAAAGCACAACAGAGAATCTACAGTAACAGATATGGGGAGGGGCAGAAATAGTAGCCCCAGGGGATTAAAAGATAACAACATTTTCCCACCAACTTGCTGAAGCCCCTTTGTGTAATTCTGATGCCTCCCCAATGCTGCTGTCATTGAAACGTGACTAATGGCAGGAAGAGACCTGCAAGAAGACTGTAATGACGAATGAACATGTGGTTGTGAAAAGAAAAATCAGCCCGCCCTCCCTAGCCAAAGACATACAAATGAAGCAATAACCTTATCCAGCTGGGAAATATTAAAGATAGTTATAATACGCCATGTTGATGAATCTGTGGGTGGGGAGTGGGCCTCGCATTCGTGCTGAGTAGCAAGCTCTGGAGCCATTCTGAAGGGCAGTACAGCCACGATATTTCAGAGCTGCATCTTTCTACCAATTCTACTTCTAAGAACCAATCACAAGGAAGTTGGATGGGAGAGGTGCCAAAGGGGATGCGCAAGGGTGACCACTGAGGTGGTGTTTAAGCTAACCAACAGACCCGGGAAGCAACCTATGGGGGCCATCGAGAAGAGATGGAATAAATAAACGAGAGCAGAGTTATCAGAACGCTGGAGCTTCTCTGTATTCTTTAAAGCAATGATGCAAATCTACATTTGAAGGTTTAAAGAGAGGTCCTCATCCACCATTGGCTGGCAGAAGCGAGGTCTAGGCCAATGTGCCAACAGCCTGTCTTCCCTGAGCAAGAGCACAGGATGTGAATAGGGAAACACAGAAAGCTGCCTGGGACTAATCATCAATTGGTTTCCTCAGAGCTCTGCAACTTTTACCCCTTCATACATTTTCTGTATTCTATAAACGTGTGCAATAGGCATGCATTGTCTAATTTAAAAGTGTGCATTATAATTCACTTCAAATACAAGCCACTGGTGTTTCAAGGGCTAACCACCGCATTCACAGAACCCGGGAGTCTTGCAGGCTACACCGAGTTTCTATCAAGTGGTGGATTATTTGAAACAAGTATTATGGGCCCAGACACTGCAGAGCACTCACCAGAAGAGTCCAAGATGTTGTGAGGTCCACCCCACGAGTCAAACCAGCCAGTCCAGTACTCCATCACCATCTTGGGCTGAATTCCCTGGGCATGAGATGTAAAGTTGTACACATAGACGGGGCCTTTCCTGCAGAGGCCTTGGGACTCTATCCCCTAGCTCTTCCCTGGGCTCACTAGCTTGCCAGAGTGGACACTGGAAGCAGAGCAGAGATGAGGGCCACGTGTATCTCCAGTGGCTGGTCCCCAGTGTGGCTTCCTCCCCTGCATGTGTCCTAGGCAGGAGGCCACTAGAGTTGCAATAAGAGACCTTGGGATTGAACGTGGCGTTACTGTTGCACATGATGGGTGCACGAAAGTAGTAGTTTTTGTCTACTTAGGCCTTTCTTGGAATTCAGCTCTGTGTCATTTCCTACTCTGATTTGTTTTCTGGATCAAGTCGGAGCAGGAGAAACTGTATTCAGCATCAGTCAATGTCTACAAGGCCTGTGGTCAGTACATGGCCCTCATGTGCTGTTTTCCTTTATTTATCTGGAAGAGCCAGAGGGACAGGCCCACTGCATGCTGCTTTAAGTGGAAGATGGGTATAACTGAGCCATTGCTCAGGGCCTTATAACTCAACCATCCCACGTAGAGGTTCTGGATTCATAGCTGGGCTGGGACACTCAGTAAATCTTCAGTATTAATTTTGAATTCTTACTTTGGAACATGATTGTACCAAGAATACATAAATCATTACAAAGACCGTACCCTACCTAGCCATGTTTGTGAGCAGCACCGGGGCACATGGGAGCGGTGGGCGGACTCATACTGGCATCCTGACTTAGTCCCTCCCTGACTGAGCACCAGTGACTTCTCCACTGTACTTTGAGGGCAGCTCTGTGACGAGCTCCAATACTCTAGAGAGTAGATCCAACGTGATGGGCCAACCTACTGTCCGTTTAGTAGAAGGTACCCATCATACGCAGGTAAAGCCTGCTGACATCGCAATAATATCTTTAGTAAGACTTATGGCTTGGTTTTCTTCATAAGTTATCTACGTCCCAGGAAAGGAACCTACAATACCACTTTTTAGTCACTGAAACAGGGAAGCAGATTCTTAGTAGTCCCCACTAACAGGAATGCATTGCCAGGCTTCAAGATACCAGGAGCCAAGGAGGTGGCATCCGGCCCCTGTACACTGTGACCAGTAGCCCCAGTCCCTGTACAATGTGATTAAGATGGAACTCGATAACCAGATTTTGCTGTAAGATTTCGTCTCCCACTTCCTGGGTGTAGGTTTCGCAAGCTGCCTGACCTTACTCTCAGCGCCTGTTTGTTTTAAGGGTAAAACTGTAAGGACGGTACCCAGTTTAAAAAGCATGGAAACACGGATGCAAGGAGACACGACACACAAAGCACTTCATACAGTGGGTAGCACCTCAGAAGTGCCCGAGCAATACTCACACCGATGATCTTCACTGGGCATGGCCCTGGTGTGGCCAATGACTGGTGCGGGGCTACTGAGTCTCCCAAGGGGCGAGCAGAGTTGGGGCTATATTGTTCACCCACTCAGGGAGCCCTTCATGTAAACAAGGAAGTATCTGAAAGTCCCTATCCTTGAGGATGTTTTATCTTTGACACCTCAGACACCACTGAGCTGAGGACCAGAAATGGAGGCCTTCCATCAGTAGTACAGCATGGCCTCGGAGGGCAAGGATGTGAGGACTTCTCCCAAGATAAAGAGCCAGCAGGAGGCTGCTGTCAGCCTGGATCCCTGACATCAGCTACTCGGCCAGCCACTGGTATGGGGTCACGGTTGACTCCCAGCAACCCAGTGGAAGACTTCTGAGAGTGTTGCTCTTCATGGGGAGCAGGTTGCCCATCTTTCTCCTGAGGAGCACCTGGTGAGTTTCAATCACCAACAACCTTGCCCATGCCTTACCCACCAGAGCTCTGGCATCATCTACTGTCCTAAATGATTTCCAAATATGACCACATTGAATCCTCAAATAATCCTCTGAGCCGACACTAGTGTTATTCCCACTTTACCATCGAGGAAAGGGAGGCACCAAGAGGTCAAGTAATTTGCCCAAGGTCACTCAGCCAGAAGCAGAGTAAGTATAGGGAAAGCTCCCAGCATCCTCTGCTTCTCTTTGATGCCACTTGTACAGTTCGAGTTTTGCAATCACTCACTTATCCTTAATCATCTACGTATCCCTCACTTAATCGGCTCCTTTCCAAGTCGATTATAACACTGGAAGCGCAGGGGCCCTGTGGCCTTATTCTCGGCAGTAGCTCAGGACCTAGCACCGTCTCGGACACACACCGAGAGCGCAGTCAAAAGTGAAGGTGGGAAGACAAGAAGGACACTCCGTGAAGACTGCTGTATCCATTCTCTCTTCCCCGACCTTCCTGACAAAAGTTCCAGATTCTATCACGTCTCCCCTTTGAAACTTCCTGGCTGCTCTGGGCGTCTCTCTAAATCCCTGTAAATCACAGTTCTTCCATATGCACGTGGCCCTTGTCCTACACTCTTTGGCGCTGCTATAGTGTGTGGGCGTATTTCGTGGTACTGCCTATGATCTAAAAGTATACCCTGGTTTGGAAAATGACCCCCGAACTGTTGGAGGTGTCTGGTTTGCTATGGTTGATAGCACACTCAAGCAGGTCCACAGTAACGGCGAGTTCCAGGGCCAATGTCTACATACAACAAGGAGTGAATGGGGATGTTCATCATCTGAGGGAGATTGATGTGGCCTCGCACTTCCAGGAATAGACTCTGATGGACTGGAAGTGCCTTGGCCCAGATCACGTCTATATCTTTAAGAGAGACACCCAGACTGAGAGAAAAGAAATCCATCAGAAAGAGATTGAGCTATCGATTTCCATCAATCTGGTCGATGGAGATGCAACCAGGAGCCATGTGACCTGAAATGGACTCACATTCCTGGCTCCCTAAGGACAATACTTCTCAGAGGCCTTCCAGGTTAAGGCCAGACCCAATAAATTATGGGGAGGGGAAACCCAGAACAAGTCTCGAGAAGGCCGTTCATGAATGCTTCCATGTCTTTTGTTTTTTAAGAGGCAAGCAATCACAGTCACCTTACTCAGCAGCACCTCAAAGTGGATTCAACCTGTTCCCTTTCCCAGGAGCACAGGCATCTGGGTGCATAGGAAGCTCACTCAACTAGGACCTGTGTGATCCAAGGATTGTAAATAATAAAATCCAAGACCAGAAGAAGGAACCATACGAGAGCTAAAATGCTGAACACCGAGTTTGCAGAAGGCTATGGATGACAGAGAAAGCCCAAATTCCATTTGCAAGGTCCCCACATGCATGAAGCCTCTGGTGAATTCCCTCAGACCATTGACCAAGGATGTGAATAGTCTTGCTATCAGACAAAGTGCATTGATACAAATACAGAAAGGCTCAAAGTTGATACCGTATCAATTGTTCTCCTTTTTGAAGCATTTTAAATGTGTTTTAGTTTTTCATTCTTTTCTGCTTTCTTTTCGACTGAGATTGTCCTCTGATTCATTTTGCTATTGGGTGTGTTGTTGGGTTTTTATTCTGTTTTGTTTGGCTATGCTTTTTGGTTTTGTGGGTTTTCCTTTATCGGAAATCCAGGATCGGTAAGTTTATAGAGACAGTCACTGGGCTAGTCGGTTCTTGGGGTTGTGGCAGGGGAATGGAGAGCTGAGAAGGAGCCCAAGAAAGAATCAAATTTCTAACCGATTGTGGTGATTGAACAACTTTTTTTAACAGATTTAAATGGTTGAATTGAATGACAAGTGAATTATATGTCAATAAAATTGTTCAGAAATTTTTTTTAAAAAGAAAGGCTGGAAGAAGCTCCCGAGCTGCCTTCCCCACCCATGGACCCTACGCACAGTGGAAGCATCCAAGAGGTTGCCATCCCCCTGGCATGTGCCAGTGCACAATGCGGGGGCTCCTTTGGGCATGGCCAGAACCTTTGCATTCAGGCTGAGCAGGACAGGTGCTGCCCTTCAGTTAAACTTACCCGGGCACTTGAGAGAAATGTGGTTAATAAATTCAGTTCATTTTGTGACTGTAAGTTAATGGTGGCCAGCACTGTGAAGGGAAAGGAGAAACAAAACAGCATCTTAAGACCAGAAGATTAGGGAATTCACTCGCACTCGCACTCCTCCCACATGACTGATGACATTGGTTCCCATCTCCAGGCAGGAATCACTTTCTCAAAGCTCAGAAGAAGCATCTTCCCATCTCAGAAATGCCACCGCTCAGCCCAGGCCTTCTATAGCCGTCATTCACTGGGCATGTGATCTTGATGAACTCTACACACAGGAGTGAGCGCCCCTGCCAGTTACTCTTCTGTGCACCGAGACGCTGCTCTGCTCCTACCACCCACGCAACTAGCACAGGGAAACCAACTACATGAGTAAATCCCCCCAGTCCCACTTCATTTCTTCAGTGAGGCATAGTTGTTTATTCTATGCCACACTGTGTTCATTTGAAAGACCTCCCATTAGCGAAAGGTGAGCTCAAAAAATTTTGCTGGGCTTGGCCTGTCGCGGTGGTCCCCGGGTCTGTCCCAGCTTGAGAGCACACTGTTAGGGCCCCTGCCCATTTAGTCCAGCCTCCTCTCCCTCTGGCATACACCAGCCTGGCCTTCAAGGGTAGAGAGGGAATGCTGTAGGCTAAGTATCCAACATCCCAGCACTCCCAACCGATGCCACGACTCCTCTAAGAGACAGCGACTCCTGACTGACAAGTGACTAAAAACCAGAACACGGTGGTTGTGGCTGAGGAGGGTAAATGACAACTGGGCAGCAACACACTAGGAATGCAATGCCAGGCCCACCGGACAGCTGACCTGGTGTTCTACAGAGTCACTGACCTCCAGCTGCCTTCCCAGGGGAACCACCCACTGGTGGCTCTGACCCTGCCTCCCCTTGAGACAGAAACCCCTGAAGATGGAATCCTGTCTGAACGGAAACTCCCTGGGCAGGAATCCCGTAGTTGGCGGGATGCATGTGGCTCCTAGAGCAGGAGCATCTGTCATCTACCTTGCTGGGCACCCTACTAACACAAAGTACCAGAATGCAAAGGCTTAAGGGGTAAGCCTTACTCTCATCTATTCCGCAATGAAGAAAATGTACTTCACAGTTATGTAGACGCTGCCCATTGACTGCTCATTGATTGGCCATTGTGGGAAAGTAGGCCATTGTGTGGGAAACCCTGCCGAGCACAGTTCTATGCTGGCAAACATGCGATGACCAGGAGTCACAACACAGCTGACTCCACAGCAACACCTTCGTCTGTCTTTTAAAAAGAAACCACAGTGGAGAAACAGCTCTATGGAGAAGACACCGGGGGATGAGAGTGAGGAAAGAAAAAGAAAGAACTAAGCCCTCAATTGCATACGAAGTCGACAGATGGGATTTTAAATGGACAAAGACAGGGTGGGTTCAAAAAGTTCCCAGGCAAATTCTTGATGTTCTGGTTCGGCTTTACCACGAACTTCCTGGAACCCCTTATAATACGTGTCTTACTTAGAAAGGTGAAGGAAAAGAACCAGAAGAGAGAGCTGAAGAGTTCAATGTGGTTAATTTCTGAGGAGTGAGACCGGAAGACAGCGAGCCATGCTGTAATTTTGACTTTTGTGAGCACATTTTTATTATTCTACATTTAGACCCTTAAAGTGCATTGTTTCAATTACAACTTGAACTAACTTCCAGGCACCATCCCGTGAAGCAGGTAGCAGATGTGGTGCTCTGGAGACCAGAGAGCCACCAGGTGCAGTGGGTCTGCCATGAAGGGACAGGAGCTTGAGAATACAAGTTTCCTATGGAGGACCGACCCCAGCACCCACAGGAGGCCTGTAATTACAAGTGGCCAAGGACTGAACCCGTGCAAGAGCAGCCCATAGAGTCTCTAACAAAGCAGAGGCTGCAGTGCCACCGTGTGGAAAGAATGGGGAGCATTTTGCTCTAAGAGGAGACAAGTTCCTTTGCAACATCAATGCAGTCTCATCAGAGATGGGAAATCCGGTTCCTCTGGCTTACTAGCTCTGCCAGGGGACAGGAGTCCTGCTTCTCCGTGTTCATTCAACGGTAATTTACCGTGTGCCAACCACATACCCGGCACTGTTGAAGGGACACCGAGATAAAGAAAGGTTCCTTCTTTCAAGCAGCTCAGTCTAGGGAGGGACACACAAAGGAACAGAGCAGCCGCAGTCCTGCTGGCACAGAGCAGTGCCAGCGCTGGAGACCACGCGGGGCTGGGCTGGCAGTCCCTCGTGGAGCCTCTCACTCATTGTTTCATCCAGTCAGCCAACAGACTCTTCGGGCAAGAAGCACAGCCAGAATGAAACAGACAAACCCAAATCCTGTGGAACTGGCTTCTGTGGAGAGGAAGCAAAGTAAAATGAACTACTCCAAATCCTCAGGTGATGCTTGCTTTGAAGAGACATCAAGCACAAAGGAAGGACTGGACGTGCCAGAACAGGAGTGATTGCAGGAGGAGTTGGTCAGAGAAGGGAGTATATGAGAAAAAGGCAGGATTCTTTTTTTGTCTGTGCAAGCTCAAGTGCAAAGGAAGGAGAGGGGCAGTCAAGCGGGCAGCAGGGGTGGCCCACAGGGTCACAGGGGCTGGGTGCTGGCCTGCTAGGTCATTCTCGCAACCTGGACTCTCACTGTGCCCAACAAAGCAGAGAGCAATTGGCCTTTAAGCAAAGATGAGATGATCCAAACTACATTTTATAAGGCATCCACAGGCTGCAATGCTGACAAAAACTTGTAGGTGGGGCAGCAGTAAAAGAAAGGGGGACAGAGTTCATTTAAAAGCTTCTGTAATAATGCATGTAAGAAATGTCAGAGACATGAGGTGGTAAAACATTTGGAGGCCAGCTACATTGAAAGACTTTGCTGATGGACTATATGTCAGGTGTACAGAAAGTAAGGAGTCCAGACTGACTATTATGAATGGAATAAAAAAAGGAGCTGTGGGTTGCTCATAAAAGGGAGGATGCAAGAGGAACAGGATTTGTGTAGAGAGGAAGCATGGATGCTTTAGGCATTCCTTGCTAAGCATGTGATCCTTCAGATGCCGAACAAGAGGTAGAGGGTTATGCAAACCCACCTGCAGTGAGAGGTCCCGGAGGATAGAGACGCAGAGGTCAGACTCATCAGCACACAGAAAGTACTTAGCACCATGGGTCCGAGTGAGAATCCCGAGGAGAGATCCAGGGAGAATGTCAACCATTGAGAGATCAGGAAAGTGAAAGGTAGAACACTCAGGACCGTATGGGTCCTGGCAGCCCAATGAGGAACCTTTCCAGGAGCAAAGGTTTACAGACTCTGCTGAATCAAATCAGACAGCCCCACCGTGGCCAGCACTTAGCCATCACACTTACACGTAGAGCTCACTGGTGACTCGGGTGAGTGATGGCTTGATTGTGGTGCTTAACAGGGACCTGGGGAGGAGGACTGAGTATGGACAATGAGGGGAAGATTTGGTGGAATGGGGGGCAGAGAACTACAGCAATCTCTGTTCACAAATATCAGATATTTCAGAAGGGAGAAATAACATGCTTATATGTAGGTAGGACTAGCCCAGCAAGAAGAGCTGATCTGGTGACAAGGGACAGAAGGGGACAACCAGTGCAATGTCCTGAGTAGGACAGGAAAAAGAATTCGATGTTCGGGCATGCGATGGATGGTTAGCCCGAACCTGAGCTTGGCCAGCCCATGTAGAGTAACAGGAAGAAAACAGAACGGGGATCTGGATGCTGGAGGTGGAAGGCAGCCCTCTCACCAATGTCCACCTCTATGAAGGCAATGGTGGACTCTACAAAGGGGCCCATCATCCCTTTGATTTTGGCATACTCTGAGTAAGCCACCCTCCAAAGAGCTTGCTGCTTCATCTCCCAACCAAACTCACTGCCATTGAGGCACAAGTGACCCCCTGGGGAGCTTCTGAGACTGTCGTTGTTTATGTGAATAGAAAGCCCAGTCATTTGCCCTCAGAGCTACCAGTGGTTTCGAACTGCCAACCATGCAGTTCACAGCCCAATGTGTAACCACTAGGCTACGGGCTCAGGCGTTTCATCTACTCGGCCCTATTTCTGGATATCCCATGCCCTTTGTCATTCCCTTTCCTTAGGTCTGCAGAGCACTGCTAGTGTCCTGAGTTTAAAGGGTTAGGAGTGGTCAGTGGACCCCATGTAGTACCTCCATCGACGACGCCCTTGCTCAGGCCATCCTTGTTGTCTGAGGTCAGGAGCAGCTCCACAATGCCCCGGTCTTCTAAGGCCTGTGTGGAGAAGAAGATGAATGAGTCTGTCCTCACTCCTCAAAGCCTCTGCTGTATCGTGAAAGCTCCTACACTGACAAGGGCAAATGCAAGGCTTGAAATAAGGCACAGACTTTTCTGCAGAGAGTTGAAAGGCCACCCTGTCTGTCCCACAAAAGCTCAGAGAAGCCCATCTTCCAGCCATCGCCAGAGCAGGGCTATTAGATGCTGAATGACCCTTGTCCCCTTTGGACATGAGTGCAGCATCGTGTTTAATGGGTCTGGTGTTCCTGACAGTCCTGCTCAGAGGCCAGCGCTGTAAGGCCACTGCCATCCTGTCACCTGTCACTGCTTACTGCTTTCCACGGTGGTCAGGACCTCATGGATAGCACCCACCTCAACCCTTCATCCATCCCAGGATCAAGCAGCCAGCATCTTCCTCAACTCAGTCTGGTCTGGCCTATGTAGAGGCAAAGCCAGGCCAGCAAGTCGCATGCCCATGGTGAGTGCACTGTAACCATCTGATGCCCCAGGAAGCGCTTGGAAGCTTACACCAAAGACACCGAGAGAGGTGCGTGCATAACTGGGGAGGTCACCACCAGCTACTAATAAGACATGTTAGCGCTTGTAGACCATGCCCTGCAGTGCCAGGTCTGCTGAGAACTGGGCAACAGTCTTCCTCCTCCATCTGCATGATTGATATCTTCAGACTGTCCTCATTAGCTCTGTAGCTAATGGTGAATATGAACCTGACCTAGACACTTTCTGCCTACCGAGGCTGTACTCTGAGGCCAGGCTCCTCTTAGCATTGTTCCTGCCGATACTAGAAAAGCACTGCTTACTTCAGCTGACTTTGTTAGGAAAGAAAGGAGACAGAGAGATCGTCTAGAACAGTGGTTCTCAACCTTCCTAATGCCACGACCCTTTAATACAGTTCCTCATGTGGTGGTGACCCCCAACCATAAAATGATTTTCATTGCTACTTCATAACTGTAATTTTGCTACTTTATGAATCGGGAGACACCTGTGAAAGGGTCATTCGACCCCCAAAGGGGTCGCCACAGGTTGAGAACCGCTGCTCTAGTAGGTTAATAGGAGGGAAAAGACAAGTTCGGCAGTGGGGTTTAAGCCAGGAGCCAACCAAAGCCCTGGATCTTCTTCACAATTGCCCACACAGTGACATGCATTTACCTCCATGCCTACCGTACACGCACAGCACTGAGTGGGTTGAGAGAACACAAACATGGATAATCATCATGTTCACTATTTTATGTGAGTTTTTACAGGCAGAGCTTTATTAACTCCAGATTAATGCAGTCCAGGATAATTAGTATTTACCGGGCAGCAGCCAAATGCCAAGCACCATGGCAACATCCCATTCTCACGGGAGCCTTAGAAAGGGGTGTCGGTGTGTTCACATGGTACCTGTGAAACTAAGGCTTGGACAGGTGAGGCACCCTGCCTGTGTTGTGTCCAGCCTGTGCTGTGTCCGCAGCCAGCCAGTCCCACAGGATGGGGCCATGTATGCTGAGCAAAGGCAGAAGGGGGACTGGGAGAGTGCCTCTGCCAGGTCTATGGGCTGCTAGACCGCGGGCGGTCCTTCCAGGAGGCTCCTGGCTGTCCATAAAGAGTGATTTCAGGAAGGGAGGCGAAAGGAAGGAGGGTGGATAGGAACCTACAACCCTCCCGACATGGAAAATAATCACCGATGGCTCAAAGAGAGACACTACCCAGGGCCACCGAGCCGTTGGATGAAGTGTCTGAGGTCAATTAACATTTCTGCATCTCACACCGTAGCCACCTCCAAAGTCCTCCCAAACCAATCCCAGAGGCTCCAGCCAAGTCGGATTTATTGAGAACGCCCTTAATCCAATTCAAAGTGGCGAGGCTTTATCAGTCCCACTTCACAAGAGAGAAAAGGGAGGCTGAGAAAATGGAAATCATTTGTAGATTCGCGCGTAAAGCGTGTCCTTTGGACGAATACAGCCTCTGCCCCACCCCCATCTGATTGATCACATTAAGCCAGTGGCTCCCCGGTTCAGTCTCCCATGCTGTGGGTGCCGCCCAGAGATCCCGATTCCACTAGCACAGAATACAGGGCGCTTGAAACCTTGGACAATGCCAAGGTGCAGCCAAGGAGGAGAGCGACTACTTCTGGCACTGGGACCCTACCTGGAAGCCTCCTTTAACCTCACCACTTAACTAAGCCAGAGACTCTCTGGAGCTGGAGCTGGCAGCATGGGTGAGTGCTCACGTGACTGCTCAAACGAGGCTGTACCCCTGCAGGAGAGCAGCAGCACCCGAACTGAACTCAGTAGAGAATAAGCAAGCAGCCACGCCGTTGGAAGGAAACAGTGAAGAAAAGACTCATAAATAATAAACGGTGCTTTGAAATCAGGAGTCAGTATGAGAACACCCATGTTCACACCGAAGCCCACAATGCACTGCAGACAGGTTCCTCTCGCAGCAGCACTGCCCTCAAGAACTGGATTGGTGCCTCGTCCCAACACGAAAGGGAAGACACTGTTGACAACATCTAAAGGAAGGAAAGTCGAGGGAAACCGAGAGAAGCCGTTTCAGCTATGAAACTGAAAAACAAATGGGTGTGTGTGTGTGCATATTTACAGAATCTACAATGGAGCCTGGCGCAGAGTAAGTGCACAGTAATGTCAGATGAGTAAATGAATGAACAAGTTGGGGGAACGAAGTAAAACAAAAATGAATCAGTATTTTTAAGATGTTATCAATTCACATGCTGGGGAATCTTTGATATCAAAATGTTTGGAGTCTATAAGCCTGAGGTCAAAAATGTATAGGCAATTGATAAAAGTCCAAAACACAGGCAGCAACAAATATGGTTGGGTGAAACAAAGCAAACGTAAAAATGATAACTCATTCTTAAACGCCACTGAAGGTACTTCCTGTTACTCAGTAAATTAACAGAAATTCGCTATGTGACAACAATGTTAACAGATTATGAGGAAACATGAACACTTATACTTCTCATAGTTTTATACATGTGTAACTTTTCAGAGAAAGTAGGTAAATATGGTGAGAGTAGAAAAGTTATGAGACCTAGTCAAACTACTTTTAGAATTTTTCCTAAAAACCTCTTTGCTCGAGAATATTTACGATCCATGATATTATAGAGTAAGCATACAGTTTTTTTTCTGTTTTCTTTTTTTAAACTAAATACTTTTATTGGGGACTCTTACATTTCATCAAAATCCATGCATTGATCCGGTGTGTCAAGCATATTTGCAAATATGTTGCCATCATCATTTTCAAAGAATTCTCTTCCCACTTGAGCCCCTGATATCAGCTCCCCATTTCTTCCCCCATCCTCCCTTCTACACAAGCCCTTCATAAATTATAGATTATTATTTCCATATATTACATCGTCCTCCATCGCCCCTCACCCACGTTTCCATTGTTTGTCCACCTAGGAGGGGGTATAGGTTAATCCTCCTGATCAATTCCCCCTTTCTCCCCCCACCTTCCCCTAATCCTCTTGATATCTCTACTCTGACTGTTGGCCCTGGGGGGGGGGGCGGGGATCTATCCTGGATGCCCAGTGTTTTGAGCTCTTATCTGTACCAGTGTCTATGCTCTGGCCTAGCCAGATTTGTAAGATAGAATTGAGTTAATGATAGTGGGTGAGTGGGTGGGGCAGTAAAAAAATAGAGAAAAGTTTTATGTTTCATCGCTGCTATACTGCTTATTTCTTCGTCGTGACCCCTCTGTAGGGAGATGTCCAATTATCTACAGATGGGCTTTGGGCCTCCACCCCATGCCACCACCACCCCATTCACCTTGGGTATGATTTTGTTCTGGGTCTTAGATGCCTGATGCCTGATCCCAGCGACACCTCATGATCACACAGACTGGTGTGCTTCTTCCATGTGGGCTTCGACGCTTCTCAGCTAAATGGCTGCTTGTTTGTCTTCAAGTCTTTAAGACCCCAGACACCATCAGGTTTCTTCACCACATGTACTTAGGCACCCATTCTGTCTTCAGTGATCGTGTCAGGAAGTTGACCATCATAGAATGTTGGCTTGTTAAAACAAAGTGTTCTTGTGTTGAGGGAGTACTTGGGTAGAGACCCAATGTCCATCTGCCACCTTAATTCTTAACATATAGCTATGAGTACATAGTTCTATTCCCCTTTCATTATATATATTTATATATATACAGGCCTGTATTTAGGCCTCTATAAATTTCCTTTGCCTCCTGGTTCTTTCCTCTATTGCCTTTTATTTTCCTCTTGTCCCACCATCATGTTTGGCCTTCATTCTGGTTTAGTGATTCCTTGCTGCTATATTGCCTTTGATTAAGCCCTACTAGGCAGCCTACACCCTTCTCTCCATTGATTTTAGTTCCCCTGTTGTTCCCTTGTCCCTGGGTTGGTTGCCACCCACGCTTCCCTTCTCCCATTCTTTTCATCTCCAAAATAGGTATGCCACCTCTCTTATCTAGATAGACATGCAGATACATTAATAAGCACAAAAACCTGGCAAAGTCAGATAAAACAACAAAGAAAGTCAAGACCAATAAAATAACAACAACCAAAAAAAAAAAAAAAACCTAATGAAAGCCACTGACAAAAATGGTAAGGCCTATAAATAGTTCAAGGTCTGTTTGTTGGCCTTCACAAGTGTTTTCCAGTCGAGTCTTATGGGGTGCCACACTCTTTCTCCAAAGTCTATTTTTGGTATTCCCCAGGGATTTTATCACTTTGCTCCCCTTGCTGCTCTGTTGCATGCCCTTAGTGTTTCGCCCCACTGTGATGGGGTCAGATTGGGCACAATTCCCGCACTGTGTCTCCAGTATTGTTACCTGCAGCCCTATGGTTTAGTGAGGAACATCATGTCCCGTGGTGGGGCCAACTCTATGGTCCTCCCTGTACACTGTCTGCTCCGAGCAGGAATATCATCCTCAGGGCTTGGTGGGCCAGGATGTCCTCCCATCCCTCTCCATCCCTTTTCATTTCTCCCGTGTGCTCAAATCAGATGCACCCATCGCCACAAGCTGTGGCCCCAATGCTGTCAGACGAAATGCATTCTTCTTGGGGGTGGGGAGGGGGTTGTCTACATCGTTGGGATTGGGGCCGGCCCCACAAATCTCTCAGTTGGCTCCCTGGTACATGCCGGTTTGTTGTATTCATGTCTTGGCACATAGGGTTGAAACCTGGCCTCTCCGTTTTAAGCTTTTGATTATGAACCGGGTAAAGGTTTACCAAGCAGATAATTAGTTTTCCATTCATCAACTCAGGCACATTCTACTTCATCTCATTCATTGCAATCTCCTCAGTGCAACTCCATTCATTCCACCTCCTCCCTGTTCCTCCACTTCCACTTCCATCCTAACCCTGCTACCTTTGTCGTTGGACAAATGCTGCCCTATTGACCCCAATCGGTTGGTGATTCTGAGAAGTATGTACCTCCCTAGTGTTATGGTTCACTTTATAAATCTGTCCATTGTTTGGCTGAAAATTGAACCAAGGTGGTGGGGGCAGGGTCTTCAGACCTGAAGGGAAACAAAGGGCCTTAGTCTCCAGAGACCCACCAATCTCGACTGAACTAGTACACCTGGTCTTTTGAAAGGATTGCTCTCTTTTTTCTACCTTTTCTCCCACCCTACGCAGGATCTTCTCGTGTGATCCCTTTCAGAACAGTGGAGAGGGATAGCTGGGTACCATCTACTCCGGCGTCAGCGTGGCAGAGAATGATGGCGTTCGTAAATTAGACTAAATATTCCCAAGTGGCGTCAGTGTTCACCACTCTTCTTTCCCTGGACAAAGAAAGACCATAGTTCTCCTCAGATGGCCACTCATGAACTTCTAAGATTCCACAAAGTAGGGCATCGGATACTGCCATTGTGAAATATGGTGTGATATTGACACTATGGTCCTGAGTCCCTAGGCCCAGCGACCCACTTCCTCGAGGTTTTTGGTTATGCCTAAGAAGTTTTAATAACATTTATCCCTGTATGCACCATCATCAAAGTCATGGATATATTTCCAGCAAGGGAAAAGACAATATTCTATCAAACCACTACATATTTGTGAGTAGAATCTCCCTCCTACACTCAGCCTGCTTGTCCATCTATGCATCTACCTGTAGATCACCATTCCTGGAGGAATGTGCATAATTGCTTGCCAGGTATATTAGAGGATTGTTTATGTATTCACCTCTGTTGCTTTTAACTCTTGAACTCCTCCCAGTTTCTTACCTTTCTCCATCTTTTTTTTTTTTTTTGCCAAACTCTTTTTTGGTGTTTATTGTTTTCCCCTTCATTCAAGTTAACATGTGTCTACCTTTGAGTTAATGACTTACCTTCCCCCATCTTCAACCCCTCGTAACCACTATAGAATGTGTGTGTGTGTGTGTTTAAACCTTTCCTAAACGTTTTATAATAGTAATCTCATACTATCTTTGTTCTTTAGTGACTGACTAATTTAATTCAACATAATGTCCTCTAGGTTCATCCCATGTTATGAAGTGTCTCCCAGATTCATGGCTATTCTTTAATGTTATTTAACATATACATATGTTATATACAGATTCCACTGTGTATGTATATATCAGAGTTTGTTCATTTTGCCATTAATGGACACTTTTGTTTCCATCTTTTTGTTGGTATGAATAATGTTCCCGTGAACATGAGTATTCACATATCTAATCAAGTCACGATGCTTAATTCTCTAGGACATAGACCGAGTAGAGGCGTCCTGGGTCATACAGTATTGCTATTCCCAACATTGTGAAGAAGCACTCCACCACGATCCCCCGTGGTTCAACTATCGTATAGCCCCATTAAAAGTAGATAAGGGCGCAGTCTCGCTGCACCCTAACCAGCATTTGTTGTTTTCAGAGGGTTGGTTTTGTTTGTTTGTTTTGTTTTTATTTTGCTATGAATGCTGGGGTGCGATTATATTTCACGATTGTTTTGATTTTCATCTTTAATGATTGCAAGCATTTCTTCATATCTGTGTTGGCAACCTTTGATGTCGTCTTTGATGAAGTGTCTGTTCATGCTCCCTGTCCTTTTTTTAATTGGGTTATTTGTCACTTTCTTCTTGAAGTGTTGCAGTTTTCAAAATTAATCCCTTGTCTGATATGTCATTGCCAGAATTTCCCCAGTGTGGTCTCTCTTTTTACTCTTTTGGTGAAATCTTTTGATACATCTATATGTTTACTTTTTCAGAGGCCCCAACTGTCTATTTTGTCTCCCACAGTCTGAATGTCTTCAGTTATGTTTGGTGGTTTATTTATGCCATGTATTTGGTCCCGTAAGTTGTTCCTATTCTTCCAACGATAACCTTTGTAGTTATAAGCTAAGTATATATTTGTTTCTTCTTACCCTACATTATTAAATATATTAGGTTTATAGTCATATTATAATACCGAAGAATCATGTAAAAATGCTAAGTAAATTACGTTTTTTTCTTATTGTTTTCATTATTACTCTTGTGATTCTGGAAGTTTGGTTGGTAGAGTGGACTACACATTGAGCTGCTACCTACAGGGCCAGCAGTTCAAAGCCATGCGGCATTCCAAGGAACGCTCCGGGGGAGAAGATGCAGCTGTCTTCAAATTGTCCATAAAACTTTAAAGTCTCAGAAATGCAAAGGGCCAGCTGGACCATATCCTACAGAGTCCTATGCATCCGGATCAACCTGATGTCAGTGTCTTTTATCCATTTCTAGATGAATGCTAACATTAGAATGATTTCCTTATTTGACTAGAATTGATTAACCATAATCATGCAGGGAAAATGTGGGACAATGCTAAAGCTGGAATAGAATCCTGATGCGTCCAGTTATAGCCCATTGTCTCTTAGGAAGCCCTGGAAGTAGAGGTCAGATCTAAAGAAGGTCAAAAGTCTCTGCGATGCAGCCAGCTGAGTTCAGAGGCCAACAGGGAAGAAGCACACCAGCGTGGGTGACCCAAGGATAAATAATAAAATCCAAAGGAGAGAGTGTTATCCAAGCTTAAATTGTGCAGACCTGATTTGCAGAAGACAGTAGATGACATTGGGAAGCCAAAATCCATCTTCAGGGTCCTACATGGATTAAGTCTCTGAAGGGATATGTATATCCTTGCTATCAGACAGAGAATATTGTAAACGTGATCATGCTAGATGGAATTAGGTTGTAATGTGATGCCTGATCATCTGATCTCCCTTTTGACAAATTTTACATTTGTTCTAGTTTTTAATACTACCTGTTTAAGACCAGGATGGGTAAAGCTGTAGAGATAGTAATTGGATTAGGAGATTATTGGGGGCATGGGAGGCTAGATGGAAATGGGGAGCTAAGAATGAAATACAAGAGGGAAGAAAATGTCGAACTGAATGTAGAGATGGTTATACAACTCTTTTTAATATTACTGAACTATGAAAGTACATGATATGTGAACCATATGTCAATAAAATATTAAAATATATTTTCAAAAGTTTTCTGTGTGGTGAAATAATAGGAGAAAACTTAGTAAAAATGAACCAATTTTTTCTTACCTTCTTGATATAAGGCATGTAGGCTGGGTCTTTGTTATAGGAGCCATATTCATTCTCTACCTGCACAGCAATAATGGGTCCCCCGTGTTTATACTGAAAGAAGAAATAAACAATCAGAAGCTGCATTTGTAGAGGGAACTGGCAGTTCAAACCCACCAGCCACTGCATGGAGGAAAGTTGAGGCTGTCTGCTCCTGTACATAGTTTCGGCCTAAGGAATCCTATCTCGGGCTACAATGAGTCAGAACCAAGTAGATAGCAGTGGTTTGGATTTTGACTGGATAACTAATTACTAACAAAATGTCCCACTTGATAACAATAGTCTCAAAGCGTCTGGCATTCAGTTTCTGTTTTTAAGAGTGCTTCGGGGCCATGGTCCTTGTGTGACCTTCCTTCTCCACTGTTGTCATGGATAACTCTACCACCCACCTACTACCACAACCTGCTGCTGAACCACAATCTGTGCTTGCACAACTCCAGTCATTACACCTTGTCTGGAAAATGTAGGCTAATGACTTCCTAGACTCTTGCTTCCCACAAGATCAGGGTTGGCAGAATAAATCAATGAAAACACAGGCTACCTACTTGAATTTTATTTTCAGAAAAACAATAATTATTATTTCATCAAAGTATGTCCGATGATTAGGGACATACTTATACAAAAATTATTATGCATTGCTTATCTAAAATTCAAATTTAACTGGGAATTCTGTGTTTTATCTGACAACCTTCTCCAGGATCAGATCCTTCCCTTTGATCTCTGTGTAGTATGAACATGTATAGTGTGAACACTGGCTCAAAGGTAATTTCTATAAACAAACTTATTTTTTCTGAATGTACTAAATTGGTAATGTGATTCTTTTGGGTGTTGCATAAACAACTGTGTGAGTTTTTCTCAATCCTGCTTTTGCTGTGCTTACGACTATTTCATGCGTGATGCTGAGAGATTGCCCTCAAAATTTCATTTTACCAGATAGGTTTTGGAAGATAAATTCATGCCATCCAGCATCTTTTTGGCCACAAGGGAATGTCCCCAGCCTCACTGCTGGCTTCAGGAACCATGTATGATGGCTCTCTGTGGTCACTAAGCCATAGTGCCAAGGGACAAGCACTACTGTCAATATCCTGCCTAGCTGCTTTCTATGAAGCAATACAAGTCCTGGTGTCACCTGACCTCTACGCCGCACATTGTTCAACTGCACACACTTCTCCACAACAGCATAACTCACAGGTCTCCTCAAGTACAAACAGGCCTTCAAACCAGTTCTTCCAGGTTCGGTCATGGCCAAGGAAATTAAACTGGGGCAGACCAAAATTTGTAAAATGTGAAAATCACAAGTCAGCACCCTGCTAGAAACAAGTTTCCTCTCAGGAAACAAGAGCAGTGTATAGGTTACATAGTGACATAGGACCTTGATAAGCAGAGTCTGAAACAACTGTGTCCTGCCCAGCTCAAAAATGGTGGCTGACCACATAGCTTTGCACCTCTTACTGTGCACAGGGCTGGCAATAACCCAGCCTTCTACATCAGAGGTGGGCAATGTCCTGCCGCGGCCAGCAGAAGGCCCTTGAAATCATCAATGCTAGCCTCACCAAAGCCCATTAGGGTGAGTTAATTAATTGTTTGACCAGCATGGCTCAAGAATGATGTTATAATTAACCAAATGGCCCTTGGTAGAAAAAGGTTCCCCACCCCCATCCTACATCAAGTTGCTCAAGAGCTCCCTTTACCTATTCCGCGTCTCCCTTTCTAAAACGTCAAGCTTCCATGTTCCCGTTCGGATGACTGTTCCAGGCACCCACATTTTGCAAACACCAGTCCGTCCTGCTTCCAGTTCCATTGTCACTGATGAAACCAGGTGGACTGCTTTCAAGTCCCGATTGTAAATCATGAGACTAGCAATAATCACTCAGTGTTGAAGAACACTGTGACCCCCTTGGCCTGAGAGCCCAAGACTATCTATTAGACCAGTGGCCTCAACCTGTGGGAAGCGACCCCTTTGGGGATCGAATTACCGTTTCACAGGGGTCACCTGATTCATAACAGTAGCAAAATTACAGTTATGAAGTAGCAACTAAAATAATTTTATGGTTGGGGGGGTCACCACCACATGAGGAGCTGTCTTAAAAGGTTGCGGCATTAGGAAGGTTGAGACCACTGTATTGGACTAGATCTTACCATCAGAAAGGCAGGCAAAGGAGGAAGGAGTGAGTTTGTTCTTACCTGGAGGGGCACCACCCTGGACATGAGGTGATCAAAGTAATGGTCCGTGGCCTTGGTGAAGCCCTTGTATGTGGTTCTCAGCTTCATGCCAGGGTCTTGGAGTAGCCAGCTGGGAGGGAGAAGTGAAGAGAGGGAGCTTTACTGTCTGTGACTTGGTTGAAGCCAGGCCATACTGAAATAAAATAGAGCAGCTGCAGATTGGTTGCCAGCAGCTCTTTCCAAACAGGGGATGCTGGGATTGTTCCAAACCTGCCAGAGCATGAGGCCACATAGCCCTCGGCCTCCGCTCACCACTGTGTCCCTACTGAGGGATTCCAGAGCCAGCAGGAATGGTCATGCCACTTCATAGCTATAGGGAAGGGCTACCGGGCTGAGTGAGAAATAAAACTCTTTGGGGGAACCAGCCCAAAAGATTCCATTCCATTGACTTGGTAACCTTCTTTCAGGAGAATGGCACCCAAGGCCAGAAACCGTTGGGGACAGAGAAGAACATAAACTTTGCCTGCCTGCCATCTCCTGGGAAAACAGGTGTTAGCTTGGGACTAAGAGATGCGACTCTGCTGTCCTGCTTCCCAAGGGTCCCGAAACTTGGACTGGTGGGACGCATGCACTTGTACCGCCCCACCAGCTAGGGAGAGCTGACTGCAAAGGAGCAATGGGCAAGAAGATGAGGGGGTTGTTGATGTTGCTGTTGTTTTGAAATCAACTGAATGTTGTCGTCAAGACATTTTCCTTTCTGTTTGAAATTCTCAGAAAGCTATTCTATTTAACAGAAATGCTCCTCTTGCCTTGGTCTGGAAGTTTTGAACAGGATCTGAGAGCATCAATTTCTACCACAAAAAAATGGATGGGGACAGAGTACCTTCCTCCGTGTCTACCTCCCAGAAGATAGTTTCACTTTCTCACTGGGCTTCAGCATCCTGCCTGCGCTCTAGTGTCCCCAGCCTCCTCCCTGGGTCAGTGTCCCACGTGCCTGCGCCAGTTTAGTGGCACTTTGGCAATGTGTCCACAGGTAGCAAAGGCTGTGTGTGATAATGTGCTTCTAAACCAGGACTGTTAAATCCTGTCCTCCGCTGTGATTTTCCCATCAGAGCTCAAGGAAACCTCTGACACAGGTGCATCACTTTCTAATGCACAGGTCAGGGGCTCTCTCGGGCCAGCTCTGAGGGTACCTGCACTTCACAGAGACGAGGTCGAGCAGGAATACGCCTGCCGTGCCCCTGGGAAGGGCTGTGTCTTGCTGGAACAGAGAAGAAAACAAGTGGCACTGTGCCACTGTGCTGTGAGAGGCCACGCCCCCAGGAGCGCACACACACCAGGGACGGCTTTCTGCCCTCCTGAGAGCGGCCTCGCCATCTGGTGCTCTACGAAGACAAGGAAGACTTCGATGTCAGCAGGAAGCACGGTTGCTTGAACAACGACTGATGATTCTTGTCCAGATTTCTATTCCCACGGCAGATTGTTGTACTAACCTCAGCTAGTACTACACCAACGATAGTAAATTAAGGCCTGAGATTGGAAGACCCTACCCTAATGGGTTTTCTGTACGTACTTAAAAATAAACTCGAGCTTTTATTTTTAAGAATGCTGGTAATGTACCTGAGAAATCGATGAGGCAAGTTATATTTTTCCTACTTCATGAAAGGAGAAAGTGGGGTTCTAGCAAAGTTCACTGATGCCCCCCAAGGTCCAACTCAAGAGAACCCTGATGGAATAACAGGCCTTGGAGGGGCCAGCTCTTCCCCCGGCTGCTTGTCATATCGAGGGTGTGGGGAGGTATTTTTACTGGGTAGAAGTTATCACACCATTTGAAATTAACCTTGTTGCATTCTACTTATTCTGTAGGGGGGAAAAATCCAGGACAGACTGAAATCATGTGTTTTAAAAATACAACCGACCTAATTGTGTGACTAGTATTTTGCAGAACACGAGACCATGGTTTGAGGCCTCTCCCAGCCCTGCTCACCTGGGTAATCCCCCAAGGTCAATCTCACTGCAGATGTAGGGCCCTGGACGCAGAATCACCCACAGTCCAAGCTCTGCGGCCATCCAGATGAAGGCCCTAAGGAGGAAGACAGTGTCAGTGACGCTAAGGACAATCCAAGTTAAAGTTGTGGGGCGGAGGGAAGTCACGTCAGAGGAGGGAAGAATTACACTCAGCATGGGACACAGGGCTCAGGACAGAGAATGTAGAGACAGAGCTGTTAGCTCCTCCCCTCCCACCTCCCCTAGTTTCTCAACCAGTGACAAGGTTAGTGGAATGATGCAGCCCTCTCACTAGCTGAGTGGGGAGCCTAAAGAAGGGAAATCCCTGCACAGGTCCAGGTGGGGGGCCAAGGACAGATTCAGTGAGGGTGCCAGTACAGTCAAAGCAATGAAATTGACCCCTCGCCTCCGCTCCTCTCCCAGTCAGGTAACGGGCCCACGCTGCACCCAGACCTCCACCAGAGGCCTTGGGCAGCCTCTGTGGGTACAGTAAGACGTGTGAGCACAGAGAGGCAGGCCTGCTCCACCAGTGGCCATGAGGGTCCACTGGAGAGTGATTTCAGGTCAGAGACTTTCTGCGCCTCCTGAGAAGATGGCTTCCGAATCTGTCTCTTCCAGTAACGCTTCATTGTTCCTCAGGAATCCCAGATAACCAGCAGAAGTAACAATACCTACTCTAGGTCCAGGTTCCCCGAGAAGTCAAATTTGCCTCTTTCTGGCTCATGGAGGTTCCACGGAACATAGCTGCAACAGAAATAGAATTACAGGCATGAGCTTTCATTGATGCCACTTCATTTCCTAAATTGCTTTCTTCGTCCCTAAGACCCCTTCTCTTTCAGCCTTGACCACGACCCATCTGTCAGCTTGTCATACTGTTCTGGTTTGTGCATAACTGCAATGCTGGAAACGGTGCCACTGGGATCCCCAAACCAGCAGACATGGGGGGCAGATGTCAGCAGAGCTTCCAGACTGAGACAGCCCAGGAATCAAGGCCTGATAGTCTACTGCCCCAAACCAATCACTGAAAACACTAGAGCATTGTCCACCACAGTGCAGGAAGACAAGCCTACACAATGGACTCAAGACTTTGCTGTATTACAGATGAGGTGGCCAGGAGTTACAGCCAACTCAGAAGAAACTAACAAGGGGCAGGTTCCTGGTGTCAAAATTGTCTTAGAGAAAGGGGAGGATGCTGACCAGATTTGAATGAAGGACAGACATACTGAGTCTGAGGTTGTATCCCATGATTACAGGTTAGCTTTCTCTCCAACAAGTAAGTTCATTGGAAAATAAGTAAAAGGTAGAGGGAGAAACTCTCATGTAATCTTTAAATCTTAAACTAAAGAGATCTCCTGGGGTCTTCTTAAAAATCACACAATAGTTTTGCTTAATTACCTTGAGCATGGTGCTCTTTTAAGATCCACCTATATTGACAACAGCAGCTGAAAAGGATTATACGGAAGCTTAAGGGACAGTAAATTTACGTCACTGGGGGAGGTACAATTCAGACAAGGAGGATGGGTATGACTGC
The DNA here is from genome assembly GCF_050624435.1 of Tenrec ecaudatus. NCBI lineage: Eukaryota > Metazoa > Chordata > Mammalia > Afrosoricida > Tenrecidae > Tenrec > Tenrec ecaudatus. Next base: position 56,065,816 of record NC_134541.1, read on the forward strand.
ACCACTCAAAGAATGAGGTCAGTGTCATGGGATTGTGTATGTAGAAACTTACATTGGTGTATGTTATTCTGCTCTATAAAAGGAGTCTGATTGGGATTGTGGGTTAGGCATGGAGATAATTGCAAGGTTGATAGTTCAAACCCATGAGCCACTCTGTGGGAGAAAGACGAGGCGCTCTGCTCCTGTAAGGCTGTGCCAGCTCAGAAACCCAACATAGGATCATTATGCAATGGAATTGACTCTATGGCAGTTGGTTTAGGGTCTTAGGGGTTTTATTTTGTTTTGTTTGGGGCTTTTGCTATGTTTATTCTCAACAGCAAGAAAATAATAATTTTTTAATAAGAGGAAAGCCCAGGTATCAGTCCTGTTTTTAAGTGAAGCATACATGATTTCCACAGTCCACACAAAATGGAGATTCTAACTCTTAAAAAAAAAAAAGGATTGGGCTCCTAACAACAAGCTTGGTGGTTCAAACCCACCAGCTGCTTCTCAGGAGACACCTGAGGCTATCCTACTCCTCTAAAACTTACAGCCTCAGACCCCTTCTTAAGATCCCTGGGGGCCCTCTTGAAGGCAGCAGGTAGGCAATGAAAGAGGCAATCAGGAAGTGTAAGGTCCTGAAGGGACCTAACTCAGGAAGAAGAAAATGTGAGTTCACATCTGACACAAGTGATGACCGCTGCTCCACTACCCGTCCCTCCCCTGGGCCTCCAGTTGAGCCCTGTCCACTGCAGAAAAGGTGCATCGATGAAAGGAGTGATGGATTTCTTGCTTCCAACTAAAACTCAAGAGATTCATGTAAGCAAACACAGACTGTCTGGCTTTTATAAAGCAAATTGCTGATCCTGCAATAGTCCTACAATACCCTTTCAGGAGTCCTATAAGGTGTTACTATAACCCCAGTATCAGAATTAAATAAATGGATCCTGAAAGTCATGTTTCTGAAAGGTTATCCTCACCTCACTGTCCTCCCCACCCGCCCCCCCCCCCAAAAAAAAACCCACTGCCATGGAGTTGATTTTGACTCAGAGCAACCCAATGTAGAGTTTCCAAGGCTAAACTTCAATGGAAGTAGATGGTGAAGCAGACAGCACCTTTCGCCAATGGAGCAGCTGAGGGATTTGAACTACTAACCTGTGGTTAGCAGCCCAGTATCTAAGCCATGGTACCACACAATTATGTCAACCATGTCATCACAGCTCAAACACCCTTCTAACATGTAATATGATAGAATGAACTGTTTGAGTCCTTGTGTAGTACTTTATCCATTGAGGGGTTTTGAAAACCAATCATGATTGTGCATTCACCTTCTACAGACCTAAAGTGCTTCAAAGTGGTTTGGGAAAAATGAATGAAAAGGCTGTGGAATTTTTCCAGGAACAATTTTATACCCCCTCGCATAATTACCCTTGTTTCTGTTTCTTTCTCTCTTTTTAAAAATCATTTTATTGGGGATTCTTACAACTCTTGCTACAAACCATACATCAATTGTATGCAGCATATTCGTACATATATCCCATCACTCTTTTCTAGACATTTACTCTCCATTGAACCCTTGGGATCAGCTCCTCCTTTTTTCCCTCCCTCTTCTCCCTCCCAGCCCTCAGGGGCCCCTGATAGATGGTAGATTGTTCATTATTTTCAATTGTTTCTTTAGACTTTACAGGCACTTGACACTTTTATTGTGTCTATTGATCTGGAGTTCTGGGAGGGTCAGGAGAGAGAATTCTTATTCATCTTATTCATCAGATTTAAGCTTATTCCAACTGGAGTTCTGGGAGGGTCAGGAGAGAGGATTCTTATTCATAAGATTTAAGCTAATTCCAACTCCATTGTAATCTCCTCCCAAAACTCAGCCAAGGCTTCCATAAAGAGGTTATTGGGCTTAGGATCTGAGAGGGCTCATTTTCCCCCAAACACAACTGGGATTGCCATTTAAAAGGATCTGGCCTCTGGGCCCTGTTTGGCCACTAGGGCTGGCGGACTAGGGCTAGGGCCAGCACTCACGTGGTGAGGGTGTTCAAGCCACAGGCTTTAAGCTTCAGCAAACGATCTTTCCAGTACTGTCGGGGCACCCGGAAGTAGTGCACGGAGCCACCGAAGATCCAGAAGGCGGAGCCCTCCAGCAGGAAATCCTGGTCTTTTGTCTGCAGCCCTAGCTGGCGACGTCTTAGCCATGGAGGCATCAAATTGTGCCAATCCAACCTGTAAAGGGAAGATAGAGCCAGTAGTGACCAAGCCCATCAGCAGGGAGAGGGCCCAGAGAGGAGATGGACATCTCTTCTCCTGTGTAAGCCCCAAGCCTGTATTGTAAAGAGCACCTGCTTCTAAGGTGTTCCAGGGAAACTCCCCACCCTCCAACTTAGCCAAACCTTAGGCGGAGTCTTTCTTCAGCATCAGTCATGGGCCTAAGCCCTACTGCAGGGGAAGAGCAAGCTGAAGTTGCAGTCAGGAACAAGACAAACACAATTTTCAACATGAAGGTATGGGTGCTAAAAGGAAAGAGGATGAGATGAGGTCACACTGATATTGGAAGATGGCACCCAGCATGCTGAGGGGCTGCCTTCTGTCCTCAGTTAGAGAGGAGCAGGTGGCACAAAGTTGGCACAATATTGGCTGACTCTTGGGTGATGTATTAGAAGAGAATCTACTTTTATGAACCACCTCATAATCACAGTTGTCCAATCCATGGTATATATAACACAAAGGACTAGAAGCAACATCAGTCAAATCCCTAGGTCTTAATTGTCTTCTAAAGATCAAGTGTTAGCTGTCTAAGACAAGCCCAGCATGACTGACAGCTAGCTCCACCTGGGAATACTGGAATCATTCTTGTCCACTGGAAAAGCAGCTTTTGATTTCTCTTGGGTGGAGTAAGAAAATTCCCATCAGGTGGGTCGTATGATCTACTTCTACAGCTCCCTCTCTTCTCTCCAGGAGTACAATGTGGTTCTAGAAGAGACTATGCCACTATCCAAAAAGAGTGAAGGAAGGAAATGCAGCAGAGGAAGTCAGGAGCCCAGAAGTTTCCAGTTAAGAAATTTAAGGAAGTCAAGAGAAGAGCATGCGTGACCATGGGGCAAAAGCTAATTCAAGTGGGTGATTTGCTTGTTCCTCAGCTAATTTCCTGAGAGCTTCTGATGTTAAAAGGTAAAAACCAGCCTGGGATGTTCTACAGACGATAGTTCCCTACACGACTTACAGTTTTCAATGAACTTTATCACACTGGCTGGAATTAAATCACTGAGGGATCATTTTGGTAAAAGCTCAACTACTATTCCCTCAATCGGTATGAATACACACTGTTCAGTATGATGGTCTCCCAGAAGAAACAGATGTGCATAACCCAGATATGACCAAAACTTCTAGATTCTTACTCCCACACTACCAAAATATTCTTCCAAACTAGACCTGTTATGGTCCTTCTGAGTTCTCATACACATAGCCATCTCCATCGTATTGCACACCGGCTGAAAGTCAGTGTTACAATGCTGAGACAGAAACATATACAAGGAATCACCAGGGCCAGCCTTATGGCAGTGCACCTCCACAGATGCTCAGAGTCCCCCAAACTGGGTTCATGCTCTGCTGTCACAATCATCAAATTCTTGATACTTTTTAAACAAGAAGTCATGCATTTTTATTTCCTACTGAGTCCCACAAAAGATGTAGCTGGTCTTAGAGATGGTCAAGGGCAGTAGCCAAAAATATACAGAAAATTTTGTTGTTGTTGTTGTTGTTGCTCTTCTTCTTCTTCTTCTTCTTCTTCTTCTTCTTCTTCGTCTTCTTCATGTTAGGTGCCATTGAGTAAGTTCCGGATCAAGATAAAGGCATGTACAACAGAGCCAAACATTGCCTGGTCCTCTGCCATCCTCACAATTGTTCTGTTTGAGCCCATTGTTGCAGCCACTGTGTCCATCCCTCTTGGCAAGAGCCTTCCTCATTTTCATCCCCCCTCTACTTTAACTAGCAGGATGTGCTTCTCTAGGGGCAAGTCTCCCCTGGAAACACACGCAAAGTATATGAGACAAAGTTTCACCATTTTCATCTCGAAGGAGTATTCTGGCTGTACTTCCTCCAAGACTGATGTGTTTGTTCTTTTGGTAGTCGATGGAACTTTCAGTATTCTTCTCCAGCACCATAATTCAAACCCATGATTCTTCTTCAGTCTTCCTTATTCAATGTCCGACTTTCACATGCAGATGAGGCCATTGAAAATACCATGGCTTGGGTCAGGCTCCCCTTAGTCTTCAAAGTCACATCCTTGTCATTTGATCTCTTGACTATTACTTCCATGAGCATTGATTGTAGATCCAAGCAAGATGAACTCCTCGACAGCTTCCAGCTTATCTCCCGTGATGATGTTACCTATTGGTCCAGTTGTGGGAATACTGGTTTTCTTTACACTGCTTGATAATCCATACTGAAAACTGCAATCCTTGATCTTCGTCAGAAAGTGCTTCAAGTCCTCCTCACTTTCAGCAATCAAAGTAATATCATCTGCATACTGAAGGTTGTTAATAAACCCTCTTCCAATCCTGATTCCAAATTCTTCTTCATATAATCTAGCTCCTCTGATTATTTTTTCAGCATATAGGCCAAATAAATATGGTGAGAAGATACAACCCTGACACACTCTTCTCCTGATTTTAAGCCATGCCCTATTCCCTTGTCCTCTTCCCAAAACTTCCCCTTGATCTGTGTGTATCTTCCAAATGAGCACAATGAAGTATTCTATAATTCCCATTATCCTGGGGTCTTAATGGCTTGAAGATAAACAAGCAGCCGTCTAGCTGAGACGCAACAAAGCCCACATGGAAGAAGCACACCAGCCTGTGTGATCATGAGGTGTCAATGCGATTACGTATCAGGCATCTAAGACCCAGAACAAAATCATACCCAATATGAATGGGGGGTGGGGTGGGGCATGGAGTGGAGAGCCAGTGCCCATCTGTAGGCAATTGTATATCCCCTCACAGAGGGGTAACGGGGAAGACATGAGCCACCCGGGGTGCAATACAGCACTGATGAAATTCACAACTTTCCTGTAATTCTTTAATGCTTCCTTCCCCCCACTCAATTCTACCTTACAAACCAGATTAGACCAGAACATGCACACTGCTACAGATAAGAGCCCGCAACACAGGGAATCCAGGATAGATAAACCCCTCAGGGCAAACAACGGATAGAGGTACCAGGAGGATTGGGGGAGGGTGGGGGGAGGAAGGGGGAATCAATCACAAGGATCAACATATAACCCCCTCCTAGGGGGACGAATAGCAGAAAAGTGGGTGAGGGGCAACGGAGGTCAGTGTAAAATATGGAAACAATAATCTAGAACTTATCAAGGGCTCGTGAGGGAGGGTAGGCAGGGAAGGGAAGTGGAAGAAATGGAGAGCTGATATCAGGGCCTCAAGTGGGAAGAGAATGCTTTGAAAATGATGATGGCGGCATATGTGCAAATGTGCCTGACACACTGGACGAATGTATGGATTATGATAAGAAATGTCAGAGCCTCCAATAAAAGTATTTAAAATAAATACATAAAAAAGAACAAAACTAAAGGGAAAGAAAGCAAAACATGATATTTCATCATAGATAGACTCACAGATTGAGAGGCACTGTTCTGCACAGGACCATGGTCTGGACTTGACATTGTCAGTATTAGCGATTGGAGGACACAGTTATTAAGCCAGTTGAATGTACTTGGCTTGGTAATGAACTGGATGGAGGGGCTGTGGGGCGACTAGAATAGTGTGGATCCATGTAGTCAACTGAACTTGGCTGAGAGCCCCCCATGATTCCACCTCCTTCCGCACTGAGCTGGAGGAGGCAAGGATGAAGGAGGCCCTGGAGAGCCTCCAGGCCCTCCTTCCATTCAGCACCTTCCTGACCAAAAACAAACACTCCAGAATTCGTCTCCTTGTTGATGATTAATAGTTAGTAAATCTGCATTTGATTTAGTTCTCCAGAGGAGTTAGGAATGCAGAAACGCAGGTCTTACCTGAAGCCTCCTGACCAAAAGGCTGTAGGTTAAAGTTTGAGAAGTACTTTGTATCTTCTCCTCTGAGATGTGTGTGTGTGTGTGTGTGTGTGTGTGTGTGTGTGTGTGTGTGTGAGCATGTCATCTTTTCCTCGATGGAGTTTCTCTTTGTACTCAACCATTTTCTAGCTATTTCCTCTTTAATCATTTCTCAGCACGCACAAGATAAACACCACAAACAAAAACAGGTAGGTGATGTCAAATTCCCAATTCTGGAGAATTCAATGGTTTCCTCCCTAGCAATGGTCTGGGGGGTTACTAGAGAAGCTGCAGAGGACAATCGTAAAGAGGACAATGGCAAGAAGGTTCAACTGACAGGAGGAGGTAAATGGGGTGTTTCTCTAAGGAATCACCAGTGAGAAAAAGGGCTCCCATATTTCACCACGAGAAAATGACAGACGCCGGAGCCTCGTGGACAAAGCTCCACACGACTGGCTGTTAAGTTAATAACGATCGCTACCACTCTTAACTACACTGCTAATAACTGGTCCCGGGAATTTCTTGGGTAGTCAACTCAGTAATAAGAAAGTGAAGGAAATATCTCTAACTCCACCTGGTAACCTATAAGGGACCTTATGGATGACAAGATTCAGATGTTGGAGATGTTTTCAGTGTCTAAATGAAATGATTCCATAAAATAGTGAACAAAATAAGTATGTTAAATATTAGTGTGGGGCTTGTTTTTTGTTCTTTTGTTTTTGAATAGGCTACTTGGCACTTCGCATAGAAGATGAGCTAGACACAAAGTATCTATATTGCCTTCCAGAGATTAAATAGAATTTCTTCCCTCAGACTGAAAAAAAAAATGAGCTTAGCATCTCTACTGCACAGATCCAACAAAAATAGCATGTGCTATTTTGGAGATGTCTCTCAAGATTTAAAATGAATCTACCTTATGATCAGCAATTCTACCTAGAGGAATATACCCTACAGACATTCAAGGCAGTTAACTCAACTTTTCAGTGGCTAAAAGATGGCAAACAATCAATGTGCATCTGGGAGGGAGGGCTGTTTAAATAAATAATGTGTCTAATGGACAAATGGAGGAGCGTGTAGCTATTTTCTTGCCAAAGGGAGTCCTAGTGGCCCTGAGATTGAAGCAATCGCTGCTGTAGGAAAGGCTGGTGGCTTAAACGCGTCACTGTGGGGAAAGAGGTGGCGGTCCACCGCCATAAAGACTGCATCCTTGGAGCAGTCCGGCTCTGTCTGCTAGGGTCCCTAAGGGCTGGAATTGACTTGATAGTTACGGGCTTTGTTTTGTTTTAAAATTTTCTTGAAGAAGGGAAGATCAAAAAAGCATAGAAACCTTTATTAAACAGTAATACCAAAATATGACGTTCCTATTGTAAATATATTCTCTATCTGGGTCTGTATACTTCTGTAGAGAGGGTGGGCAGCTCTCTAGCATTTCCTGTGAAGAATGCTCTGCTCTTCAACGGACAGATCAGAATGGCAATTCCTGGATTTCTGAGGGACTCGAATTATATTCCTTTAAAATATACTTCGAGTTTGGGGAACAAAAATAAGGCTAAGGGGTGAAGTCGCAGGTGTAAGGCAGCTGGGGTAAAGTTTCCTAATAAAATTCTCATAGGACAGCTCTTTCTACCTTTGTCTTGGTTGGATTCACAATCAATGTTCTTGGAAGCAGCAGTCAAGAAATCAAAGGACACATTGCATTGGGTAAATCTACTACACAAGACCTTTTTAAGTGTTGAAAAGCAGGGATGTTTGAGGACTAAGACACAGTTGACCCAAGCCATGGTATTGTCAATGGCCTGATATCCATGTGAAAGTTTGAACATTGAGTGAAGAAGACCAAAGGAGAATTGATGCATTTGGAGGATGATGCTGGAAAAGAACATTGAAGGTACCGTGCATTGCCCAAAGAACAAACAAGTACAGCCAGAATAGACTCTCTCTCAGGGACGTGTTGTCAGGAGAGCCCCGTCCCTGGAAAAAGAGCTCACGGCAACGTAGCAGGGCAGTGGACACAGGAAGACCTTTGACAAGAAGGCTCAGCACAGTGGCTGCGTCAATGGGCTCCAATATCGGAACAGCTGCGAGGATGCGGGCAGTGTTTCATCCCGTTGTAAACAGATCATTGCTAGCAGTCAGAGCCGACTCGACAGCACTAACTAAAGCAACAAGAATGAGCAGGTGCACGGTTGTGATGCAGAAAATATCTTCCAGTGCAACTGTCTGGGTCTTTTCCTCACGGGTACGGTTTTCCATTTTCAACTTCTTTACAGGAAGTCCCTGTGATCATCCTGTGCCTTGGAGAAAACCTATCAAGATTTTCCCTTCAGAATCTCAAAAAACAGTCACCCTAACCTTCTGAGCTCACCTCTCTCACTTGAAATTAACAGCAGATCCTTTCAGAGGTCACGGCTTCAACGGGGACTTTACAGAGGTAGCCACGTGGCTTTCTCTTGACAGTAGAGAAACGCTTCATAAACCCATGTGTGCGCCAACTGGGGCTCTCGTGGCAATCCGTTTTGATTTACCCTCATTGGCCTTTAGACTATCTCTACAAGAAACCAGCAGCAGCGGTCATCTCTAGCGGCTGCTGGGAAAGGCTCATTGGGGTCAAGGGTTAGAGTTTGTTTTCCTGATATGGGAATCTTTTATCATGCTCATTTATTGTTGTTAGCTACCTTGGGTTCGGCCCCCAACACAGCGTGACTTGTGTACCATAGAATGCAGTCCTCCCTGGTATGACATCATCCCCAGGAGTAGTTGCAGATCAGACCACTGAAATCCAAACTATTTTAAGAAAAATACCTTGCTCTTGAAAGGAACAAACTGGAGAACTCAGTTTTGCTGAGAACTGCAGCACAGACGCAGAGTATCAATAAGTCTGTAATGGGCAGGCACCACTCAAGAAAAATTTGTTTCATTACAGGAGTCTCTAAAAATACCCCTGCCTTTCTGTCCCAGGAGAACCCCAACTAAAGAAGAACTCTTTTTCAATATGGCCTTTAATATCAGAGGGGAAAGGCTCCAGGAGAAGCGAAGAAGAGTCAGTACAGAAGCGACAGCAAATCCCCCCACACCCAAACCACTCAGCTTGGCAAAAAGGACAGAGCTGGAGCTCAAGACCTTGAGCTCCACAAAGCTCTTTCAAAGCTCCCACATCTCCACAACGCTTGCTCTTCACAAGCACCAGGTGAGACATTCCAACTGTGAGTCATCTCATCAGACAGGAAGTGCTTTTATTTCACTTGCCACTTCCTTGAGCAGCGGTGGGAAGAACCCTGTGGCCCAACATTCTGATATTTCTGCTGCCCAGGTGATGGGACTATTATGAGTAAGCTGCATGCCTCAGTTCCTTAATCACACATGTGCCAGTCGTGCCGGTTCTCTTGGGACAATGCAAGTTCAGTCCCCTTTAGTAGTAGGTTGTGAAGGAATCTAAGTTCCAACTCTATCATCCTAGCGCAGGGTGGAGAGGTGCAGACAGCCTACCCCTTCCTGACTACAAGTCACCACCCAAGCGACCTACTTACCCAGCTGCACCAGAGAGGTGATTAACAGCTCAAAGGAAGATGTCTCAGATGCTTCAAACTTCAGCCCCAGAAGATCAAAGGGACAGAATTCAAAGACATGCAATGTTCCAGAGAATATGACTCAGGTTGCAAACACAGCACAGTCCTACAGAAGGCAAGGCTCATAAAATTATTTCCTGACAGAAGCTCAGGCAGGGCAGCATGATCTGTCCACACACCCCGCGCAGAAAGGATGGGCCATGGAGGGATCAAAAGTGACTGTACTGCTGTGCACCACTGCCGAGGAAAGGGAATTGGCTTTCCTGCCAACATCATCGTTGCCATCGAGTTGATGCCGACACATAGTGAGCCTAGAGGTCAGTGTAGAACTGCCTCTCGGAGTTTCCAAGACTGTAACTCTTTACAGTGGTAGAAAGCCCCATCGTTCTCCAAAGAAATAGCTGGTGGTTTCAAACTGCTAACCTTTCAGATAGCAACCCTCCACATACCTACCACATCACCAGGGCTCTTATAATCAGTGCTTAGGATCTGGGCCATGAGTACAGCAAAGTTGAGTGGGAAAATGAACTTCTCTTTTATAGGATATGTACTTGGGCTGTGTACCTAATATTTTCTACTCTCCTCACTGTTGTCAGCCAAATTTCAGATATAACATAAAGAGTTGGTCAGAATTATTGCTCAGCCACTGGGAAACATAAAGGAAGGAATCTTGTGTGAGAGAGCCGTGCTATATGGCATCGAGTAGACATTCTTAAGCTGCCGCACACAGAAAGATTAAGGAATGAGCAGCAATGGCTCAGACACAAGAGACATGCATATGAGGGGGCCTTCAAAAAGTGCATGGGAAAACAGAACTAAAAGACAATAGAATTTTTTTACATAATTTCTCATGCTCCTTACTACTTTAGGATTACCTTTAGATAGTTACATAAAATTCTAAAGTAGTCAAATACTTCTATAGTGATAGAATGTCATAGAGGAGTAGTTGCCTAGGGATTTTCTTTGGGTGGGGAGGGGCAGGGACATGTAAAGGTAGGAGGTGGGGCTTTAAAGGACACAAGGTAACATCTAAGAATGTTGGATATTTTCACTATCTTAATTGTGGTGATAGCTTCACAAGTGAATATATATATATATATATATATATATATATATATATATATATATATATATATATATATATATACATCTTATCTATCATGCCACACACACACACACACAAACTTATCCAAATGGATCAAGGACCGAAATGTAAAAACCAAAACCATAAAAGGTGTGGGTGATGCTGTGGGACCTAGTTTTTACTGATATAGTCTTAGATATGACAACAAAAGCAGCAAAAGAGATGGAGGGGACCATCATACAAGTTAAATACTTTTGTTCAACAAAAGATTTTATCAACAAAGTGAAGGAAAATACAACAGATTAGGAGGAAGTTTTCAGGAATCATCTATTTTACATAGGAGCAGTGTGTGTGTGTAAACTTCTATAATTAAACAGCAAAAAGGTAAGAAAATTGAGGAAAGAACTAGGAGGCAAAAGATATTTGTAGAGGTCTAAATACCAGTATGTACATATGTAAATATATTTATATATAACAATATGGAAATAGATCTATGTACATATATTTATATGTTAAGTATTAAGGTGGCAGATGGACATTGAGCCTCCACTCAAGTACTCCCTCATGCAAGAAGACTTTGTACTAATAACCTAGCATTCGGTGACGCTCACCTTACTGACACAATCGCTGAAGACAAAAAATGGATGCATAAGCAAATGTGGTGAAGAAAGCTGGTGGTGCTTGGCTATCAAAAGATATAGCGTGTCAGGTTGAAAGGCTTAAAGATAAGCAAGTAGGCATCTAGCTGAGAAGCAACAAAGCCAATATGGAAGAAGCACAACATGTGTGATCATAATGTGTTGATGGGATCAGGTATCATGTATCAAAGACCCAGAACAAAAAATTATATCACTGTGAATGAGGGGGAGGGCAGAGTGGAGACCCAAAGTCCATCTGTAGACAATTGGACATCCCCTCACAGAAGGGTCACAAGGAAGAGATGAGCCAGTCAGGTGCAATGTAGCACCAATGAAACATACAACTTTCCTCTAGTCTTTGATGCTCCCCTCCTCCCCCACTATCATGACCCCAATTCTACTTTACAAACCTGGCTAGACCAGAGTATGTACACTGGTACAGATAAGAGCTCACAACACAGGGAATGCAGGACAGATAAACCCCCTCAGGACCAATAATGAGAGTAGAAATACCAGGGGAAGGTTGAATGAGAATGGGGGGAACTGATCACAATGATCTACATGTAGCCGCCTCCCAGTAGGGGACGAACAATGGAAGATGGATGAAGGGCGACAGCGGTTGGTATAAGACATGAAAAAAATAATAATTTATAAATTATCAAGGGTTAATGAGGGGGGAAGGGGATAAGGGAGGAAAATGAGCTGGTACTAGGGGCTCAAGTGGAAGAAAGGCATTTTGGTGGTGCTGATGGCAACATGTGTATGAGTGTGCTTGACACAATGGATGGATGTCTGGATTGTCATAAGAGCTGTAAGAGCCCCCAATAAAATGATTTTTTAAAGATAAACTATGTAATCAAAATATGGGGGGGAGGAAAGTACACTAACCAGCCATATAGAAAAACTAGGTCCTGATACATGCTGTAACTTGGATGAACCTTTAGAACCTAATGCTGAATGAAGTAAGTCAATCACAAAAAGACAAATATTGCATGACCTCACTTTTGCAAAATGACAAGAATCAGTACAGAGAACACTGGCAGTGATGAAAAGGGGAATCGTTCTCTCAGTGGTAGTAAATTTTTGTTCATTATGATGGGAAAGATAGCATCAAATATAAGCACAATTGAATGTAAGTAAAATTCCTAAGCCATGCATAAGAAAAATAGCAAATTAGCAACTGTTCTGTTATATGTAATTTTGGAATAACACCAGAAATGAGTAAGTGGGAGTGACTTCCACAGCTGATACTTCATAGACAAAACCAAACATCTTGAGGGACTAGTTTTCTCAATTTGAAGGATTAGGGCCATGGTCTCCTGGGACATTGCAGTCAAATAGAGACACCTGTTCTACGTCGCAGTTTGATGAGAAGTCCGGGGTGTTAAAACCTGAGAGCAGCCCTTGAGAGCACAACTGTTCTCTATGTACCCAGAAAAGCAGAGGAAGAAGGAAACCTAAGAATCGGAGACGCATGGGAACTACAGGACAAACAGCTTCCGGGAGCCACTGCTTCCTCTACTGTGAGACGAGAGGAACTGGATGGTGCCCACTACCAAGACCTAAAATTTTGATCAGAGACACATTAAATGAATCCTGATAGAAAAGGAAAAATATGGAATAAAAATTCAAATTATCAAAGAATCAGACTTACTAGACCCACTGACTATGGAGGAACACCAGCAACTCTTACCCTGGACTACACTCCAAAGCTAGAAACTAAACTGTTTCCTGAAGTCAACTTTAAACAAGCAAACAACATTTAGCTCCAAAGGCCAAGGATATCACCTTTAATTGAATACTATACCTTAAAAAAGAAAAAAAATCTTTATGACAAAGCACCACAGTAATGCTAAGGTATAGATGGAAGGCTCAAGGGGGACAAAAAAAAATTCCATCAAGTTCAGTTCAACTAATAGTAATAGTTAAAGACAGAATAGAATTACTCCACGGGTTTCCAAGGCTATACATCTTTATGGAAGTAGACTGTAGATCTTTCTTTTATGAACAACTGTGGGGTTCAAACTGCCAACCCTTTGGTTAGCAGTTGAGTACTTAACCACTATGCCACCAGGACTCCGTGTAGGGCAATGAGTCTTCGTTAATGGGAGTGATACAACAGGAGAACTAATGAATAGAGTGACACAGTGTGCAGAATATAACACATGTCACCGAGTAATACATGTAGAAATTATTAAATAACAGCATATATTGGTGTTTATATTTTCACCAAAAATAAAATATAGAATTTTTATGAAAGACATTGATAAAGGGAAGGGGTGGGGGTGGGCAGAAGACTTGAACAGACATTTCACCACAGTGGATATTCAAATGGCCCAAAAGCCCATGAGAAGATGCTCAATATCAGTATGCGTATCTATGCCACTAAACTTAGTCACAGAGTGGCTGGTGGTTTCAAACCGCTGACTTTGTGGTCAGCAGCCCAACATGTAACCACTGTGCCAGGCTTCTCATTAGTCATTAGCGAGGCAATGGAATAGAACCTCACTCCCATTAGAGGGGCCCTGATTATAAACAGTAGCAGCAGGTGTTGGAAAAGTGGTGGAGAAAGCAGAACCTCCTCCACTGCTGGTGGGAATGTGAGATGGTGCTATGAAGAACAGTTTGCAGAACAGTGCAAAAAATTTAAAACAGGACTATGATATGACCCAGAAATTCCAACCTTAGATGGAGTTAATGCAGGAACACAAACAGAAACCAATACACCAATATTCATTTCAACACGCCAGAGTGTGGAAATGAAATTGTTCAAGAGACACATGAATTTTACAAAGTAGTATATATAGTAATGGACGACTTTTTCATCCACAAAGAGAAATACAGTCATACTAAAGAAGCAAAGTATAATATGGATGAACGTAGAAAACATAATGCAGAGAAAAATAAGTCAGTCACATGGGGTGAAATACTGTATGCTCTTACTGATATGAAATAAGCAAATATATAAACCACAAATAATTAATGGCTATCAGGGATAGAAGGGAGGAGGAAAGGATGAGTTGCTGAGGGAGTGTTAAGGATTGAACTGTGTCCCACACAAATAAGTGTTGTAAATCTATCTACTGTACTTGAGTAAGCCTTGGCAGTCCCTTGGGACACCTCTGTGCTGTAGGATGGCTATGAGTCGGAGACTCCACAGCAACTGGAGGACAGTGGTGGATGTAATCCCCTTTGAGAAGAGCATTTTCTGTGTGATGTTAATTAGGCCCTATCAGTGTCATCTCAAGCCTGTGAAATATAAACCGATCAGATTAGGCCCAGAGAACTCCACCTCATGTGTTCATGGTTATTATGCATTGAGCCCAATGCGACTGCTAGTCACAATGTCAGCTATTCAAACCCAACCATCAATCCGAGGGAGAAAGATGAAGTGTCTGTTCCTGTAACATATACATGAGGCAGTAGTTCTACTATGTCCTGTAGAGCTGCTATGAGACACAGAGAAGCAAGAAACATGGTGGAGGGTGGATGCCAGGTCACATGAAACTCACCAAGAAACAGAGGAACAAAAGTTGAAGCAAAAGTTGAGACAAACACCTACCACTGCCACCACCACCTGCCTCCCCACCCCCGCCCCAGCCAACAAAGAGAGAGAAACATCTCCTAGAATCAGTGCCTTGAATTCAGACTACTAGCCTCCGAAGCTGTGAGAAAATAAATTTCTACTCATGGAAGTCAGCCTCTGTTATTCCTGGTATAGCAGTACTAAACAGCGAGGACATGAAACTCTCAATTGTTGTTAATGGTGGTGTAATAATTTGGAAGATCACAGTGAGAATAGTGTCCACAACATGAAGAATATAATCAATTTCACTAAATTGTACATGTAGAAATTGCTGGGTTGGTGAAGGCCTTGTATATATTTTCACCAGACTATATATATATATATATATATATGTAAAATTTATCATAATCTACTTTAAATATCTCCCAAAAGTCATTTTGATCATCCTGCACCATGGATATGATATGATCAGATAGAAATGGTTGGCCATGAACTAGCTCAAAAGGAAAGTCCACAGAAAATTTTTTAAAAAGATAAGTTACGGCCATGCTGTTCCCTATGACCCACTGCCTCCCAAATACCTGTTTTGTGGGGTGCAGGAAAAGAGCTGACTGGTGGCTCTGCTCCACAAAGCCCTCAGCTGAATGGCTCGTCTCCACAAGCCCATGTTCCTGAGGCCACAGCAACCTCCCAGCAGCACAAGCAGAAACAAACTATTAAATGATAGTCCCGTACCACCCACTCAGCTGATGGCCAGGTCAGGGTGTGAGTAATGCAGGAAGAGGAAGAAATAAAGAATATGCCTTCTTCTGGCCCCTACAGGTGTGACAGCAACTCAGACCTCCCTGGCCCAGCCTATGGTGGGTGGAAGGAACTGGGCAGGAAGCGTCTCGCAAGGATGATGACACAAAAAGACAACAGAAGGACCTATTCTCGAAACGTTAGAACTCTGAACTTGGTGCCATTTCCTGGCCTCTCTCACCTGCACAGAAGATGGGGTAGAGGGAAAACAATGATGTGTCTCAGCATTCTAAACCCTTACCCTGGGCTTGAATGGCAGCTGCTCACTCATTCCTGTCCCCATTCCCATTCACTCCAACTCCCTGACTGCCTACTGACTGAGGCCACCTATCAGGTATGGCTACCCAACGCTCTCTCCCTGCCCGTCCATTAGTTGTCTGGTACTTCATCTTCCTCCCACCTGTCTCTGTCCTCTCCCTTTGCTAGGGACGACCAGAGTTCAGCAAGTATGAGTGCCGCATAGTCACCTTAAACTCTCATAATGACCTCAGGTTCTGTTCCTTCCACTGAGGATGGAGCGACACTGCTGCCTTTCCTGGCTCATAGCTAAAGGGCTGGGCACCCAGAACACTTTTACAAGGAGTAGGGGTAAACTCCCACAAGCACTGGTGCTGCTGTAGTGGGTTACACATTGGGCTGCTTAACCACCAGGGCAGCAGTTCGAAACCACAAGCAACACAGCAGGAGAAAAATGAGCCTTTCTGCTCCCGTAAAGAGTTGCTGTCTCATAAATCCACAGAAACAGTTCTACCCTGTCTTACAGGGTCACTGTAAGTGGAACCACCTGGAGAGCAGTGAACTTTAAAGATCACAGACATCATGGAAAAAAAGACTTGGGAACGCAGGGGAAATGAAATGCCTCTTAGGTGTTGTAGGCCCACAGAGAGACCAGCACGGGCTCCTTCTGCAAACAATATGACGACATTCTAGTCATCGCAGAAACAAAGAGGAGACCGGATCCCTTTGTGAAGGTGTAAAGAGAAACTTTCTAAATGTGTTCTGAGGCCATCGAATGGTGTCCAAGCATCCTTCTCCCTCACAAACCTTCCTATCGCCCAGGGGAAGTTCAGAGAAACGAAGAAGAGGGGCAAGGAAGAAGCCAGGGGGAGTCGAGGACCAGCGCCCACGCTCAAGCAAGGCCCATGGCTAGCCTTCCCAGGGCAATCTGACACCGCAGGTGCTTCCCAGCAGTGGTGGTTTTGAATATGCAAAGAGTCTGCCAGGCCAGCGCTGCAGAATCTTATAAATAAATGCAGATTAGGCGATTCTGAGCCTGGGCGCCCAGATCACTTTTACAAGGACCGTGGATATATCGTTTTTTCATTACACCAGTAGCACGGGGTGGAGGGAACCAGTGGTGTGAGGCACAGCCCCTGGGTCCCCAACTTCTGCTGAGCAGGGAAAGGGGACGGGGCAGCGGAGCATGGAACTCCCCTATGCAGGCCGATGGGAAGGGGTGGGCGGGAACAGAGGCAAAGGGCGTCTGAAGGCTGGCTGGGCTGGCTGTCCTTCCTGAGGACCCTGCCACACAACAAAGCCTGGCACTCGGAAGAGGCAGCGTGCCTGCAGGACCAGAGGGCTGAGGGGCCCTTCCATTCGCCGCTTCGGAACTCCTGCAGAGGAGAGGCGGCAGGTCTAGGGACAGCGCCTCGGTATCCGTGACCCTGGATACTAGCGGAGTCCGGAGGGACTCGGAGGGCTCTAGGTTGGCGCTCTGGGCGCTGCACTCTCACCTGCGGAGCACCAGGAAGCTCAAGACCACCAGCACCAGGAGTCCGAGCCTGCGGCCGGGCCGCCGCCGGAGGGTCCAGGTGCTCATGCCAGGTCCGGGTTCCGACTCCTGCCCTCCGAGACTTGGCAGCCTGGCTCCCGCAGGCGCCGCGCTTGCCTAGGCAACCCCGCCGGGCGCCCCGCCCAGGGTGCCGCCCTCCCGCCCCGGCCCCGCCCAGGGTGCCGCCCTCCTCCAGCTGGCAGGGCTGGCAACCTCCAAGCTCCGGAAACTGTTGTTCTGCACCTGGTGTGCTAACAGATGCGGACGCACGGGCACGCGCTGCCCGATCTTTGCACAGGTGAGCAGTGCGACCCTGAACCCTACGGTGAAATCCTCCGTGTTCCCACGGTTCGAAGGCATACCGAACAGACGTACGCACGTTGCACTCTCGGGAAAGTTGTGCTTTGTTTGTGGGGTTCGTTTTTGTGTTTTAAGTTGTTTTAGGGGGTAGGGGAAATACCGAAACAGTGACTGCGGGTCTGAAAAGCCAAGACGTTGGACGATCGAGTCCTTTCAGAGGTAGGTCATCGCTTCTTGTGATTTTGACTCATGGACCTTGGAGAACAAAGCAGAACGGCCCCCCTAAGGTTGCCTTGTTGGGGGCACAGGGGCTCCGCGTTGGAACCCGCCTGCAGCTCTGTGGGGGGAAGACGTGGCGTGGTGCTTCCTTGAAGACGGACCTTCCCGGGAGTTGGGTGTGGGGGGGCTTGCCTGGCCCTACAGGATCCCGCTGAGTTGGAACTGACTTCCTGGCAGTAGGGTTTTAATCTTCCTGGGAACATATTGACAGATCTTTTCTCCCCAGGACCCCTGATGGGGTAGTGGGCTGCTCCTAGGGGAAAGATGTGGGTCTCTACTCCTGTCATACAGTTCCAATCTCGGAAACCCACTGGGGCCGCTCTATCCTGTCCGATGGAGCCGCTGTGAATCGGAATCAACTAGATGCGCTGAGTTGTTACTTTGCCTTTCTCCAAAAGCAGTCACAGCCCCTGCTTGACCATTGAATCACCAAGGCGCATTCGGGCTTAGCGTGATTCCCATTTGAAAGGCACTGAAGGGCAGGGAACAAGCGAGTGACAAGGTGAGGGGCAGCAAAACAATTCCTGCCTTTGGTTTCTCCTGCTTTTGTTTATTTATTTTGTGATCCAAGTGGGTTTTATGAAAGTCAGAGGCAGTTTCAGGTTTGGCATTCAATGGAACGCAAGCCAGACAGATTCCGCAGTGGGACAGCCTAGCCGCGCTGAGTCTCCTGCTTTTATTCTGACCTGACACCCAGCAATTTATTTTTACACTTTTATTGGTACATAATCCGCATAGTATACATTTTTTTTTAGTTCGAGATTGAAAATTATTCACCCAGCAGGTGAGCTGCCCAGACCCTCCAGCAAAGACACAGAAGCAAAAGGAACTTGATTCCGGTACTAATAATCCTGGAACCCTGAGCACGAAACCGAGCAAGGACACAAACAAAACCGTGACTTGTCAACCGGTCAGACACAACACTGTCCATTTGAGTATTTGCCAGCAGCATTCCAATCCGGGTGTCCGGTTCCTGGGGACTGCACGCGGACTGCTATCTTCCCTTTATTCTCCGATCCTCCCAGGGGCCAGGAGAACTAATCCCCACCCCCACACGCTGCAGCTCCCGGCACCTTCTCCTGGAGGAGGCCCCAGCTAAGCCCCACCCCAGCGTTTGGAGGCACTGCTTCCTACCTGCACGTGTCGGAGCGGCCACTGCACCTCCAGCTGCCCTCTGGGCAGGAGGCCACTCCCTCCAGCCAGGTACCCTGAGCCTGCAGGACCTCCTTACTACGGAATAGGGCCGAATCCCCCAGGCTTCTTCCTCCAGCAGGATCACAAACTGCTTGTGTACCCCAGCCCCCAGCTTTTTGCCTTCATTTTTTTTCTACCTCTGCTTCCTTGTCCTTGTATTTCGAGTTTGTATTTGTGTGTTTTCCTTTCCCTTTCGATCTTTTTCTTTTATAACAATCTTTTTTTCCCTTTTCCCCCTCTGTAATTTTGTGTTTACTCTCTTCACTCTCTTCCCTACCTTTGTTGATCTTTGTGTTTGTATTTATTACCTCATTTTTTCTTCCTTTTTCCTTTCTTTTATCTTATTGTTCTTTTCTCTAGCCTTTTTCCTTTTTTTTTTGCCTCAGCAAAAAGAGGCAGCAACCACGTCTACACTGCCCAGCCACACCCACTTACTTGACAAGGTCCACTACCCACTCCTATACTACCTGACCAATGATTGATGGGAGCTAGTAGCAATCCAATCTACCTTTAACAGTCGTACATGAATAATAAGCAAAGAACCTTGCCCAAATTCCCATCCTCTCTCTCACCCACCAGGACACAGGTGGGAGTCCCTGCAGGCTGCCGAGCTAGGAAGCTGAGGAGCACACACACACCTCTGTAAATCTTTACGGAAGACTGCCTCCACTCTCTCCTGAGGAGCTGCTAGTGAATTCAAACTGCTTGCCTTGTGGTGAGCAGCCCAATACCGAACCCATAGCCCCACCAAGCCATCTTAAAAATAGGTCCAGATCAAAGACTCACATTTCCAATCAAGTAACCTAATGTCAGTCCATCCACTCTAACTATAGCAATGCTATAGTGACCCTATGGGACAGAGGACAATTGTTCCGTATGGCTTACATGGCTAGAAGTCGTTACAGGGGTAGACTGGGGCATCTTTCTTCCTGAGGAGCATTGGTGGGTCGGAACCCTCAGCTTTGGGTTAGCAGCACGGCGTTTTTAGTCACTGTGGCACTGCGCTCCTTTCACGTGTTGGGAGAATATGTGCTTTCATTCTGAAATGGAATTATACCAATTCCAAGCCCCACCCACTACCATTAAGTCCCTATCACTCTATAGGACCGAGTAGACCTGGCCCTTTTGGCTTTCTGAGACTTCAGATCTTTACAAGAGTGTGCGGCTCATCTTTCTCCCTTCAAGCTGCTGGTTCGAACTGCTGACCTTGTGTTAGCAGCTACCAGCGCACCTCAGAATTATGACACCAGGAACATTATTGCTACATATTTTTAAAATTAGTTTATTGGGGGCTCTTATATCTCTTATACCATTCCATACATCAATTTTATCCGGCATATTTGTACTTATGTTGCCATCATCATTTCCTAAACATTTACTTTCTATATGAGCCGTGGATATCAGTGCCTCTTTTTCCCCTCCCTCCCCCAGCTCCCACCCTGGTAATCCCTTTGATAAATTATAGATTATTATTGCTTTCATATCTTATGCTGACCTCTGTCTCCCTTCACCCACGTATCTGTTGTTCATCCACTTGGGTGGGGGTGGGGGATGCATCAATCATTACAATCAGTTTCCCCTTCCTCTCCTCCTCCTCTCACCTTCCCCCTACCCTGCTGGTATGGCTACTCCCCTGTCTGTTCCTGAGGGAGTTGATTCCATGTGTCATGAGCTCTTATCTGTACCAGTGTATGTGCTTCAAAGGCACGACTGGGGTCATGATAGTGGGGTGAGGAAGCCTCAAAGAACCAGAGGAATATTGTGTTTCATCAGTGCTTTACTGCGTCCTGGTCGACTCATCCCTTCCCTGTGACCCTTCTGTGAGGGGCTGTCCTATTGGGTAAAGATGAGTTGTGGGTCTCTGCTATACTCCCACAAACTTGTCTTCTGGCAGTCACAAACCCAACTCTTCCCCAGAACAAAGTTCAGTTTTACCAAAAGAAATTCTTTAGGGAGACAAGTCATTTTCAGAGCTCAGCTTGCCTAGAAAACCCTGGTGTATGTTATAAAGCTGGTAGGTTTCTGGAGTGGGTTTTACCTTGTTTCTTTGCTTTGCGTGCTGAAAGAATTCACACCAGAGTGTAATCCCAGCGAATTTTTATGAATGAAAGGAAAAGTTTCAAGTTTAACAGGCTCAAAAGGGTACACGCTATTTCTGGACAGCATGCCAAGCTGCGTGGAAGCTGCGCTGGGGCTCACAACAGGACACGAAAGACCACGTGGAGAAGAACACCCACACATGCAGGCCTGGGGAGTCCTCAGAGTCCAAGAGGTCAAGAGCCCAAGCACTGAGCCCTGAGTAAGCCCAGGGAGGGCCCTGAGGGGGCACGCAGGCTCATGTGTACCCGCCCACATGTGGGAGAGGCCCCCACCATCCCACCTGCCACAAGACCCGAGCAAAAGAGAGGAATTGGCTTTCCCACAGATGGTTTTTAACACCTCTGGCTGGGGAGGCATGGTTGCGCTTAACCCCACTGGTTGCGTTTAGGCGCACCTAGGTAATGTAATATGGCTGGACCTAGTCTGTGCACCCAGGTGTACCTCCCACCTGGGCCTCGAGGCTTAGCTTGCACATGCCCAATTCTGCTTTTCCTCATAGGTGTCCAATTAGTTTGCCTGATTTATTTCCAACTCCCATATTGTGTGATCTTTTGCAGGCATGGGAGGGACAACCCCTGTCCCTAAATCTAGTTACTTTTCAAAACCACGTTTCTTTAATTTTGTGTGGTTTTGAACTTGGAAAATCTGGAGAAAACAAAACGATATTTTAATTCTCAGATTTAATTTAATTATCTGACATATTTTAACTAAGACACTTGAGTTTGGCATGAGGGCCCTTTTTAATCTAACGTTATCAAGCAAACCTTAGTCAAGTGGTAAATGTTCAATGCAGGGAAGAAAACAAACAAATAAACAAACAAGCAAAATGGGGCAGAACATGAGAGCAAACTTGCTACAATCCCGAGAATAGGCTTCAGAGCGGGAGGGACGGGAGGGGTGGTTGCAGAGTAAAAGCGTTCCCCTGAGCCAACCCCCCCAAAATGGAACTGGTTGCTGTGCAGAGCACGCATCCCCCAATCAGGACCTTGTCTCCATTTTTAGAAATACATTAAGTACTCGATGGCTCGGAAAACCATCGTTTTACCACAATGTTTGGTTAGTTGTTGGCGGTTCAATTCCTCACTCATGAAGATGCCCTGGTGGCGTAATGACTACACATTGGGCTGCTAACTGCAAGGTCAGTAGTTCAAAACCACCAGCCACACCCCAGGAGAAAGACAGGGCCTTTCCCTCCTGTAAAGAGACCCACAGTGGGGAGTTCTCTCCTGCCTGGTCCTATGGCTGCGGTGAGGGTTTGCAATGTTCTGACTCTTCAGAAGTAGGTCAACAGGCCTGCTTCCAAGGCACCTCTGATTGAGCTTAAACCACCCATGTTTTGGCTAATAGTCAAGTGCTTCACTAATTGCACCACCCACCCAGAGGTCTGGGGAGGTTACCCTCAGAGGCCCGTCCCAAAGACACACCCAGCATTCACACCCAGCATTCACATTTTTTGAACAGAAGTACATGCTATTAAGCATGTGCATATTCTCAAGTTACTTAAACAGCACCAGCATATCTCTCTCTCTCTCTCTCTCTCTCTCTCTCTCTCTCTCTCTCTCTCTCTCTCTCTCTCTCATTTAAAGGTTTTAGTAAAGTCTTCTTAAAGACTATAAAACCAAGCCAAACTAATTGCTGTTGAGTCAATTCTGGCTCATAGACACCCTACAGGTTTTCATAGACTATGATCGTTAAGGATGCCCATCCCTGTTGGTACATGATGGCTCTGACAGCACTCAATTGCTAACCCAAAAGTCAGCAGTTCAAGCCTACCAGCTTCTACACAGGAGAAGGTTATGGTAGTCTGCTTCCACACAGATTACAGCCTTGGAAGCCCTCTGGAGTCGTTCTCCTGATAGGGTAACCATGAGTCAAAATTGTCCCAGTAGCAACCCCTTAGTTGGATTTGAATCTTTAAAGACTCACATCTGCCACCTCTTTCTCCTACAGAGTGGCTAGTGGGTTCAAACCGCTAGCCTTTTGGTAAGCAGGTACATGTTTAACATAAGAGTCATTCCAAAATCCTTAACCCACCCATGGGCCCTTTTTCATTATCACTTATGTGGGGACATTATAAGTCACACAGTGCTAAAAGTGCTTTATCGCTTAACTTCCTGGGACATCTAGGACTATGGACACATCACTGTGGAAGTTTAAGACAAGGATTCACAGAGATTCATTTTTCTTTCCCTGGATATAGGGAACAGCACAGAGTGATGCCAAGATACCATCACATCTGGGATGTATTCTACTGAAGGACTGGATTTTTGTTTTTTTAAATACTAGTACAATGAGATAAAAAGGTGATGATAAATAGATAAATGACAGATGCTGTAGAGTCTACTCCAACCCAACGTAATTTTGATTCTGGTGACAGCGTGAAGTATTGGCCAGTCCTATGATGTATATACAAGACCTCAGGCATCGTATTCTAATCCATCATTTGGTGACTGCTCAATCCATCTTACCGAGGACCTCCCACAGCCTTTGTATATACTGGTGTTTCACTAAACATGATGTCTTCCTCAAATAACTGATGGCTTTTGATGATATGTCCAAAACAGACAAACCAGACAAGATTCTATTGTCACAGATAAGGTTTTCTTTTTTAAAAAAATCATTTGATTGGGGGCTAATACAACTCTTATCACAATGCATATATCCATCCATTGTGTCAAGCACATTTGTATATTTGTTGCCATCATTATTCTCCAATCATTTGCTTTCTACTTGAGCCCCTGGTATCATCTCCTCATTTTTCCCCTCCTCCACATGAACCCTTGATAATTTATAAAGTATTATTATTTTGTAATGTCTGACACTGTCCAACATCTCTCTTCACCCACTTTTCTGTTGTCTGTCCCCCAGGGAGAGGGTTATATGTATATCCTTGTAATCAGCTGCTCCTTTCTACCCCACCTTCACTCCACCTTCCCCATATCACCACTCTCATCACTGGTCCTAAAGGGTTTATCTGTCCTGGATTCCCTATGTTTCCAGTTCCTCTCTGTACCAGTGTACATCCTCTGGTCTAGCCAGATTTGTAAGGTAGAATTGGGATCATGATAGTGGTGGGGAGGAAGATTTTAAGAACTACAGGGAAGTTATATATTTCATCATTGCTACACTTTACCCTGACTGGCTCATCTCCTCCCCATGACCCTTCTGTAAGGGGATGTCAGTTGCCTATATATGGGCTTTGGGTGCCCACTCCATACTTGCCCTCATTCACAATGATACATTTTTTTGTTCTTTGATGCCCGATACCTCATCCCTTCGACACTTCATGATCACACAGGCTGGTTGGTGTGCTTGTTCCATGTGGGCTTTGTTGCTTCTGAGCTAGATGGCCGCTTGTTTATCTTTAAGCCTTTAAGACCCAAGATGCTATATTTTTTGATAGCCGGTCACCATCAGCTTTCTTCACCACATTTGCTTATTTACCCGCTTTGTCTTCAGCAATTGTGTTGGGAAGGTGAGCATCATGGAATTCCAGTTTAATAGAACAAGGTGTCAGAGGACCTGATGCAAAGGGCTTAAGTGGAGAGCAAATGCTTTGAGAATGATTGGGGCAGGGAATATATGGATGTGCTTTATACAATTGATGTATATATATGTATGGATTGTGATAAGAGTTGTATGAGTCCCTAATAAAATGTAAAAAGAAAAGAGGAGAAAAAAATGATTAGGGCAAAGAATGTACAGATGTGCTTTATACAATTGATGTATGTATATGTATGAACTGTGATAAAAGTTGTATGAGCCCCTAATAAATTGTTAAAAAAAAAGAAAAAGAAAATACGACTATGATTGCAGATAGATTTGAATATGGAGCCACAATGGCATTTGGTAGAGAGGCGACAACCATAAGTGATTATGGCAGACAAGAAAAATCCTAAGGAAGAGCAAAATCAAGAAAACTTTCTCTGGATTAATTAAGCTCCCAAATCAATTTCAGCAGAGTTGTATTTCCCGCAACTATAACAGTCAATAAAATACTTATTGGCCCTTGGTACTCACTGGCAATAGCAAAAAAAAAACCACAAGGTGTCCTTGCATTGAGTGCATTGAGGAAGTACTTGAGCGGAGGACCAATGTCCATCTGCTACCTTAATACTAAACCTATAAATATATGCACATAGATCTATTTCCCCTTCATCATATATAAATATATTTACATATGTACGCCTGTATTTAGACTTCTATAAATTCCCTTTGCATCCCAGTTGTTTTCTCTATTTCCTTTTACTTTCCTCTTGTCCCACTATCATGTTCAGCCTTCATTTGGGTTTCAGTTTTTATCTCAGTTTTATTGCCCTTGATCAAGCTCTACCAGGCCTTCTACACCCTCCTTGCCACCAATTTTGGATCACTTGTTGTTCTGTTGTCCCTGGGTTTGTGAACACCACTTCCTGCCTCCAACCTCCCCTTCTCCCATTTCCCCCGCCACAGATTGTTTATCCAGCCTGATAGATAAGGTTTTCATTGGCTAATTTTCAGAAGCTGATTGCTAGGCCCTCCTTGCTAGTCTGTCTTTGTCTGAAACTGCTGCAATCTGTCCACCATGGTGACCCTTCCTAGCATTTGAAATACTGTGGCCTAGCTCCCAGCACCAGACTCACAAGCACAAGCCTCCCCAGCACAACAAACTGACAGGGTGGTAGTGTTTTAACAAGTGCTACTTCCGTTTTCCTTCCCAGCATGTTTCGTTATCATAATCCAAAACAGATGTTGAAAACATCCAAATCCCTGGGAAAGTAATCCAGAGCTACAATGAACTGGCCTGCTAGTGATGGAAACCTAATGGGTCTGTAAAGGATTTAGGTGGGACAATGAATTCCTGATACACAGGAATTGGTCTGCACAGGTCACCTTTCTAGTTGAGGACTTCTGGTTGAGAGAATGGAATAAACACTTTTAGTAAAAGGAAGCCCTGTAATAACCTCAGTCTACTGCTCTAGGTCAGAGCTTCAGCCTACTCCCAAGAGCACAGCTCGTTCCCTAAGGATTTGTGTGTCCCACTAGTCAATAGGAATTAGAAATGTACACAGGGAAGGAAGAAGCATCTGGGAGGAAAAACCTGCAGTCATTTAGACTCAGTGTAGTGATTTACTCGACTAAAATGGTCTTCTCAAATAAATGTCTTTTGCAATTTTTTATTAACAGGTTTATAGATTCATTTATTTATTTATTCACAGAACTCAATCTTGAGGGTGCAGTGCCTCAAAGATGGTGCATATGAATTATGGGAAAGCGTTTGACAAACTCTTAAAGTCCTGAGCAGTCAATGTGGCTGCTCTGACAGAACCACCACCCCAGAGCCTGGGCTACGATACAACACCCTCTACCTTACTCCCCCCTTATGGACCCCTCTCTTGTGAGCCAACCCACAGGCCAAGCTAGCTCCTTTGTTCAGATTAAACTAGGAAGACCAGGTCAAGTTGCCAGGGGACTCAAGCAAAGAAAGTAAGAACAGAGGAGAATTTCTGGGGATAAATTAAGGCCATCTCAATCCTCAACAAAGGAAAATTTAAATTAAGGGGGGGGGAGGTTTAATGCCCTAGATTTGGAGCTTGGAAGAAGAAAAGAGAAAATAGACTTATGTTCAGATATGTATAAAAGGTCTCAGGCAAACAGCTGTGTTAGGGAAACAGGGAGAGGGTCTCTGTGTAGCACTACATTTTGCCTTTGCTTTTCACAATCCAGAAAGAACACCTTTAGCTTCTGGCAAAAGTCTACTTACATATGGCATTCATGACATTGCTCAGGAAACGAAATACAGAACATACATGCAATGGTATATCATTCATAAAAAGAATACATTTCTGATGCATGGATGAACCGTGGATGAATCTTGAAATTACGAAGCAAAATGAAAGAAGGCAGCACAAAGGGCAGGTACTATAAGAGTTCATGTACGTAAATATACAGAAGAGGCAAGTCTACCTAGAGAGGGACGTTACATTAGCAATTACCAGAAGCTTGGGAGACAAGACAATGGGCAGTGACTGCTAATGGTGAACTGATTTGGGGGGTTGTTTTGTTGAGCGGGAGGGTGGATTTGATGAATTAATCAGAATCGCTGTACAACATTGTGAATATAATAAAAACTACTGAATGACAACCTTTTAAAAGGTACATTTTATAGCATATGAGTTAACCTCAATTTAAAATGTAAAATAACCTTTTTCCCAACAGCAATGCACTTCCATTTTTTTATTTCTACTTGTCGATCTGGAATTATTTACTTCCTATGTCTGGGGCCTAACTAGTGAACACCGTGCAAGCCCAGAGTCATGTCTCACTCTTGCAAGCTCTGTGTTTCTTATTAATAATATACCCAGTAGCACATTTGCATTTAAATCCATGCCCAGCTTTCTTTGAGAAGATGATGCATGGTATCATTTCTATTTCTTGATTTTCCACTATTTGTGTCCTCATATTAAAAGGATATCTTTTGTAAAACCTATATCGTCTTTCTAAAAAAAAGTCTGAAATAAAACACAACTTTTTCATTAAAATATTTAGTTCATTTAATTTCAGTATGGTTGTTGATTTTTGTTATATCATCTTAGTATGGATTTTCAATTTGTACTGATTTTTTTCCACCCTCATCTTCTACTCCCTTCTTTTATACCTTATTAGTGATTTGGGGTTTTTTTTGTATTGTCTATTAATTTTAAAAGTTATAATTCTATGTATATTATTTTAAAAGTTGAATATATTGATAAATGTAATGTATAAAGATAATATCTAAGCAATATAGAAGTCTTCACTCACTCTTATGACAATTACACCCTCTCTCATCTTATAACACTTTTGTTCAGTTTTACATTAATTTTCCCTCAAATTAGACATGAGTCCATTCTCATGGTGCAGTGATTACAAGTTGGGGTGCTAATGGCAAGGTAGGCAGTTTGAAACCACCAGGTGCTCTGCTGGGCTTTCTACTCCTATAAAGAATTAAAGTCTCAGAAACCCACAGGGCGGTTCTACTCTGTCCTGTAGCGCCGCCGTGAGGTGTCAGAATTGAGCCAGTGGCAGTGAGTGTTGGTGATTGTTCAAGGTTACCCTCCTCTGTGTCGGCATGTTTCCGTCGCTCCCCATTGTTTCTTGAATTGCAGATCTTCCATTTGAATCTTTTTATTTTTGCTTTTCATGCATGCTTTTTAAAAACATCATTTTATGGGTACATGCTTCACACGTCATATAATGTAGTTGTTCAATAATATTAAGAAGACTTGTACAATCTTCACCACAATCTATTTCAGAACATCTCTTCTCATACTCATTGCTGTTAGCTCTGTATTTCCCCGTCCTCCCTGCCAGGCCCCTGGGTAATTATTAATCAAGTTATTGTCTCTATAGATTTGCCTATCCTGGATTTCATTCATATACAGAAAATCATGCAAATCACAAACAGGAAGCAAACCAAATAACAATAAACCAATAATAATTATATAAAATATATGAAAATAATCAAAAAAGAAAGCAGAAAGTATTTAAAAAGGAAACAACATTAAATGGGTCAAAAGAGAACTCAAATAATTAGATATTTATTTAACCGGACTACACCTGCCATCATCGACTTTACAATGGTCTCCATCTGAGAGAAAGCAATTCACACCCCTGGACTATCTATGTTCAGAGGAAATTCACCAGAGACTCAGTACATGTGGGAACCCTGAAAATGGATGTTCAGCTTCCATTGTCCTCCACAGCCTTCTGAAAACCATAACAAAACCCAAAACTCAGTGCCATCAAGTTTAGGCTGACTCATAGTGTCCCTGTAGGACAGCATATCACTGCCCCTTTGAGTTTCTTACACTGTATTATGGAAGTCGACAGCCCCATCTTTCTCCCTAGATGCAAATGGTGATTTCAAACTGCCGACTTTTCAGATTGCAGCAGAGCTCCTTCTGCAAACCAGGTGGAACAATTTCTTATATCTGCCCCTCCTTTAGATTTGAATTTTATTCTTCACAATCCTTGGATCACACAGGCTGATGTGCTTCTTCCATGAGGACTTAGTAGATGCCTCAATTAGAAGGCTCCTTGTTCAAAGACAAGCCTTTAAGACCCCAGACATGATTCTGATAACCAGGCACCATATAGTTTCTTCATCTCACTTTTCGATAGCACCCATATCTTCAATGATCTGTCCATGAAGGCAAGACTTGAGTAGGGCCATGTTATTTTTAGTTGTTTTTAGATTGGGGCTAAAATTAAGTGCTAGCTTCAAATCTACTCATATAGCTATGATTTATAACTCTCTGGGTCACTTTAGAGACATTATTATTATTTTATGATAGGGAATGCTATAAATCATCCCCCAGGGGCAGAAGGTAATTCTATTGATACTCTCATTAAGTTTGTCAATGGTACAGAATTTAAATTCTATTGAGAAAAGGAAATTATACAAATACAGGCTGGCTTCAGACCAGCTTCCCTCTAATAAAACATGCAAAAACAAGGACAAAACAGAAAAGGATGCAGCAACAATAACCATATGAAACTGAGCAAGACCTCAATCTAAGAGAAAGCAGAAAATATTAAAAATGTAGGATAAATTCCAAATGATCCAGAGCAAGATCTGATGGCAATGTTGTATATTCCAGCCTAAATACAACTTCTAAAATTGAATTTACAATACTTTTTATTGTTATTATGGCTGTTAACATTCCTAGTCGATGGACAGTGGGCATTCACTGGTGACTCAAGCCACCAGGGGCCCTGCTAAAGGAGTATGGACTTCACCATCATCCGTGATGTCTACAAGCTGGGTGTTCAGGATTTAAGTACTGGTACCAAATCCTCTGGGTTTGAATTGTGTTGTTTACAGTCCTTTCCTCACACTGGCTGACCATGCTTCTTCCATGAGGACTTAACTGAGTTCTCACTTAGATGGCTACTTGTTCCAAGACAGGCCTCCAAGACACCAGATGCCATTCTTCCCAATGTCCAGGCACCATCTGAACTCTCTGGAGTGCTGGTGGCTTTAGTGGTTATGTGTTGGACTGCGATCTGCATCCATGTGGCCAGCAGTTCGAAACCACCAATGCTCTGCTGGAGAAAGACCGAGCTTTCTGCTCCAGTAAACAGTTCCAGTCTAGGAAACCCACCAGTCAGCATTAGCTCAATGGCAGTGAGTTTGGTTCGAGGTTTAGTTATCTGATTTGTTTCACCACACTGCTACGGCACCCACATCCTCAGTGATCTCATCATGAAGGTGATTACTTGCTGGGGCCATGTCCCCAGAACTAATTGTTCTTATATTAGAGTTATACTTAAATGAAATGTCAAAGTCCATTCATATAATTATGGTTTCTATCTGCCCCTGGCTCACATTTAAAGACATCCTGTCATTTATTGTAGTGCATCATAAATTATCCCCATGGAGCATAGAATGATTCTATTGTTAGTAATATTTTTTAGTTAGTGGTAAATCACTGTTGAGCAAAGGAATGTACACCTGTGTAGGGCTTCTTATTAGACTCTGATGCATGAATTGTCAAGACGTGGTGCCGTGGCAATCGTGAGGGTTGACACAGTGGTGACACAGATCATGAGGGGAAGATAGGGCAGTCCTTTCAGTAAGCCTCACATACAAAAGCAGAATCCTGTCTGGTTGACTAGCACATATCACAAAAAGAGAGAGTATGAGAGCAGAAAACACATATTTTCTCTGGGTTGCCATTCACTGGGCACTCTCAAAGCAATCGGTTCGACCACCACCAATTTCCTAATCTTGGGATAACAGTAGTTTTCTTTTTTTCCCACTAGACATTTCAATTCAAAGTCCAAAGGAGTATTTCAGTCCCTTGGTTCTATTCTAAGGTAAAGTCTAGTTCTTTTAGTGGAATATCCAATTTGGGTCCTTCTGGTGTGGTCTATGAAAGGAGATGTGTACCTTGAAAGGGTGGAATCTAAAGTCCTACTTGTCTATATTACATTTCCTGGGTCACCAGGGGCTAGAAACTAGGTCGAAAGTCCTGTACTGGGTGCAAGTAATGTTGTGTGTTACTCAAAGGCCCAGTGCCCCGCTTACCCACCATCAGAAGTGTAATTACCTTCTCAGATACAGACACATCCTCCATTCCCTTGGTTCACTAATTACTCTTATAGAATTGTCCATTGATTTGAGATAACCGTAGACCAGCTATTTGGCAGGAATGAATTAATCTTCATGCTCTCCCCACAACCTGGGCAGTTGACCCCATCTGGAGTGAGTCCATCTCTCTTGGGGTGGTTAGTTAAAGATACTCTAATGGGGAATAACCCTTACTATACCCAGATAGACAAGGAGTAACAAAAAGACACATATTACAGACCAATCTTTGCTGTCTCACATGTTGGAAGCAGCCAAATTGCCATTCCTTCCATAACTGATTGTGAGCTTTCAGGCCACCTTGGAGACACACAACCTGGAGGACAAGGTAGAGACACTGTTTATTTACCATTCCCCACATACACATAGGAGAACACACCAGAGTGAAGTAACCAACCAGCATGTGCAAGACTCGTTCTGGGATGGAGAGAGAGGTAATTGGTCTCCATCACATAGCAGGAGATCCTTTCCCTCCTCGCAATTGATTGTAGGCAGGTGAAAATAAAACTTTTGTTTTATTCAGATCTGCATCAAGCCACATTTGATTAAAAATAAGGACCTTTTAAAAATATGTCTTTAAAGCCATTAAATCTTTTGAACATCTTAGGTCTAAAGTTAGTAATTGACGTAACAATTCTCTAATTGTTACTTTGCTATCATAAGCAACTCTGTGTTTGGTATCTTGGGTATAACACTTATTCCTGAAAAAAAAACTACTTGTAGGTGAACTCTAATTGTCCACAAAATATGTTAAAACAGTTTCATGTAGCTTGGGCTTTTCCTGGATTGGATTTCTGAGCCACTCATCGTTGTCTCAAACAGCATGACCTGGGAAGAAAAGAAAGGCCAACTGTGACTAAAGGGAACTCTAATTCAATACAGGATGGGGCTGGTACTGTGCTGTATAGTGTGGGGAGGAGACATCAAGGCAGAAGTGGAGATAACTTACTTCATTGTCTTCAGGATGAAGCCAGGCCGCAGGAAGATAAAGTGTTTGCTGAGGCCCAATATTCCAGTATCGTCCAAGGTTATGTCCATTGACAAACACAAACCCACATGTCCAATTCTGGGGGGAAATAGGGCCTTTAGACATAGGAATATTTACACTAGTGGGGTAAAACCTAAGACATTTAGGATGCAAAAATGATACTGGGATGCTTTATGGCACTGAAAAGTGGAAATGAGTTTAGGATGGAATATATTCCAGATGTTCTGTCCTGCTGCACCTAGCGTAGGAATGGCAGAAAGAACCATAAATACAAATAACCCTTTAATGATAATAAATATTATTGTGGTTTCTACCCTATATTCTTTCAAAAAACAGATCCCTGCTTACCAGAATTAAATAATAGGTAACAGAAATATACAAAATAAATGTTTTAAAACACTTGAAACCGTGAAGAATTTCAACAACCAAGATTTAGGAGGGGAAAAAAATGAGAGGATAGAAGAAATTGAGGCATTTTTGACACTAGAAAACAAAACAACAACAACACCCTCACTGCCATTAAGTCAACAGATGATTTAAAAGAGCTTTTCATAATCTGAATATTTTAAATTAAAAAAACTCACTGCTGTTCAGTCCATGTGACTTATACAGCCTCTCTAGGACAGAGGAGAGCTACTCCCTAGGATTTATAAGATTCTCGATCTTGATGGGAACAGACTGCCCAATCTTTCCCCGGCAGAGCGGCTGATGAGCCAGTGGCAACCACTTACCTTTTGATTAGTAGCCCAATATTTAACCTACTTTGCCACCAGGGCCCATCTCACAAATTTAGGGGGACAATCTTAGACATTAGGCAACCTTATGAAATGCCCTCCGGTTGGGATCCTAAGGTGCTTTACCCAGAGAAGAGTAGACTACAAATCATTCAGTCCTCACAAGGATTGACTATTTGCCTCACATCATTCTAAACCTTTTCATTGGAGTAAGGTGACCTAGAATTGCTAGGCCCCTTGTCCCCACAGAAGTCCTCTGACGGGGATAGCATCATTGTAGGTGTTTAATGAGCTCTAGTTTGAGGTGGAAGCCGTGATTGAGAGGGTCCTGGCACAGCGAAGACTACGAGGCGGGCACAGGAATGGAGAGAGTATCAGTTACATACAGGGTCTCAAAGAGTCAGAACCAATTTAAGGGACCTCAACAAAGCAGCAGGTATTTCTTTCTTTCTTTTAAAAATCATTTTATTGGGGTTTCTTACAGCTTTTGTAGCAATCTGTACATCCATATTTCAAGCACATTGGCATATATGTCGCCATCATCCTTTTCAAACCATTTTATTTCTTCTTGAGCCCTTGGTATCAGCCCCTCATTTTTCTCCCTGTAAGCAGCAGGTATTTCAACACACACACACACACACACACACACACACACACACACACACACACACACTCACACACTCACTCACTCACTCATTTTCTCCAGGAATAGCATTCTACCTCAAATTATATTCTGCAGCTTCATTTTTGAGGGGGCTCGTTTGTACCTGTTATGAACTATTGCCAAGTTGGTTCTGACTCATAGCAACTCTATTACAATAGAACAAAACACTGCCCGGTTCTTCACCATCCTCACGATCATTGTGATGTTTAAGCCAATGGGTGCAGGCACTGTGCCATTCCCTCTCTTGTGGGGGCAGGGGGAGTCGTCCTCTTTTTCAAAGATCTTTGACTTTACCAAGCCTGGCATCCTTCTGCAAGGACTGGTCCTCCTGGTCACATGTCCAAAATCTGTCAGACCAAGTCTCACCCTCTTTACTTTGAGGAAGCATTCTGGCTGTACTTTTTCAAAGACAGATTCATTCATTCTTCCGACCAGAATACCGAGGTACAGCATGGTCTATTCAATATTCTCCAGCAGCACCATAGTCAAGGACATCATTTTTTCATTGCTCTTCTTTATTGTTCAGCTTTTGCATGCCTATGGGGTCATTGAAAGTAGAATCGCTCAATAGGAGCTGATACCAAGGGCTCAAGTAGAAAGAAAAGGTTTTCAGATCGATGAGGGCAACAAATGTACAAATGTGCTTGAAACAATAGATGCATGGATTGATTGTGATAAGAGTTGTACAAGCCCCCAATAAAATGATTTTAAAAGGAAAGAAAGAGAGTATGTAGTTCGGGTCAGGTGCATTTTAGTCCCCAAAGTGACATATTTGCTTTTTAACGCTGTAATAAATTGATCTTTTTGCAACTGATTTCCACAAAGCAATATGTTTGATTTTTTTTTTGCTACTGCTTCCAGGTTTTTTGATTATGGGTCCCAGTAAAATGAAATCCTTGACAACTTCAGTCTTTTTTCCAGGTATCATGATGTTGCTTTTTGGTCCACTTGTGAAGATTGAGGGGGGTGGTGGTGATATTGAGGTGTGATCCATATTGAAACTGTAGGTTGGACATCATCAGTAAGTAACAAGTCTTCCTTGTTTTCAACAAGCAAGGTTGTGGCATCTGCATATGGAAATGAGGCTTCCTCCCATCCAGATGAGGTATTCTTTATATAGGCCAGCTCCCAAGCTTATTTGCTTTGCATATTGATTGCATGAGCTAGAGTAGGGATACAACTGTGACACACACCTTTTCTGTTTTTAAACCAGGCAGTGTCCCCTTGTTCATTTCAAGTGACTGTCCTTGGGTTGATGTCCAAGTTCAGCGTGAGCACAGTTACCGGTTCTTAAATTCTGATTCTTTAGATTATCATTCATGATTATGATTCACACAATTAAATGCCTTTGCAGAGCCAATAGAATACATCATTCTGATGTTACCTGCCTCCTGCCATGATCCATTTGACATGACAATGCTGCCCTTCATTCCACATCATGTTCTGACACTCGCAGTCCCCTACCGGAATCCTGCTGCAGCCATGAGTGCTCTTCAGCAAAACACTACTTGTGTATAAAACCCATGATAGTGGATGATAATTTTCACATTCTAAACACACCTCTGCAAAGCTTTATAGGAAAAAATCCCAAAGTGGGGAGAGAAACTCTGAGACATTGAGAGGAATTGGAAGGAGGAGGGTGACTAGCTCCTTTTCATCTGTTAATGCTCCACCTCTCTTCAAGGGAGAGCATATCAGGAAGAATGGGTCTTGTTTGAACGAGCCTTGGAAGGGAGGAAGAAGAGAGAAGCAAGGATCTCTTTGGCTTTGCTTTGGGCTCCTTAACGGCCAGTGGGTGCAGGCCAGATTTCGGTGAATTTTAAAGCCATGAATTCTGATTGGTTTGCAAAAAAACTACATGGGTAGAAAACAAAAACAAAGTTTGAGTACCTCCGTTAGAGAAGTTTAGCCCCTGGGGTGGATTGCTGTCCTTCAGACACCCGTTTGAAGATGCTGGCTGCCCCTTGGTCATGGAAACTTCTAACAGATTACAGAAGGATGGGCCAGTGCAGCTTGGCAGCTGCCTGTGCAGCGGGAGAGCAGGGCCATGTTGTGACAGCTGAAGCTTATGTGAACCAAACTATTAGGAGGAAGTGAGCCACTCACGGGGCAATGCCATTTCAGTGCATAAAGGATGACGTCTGTTGTCCTAGCTCCTTTTAGGAAAGCACAGTATGTGACCCTCGGCTACATGTTCAGCATTTCTGTGGTAAGAGCTTCTCAGTAACCATGGCTCATTGATCTTTCAAGGATTTCTTAGTCAGCAGAATCACACAGTGGTAATGTTGAAGCAATTGGATTAAAAAAATTGAGATGGAGGGGTCTCTATGTTCTCATTAAACACTATGCCTGAGGTTGCACTATGGGAGATCTGTTAGCTGAAATTTGCAAATTCATTCTTCTTTGTACCCTCAAGTTAAGCATTTTCTACAAGATACCAAACAGTGTGCCTAAATTATGGACAGAATCGAAACCACACTGAAAACTAACAGTAATGTTTAAAAGCATAAATATCATCTTGGCCAACCTTCATAAAATGGAGCTTATCCGTTTTACAGATAAATAACTACAAATTAATAAAATGGAGAATCATTACAGAAAAAGAAGAAAGAGTAAGTGGTAATATCACCAAGAAAGAAGAGCGAAAATCACTTACCAGCATTCTTAGAAAGGTGTCCTTGGGAGAAGGGCCAGCCCTCAGTGTACCACGGTAGAAGGCAGGGCCAAAATATCTCTCTGAGACTGGCTTCCAGGTGGCGGAATGGAGCCTGAGAGAAGAGCTAATAGTGAAGGAGAAGAAAGCCCCTCCCTAGGTGTAGGCCCAGTATTGATCCCCAAGTTTCCTCAATAGAGATTAAAATTATGTTTCCATTGGGCCTCCTCCACTCAAGTATTCCCTCAACGCAAGAACAATTTGTTCTACTAAAATGGCACTTTGTGATGTTCACCTTCCCTGACACAATTGCTAAAGACAAATGGGTGCATAAGCAAATGTGGTGAAGAAAGCTGATGGTGCCCAGCTATCAAAAGATGTAGCATCTGGGGTCTTAAAGGCTTAAAGATAAACACGCGGACATCTAGCTAAGAAACAGCAAAGCCCACATGGACAAAGCACACCAGCCTGTGTGATCATGAACTATTGATGGGATCAGCTATCAGGCATCAAAGACCCAAAACAAACAGACAAACAAACAAAAAGCATATCAATGGAAATGAGGGAGAGGGCAGAGTGGAAACCCAAAGCCCATCAGTAGTCAATTGGACACCCCCTGTCAGAAGGGCCACAAGGAAGGGAAGAGCCAGTCAGGGTGCAATATAGCACTGATGAAACACAGAACCTTCCTCTAGTTCTTTGTTCCCCTTTCCCTGACCATCACCCCAATTCTATCTTACAAATCTGGCTAGACTAGAATATGTATACTGGTACAGATAAGTGCTCACAACACAGGGAATCCTGAACAGGCAAACCCCTCAGGACCTATAAGGGGAGCAGCAATACTAGAAGGATAAGAGTGGGAAGGGGGGCATAAAGGGGGACCAATTACAATAATTAATATATGGCTCCCATCCCAGGGGGATGGACAGCAGAAAAGTGGGTGAAATGAAACAACAGTCAGTGTAAGACATTAAAAAAATAATAATTTATAAATTATCAAGGGGCAAGGTGGAGGAGGGAGGGGGAAAATGATGAACTGATGCCAGGGGCTCAAGTAGAAAGAAAATGCTTTGAAAAAGATGATGACAACATATGTATGAATGTCTGACAAAATGGATGTATGTATGGATTGTAATTAGAGCTGTAAGAGCCCTCAATAAAATAAAAATTTAAATATATATGTTTCCAACTCTACAATACAGTTTTAGTGGGGTGTTTTAGACCAGAAAGATTTAAATCAAAATTATGAGACACATTTTAGGCCTGATTCCAAAGTACTCTATAACCTTAAGGCAATCACTTTAGGTCTCGAATGTTGGACTCTTTATCTGCAAAGTAACGAGTTTGAAATCAGTCATCTTTGACTTACCTCTTCACGCTCTCTGCATGTCTATGTACGTAGGTAAGAGCATACCTTTTAAAGAAGTTCACTTTCATTTCCAGAGGATAGATAGTAAAACCTTTCAAGGGAATGTTATTAAGTTTAATAATTCCAGTTAATCCTGCAAATTGGAGGTTAGAAAAGAGAATAAAAAAAAGGGACTGTCTAGTTTTCCAGAGTTGGGCACAAAGAAACACAGACATGCATCCTTTTTATGATAAGGGCTAACCCACAACAAACACTTGTCTAGTCTGCTATGCATGGTTGAGGGTTTCTTATTGTATTCTTCCTCTGAATACATCCTACCAAAGTAGTTTCTGCTTAATAGCAGAACTTTCCCGAAAGTTCCCCAGAGGAGACAAGCAGCAGCAAGTCTAAAAGGGGTCCTCTCCCCCAAGAGGTCAGAGCACTGGAGGAGGCAAAGGAGAGGGGGTTCACATACGGGAAACTTCAGTGGCATTATGAGAGGCAAGGGGGCAGGCCAAGTGTCTGGGCCACCAAGCCCTAAGAAGAAACCAAAAATATAAGGAGGGAAAGGTTCCAAATGTTCAATGTTTGTTTAACGCTTAAGAATTCAAAGTACCTTTAATGCTTCCTTGCCACCCAGATACAAATTAAGTTTAAGAAAAGGAAAGATAGCTTTTAACAATTAATTAATACTAGAAAGCCTTTGGGGAAGGGACTTTTAGAAAGGGGCTTTACTGAGAGAGTAGCACTCCACAAAACTGCTCCGCAAACCTCCCTTCAGGACGAGAGCAGGGAAAGACTTTGCACCTTTAGGTCCCCCATTACCTGAGGGTCCCTAGCCCACCCCCAACAGAGTCTCAGTCCCAGGGGTCAAACAAGTATCCCAAAGCACCTAGGACTTCCTCCCTGGCACAGAGCCTACCTTTCCGTTCCTCTTCCATTTTCCATGAATAATTGACTCGTCCTTGATTCTCCACAAGGATCCTCAAAATTTGGCATCCCTGTTTAAGAGAGGGCAGCCCATGGAGACTTGGGAGCTTTTCCTCTAGAGCCTCTTTTTTCTCCAATAGGAGTCCCCAAAACCCCGTAGGCCTTTGTTCTTATTGGTCTGTTCCATACGTAATCTCCCCCATTCCCCTCTGCTGTCCTACTTAATATGATAGAGAGACTCAGTTGTGCCATTTATCTGAGACCCAAACTGGGACTAAGGAGCGACTCAGAGGTACAGGAGCAAAAGGACCCCCAAGGAGGAAATTCCACATACACTAAAGCTTAGAGGCTGCAGTTCTTGATGTATCCAGGCCTAAAACATGCCATTATATTTATAGCCGTACATTTCCTGATGAGAACCTAAACGAGAAGTAATGCAGAAGACACAGGTGGTCTATATTTGCATTTGATCAATTGACAGCCAGAACTCTGACGCTGGTGGTGTGTGCTGTTGAATCACTTCTAACTCCCACCAGCTCCGTAGGCAGAGTGGAACTGTGAGTTTACTTAGGCTCTCGCCTTCAAGATTAACTCCTCCGAAGAATGCAAGGCCCTTTCTCTTTTGGACCCACCAGCGGCTTAGAGCCACTGACATTTTCAGTAGCAATTGAGCTCTCAGCCATAGTGATTCAGGGATCCTTCAGGTCCTTGATGTCCACCCCCTGCAACTGAGCTGATTCTGACATGGAAACCCTATATAGGTTTTCCAAGGTTGTAAACTTTTGTGTGAGAAGACGACCTCGTCTTTCTTCTTTGGAGCTCTTGGTGATTTTGAACCTCCAACCTTTGAATTAGCAGTACAGCGATACATACCGTGAATTGGGGAATATTCAAGTTCTGAACTATATCATTCAGAATTCCTATGATTTTGTCATTCAAAAATACCTGCAAAAGAAGAGCTGGTATAAGACAGACCCATGTAAGGGAAGGAGAAAACAGTCTAGTTTAGGCAAAAGGTGTGTGACCTTTGGTGCTCACAGATGGCCAGAAGCTCATGGGAGTTACGTCAATGCAATATGATTAAAAGAAGTGCACTCCCACTACATCACAAGGGACACTAGAGCTTACTCCTCTCTTCATGGCCCTGGACCCAATCATTGAACTAAGACACTCATCTCAGTTCCTGAGCTGAAGAGTATCATCACCCCAGTATCATCCTCCTTCTGCTGAGCTTCCATGTACTGCTGAGGATGGAGAGTTGAAAGCACATCTGGACTTAACATCTAAGACCTCAGACACAATTTCACTTATGCAATTCCATTGTTTATACATAAAGTTTTAATGCCAAAGTGAGGCACAGAGGCTACATTTTATAGCTTGTGCCATTTCCATTGGCAAACATCATCATTGATGTATAGTATAGGTCTATGGGGGTTGAGATGCCTGCAGTTATTTGGCTTCAAATGTATTAATTTTCCCTTTTGTATTCTAAACACTTATCATCATTAATTTCATTCAGGCCCAAGAACTTCCTCAATTCTTTGCCCAGATATTGACCCATGGTATTCATTTTTGTGGGAATATTCTTCCTATCTTTCTTTACCTCACGAAATCTGGCTGATCGAAAGTCAGTCATGACCTCTCAAGTCTGGATGATGAGTCATCTCGGTTGCCACAGTTTCCTATTCTTTTCTCATCATAAAAGTTGCCAGATTAGCATTGCCAATATTGGTATGGACTATCCATTAGGCTTTGTCTTAATTTCCGAACGTTGCTATAACAGAAGCCCCACAATGGGTGACGTTAAAGAATAGAAGTGTAGTTTCTCCCCGTTCTGGAAGCTAGCAGTCCAAAGGAAGGTACTGGCCCAGTTTATTGCTTCCTTCAATATAATCCTGGGTGTTATTTGATTCCCTGGCTCTAGACACTCTTCATACGCTTCCAGTTTCTTCTCTCTCTCTCTACCTTGTGTGTTTCTGTTTTTGACTGTGTGTCTTCCCATATGCAAAAGTGATTAGGTTTAGGATCTATCCTACAGATTGAATGATTAATGAGATTGAATTATGAAAATCAATTACATTATATGACATTAGATTTGAGATCGTTATATCACCTTAATTCTACAGGTATAGGGGGTCATAATTCCAATACACAATTTGGGGGGACATAATTCAATCCATTACAGCTTAAGAAGTTGGGATATAGCAGAAAGCAAGTCTGGTTGGTTTAACTATGTATTGCCAATATCCCAGACTTCTTGTTGAGTACCATCAAATTGGTTCTGACCCACAATGGCCCCTTGGGATAGAAAAGAACTGCCCCATAGGTTTCCTAAGTTTGTGTTCTTCATGGAGCACCCTGTTGGCAGAGCAGTTTTGCATTGGGATGTTATCTGCAAGGTCAGCAGTTTGAAACCCCCAGCCTGCTCCCAGGGTGAAAGATAGGTGTTTATGCTTCTCTAAAATGTGACCGTCTTGGGAACTCCCAGGGGCTGTTCTCCCTGTGACTTGGCATCAACTCCCAGGCAACGGAGTCTTTGTGGAGAAGGTGGCCATATCTTTGGGTAGAGGAATTGCCAGATGGGTTCAAACTCTCAAGTTTTTGTTGACAGCCAAACATTTAACCATTGTGCCACCAGGGCTCCTTGTCCAACACACTGTGAGTACTTATAATTACTCTCAAATAATGTAATGCACTGCTGACTAACCTCCCCAACAGCAGAGATAGGCTACAAGTTTTGCTCCCCACATAGACAACCCGCAGACCTACCTGTGCCATATCTTGAGCATAAGCTGATAGATAACCCCAAGAGCATATAGAAGTCTCATAGAGTACAAATCCATAGGACTGACCACTTCCGTTGTTTATAGGAAGATTCTCCATGTTGATCGGGAGAACAGAGTTCACTGGCTGTGACAGAAACATGGCAAGAACAAGGAGCCAAGGTGATGAGAAATCAGGGATCAACTTTCTAAAACCCTCGTTGCTTTTTGTTCCACTTAGTGATCCCAGGAGTTCTTTGGATGAGAAATAGAAAAAATATGCAAATATAATAATGTTCTTGTACTTTATATCTCAACTGACTTGAAAATTAAGAAAGGGTACAGAGATTATGAAGGGAGAAATAAATAATAATGTATTAACAAAATAGAAGAGTTGTGTTCATCGAAGTCTAGTTAAGAGTAACTTACTAACCAAACATCTATTCAGCATTTACAATATTAGTCATTTTTTTAGACAGAAGTCATGAACCAAAGTGCAACTCATTGCCATTGAGTCAAGCCAACTTACAGCAACCTGATAGGGCATAGCCGAGCTGTTCTAAAAGGGTTCCAACGCTGCAAAAATTCACAGGACCAGAAAGTCTCATTTCTCCCCAGCACAGCTGCTAGTGGGTTTGAAACACCTACCTTGTGCTTAACCCATGGTGCTGCCAAAGTGGCGATCAAGTACGCAACACAAAATAACACAATGACCAGCAGATCCATTATAATTCACAGGGCCCCTAGATGGGATTCCTGAAGCTACAGATCTTTAAGACAGCAGATAACCTCAATGTACTCTTACAGCATTGGTCTAACAGCTGCATGGCCGCTTCAAACTATTGCTCTTGCCACCAGGACTCTGTGAAGTTATAAACAACTCTCCCCCCCCCCAAAAAAAGGCCAGAAAACCAAATTCACTGCTGTCAAGTCAATTCCGACTCAATGTTACCCTATAGGACAGAGTAGAACTGTCGATGGGTTTCTGACATAAACCTTTATAGGAACAGAAAGCTTCATCTTTCTCCCAGAGTGGCTAGCTGGTGGTTTTGAACCCAGACCAAAGGGATAACAGCCCAGTGTGTAAAACACTACACCACCAGGGCTCCTGGAAGTGTGGTCGAGGTAAGACCAGCGTGAATCTGAAAGTATACTTTTCAAACATATTTCACCTTTTCTTAAAAACACATGCAGGTAGTCTACTTTTAAAGGGAAAGCAAAGGCTCACAGAAGTTAAGTAATCTAGTATAGTTGATGGTGAAGCAAAGTTTCTAGTTTTCTAATCCTAAATTTTTAGTTCAGTAATTTTCCATATGTACTCATGCAGTGCCACACACTCACTAGAAGGAGGAGCGGCGGGTCATCTGAGCTGAGAGACAGGACTCTTTAATGGTCTGATGCCCCCTATAGCTACTTCAAGTTCAAACTCCACCTGGCAGGAGTCTATGACTTCTGCCCCCCAATTCTATATTTGGATAAAATGTGAGGATTAATTTTCATAGTCCCCAGTTAAAGCTGCTTGAGGGCCTAGGTAGTACTCACCTTGTCCAAGTACTCCAGGACTTCCCACAGGGGCAAATACAATGAAGGTCTCACAGCAGGAT
The DNA here is from genome assembly GCF_050624435.1 of Tenrec ecaudatus. Classification (NCBI taxonomy): domain Eukaryota; kingdom Metazoa; phylum Chordata; class Mammalia; order Afrosoricida; family Tenrecidae; genus Tenrec; species Tenrec ecaudatus. Next base: position 56,108,891 of record NC_134541.1, read on the forward strand.
ACACAGCCTTGGGAACAAGGTCAGGCAAGGGAGGCAGGGGAATTGCTGCAATGAAAATGGGCCAGAGGAGCTCCAAGAGCCACTGCTTCCTTTCGGCTTTCCCACCTCTATCATCAATTGTGTGTGTCCTGAAGCCGACAAGAGACACGGGGCCTTGTCCAGAACATGAGCATACTTCCCCAAGGGCAGTAACAATGAGGTTCTGAGCAAGATGGAGTTTTGTTAATGGATATTGAAATGCCAAAGCGGTTGTGTTGACCTTGCTCACAGACAGAGGGCTGTAAAAGAGAAAGAACTCTCCCTCACACCTTTTGATCACACAGCTCATAGGAGATAATTCATTTTTAAAATAGATACATTTAAGTAGGACTATTTTTCTTCTATCTATACCATGGGCTTTCTGCGGCATACTTTATAGTATGAGGTTTACAAACAGCCAAGAGTTGAGTGTAAGCTTGCCCTTGCTCTGAAATGCTTCATGAAACTGCTCTTCCTCAAGGATCCTTTTCCTTCCCACACCCTCCCACAGAATGGCAACATCTCATGAGGACCGCCCCTTCCCACTGAAAGGGCTGGTGAGTACCTAAGGTGGATTGAAACAGTTCTCGAAGCTTGAAATATTTTTCTGTGTAATCTCCTGCTTCTGTCAGCAAGGCATCATAATCTACAAAACACCAAGGACCTTCTCACTGGCCACTCAGCACAGGCAGTCACAGGGGTGGGGCAATCCAGACTGTGGTAAGATAGACTGTAGATCAGCCATTCTCAACCTGTGGGTTACCACCCGTTTGGGGGGATCAAATGACCCTTTCACAGGGGTCACCTGGTTCATAACAGTAGCAAAATTACAGTTATGAGGTAGCAATGAAAATAATTTTGTAGTTGGAGGGGGTCCCCACAATATGAGGAACTGTATTAAAGGGTCGCGGCATTAAGGAGGTTGAGAACCACTGACATAGATGGAAAATGAAACCGAACGGCCTCCCCCAGTGGATGCGATAGGAATGATTCCGAGGCTTGCATTGCATTCTGGTTGACCTGGAAAGCTCCCTGATTTCAGGAAAGAAGTGTCTTCCTTTGGCTTGCTCTCTGGCGCCATGTAGTTACTGTGACCCTAGTGCCAGCCCTAGAAGCCACTGTGGCTCTCTGCTGCAACAAGGAGTGTTGTGGAGGGCTCATCCAGCAATCACCTCTCACATCCATCTTGACCAGAAGGTGCAGACTCACTGGCTCAAGGCAAGGGGTTGGGGCAGAGATGAGCACTGCACAGCTGCAAAGTCTCAGCCTGTCCTTCCGAATACAGTCAAGATGGGGCCTCATTAAGATCACAGAACAATAGACGTGCATATGTGTATATGCCATCCACACGCCGCCTCCCCTCTAGGGGAGCGCTCAGGTGTACACTTGCCATAGCTTGTGGCAACACTTTTGTGTTTCCCGTAATCCATGGCCCCATTCATGAATCCGAAGTTGGTTCCACCGTGGAACATATATACATTGAAGGAGATCTCGGAATTGAAAAATTTCAGCACTGTTTGTTCAACTTCTGTGGAGTGAGAAAATAAGAATTCAGAGAAAGTTGTAAATTAATACAAGACAGGGCTCTGGTGAACTGTTATCCCTCTCAGCCCCATCCCACAGTCAATATAATTACTATTTCATCTCCACTAAAATCCTGACCAGAAAATGGTTGGAATTGACCAGAATTGATCATATCCTGTCAACACGAAAAGGTTATTTCTAAAAATTATTTTTTTCACAATGTTGATATAATTGAACTATCAACCAAATCTGGTAAATAATCGCCCATGTCACCTAAGAGTATAATTTTCATTAAATATTTTGAAATTGTACAAATATTATAGTTGTGCCTTCATGCCTATTCTTACCGGACTGTGTATCTGGGGACATGGACTCAGAGGCTCTCTACTTAGCACCATCTCGAAGAGTGTACACTTACCCTTCGCATCTCTCACCAAGTGCGGCTCTCCCCACGTGTCATACCATCCAACCCAGAATTCCATAACCATTATGGGCTGTTTAGCCTAGAAACAAACCAAATCAAGCACTAAGTCTAAAGAGTCAAAAAGAGAAACTAAAAGAAAGACCAGAAAACAAAGTCCAACAGACGACAACTTGAGAATTCAAGTTCTTTACCACTTCAGTGCTTTCTTCTTTGGGTCCAAAATCCACGACTTTCCCTTGTTCTCACACCTTGTACCTTCCCTCCATCCTCCTTACTGTCTGTTCTTTCCGTGTTCTTCCAGATTTAGGTTCCTTCCTGCTATGCCTGGGGGGGTGGGGCATCCATAATCTCAACTTTGCCCTACTCGTGGCTACTATTAGGAGAGCTGGCTTTGAAGGCTCAGGACCTAACTTCACTTCTTCCCACAGAACTTTAGGTCCAGAAATCACACTGCTAATATACACAGAGCTGAAATTCAAATCCACAACTGAGCCTCACCTATCAGCCAGTAAATTGTGTTGTCTAAGTACAGCATTCAATTTCTCAATATTTTTAATTTTAATCAAATGTATCTATGTTTGTGTCCATTGTAATTATATTTCTACTAAGTTCTTCATTTGTTTGTTTGTTTTTAACATTTTATTAGGGGCTCATACAACTCTTATCACAATCCATACATATACATACATCAATTGCATAAAGCACATCCGTACATTCTTTGCCCTAATCACTCTCAAAGCATTTGCTCTCCACTTAAGCCCTCTGCATCAGGTAAGTTCTTCATTTGTAACAAGTTTCTTCTTTTATATTCCTGTTCAGCAATGGTATTCAACAATTCATACATATTATGTTTTATGGCTTATACACTTTCATTTACATAAAATGCTTATCACATTTAAATTATTAGTACTGATTGAGGAATACCTGGATTAAGTTCAACTACTAACCAAGAGGCACCTCAAAAGACATCCTTGACCCTCCACTCAAGTACTCCTTCAATGCAAGAATACTTTCTTCTATTAAATTGGCATTCTATGATGCTCACCTTCCCGACACAACCGCTGAAGGCAAAGCGGGTAAATAAGCAAATGTGGTGAAGAAAGCTGATGGTGCCCGGCTATCAAAAGATATAGTGTCTGGGGTTTTAAAGGCTTAAAGGTAATAAGCAGCCATCTAGCTCAGAAGCAACAAAGCCCACATGGAAGAAGCACACCAGCCTGTGCAATAACGAGGTGTCAAAGGGATCAGGTATCAGGCATAATCAGAACAAAAAATCTTATCATAGTGAATGAGGGGGGAGTGTGGAGTGGAGACCCAAAGCCCATTTGTAGGCCACTGGACATCCCCTTATAGAAGGATCTCGGGGAGGAGACGGGCCAGTCAGGGTGTGATGAAGCAATGATGAAACATACGACTTTCCCCTAGTTCCTAAATTCTCCCTCTTCCCCCACTATCATGATGCCAATTCTACCTTACAAATCTGGACCTAGACCAGAGGATGTATACTGGTACAGAAAGGGACTGGAAACACAGGGAATCCAGGGCAGATTATCCCTTCAGGATCAGTGGTGAGAGTGGCGATACTGGGAGGGTAGAGAGAGGGTGGGTTGGAAAGGGGGAACCGATTACAAGGATCTACATGTGACCTCCTCCCTGGGGGACAGACAACAGAAAAGTGGGTGAAGGGAGACGTCGGACAGGGCAAGACATGACAAAATAATAATTTATAAATTATCATGAGAGGGGGGAGTGGGGAGTGAGGGGGAAAATGAGGAGCTGATGCCAAGGGCTTAGGTGGAGAGCCAATGTTTTGAGAATGATGAGAGCAATAAATGTGCAAATGTGTTTTACACAATTGATATATGTATGGATTGTGATAAGAGTTGTATAAAATGATTTTTTAAAAGGAAATAAGGTAGAAATAAGGAAATGGAATAAAATGAACCCCTTTGCAAAGGAAAAAAAAAGACAGCCGTGACCATCTTCTTCTGAGAGGTTGCAACCGTGAAAGCCTACGAAGCAGTCCTGTCCTGTACACATAGGCTGCAGCTCTGAGTCAGGATTGATTCAAGAGCAACAAACAACAACATTTATTGTATGCTTACTATGCACTGGAATACTCTTCCAAGTCTTCTATTTAACTTGTTCTACATAACAAAGCATAGCAGATAGGTACCATGTACAATGAAGAAGCTGAGTTTATGCAGTGTATTTAAGTTCACAGGGCTAGGAAGGGCTAGTGCTGGAATTTGAACCCTTGCACGCTACCTCTAGAATCAATCGTCTTAACCATTATACTATTTGGCCTCTTGGTTATAAATTATTTTTTGATGAAAACTAAAATTATCAAAGCAATTCCCAAATGACTGAACTGATGCTTGCCTAAAAACAAGTCATTCTTTTTAAGGTGCCTGCTATAGAAATGGAGTCTGTGGCCACACAGAAATCGTGCACAAAGGAACCCTGGTGACCCAATGGCTAGGTTGCTAGTCAAATGGTTAATGGTTCCAACCCACCAGCTACTCCACACTCCACAGAAACAACAGACCTGACAATCCGCTCCAATAAAGATTATGTCTAAGAAACCCTATGGTATAGCTCTGTTCTGTCATGCAGGGCTGCTGTAAGTTGGCATCAACCCAATGACAGTGACAGGAAGTGAGAGTCAAGCCAATAGCGCACAACAAACTTACAGGTCTATACCTCCATTCACTTCTAGCCTAGCAAAGTCAAGGCCACGAAATAATGTACATTTCTTTTTGTAAAGGTGACACCTCCTTCAAGCAGATAGAACTTTTTATGTGTCTTATCTATTAGGATGTGCAATGACTGGCTTCTCTGGAGAAATAGTATGCATTTTTAAGAATCTTAAACCACACCCCAGGAGACCTACGGTCTGCTGTAATTCATAGTGACAACACTCATCCTATAAAGATGTCATCCAAGGATAGTCACTGCTCACCAAAGCAGGATATAGAACATTCACTTTGTTGATTGTTCTATGACAGTTGACCTTTGTGTCCCCCACAAGACCATGAGTCCGAGTCCCCAGGTCCAGCAACTCAGTCTTTCAAGGTATTTGGTTATATGTAAAATATTTTCATAACTTTGTACCCTGTTTGTTCTACCACATTCATGTATGCATTTGCAGCAAAATAAACATATGCAAATATTTTCTGATAAACTTTTACATATTTATGGGTATGTTTGCACCCTTCCTACCCATTCAGCCTCCATGTCTATCCATGCATCCATTGACAGATAGTCATTATTGCAGTTGTGTGTCTGTTTTCCTCTGTTGTCTTTAACGATTACACTGCCTCCAATGTCTTCCTCTGTCTCCATGATTTTTTGCTGATCTCCCTCTTATTGCATTTTCCCTTTTCTTACACCCAAGTTAACCCATGTCGCTGATCCAGCCCTAAGAATGATCAACCTTTCCATGACTTCTTAAAATACTGGTCTCATACACTATCTGCCCTTTTGTAATTGACTTATTTTTTTCAATACACTGTCCTCCAGGTTCATCCAGGGTATATTTTACATATTTAATACTAATCCTTTGCATTGCATTGTGTGTGTGTACTATATTGTTTTTTAATCCATTCGTCTATTGAAGGGCATTTGAGCTGCTTCATGACTGTTTCATGGAACATGGCTGTGTATAAGTTTCTTTGTGTCAGAGCTCTTATTTCTCTAAGACATAGTCATAATACTGGAGTTGCTGGGTAATACAGATTGGCTACTTTTTAAGGATTTGCCATACCATTTTCCAAAATGGTTGCACCATTTTAACCACCATCAATGTCTGAGTCTTGCCATGCCCTTGCCAGGATTTTTTCTTCTTCTGGTTTTTGAGCTTTTATGTGAGATGATATCTTAATATTGCTCCTTTGTGGTCTTCTTTTTCTCTGACCCTCTACTTTATCAACCATAATGTCCTTTCCCAGGGAATGGTCTCTTCTAAAAACACATTCAAAGTACTTGAGGCCGTTTTGCCATCCTGGCTTCAGAGGAGCATGCTAGCTGTACTTCTTCCAAGACAGATTTGCTTGTTTTTCTGTAGTTCTATGGTACGTGAAATATTCTTTACCAGCAGCATAATTCAAATTCGTTGACACTTCTCTGAGCTTCCTTATTGAGGGTCCAACTTTCCCATGTGGATGAGGCCCAGGCTTGGATCAGAAGCACCTCAGGCATCTTTGCTCCTGAACAATTTCAATTAAGGGCCGGTGCAGCGGATATACCCAGTGCCCTCCTTGAGTGCTGATTCCATGGGCATCAGTTGTGGATCCAAGCAAGACAGAATCTTCAGCAACTTCAGTCTTTTCTCCATTTACCATGATGTTGTCTATTCGTCCAGTTGTGAGGATCGGGATTTTTCGTGGCAGTGGGTTGCAATCCTGAATGCAATACTCAATGCTTCTGTCCTTGATCTTCATCTTCAAGTGCTTCAAACCCTTCTCACTTTCACCAAGCAAGCTTGTGTCACCTGCAGATGGCAGGTTGTTAGTAAACCTTCTTCTAATCCTTATGCCCAGTTCTTTTTCATATAGTCCAGCTTCTTAGCTTCTTTAGTCAGCATGAACAATTATGGTGAGAAGATACAACTCGGATGCACAGTGTTCCTGATTGAAAGTCTTAGAGTGTTTCCTTGTTCAAGTTGAACAAATGTGTTTGGTGCAGGTATAGGTTCCACATGAGTACAACTTTTGAGCTCTTTTCTTAGACCTTCAAATTCATCACTGGAGAAGGTGAAGCCGCTAATGTTTCTTCTAGTTCCTGGGTATATTGGTTATACTCTTCCGAATGTTTTCTCCAGATTGCAATGTAATGTGGCTCTTCCTGCTCACTGGGGTTTGGGTGTGCATCCTCCAAAGAGTACCCTGCTCTCTGTGTGGGTGGGCTCGGTGACATGGAAGTACCAGGCTCTTCAACCAGCTCTTGGTGTATGCTTTCTAGCATGGTCTTGTACTCCTGACGGGCCACCGTCGTCAGCTCAGCCATCTTGTGGAACTGGTCCTGGGCTCCATCGTAGCTGAATATCCCGACCACACTGACAGGAACGGCCCAGAGCTTTGCAGGTGAGAGCAATCACTAATGAAGTGTTCTGCTCACAGGCATAATCAATTATGGTATGCAAAGTGTCATCCAGCCCACCTTTGGATTGTATCTTCTCACAGTTGGGAGAAATAACGACACATTTCAACTTTTTGAGCTTCAGGTGTTTGAGAACTTCTCTTGGCCCCAGTACGAGTTGGCATTTGGTCTTAGCCTTGACTAGATCTTTCTAATACCTAAGGTCTTGGAAATGTCCAGTTATTTTAGAAGATCTATATCTGGCTGCAGTAATCCCTGACCCTCCGGCTGTGAATCTTCAGGAAGCTGGTTGAGTGGTGAGTAAGTGGGGCTCAGCTCTGAATGGCTCTTCTGACCTTTTATCATCTACAAGAGTGGCGAAGATCAATTCTTCTATTTCCCCTGAAGGGCTATCCTGCTGAAAGGACTGGTCATCACCACTGCTTTCTACATCTTGCATGTCAGTTGCAAGACTTTCTTGAAGACGCTTCTGTCGTCCCTTCAAAATAATCCTCCCTTGGGGGCCTCTCTTTCTTCCCTTTCTTCCTCAGCGGGCACTGAGTGCGAGGGTTTGTGAGGGGTTTGCACCTGATGCCAGTGGCGGTTCTTCGTCCTGAGGTTGCTTCTTTGGAAAGAACTGGCACTGCACCAGCTGAGACCACACAGGTTTGGAAGACTGCTTGGCATTCTGGGAATGCTGCTGTTTCTCCAATATTGTGAGTATTCTGCCCAAATGCAACTGAACTGCAATTTCACGCTTCTTTCCACTTTAAAAACAATCATTCTGTTGTTGCTGTTCAGAGTGAAATTTGGTTGGCCCGACTCTGTTTCCTCTTTCAGAAGCAACCGCCAGACTGGGGACTCTTCAGCATCTTCGATCCTTGGTGGCTCTTGAACGGTTAAGACTTCATATTTTGATTCAGATTTTTCCTTTCTTTTTCGTACTCTCTTAAAACTTCATTTTGTTCAAGGTTGCCACCTTGTAAATCTTTGGGCATTTTAGAATCTGCTGATGAAGGAACTGTCTTTAGGCTTTTCATGAAAGTAACATCTTTAGTGGCTGGGGCAGTTCTGTAGACAAAGTCTGCCGCACAACATTACCCATTGGTGTCCAAGATATCTCTCTTGCATATGAAGTAGAACTGTCAGCATCATTATCAGCGACTGATTGGGTTGCATTTCTATTTCTGACCGCTATTTCCCCCTCTGGTAGTACTGCAAGTGGTTGTACTTCTCTCAGGAGAGAGATGTTGGTTGTACGAGAGCGCAAAGAGCCCCATTTGGGTTGTTTTGGCATCTCTAATATGCCATCGTTCTCTGGACCTTGCAGTTCAGGAAAATCCACCCTGGTAAATTCAAACTCAAGTCCGGAGGTAGACCTATTCTTTTCTAAGCATCTGGCTGCAGTCATCCCTGAACCTCCAGCTGGATTTCCTGTCTATACCTCTATGATAGACATCTGATTTACAGCTATTTTCTGCATGAATGTGTCTCTGAGGGGAGCCTTTAGTTGATTTTATAGCAGACGATGTAGTTCTACCAGCTCTTCTATGGTCACCCTTGGGCTCAGCGTACACCTCTTTCTCAAGCAGACCTTTAATTTCTCAAGGGAGAGGACATGTGCGCTCACTTTGAGGCTTAGTGGCTTGTGAATCTTGGTAACAACTGGGCTGACTGTACTCATGCTGGGAACCAGGCACTAACATTTTGTGTAGACTCAACAGTATAAGCAGAATAGGTGTACAGGTCAATAGTTATATCAGAAGATAAATCCTGAGGTGGAAAAGTTGAGGATCCAGAGGCCATCTCTTCCATATACAGGTCAAACTGTAATTAAAATACATTATTGTAAAGTTAAAAATAGTACTTAAATAATTGTTTCTATAAATTAAGAACATAAACAGAACTGAGAGCCCTCAAGAGAGACACAATAAGGAACCATAAAGGGCTAACATATAATCTGGGAGAATATAAAACGGGTAGAAAAGGCACTAAAAATCATGTAAAATTGTAAGGAACATAGCATTGTATGGAAAATGAGAAGAAAGGTAGAAAAAGTGAACAAAACTGGATGAATATAAAATACAAAGAAAGAGAGAGAAATGGACTGAAGGAGATATGGAAAATGGAGGAATTTCTAACTTTAAATTTAAGTTTTGTAAATTTTAAATATATTGAAAGATATAATAAGATTTAATCAATTTCCAATAATAATGATCTATATTTTTCCAACTAACCCTGGCTCTGACCATAAGAAACTATGCTAAGAAAAGTATAATATCATCTTAGACAGAGCTGTCCTCTATGAAGAACTGATGCAAGAGAACTTTAAAATATTAAAAATGAAAACAACACTTTGATTACTAAGGTGTGCCTGGCCCATTTTCAGCCAATCATGACACATGCTATGAAACTGGACAATTTAAGAGGAAAATCAAAGGCTTGGCACATTTGAATGATGGGACTGGCAAAGAATATTGGATATACCACGAACCGTCAGAAAAATAAATAACATGCCTTGGCAGTAGTCCACCTGCATACTCCCTAGAAGTGAATGTGGTGAACCTTCGCTGCACTTACTTTGGGCATCTTATCAGAAGAAATGAAGACCCTCAATGAGACGAATTCACTCAGCGGCTTCAGCCACAGACTCAAACACAGCACTAATTATGAGGATGGGGCATAACTGGGCAATCTTTCCTTTTGTTTTACCTGAGATTGCTCTGAATCAGCGTTGACTCAATGGCACCTCTGAATAACAAAAAAAGATATAACTGAAAGGAGAATTTTTATTGTGGATTCAGAAAGAAGAATGTATCCAAAATGCACTACAAGGAGACAAAAATATGTAAAATAATTAAAGTGACCTAAGGCACATGTAAGAATATCTAACATAACATTAATTGGAGTGTCAGAATGAGAGGAGAGAGGTAATAAAGAAGAAGCAATATTTGAAGAAATAATGGCTAAGAATACATATTCAAGAAGTCTAACAAGTACTGACAACAATAAATACAAATAATAAATAAACAATAGCAGTATCTGCAAATTCTAGTCCAACTGCAAAAAGAGAGAACAAATTATAGTAGGACAAATAGTTTCCTTCATATAGAGCCTTTCCAGCCCTGGGTTTTAGTTCTACCAAGATGATTTGCTAGGTCCTAATCTTACAAAGGAGCCCTGGTGGCACTGTGAAGTAAATATTAGACTGCTAACTACAAGGTTGGTGGTACAAATCCACTAGCAGCTCTGTGAGACAAAGTTGGGGTCAACGGCTTCCACAAAGATTTATAGCTTCCTATGAGTTGGAATCAACTCGATGGCAATGATTTTGGTTTGGGTTAACAGGGACTGGACAATTCTTCATAGTAGACAAAGGAGAACAAAATGACCGCCAAAGGAACAATGGCTAGGGTGACATAAGATTTCTCAAAAGCAACAATGAAGTTAACAACAAAGTGCTGAAAGAAAATAACTACCAAATTAGAATTCCAGAGACAGTGAAATATTATTTAGGAATGGGATTTTAAAAAATAATTTTTCCATGAACATCTCTGTACATGTCCAATGAAGTCTGTGATAGGGTCATATCTTTAACCATACAAGGAAATCCAGCCAATATTACTATTTTTCAAGTTTATGCATCAAGCACTAAAGCTGGTGATGAAGAAATTGAAGATTTTTACCAATATATTCACTCCAAAATGGATAAAATATGCAATCAAGATGCATTAATAATTATTATTGATTAGAATACAAAAGGTGGAAATTCATAGGAAGGAACAGTAGTGGAATTTAATTTATGAATAAAAAAGAAATCATTAAGTGTTCTCATTTCCATCAACAATACTTTTGAAAAACTTTTTATCATGATTTGGGTGAAAGTTTACAGAGCAAATTCATTTTCCATTCAACAATTCATATGTATCTTATTTCATGACATTTTCTGCATTCTCCACAATGTAACAGCACTCTCCCCACTTTCTCTGTGTCTTGTGCTTCTTCATTTTTTCCTTGATGCCTCTGGCCTGGGTATGTCACTGGGTACATGCTACCTGGTCTCATGTGGTGCCTGTCCTCGGGAGTGAACATCTCCTCGTTATTCACCTTATCCTTTAGCTGAAAGTTGATACTGCTGAATGAGTTCAGTTCCAGGAATGAATGCTGTCTAATAGATCCTCCCAGTCTCTATCAGACCAGTAAGCACAGACTTTTTAATTATTTGAATTTTGTCCCACATTTCTCTCCCAATGTTTCCAAGACTGTCTACTGTGATCTCGATCAGAACATATGGTAGTGTAGCAGGACATCATCACGTTCTTTTGGCCTCAGGGTAGTGGAGTGGAGACTTGTGTGGTTCATGAATCCTTTTCATGTTTCATTTATTCATTTATTTCCATGTTTCATTTATTTTCTTCATTCTTCTTTGCTCCATATGTGGAGAGACCAATAGCAGCATTGTAATATTTTCAGTAATAATGCCACTGTTGTTATTTTGAGCCAAGTTTGAATGCATTTTATAATTTAGTAAGTAATGTCAGCAACAAAAATGTCTAGAATCTGGTTTGGGGCAGGGGTGGGAATAAAAATTAAAGAAGTCAAGCATATACTATACTTTTACATTTGTATTTAAAATATCAATGAAAATTAATGGCATCTTTCTTTATAAATAAAATGTCCCCTGTGTTATGACTATACACATTAAACTTTTCTAGAAACAATGATCCTACAGTAGCAGCAAATTGATTGTGTTCTATAGAAGCAACAATGTTCCTCGGAGAAAAGACTATTTCCAGGTCTAGCAATTTTTAAGATGAATGCCTATATAGGTCTGTTTATAAACAAGATGTACCTCAAATTTCAACCAGCCATAGGCCTGTTAATAATGAGGTATATACACAACCTGGTACCAACAATTCTATTTAAGATGTTACATTCACCTGTAGCAATATGACAGCCATTATTGTTATTTATAGAAAGCAATTGAACAATAAAACAGATTCCCCAAAAGGGAAACATCTCCCCTTCCCTAAATTACCCATGTCAAACTACCCGTTCCCTGTATTGGCATGCTATGATTCAGGCCAAATGCCAGGTGTTCTCTTTTTATCTCTACAGCTTCTGGTGACCATCATGATGCTCAAGAGGTCAGCATGCCTTAAGCCTCATTCTCAGTGACTGGAACTCATTGGGTCTCTGCTGCCAATTGCCACTCTACTGACCATGCTTCAGTAGGCCATGCCCCTACTTCCCAGATAAAGTAGCGTGCAACTTCTGTCTGAGGTGTGAAACTCTGGCATGAGGCACACGCAGGCACATTGAGCGTGCATAAGTAAGTATTACAGATATTTTTAGCTCAACTGGCAAGCCTCTATGACAGAGGCATCCAATTCCACTCTGCTATAGGAAGACCCCCTTTACAGGATCTTTGGAAGTAGCCCCTGTATGGGGCACAATCAAGCCTTTACCCTCCACAGAAAAGGTTACAACTCTTTTAGCTCTTCTGGCAAACCTCTGGCTCTAAGGCACTCAGCTCTTGCTCTGTGGGCCAGCAAGTTTTCCACAGCCGCCTTGTTCCATGAGCTAGCAAGCCTACCACCACTGTAACTCACTGTCTTCAGCTCTTTCTTCTGCATCTAGGAGGTTCTCAGCATAGGGATGCTGGAACCTGGGTCCAAAAGATATGCTCTGCTATTGATTCTTCCTGATTGTTGTAAGGTTCCCCCTGAATACCTGTACGATTGCCCCTCAAGTAAGGAAGGCCCTTGTCGATTTCAAGGCATGGCTCTCCCATCAGACCCATGAAATGAACATCACCGTAATAGACAATAATTCACTCAATTTGCATAGTCCCATCTAGACCATGGCTAGAAAAGCAATATTAAAAAGTGATTCATTGCACTGATCCTGAGTAATCCTGAGATACTGTTCTTTGCAAAAGCAAGGAAACTATCAAGAGTGGAAGAGATCATGTTGAAAAAGAATCACCAGCTTGCAGAAACTTTCAGATAGTCAAAAAAGAAGACAATTAAATTTCAAGGACATAATGCTTCAGATACATTAAAAAATCATGAAATCTCTTAAGGTTTAAAATGGTTTAGAGTACAGTCTATGACTACAATACAATTTTTTTTAATGAAGACGGAGGAGCAGGGGATAGGATAGCAGGTAGGCTGGCTGATTCCATACATTTGGAAATTAAGAAATTTACCTCTAAAAGAACTCCTAGATCAAAGAAGAAATCATATTAAATATTAAAAATATTATTGATATTGTGACAAAATTCCAAAATAAAAACCCATAGGTTGTAACTAATGAGAAAGGTATAATGATAAATGCTTATATGAAACAAACAAGCAGTAGAATTGAAAAAAAAAGAAAGGGGGGGAAAAAAAGCATGTTTGTGGAGCAAGAAACTTTGTAACACCCTGTCTAAACAAATTTTCAAAATAAAGTGAAAACTAAAAAACCTAAGTTCTAAATCTCTCAAGGAAAAGAGAAGCCCCGTCCAGAGACAGCCTGGTATTTCAAAGGAAGGAAGTCTCAAGAAACCAAAATATAGCCAGAGATTCTTGACTGCCCCCACAGGGCACTGGTGGAACTTCCCCTTCCTCCAGGGATCTGGGCCTCGGCAGAGAGGACGGGGCTGATTCATCATTTGTCACACAGGCCTCAACACTGGCACTGAGACTAACAACCAGAGACCAGTGACATTTCTTCCCCAACACACTTGGGGGGAGAGGGCAAGACTATGCTGGGATGGGTGAATGTGATTGAGCCCATGAGGGAAAAGTCACTTGCTCCCTGCAACCCCCAGACTGAGAGAGATGCAGCCCACATATCATAATGCCCCCCTGGAACTTGAGGATGGATCTGGCCCCACAGAGGACTATGGCACACATTTGCTGACATACCTAGGGGATGAACCCACTCAGGGGAAAAGCAAGATTAGGTAAACCTACATTGAGAAAAAACTGATGTGGGAGAACTTGAATCTCAATTCTCCTTGGCTCCATTGTTTAAAGAGATATAGCCCACTTGACCAACTCATGGTAGAAGGGAATTAATTTAAAGAGACACGAAGCCCTTGTGGTAGTTACATAATCTGGTGTCATCTTATGAAGGGGTAGAGTGTACCCTGTTAATCAGGCTGCAGCTTGATGACCGCTTTTGGAGGCACCACAGAGATAAATAGCTCACTGGAGGCCATATACAGACAGTCTCTGCTTCATCTTCTTGCTGACAAGATACATAAAGCTGTGCTAGAGGCCTGAAGCTGGTGGAGCCACATGGAGACTCCTGCCAGCATGGAGATGTTTCCCCTGCCACTGGATCCACAAAACTTTCCACTCACTGGCCTGTGGTCTTCTGGCATTTGGCATAATTGCATGTGTTTCGTGAGTCTGAAGAGGACTTTATAGATTGGTAATGGACATATAGGCTAATATCAGACTTATGGCCTTGGTCTGAATGGATCTGGGATGTTTTCTCAATCTACAATTGCTCTTTTAAATAAAGCTCTTTCTTATACACATATAAGTGTCTATGAATTTGTTTTTCTAGTCAACCTGGACTAACACAGCCCTGCTCTACTATTCAGTTAGTGAAAACAACTCAAGTGACTGAGCTAAGTGGTCTACATATTGTCTTTTTTCTCCTTTTATGACAGCTGTATTGGTAATTAGTAGACACTTCCTGAATAATGCAGGAGCTGATCTGGAGATAGTTTTCAATGTTTTCCTGCCATCAACCCATCAGAATAGGTTATAACCACACAACCTTGACTCTTCCATAACTACAGCAAGTACACGAAAAGTGCTATTCATTCCAGAGACAGATACAAAAATAACGCCATGTCTCAGAAACAAAAGCCAATCTCTGTGTACATGAGAAACAGAAAAGATGGCATCATCAAGTCGACTACAGGCAGAATTAGATCTAGAAGATGTCACAGATAATGATAAAACATTAGATCTGCCTATATAGGAGTTTAGAAGAATAGTTTCCAGTTGCTTCACATAAATGGAATTAAAAATTGTCAGAAACACGGAAAGAAACAGAAGAGAAGATAAAAGAAGTCAAGAAAGTACGACAAGAACAATCTGACAAAATGAAATAATAACTAGGAGTAATTCAACAATTTCAAATAGAAATACAAAAGGCAAACACTAGGTATTAGAGCTGAATAACATTTTGAAAAAAGAGGGGAGTGGGAGAATGAAACAATAGAAATATGAATTTGTGATCTCAAAGATAAATTTCTTGAGACCAAAATACAAGAAGGTCAATCTATTAAAAATATTTTAGGAAAACCTAAAACTTCTATGGGACACTAACAACTTATAGTGGATAAACATCCCAGAACAGAAATAAGAAAAATAAGTACAGTTATAAGTCCAAGAAATAGTCAAAGAGAACATTTCTAATATTATGACAGAACAGAGATAGCCATTCAAGGGACCCAGAGGGTCCCAGAGAAAATAGACCCCAAAAGAAAATCACTACAACACATCATATTTAAATTTCTAGCATATAAACTTTCTTTGATGGTAGAAAGAATTCTGAGAGCTTGTGTGTGTGTGTGTGTGTGTGTGTGTGCGCTGAATTACCTATAAAGGAAAAACAATAATAATAAACCCAGATTTTTCATTGGAAACAATGCAGGCAAGAATGTAATGGATCAAAATATACAAAACCTTGACCAAAAAAAACAAACAGCTGTAGCTCAATAGCCCTATATCCAGCAAAATTAACCTTCAAACATGAGGAAGAAATGAAGATATTTTCAGACAAAGAAAAACTAAAGGAATTTGTCAAAACAAATAGCAAAAATGCTAAAGGGAGTTCTTTGAACAAAGAATCAACAACAATGACAAACAGAAACTTAAAATCATACAAGACTCCATTATTGAGACAGAGTCCTACTTAAGTAAGATACAACCTGATTCACATGAGTCAAAATAGGAAACCACAGATAACATTCCACAATAAAACAACAATTACATTATAGAAGGAACATAGTAGCTACCCAATAGACAAAATCCGATAATTTGTCAACAACAACAAGCTGTCTTAAACTTGGAGAGAAAATAATAAAAACAACTAACTCCAAAAATGCTGAAACGTCAAGAAAATTAAAAAGAAGAAAACCATAAAATCTTATTAAATGGTAAGATAAAATTTACAAAACAAAGAAAATCCATAAACAAAAGGAAATCAACACAGAAAAGTATAAATGAATGAGGAAACCAATAACACCACACACACAAATTTGAAGATGACAGCAATAAAACCATACTTAATAACAGCATTGAATGTAAATGGAAAAATCTCAACAGTTAAGAGATAAAGACTAGCAGCAGGGATAGAAAGCAAGAGCCATGAATACACTGCTTACAAGGAACAACCCTCAGCTATAAAGACAAAGCAAAAAGAAAGGATGGAAAAAATCCATCAAGTCAATGGCAACCAAAAAAAACAGGAAGGGAGTCACTTTTACTTTCTGACAAAACAGACATTAAAGTAAAAGCCATCATGGGAGACAAAGAATGCCTTTATATACTAATGAAAGTCACAATCAAACAAGAAGATATAATCTCATGAAATTTCTCTGCATTTAATGAGAGACCCTCAAAAGACATTAATCAAACTCTTATTGAACTGAAGGGACAGATAACAATTTAATTATAGTAGTAGATTCTCATGCATCATTTCCAGCAATGGCAGGTCAACTGGAAAGAAAAATCAACAAAGATACAGAAAAACTAAATAACATGATTGACCAATTTGATCTCTTAGACATAAAACAGTTCATCCCATGATAGCATACTATACATCTTTTCTCCAGTGCTTTTCTCCAATACTTTAGATCAAGTAAGTTCACAACCAAACATCAGTAAATTTAAGAACATCATGATATTACAAATGATCTTTGCAGATCACAGTGCTATAAAATTAAACATCAACGAGAAGATCAAGCAAAAAATGAATCAATTGCTTGGAAATTTAAAATTCCTAGAAATAAATAAGAATCAAAATACAGCATACTAAGAATTTGGGGATAGAGCAAAAGCAATTTTCAGAGGGCAATTTACACCAACAAGCACTCACATTGAAAAAGGAAAGAACTAAAACACACATCTTAGCACAGTATCTGCAACAAGTAACATGACCAGCAGAACAAGCCCTCAACTACTAGAGGAAAAGAAATAATAAAGCTCTGAGAATAAAATAAATGAATCTGAGAATAAAAAATATTAAAAAATCAGCAAGATAAATTGGCTCTTCAAAATGATCAACAATATTATCAAACTACTGGAAAATCTAAAAATGAAGGAAAAGCAAATACTACAAATAATAAATGAAATGAGCAACATCACAACGGAAACGGCCAATATTAAAAAGATACTTAAACATTGTGAAAAACTGTATTCCAAGACATTATCTACTTAAATTAGCACAGATTAATGTGCTAATCGACCAATAACACAATAAGAAATATATCTTGTCTTTGAAAAACTCCTGACATCAAAAAGTCCTAGACCAGATTATTTTAATGGGGAATTCTACCAAACATTTAGAGAAGAGTTCAAATGAATTCTAAACAAACTATTCTAGAATATATAAAAGGATAAAATACTACCAAACTCATTTTATAAAGCAAGTATAATGCTGATAGCCAAACAGGCAAAAGCATTACCAGAATAGAAAACTGTAGATCAATATCCTTATGAACATAGATGCTAAAAAAATTTTTTTTAATCTTAGAAACAGAATTCAACAAAACATTCTTTAAAATACATAATAATCAACTAAGTCCACCTGGAGGAAGCACACCAGCCTGTGTCATCCAAAGAATGTAAATATAAAATCCAAATCTTAAGGAGGGATTGGCATCAGAGCTTAAATTGTGAACACCTAAT
Source organism: Tenrec ecaudatus (assembly GCF_050624435.1). Taxonomy (NCBI): domain Eukaryota; kingdom Metazoa; phylum Chordata; class Mammalia; order Afrosoricida; family Tenrecidae; genus Tenrec; species Tenrec ecaudatus. Next base: position 56,126,858 of record NC_134541.1, read on the forward strand.
TTGCAGAAAGCAAATGAATGACAGTAGAAGTCCAACATCATTTGCAGGGCCCACACAGAGATTTTGCCTCCAGTGACTCCTCTCCAATCATAGTTGAGGACTATGAATAGCTCTGCTATTAGACAGAGAGCTTTGTAAAATGGATGATGGCAGACAGTTAGGTCCATATGCCAACCTTGTGGTTAGCAGCCCAATGTGGTTATGTAACCACCAGGGTTCCTGAAAAAACTCGTACAACAAACACTATAAAAACACTTCTACAAGAAACCAAAACTGACTTACATAAATGTGCCATGTTCATGGGTAGGAAGATTTAATATAGTGAAAATGTAGTATTACCACATGTTGTTTTTAGGTGCCATTGAGTTGATTCCAATCCATAGCAACCTGGTACTGGGCCATCAGGTACAATAGAAAAAAATGCTACCTTGTACTGTCCATCCTCACAATTGTTATAATTGAGCCCAGTGTTTTCCCTATTGTGTCAATACATCTTTTCATCACTTCATCAATACATTTTTATGTGTTTGTTTGTTTTGTTGCCCTTCTACTTTGCCAAGCATGATGTTCTGTTCTAAAGACCACTTCCTACTGACACTATGTTCAACCGACATGAGGAGTCTTGCACTCCTTGCTTCTAAAGAGCTTTGTGATTGTACTTTTGCCAAGACCGATGTGTTTGTTCTTTTGACAATTGATGATACTTTTAGTACTTCCCATCCACACATTAAAGTGCAACTTTCATATGCATATGAGGTGATTGAAAATAGCATTATTCCGGATCAGGCACACCTTCCTCCTCAACATGACATCTTTGCTCTTCAAAACTGAAAAGAGATCTTGACTACTATGTCCATGATCACTGATTGTGGATACAAGCAAGACAAAATCTTTGGCAACTTCCATTTTCTCTCCATTTATCATGTTACCTATTGGAACAGTCATTAGTGAGAATTTGGGTTTTCTTTACAATAAGGTTTAATTCACGCTGAAGGCTATACTCCTTGATCTTCATCAACAAGTGCTTCAAGTGATCATCATTTTCAGTGAGCAAATTGGTATCATCTGCATATCTCGGGTTGTTAATAAGTTTTCCTCAAATCTTGATGCCAAGTTCTTCTTCACATAGTTCAGCTTCTCAGATTATTTGTTCAGCGTACAGATTGAATAAGTGTAGTGAGAAGATAAAACTCTGACACATACTTTTCCTGATTATAAACCATGCAGCTCTCCCTTGTTCTGTTCAAAGGCCTTCTTGCTGGTTTATATACAGGTTCTGCAAGAGCACAATGTAGTATTCTGGAATTCCCTATCTTTCCAGTGTTATTCATTGTTGATTATGATCTACATAATTAAATGCATCTGTATAATCAATAAAACACAAGTAGTAAACATTTTTCTGGTATTCCCTGATCTGAGTCAAGATCCATCTGACATCACCAATAATACCCTTTGCCCCATATCCTTTTCTGAATCTTCTATAAAACAAATAAACTTCCTAGAAAAACACAAAAATAGCTCAAAAGGAAATAGATAGATGTGCTTTCAATTCAGATATTATAAAGTTGGAAAGAAGATAAACCCCATCTTTAAAGCAAAGTCAAAGTGATGGAAATTTCCAATCAATGATTTTACTTTACTTTTCATCTAACTAAATTCTAATCACCTAAATCTCAGAAAAGCTGGTTGTTGTTGCTGGTTCCATAGAGCTGGTTCCCACCCATAAGGATAACAGGACAATACACCACCCAGTCCTGGTTCCTTTGCTGGAGCCCATTGTTGCAGCCACTGTGTCAATCCTTTTCATTCTTCCACTGTCCTTTTACTTTACCAATCATGACGTTGGTCTGTCCTGACTAGAAGAAGAACTTGGCTACCCACTTAAGAGGAAGTAGCCACTTAAAACCTTGTGCATAGCATGGGAGCATTGTTAGATATTGAAGGCCTAGTGAATGGAAGCAGAACACTATCAGAGACGGTGCCTGAAGATGGCCCCGTTGGGCCAGAAAGCACTTGAAAGATGACTGAGGAGCTGCCTTTTCAAAGTAGAGTTGACCGAGGTGATGTGAACGGAATAAAGCCTGTGGAAGTAGAGGCTTAAAGATCGTCATGTGCTGACGGGGCGCAGCTCAAGGTAGAAGAAACAGCTGCAAAAAGTCTACTAAGAATAAGTAAAATTCATACCAAATAGCGATTAACAATGATCTTTACTTGGTAACTAACAAGGAAATATGTTCAAAGCTGCATTTTCTTAAAGTTTCTGTACTAAAATGTAGACAAACTGGACTACACAAATATTGAAAGTTCAGAATTCCTTAATTTTTTATTCCTGGTACCACTACCCAAACTTACCTGACACAATGAAATGAAAAGGAAAACTGCAGAAGATAAAGGACATCAGGAATGTCCACCTACTTGACTCTCGGTTGCGTTAATCAGTAGCTGCACGTTTTGCAGCTGTGGCGATGGGCGTCCTGAACAAGAAGGGGCTTCCTGTTTGGGCGCAGTAGCTTTCTCACTGTGGATGATTGCTCCTTCTGTGGCAGATCTTTACAGCACCCCTAATGCATCGTCTTTAAGAATGTGTTTCAGATATGCTTTCGTCTTAGCTTGGCTAAGAGTCCTAGCTGGGTTCAGAAAGCACACGTTGACTCTGGTCACATTTGAAGTGCTCCCACATGTTAGTTGAGTGTAACTCTCTGCTGTCCCCTGCTTCAATTCTCGGAGGAGGTAGTGCAATTATTTTACCCTTTCTTAATTTAAAAACAATTCTTAAATAAACTTCAAGGTAGCAGACCACTAAGACTGCTGTCCCCAAGCAAATTAGTGGCAATCTTTAAAAAAAACATTCTTTTTGAAGAACAAAAGGCATAACGTATCTTCAGTTTTTCCTTTGGTTTAATTTTTTTTCAATTGATATAAGATTGCAGAGCAAGAGAATAAATAACATGCATCGTTGAACCCTTTTAAAAAGTGGTGGGGGGGAGGAAAACTGCTAAAGCCTGAGTGAACTAGCAAGAAAGTTTGTGCAGATGCTATAGGGCAGCTTTCTATCTCAAGCAGTTTTTCCACGAATCCTAACAGATGTTCACAGGAACATTGAGGAGAATTCTGACTAAGTTCCCTTTTTGTTCTGACTAGGGATGCAAAGCAGCAGCCACTGGAGAATCTCCTTGCACACACATCTCTCCCTCCTCTTCTGGGAAACAAAAGCCTGAATCTGCCGCACGATGAGCAAGGAAAGCCACAACTTTAGGACACTGGTAGAAACGCACTGCCCCCTGGGAAAAGTGAGAAAGAACGAGCTATCCTGGTGGGAGGAGTATAAATCCTCGCGAGGCCCAGGGACGTGAAAGCATTTACTAAGGTCACATTCTTTAGGTTCAGGGTACCTAACCTACTAAGAGGGCAGCTTAATCATGCAATCAAAGAATGCCTTTTTCTCCCTCACCATTAGGCTAACAATCAGTGTAGGTGTGTGAATAAAAGTGGGATATAACTGGAAGGGCTGTGGTAGACAGATTATCTTTGGGGCAAAATACAAAGTGAAGACACAAAGCCAAGGGAGCTAAAGACATACACAAAAATAACTTTTTCCAGGTGACGCCTCTTCTAGACACAAGACATTCCTGGAAGATTTTGAACTATGTGGCTTACTAAGCATACCATAGCAACAACAAACCACAAAGTCAGCCCAACTCCTAGTTAGATTAACAAAAACGATCTACACCAAAGGTCTATCTCAAGAAAAAGCATGCCTATCTCTAGTATCTATGTTCTATACACAATATTCAGCTTCAATAAAAGAATTATTAGATATATAAAGAGGCAAAAAAGAAAGAAAAGCATGGACACAACAAAGCCATCATCAAACCCAAACTCAGACAGGACATAGATGTTAGCATGATCAGACAGGGAATTTTAAATAGCTTATCAACATGTTGAGGGTTGTAACAGTAGACTACGTAAAAGATCAGATGGGTAATTTTAGCATAGTGATGGAAACTATTATTAAAGAATCAAATGCAAATGTTAGAAATAAAATTCTAAAGATAATAAAAGCCACCATAGTAGAAATTAATTTCTTCAATGAGTTCATCAGGGGACTCTACAGAGCTAAGGAAATAATCAGTGAACTTAAAAAGTAATAATAAAAATTAGAGAAATCAACCAAGCTGAAAACTAAAGAGGAAAAGAACATTTTAATGGGGGAAGCAATATACAAGAAATCTATGTCAAATGTGTAGAAGGATGTCCAAGGGTTTACAGAACATCGGCCCCTTAAACAGGGTGTGAGAGGACAAAGGACACTGCCATTAATAGTATGATTGGAGTCACATTAATGCATCAGATTTACAGGTGGAAATAAAGAAGTGGGAATGGGACCATGATTGGGACACATACAATCTACTCGACGGAGGAATTTACAAAATTGGTTTAGGACTCACCAAGCACAGCAGACAGGACATGGCTCATAGCCACTCAACCCCAGCACCCTAATTCCTTTTTTACCCCCTAACGCTAACACTAACCATAATACTAATGCTAACCCTAACACAAACCCTAACTCTAACCCTTAACGCCTAAACCTTACCACAGGTGCTATCACTTAATCCCTAACCTAACTCTAACCTTAACCCAACCCTAACCTTAACCCTAACTGTAATTCTAACCCTTAACGCCTAAACCTTATCACAGGTGCTGTCACTTAATCCGTAACCTAACTCTAACCTTAACCCAACCCTAACTTAACCCTAACTGTAATTCTAACCCTCAACTCCTAATCCTTAACACAGGTTCTATCACTTGACCCAGAACCTAACCCTAACCTCGGCCATAAATCTAACACAAACCCTAACCCAAGCCTAAATCTAACACAAACCCTAACCCTAACCCTAAATATAACACCACCCCTAACCATAACCCTAAGCCTAAATATAACACAAACCATAATCATAAACCTAAGCCTAAACGTGACACAAACTCTAACCCTAACTCAAATGCTAACTTTAACCTGTAACTATGTTTTAATAATTTTATTGGGGGCTCTTACAACTATCATAATCCATACATACATACATTTTGTCAAGCACATTTGTACATATGTTGCCATAATCATTTTCAAAACAATTCTTTCTACTTGAACCCTTGATATTAGCTCCTCATTTCCCTCCCCCCCAACTCATGAACACTTGATGATTCATAAATTTTTCCCCCCATGTCTTACACCAACCACTGTCTCCCTTCACCCATTTTTCTGTTGTCCATCCCCCTAGGAAGGGGTTATATGTAGATCACAGTGATCGGTTCCCCCTTCCTCCCCCCACCTTCCCCTTCCCCTGTGGTATCTCTATTCTCATTATTGGCCCTGAGAGGTTTATCTGTCCTGGATTCCCTGTGTTGCTGTACGGAGCTGCGTGTCTCCCCACCCTGGATTTTAGCCATGAATTTACTCTCGCCATACAAACTGCCCAGAGGTTTTTCTGCCCTTTGTTCCTTTCCCGCCAGAGGGTGGCTGCCCTGACCCTTGTTAGGATTGGTGATCTTTCACTAGCAGCTGCTGTGCTCATTGGTCAATATATGTCTGCTGGCATCTCCCCTCAGGCTCACCAGGATTGCTTCATTAGCATACTTACCTGTTTGATCAGTTGCCTGTCATCCCTTCCTTGTTTGGAGATGCACTATTGGCTACCTCAGCTGTCCCTTATTTTACATGTGACGTAATGGTGCCAGCCCCTCGCTGGCTATTTAATCCTCTGCTCTCAACTCAATAAATGAGGCTTGATCAGATTCCTGTCTTGCCTGCATTTCTCGCGCCCTTGCCCATCTTCATTCCCAGTCCCTCTTTCAGGTCCACGTTGTAAATGTCCTGCGGGCCAGGACATGTTGCAAGCTCTTATCTGTAGTAGTGTACATGCTCAGATCTAATCAGATTTGTAAGGTAGAATTGGGGTTATGACAGTGGGGCGGGAAGAAGCATTAAAGAACTAGAGGAAAGTTGTATGTTTCATTGGTGCTATACTGCAGCCTGACTGACTCATCTCTTCCTTGTGACCCTTCTGTAAGGGAATGTTCAATTGTCTACAGAAGGGCTTTAGGTTTCCACTCCATGCTTCCCCCACCCCCACCTCATTCCCATTGATAATGATTTTGTGTTCTAGGTCTTTGGTGCCTTATACCTGATCCCATCAACACCTTGTAATCACACAGGCTAGTGTGCTTCTTCCATGTGGGCTTTGTTGCTTCTCAGCTAGATAGCCTCTTGTTTATATTCAAGCCTTTAAGACCCCAGGCACTACATCTTTTGATACCCAGGCACCATCAGCTTTTTTTCACTACATTTGCTTATGCACCCATTTGTCTGCAACAATCATGTCGGGAAGGCAGCACCCTAATTTTTATGAAGGGTAACCTATGCAAATTCCTAAGGAATAGGCTGCCCCATCCCTGAGACAAGGCCATTCACACCCCCAGTAAAATGGTCAGAAAGAACTAAATGGAAGTTGAATTCATGTGGAGATTATAAATGGATTTAGGATTTCCACTTGAAATTTAGTACTGAGAAATGTAAGTGCTAATACACAAGAAAGAGGTGCATTGCACAATAAAAAGGGGTAACTTCCCCCCAAATACCAATATTAGATATTGTAATAATATCAATTAACTGACTAATATTCTCAATTATGTTAACTTAACAAAATTTGTGAACAAATTATCAGACTAGAAAAGCATATTTAGGAGTCTCGGCATATATAAATGAATAGAAATCATATAAAGTATGTTCTTTGATCTTAATTTTAAACTAGAAACCAATAGAATAGCTTCCAGAAAATCCACAAAAGTTTCAGAAATTAAATAAGCAACTTCTGATGAGATTTTAAAAAGAAGTCTCAAGGGAAATTTAGAAATCTTTCAAATTAATCAAAATTAAACTGCAGCATATCAAAATAGAGAATTAACAGAAGCTGTGTATACAGGGAAGTTTATAGGAGCAAATAATTATATTGGAAGAGGGATATATTAAATAATTAACTTAAGATTCCATCAGAGAGAGGGGTGAAAGAGCAATAGAGGAAGTAGTGCAAATTCAATCCAGAGTAAGCAAGAGGTAGAATATAATAAATATCAGAAGAGAAATAAATAAAACTGTCACAGAAATACAATTAGGGTGGGGGGGGGGAACCAAAGGTTAACTCACTGAAAAGATCAATAAACTTGATAAGGTCCTAGCCATAGTGATCAAGATTTTAAAAAGGACAACACAATTATTAATATCAGGAGTAAAAAAAAGATGTATCACTACTAACACCAAAAAACATTAAAAGGATAACAAAAAATACTAAAAATCTATGCTTATGAATTCTAAAAATTAGTTGAAATAAAATAAAGAATTCCTACCAAAGACACCAACTACCAAAACTCACTTGGGAAGAAACAGACAACCTGGGAGGTCCTATAACTAGTAGAGAAATTGGATTTCTAGTTTAAACTTGTAAAAAAAGGAAAGTTTCCGGTACAAATGGGTTCACTGGTTGGTTTACCAGGCATTTAACAAATAATAAAAAATATATACATAATCTCATCCAGAAAATATAAATAGAATATTTTTCAAACCTATTTCTATGATCAAACAAAGAGATTTCAAGAAGAAAAAATAGCAATGTTAATTTCTCATGAAAATAGAAACCCTCAATAAAATATGAAAATGCTGAATCCAGTAATCTGTTAAAAGATTTTATGGATTAAAAAGTGAAATCCAGTCTTCAAAATGTAAGGACAAATCAAATCCCCACTTTCCCACTTTTCCATCATTTCCGATAACAGCCATTCACTCAGCAGTACTTTTTGCTCCCTGGCTCAGGTCACCTGCAGCTAGACCAGATTTCACAAGTTTATAAAGACAGCAACCTTCAGACTACCAAACAGAGAGTGTGGGTGCCTGCCGGCCACCAGCGCAGAAGCCCACACAACATCATTCTTTCTCACCTATTGTCTGTAGTGGACTTTCCCACTACCCCTTCAGTCTATTGGCTGCAAGCTAATGGGCTTACCCTGAGCTCCCTCACTTTCTCCTGCTACCTTTCAATATTCCTTTAGGCTCAGTAATTCACTGGAAAGACTTAAAGAACTGAAAAAATGCTGAACTTACAATTACAGATTTAGTCTAATCAAAGGCTATAAATCCTGATCAGCATAAGGAAGAAATGCATGGGATGAGCTTCCATCTCCCAAAGGGGGATGCTACCCTTCCACATGGATCAATATTGTTCACCAACCAAGAAGCTCCTGGAGCTTCCATGACCAAACCCTGTATTGGTCTCACTGCATAGTCCTGATAGGGTCCTTATTACATATTCATGATGGGAAACCTTTGCATATGCATGACTGAATCATGCTCCATCCCTTTCCTTGAGGTCAGTTGATGACACACCAGCCTGTATTCATTAGCATAGATTCTCTAGTGCAGTTAATGGCAAATGAAGTTAAGTTAAAAATAAATCTAATGGTATTAAAGTTAGATTTCAATAAAGATTTTTTTAATGAAAGGAGAAAAAGAAAACAAAGAGGTTTTTTTTTAATTTAAGGTTTTAGTGAAGGAATTCAAAACTAGAGACAGGCACAGCCCATCTGTAGAAAAGAAAGAGGAAAAGAAAAATGCTGAACCAGTTCTCGAACTACAACTTTGAAGTGGGGTGTCAGACCGAGGAGACAGTACTGGAGAAAATGCTGAGCAAAAGCAGGAATTTCAGGAAGTCTTTTAGAAGGGAGTAAGAAGAGGATTGTGGGCTGAAGGTAGAATTGAAGACATGGGTCAGGCCACACCAGGCTTTTAGCCAATGCAGCAGTTCAGAAGATGCTCCCAGGCACACAAGAAAGCAGCCGTGTGAAAGCAGAGAGCACCGTGGCATGTCGAGCACGGATTTAGCTGTCATGTGATAAAGAATATAATCCTGAAGCTTGGACATGGTTCATGGACTGGGATTTGTTCATGCTGCCACTGTCACTGAGAGCAAACTAGGGGCTGCGAAACCAATGTTGGCGGAAGACATCAAGGAACAAGACTCATTCATTCGGACAGTTTGAACAAACTGACTGAACGAAGCTGATCCCGCAAATACTGGAGATGAGTCCTCCGTACGAAGTGCACAGTCCGTGACTGAGCAGCGTCTTCAGAGTGGAGAAAGAATAGCGCATGATGTCACAAGCAGGTTTCACCACTCTTCGTTTGCCAGGCGCAGGCCAGAAAAATCCTCCGTAGGAGGTGGCCCACTAAGAAGGGCCTCTCCCCTCAATGCTCCATACCACACTCATCAACTCCGGCAAGTGCTTTGAGACACTGCTGAGACCCCAGTCTGTGACCAAGGAAGTTATGGCAGGTGAAAGAGTAAAATTTCTTCACTTCTAAGATGTCTTACCTGCACTTTTTTAAGTAGTCTGAAAGAGCCATTGCCGAGTGCCTTCATGTTGATGGTGGCCAACACTGTAGAGTGAAGAAGCCGTGTTAATGGTGTCAACAAGAAAGGGGAGGAAATTAGCACAAGGGAAAGTGTGCTTCGTAGCCTACATAGTGGGTGCACCTCATGGGGCAGAGAACAGGGCCTTTCATGAACATCCCATCCTGTGGTGCCAGCAAGCACACCAGGAGGTAACCAGGGCGAGACAGGTAGGTACCCCTCCCACCCAGAAATGTGGGCTAAGCCAAGGGCCCAAACTTGTTCAGAACTAGGAATTTAACACAAGCTTCCTGACCCCAAGTCCAGCATATTTTTCAACGATCACATGGTTCTGCTCTAAAAATATCTTAAATCACGTAGAGAAGAACCAGCACAAAGGAGGAGGGAATAGAAGTATCTAGAAACTGAGCTAAAGACTAACTGACAGGTCCCTGGACCCATCACCTGCGGTGACCTCAACATCCTCACTTAATTGTTCTAGCATGAATTGTCCCACGACTTCATTCTCCAGGATCCACCACATGTCCACTCTGTGTCTCAGACTAGGATTTCAGAACTGGGTACTCTGCCTATGCAATCTCAATTTTCTGATTCCTTGAGTGGTCTTTATATGTTGATGGACAATACCATGGGCTTTACCTATGCCCGGAAGCAATATGGATTCTGGGCACAGGGAAATTATGAAACACGGTAAAACAAACCACAGGAAATTAGGAGGACCTAGAGCTCTTTTCAGTACCAGTGCTGGTATCTGTTCAGAGACAACAGGCACAGAACAGAAGGGATGGAGTTAGTGAATGAATTCTTAGCTGTGACCTTGAATTTTTGTCTGTTATAATGGTAAATCTTGGGATCCATTTCAGTGTACTCAGCAAATAGAGGTCAGAGATATACTTGAATTCCTTTTGATGCTATTCAAGATTTAAGCTGGCTACCTAAGAGCCTTGACTCTTTCTTAAGATACTCTAGATTTGTACCTCCTTTTATGTAGCCTTTGTGCACATCTTTCTCGTTATCTGAGGTCAAAAGCAGCTCAAAAATCCCTCTATTCAGTAGTGCCTGTAGAAAAAAAAAACAGAACAAAATGAACCCCTCTTTTCCATTTCTCTCACAAGGAAAAAAAATCAAGAGAATTAGGAAATAAATACAACCAGGATTCAAATGGGCAGGATCTGAGCTACAATCCCGACCTTCTGTAACTCGGTCAGTTAAGACTCTATCTCGTTAGCCATCAGGGGGCTTCCCATGGACAACAGCAAAACGTAGAGACTGTGGCCTCAGACACCCCTGCTCGAAAGCACACTACTAAGGAGAGTTGTTCATGCAGGTAATTCAGCAGGAGACAGGCTGCAGGAAGATCGAAATCAAAAAGAAAGCAAGGCAGGGACTTAGGGAATCAACACATTGTTTTCTAAGATCTGAGAAAAGTTTCGCAACACCTGGGTGACACCTGGACACTGTTTAAAAAACTGGCTGCTGAGACAATTTAGAAATTTCTTTCAAACAGCATTTACTGAGCAGACAGCCAGAGAGCAAGATAAGCTCCTGTTTATAGTCTTAGATGTTTATTGGTCCATATCTGGTTCTAGGAGTGAAGACCGGTGGCAATTTCTTTAAAATCATGAAAACACAAAAGTCATCAGCCTGTCCTGACTCGATCGCTGAGGATAAAGTGGATTTAAAGGCAAAAGTTGTGAAGAAAGCTGATGGTGCCCAGCTATCAAATGATATAGTACCTGGGGTCTTAAAGGCTTGAAGACAATCAGGCGGTCATCTAGCTAAGAAACAACAAAACCCACACACAAGAAGCACACCAGCCTACCCCGACATGAACACTGAAGACAAAGCAGATGCATAGGCAAATGCGGTGAAGAAAGCTGATGGTGCTCAGTTGTCAAAATATATAGAATCTGGGGTCCCATAGGCTGGAAGATAAACAAGGGGCCATCCAGCTGAGAAACAACAAAGCCCACATAGAAAATGCACACCAGCCTGTAAGATGACAAAGCGTCAAAGGGATCAGATATCAGGGATCAAAGACCAAAAAAAAAAAAATCAGCATTGTGAATGAGGGGGAGTGCAGAGTGGGGACCCAAGGCCCATCTGGGGGAAATTGGACATCCCTTGCAGAAGGGCTGCCGGGAGGTGATGAGCCAGTCAGAATGCAGTATAGTAACGATGAGATATACAATTTTCCTCTAGTTCTTAAATGTCCCCCCCACCCATCATGATTCCAATTCTACCTGACATATCCAGCTGGACCAGAGGATGTACAGTGGCACAGATAGGAACTGGAAATACAGGGAATCCAGGATAGATGAACCCCTCAGGATCAGTGGTGGGAGTGTCAATGTCGGGAGGGTAGAGGGAGGGTGAGGGAGAAAGGGGAAACAGATGGCAAGGTCTACATATAACATCCTCCCTGGGGGACTGACAACGGAGAACTGGGTGAGGGAGACGTTGGATAGTGTAAGATATGATAAAATAATAATTATTTATAAATTATCAAGGGTTCAGGGGGAGGGAGAAGGGAGGGGAAAATGAGGAGCTGATGCCAAGGGCTCAAGTAGAAAGCAGGTGTTTTGAGAATGGTGATGGCAACATATGTACGAATGTGCTAGACACAAATGATGTATGTATGGATTGTGTAAAGAGTTGCATGAGCCCCTAATAAAATGATTTTTTAAAGTCATGTTAGCTAAATAATATTGACTGGTGGTGTTATATTGCTGCTGAGAAACGTCAGGGAGGGAAATGAGAAAATGGTCCTGGGCAACCCAGAAGCCATGGCTCAAGACAGGCACAGACCACACCAAGTAATCCAGTCTTGCTCATTGCAATGCTCTCTTTATGACCCACTTGGTGGTCTTTGTCAGTACTGTCAAGGCCATCCCACCCAGAAGCCTCTGTTTGAACAAAGTTCAATGGGCAAGGATGGAGGCTGGGAAGGGAGGCCATCTCAGGATATACCAGAGAGTTCTGTGATCTTCTCAACTACTTGAGAGCTGGTTCGAGGTTAGTGTAAAAGCTCACTTCTTGAATCTGGTGTATCAAAGAAAGAAGGAACTGAATCCATCAAAGAAGACATCAGACTGAACAATAGTTCTTGCCTGGCCTGAGAACTCCCCATGTGGAGGAGCAAGAGAAATAGAGATAGAGATGATAGTTAGATAGTTAGATAGTTAGATAGATAGATAGATAGATAGATAGATAGATAGATAGATAGATAGATAAATAGATAGATAGATATAGATAGATGCCAGAAATCTGTAAGTTACTAGCCATCATCAAGTTCTTAAGGAATTATTTACTATGAATATATGTTCACCAATCCCAGCTTTAAAGGAAATTCAAGTTTTAGAGACAGCAACAGAAAGGAATGATCTATTAGCATCAGGTTTTGTCTCATAATATAATTATTTAAGTACATATCAATCTCTCTGGCTATACTTCAAATTCACAGGAAAAATGGCCTTGATCTTATGCATGCCCACATCCCCAGGGTCTATTAGGGATCCAGAAAATGCATCATGGGAAAGAGAGCTTGAGGAAGGGGCATGCAGACAGGCATCCCAAGCAAGCCAACGCTTCCTTACCTGTCTCATAGAGAGCATGTAGTTTTTATCTTTGTTGTATGAGCCGTATTCATTCTCCACCTGCACAGCGATGACAGGGCCTCCTGAGTGGTACTGAGACACAAACAGATGGCGGTTGAAAAGTGAGGCTGTGGGTGGCAAAAGCCTGGGATCTTTGAATCTGCTGCTACAAATAACGCTCCAGAAGTGGAATTATTTGATCTAAATTACCTTATTGTTCGGGTACTATCTCTATTGTCTGCTGCCAATAGTTGCCAAGTTCACTCTGAAGCACTTTCACTGCCACAGGAATTCTACCTTGCCTGGTACTCCATAGATAAGTATTTCTTACCATTTCCTCTCTATTTATCATACTAATTAGCCACTTACACATGAAGTCTTAAACCTGCAAATCCTCCTGCGACCCATCCTATCCACCTACCTAATGGATCATTAGAGAAACCTCCTCCCTTCTGTCAGAATATGTCCCCATTCTGTGAGTGGAATCTCACTGCCTGCCCCACCTAGTCCGCTCACAGACTTGGTTCTTTGAGCTGTTCTTGCTGGGGTTTGTTTGTTTGTGGCATATTATTTGCATATCATACAGTTCAATAGTTCAATCATATTGATAAGGGTTATACAATCACCCCACAAACAACTGTATGACATTTTCTTCATCCTTGTACTCATTGTTACTAGCTCCCTATTTCCCCCTAACCTCTCCTCCTGGCCCCCAAGGAATCATTAATCTAGTTTACTGTCTCTATAGCTATATCTATCCTGGATTTCTTATACAGAAAAAAAACATTTAAAAAAATAACTAATAAAGTAAAACAGATTTTTAAAAAACCTCAACCAAAAAGAAACCTCCTATCTTCTGTGTCTTCATCTTCTCTTTCAAGTTGACAGATTTCCATCCTCACAAAACTGTGTTTCAAACTTTCACACAGAAAGGGAAAAAGGGTTGAGGAAGAGGCAGAGAGAGAGAGAGCCCCCAAGAAAGTTCCCATTTTAGCTAAAGTTTCTTCTTTATGTGTCATACTTCTTGAGACAATGATCGATTGTCTATGCTCCCTGTCTCTACTTTGTCACATCTAGCTCGTTCCCAGTCCTCTGTGGTCAAATGTCCGTGCCAACGATGACATCGTAACACCACCCACACTGGGAACGTGGCGTTAACTTTCTAAAAGGCGAACTAAAATACACACCCTCTCATTCTCAGCGCAATCGTTCCGTATCATTTCACAATCAGGTCTACCTGTCCCCTTCTTGTGACGTTCTCTGCAGGGCTGTAGCCCCGCTCTTCTAGCTTCCTTCCCACCTCTCACACCAGCGCTGTTTACTTGCCTTGGTCAGTTCTTCCTCTAGCCAGCTCTCAAAGGTCTTCTTCTCCTTCTGTCTCTCTATCTCCTTAAATCGTGTATTCTCTCACAGTCATTGAAAGCTGTGCTCAGCATGCATATTTTGTTGCTTTCCCAAATCGGTGTTATCCATCCAGATAACCATCTGCTGAACCGCAGACCAGTGCAGCTAACTCCCTCCTTTTCTGTACGGATCTCCTACAGGTACATCGAACTCAATGCATCCAAAATGAAGCCCAGCATCTTACCCATTAGACATGCTTTCCCTCCAACTCAGAAGGTAGTGTTCCATTCTCCAAAAGATTGTTTGCCTTCTTAAATCAACTGCCACATCACGGTACCAAGTTCTGTCCATTGTACCAGCTAACTAGCTTTCACACACACACACACACTCCTCCACTGCCGCTGTCCCAGTCTGAGCACCACTGTCACTCTCCTGAATTACTGGAAGCAACCCCCGCCCACCGTGGGAGGGGAAATAAAGCCTGTATAGTGAGCCTATGGGACAGAGTAGAACTGTCGCACAGTGTCCAGAGCTGCCAGCGGTATGAAAGAAGAGTGCCACATCTTTGTCCCACAGAGTGGTTGGTGAGTTTGAACAACCTACCTTTCAGCTAGCAGCTGAGCACTTAAT
Source organism: Tenrec ecaudatus (assembly GCF_050624435.1). NCBI lineage: Eukaryota > Metazoa > Chordata > Mammalia > Afrosoricida > Tenrecidae > Tenrec > Tenrec ecaudatus. The sequence goes on from NC_134541.1 coordinate 56,141,883, forward strand.
CGCTGTCACGAAAGCTTCTTCCCAATTGGAAAGCATCCCTTAAAATGAATCCTTTAAAATACACCCTCCTCGACACACAAGGCAGAGCAAGCTCTCTAAAGTGAACATCTCATACCACCCCTCTGCAGCATAAATCATCTGTGCTTCCCACTGACGATCGCATTCTGCATCGAGAAACCATCATGATTTAGCATAGAGAAACCACCATTTCCCACGACGGCCCCAATATTTACCTCTTTCTTACTTTACACACCATGTTCCCGACAACTGAGCTTCATTTTAGTTGCTCTGACTTCTCGTTCTACTTTTTGTCATTTGGTATTCGGTTAAGTTGGATGCCCCTGACCATTACCCATTGCCTAACTAATAAAGTCAGCAATCCTTCAGTTGACTGTTGAAAAGTTACTTCCTCTGGAAAGCCTGCCTTGAACCTCTCTTCCCCCTCAAGGCCTTCTTGTCTACCCTCTAGGAGCATCTGTGCCGGATGAATTTATCATTCTTATGGTAAGTGCCTGTTTGTCCTCATTTTGAATAATAAACTCATAGTCCATACTGTTCACTAGTACGAGCCTGACTCCCACAGTGCACACAACAGGTAGTCAATGATTCCTTTGTGAATGAATAGAGATCTTCTGAATTAATGAATTGAGATCACTTGTTTTTATTATGTATCATCTCCCAATGTGGAAGATGTGATTCCTGAAATCCTTATCAACAGAGAATTCAGAGTTGATCTTATAAAATAAATAAGATTAGAAGAATAAAGTTTGCAACTAAAGTCATATATACCCTTCAGATATTATTTTCTGCATAATGAAAATAATCCATTCAATTAAAGAAATTATATTAATTTCATTATTATATATTTCATTTGCATATATATTTTTAATTTCATAAGGTTTTTGTCTGGAGTTTTCCCATGCTTGTGATTTCTACAAGATGTCTATAAATTTACTTTGCTTATTGTAAACACACATAAATAGTAAGTAGCTTGTTTACTTGTGCCACATCTTCCAGATTCACATATATGGCAAAAATGGAGCCAGAAACATGTGGCTTCAGTACTTCTTTCATAAGATGCATCTCATTTCCACACAGAAAATTCAGGAGCTCAATATAAGGACTGTCTCCTTTCCCAGCCTTCCACTCCTGTTGTCACTCATTTCTCCAAGAGCTGTCCAGGGGGAAGTCAAAACTATTGCCCCTGGGGTTTCAGTTGACACACACACAGGTTTACTCCAAACAAAACATATTTAAACATCTCTCTGCAGTTACTAGACCCCATAATTCATCATACACTTATCTTAGTCTAATTAGGATGACTTTACAAAAAATGTCAATCAAAATAGGGCCTCCCAAAGGAATCTGCTGAGCCAATCAAGTTCAGGGCCTGGAGAGGTCCACTCAGAAGGACATGGCAGCAGTTTTGTTCAGATTCCACCTGGGTAATCAGGTAGATTTTCTCAAAGGACACACGATGATCACAGGGTCTTACTAGGAAAGCATTTTAAGGAAATTGGAACATGTGTGGGTGAGGAAAAGACCAGGAAATCTGAACAAGAGAATTATTTTTCTATCATGACAAAGTACCTGGTTATTCTTAAAGATTAGCAATGGTTATCCTGTGAGAATTATTTTTGGAAACTTTATTGCATACCCTACAGTGTTGATCTTGCCCACTCAGACTTCCTTTTGTCCCCAAACTCAGAGAACATTTAAAAGGAGAATCATTTGAGTGCCTGGGAGATGTCAAAACTGCCATCTTGAGTCGAAAAGTGTCAAACTGTTCAGGGACTGGTTATAGAGATGGGAGTAGCGCCTTCAGCAGTGTGTAGACCTAGATGGGGCTTATGTGCACAGTTTCACATTTTGATATTTTTCATTAATAAAGGTTCCTAGGATTTTGTCGTAATTCTTTTGGACCTACCCGTGTGTAGCAGAAGTGTTATTCCTATGGTATTCATTCACTTTCCTTTCTAATTCCATTCCAGCTCTTAATTACTATCCTAGTGAGTTTGTGTTGCTTTGGCTGGTGGCCGTAAAATCCATTCCACCTCAGAATGAAGCTTTCTACAACAAACTGAAGTACTCTCTGTCCCTCACTATCCTCCTAGTTGTTGCTTTGTGGACTCCTTATCACAGCCACTGTGTCATCCCAGTCAGAGTAATTCACAATTCAGAATTCATTACTAAGGGTTGGTTCTGTGAAACCCAAAGCTAAGATAATAAGCCAGCTGCAGGGAATATCCACACAAGGCTATGAACAATAAGCAATGCCAGCTAATATCACACATCTCACAAAAGAGAGGCAGTTCCAGCCATTGTGCTAGGGGTGAGTTAATTAAATGTTTGGCCAATATAGCAGGCTAATTTTTAAGATGATAATTGTGTATAGTCTGGGAATGATGTTATGAATATCCAAATAGCCATTGACAGAAAAAAGTCCCCCATCTCTAAGGAGCTCTTTATATCATTTTTGGATTCAATAACTTATCATAACTCCCAATGGATTACCCTGTTTCCATCTTTTTTTTCTTTTTCCCATTTCCCTCTTGTTGGACATTATCTTCCCTTTTACCCAGGTTAACACCAGTCTACCATCAAGCTTATTGCTTCTCCTTCGATGTAGCGCTGGGGGTCTTAAAGCTTGAAGCTAAACAAATGGCCTTCTATCAGGGAAGCTAAAAAGCCTGCATGGAAGAAGCATACCAGCCTGTGTTGTCATGAGGTGTCTCTGGGATCAGGTATCAAACATCAGAAGACCAAGAACAAACAATCATATCGATGTGAATGAGGGGGGTTGGAGTGGAGACCCGAAACCCATCTGTAGACAATTGGACATCCCCTCACAGAAGGGTCACAAAGAAGGGATGAGACAGCCAGGGTACAGTGTAGCACCGATGAAACACACAACATTTCTCTAGTTTTTTAATGCTCACACACACACACGCACACACACGTACTATTATGACCCCAGTTCTACCTTGCAAACCTAGATAGACTGAAGCAAGTACAGTGATATAGACAGAGCCCTAAACACATAGAAACCAGGACAGATAAACCCCTTAGAAACAGTAATGGAAGTAGCAATATTATGAGCCTAAGAGGAAGGTAGGGGGAGAAGGGGGAGAAAGAAAGAACTGATCACATGATTGACATATAACCACCCCTGCCCCCCTTGCTGAGGGGGGTAAACAACAGAAACATGGGTGAAGGGAGACAATGAACAGTGTAAGATATAAAAATAATAAGATTTTATAATTTATCAAGGGTTCACGTGGGTGGGAGGGAGTATGAATTTTTATAACAATCCAACAGGTGCATGGATTGTTATAAGAGCTGTAAGAGCCCCTAATAAAATGATTTATTAAAATAACAACAATAGTTGTCTGTCAGTTGATGGATTTATTTCTGGATTCTCTATTCTGTTTGACTGCCAGATCCCTATGAGAGTTACATAATCTGGTGTCAGTTTGGAAGTCAAGAGGATTGAGAGTGAAGGGGTGGAGTCTACTCTGTCAATTGGGTCAGAGCCAATGAGGCTTCTGTGTGGGCATGGCATGGCCTTCCCCTAAGGATTCTGCGAACTCCTGTATTTTCCTCCTTGAAGGTGGGAGACACTTCTCTCTCTCTCTGCTCACTCCCTGGGAGACATTGCAGCTGACAAGACACATGGAACTATGCTAATTCCCTGAGCTGGAGAAGCCACATGGACCTACCCTGATGCAACCAGACCTCTAAACTCGGAGAATCCATGTAGAGACCCCTGCCAGCACTGAGATGCTTATACACCACTGGATCCAAAAACCTACTACCCACTTGCCTGTAATCATCCTGCATTTGGCATCATTGCATGTGTTTCATGAGTCTGAAGAGGACTTTATAGACTGGTATCAGACATATGGGCTAATATTGGACTTGTAGACTTGATCTAGACTGGGTTGGGACGTTTTCTCGATGTTCAATTGCTCTTGTATATAAACCTCTTTCTTATTCACATATGAGTCTCTATGAATTTGTTTCTCTAGTCTACCCAGACAAACACAGTCACCTACTTTGTTCTTCTCCATGGTGTTTTGCTTATCTTTTAGTCTACTTCCTAATAATCTTGGGTTTTACCCCATATCCAACTATATCAAGAGATATGTTCTTAAATAAGATTTTTTAAATGATTGACCACATACTCCTCTTGCTTAGAAGAAAGTTATAAAACTTCAAACAAATCAGTATCCCAACTACAAACAACAATTGACATGTAGATTGCAGATACAATGTTCTTTTGTTGTGACATCTATGGGCTATGGGTTCGCACTGTGATAACAAGTGCATTTGTGGAGATGAACATAAGATGCGAATACTTTATGTAGAACAGAAAAAAATGGTGTCTGAATGCTTCAAATTCTTGGGACTAAATTAAAGTGAGATTCATAAGCAATATAAACAATCCTCGTGGCATGAAGGCAGGGGCAAAATGACACAATGATCAACTTATTTATTGTAGGACCAACTGGGAAAATCAAAAATCTCCAAACAAGGAACTAATTAAGTGAATGCTAATGTAGTGTGCTGCAGAATGCTGTTCAGCCACTCTAAAGAACATGTGGTGACGTGAAAGTCTTCCGATGTATGTTCCAAGGGACAGAACAAAATGTCAAGCAGAATGTTATGCGCCAGATAAAAAAGAATATACACACATTTGTCAACATATCAAAATAGAATCATTTCCTTGCATATGCGTAGAAAATCCCTGAAAAGATACACACAAAAAACATGATAAAATTTAATAATCTTAAGAAGAAAATTGAGTGTTTTGGAGTGAGATTTTTATTTCACCCTAAACTGCTTTGTGCATTTTTATTTTAGCCAAAAGTTTGCATAAATAGTTAAGGGTACGTTAAGAGCTAAACTAAGTGATTTGAAGATCAGAGAGTGCGGTGGGTCTCAAATACATACAACATACAAAACAACGACACCCATGTGTTGAAAACACAGACACTGTTGTGCAGCTGTGTTCTGTGTGATGTGAGTCCTTCCTGGCAGATGCAAAGGCAAGACAAGTATTGAAGTTCTAAAATTCAATAATACAGGGATTTCAGCTCCAATTCTTCTAGAGCCTAACGGTCAGTTTGCCTAATAAGAATGCAGAAAAAAGAAAAGGTGGTTTGGTTTACCTGCAGGGGGACCATCCTTGGAATCAGATGATCAAAATACCGATTAACTGCATCAATAAAGCCCTTGTCAGTTGTTCTCAGGTGCAGGTTAGGGTCTTGTAGCAACCAGCTGGAGGTGACAGAGGATGAATTTAGTGCTTGTGACTAGAAGACAGGATTACACCTGGTCAGGATTGGGACCAGGATAACAGCAGCCCCTTCTTAAAGCTGCCGTCAGCAAAGATTGGCTGTTTGATTTCACCCCACATCCTTAGATCACCCAGGGGTTCAACAGTACCCCAGGGGCAAATGTTTTGGGTCCATTCTCACGGATTCATCAGGTTCAGAAGAGAATACACTATGGACACAATGAAGTGAATTCACTTCCATTTGGCTACACGTGGAGGTGATTACGTGTTGGCCTGTGATCCTCAAGAGTTGGCAGTTGAAAAACCCAGCAGCTCCAGCGGAGAAAGACTGGGCTCAGAAAGCCACAGACAGTCTCAAAAACCCACACTACAAATCAGCATTGACTCGATGGCAGTGAATTTGGTTTTCAGTTTTGGAGTCTAAACAGAGGCCAAGATCATGGACATCATGCTTAGTGGCAGTTCCCTTCTCCACTGTGAGTTCATTAGAAACATTTTTATTAAGTCCAGTGTATGTACCTTAATCAAAGAAGTACACATCCAAAAAGAGTGAATAATGAATTGTCGAATGTAAAACTGTGGATCGGCTCTACAAACCTTCAGTTGATTCACAATAGTTTATAAATAAATGAAATAAACAAATAGATAAATATAATTAAGACTTCAAGTGTAGCGTAGGAGCTTACAAGCTAGTAAATATATGTCCTGCTTCACTGGTGAGTTACTTGTGCTGTGAATACCATGAGTAATGCTACTCTAAAATACCATCTCCCCTTCAGCCCAGAACTTTTTTAACTCCACAGCTCGGAGGAGAGACCAAGCTTGTCTTAGAGAAGAATAAAGTCTTCCATCTAACTCTGGGGAATCCCCAGGCTCATACAGAAGCAGGTGTGGATGCGAAGTGGTTCCTTCCAGCGTGCATTGGTAAAAGGAGGATTTGTGGATTCTAGCCTTAAACCTCAGTTGTCTGGGCAAAGAGCCAACATCACAGGTGGAAGAACAAGTGAAAATGAATAAATAGGAGGGAGGTCCTGGGGTGTTCATGCAGTGGAGAATGCTATCTGCCATGAAAATAAATAAAATTCACAATGAGTCTGCACTCAGATAAAACCCTACACTCGCCAAGGCGTCTTCTACACTTCCTATCATGGGAAAAGCGCGGGAGTGTGCATATTTCCCCTTCCAGTGGGGAAACAAGGGCATAATCACTCTAAATTTTCTCTCCCCTCCCACACCCTTGGCCACAGGTCCAGAAACTCAAATGCCTATAAAACAGGAGTGTGATATATCCCAAGCATGTCCCTAGAGGCATTACTGCAAGCCCTACATGAGATTACATATGTGATCTCCGTAGCATAGTGAAAGACATGTGATAATGCTGAAGCGATATTTTTATTATTTTTAGAATAAGATAGTAGTTTTAGTAAATTATAATTTATAATTATAAAAATTATGAAATATAATTTTAAATCTGGTTCCTCCCTGGCCCTGCTCACCTGGGTAATCCCCCAAGGTCCATCTCACTGCAGATATAGGGGCCTGGACGCAGAATCACCCACAGTCCAACTTCTGCAGCCATCCAGATGAAGGCCCTAAGGAGGAAGACAGTGTCAGTGATGCTAAGGACAAGCAGAGCTGAGGCTGCATGGAGGATGGAGGGAACTGGAGTCTGAGGAGGGAAGGAGAATGCCCAGCACAGGACACAGAACTAAAAAGCAAATGATTACATAAAGTGTGACATTCATTTTGCTTAGGTTATAAGAATTCAAAAAGAAATATACTTTGAGAATTCATTGACTACAATGAACATATAAAAATGGCGGGCAGGTGTGGGGGGGATGTACTATGGAGATGGGGCTGTCAGCGCCTCAGCAGCAGAGCGGGAATCCAGTGAGGCATCTCTGAGAGTGAGGTTTTAATTGTTTGCACTGGCCCATGGGAGTCTAAGGAGAGAGGCTGCTAGTGCAGTCAGAACAATGAAACTACCCCCTAAGGGCAGTTCCTTTCCCAGTCAGGTAATAGGCCTCATATTTCGCCCAGACAGCCTCCTCCAGTGGTCTTGCAGTAGGAACCTGGGCACAGAGAGTACAGGTGCAAAAGGTCCCAAGTGCCCATCAGAGAGTGGTTCCCGGTGCGGAGGCTTTCTGCGTCTCTGAGAAGATGGTTTCAGACTCTCTTCCAGTAATGCCTCATTGTTCCTCGGGAATCCCAAATGCCCATAGCTCTGTGTCCCACTTGGGTCTGACAAAAGAAGTAACATCAACACCTACTCCAGATCCAGGTTCCCCGAGAAGTCAAATTTGCCTCTTTCTGGCTCATGAAGGTTCCACGGAATATAGCTGTAATGAGAAAGAGAGAAATTGGCTCCACATCTTAGTTATTTCCTCTGAACTCCTAAATCAACCTCAATCCCAAGCCAGAACCTGGGATAACTCTACTTGGGAATAAATTTGACTTTCCAATGACAATTTTATCTCTATTACAAGAATGACTATCTTAAATACTTTCTCTGTCTCTCTTGTCTAGCAGTAGTCCAATATGCCCAAAATTCTATGATTCTAGATTGCTTGGATCAATACACAGTGCTGCCATTCACTATGTGGAGTTGCTTTAGACACTAAGTGAATGAATATTGTCCAGGGATTAGAGCATGACTGAAACACAGTAAGTCGTATAGATAGGAATCTGGAAATAATGCTAAGAGTAAGAGCTGAGTGTGAAGACTACTTATATCTCACTGTAAAGTCCAGGCTTCTAATCATTAGGCTATAATATTCATCCTTATATCACTAAACTTCACTGTACTAATACTGCTCTTTTATTACATGATCATTTTTAGATAGTGTTGTTTCCTCCACATCTTGATCCTCATGTACATAAATAAAAATTGTTTTAGAATCACTCTATAGATATCCTCTCTGTGATGGTTAAGACTGTGTGTCAACATGCCTGGACTATGATTCTCAGTAGTTTGGCAATTGTAATATAGTCATCCACCCTGATGAGATCTGCAATGAGCCGCCAATTAATAGAAAGGGAATTTCTTCAGGTAGGTAGCCTGCTTCTAATATACGTGGACATTCTTACAAAATACTCTAGCTTTCACTGCATCCGACTCAATATCACTAGGTTGTTTTTTTTCATGTGAGACAATTACTTTGCCTATTGTCTGCTGGTCCTGGGACTTGTTAGCCTCAGCAGGCTGCCATCCGATCTGCTCGACTTGTACTCATTTATCTGCATAGTCTGACATCAGACCTGCTATTCTTGGTTTCTTTGGCTACGGCAGCTTTGTGAACCTGGCTTGCCAGATTACTTGTCCAAGCTATGTGTTTTAGTTTAGTTTTTACAAAACGACCTTACCACCTTCACAGTACTTTCCTTTACATTTAATACATTTGTCACATCTGCAATTCCATTCCGAAAACAGTTTTCCAACTCAACTGCTTGGATGGCTGACAGCACCTCCCTTGTTTTTTTCTTCACCTCTTCTACATCATCAAATTGCTGTCCTTTCATGTCCCTCTTCATGCACAAAAACAAAAAGACGTTGCATGGAGTGAAGTCAGGTGAGTAAGGTGCATGGAGCAAGAGAGACATGCTTTTTTTTTTGCCAAAAATTGGAGCACCGAGATTGCTGCGTGAGAAGGTGCACTGTAGTGATGGCAAAGCCAGTCCCCATCTGCCGCAATTCAGGCCTTTTTTTGTCACACCCTGTTCTGAAATCTTTTCAGAACCTCTAAATAGAAAGCTTGATGGACAGTCTGACCTGGTGTAACTACAGTAACTCTAAATGCACTATCCCTCTCACATCAAACAAAACAAAACAAATGACCGTTGGGGTGTTTTGTTTTGTTTAGTATATATATATAATGTCCATATTTATTTAAAAGATTCACTAGTTTTGCTTCTCTAGAGAACTCAAGTTGCTCCCTTAAATGAGGGCATATCACATTTTCACACAATTAAAGGTAATAAAAACAGACTATATAGTGGAACTGATAGGTTCAGAAATCTAAAAACCAGCTTAAGAAATAAAGCAACTGACTGAAAACTGAAAGAAAAGTGATCCAACCAACAAATTAGGAATTTTTTCTCTCAGTCATATGGGAGGCTCTCCTGCCCAACACGTACAGCAGAGAAGCCAGACTACATGGATATAGATTGGAAGCTCTGAACTGAGAATTATAAACATGTTCCATTCAGCCTAGGAAAGTGAAAAATAGACTTGCTTTTCTGCAGGTCACACATCAGATTCTTACTATCACTATGGGATGGTTCAGAAAAATAAGATATAGGTTCTCCCCTTCCAAACAGAAACGAAAAGGGGGGGACACTCTCTTCAGGCTTCATGAATTGGAAGTAATTTAACTTAATGTTTCTAAACAATAGATTTCCAGGGGTGCATCTCTCTCAGAAAAATCTGCCCTGGAGACTTTAAAACAAAAAGAATTAGAAATTCACCCTTCCAAAAAATTATCTATTGTCCATGAAAAGTCTATTGAGATTATTTAGAGGCTTCTGGAAATATATTAGAGATTTAAATCAAATGGGGAACTACCTGAGGCTATTGATCCTTTCTAGTTAAACTACCGTATTAACAAATCAGCATCTCTGCCTTCCTCAACCCCATAGTAGAGGTGTGGATGGCAACACGTGTTCTCTGAACAACTGGCTGGTGCAGGGCCACCCATGAGAACCTTCTTCCTCAAGGCTTGGAGGTCCCACAATTTGAGAGTGTACATGGTTCACTGGTGGCCTGACAGCTTAAAGTGGGAAGATCGTGGCTTCAAAAAGTTCGTGGAAGAAATGCAATTAAGATAATAGAATGTTTCCACAACTATTCTGAAACCCCCTAATATATTGTGAACAGGGAGCACTGTGGCACAGTGGTTAAAAGGTCGCTACCTACCAAATGGTAGGCAGTGGGACCCCTAACTGCTTCAGAAGAGAAAAATGGGACCATGTGCTTTCAGACTGCAAAGACTGGCCATCTTAGAATCCGGCCAGGCAATTCCACGCTGTGCTCTAGGGTCGTGAGGATTTGGAATCGACTCAAGGGCAATGCGTTTGAGATAACTTGAATATGTAATTAAAGTACGTAAGTACTCCTGAAGACCCAGTGGCAGCCCTGTAGACAGATTTCTGAGGAAATCACTCACTCCCTGTCGATTGCTCCAAATAATACCCTATCCAAGACTTTTATCCCAGGGCAAACTTAGTATGAGAAATGAAGCCCCTCAGCAAGAAAAGTCAGGCAGCAGGCTGACCCAGCACTCACGTGGTGAGGGTGTTGAAGCCGCAGGCCTTCAGTTTCAGCAAACGATCTTTCCAGTATGCCCTAGGCACCCGAAAGTAGTGTAGGGAACCCCCGAAGATCCAGAACTTGTGACCCTCCAACGTGAAATGTGGCTTACCGCCACCACTGCTTCTCGTCTGAAGTCCCACATCCCGAATCTTCAGCTTTTCCGGAGTCAGATAAGCCCAATTATACCTGGGGAAACAGAGAGGCGGTGGGACACGGAAGTGGAAGGCAGAGGGGAGGGGAGGAGAGCCGTTGCGGAGATACGAAGGAGCCCTGGGAGTGCAGGGGTTAAGCGGGAACCCAAAGGCTAAGATAAGAAACCCTCAAAGGAATAAGAAGTTCTGGTCTGCAGGGCGTACTAACGCTTCCGGTTGCCCCCATCTCCACTCCCGGACCCCTTGACAGACAGAAGCTCTCCGGGTCCTTCCTACTTAGGCACACCTCGAGAGGAGCTGAAGCATCTTTCTGGACCCCTGGCTCACACCTTCGGAGGTCCAGGGAGGAAAGCCTGAGATGGTGAACCACAAGAAGCAGATGCCTGCGATTCTCTTCATGTAGTTAGTGGCTCGTGCTGAAAAGAGAAGACGGGGTCATGAGGAAGGGGGAGCCTTGCCAAGGGGCTGTGTAAACAAGAGAAGAGACGAGCGGCAGGTGAGGGAGATCGAGGAGTGCTTCAGGTAGATCTCCCTAGGCTAGCTTACAGCCTCCAACCTCCTGGTGGAGGGCATTCTGACCCACAGCGGCCTTGGGCAGGCACAGGGGACCGGCCCTGCGGGTTTCCAACACTGTGACTCGGTCTGGAAGGAGAATGCCTCCCCTTCTCCCCTAGAGCCGGCTGGTGGTTTCAAACAGCAGAACTCTGCCGTGGGCAGCGGTATCCACTCAACGAAGTACCTCTATTTAGACTCACGGTGGCCTCAGAGGTCAGGCTCGAACTATAGAGTCCCGCTTCTGTCTCCCTTTCAGATAGATAGCTTTCAGGGCTCGTTCCCTGGCCAGAAACTATCCAAGGCAAGACTGGGACTTGAGGACGGGACCAGCCTGCCTGGGCTCCGGGGAAGGGGCGCGGGATCTTGCGGAGGCAGTGGGAGGCGACTCCTTGCCAACCGTGGGGATGTTGAGTCCCCGAGTTCAGAAACAAGGCTTCGCAGTGGAGCAGCAGCTGCAGCAGGGTTTCATCTGTGACCACATCCCGGAAATTCCACCTGGGCAATGGGCTGAACCTCAGAAGGGGGGAGGGGGGTACTTACGGTTTCCGCAAAGGGGCATTAATGAAGAGAGTGGAAGATCTCAGGTGCCAGACCCCCCTCACAATCCTAAATCCTAGCGTCTCAGTTGAATCTCCAGGCGGCAGGGTGCTGAACGCAAGTGACAGCGGTGGACAATCGCGGAACTGGCAGGGGGGGAGGTTGGGGGGGGGTTGGGGGGCGGGCGGAGGGAAGGGGGCGGGGGGAGGGGTGCCCCAAGGCGCTGGTGACAGGCCTGGAGTCTGGGATGGACTGAGACCCGCAAGCCTGAGCGACAGCGCACTGGTCACGGGAGAAAAGGCAAGGCACTCAGCCCCAGAGTTGCAGCGGGAACCGAAGGTCCCTGGCTGCTGTCTCCAGCTGGCTTCACCGCGCTGAACTTGTCTGGAGGAGGGCGCTAACGGACCTGGGGCGTCAACTGAGGCTGAACCTCGAGGAGGGGGGACGTTGTCGAGGAGCGTGCAGCTTGGGCCTCGGTCAGTGCACCTGGGCTGAAGCACTATTTCAGCAAGTTCCTGGAGCAGCCTTCATGTCCCAGACACCGAGTCTTGTGCTGGGCGGCGGCGGAGGAGTTAAGAACAGGATGTTCTCTGCCTTCATAGGTTTTCAGCCTGATAAAAGACACATCAAAAACTCAATCTCACTGCCATGAGTCCATTCTGACTTACCATGGCCCTGTGGAGCAGGGTAGAAAGGTCCCATTAGGGCTTCTAAAACTGTGAATCTTCACAGGAGCTGACGGAGTGCAGAAATTGGCCAGCCAACACAATCCACTCTACCCACTGGGCTCCTTAAAAGAGACATATGCATGCGCATACTTTAGTAGCTTCAATGACCTTGAGTCAAGTGCTTGAAGGGATAGAAGAGAAATACAGACCACCCTGCAAGGTTAGACTTTCCCAGCTGAGTCTTGGTCATAAGCAAGATTGACTAAGCAGAGACAAATGGGAATGCTCTTCTCATCTTGGAAATACCTTGTAAATATTTATGTAGTATATGCATTTACATCGGTTTGGAAAGGTTTAGGTATAAATTCCATGTGATAGGTCTGGAGAAAAAGGTAGAAGGCAAGTCATAGAAATCTTGGAATGCATGCACAGTAGCATACCTCTTTCCAGAGAACTTTACAACCAAACCCAGTGGCCAAACAACAACTTCTGACTCCTGGCAACGTCCTGTATGTCAGTCAAACTATGCTCCACACACAGGGCTCTCTTTTTTAACTTTCTCTTGTCAATTAGGTGAAGGTTTACATTTCAAATCAACAATTTTGCATTCACCAATTTAAATAACTTATCAAATATCCCAATAGCTTTTCCCCTCTTGTTTGATCTCCTCTCGCTCTTTAGAAGGTTAACTTCCCTTTCCCTGAGTTCACACGTGTCTACTTTCTAGCCTGTGGCTTCCCCTTTGCATCCTTCCCCTGCAGCCCCTTGTCACCATCAAAGTCTGCTTTGATGTGAAAGATCTTTTACAGTTTTATTGGCACTCATCCACATATCATAAAATTCAATAGCTGAATCATATCATGAAAGAGTTGTATAACCTTTACCACAATCCATTTGAGAACATTTTTTTCTTCCTTGTACTCATTTTTACTCATGTTTTTTTTTCCATTTTGGCAAAAATATACACAACAAAACATTCTCCGATTCAATAACTTCTTGGTTTTTTTCCTTTTTATCACAGTGATCTGCCCTTCTGTGATTGACTGTTTTGCTCACATAATGTCCTCCAAATCCAAACATACCATGAGGTGTTTCACAATTTTACCATGATCATTTAGCGGCGCATTGAATTCCACTGTGTGTATACAGCATTCTTCCACTGACAGGCATTTAGAGTGTGTCCATCTTCCAGCTTTGTGAATGGTGCTGCAATGAAGGTGGGTGTGCACGTGTCTTTTGGGAGATACTATTCTTTCTTTAGGGTTGTTGTCCTTAGTGCTATCAAGTAGATTTTGATTCATAGAGACCCTCCATTCAATAGGAGAAAATACTGCCCAGTCCTTTGCCATACTCACAATTGTTTTATTCACAGTCACCATGTCAATCCAGCGTTTCAGGGTCTTCCTCTTTTGCCCTACCCCTCCTCTTTACCATGTGCTCTTCCAGGGACTGGACTCTTCAAACAACATATCTAAAATATTGGGGATGTCATCCATCCTTCTGAGGAGCATTCTAGCTGTACTGCTTCCAAGACAGACATGCTGCTTCATTTGGCAGTTCATGATACTTTCAGTATTCCTCACCAGCACCATACTTCCAACGCATCGATTCCTCTTCAATGTTCCTTATTCAGTGTTCAGCATTCACATGCATATGAGGCAACTGAAAATGCCATGGCTTGTGTCAGGCAGACGACAGTCCTCAAAGTAACTTCCTTGCTTTTCAACACTTAAAGAGGTCTTGCTCGGCAGACCCCAAACAATGTTCCATTTGATATCTTGACTCATGCTCCCATGAATAGTGCTTGTGGAAACAGCCAAAAGCAAGCAAGCTTTTCCAGAGCATTCATTTCGAAGCCCAACATTTAACCACTACACCATCAGGGTTCCTCTGCCATCCCATTATTCAGGTCACAACCCTGATGCAATTGAAAGGACATTTCCTTGAGAGTGTGGTTTAATATAAGTGAGTGCTATATTCCTATATAAGTGAATATATTGTGGTTTAATATAAGTGAGTGCTATATTCCTATATAAGTGAATATATTGTGGTTTAATATAAGTGAGTGCTATATTCCTATATAAGTGAATATATTGTATATTCCTATATAAGTGAATGCTGTGGAAAAGCTTGCTTGCTTTTGGCTGTTTCTGAATACTGCTTCTGGTTAATCTTTGCACTTGAACCAATGGCTTGTATATTGCCTGCCAACCCTGGGAGCCATCAGCAGCCTGCCATCTGACTTACCAGCCTTGGATTAACTCACCTCTCCAGTTACAAACCTAACACTATACCTTTTGATAGCCAGGAACCATCAGCTTTCTTCACTACATCTATACACCCATTTTGTCTTCAGCGATCCTGTTAGACATAGCCTCGTCTTTCTTCTGAGGAGCAACTGGTGAATGTAAAAGGACAACCTTTCAGTTAACAGGCCAAGGCTTATCTGACAGCTCTAAAAGGTAACGTTAAAATTTAATGTGAATTCTAGATTCATGTCAGTTCTTCAAGATGGAGTTAATGCTCTGTTTTCAGACTACTCTGTTTCCAACACACAATGTGGTGCTCATTTTGGATTCTCATATTGTCTTACAGGGGTTATTTGGATGCTGATGAAAGTTAGATGGTAAACAGAGGCCTATCATTCCCGTGGCCCAGGTGTAGGGGAGAGTGAGAGTTTAAATTGCTCTTATGGTTTAAACAGGAACAGAAGGGAGTGGTTTCTACAAAATGTAGAAGTTGAGATTGATATTTTCACCACAAGTGTTTGCATGAAACAAACTATACAGAGAAAGGAGTCTGAAATCTCCACCTGTTAAGTGTAAACAACTTGGGTAAATGGTAAATGACATTTATTGAGATCATAAGCATAGGAAGTAACTAAAACTTGAATAAAGAGAGAAACATGATGGGACTTCTTTTCAAATACTGAATTTGAGAGCCCTGGTGGCATAGTGGTTAAGCATTGGGCTGCAATCTGCTTGGTTGGCAGTTTAAAACCACCATCAGCTCCACAAGAGAAAGCCTGGGCTTTCTCCTCCCACAAACAGTGACAGTCTCGGAAATCCACAGGGGGTCAAGAGGCAGTTGTACCAACAAAACAAGGGCATACTGCATGGTCTGAAATCAGGAACAGTGTATTGTATCCTCTTACCATACTTATTCAATCTGTATGTTGAGCAAATCATCAAAGAAGCTGGAGTAGATGAAGAAGTATACAGTATTAGGATTGGATGAAGGCTTATTAAAAACCCATGATATGCAGATGACATCATCTTGATTGCTGAAAGTGAGGAGGACTTGCTCATGAAGATCACGAATTGCACCCTGTGGTATGGATTACAGTTAAGAAGACCAAAACCCTTAACATTGAACCAATAAAAAACATCAGGATAAATGGAGAAAAAGTAGAAGTTGTTAAGGATTACATCTTATTTGGGTCCAAAACTAATGCTCGTGGAAGCAGAAATCAAGAGTTCAAATTATGCATTGCATTGGGTGACTCTGCTGCACAAGACCTCGTTAAAGTGCAGAAAAGCTAGGATATTACTTTAAGTAGTAAGGTGTGCCTGATCCAAGCTGTTGTATTTTCAATTACCTCAAATGCATGTAAAAGTTGGACATTGAATAAGGAAGACTGAAGAAGAATTGATTGATTTGAATTGTGGTGCTGGAGAAGTACATTGAAATCGACCTGGACTGTCATAAGACAAACAAATCTGTCTTGGAAGAAGACATCCAGAGTGCTCCTTAGAGGCAAGGATGGTAAGATGTCATCGTACATACTTTGAGCATGTTGTCAAGGGAGACCAATTCCTGGAGAAGGACATCATGCTGGTAAAGGAGAGGGGCAGTGAAAAAGAGGAAGGCCCTTGACGAGATGGATTGACACAGTGGCTACAGCAACGAGCTCAAACATAAGCACATTGTGAAAATGCAGCAGGACCAGGCCGTGTTTAGTTTTGTTCTATGTAGGGTCACTGTAAGTTGAATTCGGCTTAGCAGCACCTAACAGCAACAACAACAAAGAGAGAAACCTGGTCTCTCTCCAAAGCCTTTGTCACTTCTGTCATAAAGAACAACAAAACCCAACTCACAGTGACTATAAAGGACAGAAGAGAATTTCCCAAAGTATTTCCAAGCTGTAATTTTTATGGATTATCAGTCCTTTTCTCATTTTGGGGGAGGGGCAATAGGCTAGTGACTACATATTAAGTAGACGCATATTGTCTAGAATTCTTTGAATAGACCTTTTTAATAAGTTTAGTTTTGGCAAACACAAAAATATTGTCCGTAATTACAAAATAATGTTTTTAATAATTTGTAAAGCTAAAAAATAAAATCTCCTAATTGTCGATTATGTTGGAAAGGGAGACATTCTAAAATTAATTATATAAATTAATTTATATAACTGTATTTTGACTGAAGAAGGCCTGGTAGCATAGTGATTAATTTCTCAACTGTTAACAGAGGGGAAAAGAGATGACGATCTACATTCATGAAGATTACAGCGTTGGAAGCCCTCTGAGACAATTCTATTCTGCCCAAAAACTTCCTGTGAGTTGGAATTTATTTGTGAGCTATGGGTTAATTTGACTACACAATTATTAGTATATAGAAAATAACAAAAGAAATTGTCACATGGATTCAAACTATTTTCAGTAGACATGTTTTGATGCTAGTTTTGGTCTTATTTTGCTGATATTGTAGCTGCAGTGTAGGATAGATCAAGTAATTATTTTGGCATCATTGAGAATTGAGTGTTTTTGTATAGGTCAAAGATGTTAACTTACAAGGTCAAATCAAAATAAATAAAAACTCTGTAGTCCAGAGGTTAAATTGGATGAATGATTATGGATTAATGATATTTATAAATAAGTTCATGAAATATATTTATGCTTTTAAAATATTAAATTCTAACAACTGAAAAGGCCTAAAAACACACACTAATCCAGTAGCAATGAGAACTTCTATATCCAATAAAATAAGAATAACAAGGAAAACACTACCACCAAGTTTGTCTTCACATGGAGAAAAATCATATGAGACATATTTCACATATACATGATAATCTACTCGAGACTGATTGAAGAACTAAATGTAAAATGCAGAACTGGAGAGCTTTTTTTTAGAAACTCATGAACTCTTTGTCATCTAGTGAATTCCAATTCATAGAGACCCTATAGAACAGAACAGAACTGCCCCTTTGGGATTCTGAGACTATAAAATCTTTAAGGAAACAGATAGCCTCATCTTTCTCCTACGGAAAATTTAGTGGGTTTTAACTGTTGAGCTCAGTGCATAATCCACTATGCTACCAGTGCTCCTTGCTTTTAGAAAATGGGAACTATATCTTGATAATGCAAAGGGAAGAATTCCTAAATAAGGTATTAGGATTGCAACTGATAGGGAAAATATTGGCAAATTTTATCAGCTTAATATTAAAAGTATCCATCTTAAAATACAAGTCATAAATAAACCAACAGAAAATATTTGTGATTTAGATCATTCAAAATGGGACGGCATTCAGAGTAAAGATCTCCAAAAGAAAAAGATAATCTTTGGGTGTGTTTTTGTGTGCCTGACTCAAGCAACGGTATTTTCTTTTATTATTGTAATAGTTTTATCGACCTATCTTACACAATCCAATATATCCATTCACATACAATTCTCCTGTTCAGTCCCATTGAGTGTAGTTATAGAATCATTAATGCTATCAGCTCCCCTCCCACCACCTCTTTCTTCCTGTACCATCAGGAAACCATTACTCCTGTTACTGTTTCTGCAGGGTTATCTATCTTGACTTTCATGTACCAAACAATCTTAAATATACAAATGAACATATGCAAATCTAACATGATTAATGAGATAAAACAAATAGCAGCCTTAATAATAAAGGGGGGGAATATCAAAGAATTAGCAGATAAATATGCGGTTCATCAGTGATATACTATTCCCTGGATTGATTATTCTTTCCATGTGACCTTCTGTTCAATTACCTTGTAGGTGAGTTTTGGGTCTCTTTTGCATCTGTGCCCCACATCAATTTGGTTGCTTGTTTTTGAACTTCTGATACCTTTTCTCATTGACACCTCATGATCACACAAGCTGGTGTGCCCTTCCATGTGGGCTTTGTTGCTTCCCTGTTAGATGGCTGCTGGTTTAATTACAATCCTTTAAGACCCATGATGATTTAGCTTCTGATAGCAAGGCACCATCAGCTTTCTTCACATTTGCTTATGCACCCATTTAACACAATCTACTTTTTAACAATTGGAAAGACATGAGGAGTTATTTCATTTAAAAATAAGTTGAAGCAACCAACAACTATATGAAGTGAAAGGATGCTCAATCTCATTAAGAATTAGGGAAATACAAATTAAAACTACAATAAAATGTCATTTTATATCCATCAGGTTGATACACCTACAATTATAATAATCCGATCCCTTAAAGCATGGTGATGTTACTAAAAATACATTGTTGGTCTTAATTTAAAACTATAGAATTATTTTGGAAAATATTTTGGTATTATCCAGTAAAGTCAAATATGCACATGAAATAAAGCTAATATTGCTACTCTTCATTTTTGCAAAGAAAATTTTTACAAATGTCAGAATGAATTGAACGTACTAGTATGAGTCTATTTCCAGATTCTGTATTCTGTTCCAGTGATTTTGTGTGTGTCTCACTCTAACTATACCACACTCCCCTAGTTACTGTAACTATATAGGAAGTTTTGATGTTAAATAAATGAGTTCCTTCTATTTTATTCAAGAAAGTTTATATTTGACCTATTCATAGTAATCCCCATGTGAAGTAACCCAAATATTCAGAAATTTTTTCATATTTCCTCTAGCCAAGAGAGAGTAACAGGACACAGATCTACTTTTTCACTTCTTGCAATTAGAAAACCAAATCAGACAAAATAATGATTTTCATGCATTAGAAAATAGTGTATTATCCCCAAGACTATAAAAATATAAGGGGCTTCAAAACGTTCATAGAAAAATTCCATTAGCCTTTTTTGGATGGGGGGACAGAATTCCATCACTTTCATCTGTCGTGAGCATGAGTACTGGGATATGTAAGAAGGATTATGGAAGGGGAAATGCTCTTCAGAAGACTAGTGTTCACATTCTTGAACTACTTGTTCTTAGCTCCCTGTTTCTCCTCAGCCTCCTCTGTCATAATTCCAAGAAACCGTTAATTCAGTTTATATATCTAGAGTTACATAACTTGGAGTTCATGTACAGATAATATACAAAAAAATAACAAAGTAAAACAGAGGAAAAACCTCAATTGGAATCAAGTCAAAAAATATTAAGAATTGGAACAAATTTTAAATGGGTCAAAAGGGAGAGCAAGTGATAAGGTTTTAAGTTGATCCCTAACTGCATCTTCAACAATCTGCTTTCTATTATACTCTGTATGATAGTAAGGTTATTTACATCCCTAGTATATGGTCAGAAGGAATTTACTGGAGGCTTAATGAATGAGCATTTTTCATTTACTTTCTTTTAACACTAAACCAACTTTCAAATGGGTCAAAGGGGAGATCAAATTATAAAACATTACATCTTAAACTCACTCTATCTGCCATGATTGATTTTACAATGCTCTATGTCTGATAACAGGCTAGTCACATCCCTCAACTATGGTCTGGTGAACTTTCGGCAAGATAGTGACTGAGTAACACAAATGAGAGGGACTCTGCAGAAATCAGTACGGGAGAGCAACTGAGAGGAAAATTCCACACTGCCAGATCACAGGAAGAGCATCATAAAGATAAGTAAGCACAGATCCACTAGGTTTTGAGGTGCTATGGGCATTTGGCTTACGATTATGGAGGCCAGCTAAGGCCTAACCTTAGATCTACCCCAGTCTTGGTCAAAGTCGGGCTCCATCAGCAGGCCCAAGGGGTTTACTTCAAAACATCCACCGCTTGCTGCCACAGCTGGCAGGGTTTAAAGACCTCCAGCCCCACACTTGGGTGATTGGGGTCAGCTATATCTTTACTTTTTCTCTCTCTCTTCTCTTTCTCCCCAAAGTCTCAGTGGGCTCGATTTTTTTCCTCCTCTTTCTTCTAACATGCCACTGCCGGCCTCCAAGCCACTCCCTTTTGCCTAGAGCAATTACACCTGCCCTCCACCAAGTTTGGGGAGCTCTGAGCTCTGAGACATAACACACGGCTGGGGAATTCCCATTCATCATCCACAGCAGGGGGATTCAGGCCTATTCTCCAAGGCCCTTTAAGCAGATGGCTGAAGTCCCACCACCTCTTTGGTGTGCTCCACTTGGCTGGGGGAGCCTCTGTCTATCTTCCATAGTGCTCCAAGATGTTGGAGGAAACCTGTCCATCCTCCATGGTCCCAGATGGCTGAGGAAACTTCATACCACCTGCTGTAGTGCCTCACACAGCCTAAGGCAGATCTGCCAACAATCTCCAGCAATCCATGCTGCTGCGGGAACCTCTGACCAACCTATGCAGCAATTTAGTTCACTAATTCAATTTTGCCCAACATCCGCGGTGCTTTAAACAAAAGTGGGCACAAACACCTGTCGTCCACGGCACTCCAGTTGCAGCAGGCACCCCCACAGGCCTTCTGTGGTGCCCCAAGCTGCTGTGGGTCACACCACTATGGCTTTCTGTGAGATCATCCAGTGCAGTGCCAACATCGCCAGTCCACAACCACCCAAACAATGCCTCCTGAGAGGACCATTACATTTGCCCTACAAATAACAGAATGCTGGTTCACTAGGGAAAGAGTGACACCGCAGTAGGATAAAATGGTAGCCCGACAACACAGTGCAATTGGTTGCAGGCAGTTTGAAGAAGCATTCCTACGAGTCTCCCAAAGGGAGAGCTCAGTGCTGTATGACTCTGGGGAATGGTGCCTGGCTCCTCTAAAAGGACACAATGCAAACAGCAATCAGTCCCAACAAACTCAAAAGTAACAAACAAAACCAAAAATAAACAGGAAAAACTAAAGGCAATGTCAGAAATCCTGAGCCTAACGACGTGCATAGAAGAAGCAGACATTGATCTGCCACAGGAAGAAATCTTCAGAATGCTGCTTGGACTCATACAGGATATGAGGGAAAAGATAGAGAAAAAGGATAAAATTATAATGGAGATAAAGGCCATGCACCAAAGGGAAATATAAAACCCAAGAGATAATATGACAAAAGCTAGTAGCAAACTCACAGACTTCACCAACACACTTGAGGAGGAAGAGAAATGCACCAGTGACCTAGAGGATAACCAGGCAGAGTTCAACAAACAAGAAAGGCAGTCAATAAGACAATCAGAAAGCTGAAGAAAACCTGAGAGCCGTGTCTGATGCCGTGAAGAGGAACAACATTAAAATAATTGGACTAACTGGACAAGACATAATGAAGTCAATGGCAAATAGTAAGGGAGTCTTTAGAGGAAAACTTCCACAACTTAATTAATGAAAACCAGTCAACCATTCGGGAGGCTGAAAGAACACCAGCTAGACTATATCCTAAGAAGTCACCAAGGCATATAATAGTTAAACTACACAACTTTGAGAAAAAGGAGAAAATAGTGATAGCAGCTGGGAAAAAACAAGTAGTCACCTATAAAGGTACCCAAATTAGAATATTCTCAGACCTGTCAGCAGACACTATGAATAAGAGGAGAGAATGAAGTAACATATTCCAAAAATTGAAGGAAAATAACGTAAATGCAAGAATACTCTATCAGTCAAATTATCTATCAAGATACATGGAGAAGTAAGAGTTTTCCAAGACAAGGAAAAACTCAAAGAATACTTTAAAAGAAACCCAGCCCTACAAAATATCCTTGCCAACCCAGTATGGACAGAAGAACAGCACCCACTGAGCACAAATAAGAGACCACCACATAGAACAATCCCCACCAGAGGGTAACAAATAGAAAACAGCCCACAAGATAACGTTGGCTCAGGGTGGAATGAAGGCAAGAATGAATAACACACACAAACACAACACACTGATAACAAAGGGAGATAGGAAAACAACCAACACAAAAGGCACAAGATGACATCACAGAGTCTGTGGATAGATGTAATAACCTTAAATATTAATGGACTGAACTCAGCCATTAAAAAGCAGAGGTTAGAAGACTTGCTTAGAAAACACAATTTGTCAATCTACTGCCTACAGGAGACACATCTCAAGATTACAGACAAAAATAGGCTGAGAACTAAATCTGGAGAAAAACAAACCAAGCAAATGGCAATTCAAAAAAAAGCTGGGGTTGCAATCCTACTCTTAGACAAAATTGATCTCAAGGTGCAAGCCATAACAAGAGATAAGGAGGGGCACTGTATAATGCTCAAGGGAACAGTAGACCAAGAACCAGTGAATGTAATAAATATATACCCACCCAATGAGAGACATTTGTCAATCAAACACTACAAAACATGAAAAAAGAAATGACAGGCTCAACAATTGTAGTAGGTGACTTGAATATAACACTCTCCAAGAAAGATAGATCACAGGGAAAGAAGTTTTACAAGGAGGATACAGATCCAAACATTGCAATTAGATGACTTAATCTGAAAGATATTTTCAGTCTCTACCCAAATGCAAACAAATCACACTCTTTTGAAGTCTACATGGTACACACTCAAAGATAGACCACATGCTGGAACTTAAATCAAGCACATAGAGACCCCACAGACTTCTCTCCCCTACCACTATGCCATAAAGCTGGAAATCAACAGAAGGACAATTAAGAAAACAAGGAAAAACAATTGGAGGATGAATAGCTCTGTATTGCAAAAGGAATGGGAACTGGCCCAGATAAGAGATGAAATGAGAAGGTTTCTAGAAACCAATTAGTATATAACAGACCAAAGCCTTTGGGACACAGTCAAGGGGTTATTAGAGGAAGTTTGATAGCTATACATGTACTCATGAAAAAGGAAGATAGACTTATGACTGATATGCTGACCCAAAACTAACAACAATTAGTGCAGTCAACAGGAAAATCCTACTAACAGCAAAAGAAAATAAATTGACTCACTCTCTCACTCACTCTTTCTTTCTCACTCACTCACTCACTCTCACTCACTCTCTCACTCACTCAAAAAAAAGAAAAGGAAAAAAAAGAAAATAAATTATAAAACTCAGGACTGAGATTCAGTAGAGGGAAAACAAGAAAACTATGGGGAAAATTAATGTAGCTAAATGTTGGTTCTTGGAAAGTATCAACAGAATCAACAGACCATTGGCAAACTTAACAAAAAAAGGAAGGATCAAAGTCCAATAGCAAGGATGAGGGATGAAACAGGGGACATTACAATGGACCCTGATGAAATCAAAAGAATAATTATACAGTACTATGAAGGCCTGTACTACAATGAATTCAAAAACTTAGAAGACATGAAAAATACTTGGAAAAACAATCCCTCCCTAGATTATCCCAGATGGGGCAACAAGAATCTCAACAGACCCATACCAGTAGAAGAAATAGACAAAGTTATAAAGGGATTACCAACTAAAAATAATTCCCCCGGGCCAAATAGCTTAACATGAGAATTCTACCAAATATTGAGGAAAGAACTGACACCAATCCTACACAAACTCTTCCAGAACATAGAAAAATGTGGCAAACTCCTGAACTCCTTCTATGAAGCCAGTATAATTCTGATACCTAAACTGGGAAAGGATCCTGACAGAATTGTTAACTATAGATCAACATCCCTAATGAACATAGATGAAAAAATCCTTAACAAAATACTGGCCAATAACATACAAAAGTATATCAAACAACTCACCATGACCAAATGAGATTCATACCAGGGATGCAGTTATGGTTCAACATAAGACCATTAGTATTATTCACCACATTGACATGAAAAACAATAAGAACCACGTAATAATATCTATAGATGTGGGGGGAAAGCATTCAACAACACCCAATGCCAATTCCTATTTAAGACACTCAAAAAGATATGAATGGAAAGAAATTTCCTCAATATAATACAAGCTATAAATGAAAGCCAACAGCCAATGTGGTAATCAATGGAGACAAACGAAAAATCCAACTGAAAAAGGGGACCAGACAAGGATACCCCTTGTCCGCACTCATATTTAACATCATATTGGATGTCTTAGATAACAACATACAGCAAAGAAAAGAAATTGAAGGTATTCATCTGGGGAAGGGAGAAGTGAAACTATCATTATTTGCAGATTATATGATTTTATATATAGAAAATCCCAAAGCTTCCCAAGGGGAGTGCTGGAAGCAATAGAGGAATATGGTAGAGTGGCAGGATAAAGATCAACAAACAGAAGTCTATCAGACTGTTATACACATCGAACAGTAATCATAAAGGTAGTAGCCTTCACAAGAGCCAAGCACAAATCAAAATAACTAGATGTACACCTGACTAACAAAAGATTTATATGAGAAAAACTACAGAACACTATTACAAGAAACCAAGAGTGACCTCAACAAATGGAACAATATCCCATACTTGTGTATCAGAAGACTCAATATAGAAACAATATCAGTTCTAC
This sequence comes from Tenrec ecaudatus, assembly GCF_050624435.1. NCBI lineage: Eukaryota > Metazoa > Chordata > Mammalia > Afrosoricida > Tenrecidae > Tenrec > Tenrec ecaudatus. The sequence continues at coordinate 56,166,939 of NC_134541.1, forward strand.
CCAAGGCACAATAAAAGTTTTATTCTATCCTGATAGAAAGGCTATCATCTTTCTTAGAATAATTGGGTAAACTGATTTCCAACTTCATATGGAGAGGGGAAAAAGCCAGAATTAGCAAAAAACTCCTCAAGACGAAGGACAGAATGGGAGGGCTTGCTTTACCTGACTTTAACACCTATTATACAGCCGCAGTGGTCAAAACTGCATGGCATTAGTATAATGACAGATACTCCGACCAATGGAAAAGAACCGAAACCCCAGAAATAAAACCATCAGCACACATACAACTGATCTTTGATAAGGGCCCAATAGATATCAAATGGGAAGCGGAAGCCCTCTTCAACAAGTGGTGCTGGAAAAAATGGATGTCTACCTGCAGAAAAATGAAGCAACGCCCTTCCCTCACTCCATTCACAAGAATAAACTCCATGTAGATCAAAGGTAAAACCCAAAATTATTAGGACCATCAATGAGGGAACTAGGAAAAACCTAAGAACTTTGATGCAGGGAATACATAGGCTGTCAGAAATAGGGAAGGAAACAAATACGGATGAGTCACAAATTGACAAGTGGGATATACTGAAGATAAAACACCTGTGTACATCAAAAGAATTCACGAAGAGAGTAATGAGAGCCACAGACTAGGAAAACTTTTTTAGCGATGAAGCATCATACAAAAGCCTTATTACTAAAATCTACAGTGCTCTGCTAGCTTCCAAAAAGAAAAAAAAATGAGTTGCCCATTGAGGAGGTGGGCAAAGGCCCTGAACAGAAGTTTCACAATGGCAGAAACCCAAAAGGTCAATAAACATATGAGAAAATGTTCCCAATCATTAGCCATAAGAGAAATGCAAATTAAAACAATGCCAGCTAACACCCTCAAAGATAGCCCAATTCAAAAAAATCAGAAAGTAATAAGTGTTGGAGGAACTATGGTGAGACAGGAGCTCTCATCCACTGCTGGTGGACCTGTAGGTATGTACAGCCATTATGGAAATTGATTTGGCAATATCTAAGACAGATGGAAATTGAACTACCATATGACCCAGCAGTTCCCCTACTAGGCATATACGCAGAAGAGGTAAAAAAAATAAACCATTGCCAGACATACATGCTCCAATGTTTATCACAGGACAGTTCACAATTGCAAAGAGTTGGAAACAACCCAGATTTCCACTGTGGTACATAAATACAATGGAGTACTACACATCCCTAAAGAGCATTGATGAACACTTGAAGCACATTGCTGTATGGTAAGAACTGGAGGAAATTATGCCAAGAGAAGTAAGCCAAGCACAAAAGGACAAGAAAACATTAGTCCACCGAGGGAAGCCTAAAAATGCAAAAGGGGCATAGGGGAAAAGCTACTATATACATACATTCCTAGGGCATGTAAATATGTAAATATATTGTATATAACAATAGGGATATAGATCTATGTCCATATATTTATATGTAAAGTATCAAGGTAGCAGACAGACATTGGGCCTCTACTCAAGTACTCCCTCAATGCAAGAACACTTTGTTCTAATAACCTGGCATTCTGTGATGCTCACCTTCTTGACACAATTGCTAAAAACAAAATGGGTGTATAGCAAATGTGGTGAAGAAAGCTGATGGTGCTCAGCTATCAAAAGATATAGTGTCTGGGGTCTTAAAGGATTGGAGATAAACAAGCAGCCATCCAGATGAGCAGCAACAAGGTCCACATGGAAAAAGCACACCAGCTTGTGCGATTATGAGGTGTCGATGGGATCAGGTATCAGGCATCAAAGATCCAGAACAAAAAATCATATCAATGTGAATGAGCTGGAGTACAGAGTGGAGATTCAAAACCCATCTGTAGACAATTGGATATCCCCTTACAGAAGGGTCACAAGGAAGAGACAAGCTAGCAGGGTGCAGTCAGCACCAATGAAACATACAACTTTCCTCTAGTTCTTTAATGATTTCTCCCCCCCCCCAACTGTCATCACCCCAATTCTTCTTTCTAAATCCAGCTAGACCAGAGGATGTACATTGGTACAGATAAGAGCTGGGAATCCAGGAAAGATAAACCCCTCAGGACCAACAATGATAGTAGCAATACAAGGAGGGTAAGGGGAAGTTTGGGGGAGAAGGGGAGAATTGATGACAACGATCTACACATAACCCCCTCCCAGGGGGACAGACAACAGAAAAGTGGGTAAAGGGAGAGATATGTCAGTGTAAGACATGAAAAAATACTAAAATTTCATAAGCTATCAAGGGTTTGTGAGAAAGGGAAGGTAGAGTAGAGAAGGGGGGAAATGAGTTACTGATACCAAGGGCTCAAGTAGAAAGAAAATGTTTTGAAAATGATGATGGCAACAGATTTGCTTGATACAGTGGATGTATGTATGGATTGTGATAAGAGCTCCATGAGCCCCCAATAAAATGATTAATATATATAAGATCAGAAGCAATTTACCCAATGCTTAATTTATATGTGGACCCTGCCGATGGATTTTGGGCTTCTGCTTGTCATCCACAGTCTTCTGCAAACTGGTATTCACAATTTAAGTTCTGGCACTATTCCTTCCTTCAGATTTGGATTTTATTTTTTACAACCTTGTTGGTGCCTTCTTTGGATGGCTGCTTGTTTGAAAACAAGCCTGGAAGACAGATACTATTCTTTCTGATAGCCAGGAAATATCTAGTTTCTTCACCACACTTTACTATAGCACCCATATTTTCAGTGATCTCTTCATGAGCAACAAGCATTGGAGCTGAAATTAAGTGTGGGTCCCTGAGCTTATTGTGCCAACCTTGCCGATAAGCACATGTGGGGTTAATTGAAGGGAGGAGGGATAAATGGCTTGGTGAGCCTCGCCTTTGTAGTTCTCTGGTTTCTTGCTTTCTGATGGTCGGATCAGGGTGCAGCTGCCTAAGCCAGTTCCCTGCTTCAGCTAGCAAGGCCCACTTTCTGCAAGATACCCCCAAGAAGAAGCCACATGGACCTTCCCTAATGCAGCCCTGGGTGCTGGAGCAGCCGTGTGGAGACCCCTGCCAGCGCTGAGATCCTTACACGTTCATGGATTTGGCTTTCCTCCTGCAGTCAGCATCATAGTGTGTGTTTTTTGAAATGGAGGAAGACTTTGTGGATTGGTGTCAGACATATGGGTTAATGTTGACTTGTGGGTTTGGGCAGCACTGGGTTGGGATGTTTTCTTGATGTGCACTTAACCTTTATATAAAACTCTCTCTTATGCATGAGTTTCTGTGGATTTGTTTCTCTAAAGTACCCAGACTAACACAGCTCCAAATACATTCATATATCTATGGTTTATATATGGCTCTTGTTCACGTTAGAGACATTATTGTCGTTTTATTTTAGCGAACATTACAAATCATCCCTGGGCCATAAGCTAATTATACTGATAATTTCATTACTTTAGGCTACGGTATAGAATTTAAAACCCTGCTGAGAAGAGGATTTTATACAAATATAGGCTGGCTATGAATTGCAGTACATGAATTGTTGGCTTGTAAATTCTCAAGCAACTGTAAACTGTTGGCTTGTAAATTCTCAAGCAATTCTCAAGTGACTGTAACTATAAACTCTTAAGCAATTAGACACTATACAAACTATGGGGGTTGGTGATAGGGCAAAGCTTTCGATCATACTCATTGACAACAGCAGAACCATACCTACCAGATCAATACATGTCATAATAAAGCACAGGAGGCATTAAAATTGTAAGTAGATGGTAGTCCCAGGTCACCATTCATTGGGCACACCCAAGGCAAGAGATCCAAACCAAAGTCCACCAACCACCAGCTCTAGATCCTTGAGATAGCGGTCACCTGCTTCTTCTCACACTAGTGAGTTGCAGCCTTAAGTCCAAGGGCTACGTGTGAGTTTGAGGTAAAGCCCAGTTCACTTAGCGGAGTTTCTACATCAAGACTTTTGGGTGTGGTCTATGAAGGATGTTGTGAGCCTCGAAAGAACGTCTAAAGTCCTAGTGGCCTATAGCACCTGGGTCACCAAGGACTGGAGAGAAACCAGATCAAACGTGTACAATTAGTAACATAGTACCTCGCTTATTCTCCTCTTGGGTCTATGTAAGTATTATTAGATGGTTTTGTTTTATTTTGATTTTCCTGAATTGAGGTTGTTCCTCCCTGATTTCCTCCAAGGAAAACATGCCCCACACCCATCTTGACTTGAATTTCCAGTAAGGTTTGCTTATCACTCTGGAATGAGTGTCTCTTGACCTTAACACAATTTTATATGGCAGCAGCTAAATAGTCTTCTCCCTCTCCCCACATCTTAAAAACTGACCCAAGCTGAGGTGAGGGCTCCTCAGTCGGAGGAGTGTTCCAAAGGCATGGATAGGGATGGTTCTAGATGCTTCATGGATGCTAGGCAGGATCTCAGCTTCACTGCTGGTGTATAGAAACACAACTAATTTTGTTTGTTAACATTGTACCACACAACTTTGCTAACTTCCTCCATTACCTCTAGAAGTTTTCTTGGGAAGTCTTTGAAATTTACTATGTATAGGATCATCTCATCCACTCAAAACAAAACAACCCAGAAACCAAAACATGGCTATGGAGTCAAATGACGACTCATAGCGACCCCCTGTGGGTTTCTGGGACTGTAAATACTTATGGGAGTAGAGAGCCCAGTCTTTCTCCTGAGGAGCTGCTAGTAATTTTACTTCTTTTCCAACCTGGATACTTTTTATTTCTCTTGGTTTTCTGGCCAGAACTTCTAATACATTACTTCATAGAAGTGGTGAGAGTGAGGACCCTTGTCTTATTCCTGATTTCAAGGGGAAAGCTGTCAGTCTTTCTTCACTAAGTGCAATATCGGCTCTTGGCTTTTCATGTATGCCCTGAATCATATTAAGAAATTTCTCTTCTTTCACAATCTTATTTGGGGTTTTCATCTGGCAAGAGTGTTCGGTTTTATAAAATGCTTTCTGCTTATTTATAGAAATGATCATGTATGTCTTTTCTATTTCCGTATTAGGACCACTGATCAATTTCTCAAGTCAGAAATTTGATGTTCTTTCTTAAAATCTTTTCTTTCTACCCTTCTGTTCAACTTATGGTTGGATCTTGTGACCCAGCTCCTAACTACATCAACCATCTGCCATTCACACCCTTGGTTATCCTCTTCCCTCAATGTGGACTGAATGTAATGATTCACTATTAACAAAGAGAACACAGCAAAAGTGACTAGATGACAAAAGTCGGAGACGATCATCCAGTTGATATTCTATCCTTGGCTTTTCTTGCAGGCTTGCTTTGAGGATGTGGGCCATCTGGCCAGGGACTGAGTGTCATCTGGGACGAGCTGCCAGAAAGGATCTGAGTCCTACCACAAACCAGTAAGGGACCATCAAGCAAGTGTGTCCCTATCAAGCTTTAAGATAGAACACCACTTTGACAGCTTGAGAAGTCTTGAAGCAGGGAGTCTAGTAAGGTCATACCCAGATTCAGGCTTCAAGGCCCACAGACTTGGGGAGAGAGTATGGGGGTGGAGGTGGGGAATGGGTGGGTGGCATGAGCACACACACTATTTTTAGCCATTACATTTTGGGTCAATTCACTGCACAGCAATAGAGGACTGAAATATAGCCCATCAACAAAAGTTGTTCATTCCACCTCCTAAACATACATTGGATCTATCCGTTTCTTCCTACTACTCCCTTATCTCCATCTCCTAACTTCTCCTCTGTCTTCATTCTTCTCACATCATTTCTCCACAGAAGAGGGGACAAATGATAGTAGCAAGAGTGACTAACTGTAAACTGAGATCATATCATAATTATATCTAAAACAAAGCAACAATGAGTTATTTCCCATATTACTGAAAATAAAATCAAAATCCTTTCATGTAACAAAGGAGGAACTTCACAACACAGGAGACTTTTGACTGGCCCTTGCTGTCCTCTGACTTTCCTTCTTACCTTCAAGTTACCAAGATCTCTCTTGTCCTAGAGCCTTTACACATGATATTCCCAGTAATAGAATCATGCCTCCCATTCCCACTTCTTCTCATCTTTCCACCCCCACAGTGCTCCCCACCCCTCTACCCTCAACTTCACACCATAGCACCACCACCCCTGATTTCTATGAGAATTTCTTTTGTACTCTTCAAATAACCCACTGGCAGCCGGCTGCTCAGGTGTCTTTCTCTATTTTAACTCTAAAGAGAAAATGTATACTTCCCGTTGTTTTCTCACAGCCCATTTCTGTTTGTTGTCTTTATAACTTTTATGACAGCGGTTACTTTATTTAATTATCTCATCCTTTTGTTTTGTCATTCTGTTCCCCAGTTTTAATGAATAGATAGGTTCCTATTTGCATTCAAAAATTAATTAATAAAGTAAATATATGTGAATTACTGAACATGACTATGTATATATTCATAATTAGTCCAGTGGAGGGAGAAGTCAAAACAAAGGACTTTGTGCCTTTATGAATGGAGAGTGAATTCATCCACTTCTCGGTGGTGGAGTTACAGAATATAGTTGGTCAGGTCATGAATTATGTCGTAATGATCAGCCTAGATAAACACTTAGAAGACCCATCTCAGTTTTCTACTATAAACATACTACAATCTTCCAGACTGAAGATATTTGGAGGATATTTTATTTCCCACAATGAAAAGTTAAACAAAAATGAGAGTTCAATAATTTAAAATTTGGATTCCCAAGGAAGAAAAGATAAGCACTCTTTAAAATTAAAAGCAAGATAGCACAGAAGAGCAGCCTATACCCTTAATAAATCCACAATGAATTTAAGCAGTGCCCTCAGTTCACCTGGCTGATGCTGTTTATTCTGTGCACTTAGTGAGCAATGGTGTAGAGGCACTCGCAGCTGTCTCCTTTACCGTAACCACAGCCAATGGCAACCTAGTGCTTGGCATGCTCAATGGCACTTAGGCCAAGAACCATCTTTTCCTTTCACCTCTGGGAACCATGATAGAGATTTCAACTCTGCCTTTTTAATACAAGTGAGCCAAAGTATTTGGAGCTTTGAATATGCAAGTTTCACAAATGCCAGCTTCATGAGGGTGGTGACTGTGTGTCTAGTTCACTATTGGATCCCAGAACCTAAAAAACATCTGCCTCATGACAAGTTTTCAAGTAGTGCTCACTGGGTGCACAAATTATGTGGCAATGACTTCAATGGGGTGAGATCCTCTTAACACGAAGCCAACATGCCCTGAAATGTGAGATGCAGGGCTCACATTAAGGGTGGGCTTGGGAATGTTAGCTACCTAAGCAGCCAGCCTTGACAATGAAAGATAGAATGAGCAAGAATGGGTCATCCCCTCAAAATAAGAAGGCAGGATGTTATTTTTCCTTGAGAAGGAGCCGTGTGAAGCCATGCCAACTACCCGGAGTCTGGGTATGACCATGCATGTCTAATAGGAACATTGGGAGAATAAAATTGTTCTCAATATTGCCTGACTCTTCCCACACTGGTACTTTGTTCTTAAGTATAATGTGCACTCTAATTTTATTAAGAGGGTGAAAGCATTAAAAATATCTGTACAATAAAGAACTGTAAGTTCCCATACCCCCTACTAATTTTGTGACTTGAAGGTACAAAGTCAGTTCTGACCCATAGTGACCCCGTGGGTTAGACTAGAACTCCCACATGGGTTTCCAAGGCTGCAAATCTTTACAGGAGAAGAAAACCTCATCTTTCTCCCGTGGAACAGCTGTGGGTTCAAACCGCTGACCTTGTGGCGAGCGGCCCAACGTGTAATCCACTATGCCACCAGAACTCCTGATTAGTCACTTGAGGTTAGTGTATCCAAAAATCCACTCTTGACTCTGGGAGAGCCCAGGCGCACCTGTTCACTCCACGTGTGGTCAAGGATGGTCTTTTCATGAAGGCAAGGATAGTCCAGGGAAATCCTGGAAGATGTCATGGCTGGGTGAAAATGGTCTATGGGCAGGTGCTTCCACTGATGAGATGGATGGTGTTTTTATTAGGTGCCACTGAATTGGTTCCAACTGATAGTGACCCCATCTACAACAGAGAGAAACACTCCTGGCCCTATGCCCTCCTCAAAATTGTTGTTTCATTTTTGCCTCTTGTTTCAGCTCCTGTACTGATCCAGTTCGTTGAGAGGCTTCCTCTTTTGTCACTGACCTTCTACTGTACCAAATAGGGTGCCTTTTCTAGGGTCTGATCCCTTCTGAAAATCAGTCTAAAGTACATGAGAAAAAGTGTAGCCCTCCTACTTGTAAGGAGCATCCTGACTGGATTTCTTCCAAGAGAAGTTTGTTTTTTCTTCTGGAAATGTGGGGGGATCTCAATATTCTTTGTCCAAATCATAATTCCTAGCTTCCTCCAAGTCTCCACAAATGCTTGAGGCAAGGGATACCCAGTGTGAAGAACACACTGGTGACTGCTACACGAAGGAGTTTCTTTTCAGACACGGGGAGAGCGTTGTGGAATGTGTGGAAGAGGAAGATATTTGTTCTAGTTCAAGTCTAAGAAAGGATCTGAATCATGGACCTACACACTGATGATATCACACTATAGCTGGACTGTCCCTTATAATAACCTTCAAGTGGATCAGCACCAGGATCGGGCTTAGTCTATTCTACAGTATGGTTTCAAAAATGTTTATAAAATACATTCAGGAGGGAAAACAAATCTGAGGATAAGGAATTTTTTTAAGTGAAATTAATCTCAGTCTTTGATTTCCAGAGGATGAAGTGGAACCAGGAGACATGTAAATAGATGACAAGGCCTCAAAATGCTGGAGCTAAGTGGGTGGTAAGCTCAAAAGAATGAGAATAGAAATGACCCACAGAACCTGAGAAAGAAGGACAGGCACAGGTTTCTGGGCTGGTAGAAAGGCTACAGCGGAAGATAGACAGGACTTTGCCCAGCACACCTTTATGCCAATATTTAAATGATGAAGATGGAGTAAACTTTTACAAGAGATTTAAATTTCTTGTTTTCGCCTCATAAGACCTCCTCCAAATGGTACAGCAACTCTGATTATGTGGGAGTCAGACAGGTGGGAATTCTTTATAAGACCAGTTTGTTGTAGGTTCAGTATGGTCAGAGTTTTATCAAGTACTGAACAATCACAGATTTTATCAAAACAAAGAATTTAAGTTAAAAGACTTCAGCTTGTCAGAATGAAGATCACATAAAAACATCGAGAGATACATAAAGTGTGTTCACCAGCGAGAATAACTTGCGAAGACCTCATCTTACGTACCGTGGACATATTGTCAGAAGAAATCAGTACCTGGAGAAGGATGTCATGTTTGGTAAAGTGGAGAGCCAGCAAAAGAGGGGAAGGCCCTCCAGGAGAGAATGGACACAGTGGCCACAACAATGGCTCAGGCAGAGGAATCCTGATACAGTTGGCATGGGATGAGGCAGTGGTTCTTTCTGTTGTGCTTCAGAGCTCTATGGCCTGGAATGGACTCAATGGCACTTAACAACCACAAAGTAACTTCATAATGATGTACTTCAGGAGGTAAAGATATCAAAGGGTCTATGATTCTAAGAAAATAGGTGATTAAGAAGCAATATATTAATATGCTCTTTCTAAATTTAAATAGGAGCCTTTGGTATAAGCTCCTCTTTTTAATCCCCTCCCTCATTGTGAATCCTTATTGATGATAATTTAGTAAACCCTTTTAGAAAACAGTTAAGAAAATGTCAACAACAGACCAAGTTAGACAGATTTTTTTTTAAGAGAAAGCCAGCTAGGTCGTGAAAAAAGGCAAAGAAGGAGAAAAACTCCTAAAAGGCAGCTACCAGTTGATTTTATGGAAAGGGATTGCCTTCCAAACAATGACTCTCTCTCGATCCCTCCTCTCCACATCTGTGTCCACAGATCCAAATCCTCATCAGTCTCAAGGTATGTGCTATACAGTAATTTAAAAACTTTTTAATGTCATCGTTCTTGTTTAAATTATATGATTTAACCCCGAACTTATTTATTTTGAAACTTCTGTGTAATGTTTTGTATAAAAAAGGCAAGGTTAGGGTAAAAACTTGGTGTTCAAGAACGGATTAATCCATTTTCTGTAATTTTTTTATGGGAAAAATTGATTCAGAACTCGACTGCATTGTATCTCGACGTTCCTTCTAGAATGGATTAGCATCAAGGTCCGGGGTTCTACTGTATATCCAATCTTGTGGTGGGTTCCTGCTTTCTCCCCCATTACCACCACCCCCAACATCCCCTTTCCTTCATGATATCGCTACGCCCACTACTGTTCCTGAGGATTTTATCTGTCCTGAATCCCATGTGTCAAGAGCTCTTATCTGTACTGATATGTGTTCTCCAGTCTAGCCAGATTTGTAAGGTAGAGCTGGGTCATAGTAGTGGGGGTGGGGAGGATAGGGAGAAAGCATTCAGGAACTAGAGGAAGGATGTATGTTGCTGCCCAGGACATCTTGTAATGTGCCTGTTGAGGGATTTGCTGAAACAACAGCTCCAGTCAATCCTGAGGAAACCTAGACTGCACAGCCTGAGCCAATGAAAGAAGGATCCATCCCCTGAATGCCCCACACTGACACTGCGCATCCTTGCACTGAAGCTCCTAGCCACGAATAGGCCTGTGCCTGTGAACGACTCATCGCCTTAGCGCAGTGTTGGCTCTCCTTTGTGTAGCGCAGACCCGTGTGGAGAGCTTCAGAGAGACATCTGCTCCTTATCCCACAAATAACCGTGGCACCACAGCTCTCAGGGAAGAATGAGACCAGGCAGGGGAACAAATGGGGGACTTGGACCAGGGACACAGGGAGAGTGGTTCCTTTACCAAATGAAAGCCCAGGGAAGCCTTCTGTCTCTCCATGAAATCTTTAAGTTATTTTCATGGTATTACCTCAGAAGGAGGGAAAATGAGGCTTTCTACTCCCGTAAAGAGATGCCATCCTGGAAACTCACAGGCCGCTACGAGCCAGAATGAACCCCATGGCAGGGAGCTCCGTTTGGTTGGAGGTCAGGAACTGGCGTCCTCCTGTGCGCTGCATCTGGGACTCTCCAGAACCCCTGGGGCCAGGTGTTACCGAATGGAAACAAAGTAATTTTGGATAGAAATTCCCCAAATCTCATACAGCCTACAGGCGCCTCACACACACCATGAGAATCTCACAGGCCCCGAGGGAACCCTTAACAACTTTGGTGTGCATGTGTGGGCCCAGGAGCCAGTATGTACATGGTAGTGCTTTGGCTTTTCCCACCTAGGCACTTACAAAATTGCCCAGTGTCACCTCTAGATCTTGTCTTTTGGTAAAAGACAAGAACCTCATTCCATTAACACCTTGGCACCTGTATGTTATCACTAGTTAACATATAAGAGCAAAACAAGTATGGAACTGTTGTAAAGTGTATAATCTATGAAACACTCAGAGTTCTGGTTAACTTGAGAGGGTTTTCCAAGGCCTGGACATCTAAAAAAAACTCAGTTATCTATCTCTCCATTGAGCTCAGAATGTTCATTGATCTGATTTAATCACTCCAGAGCAAGGATGCCACATGTGGAGGTGGTAACAATCACTATTCCGTCAAAATTTCCCTCTTCTCTACTTTGAACCCCTTGTATTGGATGGAATAGTGGTTATGCAATGGGCTGATAGCCACGAGATCTGCATTTCGAAATCATGATCCCTTCTGTGGGAGACGACAAAGCTTTCTACTCCCATAAAGAATTTCTACTCTGATGAAGAGTTACAGTCTCAGAAGCTCAATGGGGCAGTTCTGCCCTGTTCTACAGGGTCACTCTGAGTCAGAGTCAACTCGATGGCAGGGAGAGTTGAGCGTAACACTACCGTAACTTTTTGGAGATTCCATCAGCTTCATTTGTCAGCTCGCTTATAGAGCCACAATATCTTTCCTCTCACTTTACTACCTACTCTATTCTTTTTTCCAGTTCTTTTTAGAACATGGGTTTTCATACATTCTTCATGTTTTTTCCTGCTTAAAATTACAATACCATTTCTTATTTCTTTGGGGATAAATTATTGCATATATTTTGCATCCTCAATATTTCTGCTTTATCAATGTGGTCTCATCTGTCATTTCATTGGCGTACCTCTTTCCTAATGAGTGTAGGCCTCCAAGACTCCCAGTCATCTCAACTCAAGAAGCTGCACCCCAGAGTGGGGGTGTTAACATTGGACTTTGGTTAGTATAAGGGAAAAGGGGGCTTGCCCTGTGGAGCTTGCAAGCCTGTAAAATGGGCTAGTCCAATTCTTTCACTCCTCGCCACACCACCAGCTCTTTCCAGGAGCTTTCTCCTATGGGAAGCAAAGAGGTCAAAGGTTAGGTTGTTAGGGACAAGCTCTCCTGCTTGAATCTTCTCTTATTGACATCTCATTGTCACTTGCACTCCGAGTGAGAGTCTCAAGCGGCCCGGGCATCCCGAGGCTACTGTAAAGCGCTGGATTGAGTTTTTGCTCTGAAAGTAAATACTCTGAAAATAAGATCCTATCATTTTCTAACCTCCAGAGCGCTCTTTCTGGCTCATAGAAATAGTAAGATTATCATAGCAATAAGGAAGAGAAAATTTCCCACTCATGAACGATCCTGCCCCCCCATAAACACACAGTCAGACACCCACAGACTTGTCCTCTGGCCATGCACCTGCACTTTCTGTCATAGGACCTGTTTCCTTCACTAACCCAATTGTATAAATTTTTTTTCCTCCTGGGAATTCCAGACAGTTGATTAGGTTTGCAGGGCACCTCCAGGGTTGAACTGGAGGAGGAAGTCAGCTGTACCTGCTAGTACATCAAAATGAAGAACTCTCATAGTATTCTATTTTTTAATCAATGTTTAAAATAAAGGAAAAGATGTGCATGTTTCCATTTCAAAGTAAAATGTATACAATAAAGGCATTGTAATGGTTATTCTGTTTGCAAGTGTGAAAAGGAAAATGTTCAGAGAGGAAATAAGTATTCTGTGGTTACAATTCCAAAACAAATGACTGCCTACCTGCTCATAGCACTGAGTAGACATGCACTGTAGACAAGTACTGTTGGATCGTTCCTCCAACATTAGAAACTTCCGAGAAAAGCCTAACAAGTGAACAGTTCACAGATATGCTGATAGCTACAAAATTGATATTAGTACTTTAGTTTTATTTAATTATGCCAAGGAGAAAATTTATTTGCAAAAGATCCTAGAGAAACATCAACTATTGAAACACTTGGAACTCGTATCCCACAAAAGGGAGGCACTTGTCTCTCTATTTACGTGCTGGCTTTGACTGAACTTTCTGGTAAGTTTATTTCTGTAAAAACTGTAGGGAATAATTTATAAGAAAGGAAAAGAAGAGCCCATTGGAATGGTTTCGATTTTACAAGTGAGCTTGTCTTGAGGCATTACAATCGAAATGTTATCTGAAAGAAGGCTGAGCATAACAGCACTCTAACATATCCGGCTGGATAAACGCTGCTCGGTAATCAAAGAACTGTCACGCAAAACCAGACGGCGCGAGGACAGTCAGAATCACTTACTGATGTGTCTGCAACAGAGCCCACCTCGCAATACTGGGGAAGACAGAAGGCACAAATGTAACACTTTATAGTTAGTTACAGTGCACAGGTAGTCTATTTGGCTCCCCTTGGCCCCAGAGGAGAATGTCTGAGGAGGCGTTTGGAAGAGAGCTGTGTAAGAAAGATGAGATTTTGTGGGAAAGAATTGAAGGTCCTCATTAAAGAGGTGGGTGAAGGCTGCGTGCTGTGCCAGAGCCTGAAGACAGGCCCAGCCCTGGCATTCTTCTCGGGCCTTTGGAGGCACAAAAGGAAGAAATACTTTGTCATTCCGCGTGATGTTGCTGGCTCTTCCCCTCTGCTTTCTGCAAAGGTGAGGTTGGACGAGGAAAAGAGAGCCGGGTCTCCTGGTGGCATGAACGCTTTGGGCTGGTGCCATTTTGACAACTGTCTCCTGAAGGGGTTCTCTCTGGCCCTGGTGGGGCTGAAAAGGACTGAGACCAACAACAGGAGGGGCAGGAACAGAAAAAGAGCTGGACTCAGGGGTCAGAGATGGACAATAGGAAGTGGGTAAGGAGAGGCAGAGGATAGGCTGCCTTAAGTTGGTTGCCCTAAGTCTTCAGAGGTATGATTTTCACTTGATCATGAAGTATTACAGAATAAAAGGACAACACTACTTTTGACATAGAAAACACAGTGTGTATAAATTGCCTGTGTGAACTTGTGTATTTGATTTGATTTCTTAGGTCATGCTTACTTTGATTTGTATTTGTGAGGGCAAATACTCAAGGTTCTTCTCATTTATCAGCATTTTATTTGAGGATCAAATCATTTTTATTGCAGCAATATGAGAACTATTAGGTAGACATATTTTATAAACTTCAGCAAGAGATTAGTTCGATTCAGCCACAAGAAGAATGTTCTAGCAGGTTAGGGACTGCTGAGTAGTCCTCTGCCGGCTTGGAGATGAGCAGAAAGGCAGCTCCAGGAGCCTTGCTGCTGCAGCTGAGAGGAGCTGACTCCAGGGGCCACTGATGACATGGCTCAGCTCAGTTGATTTTCTTCTTTTTGTCATTCTAATCAAAATTCAATAGCCTGGAAAAGAAAAACCAATGGGCCCATTACGGGTCACGTGTTCACCCCTGAGAGTCAGGGCCAGAAGGGACTTGCAAAAGTTCCCAAAAAGACTGGTCCCAGATGCTACCAACGACCCTTTGGGATGTCGTACCTAAATGAGCGCTATCTGTGAACTTGATTTCAGGGCCAGCTTTCGCCTCCTCAAACACGATGATCTATTAAGAAAAAGAAGGGTGGGAGGAAGGCCGGTTTATGCTTTTATGCTGAGAGCAAAGCAGAGTTCAAGAGAAGTGGAAAGGAGGCTGGGGGGAGGTGGTGGGGAGCGGTGGGGGGGAGGGCATACAGGAGATTCACCTCATTGTTTCCTGGTTGAAGCCAAACTCCAGGAAGGTAATAAGTCTCCTGAGGCCCTAAACTCCAGTATCGCCCTAGGTTTTGTCCATTTATGAAAATTACTCCTTTTGTCCAGTGCTGGAAAATAATGGAATAGAATGGAAGACTGAGGATCTGAATTCTAGAGAGAAAAACAATACAGTTGAAACACATACACACAGGCACATGTGCACACATGCACACGTTACACACCATGTTGTTGTTGTTCGGTGCCTTTGAGTCAGTTTCAATTCCTAGCAACCTTACATACAACGGAACAAAACACTGTCATAGAGAGAAAATTATACCCATCCAAGTCAAGATTCACTGGGGCTCGCACGCTCCTGTACCAAAGCCTTAGTTAGGAAAAACCAACAAACCGAAACAGCAATCTTACTGCCATGGAGTTGATGCTGACTCACAGTGACCATGGAGGACAGGGTAGGAACTGTCCCTCTGAGTTTCCAAGACTGTAACTGTTTATGTGAGGCCTTTCTCCTGAGGAGCTGCTGCTTGTTTTGAACTGCCGACCTTTTGGAGTGCAACCCAATGCATAACCAGGGCTCCTTGAGATAGGTAGTAACTCAGAAAGTTATATGCTGTTGTCCTTGAACGTAGGCTGGCTCAGTAACCAGACATCAGGAAAGAGGGCACTGATTTCTAACTGATCTGCCTCAAGTCAGGTATATCTTGGAATCTCACTGGCACGATCGCCAGCATAGGCTGGCTGATTCATTCATTAAATTAGTTCAGGGTCTTTATTCCTGGGACTATGTCTGGTAACTAGTACATGATTTCATGATTTTCCCTAAATTTCCCATGCAGTGCATCTATAGCTATCCCCGTTAGGTCTCTCTCTCTCTCTCTCTCTCTCTCTCTCTCTCTCTCTCTCTCTCTCTCTCTCTCTCAATAAACTTCTATCCTCACCCCGGTCAGCCCTGGAAAGGGACAGGCCACAGATGGCTGTGAGGTGACTGAGGTCCTTGTGAACTTAGAACCCTTGACATAAATTAGGACCCATTTACCAAAAAGCTCTTTCTTAAAGATTGGTTTGAGATGGGAGCTTGGAAGGGTCGATCTAGACAGGGAAGAAATTTCACTAACCTCCAGTTTTATTAAGGTGTCTCTGGGCTTGTTATCAATTCTTAGGAAACCGAGGAAAAAGGCAGGACCCGAATTGTGATAATAGATTGGTTTCCACAGGTTAGGTAGGTTCCTGAGAGAGAAGTCAAGCAATAAGCAGGCAGGTAGTACCTTTCATTATAATGCATCTGTGTGAACTGTGGGGGCGGTGTCTCCTGCCAGAACCCAGTGTCCCCTCTAGAGCACAGGCATATGCCTATAAGGCACATGATGGGTACATTAGATGTAAGACTTGGTGAATGAGATTAGTCTCTTCCCCAAACTACTATGAAATCTATGGTCATTCCCAGAACGTTTAGTCCCAGTCTTTCTTATCCGTAAGCCAAGGGTAAGGCTGATGATAACCGAGGTCCTTAGAAACTCTCGATTATAAATCTTTGTTTTCACAAGTTCAACCCTTCTTGTTCCCTTCGCTCTTGTTGGTTCTTGTTCTGTTGGTGTTTTCTCTTTGGGGGGGCCCCTTTGGGGAGGAGGTACCTCTGTGCTGCTGCCGCCCCTCTTCACTGGCCTGCTCCACCTCCCTCCTGCCTTCCTTTTCCCCTGTCCTCCCAGCTCACCACTCCATCTTTCTCACCTCTCCCATTTCTCACTCATCCCCCTCCTTCTCCCTCTGCCCTGCCCTCTGGCCTCTCTCTTGTCTCTCCCCTCTTCTCTCCTCCTCTCTCTGGGTGGGACACACACCTTTGTATGAATTTTGGCTTCATTTCCAGGCTGAAGATCTTAAATTTCTTTAATGGTGAGTTATTCAGATAGATGTTCCCTGTTAAACCTGGTGGCGGGGGAGAAATGGAGTGAGCAGGAGGCAGAGATAGCCACTGGCTGGACCAGCTTACCCCTGAAGAGGTAACGTTTCCAGAGATGCTTACAATAACTTTTCTGTCTGTGTGCCTACACCTCCACCTTGAGGGCATAGAAAATATTAAACTTTCTTCCTGCTCTAGCCAACACAGTTCACGCTAACTCTCAGGGAGGCCAAGCACCGCACTCAGGGCAGGGGAACAGAAGTCTGGGGCTCCAGAGAAGAAAGCATCAAGCATCCTTGGAAGGGGTAATTCTCTCCCTGTGTTTTCTCCTGGCGAAATGACTGTCAATGCCTTAGTTTTGCATCCAGGACACCCGTGAGGGAGCCCCACTGTTCTTGCCCAGCAAAAGAAAGCTGAATCCTAGTTTCTACACACAGGTGTTTATTTTGCTGAAAGACGCTACTCTCCAAACACTGAATAACTGTTTATCCAGTCCTCGGTGGGGGGACAAGAGCAGCAGAAACTTGGTACCTCTGGATCTCCACATGTCCCTTCAGCCGCCTACCTTTTCTTTCACTATTGATATTTGGCCCATAGGTGATCCGGCCTTGATTCTCCACCAGGATACTTAGAGTCCAGTAGTTCTTGTAGTGCTGCCCAACACATACCAGCCAGAGTGAGCACCCCTTGGTGTCCTTCTACAGGCTTCCCAGATTCCCCCTGAAACTAAAAGGAGGACAGAACGGGCCAGAACCAGCCTGGAGCTTCTAGCTTATGATTAAGGAAAGCCGGTGCTTCTCTGACTCACCCCCTCTCTTCAGTCAGTCCTCACCCAGAGGACACAGAAAGTGTCCTCTCACACCGAGTGTCACTGGGCATCTGTCTAGACAGTCGATTAGGGCTGATAACTTACCCAGGGCTTCAAGAGCAACAAATATCCAAGGGGGGGGGGGTGCTATGCTCACTAGAGTATAGACACTGAACCTCAGAGATCCACCCAGGTCCCCCTAGTCCCTTTTGTTTTCCTATGCAAGGGATAACTCAAAAGAGCCAAGCCGTATCTGCAACTGAGTCTTTGGTCCAGGCTGTCACTAGAACTCTCAGGCCTTTGGCAACAGAATTGCATACATCTTTGACAGGAAGGATGAGCTGATCATTGGATTGATCCAGAACTCCTATGTACTTCTCATCCACAAACACCTGCAAAGAAAAGCAAAGCACTATGAGGTCCTCAGGAAAGGGGAAAGGGTTCTCTAAGCTTTCTTCATGTGTTATAAATATTTCAGATGAGTGCTGTCAGAATTAAATGAGAAGAGCCAACTGTACAGTGATGCATAAACACTAGGGCTTAACCCTCCTGAGTCTCCTTAAAACACTACCAGCTATCATCAGGACCCTCTTAAAGGTGCTTACATACCTTAGACATACAGTACCAGTAGCAAACATATAAAATAATTCCCTGAAGGGATAGAGGCTAAACAGTGTTAATATTTTGAAAGTAAAAGATAAATTTCACTGTCATTTCAACTTTCATCTCAGCGACAGAGTTGGGTTATATGAGAAGTGTTACCCAAACCAGCCTATTGTTCCCTACCTGAGCCCGATCATGAACATTTCTTTTTGACATGAGGATGCCTCCAGTAGAGATGGAAGTCTCATAAAGTATGTACCCTGTAGACTGACCACTACCTCCATTCACAGGCAGCTTTTCCATGCAGATTGGCTTGACAGAGTAGATTGGCTGTGGTGGAGACAAGAGAAAATTCCAGATTGACCTTCAGGTAGGAAAGAACAAACTCAGAGGCTCCTATCCAGAGGCAACTTTCACCACAGGAATGGTCGCAAGAGTCTGAAGAGAAAGGATGAAAAATAACCCAGAATATGTAACGATAATCATGCTTAAAGAGTGTATAAATTGCCCTTTGGCTTTTCCAAACTTACCTCATATTTCTTTGCATACAAAGAACTAGCCAGCAAAAACGTCCTACTTTTTTAATGGAAAAGCCGAAGTCAAGAAAAGCAAAAAGTGTGCAGAATCCACTCATTAGTTCATGGTGGAGCTGGACCAGACTCCTGATCTCTGGACTCCTAGTCCACCTGTCACGAGTCAGTCTGTCTGTGCTAGCCCTTCTTTTTCCTTTGTGAGAGACTTGGTCTGGTCTAAAGAATGCCACCCAATTTACCTCCATGCCTACTAGGCATGTCCATCGCCACCTTGTGTTTCAAACTCAGCGTGACCCAAATAGCTCTGCTCGCAGCACGCCTCAATCCCCTTTTCCTTCTAGAAGGGCAGCCAATTCATTCTGCCAACAAGGTAAAAAGCATGGGCAGAGACCTTGACCTGGTTCGATGTCTGTTTTACCAATTCTCCTTCTTTATTATGGCACTAAAGACTTCTGATTCTTCCAACACCCTGGGCAGACACACTCAAATCCACCTCCCCCCCACCCCCCTTCAGCTACCAAAAACACCTCTACACCACACAACTAGTCATTGGATTTTTGCCCTCATAACATTCAGGGGAATGCTCAAATTTCTCGGCACAAAAAAATGAGGGCCTTCATAGATTCTTCTAGGTCACTGGTAAGAATCAGATGGCCCTATAACCTAAAACATCCTTGGAAAGCACAAGGCAAAGATGATCTCAAAGCCCCCTTAGAGTCAGGCTGAGAAGAACGGGAAAGCCACTTGGAAGGGGTGTCCACAGATGGCCAATATGAGCATCAAAGTCATGACTGCAGTGAGGTGAAGGAAATTGAATGCATTTCTAATAACCATATACTAAAAACAACTGCCAAACCACTCTCTGACTACCTTTGGAGGATACCTGGGAATACATTCATAATTCTGATTTAATAAAATAGCTGGATTTTTCGCTGGACCTTTCTGTACAAACTGTACTTCAGGATAATAAGACAATTGATGAAATAGTTATTTTATGTAGATGAACTCAAGCGAATACACACATACTAATTAAATCGACACTATTTTGAAAGCCAAGTAGTCAGAATGCTCCTTAGGAAAAGAGAATGGAAAGACTTTTTCTCACTTTGGGTCTCTTACTTTGCATATGTTATCAGGAAACATCAATCCCTAGAAAAGGACAGAATGTTTAATAAAGTAGAGGATCAGGAAAAAAGAAACCAAGCAAGGGAAGCCATGAGTGAGATGGATACAATCACTGCAACTCTGCCTCAAGCATACCAACCATCACAAGGATGGGGCAGAGCTGGGTCATCTTGTTCTCGTCCACATAAGGGTGGCAGGAGTCAAACCAACTCCATGGCAACTAACAACTGCAAAAAGGCAATAATTGTCAATGTTTCCTAGAATTCTTAGATATGTTTCCCAAAGTGGGAAATCCTAGCCCCTAGGGGCACAGGAATGAACTAAGAAGGCTGTTAAAGCAGATAGCTACACTTCATCTTGGATTGTGGGTTATAGTACAAAAGTTTTTCACTGCCAGAAGGGGGCTGTGTAATTTTTTTTTTCTGTAAAGGCAGCAGCTGGACAATTAAGTTTGGGAAGCCACACGTTAGATAAAAGTCTGATGTAAAGTTCTTTAACAAATAAATTGGGTTCTAAACACCTGGACTTACTGATAAATTATGAGAATAAAAACAACTAGACATTATATGCCTGAGATATATAGCATAGAAAGAACAGAAGACCATTAATGAAGTTTACATGCAAATAAATAAAAATCATAACCTGAATCCTGTCAAGCACCAAGACCTCTCAGTTAAAAAAAAATGCAAAGATTATGGGAACATGTTACCTGCCACAGTGAGAGTCTAATCAGCAAAACTCAAAACAGAGAATTCGAGTGTACAAATAACTTAGCTTTCCTAACAAATAAAGTGAATGGAAAGGAAAAAAAAAGAAATATTTTTTTACAGCTCCACTTGATGTGATTTAATGGTTGAACTGTTCAATTATAAGATGTGCGAATTTTGTACCAATAAAACTCTTGGCACAAAAACTTTTTTATATTAAAAGAGACCTAAGGGGGGAAAAAAGAAATAGACAAGGAAAAAAAAGAAAAAACAACAACTAGGGAGTAAAAATTATATAGAGAGATATAAATATAGATATGTATCTATTTAAAGATATAAATATATAAAGACAGGTATATTTATCTAGGTATGGCTATATAAGTAAGTATAATGGAAGTAGACAAATTTTGGGCCTCTACTTAAATGCTACCTCAGTACAAGAACAGTTTGTTCTAATAATGTGTCAATGTAGGATACTCATCTTCCCGACATGATCACTGAAGACAAAATGGGTGCATAAGCAAATGTGGTGAAGAAAGCTGATGGTGCCTGGCTGTTAATAGCTATAGTGTCTGGGGTCTTAAAGGCTTGCAGTCAAACAAGCAGCACCAGCAAGGAAGTAATAAAGTCCACTTGGAAGAAGTAATCCAGCCTATGTGATCATGAGGTGTTGATGGGAAAAGGTATCAGAAATTCAGAAAGAAGCAATCAAAGTGATGTGAAGGAACACAGGCAAGGTGGAGACCCAAAGTCCATCTGTAAGACAATTGGGCAGTTCTTTACAGAAGGGCCACATGGAAAGGCTGATGTATCCAGGGTGCAGTATAGCACTGATGAATCATACAACTATCCTCTAGTTCTTTAAAATTTCATCATCCCACAATTATGGCCCTAGTTTTACCTCACTAATCTTGATAGTCCTGCGTGTATACATGAGTACAAACAAGATCTTTTGATGCACTAAATCCAAAATAGATTTTTCCCTAGACAGCAAAGGGAATATTGACTTCCTGAGGATAAGGGATGGGAGGGAGGAAAGGGAAGAAGGGTTTTGGCTTACCAGAGAGGAGGCAGGCTAGGGTTTAACCTTAGCCTGGCCAGACCCTGGATCATTTAGAGCTGGCCCAAGGGCTTTATTTCAACAGAGCCATAGCTTGTCTCCACCTGGGAGTAGCATTTAAACCCCTCCAGTCCTACGGTCAGTTATATTATTGCTTTTGTTTCCCTCTTTCTCTCTTCCATCCCCTCCCCCACAGTCTCAGCAGGCTCAGATTTTTTTTTCTTTTCCTGTTCCCCTTTCTCTCACACACCCCTGCTGACCTCCAGGCCACTTCCCATAGTCTAGGGCATTTATACATTCCCTCCACCTAGCTGGGGGAGCTCTCCCCTCTGTAGCATAACCTGAAGCTGAGGAAATCTGGCCCACCTTCTTCTGTGGGAAATCCTACCCACTAACCTTACACCAGGGGAAATACAGCTCAACTTCCTCCAGGGAAAATTCCACCCACCCACCCACCCTCTGTAGCACTTAACATATGGCTACAGAAATCCTGCCACTGTCTTCTGGGGGCAATCCTGCCTGCATAGCTGGGGGTATTCCTACCCATCCTCTGTGGTCTCACATGATTATGGGAACTTCCTCTAACCTGCCGTAGTGCCTCACATGGCCTAAAGCAGTTCGGCCAACACTTGCCAATGCTCCATGCTGCTGAAGGAACCTCTGCCCAACCTCTGCGGTGAACTAGCTGACCAGGGAAATTCTTCTCACCATTCTCAGTGCTCTACACCAAAGTGGGCACACACACATCTTCCTTCTCTGGCACTCCTGTGGCAGCAGGCACTCCCCCACACACGCCCTCTGCCGTGGCCCAAGCTGCCATGGCCAAAGCTGAGGGGGCCCATTATGGCTTCTTGTGAGATCACCCAATGCAGCACCATTCTCATGGGTCCACAACCAGCCAACCAGCATCCCTTTAGATGACCAATGAACTTGCCCTCCAAATAACAGAATACTGGTTGACTAGGGAAAGAGTGAAGCCACATGAAGATAAAGCAGTAGACCAATTCAGTAATGAAATTAGCTGCAGGCAGTTCGAAGAAGCATTGCAGAGTCTCCCAGAAAGAGCTCAGTGCTCTTTGACTCTCTGGAAAATGGCACTGGGCTCCTCTAAAATAATACAACACAAACGACAATCAGCCCCAATAACCTCAACAAAAAAACAGGAGAAACAAAAGTCAATGGCAGAAGATGTCCTGAACCCGACGACATGTATAGAAGAAGCAGACATGGATCTACCACAGAAAATTTTCAGAATGCTACTTAGAGTCATATAGGATATGAGGGAAACAATTCAGGAAAAGGATGAAATTATAGAGGAGATAAAGACCACACACCAAAGGAAAATACAAGACCTTAGGGATGAGATAACAAAAATCAGTAGCAGACTCACAGACTTCGCCAACCAACTGGAGGAGGCAGAGAACCGCACCAGTGACCTAGAGGACAGCCAAGCAGGCTTTAACAAATATATACAAAAGTCTAATATGATCATCAGGGAAGAGAGCTTTGTGTGATGCTATGAAGAGGAAGAGCAGCAGAATAATTGGATTACTGTACTGGAGGAAGACAGAACAAAGTAGTCAGCTGCAAAAATAGTGAGACTTCTTGGAGGAAAATTTCACCAGCTTAATAAATGAAACCAAGCAACCATTCAGGAGGTTGAAAGAACACCAGCTAGACTGAATCCCAAGAAGAAGTCACCAAGGCACATAATAGCTAAACTATCCAACTTTGAGGAAAAGGAGAAAATCATGAGAGCAGGTAGGGAAAAACAAGCAATCACATAGAAAGGTTCCCAAATAAGAATATGTTCAGACCTATCAGACACTATGAAGAAGAGAGAGTGGAGTAACATATTCACAAAATGGAAGGAAAATAAGGCAAACCCAAGAATACTCTATCCAGCCAAATTATCGATTAAGATGGATGGAGAAGAGTCTTCCCAGACAAGCAAAAACTCAAAGAATACATTAAAAGAAACCCAGCCCGACAAAAGATCCTTGCCAACCCAGTATTGGATGAAGAACAGTACTCACTGAGCACAAATAAGAGACCGCCACATAGAACAACCCCACCCAGTGGGCAACTATGAGAACACAGCCCCAAGATAGCATTAGATTAAGGGTGGAAAGAAGCCAAGAATGAAACACACACTCACACTCACCCACACACGCACAACACACTGATAAGAATGCGAGGTAGAAACACACCCAACACAAAAGGTATAAGATGACATCATGGAGATCAGAGGTGGCTATAATAACCCTGATATTAATGGACTGAACTCAGGCCTTCAAAAACTGAGAATAGCAGACTGGCTTAGAAAACACAACCTACCCTCCAGTTCCCTTTCCCATCGGATCAAAACACTGGTCTGGGTGGTCATAAAAGGAGGAAAAGAAACATTGAAACCTGCCCCTCAGTGCTCCTGGAGCCCGGGCTAGTTTCAGACAGGGTAAAAAAAATAAAATTAAATTAAAAAAAAGAAAACACAACCTGCTGCCTACAGGAGTCAATCTGCTGCCTACAGGAGACACATCTCAATGCTGCAGACAAAAATAGGCTGAGAATCAAAGGCTGAAGAAAAGCATGCCAAGCAAACAGCGATTAAAAAAAAAGGCAGGGGTTGCAATACTAATCTTGCATAAAATTAACCTCAAAGTACAAATCATAAAAAGAGATAAGGAGGGGCACTATATAATGCTCAAGGGAACTGTAGACAAAAAGAGCACTAAGCATTTTAAGCATGTATTTTCCAAACAAGAGACATGCTGACTATGTCAATGTAATGCTCCAAAAGATGAAAAAGGAAATCATAGGCTCAAAAAATATAGTAGGTGATTTCAATGCACTGCTTTACAAGAAAAATAGATCACAGGGAAAGAAACTCAACAAGGAGGCTAGAGAATAAACATTACAATTAGATAATTAGACCTGTTAGATAGTTACAGAACTCTTCACTCAAATATAAAAAAATTCACATTCTTGTCAAGTCCACATGGCATATATTCAAAGATAGATCACATGCTGTGGTATAGGTCAAAACTGCATAAATTTCAATACATTCATATCATATGTACCACTCTCTTTGACCACTGTGTCATAAGACTGGAAATCAACAAAAGGAAGATGAAGAAAACAAGGTCAGACAACTGGAGGATGAGTAACTCTCTACTGCAAAAGGAGTGTATACTGGCCCAGATCAGAGATGAAATTAGGAAATTTCTGGAAACCAATGAGAAGGAGAACACAACGTACCAAAACTTACGGGACAAAGCAAAGGTAGTTACCAGAGGAAGTTTCATAGCAATATATGCACACATGAAAAAGGAAGAGAAAACAATAGAACTGACGGTTCTGGGGGACATGGGAAAGGGGGAGGCAGGGGAAAGGAAGTGAGTGTAAAACCCAGGGACAAGGGAACCAATGTTAGAGTGTGTAGGAGGCCTGGTAGGGCTTGATCAAGGGCAATGTAATTGAGAGGAATTACTGAAACCAAAATGAAGGCTGAACATGATAGTGGGACAAGAGGAAAGTAAAAGGAAATAGAAGAAAGAACTAGGAGGCAATGGGCATTTATAGAGGTCTAAATACAGCCATGTACACATGTAAACATTTATATATGATGATCGGGAAATAGATCTATGTGTATATATTTATAGTTTTAGTATTAAGGTAGCAGATGGGCATTGGGTCTGTACTCAAGTACTCCCACAATGCAAGAACACTTTTTTTTCTATTAAGCTGGCATTCCACAATGCTCACCTTCCTGACATGGTTGCCGAAGACAAATCGGGTGCATAGAAAATGTGGTGAAGAAAGTTGATTATGCCTGGCTATCAAAAGATATAGTGTCTGGGGTCTTTAAGGCTTGAAGGTTAACAAGTGGCCACCTAGCTGAGAAGCAACAAAGTCCACATGGAAGAAGCACACCAGCCTGTGTAATCACAAGCTGTTGATAGGTTTTGGTATCAGGCGTCAAAGAACAAAAAATGATATCATTGTGAATGAGGGGGAATGCGGATGGAGACCCAAAGCGAGCCAGTCAGGGTGCAGTATAGCAACAATGAAACATACAACTTTCCTCTAGTTCTTTCATGTTTCCTCCCCCACACACACATACTATCATGATCCCAATTCTACCTTACAATTCCGGCTAGCCCAGAGGATGTACATTGGTACAGATAAGAGCAGAAAACACAGGGAATCAAAGCCCTTAGGACCAATAACAAGAATAGCAATACCAGGAAGGCGGAGGGAAGGTGGGGTAGAAAGGGGGAACTGATAACAATGATCTACATATAACCCCCTCCCTGGGGGACGGACAACAGAAAATGGGTGAAGAGAGACATTGAACAGTGTAAGACATGAAAAAATAATTATTATTATAAAGGGTTCGTGAGGGAGAGACGGTGGGGAAAGGAGGGGACAAAAATGAGGAGCTAGTACTGAGGGCTCAAATAGAAAGAAAATGTTTTGAGAATGATGATGGCAACAAGTGTATAAATGTGCTCGACACAGTGGGTGTATGCATGGATTGTGATAAATGTTGTATGAGCCCCCAATAAAATGATTTAAAAAAAGAATTAGAACAATTTGGAGTTTAAAATTTTTAAAACTTTTCAAATAAATAAATAAAAGAGACCTATGAAAAATATCAATTAAATGTAATATGAGATTGGCTGTTTAGATCCTAATATTAACAGATCAATATTAGAAAGACATTTATGAGACAATGGAAAACGTTTGAACTTTAGATATTTCATTGTTTTCCACAATCGGGTGCTAGAGCCTGCCTGTGCCAACCACGGGAGCGTCTCTTTGTATTCACTGTCATCACATTGGTAGTATGAAGCAACCGTGCTGGAGGATTGCAGTGCTCCTCAGAGCTCTCCCATTATCCTTGGCTCCCAGTGTCTGGCTTTTAAATGATATAAGCTAGTTGCTAAATATTTCCCATTCGTATGTAAGAAACTATTCTTATTATTTGGGGTGCTAATTATTTTTTAGCTTTATTTAAATAATAATCCTCATTCTTTTTCTTTAGTTTTTTTTTTTTAAGAAAACACTTATTAAATCTACAACAGGACAGGGACAAGACAACTACAGCGATAGATTATCCAGATAAGGGAGACCATTAGACCAAGGTCATAATGGGGCCTCGCCATTTGCTGAGATACAGAGCTTTAAAAGTTTCATGGCAAGTGAAATAAATGTCACAAAAACATGATTGGTGCTAGATCATTACAGGTGGGACCCACAAAGCGGGAATGGAGCTATGATTGGTACTAGTACATTGTATTAGACAGGGGACTCACACTACTGGTCCAGGGACTTCTCCAAGGCAACCAGGGAATAAACTGTTCCTAGCACAGTGATCTCTATCAAGGACACACCCATATTAGCCCCTAAGGAAGACTGTCTCACTGCAGACTGGTGTCTGTGGAGGGGGGTGGGAGGCAGGTTTGGAGGGGTGGGGCAGGGAAGTGAGGTAATCCACTTTCCAATTCACTGTGTCTGAGAGAAAGACCATTCACATCCCTGGCCAATGAATCAAGGGAGACTTAATCCACATGAGCACTCGCAAATGGGTTTTGGATTTTTACTTTTATCCATAGCTTTCTGCAAAGTGGGGACTCAGAATTGAAGCTCTAATATAATTCCCTCATCTGATCATGGATTTTGTCATCCTTATCTTTAGAGATGCATAGTGAGCAGCTAGAGTTGTATAATGTCTGGAATCTTCTTTAAAATAGTTCTGTAGAGCGTTGGAATAATAAGTAAGAGTGTAGCTGGAATAAGATTAGTTAAAAATTAACAAAGCTGAAGCTGGATGTTTAACAGCTAGGAGTTCACTACTTTTTCTCTCTACTTTCATGTTTTTTTAAATTTCATTAGAAAAAGATAGCAAGAAAATCACAAAGGTCCTCCAAGATTCAGTGCCTGGCTCTCTCCCGACCACTCTCCTAGAGACCTCTCACACCAATTCCATCTGCAGGTCCCACACAGCAGTTTCTTCTGTGTCTTCAAATGGTGTCCCCTGTGCCGGACGCTCCCTTTGCTTCTCCCATGGCACCGTGCTGTGTCTCATCAGCATGTATTCATCCTTCTGATTGTAAAGTCATTTCACTTCGGATGTAATCCTGACCCTCTCATTGTATAGCACACTCTATAAAAAATTATATCTGTTAGGAACCGAAAACACAGGGAATCCAGGACAGATGAACCTGTAGTGAGAGTGGCGATACTGGGAGGGTGGAGGGAAGGTGGGGTAGAAAGGGGGAACTGATTACAAGGATCTGCATATAACCTCCTCCCTGGGGGACGGACACTGGAGAAGTGGGTGGAGATGTCAGATGGTATAAGATATAACAAAATAATAATGATTTATAAATTATCAATGGTTAATGGGGGAAGTGGAAGGGGGAGCGGGGAGGGAGAAAAATGAGGAGCTGATACCAAGGGCTCAAGTAGAAAGCAAATGTTTTGAGAATGATGAGATACACAAATGTACAAATGTGCTTGACACAATAGATGTATGTATGGATTGTGATAAGAGTTGTATGAGCCCCCAATAAAGTCATTTTTTAAAATGACATCTGTGTGCATATAAAGTCCATATAGGAGTTATCTGAGGGCTACTCAAAAAAGGATTGCTACTAGGGTTCCAGTTCAGACCCAATGGGCTGATCCAAACAAAAGGTGTTGAAACGTGTCTCTCGATTTAGTAGATGGCAGTAAACAGGTTCTCTCAATAATATGCTTGTTTTATCCTCATTAACCCACCCAGCCAAACCCATTGCTATTGTTAGGGCAGACTTCAAAATATAAGATGGAACTAAATAGAAGCTTAAGGGATCAGCTTCAGCCAGTTCAATTCAAGGCAGAGTGTCATCTCGGGAGATGATGACAACTGGTTTTTGTTTTGTGGGGTGTGGGGGGTAGAGGGTGGGGGTGGGGTAGAGATTCCAAAAGGGTAGTTTTGAATATTTCCTCAAACACAGAATGACCATGGAGGCTTTTGAGAGAGATGGTTTAAGAAAAGTGAATCGCTAAGGAAAAGGCAAGAAAGTTCCGCTGAGGAATATTTTTTCCATCATAATAACACACCTGCTCATTCTTCAAGCCTAGCAAGGGCTGTCCTAATGAGAAATGTAATGGGAAACTTCAACTCATCCTCTCTACATCCCTGATCTTAACCCCCCTCAGGCGTCTTTCTGAACCTAGAGACCAAAAAACCAAACAAACATTTAAAACATGCTTTGAGTGTTTCAGTAAATGGGTATAAGTCAAGGAGCACAGGGTTATTCAGGGAAGAGTTGGAGAGATGCGAGCGCCACCTTCTGAAATGTACCGACCTAGACAGAGGCTATGGCAAGAAATAGTAGATGCACCTTTAGACATTTTGTTTCATAAAGATTTCTATTATTTTGTAGCAATGCTTTTTACTAATTCTAATATAAATATTTGCATCCATTAAATGTATTTTTTAATCTTTTTACCTATCTATAAAATAAGATTTATATAAAAACTTAACGACTAGATCTCTAGCACTTATTATGTATCAGGTACAGATATTAACTACTAAATCTACATAACAAATCTATGAAATACATATTGTTATGAGTATAATTTTACAGATGATAAAATGTAGGGATAGTGACATTAAATTACCTCCCTAAGGTCGTAGCTGGTAAATATTGGAGCCAAATTGGCTCTGTTCTGTGAGTGAAGCCTTTCCTCTATTTTCTTCTGTCCAAAGATTAGTTATGTTTCAGTGTCTAGAGAGTGCTCACCTTCTCCAGGTAGGGCAGTATGTCCCACAGTGTCAAGTAGTGT
The DNA here is from genome assembly GCF_050624435.1 of Tenrec ecaudatus. Taxonomy (NCBI): domain Eukaryota; kingdom Metazoa; phylum Chordata; class Mammalia; order Afrosoricida; family Tenrecidae; genus Tenrec; species Tenrec ecaudatus. The sequence goes on from NC_134541.1 coordinate 56,196,413, forward strand.
GATGGTATCACTGATTTATACACATTCTTAGGGTTATGTTTTGGTTGCAAGTGTGTGGAAACCACTGAAATAAAAAAATAAAACAACAACAACAAAGGTAGCTGAGTCATTCTAGGATCCCCTGCTCCACCCCATTCAATGGCACGAAGCACTCTGCTAGCTGAAAATCACCCACAAGGAAGAGTTCAGTCACCGGCCCTGGCACCCAATTTCGGGAAGAGTCAAGAAGTAAGTAGGCAATGGATGAATGCATTCTTCTCATATCCATAGGCTATTCAGGGTGCCCTGCTACCTTAGCAAAGGAGATAGTACATCAGTTATTACACCAGGCCGTAGCTCTCAACCCAATTGTTCATCAGAATCTCCTAGAGACCAAAGGGAAAATATCTATGCCCAGATTCTACCCCTTCTTCCCCATTCTTCTCTAACAACTCTTGGAAGGGTCTGGGCACCTTATACTTTAGGAGTTCCACACAGGATCCTGATGCATAGCCTCCCACTTGGCCCTACATGTTAGGCTCCTAGAAGGTAGGCATTGTGCCATGTACATATTTGAATCCTAATGCCTAGAGATACAATCAAACCCCAAAACAAACCTCCTGCTAGCAAGACAATCCTGACTTATAGTGACCCCTATACAGGGGTTCTGAGGTTGTAAATCTTTATGGGTATAGAGAGCCTTATATTTCTTGCAAGGAGCAGATGAGTTTGAATAAACAACCCTGTGGTTAGCAGTCTAATGCTCAGTAATCCAAAACTTAGCCAACAGTTCATTATACAAAAGAATGCTTCCTATTCGCCATGCCTCTCTTCACAGGCTGCTTGAGGAGTTGAGTTTTTGTTCAGATTGAGCTTGTTGTTGGGTACCTAGAACAGAGCTAAAATATTCTTGAAATGTGAAGTACTCAGGTGTGTAGTCTCCATCCTCTGTAAGCAGTGCTCCATAGTCTGAAAAATATGAGACAATGTGTCACTTCTTCCAATAAAGATCTACCTTCAGCAAAGAAAGCGATGAGAGCCTGGTACTGAGTAAAAGGATCCTTGGTGCAGAAGCTTTGAGGAGAAACAACTTTGGGGCATTACTCAAGGAAATGCCAAGTCGCTGTCTTCCTCCAGACAGGAGAGTCTGCCAAGCTTTGCCAAGGCTATCAACTGGAGGCAAATAGAATAAGCCCTTGGACATTAAGTCCCTTAGACCCTTGCTGAGAGCGTGAGTCCAGTTCCACAGAATGCTTCCTCCTATTCCTTTTGCAATGGAATTCCTTTATTTCCTTCACTCTCAACTTATTTCTTGGTCTATTAGTAGAGTTATAGATTTGGGAAAGAATTATTAGCCTATACCCTGATGTGAAACCCAGAAGTAGCCTGGTTTTCAAGGAACCCCTAAAAGCAAGGATCTGTGCGCAAATGACCAAGAAGGAGCTACTGTCCCCTCTCCCTGAAAAGTTCTAGAAATCCTACAGTCCAAAGGGGGTGTATATTCTAGCACTATCAAGAGGAATAAATATCAAATCCTCAATCTCCAGCATTTTGTTTGGAAATGTTCCAGAGCCCCCCAGCCCCCCACCCCTTGGGTCTCCCATCTAAATCACCAGTCCCGAGTGGCAGGGTGAAATAGTCAGGAGAGAGCTCAGGGAAAAGCACTTGCCATAGCTGGTGACCACGGGCTCATATTTTTGTGTTTCCACAGCTCCGCCCATGAATCCAAAGTTGGTGCCACCATGGAACATATAGAAGTTGAGGGAGAACCTAAGTTTGATCATTTCTTGCACATCTTTCATCAACACTGCAGATACATAGGGAAAGGGAGAGACAAGGATAGAGAATGAGTGGAGAGAGGTATTCCTAACCTCTCATGGGATCCTCCCATCATCAACACCCAGAGTGCTCAGCTGACTCAATCAGTCCTTTAACATCATGCCAAGAAAATGTGTGGGCTTAGTTCGAATACCTGGGGTGGTGCTAGTCCCAACATCATTTCCATAACCTAGCCATTTCTTTTTTCTTTTGGGTTTCCTATTTAAGAAGCTCTTCTTTCTTTCTTTCTCTCTTTCTTTCTTTCTGTCAAACAAACTGTATTATTAAATCATTGCTTGTATATTTTTGTCTTGGTGACATACATGTGTCCTGGTGAAGTGTTTTGCAAGAACATGCGATTTTTGACAGAGATGGGTCTGAAATCCTGGCATGCAAACTATTTCTCTCCAAACCATATTTTAACGATCATGGCCAATTCTTCAGCGAGGAGTTGGTGCATAATCTCCAATCCAATAATTTTCTACTTCTGCCCAACACACTTTCATGGAATGTCTCTCTTTTCAAAGTAATTTATTCTGATTAATTGCGTCAAGTTACAATTTGAATGGAAACTGCTAAAAAAAATTTTTAAAGACCTCTGAATTTCTAGATCCATGCTGTAATTTTGTAGTGAAGATGTCTTTGAGGTGTCAATGTAATCACATTGAATTTTATAAAGCCATGACATCTCAGATAGTTCTCTTAGAACTCTCAGGTATACTATCAAGAACAATGAAACATAGGCCTACACTGTCCGTATAATTCTATCCTCCTGAAAAAAAGGTAGAAGGTACTCACGATGCAAATCAAGATTGCGACGTAAAAGGCCCCAGGTGTCAAAAGAGCTTGCTGTATATACTGTCATCAATATAGGGCTGGGACCCTGAGGAAAAATGAAATGTCAGTTGAGAACATTTGGTACCATTCAGAAACCCTAAATTACTTAGAAAGCACCTATGAAATTCAGGTTTCACAGGTGCCTTTACAACTCAGAGCATTTCTTCTCTGCTTAATGCTCACACTCTCGCCTCTTGTTCCGGGTCCCATTGATCCTCCTTTTATTTTCAGTGACCTTCCTGGCCCAGGCTAGTGAGGCACCCGGATCAGGGCTCAGTCTCAATAAATGTAGAGCAATTCACTTCTCTGTGCCTCTCAGCTTTAACTCTTCCTTAGCTCAACGGTGACCTCCTCCCGTTAGGAGAAGATTCTTTTTGCTAGAAAATGTGGAAAGGAAATGGGGACTCAAAGGCTCTGTTTCCTCCTGCTAGTCACTAACTGTTACAAAATCTGTCCTAAGCCTTTCTCTCTTGTTGTTCTCTCAGTCAAGCACAAGAAAGTCACTGGACACAAATTACAAGTCAGTTACCAAAGCCGAGGGTTCTCATTTTTGTTATTTGATTCTTGTGATCGATTGTCTCTGTCATATCACACTCTTCTCTCACATGAAATGGTGTTGAGAGAGGGGGTGGTATTACAGAAGGACAACTGAACGAGACTTGGCGTAGACTGTTTCTTCAGCACCTGATGGTCTACGTGTGAGATCAAATGGAAAGCTTAACCTTTCTGAGTTGTGGTTTCCTCATCTGGTAAAGGTAAATAAGAGTAACGGCTTCTTACAAAGTCAATGTAAGAAATTAAAAAATAAAATGTGTGAAAGGATTAAGTGAACTGTAAACTTTATATAAAAATATTATCATATAATGTTTTCCTAGCTCTTGTTATTATCTCATAGTCTGTCTATTGTCTCCCCTCACCAGAACATGAGCTCTGGAAGTGGCGATGCTGTAGGTTTTGTCCAATGCTTTACCCACGAAGACTGAGAAAGTGCTTCGCAGACACATGGAATGTGTCTGAATGATTTACTGAAGAATCAAATGAATGTTGAATGAGCTCATATTCAGGATTTTGTTCATTAAACCGCTTATCGCATTTTACCCCTTATTCCCAATCTTGGCGTCTTGTTAGCATATGAGTTTGATTTAGTTGAACCTAAAAACTACCTAGAGTAGGCAGTGCAAGGGCACAGGAATCCCCGTGCTTCTGCTGAATGAACTACTCCTGCGAACTGAGCTACACGGAGGTAGTAAGAGCAAGTAACAAAAAGTCCTCCACCTCCGCACGGTCCTCACCTGAAGCAAACGCAGCGTTCGGTAGGTTTCTTTGTGGATGTTCTTCATGTGGAGCGTGGCCAGCACTGCACAGTAAAAGAAGACACCACCCTGAGGAGGTCTTGCCACAACCACTGCCAGACAGGAGACACAGAGCTCCTGGTCCCAGGAAAGAGCTGGGCCCCCACACCCATACACAGCACTGGAAGCCTGTGATGCATGATAAATATGTGACCCTGCCTTCATATCCAACCATGCCATTTCAAAGGGCTTCAGTTAGCATTTACAGCAAATGACAAATAGAAGTGAGAACCCAAAACACCAAACAAACTCATTGCCATTGAGTGGAATCCAACTCATAACAACCCTACAGGCAGGACATAACTGTCCCTTGTGGAGTTACAAGACTTTATCTGTTTACAGGAGTAGAACGCCATCTTTCTTCTGTGAAGCAGCCGATGGATTCAAACTGCTGACCTTGTGGTTAGCAGTGCCACAAGTAACCCACTCTGTACCCAGTGCTCCTAGAGAAATGGGAAGGGCAGTTCAAATATCCAATGTTATGTGATGAATACATTTAAGCCTAGAGAGGTGAGCAGCCCCAGACTTAAAACTTGACGACAAGTCCTTTTCACTTCTAATTCAGAATATTATTCTGCCTTTCTACTCCTACAAAAGAATTATGGTCTTGGAAACTTACAGGGGCAGTTCTACCCAGTCCTGTAGGGTCGCTATGAGCCGTCATTGACTTGACTTTTCTCCCACTGTAAAACGAGAGGGATTATGCAGTGGGCTGTGATCCACATGGCTGTCAGTTTGAAACCACAAGCATCCCTGGGGGAGAAACCCAGGCTTGTTGTTCCGGTCGCCAGTGACACTCTCAGAAACCCACAGTCACTGGCACGGCATTTCTCTGGCTCTGCGTTACTTCTATACTTGTTCACAATCACTTGGCAACAACAAAGATGGCTTTTCTCAGGTTCCAGCCAGGAGCCCAGCTTTAGGCCCCTGAGGAAACTGGGGTGGGTGGCGGGCATGTTCTGCACAGTTGATGCTCTAGGGACAACAGGGGTGAGGAAGCTGGCTCATTAACACTCAGCATTGACCAGGAGTCCCCATCACCGTTTCCAGAGACTATTGGGAAATAGAAAAGAGGAGATATCAGGGGTTTTCTGGTTCTTTTTCAGACAATGACAAGTGGAATATCTAGGGAAAAACAAACGTGTACCATTTTTTATGTAGCCTTTTGTCACTTCTTGTCCATCATCAGCAGTTAGGAGCAGCACCTGAATCTTTCTTGCCACCAGGGCCTAAGGAGAAACTCAAGGAGATAAAATGAACTGACCTCACCCCAATGGGATTCCTTCTCTCTACAAAATATTGTGGCAACAACATACTAATCTGTGTGTTAGACAATCACAAATCAAGGACGGCGAGTATAAACTCTACAGAAAACACTAAAAGATTAGTGAATATATCTATATCTATATCCATATCTATATCCATATCCATATCCATATCTATATCTATATCTATAAGATTGCTGTTGATATTAGTTGCCATTCAGTCTGCTTTGATTCAGGATGACACCACATTGGGACAGTCCAGCACCATCTTCAGGATCACTGGTATATTTGGATTCATATTTTATGAACATTGCTTAATTCCTCCCTGCCTAAAAAGCTCAGTTTCCAGATAATATCAGATGACATTCTTTTGTGATCTGTTAGACTTTCATTGGCTAATTATGGAGAGTAGATTACCAGGTCTTTCTTACTGATGTGTCAATCCTGCAAGCACTGCTGAACCATGTCCACCATGGGTGATCCTGCGAATACTTTAAATTCTTATAGCACAGCGTCTACTATCATAGCAGCATACAAGCCATGACAGTACAACATATCAACAGGTAGAGAATATGGCAAGACAGTATAGAAGAAACTAGAATAATAAAAAATGTATTCAGTCACCCAAGTATACATGTGAAGAATGCATAATTTGCAATGTTTTGTTACCTACTTAAGACAATTTTTTAAGTTTCTGTTTACTTATTTTTATTAAAAGATCATTTTATTGGGGCTCTTACAGCTCTTATAATAATCCATACATCGATTGAATCAAGCATATTTGTACATATGTTGCCATCATTATTTTTACAAATGTTTTTACAAATACAAACGTTTACTTTGTATTTGAGCCCTTGGTATCAGCTCTGCTTTTCCCCCTCCCTAGCCCCCTCCCACCCTTGTGACCCTTGATAAATTATAAATTATTATTATTTTCATATCTTACATTGACCATTCTCCCTTCCCCCTCCCGTTTCTGTTGCCTGTTCCCATGGGGAGATGGGGTGGTGGTGGTTATGTATTGATAATTGAGATCAGTTCCCTCTTCCTCCCCTCTACTTCCTACCTTCCCCCTACCCTCCTGGTATCATGCACTGCTCCCATTCCTGTTCCTGAATTCCGTGTCTTGAGCTCTTATCTCTTATCCGTACATGTGAATATGCTCCAGTCTAACCCACAGTGAAAGTCAGGACTGGGATCAGGATAGTGGGGGATGAGGAAGCCTCAAGGAACAAGAGGAGTATTGTGTGTTTCTTTGGTGCTATACTGTGCCGTGGTTGACTCACCCCTTCCTTGTGATCCTCCTGTGTGGGGTGTCGCATCATCTTCAGATGATTTGGGGGCCTCTGCTCTGACCCCCCCTCATTCTCAACAGTATGGTTATTTTGTTTGTTTTGCATCTTGTGATGTCTGTTACCTGATCCCATCAACACCTCATGGTCACACAGGCTGGTATGCTTCTTCTGTGTGAGCTTGTTGCTTCTATGTTAGATAGACACTTGTTTAACTTCAGTCCTTCAAGACCCCAGATGCTATATCTTTTGGTATCTGGGCACCATCAGCTTTCTTTATCACATTTGCTTGTGCACCTGTTTTGTCTTCAGCCATCATGCTGGGAGGGTGGGCTTCACAGAATGCCAGTTTGTTAGAACAAAGTGTTCTTGAATTGAGGCAGGGCTGGAACAGTGGCCCAAAGTCCATCCTCTACCTCAGTGTACTGCCATATAAACATATGTACATAGGCCAGTACCTCTATTTTTATGAATTAATATATATTTTTTGTACGCACCTGTATTTATACCTCTATCCACAGCTTTGCTTCCTAGATCTTTGCTCTGTTTCCTTTTACCTCCTCCTGCCCCACCATCATGCTTGCCCTTCTTCTGCCTCTAATTAATTTCTCTCAGCTAGATTGCTGTTGGTCCAACACTTCCAGGATCTGTATGTCCTCCTCACTGTTGATTTTAATTCTCTAGTTGTTCCCCTGTTGATGACCTTGTTTGCTCACTGTTCCAATCCCCCTACCTCCTCTCCCCCCATCCCCTCAACCAGTCCTTCTGGAACTGTTGCTTTCTCCTCAAGCTTTAAAATGTACTGAGACATCTGTAGACAATGGGACATCCCCTCACAGAAGGGTCACAAGGAAAGGATGAACCAATCAGGGGACAGTATAGCATCGATGACCCACATGATATTCCTCTGGTTCCTTGAGACTTCCTCACCCCCACTATCATGACCCCAGTCCTATCTTTCACTGTGGGCTAAACCAGAGCATGTGCACAGGTATGGATAAGAGATAAAGCTCACAATACATGGAATCCAGGAACAGGAATGGGAGTAGTGATGCCAGAAGGGTAGAGGGAAGGCGGGGAGAGAAGGGGAGGAAAAGGACACCAATCTCAATGATCAACCACCTCCTCCACCACACTCCCACTCCCCACCCAAGGGGGACAAGTAACAGAAACCATGGGAGATGGAAGAAGATATGAAAATAATCATTTATCATGGGGCCATGAGGGTGGTGGAGGAGGGAGGGAAAAAAGAGGAGCTGATACTGTGGGGTCCTGGTTTACAACTGCCAGCACCAGCACCATGACAGGCTGTATAAAACCAAAGTCTGGGGTAGGCTTAAGCTCTAATTTCAGATTCCTGGACACTGAGGTAATTCTGTCTGAGAAGGCATCACCTGTCCCAGACTGACCAGTAGGGAGCAGCGACCACCATCCCCAATTGACCAGTCAAGAGAATACGCGCGGAACTACTCGCCAACCACCACTGGACAACGCTGATGCCAGAAGTTTTCTCCAATAAGTTTAAAGAACAGCAACACTGGACTGCCCCCGGTCCCTAGCCCCATAAAAGCCCAGGGAACAAAGAACTCGGGGCTGATCCCCTTTGGACGCTAGGTCCCTGTTGTGCTGGGCAGTGGAGGGAGGGAAGCCCTAGCTCGAGCTAGAAAAATAAAACTCCTTTTGCCATTTTTGCATCTCAATTGGTCGTAATTCTTCCATGCTCCCAAGGTGGGCTCGCATTCCATTCCCCAATCAAACAATACTAAGGGCTCAATAGAAAGTAAATGTTTATAAGAGCTCCCAATAAAACAATCCTTTAAAAACATAAATAGATAAATAAAATTGACTCAGTCAGTATAAAAGAAGGTAAGAAAGGAGAGGAAAAGGATCATACAATAGGTGAGACAAGTAGAAAGAAAAGTCCAACATGATAGAGTTAAACACAAATTATGTTACGTGTAAAGTCAAAATACTTCATTTATGACAAAGGTTAACAAAAACATTTTTAGTTATATGCTGCCTTAAATATATTAATATAGAAGTGTTGAAATGAAATGGAAAGAAACTATGTATCACATAAACTCTAACCAAAAGAAAGTTGAGATATCCACAAAAGAAAAAATATTGTAGTATCATTTTTGTGTCCCATAAGAGTTATGTAGGTAGTTCTCAAGGGATCTCTGGTGGCACTGTGATTAAAGTACTGAGCTGCTAACCCAAACGTTGGTGGTTCAAACCGTCCGGCCCCTCCATGGAGAAAGATGCAGCAAACTACTTCCATAAAGATGCATAGCCTTGGACTTGGAAACCCTCTGGGACAGTTCGGATCTGTCCCACAAGGTCACTACAAATCAGAGCCAACTCATCAGAAATTAATTTGGGTAGCTCTCAGTCCCCTTTAGATGGTAAACAGATGGAAGGAAACCTTTAACTAGACTATCTTCATCTTCCTATCCCACAATAGCACGCATGCTACAGTCATCCAGGAAACGTTTGCTCCATGAACTGAGAAAAGAAGCATGCATACACGGAGGAAAAATAGAAGAATAGTTACCTTTTTGATATAGCGCATATATCCCTTATCCTTATAATATGAACCATATTCATTCTCAATCTGCAGAGCAATGATGGGGCCTCCCTTGTGGTACTGAAAATCAAGAATTTGAGAGTTTAAAAGTGAGAGTCTAGTGATAGTAATAGGCTGGACTTTCCAAAGTCTATCGCTGTACAAATGTATTGAGAGTGCCATTAAAAGAAGAAAACACACACACACACACCTCAAATCCCAATCTCCAGTCACACTACATTTCTGGAAATGTCTTACTCCACAACAGTTACCTCTGGAAAATCAAGTGCTCTTAGGGTTCTACCTTTCCTACAAATCCTTGGGTGGGGGGGGGGGGTGAACTCTCGTTAAAGCAAAACAAAACCATTGTGACAGGTTGATTCCAACGCCCAGTAACCGTATCAAACAAAATGGGTCATCCCCAGAGAAGAATTGTGGTGTTCCCTGGTGCGGGGGACTGGTGGGTTCAAACCACTCGCCTTTGTGGTCGCAGGCAAGCACTTAACCACTGTGCCACCAGGACTCCTTTGAACTCTCATTAGTTCTCCCTTAGTCAGATATGTCAGGAGTCTGGTGGGGTTGTTGCTTACAAGTTGGGCTGCTAACCATGAGCTCTGCCACTTACAGCCACCAGCTCTGCCCTGGGAGAAAGATGAGGTTTTAGGCTCCAGGGAATGTGTACAGTGTTGGAGACCTAGAGGGCAGTTCTAGTCTGCCAGGGCACTGGGAGGCAGAAGCCACTCACGGCCATGAGCTTGAGTGAGTTCACTCCATCTGGGAAGCAGGAGGCCTTCCTTGGGAATGAATGAGAAGTGCCCCATCCTCTCTAAAGCCTATCTCATTCCTTTGTGCTAGGTCTCATAGACACTTCTTAACCATGCTGTTCTTTGAAGAATCTCTCTGTCTTCTAAATCACCATTTCCTTCGTTACCATCCCCTTCCCATCACCCTTTAAACTGATTCCAGGTGCTGCCCTACACATAATAGTCCGGCCCACTCCCCCTGCAGTAGCCCACTGGGCCTCGTCATTGTTATGAGGACACTTTGTGAACCATTGTCTGCCCTCACGCTGTTTCTCATCTCCTCTCCTCTTTTACACATTCTATTGCATTTCTATTATTTCCATTCCAATGAGCTTATCAACATTGGCCTGCTTTTTGCTAAATTCAGACAAACTTTGGTTCTTCGTGTAATCTCTCCCTTAGCAACCATTCCCGTCCTCTCTCCTGCCATCTTCTGAAAACATGTCCTCTCTTAGTGCTTTGTCTGTCGCTCATCACCACTTCTGGTTCATGTGTGACTTTCTGGAGAGGTGATGACATCCTCAGGGTTTTCTTTGAATCCTAATTGTCCTGAATCCCATTTCCTTTAGCCCTCTTGGAATTTCACACTTTAAAGTATGCCCTTTTGTAAACATCTTTAAAATGTCCCTCTGCCTTGGTCCCTTTCTGTCAATACCAAACATGTCCAAGGACACCCTATCTTTTCACCCCTTTTTCTATCTGTGTTACACCCCTCACATCATTTTCACAGTTAAGTGTGGCTACTTCTGCTCCTTCTTGGGGATTAAACACAATAGCCGTGAGGGGCCCTCCAAGCACACAGAAATAAGAAAAATACTATTGACTTGCAATAATCATACTCCAAACCCAGACTGCTGTGCCGCTCTGGAAATATGACTGAGGTGTTTGCAGGACAAAATGATGATCATTGCCACGTAGGGGAAACTTCGTGGAGAGAGCTGAAATAGGAGGGTATCTAGCAAGCAAGGAATAAATTACTGTAGTGATTCCAGTTAGATACAAAAAAGAAGATATAAAGCCTAAGGCATTGCATCATAAGATTTAAAACTCATATCCCTTGCTGAAAAACCATTGAGAAACTTTCAAAGCTTGCATCCTCCTTGCTTGCTCCCATCCCTCCACAGAGATCTACAGCAGCCCGGAAAGTGGAAGAGGGACGAGGGGATCCGACGTTGGAATACCTGGAACGATCTAAAGCAAGAGACCCTGAATGTGGCATATCGTGCAATTCTAAGTCCTAAAAGTAGGGTAACTCAGGGGAAAGGCGATGCTAATTCACGCAGTCTGATAAAACATTTTGCAAGACCACCCAACCTCTTCTGAATGTGACTCTGTGCTTGCCTGGCAACCCTCTGATTTAGTTTTTCAGGCATATCAAGACTGAAAAGTTCAGAATTGAAGATCAGATAAGCAATGGATTCTAGCACTGTCAATTTGTGATATGAATGTTCTGTATCTGCACAGTCCAAATACAGTAGCAACATGGCTACTGAATACTTGATAGGCAACTAATGTAACTCAAGAATGGAATTTTTTACTTTAATTAATTCTAATGTAAATAGTCATATGTGGCTACAGTTACCATATGGGGCAGCCAGGTCTAGGCTCTGTAAAGGACCATCTCTACTATCCCCAAGTTGATTTGTTAGGTAGTTTAGCCTAGGGATTGGGACGTCCATTGACGCATGCCCAGGAGAGCCAGCATAGGACAAAGCTGGATTTTCCCGCCCGTGGGGACAGATGGGCGTTGAACCTGGATCGGCCCACCTGGGCCAGGTAATTGCAATTGAGCCAATGGGATCAACCTGGGGTCGTTCACTACGCCTCCCCCGAGAATCCTTGAAAAGGTAGGAACCAAGAGGGAGAGGGGCTTGTCTGGTCTTGTTTCGGAGGAAACTTGGGAGAGAGATCTTTGCGTGACCCTGAGCAGTCTCTGCCAGGCCGCGTGGTCAAAGGAATCCTATGGGTGCCGCGTAAAACCTGAAGCTTCTTTTTAACTCTCATTAAATTCACTTGGATCACGAGCCAGGCTTCGGCGTGAATTCTTTCTCCTGCGGAGTCAAGGACTGAGGTTGGAATCTAGCCCGGAGAGAGAGACCTTACAGATTCAGGTACTCAGTCACTAGGTAGTTTAACAACAAAAATGAAAACCCAATTTCATCCATGGACTCGGCCAGCAGGTGCTTTAACAGCTGTGTTGCATTGATTAAGCCTGGGGCACACATAGTGTTAAACTGCGGCTCTAAAAATTTCACAGCTTATGAAATTTCCTCCTGGTCATAAACGAACCTTGTAATTGCCTCCACTTAACCTATAATAATATCTACTTCAAGGGATCACCATCAGAATGAAATCCAGTAGGTAAACCGCAATTTCCTAGCACAAAGTTAGAGAATTAATAGATAACATTAAGTTCCTTCCCTCTGCTCACTTTCTACCTACTATCTTGTCTTTATTATGTGACCCAGTCATTTTAGAAATACAGTGGCATATTATTTCTACAAAAGTCTATAAAATGCCATGCAGTTATTGCCAGAAAAGTATGTTAAAAATAAAACAAACTGCAAGTTCTACAAGTCAATAGCCTAAGGCCATCCATATAAGCTGTTGTCGATGGGGGGGGGGCGTCTTATAGGCTTCATCAGCAAATAAATGAAAAAAATTGATTGTAGTCATTCATTTGTCATTTATGGAAATGCTTAGAACAAATAAATAAAAGATACAGCAAAAGCAAACAGGTACGGAATGTAGTTCCAAGTGTGCTGCCAGCAAAAGGACAGATCTGAGCTTGGGCCAAATGGGGTAAACGCAGACTTAAAACGTGAGGTTTATCAACCGAGAAAGTTGTGATTTCTCTTCCTGATTTTCTAGGATATGGGCTAGTGTGCAAATAGCCAGAGTCCTTGGTTACTAAACAAGAGGTTTGAAATTCAAGGCACCCAGAGGTGCCTCAGAAGAAATGCTTTGTGACTTCTGAACATCAGCCCTGGGAAACACACAGACTAGTGGGCGAGGTGGGGAGGAATCGCCATAAACGACATCTCCTTTGAGGATTTAATCTTAAACTTCAAAAACTCAACCACAAAAAGAAAAAAAAACAACCCAATTACAAAACAGGCAAAGGGTATGAATAGAACCTTCTCCAAAGAAGGCATTCAATTGGCTAAACACAGAAGTCATTAGATAAAGGCAAATCCAAAATACAATGAGATATCATATCATTCCTACAAAATAGCACTGATTAGAAAAAACAAGAGAAACAAAAACAAGAAAAGAAACACTGGTGAAGATGTGAAGAGAGTGGGATCCCTACCCATAGCTAGTGGGACAGGAAAATAGCGCAGCTACTCTGAGAAACAGCCTGGGGCTCCCCCCAAAACTAGAGATAAAACGGCCTTTCACCCAATAATCCTACTTCTACTGGTATACCCTAAAGATCCAATACTAGAGACGTGATAACACATATTCACACTTGGGCTCTCTGCAGAACTAGTCACAGTAGCAAGAAGATGGAAACCAATGCGCCTGTCGAAGTATGAAAGGTTAACTAAAATGCGTTACCTATATACAGTGGAACATTACATGATCCTAAGGAATAAAGATGAGTTCCTGAAACAGAACAAGGATGATTCTGGAGAGCATTGTGTTGAGTCAAATGAGTCAAGCACAAAAGGAAAAATTTTGTATGATTGAACTTTCATTGAAAAAACAAGAATAAATATATTGAGAGATACCAATGGCCATTGACAGTTACCAGGGATGGCACGGTGAGGGTCGTCACTCTCGAGATCACAGACACTTGTTATTGTTGGTGATGGGAAACGAAACACTGATATAGGTGAAGTGTGTACAATGTGACTTGAGTAAATTATGCCAATAATAAGTACATAAGAAAAAAGGAATTTTAAAATAAATGCTATTGCATATACAATTTTTAACAACACAAACAAAAAACAAAGAAATGCATGTATCCATATGAATGCATATAGGTATATAGGTATGTAAAATGTGTGCACTTGTATAAATGTATACATATGCATAAGTACATATATATGCATGCATGTGTGCATATGCATTCACATACACAATTATAAAGGGGGACAATTATGGATATTTTTATCACCTTTGCCAAGTACCTCACAGGATTGCTTTCTGTGGTTTAAATGATTAAGCTGTAGTGTTGTGGGACAACTTGGTTCATTGGAATAATAGAATTCATAAAGTCTACTTCTGCATTCAAGTTTGCTGAACAGGGTCTGGAGTCTTACAAGTTGTGAGCAGCCACCTAACTCACTGCCATACATGTCTCCCAGTCAGGACAAGCCAAGTAACCCTGCAGCACACAGTACTGTTTCACTGGGGTTTCCAAGGCTATGGATCTCTTTGGCATCAGTGTACCAGCTTTCTCCCCTGAAGTGGCTGATGGGCTCAAACTGTCAACCTTCCAGTTAGCCGTTGAGTGGCAAGCTCTGCTCCAGGCCTCCTAAGCAGCTATCTAAGATACAACAATCGGTTTCTCTAAAAGAGAAAGATTGAAACAAAGAAACAAGCAAAAAATCAGAGGACAAAAATAGTTTACAGGACTAAGCATCTATATGATTTCATTCACCGCGGGACGAGAAGAAGCAGATGATTCTTAATGACCGTTCTGATCAGAGACACAGAGATTGATCTTGATATAATGAGAGAAAAATGTGAATCAGAACTCAAAATTCTTAAAATGTCCAGATTCTCTTGACTGGTTGAAGCTATGAGACGCCCTACGATACACTTCAAACTTGTAACGGAAACGCTTCCCCTATGGTCACCATTCAGTTAAATGACAGTTTGGCTCATAAAATCAGGAATATCAGCTCTGCGTCCTGTACTTTTGAAAAATCATCTACATGGAACAAACAGTCAAAGTTTGCTATAAAACAGATGAGAAGGTCAGGAGGCAGGGAAACTAGATTACTCGAAGCAGAAGAACCAGGAAAGAAATAATGAGAATGTTCACGCCTTGTGGAAAATATAACCAATGTTAATGAACAATGTTTGTGAAAAATTAATGGATATAAGCCTAATCTGCTATGTAAACATTCACTGAAAACACAATGAAATAGTATCTACACTAAAAAAAAAAATCTTACGGAGCACAATTGTACTCGAACACACCGAGAGTCACCCTGCGTGAGAATCAAATGGATGGCAACTGGATATGGCAGCCCTGTTCAGGAAATCCATTCAGACCATTACTTCCCTCACACAAAGAGATGGGTCAGTGGGTCTTGCCTGTAGTGATGTTATCCTGGGAATCAGATGATCAAAATAGATGTCCACTGCGTTAGTGAAGCCCTTGTAAGTTGTTCTCAGCTTCATTCTTGGATCCTGGAGTAGCCAGCTGGGAGTGGAAAAGAGGAGGCTCAGACTTGGGATGGCGGTTAGCACTAAAAAATGCTCAAGCATGAGGCTGGAGGAACAAGCACATCCTCCCTTTGCTTAGTCACACAAGGAGCTTTTATGGTGAGATTTTAGTCCAACCTTAAGAAAAAGTGTCGGTCCCGATAACAATTAGTTCAGCAGCTTAGCCATCATCTCTATCAGCAAGGCTAAATGAATGTTGAATAGTAGAGAAAAGATCTAGAGCTAACATGTCATCCTATCGCCCAACGGCCCAATCAGGTTGCTTTCATTTTACACTTGCAAAATGTTAGAGGACAACGAAGCCACCAGTGTGCATATTTTCCTCACTGCTTTCCTGCTATGGTGCAAGAGCTGAGTTGTGACAAAGACTAGATGGGGCCTGCAAACCCTAAAGATTTACTGTGTAACCCTTTACAGAAAAGGTTTGCTGATGCTCTAGCCCAGAAGGAGATTTTTATAAAACTGTTTAGGTATTTTAATGTCGTGAAAAAGAGATTATCAACCCAAGGTCTTACAATGGATATTGTTACCATGAAAACGAAAACTCACCAAAGCATGTCTTAAGTGATAGTTATTAGTTTGTATTTAAATAATCAAGACGTGCTGTCATTCCTTTGTGCTGCAGAGAGGAAGTCTGCTAAAAATCAGTACTACAGAATCTCCAACATTTTTGAGTTCCTTTTCTATGCCACTAAATGAAAATCTAAAAGCATGCAGATAAAAAATGTACACGGAAAACAAAGCAAAAACCCTTTGTTCTCATGCCCATTTAAATGTACTACAGTCCTCGTGAGGTCATGGTCAGGGACCCTCAGAGCACAACTTACCTGGGTAAGCCTCCAAGGTCAAGGTCTACACCAACGTAAGGGCCTGGACACAGAATGACCCACAGCCCTACCTCTGAAGCTGTGAGTAAAAATGACCTATGAGGCAAAGCAAGGAAGATAATAAACATCAAAAGCTGAGACCTAAAATCCCTGCTATGTCCTCCTCTTTGCTCCTTGTTGAGGTTGGAATGGGTGAACATACCATTCCAGTCTACAAAATTCCCTATAGGAGCCATGCCACAGCTAGACCGACAGCCCAGCACTGAGCAGGCAATGGCTTCCATCAAGGTGCTAGAGAGGAGGACATAAAAAGGAGTGCAGAAACCCAGAACCCACAGCCTACTTCTCTCCCAAATGTCCTCTGCCCTCCCCTTCCCCTTCTCTCTCCCAGGTCTTCGAGCAACGCTTACATCAAAAAGAATGGATCCTCTTTTCTCCTTACCTCCTGCCTACTTTCAGTCAGTCACGAAACCACCATACTCATTCCCCCCAGTTTATGTGTCAAGCGTGAAATTCCTCTGCGTCCCTCCTACTTTTATCTTGGTTCAAGAACTCATGTCACACCTGAGAATGGTCTTCAACTGGTTTCCTGCCTATGTTCTTACCTTCTACTAATTGAGGTCAAATTTTCAATCATGGGAAGAAATAAAATTAGAATTCAGTCTTCTAGGAATGTACTTTTAAATAATCTTAAATATACTTCCTGCCAACATGACTTTTCGAAAATGAACTTCCCAAATTAAAACCATTCAAATGATTCCCTAAGGCCTTCAAAATAGATTTCAAATTCTGCAAAGGTTTTAGAGGCATGGGATATGGCCCACATTCATTTCTTAGCAGTTCCTTTACTGAAAAAGCTGCTTTAAATGGACAGAATTACCAGTATTTGCGGAACCCACAAAACAAAACGTGTGAGTGGAATTGGAAACAAATTACCGTATATACTCGAATATAAGCTGACCCGAGTATGAGCCGAGGTACCTAATTATTACCTGGGAAACCAGAAAAACTGATTGACTCGAGTATAAGCCTAGGGTGGGAAATCCAGGATGTGAATTAACACAGAGACCAGAGGGGAGAGATAGAGCGCAGTCACAGATACATCCTTATCAGTTCAGCTGCCGGTGTAAGTGAATCACTGTGGGTGCTTCTGTGAATTGGAGCCGTCCACATCATAGGACGGCTCTGATTGGTTAGATGTGAGTAAACAGACATTGAAACCCCTGCAGTGTCAGCAGGGCTTTGAATGAACAGTGGAGGAACGGCAATCACCAGTGAGATGTTACACCTCGCTGGGGTACCACTGACCCATGTATAAGCCGAACCCCAGTTTTTCAGCACATCTTTTGTGCTGAAAAACTCGGCTTATACACGAGTATATATGGTAACCCTTTATTGTTTGATGTGAATTTATTCTAAATTTTTAATATTCTCTGTTTTCTCTTAGCTTGAGATCTTTCTCTGTTTTATATGGTCATTGTTGCTGGGTCCTTGCATGTTGTTTGCACTTGTCTTGTATGGTTTTATATATATAGGAAAACCAGGATGGGTGGATTTGTAGAGAGTAACGCAATTAATGATTGCCTGGGAGTATGGGAGGGGAGGTTGGGGGAAACGGGGAGTCAACATCAAGGGGTTCAAGATTGAAGAAAAAGTTCCCCAGTTGATGGTAGTGGTGATTGCAGAACATTTCTTGATATGATTGAACTACTGAATTGTATGATGTGTTCATTATAGCCCAACCAAAAATTACATTAAATTACTTAAAACTAACCAAAAAAGCAACAGTCAAAACAGTAGTAGCTGAGCACAAACCATTGTGCCACTTCAGGACTTAATAGTATGTAATGTTTTAAAATCCCCTTTAACTATAGTCCAAAAGCCTTCTCTTCAGAGTTGAGAGATCAGGTTCCTCATGATAAACTACAGCTGTATAATTCCAGAAGTATAATTTCTAGACCAATTGTGAATAAAAATGCCCCTTGCACACTAAGCTCTAGCCTCCATTGGAAATACAGAATAACTGCTTAAAGGGATTTGTTCCAAAGAACAACATTATCAGCAATTCTTGATGGTTCTTCAAAGCAAAATGTAAGATTTCCCTTGCTGTTGTTTCTCATCTCCAGTGAGGCCCTGACTCTAAGCCACATAGCAACCATAAAGCAGTTTAAATATTGTTATTATTTTTTTAACAGATTAAATATTAATACATACATTAAGTCCAAGTTTTTTGTGAAAATGAACTGTCCTTTTAAAGGCTCATGTAGGTTCCAGGGAATATGCCTGCAATGAAAGAAAAAGACAGATACATATATAAGAATCTTTCCTATTACTCTACTTGATTGCATGCTGATTTCTCCAATTTAAATGATGGTATCTAAGTTATCTGTATCATGGAAAAGGATGAACATTCCAATAGCAAAATCTCTAGGTGTGCACTGCGTATTATCTTCAAATTATTCTCATAATATTCTGAAAAGATCCATTCAGCTAATATTTTCCCATCATTTTGGACCTAACATAAAAGAAAGCTGAGGATGAAATGACTTCTGGGATACAACCACAAACTTATCTTTTTAAATGTCCATGAAAACATGAAAATTTGGATGCACATTCCTAATAGGGATAAAGGAAAACAACCATAAAACAATTATCAGAGAGAGTTACATCATTTATAGTACTTAATTATATGATATCATTAAAATGAACAAAATAAAAGCAATCTATTGCTGTAGTGGTTATACATTGGGCTTCGATCCACATGGTCATCAGTTCAAAACCACCAGCAGCTCCGTGACGAGAAATACTGGACTTTCTACTCCCATAAACAGTTACAGTTTGGGGAACCCACAAGGGGTCGCTGAGTATTGACTTTGTGACAGTGAGTTTGGTTTGAGTTTTTGAAACACGCAATGTAAGATCCATACTGTTTAGCATTCATTAAAAAATTACTTATGAGCAAAGAATCAGAAAGATATAAGCTATATAACCAATTGGAAAAATTATGATAAACAGAAAACACCCATGAATAATTCATGTATTGAAATTAGCAGAAGGGAATATTATAAAATTATTATATATACTCTGTAGTGTTATCAAATCGAGGAAAATAATAACAAAAAATGGAAGATATAAAAAAGATCTAATTGGAACTTCTGTCATCTAGCCTACTGTTAATTCTATTTGGTGTGCTTTTTATTCCTATTGTTAATGGTATCCGGAGGGTTTTTTTATTTTGTTTTTAATTTTTGAAGTTCCAAGATGCAGGTGCAGAAACTATCCAACACAGAAAAAAGATGAGGATGGGGAACAGGGATACCTTTTCATGCAGTTGCCTTTGTACATGGAATTGAGGTCCCAAAAACGAGAAGGAAAAAACATTTGAAGAAATAAGGGTAATGTCTGGCAAGATAGTGTACTAGGCAGACACAGTACACGGACCCTCTACAACAAATACAAGAGACCCCCCCAAAAAATGGATGATAGTCCTGAAATCCTAAGCTTCAAATGAAATGATGGTGAGATGTACTGAATACCAAGTAGAAGAAGAAGGAGAATAAAAATTATCAGAAAGGAGGCGTACTGGTGAGCTGTTAGTGGGCCTGACCCAGCACCATCTTGAACTCAAAACCAAACTCACTGCCTTTGAGTCAATTCTACTCATACCAACCCTACAGCCCAGGGTAGAACTGTCCATGTGGATTTCTCTATGGGAGTAGAAAGCCTTGTCTTTCTCCTGTGGAACAGTGAGTTATTTTGAATTGCTCGTGTTATAGTTAGCAACCCAACTAGTAACCACTTTCTACCCTGATGCTCAGCTCAGCTTCCTGAAGCCCACACTATTGGCTGGTTTCAAAAAGGTCAGATCTTCCATTGTTCCCGACATCTGACCAGAAGAGTCGTCAACCTCCACTACTTACACACTTCCCTGCTCCCCTGAGGTTGGAACTGCACCCGCTTGGTACACCACTCCACAACGTAAGGCAAGGCGCTCTGCCTGTTGAGACCAGCAAAGAGTGCAATGCCAGACAAGAATTCTGTTGCTGACCATCCTGAGAGGACAAGAATTCCTTCCGTGTCCACCACCAATGTCCACAGTTGCCCTCTGGGTCTGAAAGAGTTCCTTTCTAGGCACAAGGACCCTGACCTCAGGTATCAGCTGATCACATGAACTACTGCCAGATCAGCTCTCTGGCCCCAAACAACACCTTGGATGGCAGACATTCCATGAGATACCCCCCGCCCCCACTATCCCTCCCTCATTAGCCCCCTGGCTGCAGGGGCTATCCTGACCTAAACAGTTTTCTCCTCTCTGGGTCTTGTCCCTGCCCCAGTTTTCTTTTCTTTCTTTTTTTCCCTGTTTTCTTTCCCTCCCTTTGTTTTCTACCCTTCCCTTCTCTTCTTCTGTTTCTATTTTCTTTTCCCCATAACCTCGTCTTTCTCTCTTTTATTACTATTTTTCTTTACTGTTTTTTCTTTGCTGCTTTTCTTTTCCCACATCCCTAACTTTGCTTATTGTATTTTTTTGCTTATCCCTTGTTTTTATATTTCCTTTGTTCTTTTGAGTTAAGTTCTTTTCACTTTCTATAATTGACCTATTTCAGCTGCTTGACTTTTAAAAGTATTATTTGCTCCTGCTTGTTTTTTGTTTGTTTGTTTTTTTCCATTGGATCTCTTTTCCTCTTGTCCCACCTAATGGTAGTAGCTGTGCCCATACAGCGCAGCCACACCCATATCTCCTGTAGCCACACCTACTGAGAGAGAGCCACTACCCAGTCCTGCAGAACCTGACCATCAAAAGATAGCAGTCAATATCAGCCAAACCTCCCTCAACTGTGCTATACAAACAGCAGAGAACTGCACACACACTAACAATCCCTAGCACATTTACCAAGAAACAGGTGGTAGGTGCCTAAGTTCATACCAACATGAAATTATCAATGACATGCACCACCACTACAATGTTTCAGAGATAAGAGACTATTTCAGCTCACATGAAGAAGCCATCAAGTGACCAAGATACAGAGGCAGAGAGCCCTTTCCAGGCAGAAGCGGCATTGTTACAAACTAATGAGGAATTCAAAAGAACTATTTAGACTCATCTAATGAAGTGAGAGAAAGACCAAAAAAACTGCAGATGAAAGAAATAAACAGAGATGAACAATAAAGTAACTGTATGTTCCAAAATAGGCATCAGTAAGCTAAACAAAATCAGTATATATATTCACAGAAAGAGAAGCAACGTTTTTGAGGCTGCTTTGTTTCTACTTTGATAGAGGCCATTGGAGATTATAAATTTTGAGTACAAGGCCTAGCACCCAACAAAAACAAAAAGAAAGCAAATTTAAAAAGCCATACAAGGAGAAACAGCAACATAAATGAGATGTCATATCATTAAAAACAAGCTCCAGACAACTCAGTTATAAGGAGAAAACTTTAACATCACCAATACCAAAATGCCTAACAAAATGAGGGTTTGATAGTTTTGACAGACTGAAAATTTATCTTAAAATATTTAATTATTTTTAAAAATAAAAATATTTTAAATGAAAAACACAGTAACTAAAATGCATTAACTATATGAATATATGTGGCAGATCCATATTTGTACCTATTCAAAAAAAATCATGGAAGCAGCAGTCAAGAGATCAAAAGACTAGTTGCATTAGTATTGAAAAGCAAGCATGTAAGGGGCTGGCCACATTACCAACAAAGCAGACAGCACCACACTCCCCCCAAGAAGAATTCACTTCAGAGGACAGCACTGATGCTACAGCTCAAGAAGAGGGGAAGAGGGACTGGTCTGGTCAGAGCACACAGGAGCCAACGAGGGGGCATAGGGGGAAAAAAGAAAACAGCGACACACATCCTGGCTCACCAATCCCTGAGGACAATGTTCCTGCTCAGAAAAGCAATGCACAGAGATGACCACAGGGCTGGCCCCACCATGGGACACAGGGTTTCTCATTGACCCATAGCACCATTGGGGACAACACTAGAGACACACAGTAGGAATTGTGCCCACCATGAGCTCACCACGCTGAAGCCAGCCCCTGGAGGCATGCAGCAGAGCAGGGGGAGGGGGCGGGGAAACAGAGCAATGAAGTCCCCAGGGATAGAGGCGGTGCCAAGGCATAGCACCCCATCAGACTTGACTGGAAAGCACCTGTGAAGGAAAACAAACAGACCCTGAACGATTCATGTTTGTGTGTGTGTGTGTGTGTATGTATGTTGTTGTGGTTGTAGCTATTGTTTTACTTTCTGTTGGTACTTCGTGGTATTCAATCTTGTGATAGTACATAGCATGTCTACCTGGAAGGGATAAGTGGAATAAACAAGCTAGAAGAGAGAACAATGGGATGACAGTTCCAGGGGGACATAGGAGTAGGGGTGGTAGGGGAAAGGAAGAGGATGTTAACAAGCCCTGGGACAAGGGAATAACAAGTAATCCAAAATCAGTCTCAAGGAGGGTATAGGAGGTCTGGCAGGGCTGGATCAAGGGCAATGTAACCGAGGGGAATTCCTAAAACCCAAATAAAGATAGAACATGATAGTGGGACAAGAGGAAGGTACAAAGAAACAGAGGAAAGAACTAGGAGGCAAAGTGTAGTCAGAGATTTAAATACAGACATATAAAGATGTAAATATATTTATATACGATAAGGGGGGAATAGATCTATGTACATATATTTATAGGTTTAGTATTAAGGAAACAGATGGACAGTAGGCTCCTGCTCAAGTACTCCCTCAACACAAGAACATTTTGTTCTAACAATTCGGCAGTCTGAGATGCTCACCTGCCTGGCACAATCGCTGATAACAATGGGTGCGCAGGTAAATGTGGTGAAGAAAGCTGATAGTGCCCAGCTATCAAAAGATATAGCACCTGAAGTCTTAAAAACCTGAAGATAAACAAACAGCCATCTGGCTGAGAGACAACTAAACCCACATGAAAGAAGCACACTGGCCTGTCCCGACTAGATCACTAAGGACAAAGTGGGTGCATAAGCAAAAGTTGCAAACAAAGCTGATGGTGCCTGGCTATCAAATGATATAGCATCAGGGGTCTTAAAGGCTTGAAGACAATCAGGCGGCCATCTAGCTAAGAAACAACAAAGCCCACAAGGAAGAAGCACACCAGCCTACCCAGATGCAAACGCTGAAGACAAAGCGGGTTCATGGGCAAGTGCAGTGAAGAAAGCTGATGGTGCCCAATTGTCAAAATATATAGAACCTGGGGTCCCATAGGCTGGAAGATAAACAAGGGCTATCTAACTGAAAAACAACAAAGTCCACATGGAAAATGTACACCAGCCTGTGAGATGACAAAGCATCGAAGGGATCAGGTATCAGGCATCAAAGACAAAAAAAATATATCATAGCATTGTGAATGAGGGGGAGTACAGAGTGGGGACCTAGGGCCCATCTAGGGGAAATTGGACATCTCCTTGCAGAAGGGTTGTGGGAAGATGACGAACCAGTCAGAGTGTAGTGTAGCAACGATGAAACATACAATTTTCCTCTAGTTCTTAAATGCCTCCTCCCCCCCACTATCATGGTCCCAATTCTACCTTACATAACCGGCTGGACCGGGAGATGTACACTGGCATGGATAGGAACTGGAAATACAGGGAATCCAGGACAGAGGAGCCCCTCAGGAGTGGCGATATCGGGAAGGTGGAGGGAGGGTGAGGGAGAAACGGGAAACAGATGACAGGTCTACATGTAACCTCCTCCCTGGAGGACGGACAACGGAGAACTAGGTGAAGAAGATGTCAGATGGCGTAAGATATGATAAAATAATAATTATTTATAAATTACCAAGCAGGGAGGGAGGAGAAAATGAGGAACTGATGTCAAGGGCTCAAGTAGAAAGCAGGTGTTTTGAGAATGATGATGGCAACATATGTACGAATGTGCTGGACACAAATGATGTAGGTACGGATTGTAAAAAGAGTTGTAGGAGCCTCTAATAAAATGATTAAAATAAAAGAAAAACAAGCATGTTACATTGAGGACTAAGGTAAGCTGGCCCCAAGCCATGGCATTTTCCATTGCCTCATATGCATGTGAAAGTTGGACATAGAATAAATGAAGGTTGTAGAAGAATCAATGCATTCGAACTCTGGAGCTGGGGAGGAGTATTGAGAGTACCATGGACCACTAAAAGAACAAACTATCTGTCTTTTAGAAGCACAGCCAGAGTGCTCCTTAGAGACAAGAATGGTGAGACTTTGGCTTACATGCTTTGGATATGTTTTCAGGAAAGACCAGTTCCTAGAGAAGGGCATCACGTTTGGTAAAGCAGGGGAGCAGTGACAAAGAGGCCCTCAACAAAACGGATTGGCACCGTGGCTGCAACAATGGGCTCAGGCATCAGAACTTTACATTGTGAGGATGGTGCAGGACAGGCAGTGCCCGGTTCTGCTGACCATAAGGCTGGGTTGAAACTGACTAGAAGGCTCCTAACAACAACAGCTGAAAAATGTCTATGTATCAAGTAGGAAATTTCCAAGACTTATGATCCAAAACAAAGAAAAGGCAAAACACAATGAAGATTAGCATAAGAAAACTGATGAAAAGCAAAAACCAGAAGAGAATTTTATTTCTTCAAAGCAAGTAGAGAAAAAGGTAGGATCGCCCTCACAATGAAAAGAAAAGCTGACAGCTGACCACAAAGCAAACCATGTAAGCCAGAGACAATGGAATTCTTCCTCTGTTGAAAGAAAATAACTGCTACCCTGGACTACTAGTCACAGGAAAGAATGTCATTCACAGACCAAAAATATCTTAGACGTTTAGTACTAGCAAATCTACACTAAAGTCAAATTCAAAATGTATTCCTCATTCAATAGGAAAATGCTCCGATCCTAGAACAATAATAGCAAAAATGTCCTGTTATTTAGAATTACAACACAAACAATAATAAGTACATATGTATTAGGAGGAAAGAGACAAGAGGCAAGGTTCCGAAGTCTTCCCATGATGTGGAAGTTGGTAAAGTACAAGGGAGCCTTAGCTGTTGGCAAGTGAAGGGTGCATGTTATAAACTCTTAGGTACTGAACTGCTCTCCTAAGATAATAGAAGAAAGGAAATGGAGCAATCAAAAAGAAAATGCTCCATCTTACAAAGGGTAAAGCAATATTTTTTAAATAGCAAAGAAAAAATTATGAAGGCAATTTTAAAATTCAAATTTAAGGCTGAGTGAGGGAAGTAGCTTATCAAATATTAAAATAGAGTATTAAATTAGAAATTCCAACTCCTATGTGAATAAAAGAGAAACAAATACAACTCAAACAAAGATACAATAACTAAAAGTATAGTTATGGCACAAAAGTAAATACATACAATAAAGCAGCCAATTACAACTTAGAAATTACACTGCTTGAGAATCAGGTCTTGAAATACAGTTTGTGTGAATCCATAGTGAAAAAAATTTTTTTCAAGATAAATTCAAAAGTTCTATTGCACCAAATACCACAAATAAATGGATCAAAATAATGCATGAGCAAATTTTAAGAGAAAACTTCCACACATTAACATTGGTATCTATTCTGTAAGAAGCACTTTATGCTCCTTTTGAATATTCAAGGGATTGCTTTTTTATTTTTAGTTTCTATCCAAGGTTTTTTGAATCTTAGAATATGGAACTCACTGATACAGAAGGTACACTATACACATGATTTACCAGATTATAGATTTGTGTCCTGTGGCCTTTGGCTTATTTGTTACTAATAATAAAAACAAAAACAATATAGCTTTTTTTCCCTGTAATGCTCTACTTATACAATGTGCAAATCTACCTTTATTCTGAAACAATGCTTTTCTTCCTTTTGGGCTACTAGATGTCTTTTAGTTTAAGCTTAGAAGAGTACAGATAAATCACTGTCCTCTCTCCTATTGGATGATTCTAGCTACTATTTGGCAGATCTGGTTCTAGTAAACGAGGCTCTTCCAGGAAGCATGTGAAAACGCTGTGCCCAGACCTCCTTAGTAGATGGGCAGTTCTTGGGCTGCCATAATCTGCACATGACACTAACCCTGAATGTTGCAAGATTGCCTACAAGCCAGAGTAACCTTTTTAAGACAGTGACCTTTCAGAGGGATTGGCCCAGGCTAGGAGATCAAGTTATTGCTGAAAGCTCAGACAGCAAAAGAACCACCAGAAAAAGACTGAACATGCTGGAAATTCAGACCACAAATTTTTAACATAACTATTCAGGGCTAGCACTCACGTGGTGACAGTATTGAAGCCACAAGTCTTCAGCTTCAGCAAGCGGTCATACCAGTACTCCCTGGGGACCCGGAAGTAATGGATAGTGCCTGCTACAATCAGGAACGGGAAGCCCTCTAGAGTGAAGTTTGAGCCCTTAACTTTCAGACCTTCAACTCGGTTCTTCAAATTAGCAGGGGTCAGGTGAGTTTGATTGAGCCTGCAAGGGCAAAGGAGACAAGTGGAACTTTAGAAGCTTGCCCAAGACTAAGAGATATGCAGGATGGGCAGATAAGGAAGATCCTATCTAAGGCCCAAGCCATACCTCTGGTGGAGGAGAAACTTGCTGGCCCCTTCCCACACAAACATACCTAGGCGGGAGGTTGTACTTGAGTTGAGCCATCACTGATAAGGCTGAAGACAGGCACAGGATGCACTCGGGTCTCACCAGGAAGGCCCACATGCTAGCAGATGGGACAGAGCAGGTGTCAGAGGGCCAGGGGCCAGGGAAGGAGATGGGAGTGGAAAGGGGTGGGCGGGAGGAGGAGCGGAGGAGAATTCTGGGGCAGTTGTACCATAGTCTCTGCACCAACTTGAGCTGTGACAGACAGGCAGGATGCCACGGCTAAGCTTCTACAACTATTCTAAGAGGTCCGGGGGGAGGGGGGGGAATGCAGACAAGATCCTCCCTATAAGTAATTGGGCTTTCACGCCTCTCTGGGGAACTTGCCAGACACATTCCTAAAGAATGAACTGCAAGCATCTTAGACGACAAGGGACAATGTGGAGCAGAGCTCTCTAATGGAGTCCCAGTTCTTAGCTCCAGTTAATGCCCCACTCCTCTGCTCCTGTGGGGCTCGATCCCATTAATTCTCAGAGCACATTTTTAAGGTTTCCTTCCTGAAAGCAATCTTTTCCCCTTTATGCATTTAAACCCTGACTGCCGTTTGGACTGAGAGGGGGCACCATGTCCCAGCAGCAAGGAGCTAGCAGGGAGAGGAGAAGGGAAGTCTTGTTGGTGTCTGCGGCGCCTTGCCACCCACCCCCATGCCCCCACCCCACGTAATAGTGTCCGATCATAAATCTGTTCACAGTCACATATTTAGAGCAGTGCGATACATTGACACGATCACTAAAACATACGTCTCTGTCACAAGCTTCAGCTGTGCCTTCTCTCAATCAATATTAATTTGGGAAATTAGGAAAGTCGGTGGCAAGCAGGGGGATAGACAAAGCAAAGACTGGGGAGCAAAACAGAACATTTGGAGACTGGAAAGCGAGGTCCACCAGGCTCCTCACTGCGAACTTCCTACGAGTCCAAGGAAAGGAGAATTCCTTCGGAAACGCTCAAGACAGAGTCCTCAGGAAGAAAGCAGAGGCACCCCGAGAGGGGCTCGCGCGCCTTCCGCGCCCCCCCTCCCACCGCCACCCGAGGCGCCCCAAGTCACTGCGGCTTACTCAGAGCTCAGCCAGTGACAAGCCACCCTGGGCATCTGTCTTTCAACAAGCCCTCCAGGCGAGTGCGCCTGCAGGTTTAGTACCAGCGTCTGGACCACTGCGTCCTCCGCCTCCAGGGAAGGAGGCGGTGTGCAGGCGAGAGAGGAGCCTCTTCAAAGCGATGGCGGGCATGTGATCGCGGGGGTCCGTCGTTCTGCCTGGCTGACTGGCACGGGCCATTGCAGGCGCCTCCGTGGGTAGGAGAGCTGGCTCTGTTTCAAATGCTCAGTGGAACCCCAGACAAACGCAGCTCCAGGGGAGGTTAAACCTTTGCTTTATAAACAGGCAACACTATGATCACAAATATTTTTAATCGCTAAAATTTGAGTGTTTTTACGGTTAATCTAAATTTTGACAGCTAACCTAAAATAGTTGTATGTGTATAAGTTTGTTTCCGCAAGTTGTATTTTTTTTGTTTCCGTAAATATATTTAATATTCCTCTTCCATATTTCCATTTTCCTCTGCTTTCAGAGTTGATCTTTCTAATGATTTTCTTGCCGTATGTTTGAGATGAACTTGTTTGTCACTAAAAACTCCATCCCATTTCAGTTTTTCTTTTCCTTTTATTTTTAAGGCAGTCAGACCAAAGGGGTAAGAAATCCAGAAGGGCTGGGTTTTGGGGTGTGTGTGTGTGTGTGTGTGTGTGTGTGTTTTGGTTTGGTTTTTCTGGCGGCGGAGGGTTAAAGAAACACACTGTATATAATTACATAGCCCATCTCAACAAAAGAAATTAACAATAATATCCCATAAGTCCTCCATAAATGTAGTTCTTTCCCCTGCCCTATTCTTCCTTCCTCTAATGGATTTTAAAAATATCTCCTTGCTTTGTGTTTCTGCAAAAAAATGTGTTCTTAATTGTATAAATAATTTACGCAAATGGTATTTTGTTTAGTAATTATTTGCATAGGTGGTACTGACCGCAAATCTTAGTCTTTTTTTAAGATCTAAGTCTATTATGCCAGCAAGCTCTACTTTTCAGTTTTTATAGGATTCTCTTTCTCAAATAATCCAATACCCTATTGTTAAGTTCTAACCAATGTAGGCTGAGGACATAGAACTTCATGATACCTCTGTGCCCTATTTTGCATGGTTTTTAAAATTAAAATATAGGTTTGTCAAAAATGCATTTTGTTAGTCCTATTGGTAATCTTTCCATTTTGCCAAATGACATGCAGATTGCTCCCAAATTTAATTATAGCCTCATTAACTTAAAGCAAAACCAATATTAAATTAGCATACATGTGGGCAAATCAAAGAGTACAACTACTATGGTTCCACTTCATATATGCATGGATGCATTCCAAAAATGTGTCTCAACATGTCTCTAGGATGAGTGGGTGGATGACTGCATAAATCCTCTCGGTAGAACACTGTCTTAGTTTCATCAGGGTTCCTTGGAAAAAAGATTTGGTGTCATGGGGTAGAGAGTTCACGGTTTTGAAGCCAAGGATAATAACACATGGTGAGCAAATCTCAAGTGGATATCTCAAATCATCGAAACTTTGCAACAAGCTTACAGGCAGGCTGTCCCACATAAAACAATAGTTTTTATATGAAGGTCAGGAGGATCTCAAAGATAAGCCAAAACAGGGGAAACATCAACCTCAATAAATAAACTGGCTGAAGTCCAAAAAAATCCTAGGAGACCATAGAAATACCACTGGTACCATAGTTGGATTCCCAAATGGTTTGACCTGGCCTATTTTAAGTGAAGGTCGCCACCTCAGCAAGTTGGGGGGTCCAAAAGCATTCTGAGACCACATGGTTCACAGGTCTGGTCTTTCCATCAGTCTTTCAAAATGGGAAATAATGAAGACAATTCATGGGGTGAATTGTAAAAGACAGTCTTGGATTTACCAAGATGATCTTGAGAGCCAGGTCCAACCGCAGCGGTGAATTCCGAGGGGAATCTGCAGGGCCAGTGATATCCAAAGCAGAGCGATAAGTTCAGAAGTTATGGCAACTGTTTTGGGGATTCCTAAGAGGTCATCTTGATACATTTCCTCAAGGACAGAGATTAATCATGAGGGCTGAATAGGAAGAAGTTTTAGAAAAATAAAAACTGCTAAACAGGAGTTCGAGACTGAACTTTGTTTATATAGATATTCAAAATTCTAACAGTAAATGCAGATTATTTACATCAAAGAAGTGACTTGTCTCCTTAGACTACTGGGTTGAGAGGGACAGGTAATTTAGAAATTGAATATCTACAGTGGGTAGAAATAAAGGCATGACGTGTCTATCTTAAAAGCTTTTATGCGTGTTTGCCATATAATTATTAAAAGGGGAAGATAATCCTTCATGCATGAAAAGGACAATAGCTAGAAGCCTCAAGGGGTGACCTGTAACATGGTGAATGATTTAAGATGGCTTTTCCAGCCATAGCCTTTTTTACTCTCACCAAATGGCTTAACTTTTCCTCATGGGTTTGATTAAGAGGTGGTAGGGGAAGGTGATGACTGGATTATATGATTCACTGCGTATTTGTGGTCGCTACACAATTTCATGTCAACTTGGTAAATACAGTGAAGGGGTGGAGTTTAGGCTGTCAATCATGTCAGTCTGATGGTGTCTCCTGCTGGGTGTAACTTTCTCATCTGGCTTCTGGGAATTTCATCTCTTCTTCCCTGAAAGCAGGACACTTTCTCTCTCTGCTGACAAGCCACATGGAGCCATGCTAATGGTAGCTAGAAACCTGGAGATGTGTCCACTGCCATGGGACCCACAGGGCATTGCACCCTCCAGCCAGTGATTTTCCTGCATCCACACCACTGCATGTGCGGCGTGAGTCTGAAGAGGAATTTCTGGAGCAATATCGGACTTATGGACCGAATCTGGACTGGGCTGCGATTTCTTATTGATGCATAATTACTTCTTGATATAAAATTCTCTCTTATACATATGTGAGTGTCAATTAATTTGTTTCTCTAGTGAGCCCGGACTAACTCAGTGCTTTCTAATAATTCATTGTGATTGCCATCACACTGAGTAGAAAATCAGCCACCTTAGAAACAGGACGGAGGGATCTCACTGCCAGCAAATGCCATGCTCAAAGAATGAGGCATGTCCTTTGGGCCCCAAGATTCTCGTGCATTTGATCCCCTTGTTTCAGGAAAACAGCTTTGACACCAGAGGAGAAGCAACATCAGAGCCAGTGGCCATCCCTACCTGTACCATGAAACAGTACTGTAGTTCCTAGCCCACAGAGCAAGTAAAACTTAGCACTTTGGAACAGGAGGCTGGCTTTGGGGTGCCTGGGGTACATGAGCTGGGTTTGCTGGCCCATGGAGCTGGAGCTGAGTGCCTTCTGGACGAAGCTTATATCAGAGTGGCAGGTCCTTTGGGCATTGATTAGCACCCCTCAAAGAGCTTTGTAGCACGACGGAAGTAGGGCAGAGTCTAGCCCATGAGGCTGAGGGCCAGAAAGAAGCCTGCCTGAGGACACCCAGGAAAGAGATTGTCCTGTCTGACCAGTTGTATCCCGAGAATTTCTCACATCAATTGTAACCACTTAATTTCCTTAGGAAACCCCATAATCATGAATATTGTCTGTGCATTGGCTATGGCCATGGCAATGAATTACTGGACCCAGCCACGGGGGTAGAGTACTGTGGGAGAGCGAGCTGGTGTCAGAATAGGGTAAAAATTATTTGAGGGTAGAGGCGTGTCTGATTCTGCCTTGTGCCGATCAGATGTGGGCGCTGGAGGAGGTCAGACACCATGCCATATAATTTCCTTCTACTACAGGGAAACTATATTGTGAGAAAATGTTGCACATTTTTTGTTTTTCTTTTCTCCGTTGTGACAATGCACCTGCTCCTTTTTCGAAGTTAGTAAGCAAGGACTGTCTTATGAAAATGTCATTGAAATTCTTATCCCTCCACTATATAGTCCTGATAAGCTGATTCAGACTTCTTGTTCTGTAAACTTAAAGAAGCTTTAAAAGGAACATGATTTGATTCTCTTTAAGGATGTCAAAATTGTGGGTTTAAGAGTATAAACCAAAGAGTGTAGACTTCTTCATGATAGTTAGGGATTAGGCCAAGTGGACACTCCTGAGTAAGGGCAGAGTTACACGGATCCATTGGATCTCACCCCAGGACACCTGGATGTCATAAGTCTTTGTGTATAAAAGGCAGTGGCCTAGATGAATCAAATCCTCTTTGGCCCTTCACCTTCTTCCAGAGCTGCAGCTTGAATCTGGTTCCTTGGCCTCCTGTTGCATCACCTGCCAATCTCAGGAGTAGGTGGCCGACTACCAACAATGGGTTCCTTCGGCTGACTTTGGACCTCTGCCTTCACTAGCCTGTTCACTCCACTGTCTCTCGTTCATTATCCTGCCTCCTGTCTGTCAGCTTCTACACATCAGGGGAAGCCTAACTTTAACTAGGCTGGACTTACCTATGTAAGCCTTTTGTGTTGTTGATCTTTGTAAGCCATTTCTTTATTTAAACAGCCTTGTACATGATTCAAACAAGCTACCCACCTGCTCTGTAAAGAGAAGGCTCTGGCTTTCCCTGAACCCCCAGAAGAACATAAACAAAAGCCTCTGGAAACGAGTCCTTGGCATCCTCCCAAGAGGGGGGAAGTACACGTGGACTCCATGAGGTTTGGGCAGCCTCGCCTGTAAGTCACAAACCCTTTCTTGCCCTAACCCTCAGCTTGAGCTGCTCTGGCCCAGGGGCAGACCTCTGCCAGCGATAAATCAGTCACTCTTCTTCCACCTTATTCTTCTGCAAAGAGTCCCAGAAAGACTCGGCTGGGTAGAAATGTTTGTAGACATTGATTTTATTCCAAATCTGTTTCGGGGTATCTTGATAGTAATTCTTCTCATTTCGGGCCAGGGCTGGGTGGTCCTCTCCATGGTCCTCCACCATGTAGTCACTGAGGTCCCGTCTAGCTTTGCGGGGAGGCTGGCTTCTACCTCCAGCTCATTCAAAGCGGAGGGCTTCCGCACGAGGGTCTTCTACTCACGACCCACCTCCACGGCATGCACCTCTCTTTTTAAGAGGGTACAACCTTGTGGGGGCCTATGGCCAGTCCCCTCTCAGCCAGGCTCTACTGCACCCATTTGGCGTGGTCCTAGGCGTGTCGGCCGTGAGAGCACACCATCTGCTGGTTAGCCTTCAACGGAGCATTCACATTTATCTACTTTCAGTGGACATTGTAACCCAATTTCCGCCTCTGGGTCTTACCCTTGGCTGTGGGCATCCCTGTGATCACAGAACCAACAGTGCAGACTCAGGGTCGCTCAGGAACAGCACCTTGTGGAACAGATTCCCTCCAGCGGGTCTCTGTAAGCCATTTCTACATGTAAATCTGTTTCCAGGTACAAAACACATACAAATGTCACTAGGTTTGCTTCTCGAATCCAACCTAACACACAGGAGTAGAGAAACGGAGCCATCACCTTCAAACGTGTATGGATTACATGGAAGGAACTTTGAGACACAATAGCTTCATAGTTCGATATTTTTGTGTAATAAAGGATTCTGTGACTTTTGTAGCATAGAAAGAACATAGAACTCTTTACTCATCCCAGTTACTGGTGTCTGTTTCGAGAGTCTCTATTTTATTCCATTAATGTCTATTCCAGATCCTATGCAATTGGTGCTTATCTTATGTCACTCAATATTCAAAACTCATAATATGGTCATTTATCACAATAGCACTTGCAGATAGGTCCTCTTATTATGCCTGCTTTAGAGACTTAGGAACTGAGGCAGAGTGAGTTTAAGTATTTTGCTCAAAGTTACAAATTAGTAAGTCTCAGGTCCAGGATTCAATCCCTAGAGACATAGTTTCAAAGCCTAAATATGCTTAACCTCTTTGCTACATAATCTACTTAATGTTTAATAGCATCTTATATGGGAAATTTCTTTGGTGCAATGCTAGCCTAAAAAAATTCTTAAACTACCAGGTAACTTATCAAAAGTTTGTGACTAGAAAGGCTCAAAAACTAAAGTATTTGCATTACCTGGTTCACTAAATTTAAAGAGAAAGAGCTAAAAAGTAAGTTAACACATCTGGGATAGAGTACAGTGGCCAGAATCACATACTACAGTGAGCAGAAAGCCTGACTAATAGTGCAGTTATAAGGGCTGAGGACATCTAATCAGAAAGAAATTTCCTGGGCCAAGGATGATCATTTCACTCAGGAGTGATGCAGGCACAAGTACGTTCGGCACATAGATCTGACGGTTCAGTCAGCCTGTGGCTATTTCTTGGATAAAGAACACATAGGGCCAGAATGAATGGTTTTCACTAAGTAGTAGGTGATGGATTTAGAGCCTTATGACTATTGAGAGCTGTAGGTGCCTCTTACGTTGAGAGAATAGTGACCTTTCAGGCTAATGTGTAGAATTAGGACAAGCGTAAGGCTCTCAGGCCCAAATTTAAGGAGAAACTTACTCTCAGAGATTCATGAACAATTAGTTTATACTTGATCCTTTAGCATCTCTGTATCTGCACACTAATTTTTCTACTTGCTGTAGGTGTCAAATGTGGATGTCAGAAGAGACTCTGAAACTTGCTCTTAATTAGAGAGTAGCTAAATCAGATGGAAGAAAAGATGAAATCAAAGAGCTGAGCAGAAAATTTCAAAGGACAAATGAAATGTGCAAAGACCTAGAGTTAAAAAACAAACATACTCAGCATATCTTACATTGACTGCCCTAAAGAAAAAGTGACGCCTCAAATTGTGACATTGAAAGAGTCCAGGGGCAAAATACTGAACGATTCAGGATGCATCAGAAAAGAAAGGAAATAATACACAAACTGTACCAAAAAGAACAGTTAACATTCTTCCCAATAGGCAACATCTGACCATGACCAATAGTTGTGAAGAAAGAAGTCCAAGTATCATCGGAAAGCATTAGCTAAAATCAAGGCTCCGGGAATTGATGGAATATCACTTGAAATGTTTCAACAAGCTGATGAAGCACTGGAAGCACTTGGTCATGCCAAGAAAAACAGCTTCCTGGCCAACTGGAAGAGGGTAAAAGAGATTCACATTAGTTCCCGTTACAAAGAAAGATGACGCAACAGAATGCACAAATTATAGTACAGTAATACTCATATCAATTTTGCTGAAGAATAGTTGCCAGAGATTCAGGCTGGACCCAGAGGAGCTATCATTGTTATGTCAGACACATCTTGATGTCAGCTAGATCTTGCCTGAAAGAGAGAATACCAGAAAGATGTTTTCTTGTGTTTCATAGACTCTGCAAAGGCGTTTGGTTCTGTGGACCGTAAAAGCCTATGGAGAGCCTTGAGAAGCTTGAGAACTCCAGAACATATACCTGGATCAAGAGGCAGTTATGTGAATAAAGAAGGAAATACTGCTTGGTTTGAAATCAAGAAGGTGTGTGTTGGGGTTGTATCTTCCACCATACTTATTCAATCTGTATGCTGAGCAAATAATTACAGAAGCTAGATATTTTTGAAGAAGAACATGGTATCAAGATCTGGAGCAAGGTTTATTTAACAACCTGTGATAACACAGCCATGTTTGCTGAACATGAGGAGGACTTGGAACATTTGCTGATGAAATCAAGGATTGCAGCCTTCGCTATACAAGACAACTCAGTGTAAGAAAAGCAAAGTCTTCGCAACTGGACATGATAAATGGAGAAAAGATTGAAGTAGTCAAGGATTTCCTCTTGCTTGGATCCACAATCAATGCTCAATGCGCACAGAAGGAGCAGTCAAGAGATTACATGATCCATGGCATTGGGTAACTCTGCTGCACAAGACTCCTTTAAAGTGTTGAAAAGCAAGTGTGTTACTTTGAGGACTCAGGGGTGCCTGGCCCAAGCCACCGCATTTCCAATTGCCACCTATGCATGTGATATATAGACATTAACTAAGGAAGACTGAAGAAAAATTGATGCATTTGACCTGCGGTGTTGGTGAAGAATATTGGAAGTGCTATGGGCTACCAAAAGAACAAATAAATCTGTCTTGGAAGAAGTACAGCCAAAATGTTCCGTAGAAGCAAGGTTGGAAAAACTTTGTCTCATGATCAGGAAACAGATAAGCAAATTCTCCCTTATTCAGTGGACAGCTCGCTCAGCTCCTCTCAGCCATGCAGGTCTCCTCTTGGCCTCCAGAGAACAAGCTAAGTTCAGCCACCTCAGGGCAGGATCCTCTGGGCCCCACTGGTTACCACCAGTTCTAGTGCAGGTCCCTTTACTGGTTTGTCCCACTGGCTCTGCCACTGGACTTATCCCCGGCCCGTCACTGTCTTTAGTGTTTAGTCTTGACCCATGTTACAGATCTCTAAGGAGTTCCTATCTCCATTCTGTCTTTCCTATTATCTCTTGGTTCTTCTTCATTCTACTCAGTTTGCTTCTTCTCGTCTGCTTATAGACACAAATGCCTTGTCAATGTGAAGGCGTAGCCCTCCCACTAGGGAAAAAGCTGACCAAGCTTCTCTTGTGAGCCACAGAGACTTCATTTGTAGTAAGTATGCCTCATTTACATTCTCTATTGAGCAAGACCGATTACAGGGCAAGCTGCAACCTAAACCCCAAGAAAAAGTATCAAAGCAAAAGTTGTTTACAGTCTACCAGGAAACATCGATCAGCTTAGGCAACAGTAACAAAACCTCTCAGGTAGGAAACTTTGGCAAAGGCAACTCCTCAGGATTTAGTGAGAAAATCTCTTAAACCAGTGGTTGTCATCCTTCCTAATGCCACACCCTTGAATACAGTTCCTCATTTTGTGGTGACCCCCGCAACCATAACATTATTTTCGTTGCTACTTCATCACTGTAATTTTGCTACTGTTATGAATCAGGCAACCCCTGTGAAAGGGTCGTTCGAACCCCAAAGGGGTCAAGACCCACAGGTTGAGAATCGCTGTCTTAAACTCTTTCCCCAAAGAACCAAGAAGAAGGGAACTCTTTTCCCCACAGGTATGCCTTCGATATTTTGTCTGATTTCATTGTGCCATACAAATTGTCTTTTGAGGAATCCCATGTATGTCTGGACTCATGATGACCTGCCTCCCAGAGAGGCAATCTCACATCTGCCTCCACCTTCCATAATGCACTATTTTAGCTTAGTCTTCACGTGAGCTTCAATGCTAAAGGTTTCTTTGTTCCATGGACACAATATAGTCAGAGTCGGGATTCTGTCCAAACTCCATGGGGTATGTAGGGAGCTGGACCGGTGGAATTAGTTCAGATATCATATATTCTAATTTTTATATCAGTAAATAAACAAATACACCCAGAATTAAAAATAGGAATTTAAGCATGCTATTTTAAAATCTGAGATAACAAAAGAAAGCTTTAAAAACATCTATCTTTCATTACCAAAAACCCCATGGGGATGACTTATTAATGTTCCCCAGCACAATAAAGAAGTCTCTAAAATGGACGAGGTAAATATAGAAACCAGAGATATATAAAAGGATTGGAGCTCACACTTAAGCATAGCCCTAATCTAAGAACAATCAGTTCATGTGATGTAGCCCTACTCAATATTTGCCCTCATCAAGACGGCACTGAAGATATGGGTGCTATAGTCAATCGTGAAGAAGTTAGATGGTGCCAGGCTAGCAGGAAGAATAGTATCTGGAGTCTTAAAGGTTTGACTTAAAGCAAGCAGCCATTTAAATGCGATGTCATCTAAGTCCACGGAGAAGCACCCTACCCTTGTGATCCAGGGATTGTGAAATTCAAGAACGGAGAGAGGAACAGTATTAGAGCTTAAATTGTGAGCACCCACTTTGCAGAAAGCTACACATGATAACAAAAGCCCCAAATCAGAGAGCAAATGCTTTGAAAGGATGAGGGTAATGAATGTACGGATGGGTTTTTCACAATTGATGTATGTGTGGATTGTGATAGGAGTTGTGTAAGCCCCTAATAAAATGTTAAAAAAAGAAAGAAAGCCCAAAATCCATTTGCCTGGACCCCATGTATGTGAAGCCTCTGGCAAATCCCCTATGGCCATTGACCAGGGATGTGAAGAGCTCGTTATCAAACAGTGCATTAGAAAATGAGTTCATGAAGCTTTCATTAGTTTAAAATTTAACACCTTATCATTAGTTCTCTTTTGACCCATTTGAACTTTGTTCTAGTTTTTATTTTCAGCATTCAATTCTTTTTATTTTGTTATTGTTTTATTTTTTATATCTTTTTCTTTTTCTGAAATTCAGGACAGGTAAATATATAGAGACAATAAGTAGATTACTATTCTCTTAGGGTTATGGCAAGGGATGGTGGGAAGAAATGAGCAGCTAATTATGAGTACAAGAAAGGAAAAGTTCTAAAATCGATTGTGGTGATGATTGCACTTTTTAAAAACTTATTTAAACATTGAGTTGAATATATGTGTCAATAAAACATCAAATTAAAAGAAAATGGAATGACTATCTCTACAGTACAGGATTCAAGAATAGCAAGGGATGCGAAGGATAGCCACATTTTTTTCATTAAAAACATTATAAAAATTAGTTTTAAAAAATTATTTGCCTATATAACTGATATAATGAAAATTCGTTTTCTTGGAAATGGAAGCAAGTTGCCCAGAGCAGCCACATGTCACACAATCTTCCCTTATTGGGACACTGGAGAACCTTCCTGGTTCAGTGTCTTCTAAGAGTGAATTGATTGGGAAATCAAAATAGCTACCAAGCCCCAAAAGACTGCAGGATCCCTTGCCTTAGGGAATGGCCTGCAGGCATAATGGAGACAAAAAAGGTTTGGGTGCTGAGTTTATTAGTTAGATCCCTTATGAAATCTGATACCCAGATATGGCCCCACAATCAGGGTTGAGGTCAGTTCAGATGTTATACCCTCCAGCCCATCAAAGAAGCAATGAATTGGAACAGAACTGGCTGTGGGTGGGTTTGATTTTTCTATAGACATAAACAAAATTGCAAAACAACCACAAAGCAATTCAAATCACTTATTATTGGGAGAGAAAGACCTAGTTATCTTCAAGATTGAGAGGATAGCAGATGGACTTTGTTATTTGAGGAGACAGAATTTTGTCCCACAGTAAAAAAGGAAGGCTGTGAGAACTTGCGACAGGAAGGTTTGCTCTGGCTGGAATCCAATGCAGAGAGGGGCAGGCACCAGGAGAGGCTGGGGGACCGTGGTGAGGGTGTGAGACTGAGCCCTGCCTGTCTAACCTGCAGGCTCCACGCAGAGCTCTCCCAGCACTGCAGCCTCCCGATGCAGGGGCTCAGAGAGCTTCTCCTCATTGCTGGGGCAGCACTTCCAGCCCATGCTGAGGGAGGATGATCCTAGGACAGGAGGAACCCCATCTCTACTTGAGGACATCGTCCTCAGTGATAGGGAATCTGCCAAGTCCTTCGACAGCAGAAACCATTTTAGGCATTTTTGTGCCCCCTTTTCAGACGGGCCCCAAGCCATGGTATGTTTCCTACCCTCAGAGCATATTCATGGAACAAGTATTAGAAGAAACTGAAAGTGCAAAAGTTAATCTCTCTGAACATCACTTCATATTGAACAGAAAACACTGTTATCTCAGTCAGTTCCTACGTCTAAACTGAGGGAAAGATGGCATAAAATGTTGTAATTTTTAAGACCATGGGTTCTCTGTAAAAATCCTCATTTAAAAAATAAAAGTTGTATTTTATTAATTTCCCAAGTTTCTAGCCTTGCTGAATTCTTAGAGAGGCCTTTTTGTTGCATCACATTTGTTAGGAGATTTTTTGTAATTGATTTTTCCAGGAACTACTGAAATGCTTAGTCAAATCTAATGGTAATGTAAGCATGAGAATACAAAATTAATTTTAAAAACAAAGTAAAACACTACCGGTAGAACCAATTTAGTACCCTAATGTAGAGGCCCAAGTAAATTTCATCCATTGATGTGATTACAAACATCTGAAAGGAATAAGCGACTCCAAAAATTATCTCAGATTAAGAAAAAGTCGTTCTGAAAATGTCTATTAATGAAAGCAGGAGAAGTTCTGAGTCCCTCGTTGCTTTCCGCACTACATGGGTCTATAAACAAACATAAATTCAAACTACTCATTGTGATGGGCCTGCTCAATACTCGCCCTCAGGAAGGGAACACAGAATATATGGGTTCTATACCAAAGTGTGGTAAAGAAATTAGATGGTGCCCGCCTATCAGATAAAATAGCGTCTGGGGTTTTAAATGCCTGTTTCCAAACAAGGAGCCATCTAACTTAGTTGAGATGTCAACTAAGTCCACATGGAAGAAGCACACCAACACCAGTGACTGAAGGATTGTAAATCATGAAATCCAAAACCAAAAGAGGGAATTAGTGCCAGAGCCTAATTGGTGAGATTCTGGTTTGCAGCAGGCTGGAAAGGACGGTGGGGGCCCAAGATACATTTGTAGGATCTGCCTAGGAAATATGCCTCCAGTGATTTCCCTCTAGTCATAATAGAGGAATGGAAAAAACTGGTTACCAACCAGGGTGCATTGGAGAGATGACTATAGATCAAAATGTAAATCTGACTTGAACAGTTAAAACTTTGCCAGTTGATCTCCCCCTCTGATGCATATTAGACCTGAT
The DNA here is from genome assembly GCF_050624435.1 of Tenrec ecaudatus. Lineage (NCBI taxonomy): Eukaryota > Metazoa > Chordata > Mammalia > Afrosoricida > Tenrecidae > Tenrec > Tenrec ecaudatus. Next base: position 56,236,795 of record NC_134541.1, read on the forward strand.
TTTCTGTGTCTTTTGTTTTGAGCTTTTTTATCTTGGAGGTTATCTCAGGTGTCTTTTGTTACTGGAAGCAACTCTCTTGAATTTGTGTTCTGTCTTTCTGGTTTTCAGTATATGAAACGCAGGATTGATGAAGCTACAGAGATAGCAAGTAGAGTAAGGGTTCTTGTGAGGTCCAGTGGGCCTGGAGTTGAGGGTAAAAGGGAACTGATGTCAAGGAGTTCAAGAGGGAAGAAGATGTTGGAACACTGATTGTGGTAGCAAATGTACAATACTGCTTGAGGTGATTGAACTGTGGAATGACATGATACTGGTATTAGCTCCCAACAAAATGGTTTTGGAAGAAAATAAATAAATAAAACAAGACATGCAACATTATCCGAGATCAGGATTCGGAAAGCATTCAAGAATGTCGCAGAGAAGACACATAATTTGGAGCTTAGGAACCATAGTGGCCTGCGTTTGATGGCTCAAATAAAGCCGTTATGAAAGAAAATATCTTTTGATCTTTGTGAAATGATTAACATTCCCTTAGGCTAAAGAAACAGGCCTCCTTGAACTGGATTAAGTTTGCCAAAAAATGCTCTTGCTTCTCTCCTGAGGCTATCACACCTGACAATTTCACACATGAAAAGTGAAGGTAACAAAAATAATGAACAGATCAAAGAAGACTGCATGTGTAGACGCTTTAGAGAATGGAACAATATATATGTGCTAGTGACGTCTTTTGGAAATGAGTGTTCTTGAGACTTACAAGATCCTATGTGTCTATGAATCAAAACCATTCTGATAACCATAACTCAAAGGAGGCTGGATTTATGTTGAGACCACTTTCCAAAGAATGCCATAAAAATGCTCATATCTGAAGAAGAATTGATGCCAGGTCTTAGACAGGACTCGCCTAGAGAATGCTGGATGGTCTCAAACAGCACTATCGACTTTTTCCATTTAGGTTCTACTATTTGTTGCAATGGTTATGAAAGGTAGTGAGAATGGGGACAAAGAGGGGTTGTCTTCCAGATTACTTGAGCTAAAGGAAAACTAGCTGTCCATGCCACAATAAAGGGGTTGAAAAGAAATCAGGCACATTAATTAGACACCTATGAAAAAATCTAAACTGGGTATGTGCAGACTAGGGCCACCTAGGTGCAGGTGAAGCTAAACCTGGCCACTACTTAGGCATGTGCTTACACTCAGCCAATAAGCTTGGCCCAAACAGTCAACCCCACCTCTCCCGCCAGTGGGGATAAAAGCCAGCGTTGGCAGGCTGTGGTCTCTCTTCTGTTTCCGGTGGGCTCTGCAGGAGGAGGTGCGCCTGTCCACTTGGGGCCTGCTCTGGGTGCTGGGGCACTCGCTCTCTTGACCTCTGGGGATTTCCTGGTGCCATTGCGCGGTTTCTAGCGCCTAGTCCAGTATTCTTTCCACGTGGTGTTCCCAGTTCAGTCTCGAACGCAGCCTTGCACACTTTCCAGAGATAGCATTTCCTTCTGAAAACTGTGATACCTGAAAGCATCCTTTCCCTTAAAACAGTCACCTAGATTACAAAAGTCCTCTGCCATGTGAATTCTTGCAGCGTTGTGAAGCAAGAACCGAGGTGAAAAATCACTCCAGAAACCTGACAGCTATACATAACTCACAGGCAGTATTAATGATTACAGTGTTTATTAAGAAGGTTAATACGTACGGAGTGCTGGGGCTGGGGCGGCTTCCCAGGTTGTACCACAAACACATCTTCCTCAGCTGGACACCAGGCATCAAGAGGAGTAGACCTCTTCTTGTTTTGCCATGAAAGTCGCCAGAAAAATGACTTTCCACTATGAGAAACAGCTAACTGTTGGAAAGACCTGGTATGATGTATAGCAGAGGGCAGAGAAAACCCAAGAAAAACTTGGAGAATTCCAAGGGGGGACGCCCAGAACATGAAGCTGAATTGGGGACAACATTCACAACCAATTGAAACCAGGAACGAGTACCCCTGGTCAGAAAGTAACCATCTCGGCCTGCAGCTAGAAACTAAACTAGCGAAGTTTGAAGTGCAGTGTTCTGAAGCTACAGGCAGATCTTGCCTTGAAGGATGAATGGGCTCAGACAAAAGCAATTAAAGCCCAATTTCAGAAGTACCTCAGAAAGCTGGAACGAGTTAAGGATGCCCTAGAGCAGTGGTTCTCAACCTTCCTAATGCCAAGACCCTTTAATACAGGTCCTCATGTTATGGAGATCTCCCCCAACCATACAATTATTTTCATTGCTACTTCATAACTGTAATTTTGCTACAGTTATGAATCAGACGACCCCTGTGAAAGGGTCGTTCGACCCCCAAAGGAGTCGTGACCCACCGGTTGAGAATCACTGATTTTGAGCAAACAATCAAAATTCACCACCATTGGGTCATTGCTGACTCAGAACCCGCTACTGTGGGTTTCCGGGATGTAACTGTTTATGAGAGTAGAGAGCCCAATCTTTCCAGAGAGGGCAAAGCAAGCCACAATCATGTCTCTGGGGAACTTTGACAAGCACTTGAATCAAGCCTTCCAAAGAAATGCCTTTTTGGAGCGTGAACTTGACAAGAAATAGAATCTCCTGGAAACTGCCCTGCTACTGAAGGATGAAGCCAGACATCTGTGCGGCAAGAACTGGCTGTGCAGCAGCAGAAGCAGAAGCTCTGGACACCCCCGGCCCAGCGCACCGGGCAGCCAAGAGGGCAGACACTGTGGTCCAGCCACCAGCTTCCTGTCCTCCACACCTGCTGTCCATCAGGGCCCCAGTTGCAGCCTGTGCACCAGGGACCGTCAGATGTGATCTGGATGACTCAGCTGGTGGGACCCCCTTCCCAGCCCACATATCGTCTTTCAACATCGTGAGAGGCCTCCTGTGGAAAGTAGGACCATTGGAATCCAAACTAGCGTGCTGCCGGGATCCTCTTCTACAATCAGTCACCAAACCAGCAGGTGGCCCACCCACCGAGCCTCAGGGCGGCAGCACGCACAGAGATGGCAGCAACAAGGCCAATGTGCTTCTGGGTGATACAGGGTTGGGGAAACGCTGGGAATTTCGGAAAGTTGCCTACAAATACTTACTCACTGTCATTGCCGTCAGCCCAGGGCGTAGTCTAGATTGGTGTTAGGAAAAACACGTAAGTCAAAGCTCAGATTCCAGTCAAAAAGGAAAACTACACTCATTATCAGGAGCGTGCTCACTTGGTGAGCTCCCTTTGGCTATGAAGCTATTCTCTGAAAGAAGAGCAACAGTGTTTGAGACCACCAGCCACTCTGAGGGAGAAAGACTGGGCTTCCTACTCCCATTCCGTCTCGGAACCTCAGGGAAAGTTCTACCCTGTCTGATAAGGGCGCTATGAGTTGGCATCAACTCTATGGCAGTGAGGGTTGTTTACTTTATAACTGACTTGTCTGAATTCTTTACACATGTATGTATTTAGCACATTATCCCTTTCTCTGTGGCTTATTTATCCATTTTATTGATGGTAATTTTTAGTTAACAAAAATTTCCACCCCCAGAAGAATGACTGAGTAGGTAGAAGATCTATAAACAGTCTCTCCAAATATAGATCCAAGAAATACAGAGAAAAAGCCCAAACCTAAGTTCTGAACCACCCAGCTGGGAGAGCTGCCTGGACCAGACACTGACTGGCAGTTCAGAGGAGAACTACTCATACGGGGGTAGTCAGGAAACTGGCACTTCCTCTTGGAGTTGGTCTCTCCTCGTTGCTCTAGTGAAGGATGAACCAATCCTGTCCCTCACACCATTTAAAAGTGACCATATACTCGAGTATAAGCCGGCATGACTATCTGTCGAGGCACCTAATTTTGCCACAAAAACTGCATTAAAAATGTGCTGAAGTCTGTCTAGATAAGATAGGCAGGATAAACAATTTGGAGGAGAAAACAATGAGACCAATGGTTCTGGTGGGACATGGGACAGGGGGAGGTAGGAGAAAGGAAGTGGTGTTAACAACCCCAGGGACAAGGGAACAAGTGATCCAAAATCGATGGCAAGGAGAGTGTAGGAGGCCTGATAGGGCTTGATCAAGGGCAATGTAACAGAGAGAAATGATTAAAACCCCAAATAAAGGCTGAACATGATAGTGGGACAAGAGGAAAGTAAAAAGAAATAGAGGCAATAACTAGGAAGCAAAGCACATGTATAGAGGTCTAAATACAGGCATGGATATATGTAAACATATTTATATATGATGGGGAAATAGATCTGTGTGCATACATTTATAGTTTTAGTATTGAGGTAGCAGATGGACATTGGGCCTCAAGTACTCCCTCAATGCAAGAACACTTTGTTCTATTAACTGGCATTCCATGATGCTCACCTTCCTGACACGATCACTGAAGACAAAGTGGGTGCATAAGCAAATGTGGTAAAGAAAGCTGATGATGCCTGGCTATTAAAAGATATAGCATCTGGGTCTTAAAGGCTTGAATATAAACAAGTATCCATCTAGCTGAGAAGCAACAAAGCCCACACAGAAGAAGCACACCAGCCTGTGTGATCACGATCTATCAATAGGATCAGGTATCAGGAATCAAAGAACAAAAAATTATATCATTGTGAATGAGGGGGAGTGTGGAGTGGAGACCCAAAGCCCATCTGTAGGCAACAGGACATAACCTTACAGAAGGGCCACGGGGAGGAGATGAGCCAGTCAGGGTACAGTGTAGCAACGATGATGCATACAACTTTCCTTCTAGTTCATTAATGCATCCTCCCCCCACTATCATGATCCCAATTCTACTTTACAAATCTGGTTAGACCAGAAGATGTACACTGGTACAAATAAGAACTGGAAACATAGGGAATCTAGGACTGATAAAACCCTCAGGATCAATAATGAGAGTAGAGATACCAGGAGGGTAAGGGAAAGGTGAGGGAGAGAGAGGGAACAGGTCACAACGATCTATATATAACCCCCTCCCTGCAGGATTGGACTACAGAGAAGTGGGTGAAGGGAGACATCAGACAGTATAAGACATGAAAAAAATGATAAAAATTAGCAAGAGGGAGGCTGGAGGAAGGACGGGAAAAATGAGGAGCTAATACCAAGAGCTCAAATAGAAAGCAGTGTTTTGAGAATCATGATGGCAACAAATATACAAATGTGCTTGACACAATGGATGCATGTATGGATTGCAATAAGAGTTGTACGAACCCCCAGTAAAAATTTTTTTAATGTGCTGAAAAACTCAGCTTATACTCGAGTATATACGGTATTCCAGAGCCACAAATATATTTTTATAAACAAATGGAATCATTGTTACCTGAATAATATCCTTTAAAATTTTTTCCCTGTTACTTCAGAGCCACAAGTTCCTAACCAAAAGATCCACACATGGCTCTCCAGCCAGTGTGCCAACCTCTCCTTCATGGCGCTGGAAAGAGAGACGTGAGCAAGTCCCTCGATCCTCAGGGAACTGGGACTAAACCTAATCTCACAGAAGGCATTGGAATTCTTTCCCGCATCTACCAGAGTAGACAGGGAGGACCAGACTGAACTGTGTAGGGGAAGTTAAAGAGAAGCCGACACTGGTCAGCTCCACGGGAACCTAGAGTTGAAGACATGCATTTCCTTAGCAGTTTCATGTCAGTAAAAGACACTGTCACTTGACACTGGGCCCTCCTCCAACATTCAACTGAAGTGAAGCTAGTTCCTGCTCCTCCACTGGGACAAGGACAGGTTTTAGGTGGGAGAGGAGGCTGAGCTTCTCCAATGTTCTCTTCCCCTTCTCTTTGTGGCTCGTTTTGGAAGCGGCTGCCTCTATCATTGGCCAAAACGCCCTGGCGACTGCAGAGGGCAACCTCAAGCCTGGGACCTTGACTAAATCCAAGAGCCATTTCAGGATTTGAGAACTGGAATGTGTGTTCTCATTTGTTCCTTTCCCCCAAAACTTGTTCTGGGTTGTTTGCTTGTTTGTATGTCTTTGATTTTACTGTATGGGGGTGGGGAGCGCAGCAATTTAAGGGTCGTTAGGTTTTGTTATTTGTGCGTGCCTTTGTTCTCTTGAAACTAAGTTAAAAGAGCCAAGGCAATGCTTCTCTGAAATGTGCACCTTGCTGCTCTTCCAGACCAAGCTCCAGTACCTGGGCCAGACAGTCACTTTCTGAATGGCCCTAAGCCCACCTGCAGGGCCTGCAAAAGTTTCTTGGCCTGGATTTCTTCTTCCAGCGGGGAACAGGAAGAGCACGGGAGCAGGACAGTAGCTGATCTGTACAGTTGTAGTTTCCAAATGTGTCACAATCAAGATGCAGACCTATCTACTACAAGGCTCCCCGGGGCTGCTCCTTCAGACACGTCTCCCTATCCCTTTCCCAGTTCTTGGCAACTAAGCTGTTCTTAGCCCATACATTATTTCAAGCATTTCCTATCAATGGCAGCATTTGACCTTTGGAGTTTGTCTTTTCACTTAGCACAATTCCCTGAAGGTCCATTCAAGATGTAGCATGTTTAGGTAGTTGACTTCTAATATGTCTTGCCCATTTCTGCATGGGGTTTGCCACTAGTTACAATGAGTAAGAATGGCTTTTTGCCTCTGTTTGTCTAATAAATACCAAGTTCTTCCTTTGTTCCAAGAAGGCACTAAGGATAAAGAGAGAAATCAGACTTGAACAACTTTCAATTTAAGTGGAAGAATCTTACCTTGGTAGGTCCACAGATTGGCTTACCTAGCAAGCACTATAACTCACTCAAACTCACTTCCATCAAACGAATTCTGACTCATAGTGACCCTACAGCCACCCTGGTGGTATAGTGGTGATGTGTTGAGCTGTAGATCATAAGGTCAATAGTTTGAAACCACCAGTCACCTATAGAGAAAGATGAGACTTTCTACTCCTGTCAGGAGCAGTCTTGGACCCCCACAAGGGGTAGATGTACACTGTCCTAAGCAGTCATTATGAGTCTGACTTTGCATTACAGTTGTCGCTAAGCAAATACTTGCGCTATGAAAACAAGGTATTGGGGGGATATGGCCACCAGATAACCAGCATGGGAAGATCTCATCAAATACTAGTTACCACCAAGTGGGAATGCTCCACTCCCTGTTGGTTTACGTGCTACTGGGTAGGCTCTGACCCATAGCAACCCTATGTACAACAGAAGGAAACACTGCCGGCCCTGCACCATCCTCACAATTGTTCCTGCGCTTCAGCTGAAGCCACTTTAAGCATGCACTCCCTTGAAGCCATAAAAAGCAACAACAATAAAAACCCTCAAAAGCTAAGCTACTATTTTTTAAAAATTAAAGTCAGAGATGAGCAATACCAGCTGACTGATCTGACTCCCCTTCACCAGTGGCCGACCCATGGCCCAAGTCCTTCCATGTAAGCCCCTTCCTCCTGCAAGACCAAATCCTTCCCAGCTCCCATTGCAACTCACCCAGCCAAACCCCTCATCTCGCTGGCCTCTAGGATTCATGGAGAGCAGACTGCTCAGGTAGGTTGGCAGACACCCTTACAGACCAAGCAATGCTTTTTGCCATTAAACAATTTTCCTTTTGTTTTTCTTAACTTCCTCCCTCACTGAAACCCCTCCCCCAATGTGCATCTCTCCCCCATGCAGCAGACACGTGCACATACCAACCTTGCCAAAAAGGAATTCCTACCCAAACTGTAGTTTTGCTTTTGTAACTTTTCAGTTCTTATATTCTTGTAATGTGAGCTATTATTGCTTTATTGACTCAAACATCATCTTTCCAGGAAGCTTCACCCCCTGTAGGCACAGGTAACCGTACCCACTTTTTTTTAAGCCAAACTTTTCTTCCTGGTCCTAGCACACGCAAGTCAAGCCGCCATCTAATGTTTTCCTCCTCCTATGTCCTGCACATACACACTTCTCCATATTTTTCTTTAGTCTTTCTTCTCCTTACTTTTCCCTTCCCTTTCTCTTAATGATTTCCGAGGGTCATGACAGGGAGGTTGCGGGGAAATCGGGAGCTAACTTAAGTTCAAGAAAGGAGGAGATGTCCTAAAATTGATGGTGGTGAGGACTACACTACTCCTCTTGAGATTGAATTATATAACATGAGTTATATGCCAATAAAACTATTAAAACATAAGTCATTCAAATCTTATAAGGCCTCTTAAACTTTATAGAGATAAGGGGTAGAGTAAGATAATGATCATCTATAACAGAGTTCTCCAAAGTCTACCTCTAAGTATTACTATAAATCTATTTTGCTAAACCATTAACAATGCTGAGTTTGCAAAGCTAATACAAATTGTCAAACTCACTGCCATCAAGTTGATTCCGACTCATAGTGACCCTGATCTACAGAACTGCCCCTCTAAGTGTCTGAGATTGTAACCCTTGATGGGAGTAGAAAGCCCGGTCTTTTCCCCACAGAACAGCTATCAGTTTTGAACTGATGACCTCTAGTTAGCAGCCCCACACATAACCACTATAGGACTCTTCATTTCAATAGCCAAAGTGAGCAAGCAGAAGTTTTTGATTATTATGCTAAAATTTAGTGAAATGCCTAATCAAGCATAGAATAAAATAAACACTTGTAAATGCTTTATTCAAGATAAAATAAAAACAATCTATTAGAAATGAAGACAGTAAAGAGAGAGGTATATCATGTCTATATAGTTGTTATAATTACAGGTGATCTCCAACTGATAATGTACTTGAGTCATGACTCGTCCACTTTTTTTTTTAAACATTTCATTAGGGACCCATAAAACTCTTATCACAATCCATACATATATCAATTGCATAAAGCACATCTGTACATTCTTTGCCCTCATCAATTACAAAGCATTTGCTCTCCACGTAAGCCCTTTGCATCAGGTCTTTTTTTTCCTCTTCCCTCCCCATTCCCCCTCCCTCATGAGGCCTTGATAATTTATAAATTGTTATTTTGTCATATCTTTCCCTGTCCCACGTCTCCCTTCACCCCCTTTTCTGTTGTCCGTCCCCCAGGCAGGAGGTCACATGTAGATCCTTATCATCAGTTCCCTCTTTCCAACCCACTCACCCTCCCAGTATAGCCACTCATACCCCTGGTCCTGGAGGTATCATCTGCCCTGGATTCCCTGTGTCTCTGTCCACTTTATGGGTTGTTTGCTTTTGGGTACATGCTTCTCATTAGTAATGAGTACTACTGTGGTCAATGTTAAAGTGAGAAATTTGCTGGTTTTCTCTTTCTCCAATGTTCACTCAATTATGTTCAATGTTATCATTTACTGTTTAAAACACTGTCATCTACATTGATAGCAAAGTTCAAACAACCACAAAATAATAAATGCTGGAGGGTATGGTGAGATTGGAACCCTCACACAGGAAACCACGACAGAAAGCAGTACCGCAGTTCCTCAAACAATGAGGAATAGAAATAGACCTTGGCCTAGTAATTTTACTACTTGAATAGATATCCTATGAAAAAAAGAAGAGTTATGAACAGGTGAGCTTATCCTTATCAAAGCACTATTCGCAATAGCAAGAAGATGGAAACACCTAAAGGCCCAGCAGTAGAAGAATGGCTAAATACTCGTTGGTACCTACACACAAAGGAATTCTACCTGTTGTTAGAGAATAATGATGAAGCACCTCATGACATGGATTGATTTGGGCAGCATCCTGATTGTGAAGTTAGTCAATTACAAAAGGACAAATATTATATGAGACTGCTCTTAGAAAAAAAATCAGGATAAAATTTTTTATATCCAAGGAAACAGACTGATGGTTATTGGGAATTAGAGGGAAAGAGAAGGTGGAGGAAACAAAAGGCTAGACTATTCTATCAATAGGCTATATTCCAGTCCTCTAGCTCAGCGGTTCTCAACCTGTGGGTTGAGACCCCTTTGGGGAGTCGAACAATCTTTTCACAAGGGTCTCCTAAGACCATCGGAAAACACTTATTTCCGATGGTCTTAGGAACTGAGACACCGCTCCTCTATCCATCTCCAGGCGGGTTCGCCCACATACAAGTACCCAGCATGAAGACTGTTACCCATGCTAAACCATGCTTCAAAACAAAATTTCATTTATTTGTAATTAGAAATAAATATATCACAAGATGTAATTATATATTTTGTGATTAATCACTATGCTTTTGTAACAATGAAAATACATCCTACATATTAGATATTTCCATTAAGATTCATAACAGTAGCAAAATTACAGTTATGAAGTAGCACCGAAATCATGTCTGAAAGGGTCGTGGTATTAGGAAGGTTGAGAGCCGCTGCTCTAAGCTACTGAAAGGTGGACAAGGACTAACTTAGGTCAAGGAGAAGGTAATATCCTAAGAGAGGGAAAAGGGAGGGACAATGTGAGCTATTGGGAGATTTGATAAACTGTTTAAATGGTTAAATACAAACACAATGACCTAAATCACAACAAAAAATAAACACCACCACCTCATGGCAGGGAAACAAAATAAAACCAGCAATATTTGACTTATTTTAGAACCAACTTAGGGCAGTGTGGTCAAAATAAAACCCCATTATAGTCAGGGATTACCTATATTTAAAATAATAACATATTCAAGGAAGAAATAAGAAATCCAGATACCAAAAAAATAAAGTGTTCAAAATACTTATGAGGATGAATTATAGAAATACTTCAACATGTTACTAAAAATAAAAAGCACAAATATTTCCATGATTACTCAAGTCAGCTTTATTGTATTTATCTAGTATTATCATATAAATGGAAAGTTCCTAATTGTCCCAATTTCTTGATTTTGAGTCGTGAAGAGTGGGGAGACACTTCCTCATAGCTTCAGAGTAGAGCTCCCCAAACACTCAGTATATCTTGATTTATAAGCAGAAGGTCATTACAAAAGGAGTGTTACCCACAGTAACCTTCTGCATTTTAAGTCAAGGTGCAGAGAACAGGAAAGGAGGGCATTTTTTCTCTACTTCCCTTTTCCACACCTTTGCTAGATAGTTAGGAAAAGCCCTTGTGAAAATGCCCAAATGCCTCAAAGATGGGAAATCCAGAGAAGCAGCAAAATGCAGACGAATCTAGACAGACATCGTGGTTCCCAGACAGGACTTTTGATTTGCTAGTGAGTCTTCAGGGGTTATGTTTCTGGCCTTAGGAGAATAAGGCCAGACATCTTCTTGCTGTTTCTGATCTAGATGGTTCCTTCAGTTCTGCTGGTTTCCGCTTCTAGAGCAGGCTACTGCCGACATACAGAGGAAATGGTCTGGTGCTCTAACAGCCTCGCCTTCAATTCAAGAGCCATCGGTCACCTATCTACCTGGGTAGACTTGACGTTGAGTCCTGAGGCACACGAAGCCAAGCTGGAGTACCCTCTTGGAGTTCTACTCTTGCAGTAGGCTTCGGGAGATGAGCATCCGCATCACTTCATTACTACCTGTAGGCGGGAAAAAGAAAGAAGGACTTGGCCGCGGCAAGTCTGAAGGTTCTCAGAGCCCTGACCGGGTGAGTCAAGCCACCTCAGTGGAGCTGTAGAGTGACATCACGGTTAATGCACTTTTCTCTGGCAGGGAGGAACTTATCAGACTTCAAAGTACTAAAAAAGGTCCAGAAGTAATGAAACATATTTACTTAAAAATAAAAAATAACAAACTCTCTGACAGAGTTTTTAATCCTGTTAGGGTAATAATACTTAAGTAAAACAGGCAGGATACAAAATTTTTATTCCTGAGTCTAATATTTTTTTAAATGTATACACACAAACAAAAATTCAAAGGAAAACATACCCAACTATTAATTCCAGATGCAATAAAGTGAGTAAGTTTGTCTTTTATTTTTCCTATATTTTACAAGTTTTCCATAATACATGATTTCCTTTCTTACCCAAAAGTTACATTTCAAAAGAAGAAAAGACTCTTCCCTGAGGAAGGCAGTCTGTGGTGTATTTTTACCAGGGCCACTAACGCAAGCAGAAATATGCACCCTCTCGAGGTATGCGCAATTGTGCACTCTGAAATAAAATCACATCCAAAATGTCAGATTTAATAGCAAAGTCCATGAAAGAATAAACTGATAAAGTGGTTCATGCGCCAGTTTTTCTAAAGTGGATGATGGTGTCCTCTGAAGGTACATGGATTTGGCCTTTTCCATTATCTCTAGGTTAAAAGACAAAATTGGAATGAAGATAGTTTTTCATACTCACAAAATCTGGGTGAGACATACCTTCGAGGTGAATAGGAAAAATGAGACAGGAGAAATTTAATGTGCGTGTTTGGGACTGAGCTCATAAAGATACTTTGGGAATGAGCTTGCAGTGGACTATACATGCTTGGAGCACATTCTTAGGACACAACACGAGAGCATTAAGTATCCTTGTGAGTCCTACGTAAGCAGCAGCAGCCTGACTTGGAAACTAACAGGTGCAAATGCCCAGGCCCTTCCTAAGATCCTACAGAACCAGAATCTCTGTAATTGGGGTACAGCACCCTGTGTTTGAAACAGGCCCTCCAGGTCATTCTTATACAAGCTCAAGTTTGAGAAGGATCACTCTGAGATGCAGAGAAAGACTAGCGTGCTAACAAGCTTCTCCTTTCGACATCTGACCTCGATTAAAGCAGTCGCACTCCTGCTGCAACGCCACAGAGGAACGCCCATCTGCTCGCCTGCTTTTTCCGTAGTCTAACAACCCCGGTGAGCATGCTGGGAGCCCTGGTGGTGTAGCGGTTCGGAGTTGGGCTGTTGATGAGCAAGTTTTAAACCACCAGTCACTCCTTGAGAGAAAGACGGGGCTTTATCCTCTAGCAGAGTTACAGTCTCGGAAACTCACAGGGAGTGGGATAGGGTCTCTGTGACTCAGCATCGACAGTGAGTGGCCTTGCGAGCTGGAGAGAGTCAAGGGAGCTGCAATGCTGACTCTAAATTCAGTCACATTTCCTGGCCGGACTGTGACTACCAAGTAGATACAATTTATTTATTCAAAGCACACTATAGTGATGATACAGATAGCTTTTAGGCAAGAGGTTTCCAAGCTTATTTGGCCTACTGCCTTAAAAAAAAAAAAGTGGCCCCTGGCAATTAAAAACTTTTCTACTATGGCTCCTAATCCAGAATAAAGTGCAAGTATCTGCATTTTCACCTCCCCTGGATCATTCCAGCACTCCCCAGGGGAATGGATCACCCATTTGGGGAAACATTGTTTCAGACCTTCTGGCAGATAATTTGTACAGAAAAACTGGTAATCTCTGCCCTGTAAACTACGGTATAGCAGTGCAGGGGCCCTGCACACCAAGTACTTGGGAGCAGTAAAGAGTCACAGCAATGGTTAGTTTGCCCCTTCTCTCAAATATACAAAGAGAAAGAGAAAACCCAGAGTGGTTATAGGACTGCTTCATGTGGCAGAAAAGAGTCAAGTCTACAATCCAGGCTTTCTAATTCACAGCCTAGTGCTCTTTCTATTTCACCAACAGACCACTACCAGAACAGAGAGAATGGGGGACCCAAAAAACCCCCAAAACCAAACTAACTGCGGTCAAGCTGATTCTGACTCAAAGTGAACCTTAAAGACAAGGCAGAGTACAGATGCTCTTGTGGGTTTCTAAGACTCTAAATCTTTTGGGGAGTAGAAATTCTCATCATTCTCCCAAGGACTTGCTGGTGGTTTCAGACTGTTGACCTTGCAGATGACAGCCCAAGTCATAACCCACTACACCACCAGGGCTCCTAAAGAAAGGGGCCTGAAAGGCAGAGCCAGTGGAACTCTGAGCACCCATCACGAGGGTAGAAATACTGGTCCTAAAGCCATTCTGAAAAGACATGAATGACCTTTGGAGGCTCTTACCTTCTAGGATTTGGTGGACCCTGGAATCTCGCATATACTGCTGAACAGCATAGTCTTTCAGGTAGCCATAGCCCCCATGCATCTGTACGGCCTGGTTACAGATCTATAGGGAGACAGGGATGAATGTCAACTGTGGAACAAGTGACAATCTCCTTATCCTTGCCCCTGAATCCAGCAGCCTGCTACAAACTATTACAGAGGAAGAGCAGGTGGGAATGGGAATGGTGGAATCCCCAAGACTACTATGGCATTAGGCACCCGTCCGGTATGCAAATGAACTCTCCCCGCGGCTCAAAAATTTTCAGCCAAACAAAGAGCACTTCTAGAGGTGAAATGGTGACACTAGGGAGGTTTCTACAGTTTAAAATAATCAACCACTTGCGATCTCAAAGGCAGCATTTACCCAAGGCCAACGTTCAAAGGGTTACAAAGGGAAGAGAAATGGAATCAAAAACACAGGGAGGAAGTAGGGTAGATTAAATTACATTGTGGGAATTACAATGAATGAGACGAAACCTAGGGTATTTGAATTATTGAATGGAAAACTAGTCTGCTCTGTAAATCATCACCCAATTAACAATACAAAGTTTAAAAAGGAAAACCACCACCCACAATACACAGCTCAGTTAAGTCCCTAGAGTTTCCAAGGTCTGCTCAGAGCCAACAAGTGAAGTTCACTGTGAGCCAGGGCAGGGGAGCAAAGGTGGAGATTTGGACAGAGCATGTGCGGAGTCCCTGACATCTTGGGACTACATTGCCCAGAATCCTGTGCTACCCTGATGGAAGTTCTAGAGTGGGAACACTTTAAAATGCTTGGTATGCATTTTAATAGATAGATAGATAGATAGATAGATAGATAGATAGATAGATAGATAGATAGATAGATAGATAAAATTCTTACTATGCATTGGTATGGGAGGGTGGGGTAGGGTGGGCAACAAGTAGAAAGGCTGGCTTTGAGTTTCAAATAAAATTCTCTCATGATGCTCTATATCTTCCAAAAGTAAATCTTCCTGTTGTTTAGACAAGAACCTTATTCCAGTATCAGCATTCAAAATTTGTAGCAGGGTTACTGTGAAAGCCACAAATCCATTTGTGAATCTCCACATGGTCAGGCGCAGGGGCAGAGGTCGTTCCCTCGGTTACTGGATTTGCCTTGGTGCTGCCTGCTGGGGTTGCTTGGTCATGAGTCACTCACGCTGACTGCCTTGGTTGGAGGGCCTTGAACAAATCTTATATTGAACATGTCTCTATCACAGTCCTATTTGCACTTCTGCAGTCCTGCTGGCAACTGGGACTTATTGATTAGCAGCCAATTATGCTGTTGTGCCTTTCCCCAGCCCTCAGATGCCATAGTCAAGCAGATGTTTTCGGTAAATTCTTGGATGCCATTAAAATCTCACGCTAGGGGTCGCCCTCATCCAGATGATGAGCCTGTCTTATCCTTTGTGTTATTTAAGATTTTAATAAGTGTGCCCTACACGTTTTGCTTGAGATTTGGAGTCTCTTTTGTCTCCTCCAGATGGACAATTCAGCTTCCCTTCTGGCTGACCCTTCGCCAGGGGAGAGTGCCCCAACCCTTCTGATGATACTAAGGTGCCAACTGGTGGCAATGCAGCCTTAGTGTGGGAATTCTTTTCCCAACATTTTAAGCATGTCACCATGCTTGTTTTGAGCAAGTGGCCCTGGTTGCAATGGACCTTCCAGAAGTACTGTCTTGAACAATTAAATCGCAATAACATAATAAATGTATATTATATTGATTGAAAATCTAGCTATGAGAGCTTCCTTGCAGGCCTTTCAATGGGTAGTTTGCTGGGTTCTGAAGTTGGCTAACACCTCTCAAAATCCTCAGGCTGCTCCCACCATCCCAGGAGAGCCCACCAGTGTGATCACTTACAGTAAAGCATTCGTCTGTCACGAAGAGCTTGGCCATGGAGCACAAGGCCACAGCATTCTCCCGTTCCTCCTGCAGGGCCATGGCTGCCTGGCGGATCATGAGCCGTGAAGCTACCAATCTTGTTGCCATATCAGCTAATTTGAACTGTAGGTACTGTAGTAACATGGGAAAGGAAAATTGACAAGATGCCAGGGGCAGAGAGGAGTGGGAAGAGGGTGCTTAGACCACCACTTATCCAGGGCCCTCTACGAAAAATCTCCAATGAAATGTCTTTTCTCTTCTATAGAGAGTGTTTACTATATTGTAAGCTCTAACACCATTTCATTTGCCCTGCACATTTTAATGTTATCAACTTCTTTTTAAAAAATCATCAATAGAAATAATGCACAAGCTCTGGCTAATATGTGTGGTGGTCTTCCCCTCCCAGAGAGTGTGAGTCCCAGAATAGGTGTCATTGGTCACAAGTAGTGGAAATCAAATGCAGAGACTTGGGAGGTTACCTGATTACTGGCCAAAGGTTCTCCAAACTGCTTGCGGACATTCAGGTGGTCTCGGGTGAGGATGACTGAAGCATGAGCAGCACCCAGAGAGCAGGAGGCTAGAAAGAAAGAGAGCCAATGGAGCCAGAGGGACAGTGCAATAGGTCCCGGGCCATTACCTTCCAGCCTACCCCTCCATGTTCTTACCAACATTGATTCTCCCTCCATTCAGTCCTTTCATGGCTATCAGGAAGCCCTGCCCCTCGCTCCCAATTCTGTTGGCCACGGGGACAGCACAGTCTTCAAAGATCACAGCTCGAGTTGGCTGGGAGTTCCACCCCACCTGGCAAAAATCAGGGACTGTCTGCCTGCCCAATCATTTATTCATCAGGGCAGTGTTCTCGGGTGCACAGCCTGTGACAGGTTCCATTACCCTGGGACTTGGACCCGTGAAAACTCAAAATAAGGAAAGATAAGAATTCTAGACAGAAAGACCTGACAATTGTCACAGGGTCTCTGTGGGGCATTCATTCACTCTAGGCTGCCATTCAAGCCTGCTGTGAGCTGGAGTTAAGCTGGTGGCACACAACAGCTTACACACAAAATTTCTCCAGTTAGAAATGTTTTAGAACCACTTTCTAGTGTTTACCCTTCCCAAACCTACCTCCTGCATTATTCACCACCTCTTTTTAGCATTGATTTCATTTTGCTGTCTCTATGGGTATACTATAAAAAATTCCCATAGATGACATAAGGATTATATGGAGTAGTTTATTCTAAAAGTCTTACAAATAATAGCTTCATTTCCCCTTTTAAACACTATCCACGCCTACAATTGGGTAGATTCTGACTCACAGCAACTCTAAGACAGAATAGAAATCCCCACCAGATTTCCAAGACTGCACATCTCTATTGAAGCAGACTGCCACATATTCTCTTCATGAGCTAGCTGATGGATTTAGAGGACAATTACAAAGTAAAGGAAATAGTGTAGTTAGGGAACTTTCCATTGGAGAGGCAATCAGGTCGATTTCAAGAATTTGGGTGAAGGGAAAAGCAAGATACAACAAGAGGGAAGCTGACAAAAATACAATGGAGGTGGGGAATGAAAACTGGAAAAGTGTAAGAGTTAAAGACAGCAGAAATAAATATTGTTGCAAAAACAATTCTATAATATTGGTGATCAAAATAGATGTACAGATAGACACATGGCTGCCCAGGCATGGGAGGGAGTATAGGAACATTTCCTTATGGATATATATGTTTAACATCCATGCACACGCATGGGCATGGTGGAACATACACCTACGAAAACTTCTTGGATGTAACCGGCGGCTTTTAAGAGCGAGCTCCAGTCTTGGGGGCACCAAGGTTAACTGGCATAACATAGCTCACAAAATCTACATCCTACGTAAGTGAGTAGTGACTGGGATCTTAAAAGTTTATAAGCAACCATCTGAGGTGCATCTGTTGATCCTTCCCTAGATGGTGGAAAGAAGAGTGAGGAAAATTGAATTGACTATGCAAACATCAGTCTCCCCAACCCTGAGACCCGACGAACGAGCTGGGGTTCAGCTACCACTACCAGTGGCTCTGAAAGTGGCCACATTAGAAGACCCTGAATAGAGTGGAAGGTTGATGTGGAATGAATCTCAAAATCATGATGGAGATTAGACTTGCTAGTTAGACAGAGACTGCTGAAACTACAGTCCTTGGTCACTCTTTTGATCTGGCACTGAATTCCCTCCAGTGGTTCAATTATCAGGTCTATAAGGGGAACAATACTACTACTGATGTGTGCATACCTTAGCATCATCGATCGTTTGGGATGGAGGGGGGCAAACATTACCCAAAGCCAAAGTTCAGAGGGACTAATAGAGGAGGACAAAGGGAGAGAGGAAACCCAAGGCGCGGGTGGGATGTGTGATGGTACATTATAGGGACTGCAATGAATGAGATAAAACGAAATGGGTCTGAATCATGAAATGCAAAACTAAGGATCTGCTCTATAAACCGAAACCTAATTCACATCAAAAGGTAATAACACTAGAGTTATTTAAAGATGTTAAACTTAGATGGTGTGGGGGGGAATAATAACTGGCAACTCCTAGTCTCACACTGAGTTTACAGAGATGACATGAACAGGCCATATATAACCCTCCTAACTTGGTGGTCAGTAATGTCATGTTGATAGTGTGAAATCAGCCACGGTGGAAATATTTATTCCACCGAACTTGGAAAACACTGGAAGTGAGGAGGTTTGCTTTTCAGAGTTGGTGTATTAGGACGCCACTGAGCAGTCAGTCATGACAGGTTCAGAGGAAAATTTGAACACCTAAGATGTAGTAGTTATTTCATAGAAACCTAAGATGTAGTTATTTCATAGAACCAAGTAGCTATTATTTTTCATCTTTGGAAAAACCACTTGACTTCTTTGTGGTGTCGATTTTCCCTTCTGGGAACTCCAGGAGTTGGATTAGAGAATAAGCAGAGTCTCTTCTAGTACAATCTTACTCACATGCTCCCTTAGTAAACAAAGGCCTCCGCTACTGGCTCTCCTGCTTCTCTGCTTCCGGGCACACGAGGCTATGTAAACGCTCCCACTTCCCTCAGAACTCAAAACGTTGCTTTTATGCCACTTCTTATATGAAACACGGTTTCTTTTGTTGACAAAATAATCTCTGTTCCTAAGCCTTTTATTTAAGAGTTGGCCCAATTGCCCATTTCCACGTTTCTTTTCCATCAGTCACTTGTAAGTGCTGCACCTTTGTTTTGTCTTAAATCTCCTAATCTTTCTCAGTCTGTTCTTGCTACTGAAAAACCCTCCATCCCACTAGTCATTATTTAAGTACAGCTTAAATGAAATCTTCGAGTGTTCCCCAACGACTTGAGCTATCACTGGTCATGTTCTCATTTACGCTCCTAGTCTCTACGTGGGTAGAACCTTTCAGCGACTTGGAGGGTGGGATGTGTGCACTTAAATCTTCCCAACTACATTATAAACACCTGAAAGCAATATTGGAACAGAAAATTGACTTTAAAAATATCTAAGTATAAAAGCCATAAACAAACACAGTTGCTATCTCATGTCTACCCTCTAACACTTTATTATAAAAATCCTGCTTTCTTCCCCCATGCAAACAAAATTCCTCCCCAATTCCTGATATGTGCAAAGACTTGGAGCTAGAAACTAAATAGGAAGAACCCAGTCTATATACCTTAAGCTGAAAGTGTTGAAAAAAAGATCAAGCCTCACGCTGCAGTATTGAAATATTCTATGGGTAAAATATCAATGCAGAAAGTATTAAGAGATGAAAGGAATATACAGAGTCACTGTACCAAAAAGAACTAATTGACATTCAACCATTTCAAGAGGTAGCCTCTGATAAAAAAGTGATGTTATTGAGGAAAGGAGTTCAAGCTGTACCAAAGACATTAGCAAAAAACAAGGCTCTAGAAATTGACAGAACACAAATTTCAATTTCAACAGGCTGATGGAACACTAGAAGCACTCATTTCCCCATGCCAAAAAGCTTGGAAGACAGTTACCTGGCCAACTAACTAGAAGAGATCCATACCCGTAACCAGTCCAAAGAAAGGTGACTCAACAGAATGCAGAAACAATCAAACACTATCATTGATATCACATGCAATTACATTTTTGCAGATGATTACCCAACAGAGATTGTAGTGGTACATCAACAAGGAGTTGCCAGAAATTCAAGCTGGATTCAGAAAAGGACCTGGCGCAAGGGATGTCACTGTTGCTGTCAGATGGCGCTTGGCTGAAAGCAGAGAATGCCAGAAGGATGTTTACTTGTGCTTCGTTGACTCTGCACAGGCATCCGACTGCGTGAATCACAGGCACTGAGAATAGAAATTCCAGAACACTACACTGTGCTCATGCAAAAGCTACACATGGATCAAGAGACTGTTGTGGGAACAAAATAAGGGAATGCTGCATAGTTTATAATCAGGAAAAGTGTTTTTGTGCATGTTACTATCTCCGCAGGTCTGTCTAAATAAGATAGGCTGGATGAACAACCTGGAAGAGAAAACAACGGAACCGGCGGTTCTGGAGGGACATGGGAGAGGAGGAGGTGGGGGGAAAGGAAGTGGGTGTTAACAAACCCAGGGACAAGGGAACAACAAGTGATCCAAATTGGTGGTGAGGAGGGTGTAGGAGGCCTGGTCAAGGTAATGTAACTGAGAGGAATTACTGAAACCCAAATGAAGGTTGAGCATGATAGTGGGACAAGAAAAAAGTAAAAGGTAATAGAGGAAAGAGCTAGGAGAAAAGGGGTGTTTATAGAGAGATATAGGCATGTACATATGTAAATATATTTATCTATGATGATGGGGAAATAGATCTATGTGCATCTATTTATAGATTTAGTATTAAGGTAGCAGAGGAACATTGGGCCTCCAATCAAGTACTCCCTCAATGCAAGAACACTCTGTTCTTAAACTGGCATTCCATGATGCCCACCTTCCCAACATGATCGCTAAAGACAAAGCGTGTGCATAAGCAAATGTGGTGAAGAAAGCTGATGGTGCCTGGCTATCAAAAGATATAGCATCTGGCACCTTAAAGGGTTGGAGATAAACAAGCGGCCATCTAGCTGAGAAGCAACAAAGCCCACATGGAAAAAGCACACCAGCCTGTGTGATCACGAGGTGCCGAAGGCGTCCATTATCAGGCATCAAAGAACAAAAAATCATATCATTGTGTGCTCACCTCCCTGATATAATCGCTGAAGACAAATGGGTGCATAAGCAAATGTGATGAACATAGCTGATGGTGCCCAGCCATAAAAAGATATAGCGTCTGGGGTCTTAAAGGCTTGAAGGTACACAAGAGGCCATCTAGTTCAGAAGCAACAAAGCCCACATGGAAGAAACACACCAATCTGTGTGATCATGAGGTGTCAAACTGATCAGGTATCAAGCATCAAAGAACAAAAAATCATATTGTGAATGAGGGGAAGTACAAATTGGTGACCCAAAACCCATCTGTAGGCAATTGGCCATCCCCTTACAGAAGAGTCGGGGGGAGGAGACAGCCAATCAGGGTCCAGTGTAGCAACGATGAAACACACAACTTTCCTCGTTACTAAATGCTTCCTCCCCCAGCCCCCCACTATCATGATCCCAATTCTACCTTACACATCTGGCTAGACCAGAGGATGTACACTGGTACAGATAGGAACTGGGAACACAGGGAAGCCAGGGCAGATGATCCCTTCAGGACTAGTTCTGAGAGTGGCGATACTGGGAGCGTGGAGGTAGGATGGGTTGGAAAGGGGGAACCAATTATAAGGATCTACATATAACCTTCTCCCTGGAGTATGGACAAGAAATTTCTTCCCTGGCTTCTTTTAATGCTGATGGGGGTCTTTTCTTTCATACTCATTATTTGTATTTTTGTTTTTATATTATTATTTTATCCTTACCACCTTAGTTTGATTTTGTTTGTTTCTGTTGGTTTCCCAGTTGTGAAACACAGGAGGAGTGGATGCATAATGATAATACCTAATACAGGGTTTATAGGCGATAATGGGGTGGGTGATAGGAAGGGAAAGGGGATTTCAAGAGTAAATAATGAAGGCGGGAGGGGAGAGGGAGAACTAGAACTGACTGTGATTGTACAAATAATTTTCAAGGCAATTTAACAAGGGGGTGGGGTGGGGATGTTCTAAAATTGAGAGGTAATGATTGCAAAATTCTCCTTAACATGATTGAACAATTGAACGGTATGATATGTAAATTATGTGCCTATAAAACTGGTGGGGAAAAATAATATGCATACCTGGATCACAGTATCAATAGTCCAATCCTGTCCTACCAGTCCCATCTTCTCTTCCACATATTACCTTCATACTCTAAGAAATTTTTGTTTATATCCTTCCATGATTAAAAAACATCCTGCTACATAGGATCTTTTAATAGTTATATTAAACATGAAACAAGCCCTCAATTACTTCCCCATTAAATCAATGCAAAACTGGTGATTTAAAAGCTGTAAGCTACAAATTACATCCTGAAGTCCAAGCCCTCCGTGTGGGAAGGATCTTCATGAAGTGGAAGCAGGTCAGCTGTCGTGGCTCCGCTGAGGCTCAAAGGGTAGAGTCAGCACTCTGGCCACTGAGGCCCTGCTTACTCCATTTCATTCCATATAATTCTCTTCTCATTTGTTACCTTCTGTCCATATTAACCATCTTCCCCCTTTCATTTTATTCAGGTAAGCTAATTTTATCCCATCTCAGGACCTTTCATTCTTCTCAGAGTTGGCTCCTTCTCACTCAATTGTATAACCAGAGATGGTCCTTCTCTGTCTAAAGATGTTCCTCCCCAGTCAGTGGCACAGCAACCCATTAAAAACATATAATATTTCATTCGTGACATACATAACAACACCATGAATAATTCATTGTTTCGACATGTGTGATTCATAGTCATTGAATATTCTTTGGGCGATGCAACATTCCTACACTCCTTTTTTGAATTGTTCCCTCACGATAAATAACTTAATTACCCTCTAAGGATTGATCGATTCTTTACAGTGCTGTTGTCACTTTGATTCCATATACAGAGTTGTTTTTTTTAGTCATTTATTGGGAGCTCTTACAACTCTTGTTACAAACCATACATCAATTGTATCTGACATATTTGTACATATGTTTCATCATTCTTTTCTAGACATTTACTTTCCATTGAGCCCTTGGGATCAGCTCTTCCCGGCACCCCCCACCCCAGCCCGTCCTCTTCCCCTACCCCCACCCCCACCCCTGATACATTGTAGATTGTTAATTATTTTCAAATTTCACACCGGCAGCTGTCTCACTTCCCCTCTGGCTTCTGTTCTTGTTCCCCCGGATGAGTATGTGCCATTCATTGAGACTGGTGTCCTCTTCCCTCCACACCTCTCCCCCCTTACCCCTACCCTTTTGGTACCTCTATTCCCATTCCTGTTCCTGGGTTCCATATGTTGTGAGTTTTATCTCTAGCCTATACCTATGTACATGCTCCTGTTTAGTCTAGATTGGGAGGCGGCACTGAGGTCATGATAGTGGGGGGTGAGGAGGCCTCCAGGGAACAAAGGTAGATTGTGTGACCCATTAGTGCTCTACTGCACCCTGATTGACTCACCCCCTCCCTGCGACCCGGGGGATGGGGGGGTGTTCCATTATCCATAGCTAGGCTTTGGGTCTCCGCTCCAGCCCTCCTCCATTCTCACCAATGTATTCTTGCTTGTTTGTTTATTGGTTATTGTGAGTCTTCTGATGCCCATTGCCCAGTCTCAATGATACATCACAATCACACTGGCTGGTGTGCTTCTTCCATGTGGGCTTGTTGCTCCACTGTTGGATGGCTGCTTGTTTAACTTCAAGCCTTTAAGACCCCAGACACTATTATCTTTTAATGGCCGGGCACTAACCTCTGTCTTCACATTTGCTTATGCACCCATTTTATCTTTAGCGATCTTTAGGAGGGAGGTGGGGTGAGCATCACAGAATGCTAATTTGTTAGAACAAAGTGTTCTTATATCCAGGGAAGATATGAGCTGAGGCCCAAGGCCCGGCTTCAGCTTCAGTGTATTGCCTTATAAATATATGTACATAGGCCAATATCACTATTGTTATGGATTAATGTATTTGCATAAGTACACGCCTCTGTTAATCTCCCAATCTATGCCTTTGCTTCCTAGAGCTTGCCTCTGTTTCCTTTTGCCTCCTCCTGCCCCACCATCACTTTCTCCCTTCCACCTCTTAGTGCTTCCTCTCCACTAGCTTGGTGTTGCTCTAATACTCACAGATCTCTACTCTCTCCCAGATGCTAGCTCCACTTTCCTAGTTGTTCCCCTGTATATGACGCCATCCGCTCACCACATCCTTCTCCCCACCTTCTTCTTTGCCCTCTACCTTCAGGGGCCATAGGCCCCACTGCCTTCTCCCGGGATTCCCTCCCATGGTCTGTGTCCTAGTCCAAACAATAAGAAAACATATAGTTGAAGAAATAAAAGGAAAGAGAAAAAGATGAGAGAAAAGAAAAAGGAAAAAAAAAAGCCCTACATAGGTTCAGGGCTGTTTGCTGGTCTCTATGAAACCCTTAACAGAGCTTCATGTTCAAGGCAGGCATCCTTTACTAGTTGAGCTACACAAATATTTAGTTTTAAGATTTCAGGGGATATTTTTGGTTTAAGTTTTGGATTATCTCAGGGAAAATTTTGGGCTTCATCTACCCTCCAAGGCCCCAGAAAGGCAACAGTAACTAAGAATTTTAGTTCTTTTCTGCATTTCCCCATCTTTTGATCAGGATTCTGATCAAAATGTTCAGGGAATCATCCAGTTCTGGTCTCATGGCAAAGGAGGCAGCTACAAATTCCATTTCCTCTTCATGACTCTTTTTCTCTCTTATCCAGGCAAACATTGATCAATTGTGCTGATTAAATGACCCCACTTCAAGCTTTTAAAATCTCAGGCACTATTCAAGGAACTAGGGGGCATAACAGAAGCACTAAAAAAAATTAGGTCAATGAACTAGACTACCCCAAGAATCCATGACCCCTAAACCACCAACCCTAGGAACTAAGTCCTGGGAGGTGTTTGTACATCATCAGTCTCAACATGACTATTTATTCATGATGTTGTAAATGTATCTATCACACAACTTTTGCCAATTCAGTTTTCAGCAGGTGTAAAACTTACAGATACCAGTTACAATAACTGGCTGCACAACCCTACCCATAATGCTACTTTCCCCTGTTCATCATTAACTGCTCTCTCTCTCTCTCTCTCTCTCTTGCCCCTCGTAACCGTTAACAAATGTTGGCCTCTATACAGTTGCCTCATTTTTGTCTTTTTATTTAATGAAGTCACAAAACATTTGTCCTTTTGAGATTGAGTTATTTCACTCAGCCTAAGAGCTATAGTAACAGTAGGCTGCTAACCACAAGGTTGGCGGTACAAATTCATTAGCTACTCCACAAAAGAATGATGAGGATTTCTGTTACCATAAAGATTTACAGGCTCAGAAACCCACAGGGCCAGTACTACTCTGTCCTATAGGGTTACTTTGAGTCAGAATTGATGGCAGTGGATTGAATTGTTTTCAAGCATTTTTGTTCTCAGATGTATCTTTGGTATCCTGCCAAGAAATACTGCAAATATTGAAATGGCTACTATCTATTAAAGTTGAAACAATCACCACTGTGTTTATAATCCAAATACCTGAGTTAGGAAAACTTGATCTTATAAAACTAAGTTGGTCTACAGAATATTTCTTATAACTGCTAACAGACAATGTAAAAGGGCATGTGTGTTAAAATCTCAAACACAGCAAGGAGTGACTTTTAATTTTGTATCCTTCTAGCACCTAGCATCAGGTCTTACACATAATATCTAGTTAACTACCTGGTTCCATATAAAAGAGGGAGCACTACCACTCCCAATTTCCTGGCATTTAGCAAAGGGTCAAGAAGGATCATGCAGAGAAATCCTAGGAAAACCCTAGAAGTTGTGTGAGATCTCCCCCAAAGTCTGAATTCAAATAGTATACATTAGAGGTAAAAGTCTGTTATATTCAGTGGCCGTAGAAAATCTAAATAGGGCTCACTCTTACAGCCAACTACAATGATATGATCATGGTTCTATAGTTTATGGCCGGCTATCAAAGTACCTATGGAAATACTGCCTCTGCCCCTTTTTATTACTGAAAACCCATAAATACCTACGTTTTAGGTATTTTTATTGTAAGAAAACGGCTTTTATGTTTAAATGACGTATATACTTTTCATTGCTGACATTTCTGGTTAACACTATGTAAGTACCTCTTTCTGGGATGACAGAATACACCAAAATAAGACACTGGTAAGAAATACGGGCTGAAGGCAAAGGCAGGATACATGGCCAAGAAACGTAGGCTGAATCCCTTCAGGACCAATGGTGTGAGTGGCGAACTGGGAGGGTAGAGGGAGAGTGGGTTGGAAAGGGGGAACCAATTACAAGGATCTACATGTGACCTCTTCCCTGGGGGTGGAAAACAGAAAAGTAGGTGTAGGGAGACGTCGGGCAGGGCAAAATATGACAAAATAATAATTTATAAATTATCAAGGTTCATGAGGGAGGGGGGACGGAGGAGAGAGGGTTAAAATGAGGAGCTGATACCAGGGGCTTAAGTGGAAAGCAAATGTTTTGAGAATGATGAGGGCAATGAATGTACAAATGTGCTTTACACAATTGATATATATATGGATTGTGATAAGAGTTGTATGAGCCCCTAATAAAACGATTTTATAAAAAAGAAATGCAGGCTAAAACAAAAGACTGCTTATAGAACTTAATGGCAAACTCTTCCACTTTCTCATGACTGAGTGTTTACCAATGCTCTACTGTACTGTTTAGTCGTTCTCCTGTTGCAATTACTAGTAGAAACAATGGTCACAAAGGGAGGGTAGCTAGTGTGACAGTCTATTTCTTGGAAAAGGGGTCGGTGCTAGTCTGGCAGGAGGCAGTCTCATAACTAAAATAGTTTCCTGGTCAGTAATAACCACTCACCTTTTTCTCTTTCTTGCCAAAGCTGAGGCCTGGGGTCCCTTTCTCAACAACTATACATGAGATGCCTTTGGGGCCTGGTCCTCCAGTTCGGCACATGACCACGTAGATATCCGACTCACCACCACCACTAATGAAGGCCTGTGGGTTGAAATGGAATGTTCAGGGTCCAGGGGATGCTAGAGTTCTTGGGTCCTAACATCTGCGAAAACCACTGAGGTCTTCCAATAACAGGACTAAGAGATGTGCACAATCAGAGAGAGAGAGAGCGAGAGAGAGAAGAAAAAGTAGCTGCGTTGACTTTGGGGAGTTGGGGATCTGGCTGATGAGTACATACAAAGGACAAAAAGGAAAGCAATTATCTTGAATCAGATCCAAAGAGAGATAATAAACAGAGGAGGTAAAAAACAGATAAATGGGTTTCCCTTTTTCTGGAAACATCCCTAAAGATGTTTCGTTATGACATGCAAAAATCCTATGAGGATATTAACTTGATGACATAGACATTCTGTGATGAGACCATAACATGATTTGGTACCTTAGAGCCATTAAGGATATAATGATCTCCTTGTTGTTTAGCGGAGGTCAAAAGGGATGCGGCATCACTTCCGCTTCCTGAGGCAGGAAATAAAGTGGGTAGAAAGGGTCAGTGAAGTCAGAGGAGCCCCAGTTCTGTTCCTTTTTCTGAGAAACCTTCCCACAAATTGGTTCAGTTTGGTAGTTCATGATCCAGACTGACAAAGGCATGTATTATACTTGGCGGTAACAACATCCACCTATCAGATCCCTTCCCATCTCTCAGCATGCTGGCTTGCAGACAGCTGGGTGAGATTCTGGCTCAGAAACGTGAGTATTGTCCGTCACCCAGGCTGTTACCCCAGAACCGACTTTCTCAACAATCCATGGTGAGACATGTCAATGGGCTGACGAGGAACTCATGGTGTCATGTCACCTCTCTCCCGACTAACTCTTGCCTGGGGGATGGCACACCCACCTGGTTCAGTGAGGCAGTAGGAAGCAAATTTCTCCATGGTGCAGAGTGGGGGGCAGAATGTGTGCCTCTGCTCCTCATTTCCAAATGTGTCAATCATCCAGGCACACATGCTGATAGGAAGAAAGGACCACTGTCAGGAACGAACGTGGGAAAGGAAAGGGGATTTTGAGGAAACGAGAAGCAGCGGAGTAGAGGGAAGCGGAAGCTAAAAGTGGGGAGGGAAAACAATGATGACTAAGAAGCTCGCTCTACAGAGACGCGCTGGATGAAAGCACAGCCCTGGCACGGGTCCTTCCTAGAGACAACCAAGGCCAAGGCGTTTCTCGCTGGGGTGTGGACGCCACTGTCAGCTGTGTTGCATGAGTGTCCCGAAAACCAGAGTGAGCTGTACTTTGTGTTACTTCCCTCAGTCTCGGAGTCTCCTCTCTGTGTGGAAGGAGGCGAACGCTCGCTGGGAAGTCTAGTGGTACCAGCTCAATCTAGGATTTGGGAGAACTCTGGAAAACCCATTCTCGAAGCAGTGAATAAGAAGCTTCGTGGTGTCCAAGAGGCAGTAGACGATTTAGTAGTACTGCTTCCTCAAGAGCAATTAGCCTAAAAAGCTACATCACTTCCCCAGGAATGTGAAAGTCCCCAGTTCAGCTGCGAGCTCTGCCTGGTGCCCCCCCCCACCCCATCTCGGACACTCACTTGTGGATACTTATGTAGGCTGTGGTGCTGGTGCAGCCTGTGGCCAAGGCTTCAAAGATGACAGAGGTGTCAAGCCGCGATAAGCCAGAACCACCCACATCTGCTCGCACATAGACCCCTCCAAAGCCGAGCCGGGCTGCTTTCCGCATTACATCCACGGGGAACACTTCCTGTGTACCAAAGACAGCAAGCTTGTCATGTCAGTAAGTGATCCAGGGTATTCTTAGGAATGTGCATGCACGGGAGTAGGATGTTTGCATCTGGGAGAGAGTGTGAGTCAGTACCAGCTCCAGGGCACTTAACAACAGGAATTCTTTTAATTCCTAGTTCACATCTTACAGTGATGTCAGCTAAAATTCTGGCATGATAAAGCTTTTGTCTGTGGAGCTATCTAAGGAGCGTGGCACAGTGCGATAAAGGCTGGGCTGCTGCTCCTTGGGAGAAAGAGGGGTTGTCTGCTCTGTGAAGACTGACAACCTTGCAAACCCTATGAAGTGATTCTGTTGTGTAGCTATGAGTTGGAATTGACACAATAGCACTGGGTTTGCTTTGGTCTTAGGCCTAGAGCTAACCTAGTTTAAGGATGTTTAAGTCCTTGTTCAGTTAAAAAAGAAAAAAGAAAAAGATACAAGATGATGAAGATGTGTTCTATGACAGGAATCAGCTCACTACCAGGACACTCACCAACAGAGTTAGGATCTTGAGGAGGTAAAGGTCACTCATGCATGAGGCATTCCCCCTCAAGTACAATTCCTACCTTCTGGTCCCATTCTGCCATATGTGGAGCCATCTCCCGGGCAGCAAAGTCAAAGGCCACTTTCTGAAATTCTTTCTGCTCTTCATTTAGTCCAATGGAAGCTGTGGGCAGATAGCATACACTCTGTTTTAGGGCAAAGTCAAGGGCAGAAACCCACAAACAAGCACAGTGTGGCACAGTGTTAGGCCAGTGGTTGTTATTCCACATGGGAATAGGTTCTGTATTATGCTAAAGAGACAGGATTAGCACAGAGTGAATCTTGACTCAGTCTCCTTTTAGATATAAGATTAAGTCAAGGGAAAGAGAAGAGAGAGGCGAACATAGATGCCAAGACACACAGAGATCTCTGAGGAACCAGGAAGCAGAAATTGAAAACACAAGAAACGCCCCCCCCCCCCCACCACAGAGCCAACAGACAAAGAATGGCATCCCCTTGAACGGGGCTCTGAGTCTGACTTCCAGCCTCCTAAAGATGAGCAAATAAGTATTACTTGCTAAAGGTACCACTGGGCGTATTTCTGTTAAAATCTGCCTGAGACCACGAGCACATCCAGAGATCGCATTCCCCTGTGAAACAGTCTTTGACAGACCCACGAGAGCATGTCCCAGCACTCGTCAGTTTCTCTGATAGGGCAGGGGCAGTTCTGGCCGGCATCCGAGTTAACCAGGGCAGTATGTTCTCAGACATCTCTACCTTCAAAAACAAAAATACAACCCATTGCCATCAAGGCAATTCCAACGCAAGGCAACGCAATATACGGTTTTTGAGGCAGGAAATCTTTAAAGGAGCAGAGTCTTAATTCCCCCTTTGGGGTGGCTTTTGGTGAGCAGTCCCACACGTCCCGTAGTCGTTTACAAAAATACAGTTGAGGCCCAGGCAGACAGTGAGAGGCCAGCAGTGAAATGAATGAGGCAGAGGGGTGCTAACAGGCCTTGTCAAGCACAGCGGGTCCGTGGGGTATAAAGATAATGGTCACATGTTGCCACGTCATTCCTCTTGCCTAACCTCCTTTGTCTTCATCTTCAACATTCATCTTTTCCCTCTTCCTCCTTCACACAATAAATAAATAAAGCCACACACTGCACCTCAAATGGTGCTAAACAACCCCCGCCCCTTCCTTTGGGCTGCCCTATTTTTTCCTGTCTAGGTGTCCCCCATGCAACTTAGGTGTATATTTTTATGTTTATATGTATCTGTGCCAACATAACCATTTTCTAGACGATAACTGAAACTGTGCTTTAGGAGAAAAACAGAAGTACAGATACATACATGAAAATTTGAATCACAGTATCACGACGTTGCAGATTTTATTTAAGTAGCTGTTTTACGAAGACTGCACAGAGTCAAGTAGGGCTGAAAGGGAACGCTACTAGCTAGTTTCAAACTCCCAACTCAGGGCCATCCAGTCGATTCTGACAGACAGTGACCCCGAAGGAGAGGAAAGAACTGTCTCTGTGGGTTTCCAAGACTGTAACTCTTTACAGAGTAGAAAGCCTTTTCTTTCTTCTTTAGATCAGCTGGTGGTTTTAAACTCGTGACCTTGAGGCCAGCAGCCCAACATGTAACCAGGATGCCAATTATTTTTCATGCTTTGCAAGAGGATGAAGACTTTTAGCTAGATACTGCCAGAAAATCAGGAACCTACACAAAACTAGCACAGAGAGTCCAAACATGATAGGACCATGAATTCTGGAGCTCAGAGAAGAACAGAGCGATCAGCAACCTGTTCAGAACAAATCAGATCCAAGCAACTTGCACTTCTTTCTCTTTGTTGTCTCTTAGGGAGTTGTTTCAAAAGAATCTCGTCCTCAGGTGGGCTAAGAAAAAGAACAAAACATGGTTTGCTTTGACTTGGGGACCAGGGAATCCTTTAGGTGCTGCGGTGGCTCTGACAATGGAAAGGGGAGGGGAGAGGAATGCAAGGGCTCTGCTAGCTTCTGCTACAGGACGAATTGTGTCCGCCCAAATATGTGTTCTCCGTCCCCACCTCCACATCTGTACCTAAGCACTGGACTGCTAACTGTGAAACTGGGGTTTCAAGCCCACCAGCTGCACTGAAGGAGAAAGACAATGTGGTCCCTTCCCTTAAGGATGGATGATGATCCTGGAGTCCTCTAAAGGGTCATGGGGTCTGAAACAACTCAATTGCAGTGAATTTTATTTCTGTAAAAAGCCCTCGTGCTATGGTTATAAATCTCATTTAGAAATTGGTATTCTTTGTTCTATGGACGTGGCATTAGTAGTTGAGGGTTTTTTTAAATTAAAAGATCATTTTATTGGGGGCTTTTACAATCCATATATCAACTGTATCAAGCATATCTGTACACATGTGGCCATTACTGTTTTCTAAACGTTTACTTTCTACTGAGCCCTTGGAATCAGCTCCTCTTTTTTCCTACCCCCCCACCCTCGTCATCTCTTGGTACATTATAAATTATTATTTTCATATCTTACACCACGAAGGTATGTTTTAAAGAGATCTCTTTTGAGACATAAAAGAGCAGATAGCAGAGATGGAGCAACAAGTCCATGAGCACCAAGGGCTTTTTCCCACAGCAGATACACACAGAGAGCATTCCTTAGAGCCAGGGCCCTGAATCACAAGACACTCACACGTAATTTTGGGGGGTATAGCAGAATTTGGTACCAGAATGGGATGCTGCCCTAATAATTTACCTAAAATGTGGTTTCGGAATTGGGTAACAGGTGGAGGCTACAAGGGTTAAGATGTCCAATAGTAAAACCTTTGGTTATTATGACGAGACTGTTGGCAAACTTGGGGCCCTCACAGGCAATTCTAGTGAGTGCCCACAGAAAGCCAGGAGTCACCGAGAAACCATGATGTTCCAAAGCAAAACAAACTCACTGCCACCAAGTCAATACTGACTCACAGTGATCCTATAGGGTAAGGTAGAACTGTCCCTGTGAATTCCCAGGACTGTAACTCTTTAAGGGAACAGAAAACCTCCTCTTTCTCCCAAGGAGCTGACTGGTGGCTTTGAACTCAACTTGCAGTTAGTAGCGCAACATGTCACCAGTATTCCACCAGGGTTCCTTGAGAACACAAATCATGGAATTGATTTAAGACTTTTTGGATGTTGTGTTGGAGTGAATGTGTTCTGCATGTGAGAAGGACATGGCATTTGGGGACCAAAGAGTAGAGGGTTATGATTTGAACTATCACCACCCCACCCCTACCACCAAAATATGGGTTGTAAATCCTAGTTCCTATACCTGTGATTAATTGATTTAAGACACATCCACCCTAATATTGCCACAATGCAAATGTGGCAGTGTTAGGGTAGGCTGTGCCTTAAATAAATTTTTGATATATATAAAAAAAGGATTAAGCAAGCCAGCCAACCAGGCAAGACGGAAAAGAGAAAATCCACCTGATCACCAAGGAATCAGGAACAGAAGATGAAAAGAAACCAGGGCCTTCCTTCAGGCAAGACAGGATGCGTCTTCTCCTAGAGTAAGGGGAAGTGTCCTGAATTCTTTCTTCTGCCCTCCTTGAAATTGCAAGAAAAAAAATTTCTGCTTGGTTAAGCCACCCATGTGCCGCATTTGTCAGAGCCATGCTAATTACAACACCTTCTAAAGCTGTGGCCCTCAACCCTGTAATACAGCGCCTCATGTTGTGGTGACCCCCCCCCACCATAAAATTATTTTCATTGCTACTTCATAACTGTAATTTTGCTATTTATGAATTGGGCAGCCCCTGTGAAAGGGTCGTTCAACCCCAACGGGGTCGCAACGCAAAGGTTGAGAACCATTGTTCTCTTTAAAAAATTTTTTTTAATCATTTTATTAGGGGCTTATACAACTCTTATCACAATCCATACATACATCAATTGTGTAAAGCACATTTGTATATTCATTGCCCTCATCATTCTCAAAATGCTTGATCCCCATTTAAGCCCCTGGCATCAGCTCATTTTTCTCCTCCCTCCCTGCTGCCCCCTCCATCATGAATGCTTGATAATTTATAAATTATTATTTGTCATATCTTTCACTGTCCAACATCTCCCTTCACCCATTTTTCTGTTGTCCGTCCCCCAGGGAAGAGGTCACATGTAGATTCCTGTAATCAGTTCCCCCTTTCCAACCCACTCTCCCTCCACCCTTCCAGTATCGCTACTCACACCACTGGTCCTGAAGGGTTCATCTGCCCTGGATTCCCTGTATTTCCAGTTCTTATCTGTACCATTGTACATCCTCTGGTCTAGCCAGATTTGTAAGGTCGAGTTGGGATCATGATAGTGGGTGGGGGGAGGGAGGGAAAGGAAGCATTTAGGAACTAGAGGAAAGTTGTATGTTTCATAGTTGCTACACCACACCCTGACTGGCTCATCTCCTCCCCGAGACCCTTTTGTAAGGGGATGTCCAGTGGTCTACAAATGGGCTTTGGGTCTCCACTCCACACACACCCACTCATTCACAATGATATGATTTTTTTATTCTGATGATGCCTGATACCTGATCCCTTCAACACCTCATGATTTCACAGACTGGCGTGCTTCTTCCATGTGGGTTTCGTTGCTTCTGAGCTAGATGGCCGCTTGTTTACCTTCAAGCCTTTAAGACCCCAGAAGCTATATCTTTTGATAGCCAGGCATCATTGGCTTTCTTCACATTTGCTTATACACCCACTTTGTCTTCAGCGATCATGTCAGGAAGGTGAGCATCCTGGAATACCAGTGTAATAGAACAAAGTGTTCTTGCATTGAGGGAGTCCTTGAGTAGAGGCCCAATGTCCATCTGCTACCTTAATACTAAACCTATAAATAGATGCTCATAGATCTATTTCCCCATCCTCATATAGAAAAATATTTGCATATATACATGTCTTTATTTAGCCCTCTATAAATGCCCGTTGCCTCCTAGCTCTTTCCTCTATTTCCTTTGATTTTCCTCTTGTCCCACTATCATGCTCAGTCTTCATTTGGGTTTCAAGAACCACTGTTCTAAAGCATCATACTTCATTGCTTCAGTGCTAAAGCTCTGGTCACTGTAATGTTTTGTTAAAGACCACTAAATGAAGACTTTGATATTATACACAATTTACTTCAGGGCTTAAAGTGATGGCGATTCTTTTGACTGTGGAAGCACAATATGTGGCAGCTGTGCTGGTGGTAAACTGAGCACAGTACACTTCAGGCTGCGCGAGCCAAGCAAAAGCCCTTCTAGCTAAGATTAGGGCTCTCACGAGGCATGCAAACTCAGAAATGAATAGCTGTTAGGATTAAAGATCAGGCTACCTTTAAGTGTCTAAACTGATTTCTGTGTTTGTGTTAGGCAGGGTTCCCTAGAGAAACAAAACCAGGACACTTATGATTTTATACAGACAGACAGACACACACACACACACACACACACACGAGAATAGGTTTACACAGTGAGAAGGAATATAGCATCTAATTAGTCCACACAGCAGTAGAGGGTTCAGTTCAACTCACTTCCATGGAGCAGTTAATATACTGAAGTCCTTCAACTCACGAGGGCTGCTGGGTCCAAGGTCAAGGAGGCAGATAGTGGAGTCCTCCATCAGGCAAGCAAGCAAAATTTGCCCAAAGGCAACAAACAGCAGGGTGGAGCACCAACAATCAGTAGCTTGGGAGCTTAGCATAGCAGGCCCAGATGGGATATTAACACAAGCAATGCAAGGTGACAGGATCCACCAGCCTCAAGCTCAAGCAATGTAGACACCAGCAGTGTGGCAAAACAGGCCTTGAAGGAGCCTCAAGCTCTAGCAACAATATCCATGGGCTGGCTTGGCCCACAGGTAATGTAGTTCACAGACTGAAGCAAAGAACTAGCTAAAGCAGCAACATGCTTCAACATGCTTTGATCACCCAAAAGCAAGAGAGGAGGGGCGGGGGTGGACCTTTCAGCGCCATTTATCTCTTTGCCCTTCAAACTGCGACGTGATTAATATCACATGTTCCTATTAGCCAGGTTGGCACAATAAACCTAATTATCACAGTAGTACTCTCAGTACTAAGGTGAGGGATAAACAATGAGTGGTTCCCAGCTTCGAATCAGAAGGTTTAAAACACAATGTTGCACAAGTGTATAGTTGATAACTCAATTTATTCACACAAAGTTGCACAAATGTTGCAGTTGATAACAGTTCAAATATTACTCACAAAATATTATTGTGTGTCTGTGTAGCAGTACTGAAATAACAAGATGGCTCATTCATACAAAAGATATTATAAACATTAAAAATGCCCTTGTTTTGCAATGAGTTTGCCACCAGAATACGTGTCCGTGAAAACCATCACAAAAATCTAAGCCAAAATGGGAAAAGATCTATATCAACATCATTGTCATTGGACGTGTCAATTCTGGCAAGTTCACCACAACTGGCCACCTGATCTACAAATGCGGTGGGATCGGCACACAGAACCTTCGAAAAATTCAAGCAGGAAGCTGCTGAGATGAAAGGGCTCCTTCAAGTCTGCCTGCGTCTTGGAGAAACGGAAAGGTGAATGGGAGCGTGGCATCACCATTGATAGCTCCCTGTGGAAATTTGGGACCAGCAAGTATTATGTGACTATCATCGATGTCCCCAGACACAGAGACTTCATTAAAAACATGATAACATCGCAGGCTGACTGTGCTGTCCTCATTGTTGCTGCTGGTGTTGGTGAATTTGAAGCTGGTCTCTCCAAGAATAGGCAGATCCATGAGCATGCCCTTCTGGCTTACACACCGGGTGTGAAACAACTCATTGTTGATGCTAACTACTGAGCCGCCCTACAGCCAGAAGAGATATGAGGAAATCATTAAGGAAGTCAGCGCCTACATTAAGAAATTGGCTACAACCCTGACACAGTTGCATTTGTGCCAATTTCTGGTTGGAGTGGTGACAGGATGCTGGAACCAAGTGCTCACATGCCTTGGTTCAAGGGGTGGAAGGTTGCCCGTAAGGATTGCAATGCCAGTGGGACTACACTGCTTGAAGCTCTGGATTGCATCCTGCCACCAGCTCACCCAACTGACAAGCCCCTATAACTGCCTCTCCAGGACGTCTACAAAAACTCACACTATTGGTACTGTCCCCGTGGGCAGAGTGGAAACTGGGGTTCTGAAAACTGGTATGGTGGTCACCTCTGCTCAATGTTACCAATGAAGTTGAAATGCACCTTGAAGCTTTGAGTGAAGCTCTGCCTGGGGACAATATAGGCTTCAATGTCAAGAACATCTCTGTCAAAGATGTTCACTGTGGCAATGTGGCTGGTAATAGCAAAAATGACCCACCCATAGAAGCAGCCAGCTTCACTTCTCAGGTGATCATCCTGAACCATGCAGGCCAAATCAGTACTGAATACACACCTGTGCTGGATTGTCCCCCTGCCCACATTGCTTGCAAGTGTGCTGAGCTCAAAGAGAAGACTGCCCACCATTCTGGAAAGAATCTGGAAGATGGCCCCAAGTTCCTGAAGTCTGGTGATGCTGCCATTGTTGACCTGGCTAGCCCATGGGTGTGGGAAGCTTCTCTAGCTTCTCTGGGTCGTTTTGTTTTGCTGTCCGAGCCCTGAGGCGAACAGTTGATTTGGGTGTCATCAAGGAGTGGATGAAAAGGCTGCTGGAGCTGGCAAGGTCACCAAGTCTGCCCAGGAGGCTCAGAAGTCTAAATGCATATTAGCCATCACACCTGCCACTCCAGTCTTAATCAGGGGTGGAAGAACGGTCTCAGCACCGTTTGTCTCAATCAGCCATTTAAGTGTCAGAGGAAAACTGGTTGATGATGACAATGGATAGTAGAACTTTGAGAAGGAAAACAATGTGTGTGGACTGTGTGCTTCTTTTGTGTGTGGCGGTTTTAAGTTATTAGTTTTTAAAATCAGTACTTTTTAAAGGGAAAACAACTTGACCAAAAATTTTTTGTCACCAAATTTGAGGCCCATTAAAACATATTTTAATAAGAAAAAAACAAACAAACCAATAACAATGCAAACACGCTACTGGATAAAGAGAAGCACCTCAGAATTGCAATCCTAGTAAGAGTTCAATAAATGTTGACCATTATTACAATGCCACGGAGTACATGGCTCTGTCCTGAAGCACGTAGTTTAAGGAACCACGGTATGAACACAGTGAGAAAGCCATACCTAACCTCCTCTGGCTCTACAAGGAAGAGGAGACTCCAACTCCTCACCAGCCCAAGTCCTATGCCTCCACCCTCCACTCTTCTTTACCCTATTCTGACACCAACCGTTTCTCCTATGACCTTCAGCTATGTTTGATAATCCATTGTAATGGCCCCACAGAACTCACAAACAGTATTTGTATATATGGGGGGGGGTTTAATTAGGAAAGTTACCAAGTTATCACAAGCCAGGATCAGAAAACAGTATGATATACTCTTTTGTCCACAGCAATGCCTCTCCTCAGCCACCAGCCAAGTCCTCAGGCTCTGACACGTGGTGCCCTGGCCTCTGTCTCTATGGGCCAGGAAACCCACCAACTGCTCTGTCTCACAGCCTCAAAGTCTCTGCACTGTTCCTCTGCTGTATCTTGTGGTCCCTATGTCTTGGGCTCTGGCCTCAGTCTGGCATGGCATCTGCTACCTTCACTACCTCGGGCAGAGAGTTCCAACATGTTCTACTGGTAGTTCTTCTATATTGATGTTCCCAGGATTTCTCTCTGTTCTTGCTTCTGAGATAGCTCAGAGAATGGCAACCCGAACTGACTGATCCTCTCAATTAATGTCTCACACATCCTATTTATATGGTCTCACTCAATCAATCCGTGGGAGTTGCAGAGACATGGATCCAACCAAAGCCAAACTCACTGCCATCTGAGTTGATTCTGACTCATTGCAATCCTAGATAGAAGGAGCACATTTAAATATTTCCCTTTACTACACAAGGGTATAAGAAATGAATGCTAATATATCTTAAGGATATAACAGGAATATTTTAATCAAAGCATTTATTACACAATAAGCACAGCATAATTAAATTACACATTCTTTCTAGGCAAATTATTTGGTTACTTGTAGAAAAAGGAAGAATAGTATGAAAAAAGCATTGCCTGTAGAAAAAGAATGGCAAGGACAAGTCAATATAACATATACACAGAAAAGCATGTAAACTAAATTGTAAAACCCAGTTTTCCACAAAATTCACTATATATTTAAAATAAAACAGTGTATGAGACAGAATGCGAGCCACCCACAAATATTTCCATAAATGTGGATCACACAGGGGGCAGTTATGAAAACTTCTTAGACATATCTAACACCTTGATGGAATGAGTTGCTAGACCTGAGGGCTCTGGACTAGTCTCAGGGGACAGCAAGATGAATTGGCATAACACAGTGCACAAAGACAGTGCTCTAAATCCTACTTTGTTAAGCAGCCTTCAAATTCCATGAGCAGTCATCGGAGGGTGCATTCGAGTTTGAATTCTGAGCACTCTGTTTGCAGAAGACTATGGGTACAGTGGGAGCCTAAATCCATGTCTGAGTCCCCATGTAGAAAGAGCTTCCGTTGGGTGCCCTCTGACCACTGATCAGCAATGTGAACAACTTTGCTCTCAGGCAGAGTGTGTCTGAAAGTAGACTGCTATCCTGACCCACCCAAGGGAAGGGTATTGTTTGTGTCTCCACAGGGAAAGAGGGACCAGATTTAAAGCCAGTGCCAGATGAATGCAGTGTGCCGGCAAGGAGAGGGGAGCCAGTGGAGGGCCTGAGGACTCGACCCCCATACCAGCTATGTGGACAACTGCCCCTTACCCCAAAAGAATTTACTTGAGAGGACGGCACTGAAGCTGCAGCCAGGGGAAAGGACCATGTCTGATCAGAGCAAATGGGAGCAAATGAAGGGGGAGGAAGAGAGAGTGGAACACATCCTGGCCCATCAGGCCTGGAGGACAATATCCCTGCTCTGAACAGCCAATGGATAGAGTGAACAATATAGCTGATCCCACTATGAGATATGCTGTCCCTTGCTGGCTCAGGGACCTAAGGGGAACAACACTGGAGACTCCGGGTCGGGACTGGCCCAGATTGACCGTGACACTGAGGCAAACCACTAAAAGCATGCGGCAGAGCAACCATGGGAGCAGAGCAGGGAGCCCCTGAGGGAGTACAAGGGACAGATTCTGAGGCCAAAGCATGGTACCTGACTGAAGGACACACCTAGAGATAAAAAAATCAGACCTTGATCTATTTACAGGGTTTTCTTTCTTTTAAAATTTTTTCTTTTAATTAATCTATTCTTCTATGGGTAATTGGTTTCCTTTTTTGTTATCATCGCTGTGTTCTCACACATCGCCTATCTTACTATGGCTTGATTTTTGGTGCATATTATTATCTCTACAGATCTATCTAGGTAAGATAGACTGGATGAATAGTCTGGAGGAGAAAACAACGGGACCGATGATTCCTGGGGGACACAGGAGAGGGGGATGAGGGGGGAAGGAGGTGGTGCTGACCAACCCAGGGACAGGGGAGCAACAGGTGAACCAAAATCAGAGGCAAGGAGGGTGTGAGAGGCCTGGTAGGGAGTCAGCAAGGGCAAGGTAACTGAGAGAAATTACTGAAACCCAAATGAAGGTTGAGCATGGAACAAGAGGAAAGTAAAAGGAAATAGAGGAAAGAACTAGGTGACAAAGGGTATTTACAGAGGTCTAAAGACCAGAATATGCATATGCAAATATATTAATGTAAGAGTGTGGGGAAACAGACTTATGTGTATATATTTATAGGTTTAGTATTAAGGCAGCAGATGAACATTGGACCTCCACTCAAGCACTTACGCAATGCAAGAACACTTTGTTCTATTAAATTTGCATTCCAGGATGCACACCTTCCTGACACGACAGCTGAAGAAAAATGTTTGCATATGCAAATGTGGTGAAGAAAGCTGATGGTGCTTGGCTATCAAAAGATATAGCATCTGGGGTCTTGGAGGCTCGAAGATAAACAAGTGGCCATCTAGTTCAGAAGCAACAAAGTCCACCTGGAAGAAACACACGAGCCTGTGTGACCACGAGCTGTCAAAGGGATCAGGTATCAAGCACCAAGGAACAAAAAATCATATCACTGTAAATATGGGTATGTGCAGAGTGGAGACTCAAAGCCCATTGGTAGCCAACTGGACACCCCTTACTGAAGGATTGTGGGGAGGAGATGAGCCAGTCAGGGTGTAAGGTAGCAATGATGAAACATAACTTTCCTCTAGTTCTTAAATGCTTCCTTCCCATCCCATCATGATCCCAATTCTACCTTACAAATCTGGCTAGACAAGAGGATGTACATTGGTACACATAGAAACTTCAAACACAGGGAATCCAGGACAGATGACTCCTTCAGGACCAGTGTTGAGAGTGGTGATGCCTGGAGGGTAGAGGGAATGTGGAGTAGAAAGGGGGAACTGATTATAAGAATCTACATATAGCCTCCTCCCTGGGGGATGAACAACAGAGAAGAGGGCGGGGGGGGGGGGGAGACATCGGACAGTGTAACATAGGACAAAATAATAATTTATGAATTATGATGGGTTCATGAGATAAGGGGGAGGGGGAGGGAGGGGGGAAATGAGCAGCTGATATTAAGGGCTCAAGTAGAAGGCAAAGGTTTTGAGAATGATGATGGCAATGAATGTACATATGTGCTTGGAACAATGGATATACGTATGGATTGTGTGGATTGTGACAAGAATTGTACAAGCCTCCAATAAAATGATTTTTTTAAGTTGGAAAAAGAATAAAAAGCTTTAAGTGTACTAGCAAGGATCAATGTCGCAGATTTCTGCGTATACCTATTGGACAATGTAAGGCTATCTCATAAAGTTAGCTAGTTCCCACCTGGATGCTCACCTGTTACACAGGGGGCTCAATAAAGGTCGTCGGATAAATGGAAAACACACAAAAAAAGAAAGCAAGTAGACTGTCATCATGTTCCCAGGCAGCCCAGGGCAGGCACCCTTTCCCTCAAGGACTTACCTGGTGTGCCCTAGATAGAAATCGGGGTACTGGGATCTCATAGTCATGAGTCATTCTCAAACTGCCTTAATTGGAGGGAGGGCCCTGAACCACTGGTAAGATTTGAAATAGTGTATGCACCCCAATCCTGGTCCCTTTCCTGCATCTGTAGTCCCACTTGCAACTGGGATGAACTGAACTGCTGTTGCTCATGATTGCGAGGCAGTGTCCTTTGTTTTCCATGCCCGCTTTAAGTGATCAAGTTTCTGTGAATTCTTGGCCACCATTATGGCCTCATGCTGATTTATCTTCGTCCTATTTAAGACAATAGATTGGCTGCTACAAATTATGTTTGAGTATGGAGGCTCTTTTCTGCCTTACAACAGGTATAAATATTAATCTTTCCCTAGCCAGAGGGGAAAAGAGTAAGCAAACTGAAGCTGCATGGAAACATTAATCCACTGGACTAATGGACCAGGTGAACATTAGTCTCCATCATCATGAGACAGTAAGAATTAGGTAGGTGGTGTCTGGCTACCACTGCCAACTGCTTTGAAGAAGATCACATTAGAGGTCCTAGATTGAGTGGGGGGAAAATAAGAAAATAAAATTCAAAACCATAAGAGACCAGGCGTACAGGTTTTATAAGAAACTGGCGGACTCCGCAGGCTATGGGCCTTAGGTCTGGAAATGGCTCAGTTTTCAGTAAAAGAACAGAGACCTGTAAAGAACAAAATAACAAAGGGGAGCTATGAATACCTTAGAGCCATCAGTCATTTGAGACCAAAGGAGGCAGCATTTACCCCAAGGACAAAATAGGATTAGGAAAGAAAAAAAAAAAGAACCAAGAAGAACCAATATAAGAAGTATGATAGGTGATCGACATAATAGGCATTGCAATCAATGATACAGAATAAAGGGTGTAAGAATTGTTGAACAGCAAACTCATTTGCTCTGTAAACCTTCACTCAGCTCATAACAGAAAGTTAAAAACAAAACTAAAACAGCCTTTATAACATCTGCTTCAGTTACTAGCAGAATACAGAAATCAGTCCCATACAAGCAAGACAAGGACGGCTAGAGCAGAGCCCAGAATGCTCCACACTATCTCGTTCTTTAGATGATAAACGACAGACCCCAGTGAATGGTTTCTTCTGAGAATCAATCTTGGTGTGCAAGCAATGTTTGGGAAGTCACTGCCAACTGGAGTCACAAAGCACTCAAAAGTAGATCAAAATACCCAACAGGCTTTTTGAGCTCTGGTTCTTAAATGATTAATTGTGCAAAATAAATCAGGGACTTCTCCCAGCCTCCGTTTCTGCAAGATCTGTAAAACTGGAGAGCTGAGCTAAAAGTAAACTTCCTTACAGAGGAATGATCTTCACGCTTCTCCTTCCTCTTGTCCAAAGATGGATGACACCAATTACTACAGGGTTAAAAAAATTAAGTCAGTCAGCCAGTATAGATCTAACCAAGCATCAATGACCACTAAGCTGTGCGCTCCACTACAACTTTTCATGTTGCAAATATATTGAAAACTAAAGTCTTCGATACGGATTGCATCTTAACATACAGAAAAGAAAGCCCCACATGACTAGACAATTGAGCAACATCAGACTAACTGGTGAAACTACTGATGCTGTCAATGTTTTTATTTTATAACTTCACTGTGGAGTAATACCACAGTTCAACAACTATAATAACAACAAATTTTTCTTGGTGTCTTGGGCATTAGGCCTGTTTCTGGTGTTATCTGAGGCATTGATTAAGAAAACTGCACTAGATAAACTGCATCAACTCTAGTTTATTTATTTTAATTAAATCATTTTATTGGGGGCTCATACAACTCTATCACATGCCATGCATTACATCCATTGTATCAAGCACATTTGTACATATGTTGCCATCATCATTCTCAAAGCATTTTCTTTCTACTTGAGCCCTTGATATCAGCTCCTCATTTTCCCCCCTCCCTCCCCACCCTTCTTTCCTCTTGAACCCTTAATAAATTATTATTTTCATACCTTACCTCTCCTGTTATCTCCCTGCACCTCCTCCTTGTGATCAATTCCCCCACCATCCTCTTCCCCTCCTGGTATCTCTATTCTCATTATTGGTCCTGAGGGGTTTATCTGTCCTGAATTAATTGGTCCAGCTCTTCTCTATAGCAGTAAGGTAGAACTGAGGTCATCATGATAGCAGGGTAGGGAGGAAGCGTTAAAGAACAAGAGGATAGTTGTATGTTTCATCGTGCTATACTGCACCCTGAGTGACTCGTCTCTTCCTAGTGACCCTTCTCTAAGGGAATGTCCAATTGTCTACAGATGGGCTTTGGGTCTCCACTTTGTGCCCCGCCCCCTTAGCTCTAGTTTCTTAGATATGGTGTTCCACTATGTTTTCAGCTATGTATGAAATTATAAATAATTTCTTAGTTTATCTTCCTGCTTTTAAATATGAGAATAATTCAACCCCACAAATTACAGGGAAAGACAAAAAAAGGTAAGCAAATATTTGAAAAATAATTAGGTATGAAAGGGTTTCCAAGGGAAGTGTATGGACCCATGGTGGCTGGTTGGTTACGCACTGAGCTGCCCACCATAAGGCTAAGTGGCATAAACCCACCAGTCACTCTGCGGCCTTTCAAACACCTCAATGTTTACAGGTTTGGAAGCCCAAAGGGGCCATTCTTCTCCGTGCTGTCGGGTCATGGTGAGGTAGAATGGATTATGCAGCAGCAGGTTTTCCTTTTTGGTAGGGGAGACTGTGTAATATATTCAGGGACTACAAGTTGGATTCTGCAAAGCCAGGACACACCTTGACAAGAGTGGAAAATAAAAAGGAAAACTGAAAAGGCACATATTTGGAAAGATGTGAGGGCAATTTAAAGTATCAGAAATGTAAGACTTTATAGCAATTTTCATAAATATTTTTGAGATCTAAATTTTTATTCTTCAAATTATGCATTAAACATTTCAGAACCCATTTTAATTACTGGATAATTCATGTTAAATGTTTCAGAGGTGAAGGTGACTCCAAGCTTCCTCATAAGAAAAGTAGAATTTTTCTTTTAAGAGTTTCAGTGCATGAGTGGAGAAGTTGTGCCATCTTATAACAAGATGAGAGCATTTTAATTTGAATGAAGGAGTCTGAACTCTGAGAAACCCACGTCTGGGTTTCTGAACATTTGAATTTCTATTTATTGTACCAAACCCACAGCAGCCAATTACAAGTCAAAGCGACCCCAAAGTAGAGTAGGAATTCTCCTGTGGGATTTTGAGGCTGTAAATCTTTATGGGCACAGAAAATCTCATCTTTCTCTTATAGTGTGACTGATCTTGTGGTTAACAGTCAAACACAAAACCCACTATACCTTTAGGGCTCCTTATTTATTGTCCAAGAACTCTTATTTATGGCCCCCTTTTAAGATAACAAATTGGACCTTGCCGCTATTCAATTCCTAACAAACTGATACTTCGGAAAAATTCCAAGTTCGCGTCATTTGCAGTGCTCAAACATATCTGGGATCCAACAACAGCATGTGAAGTTTAACTTGACTTAAAGATTTAGTACAATGCAAACGACTTTAAGGAAAGCCAGCAAGCAGTTCCTCCAGCTCGGTCTAGCAAACACTATATTACAATACTCTGACCTTTT
This sequence comes from Tenrec ecaudatus, assembly GCF_050624435.1. NCBI lineage: Eukaryota > Metazoa > Chordata > Mammalia > Afrosoricida > Tenrecidae > Tenrec > Tenrec ecaudatus. Next base: position 56,281,508 of record NC_134541.1, read on the forward strand.
AATAGGTAAGCAGAGTGAAGAGTGGTATGTACCATGTATACTGGGGGATTATTCATAGTTCTAATGTAGCAAAAAGTTACACATGGAAATATCTTATTCTCATGCTTAGGAATTTTCTGGATAGTTCATTAAACAATCACATTTCTTTTAAAAACTATTTTAACATTAAAGTACGGAACAAGGAGAAATATTTGCTCATTTCCACTAATTCAACACAATAATAAACAGACCATTTCCTTTTATTTTACTAGTTAAGAGATAATTCCTTTCAAAAAGTGAAAAAGCAACTTAGCTAAGTTCACCGCATTAGCTGCTAGAAACACAGAGACTTCAATGTAATTGCTGCTTGCGCGATTCCTTAACTACTTTGATATGGACAAAGGTGACCTCCTTGCCGAACTCTAAAGGCACAGCACTTACTGAAGCAGTTTTAGGACTGAACTCACTGCCATGATTCAATGCTGACCCATGGCGACCCCCCTGTGGGTTTTCCAGACTGTAACTGTTTTAGGGAATAGAAAGCCCACTGAGCTGCTGGTGGTTTCAAATTAACGACCATGTGGACCTCAGCCCAACACGTAACTAGGACTCGGTAGTTTTAGGTCACTGGGAAGAAAAACTACTACCTCTGTATTTTATAGATCTGGGGGTGGTGGTGGTGGTGAACTAAGACATTCATAACCAGTGTGCGATAACCAAGCAAAACACAAAAACATTCCTGATCAAAATAAAAACTTGTTACTGAAGAGGACAGTAAGCAGTGTTCAGAGAAGTCGTAAACTAGCACGAGGGGCACCCTGACCTAGTACACCTAGATGATGCTGTCACATACAAGTTATTCTTCTGGTCCTCAGAGACATTCAGATTTGTAAATCTGTGTCTGTATATATATATTCACACATACACATCCAGGGGCGCCGGGTGCATGCCCCAGGGAAGCGGCTCAGGCACTAAGGGCAGCTTTGGTGGAACGGAGCGCGGCCGCGGCCAGAGACTAGAAAGGCGGGCGAGGGGCTGGGGCAGGGCAGAGGAGCGGTCTCGTCGTTCAGGCCCGGGACCCTGAACGCCCCGGGGGTAGCCTTACGGTCGATACAGGAGACCAGTCCTCTGTGGGTTCCCTGGGAAGGTGACCGGAGAACGGCAGGCAGGCCACCCAGTTGGGACGCGAGGCGGCGGCCGCAGCTCCGCAACATGGTCACACACTCTCCCGTCCTGTGGCCAAAGCGACGCTACCTCGACCTCCGCGGCCCTACTTTGGCCTGGTTCAGCAGACAGCTGGGCACGCACGGCATTCTGGGAGCTGTAGTCCACCCAGCGGCTTGAAGGGGCGAAGACTACAACTCCCTGAAGCCCGCCGGGTCGTCGGCGCAAGAATGACGTGTCCCGTAACCGACGCGAACTGGGGCTGCACTGCCCTGGGAAACGGGTTTGTCGCCATCTACTGGAGCCATGGGGCCAAGGCGTGCTTTGTTCAGGTGATCTGTCAAGGTAAGAACAGGAAATGGAAGCAGAGATAATGCGGGGACGGGAGGAGAGGGTTGGAGGCACGCGTGCACAGTTGTCTCTGTTCTTAGCAAAAGACTGTCAAGGCTGAAAGGTTCGAGTTCCAGGAAGCTTTCATTTCTAAGTCTGTTTGCATTTAGCTCTCTCTTGCGCTGCGCAGGTTCCTGGGGCCAAGGAAGTTCCCTCATGCTTCGATTGATTACAGAATCACCAGATGCTCAGCTTCCAGAGGACCTAGACACCATTGAAACACACCTGCAGAGGCTGGCTGGGGCGCCAGGGCTGCAAAAAGGTAGCTCCACAAAGAATATCTATCTAGGACCTACTGAATATCACTCACTTAATACTATTTTTATGGGCTTACTTCCCAGCAAACCACCCCTATTATAATAAGTGGCAACTGTCAGTGTAGGGTCGGAACGATCTGCTTCCATACATGCTTGCTTTTTAGCCAAGTCATTAAGATTTTATGAATGACTATTACCTGGTGAAGGCACCCTGGTGCGGCAGTCGGTTATGCACTGAGCTGTTAACCTCCAGATGAGTTTGAGCCCATCGGTCGTTTCTACATAGAAGTGTCAGCAAGCACCGCTGAGAAGGCGACTGTCTTCACTGAATAATTGTATCCGGAGCATTCCTTATCAGAATTGTAAGCAGTTATTTTCGCAGTAAACCTCATAATCCTGAGTATAGGCTGTGGGTTCTGCAAGGTTAATGCAATGACCTATCAAACCCATCAAAGAAGTACTGAGTGTCATGGAAGGTGGTGTCAGAATTGTTTAAAAGGCTGGCTAGTGGAGGCATGTCCGACTTCTGGTTCCTAGGAATCAGCCTTGAGCTGATGCTGATGAGTCTTCTTCCCCAATGTGAAGTTAGAGAAGGTTGGGAACCACCCTTGTATGTTGGGAGCCATCCCAGCCATGCTGTCTAGCAAAGCTCCAGCCTGGTGGAAGCAGCATCTGCAGAGCAGAGCTTCCCAGGGAGGGTTTCCAACATCCCTCAAATATTTACTGTTGTTGATTCATTCTTGGAAATTTTGTGCATTGTCATGTTTACCACACCTGGAATGGATGCGAGGGCAGTCTTGAGAAGTACGAATGAAACCAAATGTAAAATTTGCTTCACTATAATGGGACGTTCCTTAACTGAGGCATTGGAGAGGCTTAGACAGCGAGACATCTTTGGGAATCCTGAGAAGCATATGTGGGAATTGAGTGAGGGAGAAACCTAAAAGTTGAGGTCAGAGGAAAAATGAAACCCACCAAAAATCCCTGGATTCCATTCAGATTAGGTAGTGGGAGACTCTTGGCCTCCCCGATATAGAGGACCTAATAGACTGCCTCCCCCAACTGATGCCCCTTTACCATGGACAGGGGCTTACATAGGAGAGAGAATGGTTAACATTAATAGAAAACATGTAAAATGGGGAATATTAAGTCTTTGGAAAAGAATCAGATAGTTTGGCCCCATGGTGCCTCAGGAGTACAAAAAATAAAGGAGACATCGGTAGACAATGAACAGTTACCATGGGAGAGTATATAAAGGAAAATATTTGAGAAGCATTTGACTCTGCTTGTAGCTATTTTTAAAATAATGTAGGCTTTGAAGTAGCACATGAGGTAGTTTTATTATGTTAAGTTAGTCAACCAGGAAAGGAACATTGTGAGCAGAAAATAGGGCAGTGGGTAGGATATAAGTCTAACCAAATTTTCTGAACACCTCAGTCAAGAATAGCATGTGACCTATGAAACAAACAGTACAGAAAGAAATAACTAGGAAGAGGACAGAAAGTGGTAGAAGAAAGTACATTTGTCAATCATAGGGCATTGTTTTTATGTAGTGGCTTGTAAAACTTTTTATGGTATAAATAAAGCTGTTTGGAAGAACTCAGCAGAGATTGCTTCCACCAGAACATCTCTCGTGTCTGTCTCGTGTGTGTTCTCTGACTCCACACCTCCTTCAGTTATCCAGTTCAACCCTTCTGGAGCTGGACTCCGGCACTTAGAGCCTTTTTACAGGCTTACAGGAAAGCTGGCCTTCATTGTAGGTCTCATAAACATAGGTGTTTCTCCACCTCTGAGCTTTGGTCTTCCACTCAAAACACACATGGTGATAGCTCCTTTAGGCCAAGTCCGCAGATTAAAATAACAGCAGGTGGAAAAGAAAGAGTGACACCAATAACAACCACTGACACTTGGTTTTAGAACAGGCTTTTTAAGACTTGTAAAAAATGGGTAGCCCATAATTAAGGTTGATTTCGATCATGACTTAAGATCATTTCCAGATATCTGAGTCCTTGTCAGTCACACAGCAAAGCAGAAGGGTTAAGAACATGCTGGGCTTGTGTTACAATTGGCCATGGGACTTCTAAGAGCCCACGGTACAGGCTGATGATGGAAACCTTGGTTTTGGACTCAAATTGTGAACAAAGCCCACGTGTGCCGCACACAGTTCGAGCAAAACACTGCCCACTCCTACCCCATTATGACCCATCCAACAAAATTTAGTACATGGTGACAACTTCCTAACTTGTGAGTGGTGAAGGTAGATGGAGAGAGGTCACAGGTGCCTTCGATGAGGAAACCGCCTTGGAGGCAAGCGTGGGCACCCAGCTCTGCTGCAAGAGCCTCCTGCAAACAGCGTTTTTGACTACACTGCAGGCAGCATTTGGCAGAACACATCTTTCTGTCCCACACAGTGTTGTCATGTAGGTGAAAGTACAGCTCGTTTGAATCATGAAGCATTTCATCCCCCCAGCACAAGATCCACTGCCAAGCTCACAAGGCCACTTAAAGGACATGATTCTCTTCCTTTGCTAAAGACTCTTATTCCAGCCATTGACCTAAGTAAGAGCAGGTCCTTTGTCTTTTCATCCACACACCAGAAAGGCCCTGTGAATTTCCACTTACTCGCTGATTAAACTTGGGCAGCAACTTCATCTTGAGTCAGAAACCTCACCGGTAATAGCCTACAGGAAAACATCCTAAGTTACTATCAACTTTCTGTGCCTAACAATACTTGGCAGCTAGTAAGGTGATCGTCTTAAGTAACATGTAGTGCCTGGCTTAACATCCCTGCTTACCTGGAGACACAAGACCTAATCTTTACCATGTTTTCCCCACTTTGGTAGAAGAGTTTGACTTCATTTTCAGCCTGGAGGAACAGGGGCAAGTTAACTGGTTGATGATACTGCTAGATTCAACCAGTTGATTTCCAAAGAATCCAAATTGTATATGGCAAAAGATGCTTCAAAGAGGTTTGTTAGGTTTACCCAAGGTTGTGTATATAGGTGTCTTTGGGGTAGTTTTTTCAATAAAACATGAACAACAAATTTGGAAGGCTTTTTAAAAAAAACAACAGCATTGGGTGGGCATTGTTCACTGATCTACTTTATATCCGACTGAGTTGCTGTCGAACAAGCAGCAGATCTGCCTCTACTCCTTTATTGCTGCTAATAGTTAACAGCCTGTGGCTTCTACAAATGCTAGATGCAAGGGTAAGGCTTTGTGTCTAACATCCACTCAAACTTGTGTCTTTGTATACTATCTTTCATCTTTGTGGTGCAGTAAATCACTTGACGTGATTCTTCAAGCCATAAGCTTTGTGGCTGTCCCAAATATCCGAGTTGTCGTTGGTTGGTAGGTGCCGGACATAAAGTTTATTTTGCCAACCTGGCAAATAAACACATGTGGGGTTAATTGAGGGACGGAGAGCTAAATGGCTCAGTGAGCCTTACCTTTCTAGTTCTTGGGTCTTTCTTTGTGATGGTCGGACCAGGGTGCAGCTGCCTTAGTCAGCCGGCTAGGCTAACTTCCTGTAAGACACTCCTGAGGAGCAGCAGCATGGACCTACCCTCATGCAGCGCTGAGATGCTTACACATTCACTGATGCGGCTTTCCTCCTGAGGTTAGCGTCACGGTGTGTGTTTTGTTAGATGGAGGAGGACTTTGAGGATTGGTGGCAAACATATGGATTAATATTGGACTTGTGGGCTTGGGCAGCACTGGGTTGGGATGTTTACTTGATGTGCACTTAACCTATATACAATTCTCTTCTTATAGGAGTTTCTGTGGATTTGCTTCTCTAAAGTACCCAGACTAACACAGTGCCCATGACCAGGCTCCCACTCATAGCAGGCCTATGTACAACAGAACAAAGCACTGCCCAGTCCTGTGCCCTCCTCATCATTGATCTTCTGTTCGAGCCCATCAATGCAGCCGCTGTGTCAGTCCCTCTTGTGGAGGTCTTCCTCTTTCTCACTGCCCTGCTACTTTACCAAGCACGATGTTCTTCTCCAGGGACTGGGTTCTCCTGACATCTCTAAAAGTATGTTTGTCAAAGTCTCACCACCCTTGCCTCTGAGAAGCAGTCTGGCTGTACTTTTCACACACACACACACACACACACACACACACACACACACACACATCATTTTATTGGGGGCTCAGACAGCTATTACAATCCATCCATCCATTGTGTCAAGCACATTTGTACATGTTGCCGTCATCATTTTAAAAACATTTGTTTCTACTTGAACCCTCGGTATCTGCTCATTTCTCCCCACTCCCTCCCACATGAACCTTGACAAATTAAAATTCTTGCCCCCCATGTCTTACACTGACAGATGTCTCCCTTCACCCACTTTTTTGTTGTCTGTCCCCGAGAAGGGGTTAATTGTCAATCATTGTGATTGACTTCCCTTTCTTCCCACACCTTCCCCTTATCCTCCTGGTATGGCTACTCTCATTATTGGTCCAGAGGAATTTATCTGTTCTGAATTCCATGTCTTCAGCTCTTATCTGCACCAGTGTACATGCTCTGGTCTAGCCGAATCTGTAAGGTAGAATTGGGATCATGATAGTTCGGGGCGGGGTGCGGGGAGGAGAATTAAAGAGCTAGAGTAAAGTTGTATATTTCATTGGTGCTATACTGCACCCTGACTGGCTTGTCTCTTCCTTGTGCCCCTTCTGTAAGGAGATGGGCAATTGTCTACAAATGGGCTTTGGGTCTCCACTCTGCACTCCCTCTTTCACATTTATATGGTTTTTCATTCTTGGTCTTTGATGTTTGGCTGTACTTCTAAAACAAGTCTGCTCTTTTGATAGTCTGATGGTACTCTCAATATTCATTATGTGCACAATTTAAATGCACCCGTTTTTCTTTGGTCTTCCTTATTCAGTGTCCAGCTTCCATGTGCATGTGAGGTGATTCAAAGTACCATGACGTGAGCCAGGCTCACCTTAGTCCTTAAAGTAACATCATTGCTTTTCAACACTTTAAAGAGGTCTTGGGCAGCAGATTTACCCAGTGCAATCCTTCATTTGATGTCTTGATTGCTGCTCCCATGAGTATTAATTTATGGATCTAAGCAAAATGAAATTTTTGACAAGATCAATCTTTAATTTTTCATGATGTTACATACTAGTCCACTTGGGAGGGTTTGGGCTTTGTTTATATTGAGCTGTAACCCATACTTAGGCTGCAGTCTTTGATCTTCATCAGCAAGGAGTTAAGCAAGTTTGTGTCATCTGCATATCACAGGTTAATAGGCCTCCGCCAATTTTGAAGCCAAATTCTTCTTCTTCTAGCTTCTCCGATTATTTGCTAACCAAACAGACTGAATAGTATGGTGAGAGGATACAGCCCTGACATATACATTCACTGATTTTATACTATGCAATATGCCCTTGTTCGGTTTGCACAACTGCGTCTGGAACCATGGACTGGTTCTGAATGAGCGGTGTAATATTTGGGGATTCTCATTCTTCTCAATGCTATCCATGATTTGTATGGTCTGCACAGTTGAATGCCGTGGCATAGTCCATAGAACACAAGTAAACATGCTTCTGGTACTCTCTGCTTTGAGCCAAGATTCATCTGACATCAGCAACGATATCCCATGTTCCATGTCTTCTGATTTTGGTCTGAACTTCTACCTGCTCCCATGAGTATTAACTTATGGATCTAAGCAAAATGAAATTTTCGACAATTTCAATCTTTTATTTATCATGATGTTATGTACTAGTCTACTCGTGAGGGTTTTGGCTTTCTTTATATTGAGCTATAATCCATGTCACTGTACTGCTGCAGCTGTTAACGATTTTCAGCAAGAGTTTACTTGCATGTGATATCAATGACACTGCTGTTTAAATTGAGCAGTGTGTTGGGTCTTCTTAGGAATGGGTACAGATACGGGTCGTTTCCAGTCAGTTAGCCATGTAGCTGTCTTCCAAATTTCCTGGCATAAATTGGTGAGTACGTCCTGTGCTTCAACAGCTTGTTGAAACATTTCACTTAGTATCTCACCAATTCTTGGAGCCCTGCTTTTGGCTCATGCTTTCAGTGCAGCTTAAAATTCTTCCTTCACCACCACTGGTTCTTGCTCATATGCTACCTTCTGAAATGGAATATCAATTAATTCTTTTTGGTACAAGGACTGTGTGTTCTTTCCATCTTCTTTTGTTATTTTTTCCCTGCACAGTTCAATATTTTCCCTATTGTCTTTCAAGATTGCAACCCAAGAATTTGCTGTTGCAACTCTGGAATTATTTTTGAGTTCCTTTCGTGTAAGATGTGCTGAGCATGTCCTCCCACTTTGGTTTTCTAATTTTAGGCCTTTGCCCATTTGATAAGAATATTTGACTTTTAAATGTTCTGTTCAGCTCTCTGACTTCATAATTTCTTCTATTTGCTTTAGCTACTCTGTGATGAAGAGCAAGTTTCAGAGTGTCTGCTGACATTCATGCTGATCTTCTGTCCTTTTAAAAAAATCATTTTATTAGGGGCTCATACCACTATCATAATCCATACATACATCAATTGTGTAAAGTACATTTGTACATGCGTTGCCCTCATCATTCTCAAAACATTTGCTCTCTATCCAAGCCCCTGGCATCAGGTACTCATTTTTCCCCTCCGTCCCCCTTCCCTCATGAACCCTTGATAATTTATAAATTATTATTTTGTCATATCTTGTTCTGTCCCATGTCTCCCTTCACCAATTTTTCTGTTGTATGTTCCCCAGGCAGGAGGTCACATGTAGATCCTTGAAATTGGTTCCCCCTTTCCAACCCACCCTCCCACTACCCTCCCAGTATCGCCACTCACACCACTGGTCCTGAGGGGATCATCCACCCTGGATTCCCTGTGTTTCCAGTTCCCATCTGTACCAGTGTACATCCTCTGGTAGAGTTAGACTTGCAAGGTAGGATTTGGATCATGACAGTGGGGAAAGGGGGGAGGGAGAAAGCATTTAGGAACTAGAGGAAATTTGTATTTTTCATCGTTGCTACATCGCACCCTGTCTCCTCTCCTCTCCAAGACCCATCTGTAATGGGATGTCCAGTGGCCTACAAATGGACTTTGGGTCTCCACTCCACACTCCCCGTTCATTCACTATCGTAGATTTTTTTGTTCTGATGATGCCTGATACCTGATCCCTTGACACCTTGTGATCACACAGGCTGGTGTGCTTCTTCCATGTGGGCTTTGTTGCTTCTGAGCTAGATGGCCGCTTGTTTACCTCATGCCTTTAAGACCCCAGACACTATATCTTTTGATAGCCGGGCACCATCATCTTTCTTCGCCACATTTGCTTATGGACTTATTTGTCTTCAGCAGTTGTATCAGGGTGGTGAGCACACAATGATATGATTTTTTTTGTTGTTCTTTGATGCCTGATAACTGATCTGGTGAGCACCTCGTGATCACCCAGGCTGGTGTGCTTCTTCCATGTGGGCTTTATTGCTTCTGAGCCAGGTGGCCGCTTGTTTACCTTCAAGTCTTTAAGACCCCAGACACTATATCTTTTGATAGCTGGGCGCCATCAGCTTTCTTTACATTTAGTTATTCACCCACTTTGTCATCAGCAGTTGTGAAGGAAAGGTGAGCATCATAGAATGCCAATTTAATAGAAGAAAGTATTCTTGCATTGAGCGAGTACTTGAGTGGAGGTCCAATGTCCCTCTGCTACCTTAATACTAACCCTATAAATATATGCACATAGATCTATTTTCCCCATCCTCATGTATAAATATTTTTGCATACATACATGTCTTTATCTAGACCTCTATAAAGGCCCTCTGCCTCCCAGCTCTTTCCTCTATTTCCGTTGACTTCCCTCCTGTCCCACTATCATGCTCAGTCCCCACCAGGGTTTCAGCAATTCCTCTTAGTTACACTACCCTTGATCATGCCCAACCAAGCCTCCTCCACCCTCCTCACCACCGACTCGGATTGGCTTGTTGTTCCCTTGTCCCTGGGCTTATTAACATCACTACCTTTCCCCCACCTCCCTGTCTCCCATGTCCCCACGGAACTATCGGTCCCATTGTTTTCTCCTCCAATTGTTCATCCAGTCTATCTTATTTAGAGATAGGATAGAGATAATAACATGCACAAAAGCAATACAGAGCAAAACCAAGCCACAATATATAACAAAACAACAAACCATTGACAAAACCAAAACAAAACAAGAAACAAAAGCTTGTAGTTAGTTCAAGGATTATTTGTTGGCCTTTAGGAGAGTTTTCCAGTCCAGTCTGTTGGGGCATCCTGCCCTTGCCCCAAAGTGCACCTTCAGCATTCCCTGGGGACCTCACTGCTCCATTCCCTTGCTGTTCTGTTGCACCCCTTAATGTTTTGCCTCGGTGTGGTGGGATCCGATCCGGTGCAATTCCTACACAGTTGTCTCCTGTGTTGTCGCCTGTAGGGCTATGGATCAGTGAGGGGCGTCATGTCTCATAGTGGGGCCGGCCATGTGGTCCTCTCTGTGGACTGGCTGCTCTAATTGGGAACATCGACTTCACAGACTGGTGGGCCAGGACGTGCTCCACTCTCTCCTCCTCACCCTTCATCTGCTCCCGTGTACTACAATCAGATATGTCCCTCTTTCGGAGCTGTAGATTCAGTGCCATCCTTTGAAATAAATTCTTCTGAGGGGAGGGGAGGGGAGGGGAGGGGAAGGTGTCCACTTAGTATTTGGTGTTGGGGCCAGCCCCCAGGCCTCTCCACTGGTTCCCTACTCCACACCGGCATGTTGCATTAACATCTTGGAACACCGGGTCGATGTCTGATCCCTCTTTCCCTGTGAAGACACAAACAATACCCTCCCCTTGGGAGGGTTAGTGACCTGTGCCCCCGCTACCTTTTTCTTTTTTATTGTTTTTTCCTTTCCCCACCTCCTTTTTAATTGTCTACCATGTGTATCCTTGTATTTGGTCTGGTCCCTGCCATATAACCGGGTCATCACCCCAGGAATGTTTGTATACTGTAGCTTTTACCCTATGCTCCTCCCCCCTTTTAAAGCGTACCTCAGCAGCCTTTCATCTTTCTATACTTAAGTCAATGCTATCTTGGGGTCTGTTTTCTCTTGTTGCCCTCTGGGTGAGGTTGTTCTATGTGGCGGTCTCTATTTTATGCTTGGTGAGTGTTGTTCTTCTGCCCATACTGGTTCGGCAAGGATCTTTTGTAGGGCTGGGTTTCTTCTAACGTATTATTTGAGCTTTTCCTTGTCTGGGAAAACTCTTACTTCTCCATCTATCTTGATCAATAATTTGGCTGGGTAGAGTATTCTTGGGTTTGCATTGTTTTCCTTCAATTTTTGGAATATGTTACTCCACTCTCACCTCTTCTTCATAGTTTCTGCTGATAGGTCTGAGCATATTCTTATTTGGGAACCTTTATATGTGATTGCTTGTTTTTCCCTAGCTGCTTTCATGATTTTCTCCTTTTCCTCAAAGTTGGATAATTTAACTATTCTGTGCCTTGGTGACTTCTTTTTGGGATTCATTCTAGCTGGTGTTCTTTCAGCCTCCTGAATGGTTGCCTCGTTTTCATTCATTAAGCTGGAGAAGCTTTCCTCCAAGAATTCTCTCATGATTGTTGCAGATGACTTCTTTGTTGTGTCTACCTCCAGTAAGCCAATAATTCTAATGTTGTTCCGCTTCATAGCATCAGACATAGCTCTTAAGTTTTCTTCTGCTTCTCTGATGATCTTAGATTTTTGTTCGTGTTTGTTAAAGTCTGCTTGGCTGTCCTCCAAGTCACTGATGCAGTTCTCTGATTTCCTCCAGTCGATTTTCAAGGTCCGTGAGTTTGCTACTAGCTTTTGTTATCTCATCCATAAGCTCCTGTATTTCTCTTTGGTTTATGGCTTTTACCTCTTCTATTGTTTCATCCTTTTTCTGTATTGTTTCCCTAATATCCTCTATGACTCCAAGTAGCATTCTGAAAATTTATTTCTGTGGCAGCTCAATTTCTGCTTCTTCTATGTATGTCATTATGTTCAGGACATCCTCTGCCATTGCCTTTTGTTTCTCCAGTTTTGTTCGGTGAGGTCCTTGGGTCTAATGGCTGTTTGTGTTGTGTTGTTTTAGTGGAGCCAAGTGCCATTTACCAGGGAGTCGAAGAGCACTGGCTTTCTCTGGGAGACTTGTAGGAGTGCTTCTTCAAACTGCCTATAGCTTATTTCACTATGGAATTAACCTACCACTTTATCTTCCTGTGGCTTCCCTCTCAGGGGAGTGACCCAGAAGGGTTGTCTGCTTTGGTGTTGCAGAGATTGGGCAGAGGTTCCTGCAGCAGCTTGGATGTTGAGGAGTGTTGGCTAAACTGCCTTATGCCCCCGGCCAGGCATACAGCCAGGAATTTCCCAGTAAGAAGTTGAGCAGAGTATCACCTGGTGGGGGTTAGCAGGGCTTTACCCAGCCTCACTAGCTACACAGGGTGGAGCTCACCTAGCTGGGTGTGGTGCAGGTGTAAATGCCCTAGGCTAAGGGGAGTGGTCTGGAGATTAGCAGTAGAGTGTGAGAGACCAAGAAAGGGACAAAGAGGAGAAAAAATTGTTAAAAAGCAAGCCTGCTGAGCCTGTGGGGCCCGGGGGAGGGGGATATAGTGAAGAGATGGAAACAAAGCAATAATGTAGCTGAGTCGAGATCCCAGCCAGTGAAGCTGCAAGGGTCCAGTCCCTGCCCCAAGGCGGGTGGCAGCAAACTGTGCCTGTGTTTAGACCAAGTGGCCCCAGCTCCTGCAGAGACAGTGGCGGGCCCAAGGTCAAGCCCCAACAGGCTTCCACTAAGCCAAAAGCCCTCAGCCCCTCAAAACCCCATGGGTCTGTGCCTACTTATCTTTATGATGCTCCTCCTACATTCCAGCGTGTTGAATTTCCCTCTAAGCAATTCTCCTGGGCTGAATTCTGCAGAGTCCCTCTGGTATGTGTCACTCCGTAGCCATCTTGCCGGATGTCCTCCCCTGTCTTTAATGACCTTTCGCGTTCCACGTGAATGATGCTCTTGATGTCATCAGACAGGGTCTTCTGTCATTAGTGTTCAATGCATCAGATATGTTCTTGAAATTCAGGTGGGATAGACTCAAAGTCATATATTGGGTCTCCTGGAATTATTTTCATTTTCTTTAGCTTCAACCTGAACTTCCATATAAACAATTGATGGTCTATTCCAGTCAACCCCAGGCTTTGTTTCAGCTGTTGGTATTGAGCTTCTCCATTGTATCTTCCCCAAGATGGAGCCAACTTGATTTCTGTGTATTCCATCTAGAGAAGTCCGCATGTATAGTACCTTTTTGCGTTGTTGAAAAAAGCTATGTTGTCATTCTGTGATACCTTCCTGACATAATCACTGAAGACAAAATGGGTGTATGAGCAAATGTGGTAAAGAAAGCTGATGATGCCAGGCTACGAAGAGATAGAGCATCGAGGGTCTTAAATGCTTGAAGTTAAACATGCGGCCACCTACCAGGGAAGCAACAAAATCTACATGGAAGAAGCACACCAGCCCATGTGATTGAGAAATGTTGACCGGAGCAGGTATCAGGCATCAGAAGACCCAAAACAAATAATTACATCGAAGTGAAAATGGGGGGTAGGAGAGGACACCCAAAGCCCATCACAGACAATTGGACATCGCCTCACAGAAGGGTCACCAGGAAAGCAATAGTCAGCCAGGGTACAGCATATCACCGATGAAACACACAACACTCCTCTGGTTCTTGAATGCTTCCTCCCTATCAATGACCCCAATTCTACCTTACAAATCTGGCTAGACTGGAGTATGTACATTGGTACAGATAACAGCTCTCAACAAACAGAATCTAGGACAGATACTTAGGAATAGTAATAAGGCAGTGATACCATGAGGGTAGAGGGACGGTAGGGGGAGAAAGGGGGAACAGATCACAATGATCATGCATAACCAATCACCCCCCACCCCACCTCTGATCAACAACAGAAACATGGGTGAAGGGAGACATCACATGGTGTAAAATATGAAAACAGTAATTTATAATTTATCAAGGGTTTACAAGAGTGGGAAGGTGGGGGAGAGTGGGAAAAAGAGTGGCTGATACCAAGGGCTCAAGTAGAAAGAAAATATTTTGAGAATGATATTGGAAACATGTGTACAAATGTGCTTGATATAACAATGGGTGTATGGCTGTATGGATTGTGCTAAGAGCTGTAAGAGGCCCCAATAAAATGATTTTTTTAAAGGCATAACTGAATAGGACAATGCGAATGGGAAGTGTCTGGCCCACAAAGGGACAGTATAGCTTGCTAGTAATGAAATAAGGTATATGTCACCCATATGAGGTGGGACCAAGCAAATCGGCTGCGTGTAATTCTAACTTGTGTATTGGTCAGTTTGACATCCTGTGACATTTAAAATGAGTTATTTCAAAGTGGAAAGTAGGGAATCTGACTACTATCAGGAAAGAAGACAGTAGTGGGGCAAATCCTTTGGGTCCTGATATTCCTATGCTGAACCTCCTTGGTCCAGGAGATGGCTGTGAGGCCAGGATAACAGCAGTGGCAAGGGCACAGGTCAGTAAAGTGAGCATCCCTATCCATGGAGCAGGATGATCAAGAAAACCGAGTGCCTTCTGGCCAAGGATTACTGATGGAGTGGGCACTTAATGGGCTGAGCTACTCTTGCACAAGCAGGGCAGAAGCCCAGAGGCCACAAGGTTCTGAGACCAAGGGTCTGTGTGGGCCTATAAGAAAACTGCTGAGAAGGACCAGAGGTGAGAGTGGCGATACCGGGAGGGCGGAGGGACGGTGGGGTAGAAAGGGGGAACCGATCACAAGGATCTACATATAACCTCCTCCCTGGGGGATGGACAACAGAAAAGTAGGTGAAGGGAGATGTCGGACAGTGTGAGACATGACAAAATAATGATTTAGAAATTATCAAGGATGCGTGAAGGGGGGGTGGGTTGGGGGGGGGAATGAGGAGCAGATACTAAGGGCACAAGTAGAAAGAAAATGTTTTGAGAATGATGATGGCAACAGTGTACAAATGTGCGTGACACAATGGATTGCAATAAGAGTTGTACGAACCCCAATAAAATGATTAACAAAAAAGAAAACTCCTGAGAAGAGGGTATGGTGAGTGAAGAAATGTGCTATGAACCTAAATTATAACCAGTTATTTCCTTCATCAGCTCCATAATCATGCAGATGGTCTCTGGGTTCCTTGTTGACGATACCATGGGTTTCTCAAACCCAGCAGAGAAGTAAAGCTTGCTGGGGGAAGGGCAGCTAGCATCAGAATTGGTCACAAGGTTGTAGCGTGAAGGCATGTCTCACTTTCAGAGCACGCTGCTTCCCTCCTCCCCTACTGTAGAATTAGAGGAGGTCAGCGGCCACCCCTGCGCATTTTATAACCCTTTCCTCTGAGGTCATCTGGTCCCACTGGATTCCAGTGTTTCCCAAAGTAGGTCATCCTATCCCCTGGGGCTACTGCAATGATCCAGGGGTGAGACAGGGCCTACAAGAGCAGTGACTGACATTTTATCCTGTATTATGGGCTATAACACAGAAACTTTTAATTGCCAGGGGGCACTGAGTAATTTTTTTCCCTGTAAAGAGGGTATTGGTTTTTAGAACCTATGGTTTAAACTATTAGCAGCTTCAGGAAAAGATGCTAAGGAGGGGCAAAGCCTAAATTTATTTCCTAGCAATTCAATGTCTGCAATGCTCTGTGTTGCTAAGCATGGGTCGTGTACACTGGGCGGGCAGGTGGCATGTTGGCATCAAGGTGGGAGCCTGTCTCAGGGGACAAAGAACAAAACAGAAGAGACCACAGAACCTGGTAGACCAGGGGCACAATACCTCCAAAGCTGCAGGGCTTCCTTTAATCAGAGAGACAATGAAAACAAGGATTCTTTTTTTCTCTTTTCTTTTTTTTAAAATACAGCCATTGAAAAGACAACACATTAAGAAACATGTAAACACTGCAGCTGCTTAATTACAAGTTGCACTGCTTGGTTTAGTACCTGTGCACTCCCAAGTATGGGGACCCTAAAGGAGAAGGGGATGAGAGCCTCCCCTCCCTTTCACAGTCAGACAGAGAAGTAGGGCACGGGGACTAAGAACGAAAGAACAGAAGACTTGGCTGTGCCCAGCTCCCAGGAGTCTAAAGCAGAGTCTGCTTTCCAGTTCTCCCTAGAGAAAGCTTTTAAGATGGTAGAAAGTCGGAAAAAGAATTTGTTATCAGTTGGAGCAGAGGAACTGAAAGATGCCTTCTAGTTAGAATACCAGCTATTAACAGGAGGCAAGCCAGAGCCTAATTTCATGCCCTGAAAAAGGGAAGGAACACAGCCCCCGCCTCCCTTATATGCATAAACCCCAGCCTTGATAATCCAAGGGCATCTGGATGGGTGATCCTCTTCCCATAGGGATTGTATGTCGCACCTGAACTCTGGATGCAGCACAAGGGGAACAACCTTCTTTGGTTCTGCTGCCCCCAGTCAACCTCTGGTATCCCACATGCCTTTTCTTCCCGTCTCAAGTTCTGCTCCAGGGGCCCTGGCTTATAGAAGGCCCAAGACTGCTTATTTCTGAGGAAAAGAGGAGCCCTCATTTTCCACACTAACTGAAAGATGACAAAGGAACCAAATCTGCTACTTTTCAGAGTAGACAATGCAGACCACCAAATACTGTACTTATTGGCCAGTGGTGTCTGCTTGATCTTTCCATAAGGGAAGAAAGGCCAAGGGGAAAGTTATCCCTGGTCATTTCCAAAGGCAGGGAAGGGAAATCAACACTTTCCCTATATCAGTCCCGCTGGAGTGCAGTGGGCAGAGGGAAAGTGGCCCTCTTCCTTTCATAACAAAAGCCATGGGAGCTTTTGTTTGTGTGTCTTTAATAGAAAATGCCCGTGGTCCTGGACTCTGGTCAGCCAACTGGTGGAGAGGGAGGCACCATTTGACAAGCAGAGATACTCGGAAATTGTCACAGCACGTCTTCTGCTCAGGCTCTCTTCTTCCCTCGCTTGTAGGAAGTAGGATAAGTGGGGCAAGAGTGGAACCAAATTTTCAAGTGTTTGAAACCATGCCTCAATCTCCAGAAATTAAATGGAAAGGAGGGAGTGACAAAAGATCCAATCTCAGGGAAGCAAAGGAATCCAGGTTCCTCCCCTTGCGCTCTTCTAAAAGAAACAGACCTTCTTGTTTGGGGGCTTGTTGGGGCACGTACACTCGTGCCCTAAACCAGCCCAGGCCCCAGGCCCTGTGGTAAAGGCAGAGTTCCCAGGCACTGAGGTTTCCTCCCAGTGGGTGTGGTCCAGCCTTTTATCCTCAATCCTGCACCATTTACCACACACACTCCATGGTGTCTCACAGATGACGGGAAAATCTTCAAAGGCCTTTCCACAGGTTTCTGTCCCAAGATATTCATGACAAGAACCCAGTGAAGATGGGAGGAGGGAGGTTTCTGGGTTCCTGGATTGAGAGAGAGGCTAGAAAGGAGGTGGCTTATGAGGACTTCAAAGCACCACATTCAAAACACCCAAGGAGGGATCCTCCTGATCTTGAGTCTCTCCTACTACCGTGGATAGGGCAGGCCACCTCAAGGGCGGCAGACAGGACAAAACACAGCTGCCTCTGGGGCCCTTCTGGCAGCTCCCAATCTCAGAGACATGCTCAGCTCTGGCATCAGGAAACACAGAGGGACAGGAATAGAGGTACCTGGTCTCTGTCTGTCAGCTATGAGGTGGTCCTATGGGAGACAACAGAAGGCTCTTCCTCCCTAGGGAGAGACCAGCTTTTGAGATGCTAGTTGGCCCTTTCCTCACCTCAGCCAGACTCCCAAGTAGACTGCTTCCCAATCGAGCTCCTTAGGTTCTTCAGAGAAAAGAATTTACGTAAGTCAAAAACATGATTTTTTTTCAGGTTGCAAGTAATGGGTCAACTGAGCAGCATACCCTCCTTTACCCACCCTCGAGCCACTGGTGTTTGGTAGATGGGAGTGCTGGGGTAGAGGTCCAGCAGCGCGTTGGGCCCGGCCTCACTGCCTGCTGTTGTTGTCAGACAGCTGGCTGGGGATCCGCACTTCACCCAGGGATGCTGTGCCCTCGAAGCGCTGAGAAGCGATGGCTGCCTGGTGAGACATGCTCTTCCGCACAATGTCACCCTTCCGCCACAACACCACTTCCTGCAGAATTGGGAGGAAGGGGCAATGCAGCACAGTGAGACAGGGTGGAAGTGGTGGGGGAAGGACTTTTTACCCACCCCCAACTTTCTCCTGGAAATCCTCAGCAACAATTGCTGAACAATCAAAATTAGTCATGGCTTCCTGTCACGGCTAAGTAGGAAGGGCAGGGCAGCTACAGACATATGCCTGAGAAACAGAGTGGGTGTCAAGAGGAAACCCTGGTTCTGGCTGTGGGACTTGGGGTGACCTGATGTTCCCACTCCCTGGTAAAGTAACAAGTAGCACAGAAACTGCTGGGCTCCCTCCTATTCCCGTCCTCTGCCTCTGTCAGAGTGGGACCTGGTTTCCCACAAGAAGGATGCTCTTCCTGTGTTCTAGGGCACTCAGGGCCTGAGGAGCACCCCAGGCCTCACCTGCTGTTTGAAGTAGCGCCGTTCTTCCTCATCAATCAGCACCAAGTTAAGGTAATAGCGCACCGAGAACTTCTTGTTGATGTCCCGCATGGTTGGGGTGAGCTCGTACCCTGCCAGGAAAAGCCGAATCGGGATGGACTCGCCTGTCAGGGAAAAGTGAGAGTCAGAGCAAGGGCAGAGGGACACCCTAAACGAGTTGCTCCCGGAACACGGCAGAGGGTGCCCATTGGGTACAGCATAGGAAACCAAAGCAAGTGCTTCTGTTGCCCGGGGGCTGCTGATGCAGAAATGGAATTCCCCAACCCCAACCACTATGACTGATTCTTCCCAGTATCTGCTCACCATTTCAACTAGCAGCACCAAGATATTGGGGGGCATCGTTTAGCTATATGCAATATGTCTATTGAATGGTGTTTTCAACATGCAATTACCAATACTCTCCAGGTAGCCCAGTAATTTCACTGCTACCATGCCAGCCTCCCAATACAGTGGAAAGGCACGATGGTATGGACTGGCACAGGGCGCAGTGGTCGGGAAAGCACAGCATCTTCTCTGCCCCCGTTCTCGGCTAATCATCTGTGGGAGTTCTGAAAAGCCTGTTCCTTTCTGGGCCACTTGAAAAACTAGGGAATCAGACTGTGTAACACTTGAGGTTTCTTATAGCTCCAAGCCTTTCCTAATATAGGTGGAACAAAATTAGGGCAGTAATTCCACTGAGAAAGGCTGATCCTACAATGCAGTCTAAAGTTAAACAGAAATGATTTTAAAATTATCTTCTGTTATCACTGCCCCTTTTAATTTCCTCAGGAAAAATGACCGTTGACTCTGCTTCACAGTGGGTGAAAAACACGGGCTGGGTACCAACTCCTCAAGAATGTGTTGTTTGGGCCCTCAATGCTGCAGGTGCTCAAGCTCTGGCGTCTCCTTCCACATGGGACAGAGGTGGAATAAATGGAATAGAATCTTCATAGCAGCAAACACTTCAGAATGAAAAAAGGTATTCTTCATCTGCTGCTGCAGAACTGACAGACAACATGTATGACACTCCTCACAAATAACACACAGCTGAGGACACTGTTTCTAAGACCCAGTGTTCTATTCAATGCCCACACTGTGGGCCAGAGTATAGAGCAGTGCTCATTCACAGAGTGAATGATTTCACCACAGATGGCACTACCAAACCCAAACCAAATCCACTGCCATCCAGTCTGAGAGCTCAGCTCCTATGTCAGGAAACACAGAGGGATAAGGATAGAGGTACCTGGGCTTTGATGTCGATTATGACACTAGGTTCTGACTCATGGCAACTCTCTATGGGGTTTCTGAGATTGTTAAGGGAGCACAGCCTCATTTTTCTCTCGTGCAGCAGGTGGTGGGCTTGAACTGACCTGTGGCTAATGGCTCAATACCTAACCCACAGTGCCACAGGGCTGCAGAGCTGGTATTATTTGACAAAAATGAAAGATTATGCATTAATCTCTGGGTCCAGAGCAGCAAACAATATCAGAATGTCAAAGGTGGGGGGGGAGGCAGGGGGTAGATAGCAAAGCATTCAAACTTTCTGCTAAAGCAGTACTTTTTAACAATTTAAGCATTCAACAGGCATAACTCCTGAAGTGAAGTCTTTGTGCAAGCCCAACCTTTACGCTAAGTCTCAGAAGAGCTGTTCTGGGGAAGATGGGTTGGGTTCTGACTTCAAAGGCTCAGCCTTCCTTCCACTCCCCTTTCCTCTGTACTAGGATCCACAACATCCCATCTGAGATTAAGGCATTACAGGCTGAAAAGGAACTTGGCTGTACTAGTACATTCCCCTAGGTTCCTTCCAGAGCCCGCGAAAGTCCCAGGAGAGCAAACTCACCTCTCACGGGGGCGCCATCCATGATCTCATACTTGGCAATAGTATTGTTCTCATGGTAAACATTGGGGCCTGTCCCTGTCGTCTCCCTCTTGATGATATCGATCTCCATGTGTTTGATCTTGATTCGAACCAGCAGAAAGTATATCTTCCCTACAATGACATCTTTCAAATGGTATCTTGGGAAGAAAAAGTAAAACGCAAGAGTTGCTGTCTTGGTTTTAGTACCAGATCACCATGTATGTTGTCTGAAGTTGTACCGCAAACCCAGCCAACTTGTTGATGCTCTGATCTCCCAATATATTCTTTCCCAGAGTCAATTGAACTTCCTTCCAGCCTATCCAGCTCCAAGGATATTTCCCCTTCAGGAAGGATCATGTTTGCTCATCTGCTATAACCCCTCAGGGATTTACTTCCTCTTTATACTTTTTATATTTGCTTATGAGTTTTTAGAATTGTAATATGCTGAGAAACCAGCCCCCACCACCCTCAAATCTCCATACAATGTCTTTGAGGAACTGGGCCTAGCGGGCTTGCAGCAGGTAGCACCTGTTTGCAAAGGGCAGGCAGGAACAGCTAACTACATCAAATGAATCACACTTTTCCATCGCTGCCTGCTCCCGGGGCTGCTCGGCAGTGTGCATGCTATGAGCTGTGAGAATTCAGGCATGTTGCATGATCCTTGGACAGGTTATCTTTGGGGTCATTCAGCAAGACGGGCAGTCTGAACGTATGCTGTCATGCTACACATGGTAGGAAACTTAAAACCTGAGAAGCTTATTCATAGGATACAGATGTTGGTAGAGGCTTACAGACTTTAACTTCCTTCTATCACAAGTTAAGAAAAGGCAGTTCAAAGAGAGTAAGTAATATGGGGTAAGCCTTTAAAAAGTGAGTAGAGACAGGTGTGAGCCCAGGTTCCTAATTCCCAGGCACTGTGTTCTTCCCTGGTGGCACAGTGGGTACTCACTGGGCTGATAACCACAAGGTTAGCAGTTCAAAACCACCAACTACTCTGCAGGAGAAAGATGAGGTTTTCTATTCCTGCACAGAGTTCTAGTCTCAGTCTTGGAAACTCACAGAGGCATTCCACCCTGTCCTATATGGTCGCTATGAATTGGAATCAACTTGATGGCGAGTTTGTGTATAGGTGTGTTCTCTCCAATATTTCTTTGTTTTTAAAAATTTCAGTATGATTATTGATTAAATCTCTTATAAATATATATTAAGCAAAAGCAGAACTAACAGACTGATCATAAATTGGCTTGCTTCATCATTCTCATTTTTTTCTTACTGTCTTCTACTGACAGTCTACTTGGGATGACTGCAAATACTGAGCCAGCAACTCAAGAGCACATATCAGAGCAACATGCTCACGGAGGGAGATGTGGTAAGTTGCTCCTGTAAAGATGGATAGCCCTGGAAACCCCAAGGTTCTACAGGGTCAGTACGAGTCAGAAGTCAGTGGTGGGAGGTTTGGTTTTTTTGTTAGGTTATAGCATCTCAGAAGGTATGCTTAAACGCCATAATCCGAACCGTCTTGTGTTCTACATGGAGTCTTACACAACAACATAAACACATACACTGTAGCTAAAAGAGCCCTCATTCTTCTCCTGCTTCTCCTTCACTCCTCCTATGGCAGCCCCCGTGCTAGAAGCTCAGGAACCTGGCCCACGCCCCTCATGATTGAGATGGGAAAGCCCAAGGACAAAAATATCAGTGCCTTCCAGCCTCCAGCCAGCCCTTTACGACCAAACAAGGCACTGACTCAGGGTCTTGCCCTTCCTGTTTCATCATCGTGCATTTTCACTTAACACTAGTCTGTTCTTTCAGGACCTGAGCCTGAAAGGACGAGGTCCATGACATGCACAGAACCACCCGCTGTTTTGTGGGACAAAGAAGAAGTATTCCACTCCCCTAAGAGTTAACAGTCGTCGACCCACAGGGGCAGCTCTACCCTGCTCCTTACAGGGTTGCTACGAGTCAGAGCTTTGGAAGTGTCCTTTGGAAGCCCTAGTGGTGCAGTGGTAAGTTCTTCAGTGCTAGCCCAAAGGTCGGGGGTACACACCTCCCAGCCACTCTGCAGCGAACTCACTTGGTGACGTGCTCCCATAGAGATGTATAGCCTTGGAAACCCTTTCGGCACAGTCCTATTCTGTCATACAGGGTTGCTATGAATTGCAAACACCCCAATGGCACACAATAAAACAAAAGTGCCTTTTCTCTACCAAATGTGGTGTTCTATCCATTGTTGACTGATGGTTATTTTGAGCTCTGACAGGGGCACTGCCTGGCAGCCCATTGCCTTTACTTCCTGGGTGGGGCATCTGTGGCAACCAATTTTGATGACTCCTTTGGGAGGAGCACTGGTGGCGTAGTCGTTGCACATTGGGCTGCACTCCGCATGGTTGTCAGTCTGAAACCACCAGCAGCTCCCTGGGAGAAAGACTAGCTTTCCACTCCCACCAAGAGTTACTTTCAGAGACGCACAGGGGTCACTCTGCATCAGCACTGACTTGATGGCAGTGGTTTTTGGGTTTTTTTCTCACTTGGGAGAAAGGTGGCACTTTCTATTCCTATAAACAGTTACAGTCTTGGAAACTCACAGGGCGCAGGTCAACCTGCCCTCTAGGGTCGCTATGTGTCAGTAATGACTCGATGGCAATGAGTGTGGGTTCCGCTTTATCAAGGCAGCATCACACGGGGCCTGCGACTGTGAGGATAAGGGGAAGTAAGCCTGTTCACTTGCATGTCCCAATGCCAGGCCTAGATGAACCCCTCCCAATTCTCCCCACCCTGCATTCCTCTTCAAGTGGGAAAAGGTCAAGGGACAGGGCCCAGCAGGGACTGTTTGAGATTGCAGTTGGCATTTTACTGGGGCTCTATTTAGCTTTGGGTCAGGTGGCGAGGGAAACCTTCTATTGTAGGTACTGAGTATACTCCTGGGTCAAGCATCCATTCTCCGGAAGCCGTTCCCTACCCCATTCAAAGGAGAACGGTCTGGCTCACCTTCAAATGCTGGGTCTGAAGGGGCAGCAAAGTACAAACCCTAGTGAGAAATATGGTGCTATTTTGTAACTCTCCCCGTGAACAGAATGCTCCTCCTAATCGTGGATATTTGAGTCTTGGACATTTTTAGGAGTGTTATATTCCAAAGGAGCCCCGGCAGCACAGTGATTAAGTGCCCAGCTGCTAATGGGAAGGCTGTCCGTCTGAACACACCAGCCGCTCGTCACGAGGACACGGAGAGCCTGCTTCCACAAAGACGGACTGCCTTGGAAACCCGAAGCGCTGAGTCCGGTAGGGCCAATACCAACTGCTGCGGAGTTGATTCAGACTCATGAAGTGGAATTGGCTTGATAACAATGGGTTTGGTATTATATTCAAAAGAAAGATAAGGTGAAGAAATAGTTGATTATTCCAATGCAGAACATAATTTAAAACAAAGGTGGCTTCCCAGCTTACTGGTTACAGTAACATCACTTTAAGAATTTAAGATGTTCCTGGCTGTGAGTCCATTTAGTCCAGGGAAGGGGCAACACCCACGGCCATAATGTGTGCGGAAACCAAATGACTAATGGCGGGAATGGTATCAGACATTGTTCTCCTCTAGAGCCACCTAGGGAAACAGGTGCACCAAGAAATAACCTTCCTTGAGATTACTTGGAAGGACAACATGTGATGTGTACCTTCGTAGTCTAGCATAATCCAGTCCAATTAAAATACACTTTTATTTTGGAGTCAATCTGCATACAGTCAGCTTTGTGCACACACAGAGTATATTATTTCTGTGGTCTCTCCACTGCATGCTCCAGTGTGTCAGCCTAATCCTGGGGTGCTATCCATTTGCATTGACTCAGTACTAGCTGACACTCCCAAGATTCTTATTCCACAACCTGGGGCTCCAGGCCACTTACTTGGATTTATTATATTCAAACTCAATGTGCAGACAGTCTTCAATCCCAACCTCCATCTTGATGGAAGAGTTCAGTTCTGGGTAAGTGCTGAGTGTGTGAACGACAATGTCCATCTCTTTGACAACATCATTGAGGCGGCGGCTGATGGTAGCTCTAAGGAAATACCTGTAAGAGATGGACCAACAGACATGAGTACTTCTTATCTCCAGATGCTGCCCAGAAACAGGCACAGCACTGATCTCTGCGAGAGAACACCACATAGTGGGGACTGGGGTCCCTCTCAGAAAGACGCATGCATGCACCGGTACAGAGAATTCTGTGGTTAGAATGCCAAAGAGTTCAAAGACCCTGCCTCTGAAACACATTTTGGATCACATGACTCTGGGTTAAATGCCCTGCTGTCTGTGAGAGTGGTGCCTTTGCTCTGTACTCCAAAGAATGTCACTCACAAGTTTTCCAAGACACTTACATGTGCTTGACCATGTGATTGTATGTAGATTTTGTTTTAAATCAAACTAACTCTTTGGGTGCAAGAATCAGTCTTTTAAAAAAAATCATTTTATTGGGAGCTCGTACAGCTCTTATCACAATCCACACATATATCCATTCTGTCAAGCGCATTTGTACATACTGGTATGTTGCCATCACCATTTTCAAAACATTTTCTATCTACTTAGCTCTTGGTATCAGCTCATCTCGTCCCCCCCCCCCACCCCACTCAATGAAAATTTATCAATTTTTTCCCCACCATGTCTTACACTGACCGATGTCTTCCTTCACCCACTTTTCTGTTGTCTGTCCATCTGGAAGGGATGATATGTCAATCATTGTGATTGGTTTCCCCTTTCTCCCCCTACATTCCCCTTACTTTCCTGGTATCTCTACTCTCATTATTGGTCCAGAGGGGGTTCATCTGTCCTGGATTCCCCGTGTTTCCAGCTCCTATCTGTACCAGTGTATATGCTCTGGTCTAGCTGGTTTTACAGGGTAAAACTGGGGTCATGAGAGTGGGGTGGGGGGCACATTAAAGAACTAGAGGCAAGTTCTATGTTTCATTGGTGCTACACTGCACCCTGACTGGCTCATCTCTTCCTTGTGACCCTTCTGTAAGGGGATGTCCAACTGTCTACAGATGGGCTTTGAGTCTCCACTCCGCACTCCTCCTCACTCACACTGATATGATTTTTTGTTCTGGGTCTTTGATGCCTGATACCTAATCACATCAATACCTCATGATCACACAGGCTGGTGTGCTTCTTCAATGTGGGCTTTGTTGCTTTTCATCAGGAATCAAGTTTTAATCTCTTATTTGGACACTCCTTTATTGAAAAATTATATAGTCAACAAGTATTTTATCAGTCCCTCATAGTTAAAGGGACCGAAGAATTTAACTGCCAATGCATTCAGCAAATCTTCCGAGCCTGGTCTTGCACTTGGCATAGAAAAAACAAGATGTGGTCTATCGGGATGTTCACCATCCACTACATGAGCTGGGCAAATAAACAGAAAAAAATATAATATGGAAAATAGTAAGTGAGATAAGAGAGTGTGAAGACATTTCTGGGAAAGTAACAGAGACGTGAAAGGACCTGGTTTGCTCAAAGAACAAAGTCTGGCGAAACCCAGGGTAGTTTGGGAAGGGGCTGCTGTGGTTGGGGACAAGCCAGAAGGAGACAGTCATGGCCCTTGAAGGGTTTCTGCTGCTAAAGTCTAGTCTCTAATACCAACCATCTTACCGTTGTCTCCTCAGAATCCGTGTCTCTGTGAATTAACTATGCAAATGCAAAACCACGGTGAAACACCCCTTTAATTATTTTACTTCTAAATAAAAGTTGGCTAATTCCCACTTATATCAAGCAAGAGTGGAGAAAGTTAGAGAACCATGTTACTCAATCAACTCCACATTTAGGCCAGACACTAGGATCTTCGTGGTGCTGACTGCTGGGGCCATTCATTTTAGCAACATCCCTGTCACATTCCCCAAGACATTCCTTTCAGTCCTGTTCTCAGTGCTCAGCTTCCACGCCTGCCAGTCCTGAACCCAGGAGACGCAGGCCATCCAGTCACGCTGCACGTCACCTCCTTTCTCGGTGTTACGCTGGGTGCAGCACTGCAGGCCTCGCCCCTCACTTGCACTCCCTGTCTCCTAACCGAACTCCCACTTTTCAAGCCAGCACTTCAGAATCATGTGGTGGCTTTAAGGAAATCCTGGGGCTCAGGGATACCCAGAGTTCAGTTGTCTGGCGAAGGGCGCAGGCATCAACATTTTAAAAATGCTTAACCAGAAATTCTACGGTGGAAGCCTTTTGAAACTCAGTTTTCTGTACCTTGATACTCACCTTTTCCCACTTTTATCTGCATGTGCACTCACTCTCCTGCTTTCTGACTTTGGGCTTAAAAAATGTCCAGAGTTCACCAATCCCCAAACCCATTTCTGGTACTGGGCAGAGCATCGTGTTTATAAGCCATCACTAATCTACAAGCCATCTCCTCCCCGAGACAGTTGGTCTTTTCTGGCCATTGCTGCAAGTCCTCAGTCACTAGGGTCTACTAGCATGCTTGCTTTTGCCTGTTGCTTTTACATCCGAGAACGCAAAGCCTTCATAGCTTCAAAACAGCCTGTTCACCTTCTGTCTTCACTCCTTTGTTACTTAACTTTCCCTTCTTTACCTTTTTCTCCGAGCACAAACAAATCCTCTCATTGTCATCCAATTTAGGTTGGAACACTTTTCTTTCTGACCTAAAAGTGTGTAAGATAAATCTACTGCACAAAATAAAATAAAACAAAGTGCTAAATCCCATAGTCATAGGCTCATGGTGGCTGGCTTCTTGAAACGCAGTTATGAAATGGTGTCTTTTAGTGGGTGTAATCTTACTACACAGATTTTAAAAGACCTCCCTGAAATTTTTACAAAGAGCCCACAAAACTGGTTTGATGGAAGAGGGCAAAGTAGGAAGAAAGAGAAGGAAAATGTTGCCATTGTCGGCCGTCTCTCTTAAACCCAAGCCTTGAGGTGATGCCAGTGAGCAGCTGGTTTCACGAGATGCTGAAGTGGAAGCTGTCAAGAGGTGCAGCTAGTCAATTTCATGCAGTGTCACCACATTACCTTTAGGCTAGACATAATGGAGTCAGAGATGGTCTACATTTATTTTTTTTTAACCCAAAGTTCCTGGAAATCAGCCTCTATCCTCAGTGTTTCTAACCCTACCACAAAAACATAACCCCACAAACGTATTCATCTTCAGAGACTTTGCTAACACCCTATTAGGCTTTCTTTACTTATCACCCCCATAGAGATAGAGAAGGTAGATCTAGAATTAGAATCCAAATCTAGTACCCATCTTCCATTGAGAAAGGTGAGTCACAAAGCATCAAAAACCTGCTAACGGTCAAGTTGCTAACTGTGTGGCAGAGCTGGACTGAGGAGCAGCCTCTCCTGACACCCAGCCAACGGTGGGCCTGAGCTGGCACATACCCACTCACTGAGAGGCGGCTGTGACATCCTCAGGAATCTGCCGCCTGTCCTTAAGCACACCATTATTTAATGTCAAACTACATATACTTCCAGCTGAGGGAGTTATATGGAAAACAAGGGTTGTAACATATCACTCCCTAATTAAATGGCTCTCTGATGGTCTGAACCCAGCACGCACTGTGTAAGCGAGATCTGCTCCCAGCAAGACTGACGCCTTGGAATCTATGGCACACAACTGCTAGGACTTGGAATGCACTTGATGGCAACAGGCTAAGTCTGATGCCTCCGGGGGCATTACGTCAGGTCTACCTGCACGATGGTGATGGAATATCACCAGGTGCCACTGTGCATCTCTTCCCAGCCTTTGTGTTCTGAGATGTGATGCTGGCCACTTGAAATTGGACATGGCAGGAAATTCCAGGGTTTTTGGTTTTGTTTTTTTCACTCCCAGCAAACCAATCATTAAACATTTACCAGCGCAGCACTGCTTTCAACTCTTCTTCTTCCAACTGCTAATGTACTACCCATATAAAAACTCCCCCCACCCCACCCCCAAGGGGACAGGCTCAGGTCCTCATCTACAGCAGGCTTGGGGCAAGAGCAGGGCTAGGAAGGAGGTAAACACAACTTACCGTAGCTTTACGTTTTGTCCTGTGTAGGATTCGTATGGCTTCTCCACGTGGGTGAACTCAAAGTCAAAGGCCTGTGACTGGGTGATCTCGCCGGGCCGAGCCAAGTCCTTCACCAAAGACACAAACTCGTGGTGGTTCCCACGGTCATAGTAGAGCTCTGCAGAGAGAACATCGCCCACTCTAGCAGGTCTTGAGCTACAAGGGGCAGCGAGGGCCGCTGGGCCGGGAGGAAGCTCTCTTCCCACAGCTCCCTCAATGCCTCTTTAACCCACAAAGGATATGGGCTCCCCCTCAGAAACAGATCCTTTCTGGTCTTGTTTTTCGACTCCCTCTCTTTCATAGACACCCAAATCCTTCACTGTTTTCCCCATCACTCTCCTTCTAAAACATCCTTCTGTCTTATGTTATGAAATCTACTAGTATAGAAAAGGACCCAATATAGTTCCGTCCCATGAAGGACAGGCATATGTTGGGAACCTATAAGGAAACTGGGTGATGTAACTCTGGAACGGTCTCCTCTATGGCACATGGGTTGCCAGGAGTCAGGGCCAACTGGATGGCAGCTAACAATACAAACGACAGGGAACCAACATAGAAAACAGCGTATTTCTTTAAACAACATTTCATATATATACCCCAACCTTTGAAAAGGAACTCTGATGGCAAAACGGTTAAAGTGTTTAGCTGCTAATCAGAAGGTCGTCAGTTCACGCCCACCACTTGTTTCCTGGGAGAAAGCTGTGGCGGTCTGCTTGCATAAAGATTGCCGGCCTTGGAAACTCTCCGGGGCTTCTACTTTGTCCATAGGTGTACTATGGGCTACAATTGATGCCAAGACTAGGGTTTGTTTTAGAACCTTGGAAAGCATATGTGGCTAGGCTGAATCACTCATTTAACAATGAGAAAATGGAGGCATAAGACGGTTTAATGACAGGCTAGTAATAGGATTGGTTGTAGATCTGAGATTACTGCAAGTTTCCGCCTCAAACTCTCAAACTCACTGCCATTAAGTCTGACTCATAGAGACCCACTACCGCAGAGCAGACCAGCCCCTGTGGGCTTCCGAGACTGGAACTTTCCAGGAGGAGAAAACGCCTCACCTTTCTCCTGGGGAGTGGCTGGTTGCTTTGCACTGCTGACCTTGCAGTTAATGTGCAACGCATAACCAGTGCAACAGCAGGGCTCCTCCTAGACCATGCCTGTTTCTATGACCTTAACGGAAGTGAGGCAGGTAAAGGGCTTAGGACAGCATGTGTCCACAGTAAGGACTCAGTAAACACTGCTGCTACCTGCCCCCACTAGCTAAACGGAATGCACGTAGCTAGTGGACAGCACTTTCAATGCATGCTTTCTTCTACTACAGTTCTCAAAATTTAACTGTGCATCAGACTCACATGGAGAGCTTATTCGTACAGATTTTTTGATACTCGGGGTCTAAGGTGGGGTCTGAGGATTTATATCTCTATCAAGCTCCCACAGGACGTTGATTGGCTGGTTAAAGGATCACATTTTGAAAAGCATTGTTCTGGAAATAGTTCTGGGATTTCTTTATTTTTACATTAAATTTTTTAATTTTTGTTGTTGTTGGGACTATACACAGTAAAACAAGTAAACATTTAACTATTTCTACTTGTATAATTCAATGACACTGACTACATTTTTGAAGCTGTACAACTACCTTCACACACCTTTTCTATTTTGTTTTGCTGCCATTAATATTAGTTGCTGTTGTTAGTTTGATTTCATATAGATAATATATATATAAGGATTATATATAATGCTCACGGCAGGCATTTAGTTATTAGTTGAGCTAAACTATTGCTTGGGGTAAAAAATATTTTTGGTTTAAGTTTTGGAGCTCGTTTATCCAAACCCCTTGGCTGCAGAAAGTCTGGAGTCCACAGAAAATAAAACTGTGTTCTGTATTTTCCCTCTTTGATCCAGATGTTATGATAGAATCTTTGAGGGCAATGTTCCGTAGTGGCAGCCAGGCGCCATCAGTCCTCTGACCTCATGACAAAGGAGGCAGCTGTTCGTGGAGGCTATTAGCCTGGTCCTCTGTCCCACCCTACTCCTGACTCTTCCTCCTGTCGCCCCAGGACAGAGACCAATTGTCCCCTGGGTTTTAAGACCCCAGCCATTACAAAAATGAACTAGAGGCAGGCCAAAGCACTAAGCACATTACTAAGCCAATTCACTAAAGTATCTCATGAAACCACGACCCCAAATCTCCACACCAAGAAACCAAATCCCATGAGGTTTGGGGTTGGACATAAGCAGTCTTGGCAGCTTCGGCCCGCCCCCTGGTCATTGTTGTAAGTATATTTATCATACGGCTTTTGTCAGCTCAATGTTTTATAGATGCAACTTAAGGATAGCACTTACAATAATCGGCTCTGCAGCTCTACCTGTAATCAATGCAACCTCCCCTTTCCCCCTGGAAACCAGTAATAAACTTTTGGTCTCTATTTGCCTTTTTTCTTTCCTTTCTTTCATATGTATGTGTATGTGTATGTATGTATGTATGTATGTGTATATATATATATATATATTCACATAGTATTTGTCCTAGCATATATTAAGACTTCATTTGGTCTACTGGCTAAGCAATACTAGTATTTCTTGATTCTAAGTTCATATATCCATTTTCCTGTATTATTTTATGCCTGTTTGTACTCTGCTACTTAAACTTCACATTTGTTTACACATATGGTCTTTTCCAGGTGGATCATGCCCATCTCTTGGCTTCTTGACATGAACCCTCGTACTTGGTTCTACAATGGTGGACACTTACTGTTGACTAGGACAGTACAAAGAACTCTGCAGTTCCTGCTAGCGTACTCTCAGGTAGTTCTAAGGTAAAGCACCGTACGGTGCTGCAACTTATAGGATAGCAGCCACCTGGGAAAGCAGAGAAGTGGAGCAGATTCAACTGGGGAAAACATCAAGTATACAGAGAGGAGTCTCCAAGACAACAGCCGCTTAGCTGCTTCTCACCATCTCCAGGGCACAGGACAAATCTCTCAGGAACAGCTGAGCCTGAAGGGCAGTGGGAGGAGGAGGTGCACTGGCTCTGGGGTCCACACTTGACAACATAAAGTCTGAACCCCAATCAGAACAGCCACCTTCTTGAAGAGGCTTTCTACTCCTGTGAAAATCTGCAAGCACAGAGATGCACAGAGGAAGTTCTACCCCATCTTATAGGGTTGTTATAAGTTAGCATTGACTCAATGGCAGTGGAAGTGATGCCCCAAAGAGATGATTGTGATATTTTCATACATAAAATGTCAGTGATGTCTCTAAGGTGAGCCAGAGACCTATATAAACCATAGATGTATGAATGGATCTGGGGCTTACACTTGCTTCTACTCCCTATCTAAGAAAAAATAGTTCTTAGGATATGGCTCTGCCTCGCCCTCATATGGGAGCTGCAGCACAGGGTGGTAAAAGAACTACATGGTACCTGGTTATCAAAAAGAATAGCATCGGGGGTCTTAAAGACTCTTTCTCAAACAAGAAGCAATCTAAGTGAGGCATCAACTCAGTCCACAGGCAAGAAGCACACCAGCTTGTGTGATCCAAGGACTATAAGTAATATAATCCACATCCAAAGGAGGGAGTAGAAGCAGAGCTTAAATTGTGGAGACCTGATTTGCAGAAGGCTATGGATGACAGTGGGAGCCCCAAATCCACCTGCAGGCTCCACACACGAATTAAGCCTCTGGTGACTCCCCTCTGACCATAGTGGAGGGATGTGACTAGCCATGTTATCAGACAGAGAGCACTGTAAAGTCAATTGTTGCAGATGCAGACAGGTTAAAATATTGTATCTTATTGTTTGATCTCCCTTTTGACCGATTTTAAAGTAGTTTCAGTTTAAAAAAAATAAGGGACAGATACATGGACTAAGCCTCCAATGAGTCCCTCTGACCAGGGGCCAGGGGTGTGAGTGGCCTTGCTGTCATGCAGAATGCACTGGACAGCGGATTGCTGCCGATACACTTAGGGTAAAATTCAGCATCTGGCTCAGAAGCAACCAAGCCCACATGGAAGAACACACCAGCCTGTGCGATCATGAGGTGCCAAAGGGATCAGGTATCAGGCATCAAGATCATTGTGAATGAGGGGGAGTGTGGAGTGGGGACCCCAAGCCCATCTATGGGCAACTGGACATCCCCTTACAGAAGGGTCGCGGGGAAGAGATGAGTCAGTCAGGGTGCAGTGTAGCAATGATGAAACATACAACTTTCCTCTAGTTCCTGAATGCTTCCTCCTCTCCCCCACTATCATGATCCTAATAGGATGCACACTGGTACAGATGGGAACTGGAAACACAGGGAATCCAGTATAAATGATCCCCTCAGGACCAGTGGTGAGAGTGGTGATACCGGGAGGGTGGAGGCAAGGTGGCGTAGAAAGGGGGAACCGATCACGAGGATCTATATATAACCCGCTCGCTGGGGGATGAACAACAGAAAAGTGGGTGAAAGGAGATGTCAGACAGTGTAAGACATGACAAAATAATAATAATTTATAAACTATCAAGGGTTCATGAGGGAGAGGGACAAGGTGGGAGGGAAAAATGAGACACCGATAACAAGGGCTCAAGTAGAAAGCAAATGTTTTGCGAAAAGATGAGGGCAACAAATGTACAAATGTGCTTGACACAATGGATGCATGCATGACAAAATGGATTGTGATAAGAGTTGTATGAGCCCCCAATAAAATGATTTTAAAAATTTAGCACCCTATCATTTGATCTCCCTTATGACCCATTTAAATTTGTTCTAATTTTTCATCTTTTTTGCTTTCTTTTCAATAGAGGTTTTTCTGTTTTCCTTTGTTGTTCTTGTTAGTTGTTGTTTTTTAATGTTTTCTGCGAGAGGGTACTTAGTAACTGGATTAATGGTTCCTTAGGAGTATGGCAAAGGAAGTTTGGGCGGGGGTGGGGTGGGGTGGGAAGGGAGCTAATAACAATGAGTACAAGAATGAAGAAAATGTTCTAAAATGATGGTTGTACAACTCTCCTTGATGCGACTGAACCACTGAATTGTATGATATATGAGTTATATGCCAATATAACTGCTGGGGAAAAAAGAACCACTATCTTCTCAGGCCCCGGCTACCCGACCTCTAAGCTAGGACAGTGTCTGGCCCTACAGTGTGCAGACAACTGTCCTCAGCAGAATGACCCCCTGCTCATTCTAGAGCTGGCTCTTGCCAATCTGTTCCCCAGGGGACTCACTTTCCCCAGACAGGGAGGTGTTCTGAGCACAGTGGGCTCTGGCAGTCATGTGAATAATCCCAAACCAGCAGATGCTACTCCTCTATGGATTTATAGGTGTTTAGAAAACACAGTTTGTGACTGATTGTCCTATGTAGTCATTTTAAATTAAATCATATCATATATGATCAACCACTCTTCCAAACACTATATGGTTTCCAAAAGTAACAGGCAACATTCCGGGTCGCGATGATGACGCAGAATGGAGGAGAGATGACAATACCAAACCCTGGGGACAGGTAGGGGAAGCAAGGTGACCGGCATATTATGAGTTTCAAAACCCAGTAACTGTGATCTCTGGTAAAAACAAGGAAATGCAGGGATGGGATTCAGGTAGAATGCTGGCGAGAGTGCCCGAGGATGAGGACTCTTCCATGGGCGTCTGCTGAGCAGTCTTAAGTGCACCTGGGTAGCAGATCCTGCCTCCCCATGGGAATGACCCTTTGACTTGTGGACCCGATGCCTTGGCCTCAGAGCACTGGGCTCTGACCACAGTTCCAGGGGATAGAGGTAGGCAGAACAAGGGCCCAGAGTCCAAAACTCAAAGTGGGAAATTCCAGTGTCAAGATAAAGGGCAGAAGTCGATGAAAAATATACGAATCTGATCACACATCCCAAGGCAGTAGGAGAAGGTTCAGAAAGCACTCAAGAAAGTACACAGCATATCTGTCTGTCACGTGGAGGCCCATCATGCACGGTGATAGTCCCCTATTCCGTCAAATCTGTGGAATGACGGAATTAAAGACGTAATGGAATTTCCCACCTTGCACTTTCTGAAGTCCTCCTTATATTAGTAACGCCTCCTCCATCAGACACCAGGGAAGAGTGGCAAAATTGTGGTCTAAGTGAGCTGAATTTGGCTTTTTAACTTATCATTTACCAGCCATCTGTGATTTTTTTTTTTGTATACCAAAGGGGCAGGCATACTTTACTATTTACCGCAAGTATGGGTCCCTCCGACCTATTTTAAAACAGAAAACAAAAAAGCTTTTTTATTGCAAGAAGACTGAAACTGCCTTTATCCCATCCTAAAGATGCAACTCCAAGTTCATTTGCAGGTTGCCCCTACTGCCAGAGTCCTCGGAGATGAGGCATTGTGACGTAGAAGCAGGAACTGACAGAGCTGTTTGTTAGGATAACTTCCCTGTCTCTGGCTTCCTTCTCAGCCCAATGGGAGGAAATAAATGTTTGTGTTCAGGATGTTTCCATGATGAAACTTGCCACCAACCGCTAAGAAGTGACTCTGCTGCTTTGGAAGGAAAGCAACGTTTCTGTCGCACTGAAGGCACTGCTGTCAGACGTGCCAAGACCATGGTCAGCCCGGTGCCATGCCTGTCAGTCAGCAAGGCAAGAGGCCCTCCAAGGGGCTTGTTCTCACCCTGATTTCCCAGTCACTGTTTGCCACCCAGCAGCTCAGTCAGAGTTCCTGCTTGCCACAGGCCCCCAGCCTCCTGAGATAGCCATACCTCTGGGCTGCCTCACCCAACCCATTCAGATGCCCAGAGCCAATCAAGTTACTCCGATGTGTCTTTCACTTGGCAGTTCAAGGGTTAATAAATTAAAACACGGAAAGTCTCCGCAGGTGCAACAGTAGAGGCTTGGTTGGTGGCAATGGGCACAGACATAGCCACTTGCATTACTTATCAAAGTTAAAAAAAAAATTCCAGATGATATCTATTTGGTATTGGGGCACAGGGGAGCCCACGCTTGCCCTGTGCGTGTGTGACCTTCTAGTCACATATGATTTTTCTAACCCTGTTAGCCACAAAGGTGACCCTGTTCCACTGTGCATCCTCTAGCAATGCTCCATAAATGATTCCAGCTAAAAAGTAGTCGCTCTTTCTAACTCTTAAGACTATCCCCCTCCCCGCCCCCTCAGGACACCTTATAGGTAACAGTGCATCTTTTTAAAATTGTGGGCCATTAACTGCACAAAGAGGGTAGTGGTGCCTTAATGATGGAATTTTTCTCCTCCCTGGTTAAAGTTCCACTCAGTGCATCTCACACACAGCACCACCCGTGTATATAACATGCATGTTGCTAAGAGACTGAACAGGTTTCAGCAGAGTCAACATCAACACACATCAGAAAGAAAAGCTGGCGGCCTACTCCCAAAATCAGCCAATGGCTGTCCTATGGGCCACAATGATCTGACCCTGCTGTCATTGCATTGGGGAGTGTCTCAAAAACAGCTAATAACAGGATGAGTTGGATTTGCCTTGACAACGGCAACGGGAATTGGGATTGTCTTGACAGCGAGTAACACCATCAGTTGCTGCTCAAGTGGTTGGGCCTTTGGTTTCTCTCTCCATTGACCTAACTGGGGAGAAAACCTCCCCATACATTTGTGACAGTTCTTGAGCACAAGCCACACGTTTGGATAAAGTATGCTAGATGCAGGGAGGATCCCGATTGGGCTTAAAAATCTCACCAAGGATTTCAGAAAGCCATACATTAGCTTCCATTCTCAGAGGCAATGTTCAAATGGCACTGTCTGGGCAGTCACGTGGATGGGGCGGGATGAACGGCGAAAGGGATCGCACGTCTCACCATCTGTATCTTCTTACATAACCAAAAGTCAGCCTCAACTCGGTCTAAGAAATGTGATGCAAGCAAATGCACAGGTAGGTGAACTTTATGTTCAGAGTGAACACCTCGTTGTATTAGTTCTGTCAGCAAGGCTGCTGTTCAAGAAGGTGTATGGTGGGCTAAGGCTTGCGATGGACTCAGGTGAGAGCTATCCTCATGGTCAACGGCCTCCTCTGGGAGCACAAGCAGGAAGCCCTGGCTCTTCACCGTAATTAACAAACAAATCTGCACTCTTCCTTCCTTCAATTCAAAGAACTCTTTTTTACATAGAGAAAAGAGAAAAATCCAGACCATGGCTTCTGCCAATTCTTATCTCTGACCAGCTTTACTAGTTAACAAATGTTTACTGAGCATTACCATCTGTGAAGTATTGAGATTGGAGGCGGGGATACAATGGTGTCTTTCAAGTGTTCATGGTTTAGGGAGGAAAACAGATTTGAGCACAGACCAAGACATTGGATAAATTATGTATATGGACAAAGGAGCTAAGAACTGACTGTACAGGTCACAGTGTTTTAAAGGATCTTCTAGTGGAGAAGTTGGCAGTTCAAACCCACCTATGAAGTAAGGCCTGGCAATCTGCTTCTGAAAGGTCAGTCTTGAAAATGCCATGGAGCAGTTCTACTCTGTACATGTGGGAATGACATGAGTCAGAACAAACTAGATGGCAACAAGAAGCCCCTGAAAACTTCAGGATGGAACAAGCCTTATCATTATCATTTAAAATTTATTTTACTGAGTACCTACTACATGCGCTAAGCATTATATTTCTGTACTTCATACTTACTATCACCAATCCTCACAACTCCCTAGCAAAGTTGGTATTATAAACCGTGGCGTATAAGCTTTGGACTTGCTCACCGCAAGGTTGGCAGTTCAAACCCCCCAGCTGCTCCGTAGGGGCAAGAGGAGATGGTCTGCTTCTGTAACCACTGACAACCTTTGAAGCCCTATATGGCAGTCCTTCTCAACCTGCCGAATGCCGTGACCCTTTACTACAGGTCCTCCTGTGGTGGTGACCCCAACCATAACACTATTATCAATGCTACTTCATCACTGTCATTTTGCTGTTATGAATTGGGCCATCCCTGTGAAAGGGTCGTTCAACCCCAAAGGGATCGAGAGTCACAGGTTGAGAACCGCTGCTCTATAAGATCATTACTAGTCAGAATCAACTTGATGGCAGTAAAGTTGTCTCTTTTTTTCTGCTTTGGTGTAATATACCATATATACTCGTGTATAAGCTGAGTTTTTCCAGCACATTTTTAATGTAGTTTTTGTGATAAAATTAGGTGCCTCGGCTGCTATTCAGATGGCTTATACTTGAGTGTATACGGTAAGTAACTCCAGTCTGCTTGACCCTTAGTGGAAACATAGGTGGGACATATATACTTTCATCAAGAGAAAAAAGAGATTGATCATAAGGTTAAAAAAAGGTAATAGACTTCATTTCAAGATGAAAAATTCTCTCCCACTTTATTTTTAGTAAAGTTCATGGTGGAAGGAAGGAAACCCAAATCATTTTTAAAAATTAATTAATTATTTTCCCGTTATGTTTTATCATGGAAACAATGAGGAAAGAATCAACTGGGAACAAAATACAGCAATATCAATTTTCTCATTGTCATGTATCATTTGTATAGTCAGGCCACAGAACGTGACCCAAGTTTCACTAACTTCCGATCAGATCATCAGATTACTTCATGCATAGTCAAAGAGTGCAATGAAGGAGAAAACCACATGACCACAACTTCAGCAAAGTTACTTTCTGGGCTCACGCTTGGGCCTGAGGTCAGCTCCTATGATCTCAGAGATGCAAATTATCCTCACTCTGATTCTTTGGGGGAATCGTGGAGGGTTGAAGACTAGAAACGCAAGAGACTAAGAAAAAACCCTTAGCCCACTGCCATGGAGTTAACTTCTACTCCTGTGGAGGGTTTCCAAGGCTGTCAATCTTGATGGTAGCAGACACAGTCACCCACCGTCCTCACGAACAGCGGCTGCTGGTTTTTAACCGCCCATGTTGCTGTTAACAGTCCAATGCTTCCCTGGCAGTGTCACCAGGCATCCTAGAATGTCGCTGTGTTCTGAACTAGCTTAGTACCACATTCCAATCAGCCACTCAATGCATTTTAGGAACACAGACTCCTTACACCAAACATATGCAAGTGAAACATAACTCAATAGGCTATTCTGATACTCTGTCCCTAATCATGCAATACATCCTAGAGTCAAATATTGATAAATACATCATGCACGATTATGAATCATTCTACTACCACTCCATTGTCTGGAATTTCTGAGAGATTTAAACAGGTAACATATTTGGCCAGTAACTGAAAGTTTGACATGTTGAGGTGCCCAGAGGTACCTTGGGGAAAAGGTGATTTACTTTCAAAAGATCAATCACTGAAAACTCTGTGGAGCACCATTTCTACTCTGACTCTCCTGGGGTTTACTCCCTTGGGTACCTACGGATAACTGAGAGTGAACTAGATAATTAAGTATGCAGCTAGAGTTGCTCTAAACACACTGCCTGGGCCCATGTGGCAGAGGTGCACAATTGTAATTTGGGGGAGAGGGATATAGGATATACGGGAAAGACTAGTAAGCCAATGGTTATAACTGGTTAGCAATGGGGTTGCAACTTTAATTTGTCAATGGAAGTATGTATCATTGTCTCCATTACTTTGAGGGGAGGAGTCCCTACATGGCACAAACAGTTAAGCACGCAACTACTAGCTGAAAGCTTGGTAGTTTGGAGGGAGTCCATTTCTACATTGACACACATGGGGTCACCCACAGTCAACAACCTAAGGGCCCAAAGTGTAATCTTCTGGAATGCTCAATTGTCTTTCAAGGTGACTCTATTACCCCTGCTTTACAGGTAAAAAAGCTGGGCCCAGATGAGGGGCAAGACTTCCCCAGAGTTGCGTGGGCATCTCAGCCTAGAGTACTAGGTGCCGGGGAAGAGCTTTCAATGGAAACATCAGAAGATTCTAAGGAATCTCAGCTGGAATAATACCTTGGGACTTTATACGTTATACCAGATAGGGCAGGTACAGTAGGCAGCCTGCTCAACTACTTTATATTCAGCTTAGACCAGCTAATTTATTCAGTCTTGAGCCTTTCACAGACAGATATTTCTAGGTTCCCTCGCAGTCCTTAGTATGGTAGTACATGCGAATTAAATTTATCTGTTCATAATTTCTCTTATGAAATCAAAGAGTATATGCAACAACTTCAAAGTACTACTTGAAAATATAAAATTCCAAGTACACAAGGACTTTATGACAATCTCACATATTAGACTTACTATGTAAATTGTTTTTTATTAAATTAAAAATGCTTTACCTAAATCTACTGCACAAGACCTCTTTACAGGATTTAAAAGCAAGAATGTTAATTTGAGGATTGAAGTGTGCTTGACCCATGCCATGGTATTTTCAATCTCATCTGCATGTAAAAGATAGTTGGACACTGAATAAGGAAGACCAAAGAAGAATGGATGCATAGGAATTATGACGCTGGAACACGGACTGCCAAAAGCACAAACAAATTTGTCTTGGAAGAATGTACCACCAGAATGCTCCTTAAAGACAAAGACGGCATATCATCAGGAGAGCCCAGTGCCTGGAGAAGGACATCATGTTTGGTAAACTAGAGGGGAAGTGAAACAGAAGAGGCCCTCAACCTGATGGACTGATCCAGTGGCTTCAATGATGGGCTCAAGCATCGGAATGACTGTAACGATGGCAACATTCCACTGTTGTACGCAGGTGGCTAAGAGTCAGAACTGACTTGACGGTACCTAACAACATATTCATTCCATCTACCCAGTGTTCTTCACCAGGGACAAGTCGGATCTCTTCTTGGCATTATCTGGAGATACTTGTGGCGGTCACACTTGTGGATGCCACTGGAATTGAATAGGTAGAGTAGGTAGAGATGCCACAAAAGATCTTGCAACAAAAGAGCATTATGGAGCGCAAACATCCGCAGTACTGCTGAGAGGCACTGCCATTGACCCTGTCTAAGCCAGAAGCAGGCAACCAGAAGGTATGCAGTTCATTCTCCACACCCTCATCTGGTACAGTGAAAACAAAACATACAAACAAAACCACAATCTTAAGGCACATTGTTGTGGAATTGATTCCAACTGAGAGTGACAACTGCAATGTAAGGTTTCTGTGGCTGTGACCTTTTGAAGCAGGCAGCCAGGTGACTGGGTGGGCTAGCATTTCTTTGGGTTAGTTGAGCGCTTAGTCATTAGCATCCATGAGCAACTCTGGTGTTGTGAAAGGCCTTTCATATTTTGGCTTTCCAGTAAGGGCCATAAAAGTTCCCACAGGATCAACCAGTCTTCAATCTTGTTCAATTTTCTTAAGTAGCAGAGGTGAAATGTTCTAGGCTGACCCCAGGACTACAAAGTCAGTGTACAGGGCTGTTCTGGGGTTCCTTCTAATTATGCTTCAGTGCATCCTGCCTCTGTAAAAGAGGGTAACAATTTTTTTTTGCTCTGCTCTCAAGATCTGAGAGCATGTTTAGCAAACTAGGAAGGCACTGAAAACACTACTACAGATGTAATGTGTGGTGTTGGTTACGGACTTCTCTACTAGGAGTATTCAGCTCACAGGGTATTTATTTGAATCTACTCCTGCCCGATTTATTTCAGAATAAAATAAATTAAACCCTCAGGTTTTAATAAACACAATGCTACAAGTAGCTTTAGAATCGCACACCACCCAGTCCTGACAGCGAGCTCCCCAGATCGTCTCTAGCTTTACTGCTTTGGATCATCTGCTCCTAACGTGTAACAGTCATATTTAAAGACCATTCCAGCATTGAGAAATGTGGATCATTTAAGTGTAGTTTTAGATATATGATTTGTCTTTAAGGGAAAAAAATGAAAACTAGCATTCTAACAAGTCTTAAATAAATACCAGCTAGGTAATCAATAAGACCAAGGATTATAAACACCAGGAGATGAGAGCATGAAAATGAGAAAACTGGGCAGTGCCTCTTATCCACATCTCAAAGCAAGAAGGCATGGGTAGAAATGCAGGCAGGGCACCCTTTGACTCTGGAAGTCCCCATATAAAGTTGGGAAGGTCAATATTACAAGGATCATCTCTCTTAATAGGTTCATCTACAGCCAGAGCTGTTTAGCTGGATGTGAAAGGGGCCACATGGGTACTCACTCAAGGAGCAGGTACCCATAGGAGTAAGGGCCTGATGGGGCGGTCTCTCTCATCCCCGCCCCCTCGCCAGGCGCTGCCACATCTGACAGGGATGGCAGTCCGGCTTGTAACCCGGGCCCAGGCCCCAGCATGTGTCTGACAGGCGGCTGTCAGGCCTCAAGGGCTGGGCCCCAAGCCACTCCTCCACCCGCACCTCCCTGCTACTTTCTGCTCTTGGCGTAGCACTCGCTCACCTATCTGCCCGATGAACTCGATCTTGATACCCTGGTGCTCCAGCCGCTTGTTAGGATTCTTGAGTACGAGGCTCACCTTCCCAGAGACCGTCTCCCCATCATAGAAGAGAAAATACTTCTCCTTCTTGCCATCCTCGGTCTTGTGCTCGGCCCGCTTCCTGCTCTCTGCATCGCTGAGCACAATCTCCACCTCCACGCTCTGTCCAAAGCCGAAGAAGCTCATCGTACCGTCGGCTTGACTGGGCTGGGCTGGGCTGGGCTGAGGCTACTGTCAGCAAGGCCCACTTCTCCTCCTGGTCGGATGGGCGCCGCGCTAGGTGCAAACCGGAGAGCTGGGTGCTGGCTCCGGCTTGGTCCGATCCAACCGCAGCTCCGCTCTGAGCGCCCCGCCGGGCTAGGGTTCGGGCTAGGAGGGTGCACGGGGGTGGGCTGCGGTGCGCGGGGAGGGGCTAGCGCGACGGGAGCTGGACGCGGTGCCCGCGGAGGCGCCTTCAAGGGCCGCTGGCCCCTACAGCCCCCAGCAGCCGGTGGCCGCGTGCGGACGGGGGTCCGCGCAGCGATGCTGGCCTCGCCGCGGGGCACGCCAAACCCGGAGTGGCGCGACGAAGCCCGCTCACTCAGGTCGCCGCTCCGCCGGCCGGGCGGGACTCGGCGGCAGGCAGCAGGACTAGCCTCCTGGCTCGGGGCAGCGCGGCGCACCGTAGAGCCACAGCGGGTACTCGGCGAGGGAGGACCGCCGGGCGGACTCGGGTACTCTCCGGCAGCGGACAGCAGGGTGCCAGCGCCTGCGCCTGCGCCAAGCCCCGCTCCGGCGAGCAGGCCAGGCGTGAAGGTATTGCGCATGCGCAGCGGGAGCCCGGTGGCCGGCCTCGCCCTTACGCGTCACGGTGTCTGCGGCCTCCTTGCAAAGTGTAGGCCCACGTTCCACGAGATGCTCGCAGGTGCTACGGAGGACGCGCCGTTGCTCGGCCCCTTATCGTTTTAATTCCAAAAGCACGCCTTTTGACACGCTGCTGAGACGTTACTTGTGAGGGGGCAGAAGTGCCAGTGCAAACAGGATGGCATCACGTTCTCTTTAAAATCCCTTCTCATTTATGGAAAAGAGATGG
This sequence comes from Tenrec ecaudatus, assembly GCF_050624435.1. Classification (NCBI taxonomy): domain Eukaryota; kingdom Metazoa; phylum Chordata; class Mammalia; order Afrosoricida; family Tenrecidae; genus Tenrec; species Tenrec ecaudatus. The sequence goes on from NC_134541.1 coordinate 56,324,167, forward strand.
TAAGGGGTTAGGCTTGCTAGCCTTAGAACTTTGGAGGGAAACACCAAAGACAAAACTACCCAGACCAACCCATTGCCGTCAACTCCATTCTGTGAAGCAGCAACCCCATGGAACAGAACCCAAAGCTGCCCCATAGGGTTTCCATGGCTGGAAGTCAGACGGAGCAGAGTGCACATCTTTCTCCACCGCGGAGGGTGCGGTGCCCGGTGAATTCCAGCCCGCGACCTTCAGGAACCGTCCAGCGCTTTAACCACGGCACCACCAGGGCTCCTTTCACCTTGGCCCGGTGAGTTCGTTCTGCGCATGCGGCGGAGGACACCGGCGATTGGTCGATGAGATAAATTCCGCAGGGCCGCGCTGATTGGCTCCTAGAGAAATCCTGTGTGTTCTGAGTGGTCAAGAAGGCCGGGGAGCGCGCGCGGGAGCGAGCTCCGAAATTGACTACCCGGAAGGCGGCTGGTGTGGGCCGGCCATGGCGCTGCAGCGCCTCGGAATCAGTCTGCAGCCGTGGTGCCCTTTGCATCTCCGTCTGGGTGAGCCGATGGCGACGCAGGTCCTGCGGGTCGGAAGGGTGGGCTGGCAGCCGGGGGGTAGCGCGGCCTCGGACGGCACCTACGCGGGTCTGGTGAGGCAATGGAGAGGGGTAGGTGGGCTAGGCGCCCGGCCTGGTGTGAGAGAGATGGCAGAGAAAGGAGAGAGTTTCCACTGTATCCCGTAGGGCGTTAAGGAGCTGGAGGCTACAATAGTAGGCTCCGCCCAGTAAAAATAACCGTTTAAAACAAAGCTTGGTCTGATTTGGTTCGTTGACATCGCGTCTCTGTCTTCTGGGCAGATCTCCAGGGCAAGCTCATTTACTGCTTTTGTTTCAATTAGCAAATCTGTTTCTTCAGATGCTTTTCTTGATCGAGTTCTTCAGGAGGTCACAAGTTCAACTAAACCTCTCACAGGCACCTCAAACGTTAACCTGCGTGGAAAGGAATCCCTTTGGGCCAGCTAAGCATGCATTTTGAATATGGCTTCTCAAAAGCCAGCTAATGGCATAGCTCACCTACAAACCTGAGAGTCCCGAGCCCTCCGAAACGTCCATACCCACAATCACTCATCTAACCCTTAGCAATAGCCTACATAGGCTGGTGCTCCATCCCTGATGCCACTCACTGGTTCAGGCCCTCATTAGAGCGTGTCCAGAGACTTGCGCTAGCGAGCATTCATTGCTTTCAGCCCACACCTCTGCCAGGCTCACTTTTAAAGCAAAACGTGGAAAGTGGCCAGTCTTTACATCTTTATTGCCTCCTTTGTTTCCTAAACAAATGACCAAATCCTTCACTGACCAACCCTGTCAGCTTTTCCACAGCATGAGGTTTGAAGTCTTCACCGCAGAGTTGCCATATATCATCAGACAAGCCTAACCTTGGTGTTTTATCTGTCAAATAGAAATTAAAATATCTGCTTCACCTAGTTTTTGTGAAGATTCACCTAACACATAATAATTGCTGAATAACTGCCCATACAAATTCTCAGTCTCCATACTGAAACCATTGTAACAATTTTATTCCCTAGCACTTTACACTGCCCTAGGCTTTACTTTCTATTTGGAAACAATTTCACTTGTTCCATGGAAAACTCCCATGGTCAGGGCTCCCTGACTCATCCTCCCCACGTGCAGTTCCTCTTCTTTGTGATTTTTCCTATTTCGTGCGTGCTCTAGTGTTCTACTCATCCAATGCTATTTTAACACTCATCCATTGTAAAAGATAACTGGTCTTTGAGTGTGTATGTAGCAAGCACACTGTTAGGTCCCTTGTACACATGATTCACAATAATTTTTCATGTTAATAATTCTTGAGTTTAATCACACATGATTGATCAGATCGAGGTATTATTAGCCTTGTTCTGTTTGACTCAAAAACTCTGGCATTTCTGCTTATTCAGGCTCTCTCTTATTTTAATCAAAAACTTGAGATAGTGAGATCTTTGTGGACAAGAATTTTCCAGCCCTCAGCTTTGTATCCTTGGCACTTACTTAGAGGTATCCATATAGTATTTTCTCACAACCATTGAGTGTGTGGATACATACTGTTTTTCCTCTGCCTGAAGTGAAGGAATATAGAGGTAGATGGAATCTCCATCCTTCTGTCCAAAGTGAAGTAATAAGGAGCATTGAAGTCCAGTGGATTAGGCACTGGCTGCTAACCACAAAGTCAGGAGTTTGGACAAGCCCTTCCGAGGGTCCACCAGATATGAAGCTCTCGCTCCCCAAAAGAGTTATAGTCTCGAAAACCCATAGGAGCTGCTCTGCCTTGTCCTATACGGTCACTCTGAGTAGGATTCAACTTGATGGCAGTACATTTTTGTTGAGTTGCAGGTTTCCATGTGTGAGCTACATCACCCCTTGTGGGGGAACCATCTAAGGGACTGCCAAAGCAGATACCTACACTTTATCCTGGATTATGGGCTATAGTCCAACATTTTAATTGCCAGGGGGCTACTGAGTATGAAAAAGGGCTAGTAGGCCAAATAAGTTTGGGAACCTGTGGAGTAAAAGATAAGTGATGTGAGTCTAAAGCTTGATAAGGCAGACTCATTAATAAGGTCTAAATCTGACATCAGATCTTTCTGGGTTTTGTTTGGCCTTAGTAGTTTTGGTCCAGAAATGAGATCAGAAATATTGGTGTGCATTTAAAGATACAAATATAAGATGAGGGGGCTTGCAGAGGTTTACAGAAAATGGAATGGCTTTTTCCATGAATTTTTTGAAGCCTCCCTGTACGAGAGGATGGGAGGCTAGAAAAGATGCAAGAACATCTGTTAGGAGAGTGACTAGGAAAAAGTAAATGAGGCATGTTAAACTATTCCATGGGAAAGATTGTTGACAGTCAATCCTGAGCGTCTCCTAATTTGAGTTGTTTTACTTTTCCTTCTTGAACGGAATCGCTTCGGTTTGTTCCACCTGGGTCATGTGCAGCCGTATTAGTGTGCAGGATTTTATGGACTTACATCTGTTTGCTAGCCTTGTAAATGCAAGTAAACTTAATCAAAGCAGGTCGAAGTAAGAGGGAGAGTGCCTTACTGGGTAGAAATATGGTGAGCAACTGGGGAGCAAATTGACAGGAGAGAGAAATAATTTCCCCCAAACCCATTATGAGCACAGGTGTTAGAAAGCAATGTGTCTCAAACTTTATTTGGGGTTATTAACATGGTTATGAGATTTTCACAAAGGTAATATGAGCCCATCTTTGATTAATCTGTTTCCTTGTCATATTGATTATTTGGTAGAGTCTGATCATTATGTGTTTCTAAGTCATTCACTGGGATTGTTATACCAAAAAGTCATTTTCCTTTGTGATAATTTTTGAAGAAGACCAGTCTCATAATGTCAGTGATTAGTTTTAAAAATATGTATTTCCCGAGCTGTTTCTATTTCCTTTAATTATACAGCATCTGCATTGCAGTCAAAGTGGATTACGACCAAATTATTTTTCTCATATACTCAGTCAAAAAAGATTGCTGTTTTTCTGTTTTGTTTACGTTTTACTGAGCACTTATTAATTCCATTCTGTTTTCCCTGCTTAGCATGGGTAGACACAGTGTGGGAACTGGATTTCACAGAGGCAGAACCATTGGATCCCAGCATAGAAGCAGATATCATAGAGAATGGATTGGACGCATTCACGAAACTCTATGAAAGTCTTCTCCCTTTTGCTACCGAGGAACACGGATCTACAGAGGTAAAAAAACAAAAACAAAAAACTAAAAACGAAGCAACCCATCTTTAGGTGTCAGCAGTGGAAGATAGAAGTCATTATTATATATTGTAAAGCTTAGTTAGTTTATAATTCCCAAATGAGTGCAATCGGCATTAAAAATGTGGTTAATTTTTTGGAATATCCAAATAGCTGTCCCTCAGAATTTCAAGGTATTAGTCTGTATTTTTGTTGTTGTTGTTGAAGTCATGATTTCTATTTACAACAGGAAACTACTGTTGTAAATAGAACCAAACTGGTTCAGAGACAAATTAGCCTGGCTAAGTCTTCAGAAGCGGATAGGTGAATATATGGTGGAACATAGGACAATGAGTTAGTCAGAGGATGGATTATGGGGTTCTGAAATGGGGTTCCACTGTGAGGTTCTAATAGTGTTTAGAGCAGATTCTGTTCTGCATATTAGAACTGCTTTATCATCACAGCTCTCTGAAGAAGACGTCCTAATGAGCCATATCCTAAGTAATGTGAATAGACCAATTTTAGAACCTGTATTATTATTTTGTGTTTTACAATTTTATTAGTAAATATACACAGCTCAGGGCTGTGTGGAATTTACTGAGAGAAAAAGGCTAGAAACAGGAGTACAGTGACTGATCAGACTGAGGAGATCAAGTTGACAGGTTCGGAAAAGGAATCTCTCCTACTGCTGCACTGTAGGTTACTTCTGTTTGTTCCTGGAAGTCATAAGTGGAATCCAGACATTTTTGGTGTATCTAATTTCTTTCACTCTTATTTGTAAAGTGTGGTTGTATGCTTCATTATCTTGCTCTTTTTAAATTGTAGCATAATATGCCATTAAGTATATATTTTCATTTAATCTCCTATAGATGGGCATTTGAGTTGTTTGCAATTTTTCGGTACTTCAGATAAAGCTGCTGTGAACACTCATGTACACGCATTTGTATGCACATGTATTTTAATTTCTTATGGATAAATATTTTGCATTAGACTTACTAATCCAGAGTAGCTATTTGCTTAAGAGAAATTACTAGACCAAATGGACAATGACAACTTTAAAACAAAGTTGAGAATGTAAGGTGGTGGGGGGCCTAGATTACTGGGAACAGTACAAGAATGGAAATAATGAGAATGTTCACATTGTGAAGACTAACCAGTGTCACTGAGCAACTTGTATAGAAATTGTCGAAAGGGAATCTTAAGCTACTATGTAAACTGTCACTGAAAATGCAATAAAATAATTTTTAATGGAGATTGCTAGAAAAGTTTTCCGAAGTATCGGCCAATAAAATGTCAACTTCTACAAAGACTAGAAAGTGGTTATCAGATGCTGCAGAGATGACTGACTAGGCTGAATTTGGAGACAAGGCTATCGAGACTAACTGTTTATGGGAGTAGAAAGCCCCGTCTTTCTGCGGCAAGCTGATGGTGGTTTCAGAACTGTCAGCCACAAGGATTGCAGCCAATGCATAGCCGCTGCACGACTCAGCCTACAAATTGCCTTCAGAGTGAGGATGTGACGACTGTAAAGGTAGAAGCTGTTTTGTAGTGAAAGAAAGGGGATTGTTGAGAGCCTTTTTACTATAAAATGAGCTCAAATATAAGGTAATAATATGCTTATTCAAGGCATTAGCCACCTAAGTCATCTCAGAGAAACAATTCAAGAATAAGACTGATACTGGAAAAAAATGAATGAAACATTTGCCATTTCCCATTTTTGTACCAATACCTTAGTGGCATAAGTTACATCTACCGTGTGCGACCTTCACCACCCTCACTTCCAGTGTTTGCAGCGTTCTCAACAGAAACTCAGTATTCCCTATATAGGGTTTCTTCATTTTTCAGTAACCACTAATGAGCTTTGGTCTTTATATATTTGCCTGTTGCAGATATTGCATTTCAGTGAGATGGATACACTGTGAGGGGGTTCGTTATCTTTCATTCCATTTTCCACAAACATGTGAAACCCTCTAGTATTTGTCCTTTATAATGGACTTGAACCACTTAGCATATATTTGCAGGGGGCATCTTGATAGCCAGTGTCCAAACTTTATTTCTCTCTATGATGACGTAATAATATCCCCTTTGGATGTAAACCACATTTTGTTTTTTCATCTGTTGATGGAGATTGGATTATTTCCCCTTTGGGCTGTGAGCACTGCTGCAGTGAACATTAGCGTACAAACATATGTTTGTGCTTCTGCTTTTAAGTGGGGCGGGGGGGGGGTACCTAGGAGCAGAATTGCCGAGTTGGAAGGTAATTTTATCGTTAACTTTTCTGAGGACCTGCCAAGCTATTTTCATGGCGGTGGCACCATTTTCTAATTCTATCAGCAAGGAATTCAGATTCTTTCAGATTGTGGACAGCGCTTGTTGGGTTTTGTGGCAAGCGCCACCCTGTTGGAGGTGAAAGCAGCCGCAGCGACACTAGATGAGGCGTTTTGCTGCTAACTGGAAGGTCAGCTCCACCAGCTAGGGAGAGCAGTGAGGCCTTCTGCCCTTGAAAAGGTCGATATTCTTAGAAACCCTATGTATTTTGAGATAAGACTGTTGCTGTGATTGGAATTGACTTGATGGCAGTGGGTTTGATTTGCATTCTCTGGTAACTAATGATGGTGAGCATCTGTTCATATGCGTCTTCACCATATGTATAGCTTCATTGGAAAAATATCTTAAAATTCCATGCCCATTTAAAACATCATTTTATTGGGGGCTCATCCAGCTCTTATCACAATCCATACATACAATTGTGGCAAGCACATGGTACATTTGTTGCCATCATTATTTCCAGAACATTTTCTTTCTACTTCAGCCCTTGGTATCAGCTCCTCATTTTTAAAATATTGTTATTTTTTCATGTCTTACACTGACCAGTGTCTCTCTTCACCCACTTTTCTGTTGTCCATCCCCCAGGGAAGGGGTTCAATGTAGATCATTGCCCGTGTCTTGCACCTTCCCCTTCCCCTCCTGGTATGGCTACTCTCATTTTTGGCCCTGAGGGGTTTATCTGTCCTGGGAATCCCTGTGTTTCCAGCTCTTATCTGTACCCATGTACATGCTCAGGTCTAGCTGGATTTGTAAGGTGGGAGTGGGGGGCGGGGATTAAAGAAGTAAAGGAAAGTTGTGTGTTTCCTCAGTGCTGTACTGCACCCTGATCGACTCCTCTCTTCCTTGTGTCCCTTCTGTAAGGGGATGTCCAACTGTCTACAGATGGGTTTGGGGTCTCCACTCTGCACTCCCCCTCATTCACATTGATAAGACTTTTTGTTCTGGGTCTTTGATGTCTGATGCATGATCCCACCAACATCTCATGATCACACTGCCTGGAGTGCTTCTTCCATGTGGACTTTGTTGCTTCTCAGCTAGATGGCCGCTCGTTTGTCTTCAAACCATGCCCATTTTTTATTAGGTTTTTTCACTTTTTGTTGTTTAATTGTAAGGGTTTCATATAAACATTTTATGGCTACTTGATGTAGTTATTTTTTTACCAACATAATTTTATATATTCATTTGTCTTTCCCTTCACTGAAATTAATATGTATCCACGCTCTAGTTAGTAATTTGCCTTTCCTTTGCTTTCAACCCTAGGTTATCATGAAAGGATACTTCTGTTGGTGTGAAAGGCTTTCTTTCTTTTTTTTTTTTTATTTACAACAATGGTCTCGTACAATGTTTGTCCTTGACATTGCCTTGTTTCACTCAGTGTCCTCTAAGTTCATCCATATTATAAGATGCTGGCAGATTTATTATTATACCTCAGCGTTGCGTAGTATCCCATTGTGTGTCTGTACCATGGTTTAGCCACTCTTCCTTGATCCTTATCTTTTTACCATGGTGAATAATGCTGCAGTGAATCTAGGTGTGCATATTTCTATTCCTGTTGCAGCTAATACTCTTCTAGCACAAAAATTTGCCCACAGAAAAAGATTTCTCCACCAGCAACAACCAAAATTGAACTCAAAACAAGCCCAGAGTGAATCCCAGGTGTTTCTTGCAGTGCTTGCCTGTGTTGCCCATTTCTCGGTGCAATGGAAGGAGAGTGGGAAAAGTAGGACATGGACCAAATATTGGGATTGCTGGTCACATATGATATTTCGATTTCCAACATTTTGGCTGAAGTACCATTCTGTCGTCCGCCCACCGTGATTGCCCCACTGTACAGCCCTACTACCAGCACTGTACAGGCCTCCAGTTCCTGCCGACCCTAAGCAGCATTTGTTGCTTTCTCCTTTTTCAGAACTTTGCTGTCAATGCTGACATGAGATGATAGCTCACTGTTTGGATCTGTATTTCTCTAATGGTATTTCTTATGTTTACTGGCTGCCTACTTGTCTGTTTTACTATTGAGGTATTGGCATGTTCAGTGAAACTTAAGATATTAGCCCTTATTCGTTGTCTAGCATTCATATACATATGATGAAATGCATATGCATTGAAAATACCATGCCTCAGGACAGGTGCACCTTAGTCCTCAAAGTAGCATCCTTGTTTTTTTCAACACTTTAAAGTGTTGGATGATATGAAGAACACAGCATCAGGATTAGAGGAAGGCATATTAACAACCTTTGCTAGGCAGATGACGCAGCCTCGCTTGCTGAATGTGAGAATTTGAAGCTCTTGCTACTGAGGATAAGGTTTGCAGCCTTCAAAATGGATTACAACTTAATATAAAGAAAACAACTGGACCAATGGTTAATATCATGATAAGCAGAGAAAAGATTGAAGTTGCCAAGGATTACATTGTGCTTGGCTCTACAATCAAACCTCATGAAAGTAACACTTGCGATCAAAGAACGCATTCATTGTGTAAATCTGCCTTACAAAACCTCGAGAGTGTTGAAAAACAGAAGTTACTTTAAGAATTAAGGTATGCCTTACTCAAACCATTTCCTCTATATGTGTTTATTAGGAGAAGGCATGGGACAAAAATAAATTTAATATAATCATGTTTCTATATATATAGGGTCTATTTACTTTTTCACCAAGGCTACTTTAGAAATCTATTGAGGGACTAACTTGTGTGGGTTTTCTCTTCTCCCATTGCCACAGTCTCTTGTCGGGGGTGCTCAGTGGTTAGCCATGCTGTGTCTCAGAGTGGAGCAGCTGTACCAAAGGTTTTCAGGCTGTCATCTTTTGGGAACAGATCAATGGTTATTATCCTTGGAGGCCACTCGATTTGTCTGGATTCTGGATGCCTCAGTTCGGAATGAGAGTGAAAACTGGCCTTTGGGTGCATGTAACGCAGATGAAGGGTGGCCTGGCTGAGTAATCACTGATTCGTTGCTGTGTATGCTTGACCACTGCACCACTAAGACTCCTTTCAGTAACTAATAGACATAGCCCAAAGGTCTTAGTGGACTTGGGACCTTTACCTATTTGTAACATTCCAAGTACTTTGAAAAAAACCAAATACTAGGTTTCCCCATTTCTCTAATTATTCATTTCCATGATTTCTCCTTTATTCTCCTTCCCTTAGAATCTTTGGACCTTCTTCACTGAAAACAATGTATCTCAAAGTACGCTCGTGGCATTATTCTATCATTTCGTTCAAATAGTGCATAAGAAAAACACCAGTGTGCAGTACCGGGAGTATGGCCTTCATGCTGCTGCGCTTTATTTTCTGCTACTAGAAGTTCCAGGTATGTGTGTTTTAGTATGATAGCACAAATCTTTCTCTTTCTACGTGGTTTTCATTTTATACTTTGCTTCCATACTTATAAAACAGGGCAGTGATGATTGTGCTATAGGTATGTTCTGAGGATCAAATAGGATAGAGCATGGGAAATTGAGATAGTTAAAGTTTATTGTGCCAACCTGGCCAATAAGCACCTGTGGGGTTAATTGAAGGGCAGAAAGACAAATGGCCCCATGAGCCTCGCCTTTCAAGTTCTCAGGTCTCTTGCTTTCTGATGGTCAGAGCAGGGTGCAGCTGCCTTAGCCAGTTCTCTGCTTCTACAAGACATCCCTGAGGAGAAGCCACATGGACCTATCCAATGCAGCCCTGGGTGCTGGAGCGCCGTGTGTGGAGACCCCTGCCAGCGCTGAGATGCTTACACATTCACTGATTCGGCTTTTCTTCTGCAGTCAGCATCATTGCATGTGTTTTGTGAGATGGAGGAGGATTTTTTGGATTGGTGTAGGACATGCAGGCTAATGGATTTGTGGGCTTGTGCAGCACTGGGTCGGGATGTTTTCTTGATGTGCACTTACCCTTTATATAAAACTCTCCTATACATGAGTTTCTGTGGATTTTTTTCTCTAATGTACTCAGACTAACACAGAAATACTGGTTCTTTTGTAGATGTTAGAAAAATGTCTTTCCCATTTTTTCCTTTAATGTATTAATTTTTTGATAATCTACTCTGTTCCTGATAGGCTGTACTTTTAATTTAATGCAAATAACGTGAGAGGCTTAAGACTAGAGGGAGGATGTTTCTAATGTTTACTACACCCCTCCCCAGCCCCCCAACTAATTACCTCAGTCTGAAATTCGGACATGACTGCTCTCTATTCTCCCAGCTCCTTATTCTGGTTTAGAGTAATTGGGGTGCTCATTGTCTCCTCCATACGGGTTGAAAATAGGTGTAAAACTATTGTAGTCGAGAAATCGTCTAATAGCTAGTGATAGTTGATGACAGAAGCAGAGGGCAGACTATTCATGGGGACGGTTACAATTCTTTTATTCTCAGAGCACTTGGTGGCTTTCCCAGGAGTAATCAAGAAATCGTTTTTCTTCCTATTGCACATCCTGGGAACATGAAGAACTTAGGATTTATCTAGAACAGAAAATCAGTTTGCTAAGGGCATTTGTAATTAATGTCAAAGATTTATTCTGTATGATTTTGGAGTTGGTAAAATGATGTGCATAAGTGCTCAATGTTGTTGTTGTTTTAACATCAGTATGTAAAAAAATTTAGCATAGGACACTTGTGAAAATACCTTAAAGGGAGAGTGTGGTTGACATTAAAAACACAACACCAAAATAAATAACACTGTGAGTTACATTAACGTACCATAATCTGTCTCTATATCTATTAACCAATGATAAGGCGAACATGAACATTCTTGTCCTGTTTCTGTTTTTAAGGAGAACATTTAGTCTTTTAAGTTTGTTTTAACTAGATTTTTAAATGGTGACCTTTGTCAGGCTGAAATCTGTTTGTAATAGTTGTCTTTTAACATGAAAAGAGGTTGGGTTTTGTCATTACTTTTCTGTATGTGATGATCATGCAATTTTTTTCTTTATCTCATTAATGTAGCATATCCCATTGATTTAGTTCCATGTGTTATATCATAGTTCTGGTCCTGTGATAAATTCCACTTGGTTATAGGATTTGTCATAATGTGCTGAAGTCATTTTACTTACATATTTTGAGAAATTTTGCATTTATAGGTCTACAGCATACACATGCCCCTAATACACCCACAGTGAGAGTAGGGAGAAGACTTAAAAAGTTGATGAGAAAATGGAATTAAAAGACTGAAAAATAATGGAATTTTTCCACAAACTTTCCTTATTTTTCTTTGCCCAACACAATTTCTGCCAACTTTTTGAAGCCTCTTCATGTATGTTTATATACCTTATATTATTATACTTCACAAATAATGCATTTTTTAATAACGAAGACTTGTGTCGACCCAGGGTCCAGCCAATATATCAGGACTATTTTTCCAACAGCTGAACTTAGCGTCTCTTTTCACATTTTGGTAATTTTCAAGATATTCCAAACTTTTCCATAATGCTTGCTATAGCGTAGATAATAGACGACCTACCCATAGCCATTCAAGCTCATTTTGGCCACATATAAAGAATCAAGCCTATATATTTTCCACAGGAGCGGATAGCCTCATCTTTCTTCCAAGGAGTGCTTGTGTGTTTGAACTACCAACTTTGCACTTAGTCTTAACGCTTACCAGACAGCAACACCAGGGCTCTTTCTAATAGACTATAGTAGGGGTTCTCAACCTGTGGGTCGCGACCCCTTTGGGTGGATGAACTAACCTTTCACGGTGGTTACCCAATTCATAACAGTAGCAAAATTACAGTTACAAAGTAGCTACGAAAATAATTTTATGGTTGAGGGTCAGCACAACATGAGGAACTGTATTAAAGGGGCATGGCATTAGGAAGGTTGAGAACCACTGGGCTATAGTATAGTGTAAGTATTATTTTTATATGTGCCAAAATTTTGGACGACTCACGTTATTGCAATATTTGCTTTGTAATGATGATCTGGAACTGAACCCACAATCTCTGTGGTATGCCTGTATGTTTGTGTGTGTGTGTGTGTGTGTGTGTGTATTCCTAAAAGATAATCTTCTGATGTTTGACTGGTTTAAGTATGTAAGTATGCAAGTGATACCTGTCTCATAGAATGAATTGGGGGGTGTTCCAGCCTCATCAGTTTTTTGGTAAGAGTTGTGAAGTATTGAGATTATGCTTTGACTGTCGTTAGAATTCACTTTTCCGTCAGTCTGTTGTACCGTGCTGACTTTCGTGTTGCTGTGATGCTCAAAGCTACATAACAGGTATTTCAAATACCAGCAGAGTAACCCAAAGTGAACAGATTTCAGTGGAGTCTCCAGACTAAGAATACATTATTAAGAAGGAATCAGCTGCCTACTTTGGAGGAATTAGCTACTGAATACCTTTTCAATAGCATCAAAATATTGTCAGATACTTAGGCTTCATGAATTGAAGCACAGCATTTTAAGAGATAATACCAGAAGAAGAGCCCCTTCGGTCAGAAGGCACTCAAAGTACGACTGAAGAAGAGCTGCCTTCTCAAAGTGGAGACAGCCATAATGACATGAATGGAATAAAGCTTGCCAGAGTCGACCTTCATTTACCGATGGAGCACTACTCAAAATGAGAAGAAACAGCTACATAAATCTAACAATGAAAACTTGGAATGTACAAAGTATGAATCTAGGAACATTGGAAGTTGTTAAAAATGAAATGAAACTTGCCAAATCAAGATCTTAAGTGTTGGTAAACTGAAATGAATTAGTATTGGCCATGTTGACTCGGTCATATATACTATGCTAGGAATGACACAGCCTAGAAGAACAGCATTGCATTCTTAGTCAGAAGGACATTTCAGGACCTGTCTTGAAGTGCAATGGTGTCTGTGATAGGATTATATCTATCCTGTACAAGGAAACCTAATCAATACAATTATCCAAATTTAGGTACCACCTAATAAGTGAATAGTGAAGAAATTGAAGAATTCTGCAATGTCTTCAGTCTGAAATTAATCAAACATGCAATCAAGATGCATGGATAGCTTTTGGTGATTGGAACGCAAAAGTTGGAAATGGGAAGGAACAGTAGTTGGAAAATATGGCCATGGTGTAGACACAAAGCTGGAAATTACATGATAGAATTTTGCAGATCAACAACTTGTTTATAGGAAATGCCTTTTTCAACTACACAAGACCATGACTATATACATGGATTTCTCTAGCTGAAATAGATGAGAATCAAATTCACTACAATGGTGGCAAGAAATGGTCGAGAAGTGCTATATCAGCGGCTAAATCAGACCAGTGACTGATTGCGGAACCAACCCCCCAGTTACTCATAAGTTCAGGTTAAAGCTGAGGAAAATGAAAACAAGTCCACGGGAACCAAATATGACCTTTAGTTTATACCAGCTGTATTTCAAGTGCATCTTAACAGATTTGCCACATTGAAAGTGATGAGCTATGGGAGGACATGAGGACTATCATGAAGAAAGCAAAAGGCCATTAAAAAGACAGGAAAGAAAGAAAAGATCGAAGTGGATGTCAGAAGCAACTTGCCCTGAATCATAGAATAAAGCAAACGGAAAAAAACAATGACATCAAAGAGAAACTTATCAAAGCCAAATATAATGAAATGTGTAATGCCCTTGAGTTAGAAAACCAAAAAGGAAGCAGATGCTCTGTATATCTTGCACTGAAAGAACTCAAAAAAAAGTTAAGCCTGATTTGCAACATTGAAGGATTCTATGTGGAAAATATTGAATGCTGCAGGAAGCCTCCGCAGAAGATGGAAAGAATCCACAGTTACTGTACCAAAGAGAACGGGTCCACATTCCAGCGTTTCAAGAGGTAGCTTAGGTGCAAGAACCAATGGCACTGAAGAAGTTCAGGCTGCACTGAAAACATTAACCATAAACAAGACTCTAGGAATTGATGAAATACCAATTAAAGTATTTCAACAAGCTGATGAAGCACTGGAAGCACTCACACACGTATGCTAGGAAATTTAGAAGACAGCTACTTGGCCAATTTACTGGAAAAGATCCATATTTGTACTCATTACAAAGAAAGGTGACCCAACAGAATGCTCAAACTCTAGTACAATACCATTGATAGACCACGCAAGTAAAATTTTCCTGAAGATTATCCAACAACAGATACAGCAGTATATTGATAGGCAGCCGTCACAGATTTAGGCAGTATTCAGAAGAGAACATGGAGCAAGGCATATTATTGCTGATGTCAGATGGATCATGGTCCAAAGTAGAGATTACCAGAAAGATGTTTACTTGTGTTTTATTGAGGATGCAAAAGCATTTGACTTTGTGGATCATATAAACTGGATTTTGGAAATCTACGTAGATATTTATGACTGTTATGTCTTCTAATGACTGTTATGTCTTCTAATGAATTGACCTTTCTGGAATTATGTCTTTATTGGTCCCTTTAGTATTGTGTATCTTCCTTGTAATTTAGTCTACATTGTCTTGTGACAATGTTTTTGTTACATTTTTTCCTGCATTTATCTTATGTCCAATTGTATTTTCCTATATAAGGGGTTTTTTATTTGCAAAACATATAGTGAAGTCATGCTTCTTAAAATCCATTCTGGCAATCTTTGCTTATAGGAATTATCAGTATGATTAAGTCTTTGCCATTTTTCCTCTTGGTCCCATATAGATATTGTCCCTTGTTCCCTCTCCTTCTGCCTTTTTAATGGATTTTGTATTTTTATACATATATTTATGTGTATATTTTATGCATATTACCTATGCGATTGCATAGCCTTGGTGTCGTGGGGGTTGTGCACTAGGCTGCTAGCTCGCAAGTCAGCAGTTTGAACTTACCAGCTGAACCACAGGAGAAAACTGTGGCTTTCTACTCCCATAAAGAATTGCAGTTTGGGACACTCACAGGAACAGTTCTACCCTGTATTATAGGGACACTATGAGTCAGAATGGACTTGATGGCAGTGAGACTTGTTTGTGGGTATTCAGCCTACTGATTAGAATATTGGCACCAGTTTTCACTATAAACTCTAGTTTTTGAGGTATAGAACATATGCCACATACCACTCTTCACCCTGCTTAGCCATTAAACAATCATCTTGCTTAGATCCACTAACAGTGCACATGGAAGCTACAGTCAAGAGATTCAGAGATTCATTGCATTGAGTACATCTGCTGCAAGTCCTTGTTAAAGTGTTGAAAAGCAAAGATATTATTTAGCGGACTAAAGTGAGCCCGAGTCAGACCGTGTGCCCTGTGAGTGAAAGCTGCACGTGGACTGAAAAGACCAAAGAAGAACCGATGCATCTGAATGATGGTGCTGGAGGAAACTAGTGGGACGTCCCATGGACTGCCACGGAACAAACCAACCGCCTTGGAAGAACGGCCGTTTCATCTCGCCTGCTGGGTACATGTTAGGAGAGACCCGTCCCAGAGAAGAATGTAACGCCTGCTAAAGTAGCATGGCAGCCCAAAAGAGGAAGACCTCTGACAAGATGGATTGCCATAGCGGCTGCATCAATGGGCTCAATTGACATAAGAATGATTGTGAGGGTGGCGCAGGATCAGGCAGTATTTTTTTCTGTTGTACATTGGATCACTATGAGTTGGAACTGACTGGACCACACCTAAAAACACCCACAAAAACAACAGCTTAAGATATAGTGAAATACCATATCTAAGAATCAAGAGCTGGCATAGTCTCTCCAATGTAATTTTCTGAACATGCATCCAAAGTAATCCCAGGATCAGGCTTTAAAATGAAGACACTGAAAAAAAAATTTTGTGTTTGGCAGTGTTATGATAGGAAAAATCAAGCGAAGCTATTAGAACTGCCTCTTTTTAGGAAAATTGTAAGCCCAAAGAATGTTATATTCCTGAAGGGATTGCTGAGATTCTTGCCATCAGGAAGGACTTGAAAGATAACGGGATGGTTCTCAACATGGGCCTGTTATATTCTCCTCTTTGGACTCTACCAAACTAAAAAGATGGATCTTACTGAATGACTGGCTTATCCTAAATCTAACCCGGTGGTGCTCCAATTGCAGCTATTGTTCCAGATGTTTCATTACTTGAACAAATTATTATTTCTCAGTTCTGGTTTTGAAGACTCATCAGAAGCAGGTTACTGAATGGCAATGAGTGAGTTTGATCCTTACCCAAAGAATTCTGCAGTCTTCAACTTCTACCACATCAAAATGGTAGTTTGGGCGTTCTGGCCGTACTCAAATTGTGTTCCTTTGAAACGTTCTTTGATTTTTGAAGAACAAAAGGAAATCGGAATAGGCTATGTCGGCACTATTGGTTGGGAAGAGTAAGGTTTCCAGGTAAATTATTGTAGGACAGCCCTTGCTGTCTTGCTGAGCAGGGGCATTGATAAAGGGAAAAAGGACATTCCTTGGTACAAGTTTCTTGGCCTTTCCCCCACAGATGCAATTTCCCATATTCTTAAAACATCTCCCCAATGAGCTCCTATGGTCACCTCTTTGTCCTTCCTAGAAAGCTATCAAGATTGCCCCTTTGGAATTAAATTGAAAAACTCTCCATAGCCTACTGAGATGTTCTTTCTGCCTTGAATTTAACTGGCCACGCTAATCCCCTTGGAAGCCACTTTTTATGGGACCTTATTTTGAAGGTGCCGTAATGAGACTAAGACAGATGGATCACTGAGAGAACTTGTGAAGCTCACGTCGCACAAACTTGTTTATACATCTTTCTCTCTTCTAACAGATTTGTCTTTAAATTTACCTAGTCTAGTATTATGGTTACCTCTTTTTAGTGTAGAAAATACATATTTTTTCATTTTTTTTACTTTCAGCCTGTTTGTGTCCTTGGAGCTCAGGATGTAGCTAGGTGTCAGCATGTAGCTAGATCTTTTTTTCTTTTATCAATGTTGGTACTGCCTGTTGATTGAATCATTTAGTCCATTTACATTTCACTGTAGTGGTTACTGATAAGAAGTGAATTACTTTTGTTATTTATTTATTTTTATGTTTTAAGCTTGCTTTTTTACCCTTTACTGCTTGCTGCTGCATTTTGTGGGTTTATTCTAGTGGGCTGCTTGTGGATCAGTGTTTTACAATGATTATACACTGTGAGAAGGGCAGTTTTCAAAACAGCTAGTCCATCATTTCTAGATGTGGAAGTCACATAATATATTTCTAATTTAGCACTATTGATCATCCACTAAAGCTGAAGATGATATGGTACCACTGATAAAGGATCAATGTAATTCAGTTCAGCAGAAAGGCTGGTTTTGGCTTCTTTACTCTTCATCTGTTTTTATAGGAACTTTTCTAGACAGTGAAATTAACATATGTTTTTACTCTGTAAATAGGCAGTGTAGCCAATCAAGTGTTCCATCCAGTGATGTTTGACAAATGCATTCAGATTCTAAAGAAGAGCTGGCCCCAGGAATCTAACTTGAGTCGTAAAAGAAAGAAAGAACCACCTAAGAGCTCTCAGGGTAACTCAAGAGGGACTAGAAAGAGAGTGAAACCACGGAGAAGACGGGATATTGAGGTAAGAAGTGATTGGAGTAATAAAATATATACTTTCTCTGTCCATGGTTTTGATCTATTCAGAGATTGACCTTAGATTAAAATGTGATTTCTGGTATTTTGATAATTACCAGGAGGTCATGTAACATGGCCAGTTTATCCAGTATGTTTTTAAGTCATCTCTTAACTTGGTATAATATTGAGTACATTTACGCTAGCTCTCTTCCAAGTTCCTGATCATCTCTTATCCTTGTGCTCCAAGTGTCCAAGAAAGCATTCTACCTGGTGCTGCGTTTAGTATATCATCTCATCGTTAGTGAGGGTGCTTGAAACATTCTGAGGACTCTTGTACAGGAGAGCATAGAATGACATCAATTCCAAATTCTCATGGAGTACACAGGAAATCCTGGTTCATTGACTTTAAAACTTCTAAGAAACAAGGAATATTTTCATTGACACAAAATTATAGGACCAGGAACTATTTTGGCCCTCCAACAATTTACAGCGTGGTTATGGAAGGCTGGAATAATCACAGGATTTTGTCAAAGTCTTATCAGTTCAAAGCTTCAGCCACTCTTTCAAGTTCAACTGGACTTGGTTTAGATTCATTGATAACAAATGGACAAAGTGTTAGGCATTATTAGAAAGTTACCTATGCATTTCTTTTCACAACCTAGATGGATATAATTTTACAAGAGCAAGAAGAGGAGGAGGATATTTGTTTTTCTGCCCGGGATCTTTCTCAGATTCGAAATGGCATCGTCTGTCTTTTCAAGAATTTCTTAAGGCTTCTGCCCAAGTTTTCCCTCAAAGAAAAGCCACAGTGTGTTCAGAATTGTGTAGAGGTAAGTAAAAATTGTCCTGCGGGCGAAAGATGAGGCTTTCTGTTCCTGTAAAGATTTATGACCTGGGAAACCCAAAGGGCCAGCTCTGTTCTGTCCTATAGGGTTGAGATGAGTCAGAATTGACTTGGTGATAGTGAGGAGCAAAAAAAAAAAAAAAAAAAATCCAAGGACCTTGGGACATCCTCAGAGGGCATAAAGTGTAGGTAATATTTAATGACCAGGAAAAATTCAGCCTTTTCTTTGTGTTGTTTTCCAGATCTTTGTTGCATTAACTAATTTTGAGCAAGTATTTGATGAAGTTCATGTTTCACAAATCAGGTGAGCCATTAAGTCTTCCAGTGTTCAAATTTAATGTAGTATATTAATTTTTTCTCTGGTGGAAATACAAAAGCTATTCTATCATAATTGGTAAAATTGAAAATATACTTATTTTAATATGACATATTGTTAAGTATTCCATACTAAGGTCTATTAATTCACTCATCTTTTGCATTCTTTATTTAGAAACATCGTGGAAGCAAAATACATACCAGAACTTGCCTATCATGGATTGTATTTGCTGTGCTCCCCGATCCATGAAGGAGGAGATAATAAGGTAAAGGAAGCCAGAATCAAATGCAATAACTAGCTGAGTTAAAAGTATACAAAATATACTGTGAGAAAATGTTGAAAGGATCTGATTGAGTGATATTTTCATTTTCTAGATTATTTTCATTTCAGATCATCTACAGGGGCAATAATAGTGTGGTGATTATGAAGATAGTGGTGGGGTGTTTGGTTTCTAATTCTGGCTCCACGTCCTACTTAGCTATGTATTCTCATTTAGACAAAAGATATAAAAATCTTACCTTTCCGACAACTATCTTGAAAGGATTGATAAAATAATGCAACATGTTGGACAGATTTATCATTCTTTTGTGTTTAAAGTACAGATGTGATAGAATTCATCTTAATGTCCTAATTCTGTTTCAATAATCTAGTTTTTTTTTATTGTCCTTGACAACATAAAATCGACAGCATATACCAGTTCAAATATCTACATGTACAATTCATTCACATCGCTTGCAGTCTTCAAATTATCCCAACCACTGTCATCCACTTCTGAACTAATTCTCCCCAGTACCAAACTCACTGCCTTCTACATTTCCAACTTTTCAAGGTTTTATTCTCACTTTGATCCCATATAGTAGATCCTAAAAGTATAATACTCAAGGTATGTGTATATCGTTTACTTTATTTAATATGCATTTGTCAAATAGCTGGTAATGGCCCAAGAAGCACATTACTATTGTTCACCTAGAACCCGTTAACCTGCCTTATCTTCAGGTGGTTAATAATGATGAACTGTCACCTGTAGCACCATCTTTGAGGCTCTTGGATTTGCTAGCCTACTTTGAATTGACTTTTCTCTTTTAGGTTATCAGTTATATTTTTCATCAAATGCTGAATGTAATATTAATGTTAGAAGGTGGAGAAGGATCTCATCGCACCACTCTTAATATAACTTCACAAGTCATTAATAGTAGAAACCAAGCAGTACAGTTTATCAGGTAAAGATTATATTTAAATTTTTTACTCTCTATCACTCTTCCTTGGTCCCTGAGCTCTGTGCTGAACAGGATATCGGATATCCATGTATCTAGGTAGACCACTACTTGCCTGTCATCTTGTCACACTGTGGTGGCTCATGTGTTGCTGTGATGCTGGAAGCAATTTCAAATAACAACGTCAACAGGTTTCAGCCAAGGTTCTAGACAAAATAAACCATTAAAAGGAATTAGCTGTTCCCTTTATTAGCCACTGTAAGCCTTATGGATTGCATTGAAATATTGTCAGATGCTGACGGCCTAATGAATAGAAAGAGAACATTGTCAGAGATTGTGCCAGAGATAAGCCCCTCAGCTGAAGACACTCAAACTATTACTGAGGACAGAGCTGCCTTCTCACAGTGGAGTCAACTGTAGTAACATGAATGGAGGACAGCTCAGCAGAGTCAAGCCTTTGGGACCTTCATTTGCTGATGAGACATGACTCAGAATGAGGAGAACTGGCTGCAAGAATCTAGTAATCAGAACTTGAACTATGAAGTATGGCTCTAGGAAAACTGGAAGTCACTAAAAGTTAAATGGACAAAATAAAGATTGAGTGATTGATTGATATCCTAAATGTTAATAGGCTGAGGACTAGTATTAGGTATTTTGAATCAGAAAATGATAGTGTTTTCTATGTTGGGAATGACACAATCAAGAGGAATGGCATTGCAATCATCAAAAGGGGCATTTCAAGATCTCTTTTGAAGTACAGTGCAGACTATGATTGGATTTCCTTGAAATTGGATAGATATAGTCCTCTCAGTACAACTATTCAAATGTATATGCCCAACCAATAAAGCTAGTGAAGAATAAATTGAATTAAACAATTCTGCCCATGCCTTCTGTCTGAAATTGATAAAACATTGCAATCATGATTCACGGATAATTTTTAAAATAATTAAATCATTTTATTGGGGGCTTGTACAACTCTTATCACAATCCACACATAAATCCATTGTGTCAAGCATTTTTGTACATTTGTTTCCCTCATCATTCTCAAAACATCTGCTTTCTACTTCAGCCCTTGGTATTAGTTCCTCATTTTTTATTGATGCTTAGAATGCAAAAAAAGTTGGAAAATATGGTCTTGGTGATAAAAATTAAGCTGGAGATCACATCATAGAATTTTGCAAGACCAAAAGAATATGGCTTTACATGGGCAAAGTGGAGACCCCAAACCAACCTGTAAGATAATTGGAAAGTCGCTAGGAGAAGGGCCACACAGAAGGGATGATAAATCTAGGGAGCGGTATAGCACTGATGAACCACATAACTATCCTCTGGTTCTTTAATATTTCCTCCCCTTACTATTATGGTCTGTTTCACCTTATTAATCTTGTTACAGCTGCATATGTTCATTTGTATAAATAAGAGCCTTGGATGCATAAAAGCTAAGATAGATAACCCTTGAGAAACAGTAATGGGAGTAATGATTCCCTGCGGGCACGGGAAGAGGAGTGGGGGAAGAGCTGATAGCAATGATGATTATGCAACCCCACTCCAGGGGAATGAATAACAGAATTACAGGGGAATGGATACAATTGATGGTGTAAGATACAGCAAATAATAACAATAATAACTGATATAATAGCAAGGGTTCCTGGGGGCTAAGGTGGGGGAGGGCAGGGCTAAGGGGGAGCTGATATCAAAGAGATAAAGAAGAAAAAATGTTTTGAAACTGATGGTGGAAGCAATTGTAAAATTATGCTTTATCTAACTGAATTATGGGCTGTTAATAGTGCTGTAAGAGCGCCCAAAAAATGAGTAATAAAAAATTTAAAAATATATATGGCTGTAAAATCCACATGAAATAATTCACTGCCCCTGCAGACCACTCTGTGGCTCTTTTGGCCATTTTATCTTTTATACTGAAGGATTAACTTCCCCCCCTACCAATCTGGTTTTTTGGGGGGGCAAACACACCCATAAGAACTTGTAAGTTGGACACTTCATGCCTTTATCTTCTGCCGTTTTAAATATTCCAAATTCTAAATAAATTGCCTGCCCCTAGCAACCCAGTGCAAGACTTGATGTGCTGTCTTCCTTTCTGATCGGACCTTTGGCCATCTGCATGCAGCAGCAATGTGCGCCGGCTCTCAGAGTCAAGCATCTTGCTCTTTACTTGGTCAGCGTGTGTTCATCCCAGGCCTAGCCTTCCACACTAGGTCTGTTGGTAACACCTGCAAACTTTGGGAGTCCACACATGCCTCCCTACACTTCAGACCAGCAGGCCCGTGGTTAAGCCACTCAGTAAGTGGATCCAGGTGGTTGCTGTAATGAGTACATCAAGCTCACTAACCCCCTTTAACTTTCATTCCTGGAAGGGGGCTCTTTCTGACTGTCCTGCTTTGCTACAGCTAATAGAAACTGGTCAAAAATTCCTCAAGCTGAAAAGTCTTTCTCTTCCCAGGTCTTCCCTTCAAATGTAAAACTCCTGCCCTCTCAGCAGTTCTGGGTGGGGCTCAGGTTTTCTTCCTAAGTCCCATAATCTCTCTTGACTTTAACCAAAAAGCCTTTTCTTTTCAAATTATTCATTTATTTATTTTCAAAACCATTTTATTGAGAGTTAATACAGATACTATATCAGTCCATGGTTCAATCACATCAAATTGAATTGTGTAATTGCTGTCATAATTATTTTCAAAACATTAATTTCCTTCTGTAATTCCTGACCTCTTCCTTTCCTGCCCGCCACGAAACCCTTATTCTACTTGCTGTCACTATAGTTCCATCAATCCTGGGTTTCGTATCCTGAAAACCAGACAAAAATATCACAAAAATTCAAGAGGATCACTCCCAATGGCAAAACACATCTAAGATAAACCCCCATATGAACAATCAAAACACAAAAATAATACAGAAAATGATGAAACCAGATCAGGTAATTCTTATGTCCCTTTCAGCATGTCTATTCAAACATAGGCCAAAGGTGACCTTCCAAGTTCCTGTGCTCGTGATTGATTGCCTATATTACAAGACCAGGTTGGAGAAATATTGAATATTAAGAGTGAGGCTAAATAAACATATAACCCTTAATTTTTTTAATACTCAAATTCAAATAACTTCTCCATCTCTAGACTGTATCTATTTATGTGCATATGACCTGGGAACTCCAGAAGGCATGTGTCTCCTATTAATCAACCAGGCTTTCCCCTCAGGACACGCCAGAGCAGCGGTTCTCAACCTGTGGGTTACAACCCCTTTGGGGGTCGAATAACCCTTTCACACAGGGGTCACCTGGTTCACAACAGTAGTGAAATTACAGTTATGAAGTAGCAATGAGAATAATTTCATGCTTGGGGGTCCCCACCACATGAGGAGCTGTATTAACGGGTCGCGGCATTGGGAAGGTTGGGAAGCACTGCTCTGGAAGCAGCTGTTCTTCTCTTAGCTACAGCATGTCACCCCTTTCAGCCATTACTTGTAGCTGGAACTAAAACAGCCATTCTAGGAATCAGTTCTTCCCACGCCGTTTTAGATCTGTCTCGAAAAAAATCAATGCTTCTTTGAGTCTAGAGCCATCACAGTTAATTGCTGGTGCCAATTGCACAGAATTAATGTCCTCTGTTTTATGTTGTCTAATTTCTAATATTTATTGCAATGACTACACAGAAACTCAGACAAAATTCATGAAGTCGGGGTTTATTAAGGATGTTAACACATTGTAATGTTTGTGAGAAATGCTCACAGTAGTTGTTTGCCAATACATGTTAGCAAATTTCAGGTCTGCTCATAAAAGCCCCTTTGGGTGTCACACTATGCTACGGACCTCAGCCTGAAGACATTCAGCTCAAGTCCTGTGGGTCAGCAAACTGAGCTCCCTGAATTAAATGCCCAACCCAAAGGCACTCAGCTCCACTTCCATGGGTCAGCAAGCCCACGTTCCTGAATGAAGTGCCCAGAAGCGCCTCACTCCAGTAAAACCCGGCTTCATTTCTGTGGGTCAGCAAGTTCAAGTTCCCCATTAAATGGCTAGAGGCACTCCACTCCGCAAGTCAGTCTCCTGCACCAAAGCATTCATCTTAATTTGCTCTGCGGCATGGGAAGTGCATCACTCTGTTCTATGCTACTGCTCTTCCGGTGTTTTAGCGTCATCTGCATCCAGGAGATTCCTTGCGCAGGGATCGCAGGTCCAGAGGATGGACTTCACTCCTGGCTGTTGCTGGTAATGAGAACCTTCCTGCTGCTTCTCAGAGGGCTCACTTTATGCACAGCAGGACACCACTGCAGGGAATCCTCTTCTGGAATCTTCCCATGCCACCTCATCAGACCTGTGCAGGGAAAGGTCGCTCGGTGGGAATTAGAGACGCTGGCTAGAAGAGCAGCATTAAATCATTCACTGTCCCTGCAGATATTTACTTTTGGTGTGTGTGCAAAGACATTCAGCCGTGGGCCATAATCAACTAGGCATAGCCTTGAGAAGAATGGGAACACCAGAACACTGCATCGTGCTCATGGGGAACCTGTACCAGGATCAAGATGCAGTTGTGCCAACACAATTACTGCATGATTTAAAGTCTGGAAAGATGCATGTCGCGTTGTATCCTTTTACTGTACTAACTCAGTCTGTATGCCGAGCATATCATCAGAGAAACTGGATTATATGAAGAAGAATGTGGCGTCAGGATTGAAGAGAGGCTCGTTAACCTGTGATACACTTGTGACACACCTTGCTGAAAGTGAGGAGGCCTTGCTGAGAAGACCAAGGACTGCCGCCTTCAGTATCAGTACCGCTAAGTGTACTGACCAAAATCCTCACAACCGGACCAGTAGGGTAACATCATGAAAAGTGCAGAAAATTTTGATGTTATCAAGGATATTTTGTTGCTTGGATTCACAATCAATACTTGTGGAAGCAGGTCAAAAATCAAAGTGCTCATTGCATTGGGTAAATCTGCACAAGACCTCTTTAACCTATTGAAAGACAGAGGTTACTTTGTGGACTAAGGTGTATTTAGTTCCTAGGATCACTGAGTCGGAACGACTTGATAGCACAACAGCGTGGATGTAGAATTTCTAGCTAACTTGTGGGGTTGGTTTTTTGTTGATTTAACTTTTTATGAATTAGGCAAAAGTTTACAGAGTAAATCAGTTTTCACCCAACAATTCTTAGACATTGTGTTAAATATCATTAATTGCTACCCTGGCAATGTAACATTGCTTATCTCACTTTTCCCCAATGTTTCCCACCTCCGTTTCTCTTTCTCTCATAAGACTTTCTGCCTTCTAAACTTCGTCCTTGGGCAACTGCTCCCATTTGGTATCAGAAGATTAATGATGCTAGAGGGTGCCTACCTCCCTGGTGGTACTGCTCCCTTTATAGACCTAGCTATTGCTTGGCTGAGAATTAAGCCACGGGTGACTAAGGACCATAGTCTCAGGAGTTTCACTGCTTCCCATTTGACCAGCAAGACTAGTCTTTTTCATGATTTTGAGTTTAGTTTTACGTTTTCCTCTATATATTCAGGACTTCTAACATGATCCCTTTCATAGTGGCAGGGGGACTGCCTGTCCTGGAAGGTGTCTTGAAAGGTGGCTGAGGTAGGACCTGGTGACGTAAGAGTGCCTGTGAACGCTGGGAGTGACGAGTTTCTGGCCGTGCAGGGGTTGGTTGGAGATGAAGTGCCCACATAG
This sequence comes from Tenrec ecaudatus, assembly GCF_050624435.1. Lineage (NCBI taxonomy): Eukaryota > Metazoa > Chordata > Mammalia > Afrosoricida > Tenrecidae > Tenrec > Tenrec ecaudatus. Next base: position 56,349,713 of record NC_134541.1, read on the forward strand.
AACACTCACTGCTCTACTGGCCTGAGGAGGCACAGGGAGCATTGCAATCCTTGTGTGGCCGTGGTGTACACCCTGCACCCCATCCAGATTTATGAGGGCATGCCTCTAACTTCATGCACAGCAGAGGGTGGGGTTGGGAAACGGGGTGAGGTCAAGAGCTGGCCACACTTCTGGTCGGGAGGGGGTTGTAGAGTGCAAGATCTCACCTTTTCCGGTGTGAGTACTTTGATTGTGAGCACTTCTGTGATCCTGAGTGAGCAGATCCATCCCTTTCACAACTCTGCACAAAATTCAAAATAGCCCAACTGTTGCTGGTCGACAAGACACCATTTTTTTTCTTGTTTGCCGTTTTTATTCAGCATCTAGTTACTGATGATCTATTTTTCTTGGTCGTTTTTCCTTGAAGTTCTGCCTCTTTTTCTTTCTTGCTTCTCCAGAGTCTGTCTGTCTGTCTCTCTCTCTCCCCACAGCAATTTTCTCCTCATTCTTCAGAAATATATTTCCTAAAAGAAAAAAATTAAGCAGGTTGTTACTTCTTTAGCTGTAATCAATTAACATTTCTCTCTCTTAAAGTCACTCAACTTCACTTAAACAGTGACTTGTCTTGCCTTTATTGGGAAAGACATCTTTCCTATTCCATTGGCTTTCTTTATCTTCTTGTGATGAATCTTTGGCATGGAGCATATAAAGTGGTATAAAGAAGTGACCGTAGCCTTGCTAACATGCAGAATGCAGTAGACAGTGAATTGTTGTATACACAGCCGGGTTAAAATTTAGCATCCTACCATTTGATCTTCCTTATGACCCATTTAAATTTGTTCTACTTTTTAATATTCTCTTTTTTTTTCTATTGAAGCATTTCATCTTTCTTATTCTGATTAGTTTTTGTTTTTTTGTTGTTGATGCTTTTTTTGTATATGCAATTCAGGACAGGTAAATCTACAGGGACAGTAACGTAATGGTTTAATGGCTCCTTGTGGGTATGGCAGAGGAAGTTGGGGGAGATAGAGAGCTAATAAGGATGAGTACAAGGTTTAAGAAAATGTTTTAGAACTCATTGTGGAGATGATCGTACAACTCTTCTGGATGCGATTGAACTATGGAATTGTGTGTGAATTATATGCCAAATAAAATTGTTGAAAGAAAGAGAAGTGACAAGTGTTTGTATGTGAGTGTGTGTACCTGTCGGTATGCTAAGCACATAATATGGCTTGAGATGTGGTATGTGAATGATCTGTTAATCATGTTTAGATTGTCCTCATATCTCTAAGCAATAATCTCTGCTAATGATTCTTTTAAAAATGAAATAATGAGGATATTTTAAGTGGAAACACAGTTACTTTGTTTCTTCTTTGAGAGTTCATATTACCAGTTTCAGTGATAATCAAATAATGGAGCAAATACAGTTAGCTCTAAAAGTGGGCCATGTCTCAGAATTATGTTAAATTCTTAGATTATAGTTTTGAAGGCATAATGTTACATTTACTGAAGTAGTATTTAAGTAAAATACCACTAGGTGGTGCTGTGTCACAAACTCTTTAAATACAAGCTTAAGTCTGAAAGTATTGTTGCCAAATCCTAGAAACCTTTATGAAACAAAAATATCAAAATATAAAGCTGTTGTTTCTCAATATATCCTCCATCTAGGTCTGTATCCTTCTGAAGACAATATTTCTTCTCTCTAACCCTTCCTCCAAAGAATTCTACCCTTTTAGATTTAGGCATATCGATGGAAGACAAAAGACAGAGGAGCAATAGGCTGTAGGAGGGCTGTAGGGTCTAGACTGTAGGAGGTGAGTTTTCCAATGAAAATCTCAGGATTGTCTTGCTACTGTCCTTAGGATTGAGAACGTACGTTGTTATCATGGGGAAAAATTCCTTGATATAGCTTCCCCCCCTCATCAGTGCAGGTTTCAGTTTTCTTAAAATTTCTCCCTAATAAGCTATCATGATAGTCCTGCATGCTTTGAAAAAAATATATCAAGATTACTCCTTTGGGATCCCCAAAATGGTCACTGTTACCTTCTGAGCAGACCTTTCTTTCTGAAAGCCTGGAATTGGACTGACGCGGCAGAGCCCCTCTCACAAGCCAGGGTTTTGATTAGACCTTGCTCTGTGGATCATATTTGTCATTCTAAGACTCTTTCTGATGATAATTTGTACCATAAATTTGTCTTCAATTGCTTGGATTTCTTGTAAAGTTTTATTGACATCTAATTCACATTTTAATGAAATGTTTTTAACATAATATAAAAGAGTTATGCAATCATCACTACAATCAATTTTAGAACGTTTTCTTCTTTCTTTTTCTCATTATTAGCTCCTCATTTTTCCCTAATCTTCCCTGCCATAACCTTAAGAAACTATTAATACAGTTACTACCTCTATAGATTTACCTGTCTTGGACTTCATATAAAGAAAAACATACAAAAACAAAATTTAAAAAACAATACAACATAGAAGAGAAAAACTACAACAGAAAAACAAAAGTTTTTTTAAAGCAAAACAAATTTAATTTTTTTGTTTGTTTTTTAATTTTTAAACATTTTATTGAGTCTCTTACAGTTCTGTACCAATCCATGCATCAATTGTAGCAAGGACATTTGTACATCTGTTGCCATCATTACTTTCTAGACATTCCTTTCCTTTAAAAAAAACATTTTGTTGAGATCTCATACAACTCTTATCAAAATCCATACTACATCCATTGCATCAAGCACATTTGTACATTTGTTACCATCATCATTCTCAAAACATTTGCTTTCTACTTGAGCCCTTGGTATCAACTTCTCATTTTCCCCCTCCCCCTCTATCCCTCAGGTACCCTTGATAATTTATAAATTATTATTATTTTTTCATGTTTTACACTGTCAGTTGTCTCCCTTCACTCAATTTTTCTGTTGTCCATCCTCCAGGGAGTGGGTTGTATGTAGGTCATTGTGATCGCTTCCCCATCTTCCCCTTCCCCTCCTAGTATCACTACTCTCATTATTGGTCCTGAGGGGTTTATCTGACCTGGATTCGCTGTTTCCAGCTCTTAGCTGTACCAGTGTACATGCTCTGGCCTAGCTGGATTTGTAAGGTAGAATTGGGAGCATGATAGTGGGGAGGGGTGGGGGAGAAAGCATTAAAGAACTAGAGGAAAGTTGTGTGTTTCATTGGTGTTGTATTGCACTCTGGCTCGTCTCCTCCCTGCCACCCTTCTGTAAGGGGATATCCAGATGCCAACAGAGGGGTTTTGGGTTTCCACTCTGCATTCCCCCTCATTCACAATGATGAGATTTTTTTGTTCTTTGATACCTAATACCTGATCCTATCAACACCTCGCAATCACACAGGCTGGTGTGCTTCTTCCATGTGGGCTTTGTTGCTTCTGAGCTAGATGGCCTCTTGTTTACCTTCAAGCCTTTAAGACCCCAGATGCTATATCTTTTGATAGCCGGGCACCGTCAGCTTTCTTCACCACATTTGCTTATGCACCCACTTTGTCTTCAGTGATCATGTCAGGAAGGTGAGCATGATGGAATACCAGTTTAATAGAACAAAGTGTTCTTACATTGAGGGAGTACTTGAGTAGAGGCCCAATGTCCATCTGCTACCTTAATACTAAACCTATAAATATGTGCACATCGATCTGTTTCCCCATCGTCATATATAAAATTACATGTGTACATGCCTATATTTAGACCTCTATAACTGCCCTTTGCCTCCTAGTTCTTTCCTCTATTTCCTTTTACTTTCCTCTTGTCCCACTATCATGTTCAGCTTTCATTTGTGTTTCAGTAATTCCTCTCAGTTACATTGCCCTTGATCAAACCCTACCAGGCCTCCTACACTCTCCTCGCCAATCAGTTTTGGATCACTTGTTGTTCCCTTGTCCCTGGGTTTGTTAAAACCCACTTGCTTTCCCCTGCCTTCTCCTCTCCCCTGTCCCCCTGGAATCATCGGTCCAGTTTTCTCCTCGATTGTTTATCCCACCTATCTTAACTAGATAGACCTGCAGAGGTAATAATATGCACAAGACCGAGAAAAACAAAGCAAGAAAAGAAAGCAAAACAACCACCACCACCACAAAAATCCAAAGACAAAATAAAAGAAAAGCCTGTAAATAGTTCAAGCTCTGTTTGTTGACCTTTAGGAGTGTTTTCTGGTTGAGTCTGATGGAGTGCCACGTCCTGGCCCCCAAACCCATTTTTTATATTCCCTGGGAACATTGTTGCTCTGTTTCCCTTTCTGTTCTGTTGCACACCCTTGGTATTTCCCTAGCAAAGTTCCCGCATTGTGTCTGCAGTGTTGAACAGAACAAATTTTAAGTGAGCCAAAAGAGAACAAATGATACGATGTTAAATTTTAACCTAACTACTTCTGTATTAGTCCACTTTTCAGTGCACACTGTCTGGTAACAATAATGTTCACATCTCTGGTCAGTGGGAATTCACCCCAGATTTAATCCATGTAGGGACCCAGCAAATGGATTTTTGCCTTTCACTGAAAACCAGGCATTCACTTCTAGCATAATTAGCTGAAAAAACTTGCTGAGGGCAGAATTTCAGTAAAAATGGCAAATGTTGAGCCATTGCAGATCCCAACATTGGTAATTGTGGCGTCAATGGTAATTCTATGATTTTCACCACCAATGTCTGGGCTCCAGCCACAGTTTCTTCATTTGCTAAGGTTGATTGATAGCTTCCCTTCTCTTGACCCCTCTGTGAGGTCTTCCGGCCATCAATAAGATGCGCGATCATCTAAACACCGTTGTTTTGTATGGACAGCTTTCTCAGAATTGCAGTGTTCCAGTGATTTGGGACGACGTCTGTCTACATGACTTTTGTTAAAATGTTTATGTTAAGGCCTAGCCTCAAAATGGCTTGTGTTATACTCTACTGTGATTAAGACAAGTGTATTACTGAGAGCTCTCATTTGCAGCCATCTGCTGATCACAGAGATGTCTGCAAACATACCTCTTTGCTTGGAATACACCTGTGCATGTATGGGCTGCCTCCTTAGTAGTGATACTTTTTGACTTATCCTTGTATTTATCCCCAGGGTATTTTAGAGTCCTAAATATGAGATTGATAAGTAATCAAATCATAATATGAAGATTTTTACCATTCCATTGACATGACGAAAAGGGGGCTTCTAAAAACTCACAAATAATTTCATTATCCTTTCATTCCATTGTCCCACTAACTTTTTGAAGACTATTCCTGTATCTTTCTACTCAGTGACAACTCTATAAATCTTGATATCTAGTATTTATTTATTTTATGTTATGCCACTTTGCATTTTTATTTTTTGTTCTGCCAAAATGAGTCTTACAGTATTAGAGGAGATGGTTTTTAATATTTAGGAATTCTAAGATATAATGATGATTTTTGAGGAGAGAGTAAATACAAATTTTTGTAATTATAGATGCATTGTAATAGAGAATGTCTTTTCTTTTCAATAGCTTGCTTGTGGATGAACTAAAAGAAAGTATATTCCCTATTCTTCATATCTTACTCCAGCATATATGTGCCAAGGTATTGTTTGATTTAATAATACTGTATTAATAGAATTGAATTATCTATATATAGCTGTATGTGTGTGTGTATTTTTCTTCACAGTTTGTCTGTCATTACTAAAAGTGTTTTATGGGATCATCACTAGATGTTTTCCTGCAACCCTGGTAGCACTCTTGAATAAAGATTGGATTGCTGACCCAAGGTTGGCAGTTCAAACCCACCTACCCGCCACTCTACAGAGGAAAGATGAGGCTATTTGGTTATGTAGGATTACTGTGAGTCAGAATCAACGCTATGACAGTGGGTTTAGTTTTTGGTGTAGGTCTTTCTTAGGCAAAGTTGGTTTTTTTCTTTTTTAATAATTAAATCATTTTATTGGGGGCTTGTACAACTCTTATCACAATCCGCACATCCAGTTATGTCAAGCACTTTTGTACGTTTCCCTCATCCTCAAAATATTTGCTTTCTATTTGAGCCCTTGGTATAAGCTTAAAGTGTTCTTTAAAATACGCACACATGAAAAAAATTCAACATTAAAAAAAATAGATTTGCAGGATGAACTATCACATACCTACCACCCAGTTTCTACATGATGTTATTTATACTCCACCCAATAATGTGTACAATTGGTATTTTTTGAAACATACATATATATATATATATATTTCAGTATGTTGAGCGTTTAAAGATATAACTACAAATTATCTTGATTATTAACACCTAAGCAATGCAATAATTCCTTAATTTCAAGTATCCATTCACTGTGTACATTTATCTGATCATCTCTTAAATTTTTCTAATAGATTGGACAAGTGATTATTATCTAAAAGTTGATGAATTCTGGGGGTCCATAAACTCCCTGAAATGATGTGCTGCATCTATGAGTGCATTTGTCTGGGTAAATGGTTTATAGCTATCTGAAAGCTTAGTTTTCAAAGGAATCTGAAACTTAAACTATGTTAGTCATTTTTGTTACACGTAAAAAAATCCTTCAATTTTGTTAGAACATGTGCTTCCGTTGCCCTTCAGGTGGCTTGTGGCCTGGACAGCTTCTCTGTTTGTGTTTCAGGTGGTCGACAAATCAGAGTATCGAACCTATGCAGCCCAGTCTCTGGTGCAGTTGCTCAATAAACTCCCATCTGCAGAGTATGCTGCATTTATTAACTGGCTTTACAAATATTCACGAAGCTCCAAGGTAGGAGAAGATCAGTGTACAGTCGTGAGTCTTGGCTCTTCAAACTTCTAATGACAACCAGAGCTGAATACGTAAAGAGAGGTTCTTTGACTATCCGTCTTGTCTGATAGATGCTCTTCTGATTTTGCTTTACCAGATCCCACACCGAGTGTTTACCCTTGATGTTGCATTGGCTCTGATACAACTGCCAGAAAAAGAGGCGGACAGCACGCTGTCCTTGGAGCATCAGAAGTTCTTGACGCATAAGTTCCTAGTACAGGAAATTATGTTTGACCGTTGTTTAGACAAGGCACCTACTGTCCGCAGCAAGGCATTGTCTAGTTTTGCACATTGTTTGGAGTTGTCTGTTGCCAACACATCAGAGAGTATACTGGAACTTCTTGTTAACAGTGAGTATGACAGCTTTTATCACATGAAATCCAGCATGCGTTTGCCACGAAATTAAACTAGGTAGGAGTCATTTTTTTTTCTTTCTGTGACACAAATAATAGTTTTGGTATATTTGTTGCCTCATAAACTTGTTTCAATATGTGTTTTCATAAAATCATATTTTAAAGGTGAGACTGTGAGCTACCTCTAATAGTACTTCACATTTGGCTGTAGACTTAGGTATATTGGGGGTTGACGTTCCAGACGTCCCCAGAATGTTTCTTAGAGACAAGAATGAGAGACTTCGTCTCACATACTTTGAACACATTGTCCGGAGGAGGACATTATATATGGTAAAGAGCAGGACACCAAAAAAGAAGGCAGCTCCCAACAAGATGGGGATTGACACCTTGGCTGCACCACTGAGCTCGAACATGAAATCAATTGTGAGGAAGGCCCAGGACTGGGCACTGTTTCCTTCTGTTGGGTCTCAGGTCGTTGTGAGTTGGAATCGATTCAACAGCACCTAACAACAGCAACAACAATTGCACATCCCCTTCAAGCTTTATTCTTGGGCATCACTATGTTGAATTTAATTCTGTGGATATTTAGGAGCTTGTTGAGAGAGTAGTTACACATTGGCCTGCTAACCACAAGGTCAGCAATTCCAAACCAGCAGGTGCTCTGTTGGAGAAAGACCGGGCTTTCCCCTCCCAGAAAGAGTGACCACCTCAGAAACGCACAGGGGCATTTCCACCCTGTCCTGGGGTTGCTGTGAGTCGAAGTGGTCTCGACGGCAGTGAGTCTGGTTTGGGTGGATGTTAACCAAGGTTGATGACACTGACTTACCCTTTCTTACCTGTGTGCATCTTTTTAGGTCGTTTAATTTCAGGGACGGAGAGTCACCCTGGTACCTTGTTCAGAAGCTCATCAGGTAATATACCTTCAACTATTTCATAATTGTCTTTTTAATTAAATAGATTTTGAGTGCTTGTTTATGCGGCACATACACTAAAAATAATTTTTGAGTATTTTTGTCTAATATTGTATGCATGTATGTTTTGCTTCATCAAGGAAATAAAAATTTATTTTAGTAATGATGTAACAACTTAAATGAGTAGCTTGCAATGCTTACATTGTCAGTGAGATAAATTTTTACCATAATGAATTTTTCTTTTAAAATTATTTTTAAGGTTTTTCCTTTCAGAGGCAGACATCAAAGCCTTCTGGAATCTCGCCCATCATCAGTGAAGGCAAGAGCATTGACACAGATGAATCACAGGGTATGTCGAGTTTAATTGCTATTCTGTAGGTAATAAATGTTACATTGTAGTGAACAGTAAAATCTAAACCCGTAGGTTTTTTCTGGTTAATAACCTTTAAGTATTGAAACACCGTTTTAAAAGGGGTTAGTTTCTATTTTATTGTGTCTTTAACTAAGGTCTTTGCACTCTTCTGCATCTTATTTGAAGATAAAAAGGTTCACTTCAGTTATTGTAATATGTTCACCCTTAACAGAACAGAAGAAAATAACTCATGTCCTTGCTAAAGTAATTGGTTAGTTAAACTCTGTGGGATTTCTGACCAAAGAAGGACTGGCTCCTAGGAAAGTACAGTAGTGATTAAATGTATGTTTGGTAAAAAACCTTTTGAAACAAAAGGAAAAGATGAAGACCTAATGGGACCTAATCTTGCACCTGTTTTCTCCACCTCGGCACACTTGCCACCATGTTATATTGACTCTGCTTAAGCCAGCTGAGTATCTACTTTAATTCCATGATAGGGAACTGATATCCAAATGTCATTGAAAAAGATAATTAGGATTTACTTTTTAATTTCTGTGAACTAACAGTATGAGCCATTTCATTAAAATGTTTTATTTTGCTGTTGGGAATTTAGACAGTAAAAACATACCCCAATTAATGTTCCCCCCAACCTCCCCTTCCATACCTCCCAAGAGCCCTTAATGCAGTTACTGTCTCAATAAATCTATCTATCCTAGATTGCATGTACAAAAAACATTTTTTTAAAGGCAACAAAATAAACTAAAAGCAATAACAAAGTAAAATGGGAAAACCTCAATCGAAAGAAAGTTGAAAATATTAAAAACTAGAACAATGTAAAATGAGTCAAGAGGGATGTTCGATGATAGGTGTTACATTTGAATCTAACTGTAGCTATAGGCATCCGCTTTGCACGCACTGTACAACAGCAAGGCTCAGCTCTCCAGTCTAGATGAGAGGGGATTCAATGGAGGCTTCATTCATCAACATGCATTTCCTTATCACTTTATTATTATTATTTTTCATTTAACTGAAACGTGTTTTAAATGGGTCAAAAGAGAACAAATGATCGTCCATTTAACTTAACTGTACCCACCATAATTTACTTGACAGTGCTCTCTGTCTGGTAGCAAGGTTCCTCGTGTCCCTTGACTATGGTTAGAGCCTGAAACTCAGGCATAAGCTGAGTATCTCCAGCACTTTTTGTTGTTGTTGCAGTTTTTGTGGTAAAATTAGGTGCCTCAGCTGATAGCTGGGTCGACTTATACTCAGGTATTTTTGGTCTATTACTTGCCTATATAATTTACTGGCATCAATTATTTATAGTATTCTTTTCATAATACTTTTAATTCTGTAAGGTTGATTGTATTGTCTATTCTTGATTTTCAAATTGGAATCACTTTTAGTTCATCTAGCTATAGGTTTATTAATGTTTATTTTAGAGAACCAACTTTTGGTTTCATTGACTTTGATATGTTTTTGTGTGTATATCCTCTATGACATTTTTAAAGTAGTTTTATTGGCATATACTTCACATATCATACCATTTAATTGTTCGATCACATTAAGAAGAGTTGGACCATCCTCACCACAGTCAGTTTCAGAACACTTTCTCGTACTCTTTGTTAGCTCCTCTTTACTCCCACATCTCCCCGTCACTCCAGTAGTTAATTATTAATCTGGCTGCTATCTTGATAGATTTACCCACCTGGATTTCATAGATGGAAAATCATACAGAATACAAACAGGAAGCAAACGAACAAAAACCTAACAGCAATGAGTAGATCAAGCAGGAGGAAAAACAACCTCAACTGAAAAGAAAGCAGAAAATAATAAAAACTGAGATTTTTAAATGGGTCAAAAGGTAGATCTAATGACCTAAGGAAGTGGTTCTCAACCTTCCTAATGCCACGACCCTTTCATGTTGTGGTGACGCCCCCCCCCACCATAAAATTATTTTCGTTGCTACTTCATCACTGTAATTTTGCTACAACACATGACATAAGAAAGCAAGGAGGCATGAAAATAGTAAATGTATGGTAGTCCTGGGCCATCATTCATTGAACACCCTCCGAGCAAGAAATCTGGATCAAAGACCAAAGGCCACCATTTCCAGAGCCCTGGACTAGCAGTCTTCTACCTCTTTTTCACAGTAGGGCATGTCAGCCTTCAGTCCAAGGGAGTATGTCAGTTCTTTCCATCCACTACTCGTGAATTTGAGGTCAATCCCAGCCCACAGGGAATCCTTCTGATGTGGGCTCTGAAGGATGTTGTGTGCCTTGACAGGACAAGGTCTAGAGTCCCAGTAGTATGTAACACACGGCCTGGATAACCCACCAAAGGCTTGGTAGAAACTAGGTCAAAATTGTCCCATTGGGATTATAATACTGAGCTGAATTTCCACGTGGATTTTTATAAGTATTGTTAAGCTTCACACCTCCCCCATGGTAGATTGCTCTACCCAGTTTACCACCAACCGAAGTGTAGGTGTCTTCTAGGCATGCCGGAGATGCTCGAGTATAAGCTGACTCGAATATCAGCCAAGGCACCTCATTTTACCTCAAAAACGGCATTGAAAATGTGCTGGAAGACTTGGCTTACACACGAGGATATATGGTTTATGCCTTGCCCTTTTGTCTTGACTTGAAGTTCCACCAACGATGACTTCGCTCTCTCGTTAAGAGTACCTGCTGGCTTGAGGAGCCCTTAGCACAGTGTTGTATGGCAGCGACTGAACGGCCTCCTCCCCTCCTCAGGACTCAGGCCAGGTCTCCTTTGTCAGTGGTTTTTAAAATGTCTGTCCTAAGGAGCCCTGGTGGTGGTGTGGTTATGGGTTGGGCTGCGGGTCATGTGGTCAGCAGTTTAAAACCACCAGCAGCTCCATGGGAGGAAGACTGAGCTTTCTTCCGTAAACACTTACAGTCTCGGACACCCACACGGGCTCGCTGTGAGCCAGCATCGACCTGGGGCAGTGAATTTTTTGTTTGTTATAAAGGAGATGGTATTAGCAGTAGGTAAGTTGTCTATATCGCTGCTTGGGAGGCGGGATTAGAAGATCACATGACCTGACAGGCCTCTGTTACATTTTTAAGTGCTTTCCTACATATCAATGGTTCTCAAAGTATGGTTTGGGGGACCTTGGGCATCCCATGACTCCTCAAGGTGTCCTTGAGGTCTGTGCTTACTTACATAACAACATAAAGAAATCGTTTACCTTCTGCACTCTGGTTTCTCACAAGAGTAAAGTAGAATTCATCAGAGATCTTGACGTAGTGAATTTGGAATAGACTAACTGCAGAAATAGATGTCTCTTATAAAGCCAGGCATTAAACCGTTTGGAAAAATATAAAGTTGTGCCATTCTTTTACTGAATTCAGCGGGGGGGACACACACATTAGAGTCATTTTTCTTTTTTTTTTTTTTAATTTTAACAATTTATTGGGGCTCATACAATTCTTTTCACAGTTCATATATATACATACATCAATTGTATAAAGCACATCTGTACAGTCTTTGCCCTAATCATTTTTTTCTCTTTTCTTCTTTTACATTTTATTAGGGACTCATACAACTCTTACCACAATCCATACATATACATACATCAATTGTATAAAACACATCCATACATTCCCTGCCCCAATCATTCTCAAGGCATTTGCTCTCCACTTAAGCCCCTTGCATCAGGTCCTCTTTTAGAGTCATTTTTCTTAAAGCATCTTGAAGTTATATTAAAATGCATTGCTATTTTAAAATATTTTTATAATTTTATAATATTTTGATTATACTTTTGATTCAGACAAATAAAGCTCTTTGGGATGCTCAGTAATCTTTGACAGTGTAAAATGACTTGTAACCAAGAAGTTGCAAAACCTGTTATTTATTACCAGATCTCATTTAATCATTGAAACAACCCTCTGGTTACTTACTCATATTTGTAGCTAAATGAGAGATTATTCAGTAAGAGCTTACTAGGTCACTGGAAGTTTTAGAGGGAAATGCCAGGACTTAAAACCACGCTTTTAATCTTCAGAGTTTATGCCCTTTTTATTATATTAATCTGGTTTTAAATGACTATGAATTGTGAATTATTAGAGTTTTAGTCCTAGTTTTGTGTGTAATTTCATACTCTGACTTTTTAAAAAAACCATGTAGCACAGCTAATTAGACCGGTAGATGGTTCTCTTGCACCGTGTAGTCGTTGCTCCAACATGGAGTCATTGGTGGTGTCTCAGCAGAGAGATGTGTCATGGCAATGCTGAGGAAGAGGCTCAGGGATGAGAAGACCAATGTGAGGAAATCTGCGCTCCAGGTGCGAAGCTTTTTCTAGACGTGTGTGTTACGTGTTTGTGGTGTGTGTGTGTATACTGTCTGTGTGATGACTAAAAACTTGGGAAGTGTAAAAGATTGTCTTAAGAAACATTTAGGTATGGGTTAGGCTGAGTTGACTAGAAAAACAAGTCCAGGGACACTCATATATGTGTAAGAAAGAACTATATCAAGAAATAATTATATGTAAGAAAATAGCCCAGCCCAGTCCAGCTCGAGTGCCTAAGCCTGATGTTAGGCCCTAAGTTTCTCTTCAGACTCAGCAGCCACAGGCAGTGATGCAGACTGCAGGAAGATCACTGGCTGTTTAGTGCCGAGTGGTGGGAACATGGCCCGCTCAGGCAGCTCTCAGGATCACTGGCAGAGAGAAGGCGAGAAGGGAAGGTCAGAAAGAAAGTCCTCATGAGAAGGCCACACTGCCCGGGAAGCACCATCAGGCTGTACCCTGAACGACAGGTTGGATTACACCCCAACACTTTCCTACATCTGCAAGTTGCCATAAAATCATCTAACTACCACAAGGTCATATATATTGTTTAACTTGCTTTTCAGTTAATTGATAGTGGACCCTGCCCCTTTTATATAGAAAATCGATAGATGAACTGAAGGATTGTCTATTTCTAAGTATTTCTGCTTGGTTGCTGCCTTTCTAATAATCGTACATTTATAACTTTATTCTCTTGTTTAGAATAGGAATTCTTAAAACTTGAAGACTCGTGGGTATATTTCATTAGGGTTTCATGAAACCCCTGAAGGTGGTTATAACTAACTATGTGTTTATATAATGTGTGTTAAACTTGCTAGAGAGAGGGTCCTTGACTTTGATTAGGTTCTAAAAGGTGGATTGTTGCCGGAGGGAAGGATGTATCTGTGACCCCAAAATATTAAGCATTGCAAACTTGAAGTTTCTTTTGTTCTGCAGCTTGCCTTTTTGTGTTTGTTACACACGGTCATTATCTCCTGCTGCCTCTGTGCCTTCTAGGTGTTAGTGAGTATTTTGAAGCACTGTGAAATATCAGGTGTGACGGAAGACCTGTTGATTCTGCAGGACCAGTGCCGAGACCCTGCAGTGTCTGTCCGGAAGCAGGCCCTCCAATCCCTTACTGACCTTCTTATGGTAAGAGGCGAGGCCTTATACTATGTATCTAGTGCATGATTTTTGATATTAAAAATAACTCAGTATGATAATAAATTCTCCGTGGAAACTACCACGGAAAGACTGCATTGTTAGAGCTAGTAAGCAGCATCTTTTAATTGCGCGTCTTGGTAAGTATAATTTGGTACTAATGCTTGATAATGATAATGATTAGCCCTTTCCTGTAGCTCAAATCTCACCTAGGAAAAATCCATTTTAAAATCAATTTGGATAACATTAAGCCTGAATTAAGTTTTGTCTGTTACAACATATGTATACATAGATGATTTTTCCCAAGAAGCAGATCTATTAACACTATGTATAATTAGCCTACCAACTAATAAGCTTTTGAAGTATTTGAAAGCTGTGTTTACTTATTTCATGATGTAAGTCATTAAGCGATTGATTTTTTTTCAGCTGACATTATCCTAATTGCTCTGTGAGCTACATATTTATCATATGCTTTTCTCCTGCATTAACAAAAATGCTAAGTTACTACTGATAATGCAATTATGATTTTAATGTATTTGTTTAAGATATCTGCCTTTACTGATTTACAATAACTGGTAGATGAACTTTATCTTCGCAGACATTTTAAATGGGTCTTGTTGTTTGTTTCTTTTTACTTTATGTTTCATTTGCAGTAGTAGTCCTGAGTATATCTTGCAAAACATTGATCACACCTTCCCTGATTTCTATTGAGATTTCTAATATCATCAAACTACCATACTTTTAATTCCATCATTTGACTGTCTTAAGGCCCAACCTAGATGTGTCCCGATACAGAAAGCCTGGCTGACAGGGGTCATCCCTGTGGTGATGGACTGTGAGACCACTGTGCAGGAGAAGGCCCTGGAATGCCTTGACCAACTCCTGTTGCAGAACATTAAGCATTACAATAAATTTCACAGTGGAGACGACAGCCAGGTGCTAGCCTGGTCACTTCTTCCTCTCCTTACTGCAGAAAGCCAAGAACTAAGGTATGTTAGCAGAAGGCCCTGCTGGGGATTTGTGAAGTAATTGATCTTGGGAGTGGGTGGGAGTCAACTTTCTGAAATAATCTATATGAAGGCTTAATTTCCATCTTCTCTTGACCTTCTACTTCCAGTTCTTAGCATTCTTGCGGTGACAGTGTTTTGTGAAAAGTCTGACTCCTTTCTACGCTTTGCACTGAGTGTGCTCCAGTTTTAAACTGATCTTAATATGGGGTCGAAAACACTGATAGATACATAGTACATTAGCAGTAGCTTTCCACAATGCTAGTTCATAAGAACGGGGACTCCCTCGTTCTTGCAAGTTGAACTTCCCTTAGCCTGACTTAATCACACTGTAGTCTCTCATTTGACAACATTCGTTTGCATACCTGTGTACTGTGAACGTTGTAGTTATGAAATAGGACCTGCAATGATTTATTTCGTTGGCATTGTACTAGTCTTTAGTTTTATATTCTTTACTATGTAAGCAATGCTTCCCTACTTGTTTACATATGGTTATGGAGGAATTATCATACAGTAGAAAAAGTAATAGGTACATTATCGTATAGGAGAAAAAGTAATAGATCGAGTTTCATAAAATACTGTTCTGTGGCCATGACAAATCACCTCCAATCCCTGGGCTTACTTTTCTCATTGGTAGGTTGAGCCAGTTGGATTATATCTCTTAAAATCCCTTTTGGTATTAAAACTCTACATTTGAAAATGTGTTCATTCATTAATTATTTTCTAAGCACCAAGTGTCATTGATCAAAAGAAAGCTTTTAAGAAAGAGAATTTAAATTTGATGTGAGAGAATAATGCATATACAGAGGTGTGTGCTACTTTCACTTAGAGTGTCCAGAAAATTAACGAAGGAAAGTGGATTTGAGTTATACTTTAAAGAGTAGCAAGAATATTAATAGATAATAAGAGAGACCAAGAAAATGACATAAACAGAGAAAAGTAAGGTGTGTTTCCATGTTGTCCTATAGTACAAGTATTCTCAGTTACTACATTGGTGTCTACCCCTTTACACTGATATTTTGTGCTTCGTAAACCACTGTACGCTTTGCTGGGATATCTAGAAGAGAAGGGAAATTAGTAAAAGATTGAATTCCTTTTTCCTGTTTCTTAGGGATGACTCATGCAGGCGATGACTCGTTTCACAAATAAGCAGGAAGAGAGGCATATTCTGTATAGTGCATGGAATGCTATTGAAAAGTTTATTTCATTTATGTACTTGTCTTTATTTCACCTTTATATTGGAGTAAAATATGTATAAAAGATTATAAAATTATAATCAGTAAATATCATAAAGAAACTATATCTGTGGGGAAGAGGGGCAAGTGAACTGATACCAAGGGCTCAAGTAGAAAGAAAATGCTTTGAAAATGATGATGGCAACATATGTACAGATGGGCTTGACACAATAGATATCTATATGGATTGTGATAAGAGCTGTAAGAGCCCCCAATAAAATGATTGTAAAAAGAAAGTATATCCTTGTAAATACTACCCAGGCTCAAAAAATACCATTACACAGTCTTTCAATCATGGAGTTTACCATTACTGAGAATTTTAGCACCATATATTGCTTTATCTCTGTAAACTTTATATAAATAAAATTACATGCTTTATGTCCTTTAGTGTGTCTGGGCCCTGTCACCCAGTAAGAGACATTGCAACGTAAGATTTCATTCAGGTTACTGTTTCTTGTGTGCTTGTTTTCGTTGTTCTGTGGATGTCAGAAGTAACTGGATGGAGCTTGGTTTTGTTTTGGGATGTGTGCATACTTACATGTATGTTTCTATGTCTTTCAGTTTTTACTAGATCACAATGTGTTTACCCATACTACTGTTTATGGATAATTGGGTTGTTTTTAGTTTTACACTGCTATATATAACGGTGCTATGACTATTCTTATCTGTAGCTTTTAAAAATTTATTTGGGCTTGTCTGTTGAAAGTTAGCACAGAAGATCACGGTCCTGCGTGACACTCTCCATACACATTGCGCGGTGATTTTAGTTACGTTTGACAGTGCATCAACATTTCATTTTATTGTGTTTTGGTTATTATACTTCCAGTACTCTGGTTTCCCTCCTTAATTGTCACATCTTTGCTTTAGAGTAAATGTAGACCTTTTGGCCTTAGAGATTTTTTTAGTTAAAAAACAGTTCTTTGAAATAATATTCCTTGTTTTGTATGGCACTCAGTTATTCTGCTGAAGTTGATCTGAGGCGGCTGTAGTTCAGTTCAAGGTTGAAAGACTGTCTCAGGGCATTCTATTGTTTCACTGGTCTGGTTCGTTAGGCTTTTTTAATTGAGCTTGTTTCTATGTTTTCTCTTATTCTGCTCAGGACTGCCTATTGTAATTCCAGTCAGAACCATCGATGTTGGTAGCTGGCTGCTGCCTCACTCATCTGATCTCCGGGTTGATGCGCGTGGAGAGCATTGAGGTTCTCAGCCTGGTAGACCTCTTCTCTGAGATTTTGGCTGCCATTTTACTCTCTGGTGCCTGATAAGCAGTGATTAATAGTTGATCTTCAGTGGCCACTCACAAGCTTCTGCCGCCCTAGAGTGTACTCCCTTTTATTAGGATGCAGAACATGAATTTTGTAAACTATTTCATGCCAGTTGGCTTGCCCCGTGAGCCTATGGTTTTATGCCTTTAAAACCAGGAAAACTAATCTTGATAATCTTTGGGTTATGCCTGAGCAATAGATGCAGTTGTATTTTCCATGAATGTACACATACATATCTGAATTTATGCTTACATACAGATATTATATACCTAATAGCTATTTGCCTATACTCGTTCATAAACTTCGTTTTTGTCTCTGTTGGAATTCTCTCCCTCTTATATGTCAAATTCTCTAGACATTCTTTCCTCTGAAGTACTTTTCAGTAGCATCATTTACTTTGGTATGCCTCGTTCACTATGCCTACATGCAATGGCACTTTTCCCAAAAATTACAAATTCTAATGATCTAAGAGTGTGATTTGCCCACAATGACCAGTGTCTCTCCCCAATTAATCACCAGTCTCTTCACACAAGTTGTTCTTCTTTTCTTTCTAAAATACAATGACACAGCATTCAGTGGAAGTCCGGGTTACTGAGTTTGAAGACAATTTTTCTAAATACTAATCTGTGTTATTGTTATTAAGTGCCGTCAATTTTCAATTTTACTTTAGAGCCAGAGGCATGTTCGGAAAGAGCCGTGCATGGTTTGCGAGCCACAGTCTGCTGCGCCTAGTCTGCAGGGATTCCGAAGGGGTTTAATTCACATCGGGACTCTGCAAAATGGTTTTGAGCTTCACGGTCATCCTGAGCTTTGTGGCAAGCAGGTGTTCAGAAGTTTTGCTCAAATACCATTCCCTGCTCTGATCTTTGGGTTTACCATTAGAAATCTTTGGATCACATGAGCTAGTGTGCTTCTTCTGTGTGAACTTAGCTAGCGCCTCTCTTAGATAACTGTTTGAGATAAGCCTATAAAGCCCCAGAGAGTATTTTTTCTGATAGCAGGAACCATCTGATTTCTTCATCACACTTTGCTCTAGTACCCATATCTTTAGTGATCATGAGGGCAAGTATCAGAAGAATGAATTATACTTAGATTAGGGTTTTTGATTAAGTGAGAGCTGAAACTCCTTTCAGATTTAATATATGTGTATATGTGTGTGTGTGTGTGTGTGTGTGTGTGTGTGTGTGTGTGTGTGTGTATCTCCCTGACTTACTTTCCAGGCAACATTATCAGGTTTGGAAAATAATGCGAGTAGCACACAAGGAACATTCAGTGATTCTTTTACTAATAATCTAACTGATGGCACAGCGTCCGAAACACTGGTGTATAAAGGAATGTATGTGTAGGAGAGCTTATCAGACAAGATAGGTGGCACATATACTTAAGTGATTGGAAAGTGCTGATGCGGTCCACAGGGATTAGGTGCAAGGCAGGAAACGGCTATAACGTTCATAGTTCATGAGGCAGAACTCTGCCTGCAGACTAATTAACGCGTGTCACGCACAGCGAAGAGAATAGTGAAGTGGCAAAGGCATGTTGGGTCTGATTGCACTTGATGGCAGACAGCTGTCAGGCAAACAACCTTCAAGCATCTAGTAAACAACCGTGAGCTTTTAAGAAGCATCTTAAGATTGGCATTATTATTGGGAGGGAGAGGGCTGGCATTGTGCGGATAACTTTTAGTTAGGAGCATGTGAATTCATCTCCAACTCACGTGCGTGAAGGCCTTCCTCCCCCAGAGTCTGCCTCCCAGAGCCCTATGAGCAGAGAGCATTTGTCCAGATATGCTCTCTTCCTGGTTCTCAGCGTCCCACGACTGTTTTAGAAGGTAATTATAATTTGATATGTATTTAGAAATTAATATTTTGAAAGGTGGTAGCTTGTATCTCCAGCTTGGTATTGCAGTTCCACCTTTTAAACTGCCGACTGGGTTTCTCCCCCAACTGCTTTTCCCTCTGTATTCCAACCTTATG